>NC_047163.1:9518499-10935999 GCF_009819705.1 Hippoglossus hippoglossus
CTTGGCGGTATTTTCCCATCAAATGTCTCTTTGAGTTTTGTTCTGGCCTGAATAAGATAATGTAGCATTTTGGAACAAAAATGCATGTCAGCAAGCCAAAGCTGGAGGCCAGAATAGCAAATATCTCCACAGCCACAGTGAACTTCCAGGAGAGCTGACATATGCTGGGATGAATGTGATCCAGACTGCACAGAATCAACATGCTGAAGGTGATCAGTTTGGCCTCATTAAAGCTGTCTGGCAGCTTCCTGGCAAAAAAAGCAGAATAAAACACAAGAGAGCAAGAAGTCGATGTAACCCAGCACAGCCCAGAACCCGACAGCTGACCCCAGAGCACACTCTAAGATGATCTTATCTTTATAGTATATCATGTTCATCCTTGGGAATGGAGGGTTGGTTGTGAGCCAAAGTACACAAATTACAACCTGAACCAGGGTGAAACTCAGAACACTGAGCCTCTGCTGGGCAGGACCGAACCATTTCATCATTATTTCTGCCTGGAAGTGTCGCCCTGAAGGCCATTAACACCACTATAGTTTTCCCGAGGACACAAGAGATGCAGAGGACGAAGGCCGATGCCGAACGCAGTGTGCCGCAGCATGCAGGACCAATCAGAGGGCCGGCCGATATGAAGGTCAGGGAGCACAGGAAGCACAGCGTCAGGGAAGAAGAGCAGCAGGAAGCTCAGCTCCGAGTTGTTGGCTTTAACAATGGGAGTCTCTTATGAGTCCGAAAAATGATTGATGTCAGTAAGATAAAATATGCCCACACAACCAAATCCAGTTAAAAGTGCCCCCATGATCTCGTTGTAGGAGAGGTACTCAGTCGGCTTCGGGAGACACTGGTCTTTCTTTTCATTCGGCCAAAATGCAGGTGGACAGATCAAACAGTCGGGAGAATCTAACAGTGGAGATAGAGAGAGAGAGATTTTAAAACATGCATTTCTTTCCTTTTTTGTTTCTACTGCAAACATGAATGAATTCATTTTCTGTCTCACTTGTCTCATTACTAATTGTCCCCTCAGGGCACTCAAAGCAGTCGAAGCAGCACACAGGTTTATGCTTCTTTATCGCCTTTCGAGTCCCTGGGGGACACGGCTCTCTGCAAACAGACCTCGGCACCTGATTAGAGAAAACACAACGTGAGAAAATTCATAAATGCACCTAAATGCACTGTAGGAAAACACTATAATTCAGCTGGGAGAATTAATTAGACAGATAGTCATTTCACCTCGATACTGTTTCCTCCCCAAACTATCCTGGTGTTGTCTTTTAGTTTGAATTTCTGCCCCTCTGGCAGAGACGTGTCAAATTGGCCGATGTTTACGATCTCAACAGAGCCGTTGTCTTTTATTTGCCAGTTAACTAAGTCATACTGGGCAACTGAGTCTCCGTTTTCATCAAAGAAAACCTTGGCCCCACTCTGTGTTGTGAAGTTCACGTCCTTAATGTGCTCCAACACCTGTAGTAGGACATTCGGGACATTTCAGCATATTTGCGAGAAACCAATAAGATTTGTAGCTAATATTCAAATGTTAAAGTTTTTGCATTAACATCAAGGTAAGGAAAACATTAATATTAAGTATCTTATGCCTGAGTAAATATACCAGAACTTACTAATTTAGGCCGAACTTGGTCTTTAGTCACACAGGACTTTCCAGTGGTTGGATTTGAGCCATTGTGACATTGCAGTAGTGCGTGAATAGCATACGCCACCAAGTACACAGCTTTGTACAAATTATTCTCTGGCCTAAAATGTTTCACGTCTGTGTAGTCACTGGAGACTGTGCTGAGATCTTCTGTGCCAGTACACGTAGCAGAAGTATTTGACGGAGAGAAGCTGCAGTCAAAGAACGACTCCCAGAAATCTTTAACTATAGCACTCTGTGGTTCGTCAGAGGGTTTAAAGCTGAGTAAGAATTCAGCAAGACCTGGGATGGAGGCCTGAGGGAGGGCGAAGCCCATCGCCCCCTGCAAAAGGCTCTTTCTCCCATCAGGAGCCACGTCTGTTTGAGTGATCCAAGCCTCACTGCCAACCCATTGCTTTCCAGTGATGTTATACTTCTCTATTTCTGACAAGAACGATTTGGTGAAGGATAAGGGCAAAAACAAGAGGACCACCTTGGACGAGGATTTCCTCAGAGCCTCCACAATAGCAGGAAATTTTACATGTGTCTTTGAGTAAGGTAACCGGTATTCAACACATATGCCCTCTTTTTCTGCTTCCTTTGCAAATGCCGTTGTACCTTCTTCTGAGTACACGCCCTGAGAATAAATGATCCCCACCCAGCGCCAGTCAAAGTATTTCATGAGCTGCACCAGACCGATGACTTGGAAGCGGTCACTGGGCACAGTTCTGAAGAATGTGGGGAACTGCCTTTTGTCACTCAAACAAGCACAAGTGGAGAGATGGCTCACCTTCAAAGAAAGAAAACATGTTAACCACAACAAGGCAGAATAAACGTTCTTCAAAGATGGAAACATTAATAAATCCCAGTTATTTCCCAATCACGTCTCCTCACCTGTGGAATGGATAGCGGGCTGAGTATGATGTTTATATCTTTACTCACTCCGGAGGAGGAATGGCCCAGGAGAGCCTGTATCTGATCAGCGCAGCCCTTTGAGTCCTCTCCGTTTACGGCTTCCATTGCTGCTCGAATCAGGTTCTCCTCCCCACAACCATTGTACAGCCTGTAGCCCAGACTCAATCCAGGAAGGAGCTTAGTATCTCTGTTGATCTCCTCCACTGTAAACATCACTATCCTGGCAAACTTCAGTTCCCTGTCATTCAGCCTACACACAGTGTTCGCTTGTTATTAATAAATTACATTAGAGCTGATCACTTTCACACACAAAACATACACACGTTTTACAGCACATTCACTTACTTTTTGCAGTATGTATACGGCAATGCGTGGTAGCCATTGTCAATCAATTGGCGTGTAGTAGTCAAAACGAAAACTCCTCCGATAATGAGATCACCATCTTTAGAAAACTCCTTGAACCCTGTTTGCCCGATCATTTTGCACGTTTGTTTTTCTGACTTTATCCCTGCCAGCAGAGTGAAGAGGATACAAGTGATCCAACCCATCATGAGTCTCCCTGTTCTTCACCGAAAGCAACTCTGACCTGGGAACTGACCTTTATAGTGTTTCTTTGTACCATGAGAGAAGAAGCAACAGCCAATGTGAACGTACTCCCAATTCCCATGAGATTATTCTCAACGCATTACTGCACTTCTAAGAAACCCAGCCCAATGATGTGTAGGAGACAGAACTGATTTACCTGTTCTCTGAGGATCTGCACAGGATTGTAAAATAATAAATACATTGTGGAGAGAAGTTGTTTCGTTGTGCTGTATCTGTTTAAACATTGCAGTCAATTACAGATGTTTGCCAGTAGTGGATCTCTAAAAACATATCAAGGTAATAAAAACAATAACAATAAAACAATAACAACAATAACAATAACAATAACAATAACAATAACAATAATAACTAGGGCTACGTTGTAGCACTGAACCGGCCCGAGCACACGCAACTTGTGACCTGTTGCTGTTGGTGGAGAGAGCGATCGGCGACCTGGCACACGGCTCCGCGTTGCATGTGTTTTGCGCACTGCGGGAAGGATAAACGCTTCACTTCCTGCGTCCGTCACGAGACGTCGATCCTTGCCTGCTAATTGCGCATTACTGTTCACGCAATCAATTGCAGATCACACTGTGAAAATTTTATGTAAATGGAATGATAGTTGTAAAACAAAGCTTACTTCCTGTTGCCAGTAGATGGCGCCATCACTATTATTACATACAGACTAATAGATCTTTTCAAATCGGGGCTCTGATGTAGCGTGAGCAATTTTGTGTCAATTGGACAATGTTACAACAATTTAATTTTCACACTGATCAGTAGGTGGCGCCATGACCCTGAATTAATATTAATATATGGAGCTGTTCAGGTCAGGTTTGTGATCATAGGTCAGAATTTGGCGGCCGGTTGGATAATGCAGAGTGGATTTACAAAGTACTTCCTGTTTCATGGCGAATCAGTAGGTGGGGCTATGACACTGAGGAAATATTGACACATGGAGCTGGTCAGGCTTGGACTCTGATCATGAGACAAATGTTTGGTGGTGAGAGGCCAAAACGTGTGGTCATATTTATATTTATGGTCTGTATTTGGTAAATGGTCTGTATTCATATAAAGCACTTTTCTTGTCTTGTTAACCACTCAAAGAGCTTCACTGTACAGTTTTGTCATCCACCCACTCACACACGTTCATACAAGGCTTCCACATGCAGCACTTTCTCTGTCACACATCCTTCATACACTGCCGTCAGCTGTCTTTTGGGTTCAGCGTCTTGCCTAATGACGCCTTGGCATGTGTGGAATGAGGGAGACGGGAATCAAACCCATCTCGACCTCCCGAGCCACAGCTGACCCTTCAGTTCATGCATTGAAGGGAAAAGGTTGATGTTTTCCTTCAGGTTTCAAAAGTGCCAATCTCATTACATAGTGACAATAATCTGGTTTATTTGAAAGAAAAAGCCTTTCATATGTGAAGGGTAAATTCTGCATGAGAAAGAGTGGCCTATATTCTATAAATTTAAGTAAACCATCAACAATGCACAGCTGAGGATATGACCACTAGATGGAAGCAGTCAACCAATCCCCTTTCTCAGGTCTGTTGTGGAAACCATGGTGGAGGAAAATAAATATCAATAATTCCCTTCACAATTTCATGTTTCCTCTCTTGTTGGATCTCAGAGTGAGTTGGTTTGTTTTCAGGGTTTTGCTCTGATGAGAACAAACAATTCTGTTTGACAAATAAAACACAAATTTTTTCAATCAATATTTTCCAGCCCAAGCACTTTCATGAGGTTACTCATGTGAAACTCAAACTGACGACACAAGCTGTGGATATCCTCGTCACATTCAAAATCCTCCTTAGCTCAGCTGGGTTTTCACCCCAGGGCAAAAGTTCTCTGTTGGACAACTGCAGCGTCGTTGTCCCTCATCAGCCGACAGCAGAGAAAGTGAACAGAGGAAACTACACATTTTCCGTGTGGTACTATATAATGTTCTTGTTTTACTGGTTGAAGAAGGGACAGGCGGGTGGGAACGTTTACTTTGAACATTTAATAATGGAAAATAAAACCATTCTCTGACAGAGTCAGAGTCCCCATAACTGCTCTCCTCCTGTTTCCAATCGTTTTGCAGTCACATTTTATAATACACAGGACCTTGCTCAGCCATGTAAACGTCATCATTAGTCTTTTCGACACCTATTGTAGGAAGTGATGTAAAGTCAGGGAGGACTTAAGATACCCATTTAGAAGAAACATTCAATGTTAAACTTTGTCACCTTATTGTATTGAAATGTATCAACAACAAATTAAATAATTTTGGGGTTGAATGATTTAATGCAGTGAAAATAGTAAAATTCAATTTCGTACATGTTTTCGTCCAGGTGTTAAATGACCATAGAATCCTGTTAGTGATTGAATTTTATGGTTTCTTTTTTATGGACAATCATCAAACTTTGTCATGGTGTTCAAAAAACATTACAAACCAAGTCAAATAACATTACATAGATGTGAATCTGCCATGTCCACTATAGAGGCTATACAGCAATATACCAAATTATTTTCTGAGTTCTCAGATTCTCAGATGAGGGGCAATCATTTTTTTTAAATAATAGCATTGCTGAAAGCATGTTTTGCAACCAGTTTCAAAACTTTTATCATTTCCTTTTTCATTTCCTCTCTTTTTACAAATCAAATTACCTCAAGGCAAAACATAAGTCAATGCTCAAGTGTTCAGAGTATGGTGTGCAGGTGGACCCAAATGCAGGAGTTAGGCAGGAGGCAGGTCCAATAAAAGAAAGAAATACTGAATTTATTGAAAACACAAAATTAAAAGCAAACAGGCAAAGTAAAACTGTCAGGAGAAACAAGGCAGGATAAGGAACTTGAGATTAAGGCGACAAAACAGGCAGCGACTAAACAGACGACTGGACAAAGACAGAAGTGAGGACTTGACTTAAATACAATCTGAACTGATGACAAACTAGAGACAGGCGGCACAAACAGGTGAAACAATCACAACTGGAGGGAAACATACAAAGGCAGGAAAAAACAGAAACACGTAAGGGGGATCAGAATTTCTAAATAAAACAGGAAACACAGAACTCAGAATGAACACAAATCTAAACACATGGAAGCACAGGTAATAGTCAAATAACCAAAAGAGTGCATAATCAAAAGTGTCCAACAAAGAAATCCCTAAGCTCTGTTCATGTGATCATGATTAAGAAGCTGTATTTATGTTTATTGTACGTAAAGTTTGGCCTTTCTGTCATATGTCTCCTAAAGTGATTTTGATTTCTTCACAGGATAGAAGTCATCTGTCGTGCAGAATTAAATCTTAATTTAAAGTTCTGGTGTCTGTGCAGGAGCCTGTATCTCCGTGCAGCGCTCGGTGCCCTGCTGGTAGAAGACAGGCCAGACGTCCAACAGAGCCTCACTGCTGCTTTGATTGTTTGCCCTGTGCTGAGAACTGTTGGGTTTCTCTATCATTCTGTAACTTCTATGTAAAGTGCCTAGAGATAATGTATGTCATGATTTGGCGCTATACAAATAAAGTGGAATTGAATTGCATCACTGGACACTTTTCATATACAGCAGGTGAAAAAAGGAAGATGAGCTTTAGTGTCACATCATCATTTAGACTTTGATTTAAAAAAGTTGTAGCTTTATTGTATGTTTCATTTGAAGTTAAAAAAAAATACTCAAAGACTTGTTTTTTACTTTTTTCCATTTTAACGTTTTTATTTTATTGTTTGCAAGCGCCTAAATTATCGAGTGACACAAAATATGTTTGGTTTGATTATGAAAATGTATGGGTGAAATGAGTCAATTAAAGTGAGTTTTCAAACAAATCATCGTTAAATGTACTTTAAACATGACAATTACCTGTCTGTACTACTGTATGTAATAGTAATCATTGGTGAATTATTAATTGTCAATCATATATAAAATTGATATGCATGCATTTTACAAAGTGTGTCAAAGATATTGTAACTAATATTCTTGCTAGGTTGTTTGACTGCAAACAACACACTTACCTGTTAAACATTTGATTTACAAAGTGCTATTATAATGTACTATTATGTTATGACATAATAAATATAAAATAATAAAATAATAAATAATAAACTTAACAGCTCAAATTACAATGATTCAATAATAATTATATAGTCATTAATCAGTTAAATCACAAATAAATGATAAATTCTGTAATAATTGATTAAGATCATAGTAAACATTCCCATCCAGTGGTTCCACCTGCAAAACATAACTTACACACTGTATTGTGTATTTCACAATGTCATATTATGAACGGAACATTTATTACTTTTACAGATGTAAATTCAGACTAAATGATGAAAAGCCATGTTTAATTCTTCAGTATATTATATAAGAGTGGGAAGCAACAGCAGCATATATTCTATATATCATATATTCTTGTTCAGTTTTTTGCCATGACATGTTTCTTGGTGTTTTTCTCTGGTTTGATCAATATTATGTAGCATTTCGGTGCAAAGATACAAATTAATAAACCAAATCCTGAAGACAAAATTGCAAAAGTTTCCACAGCTACGGTGAACTTCCCAGGGGAGCTGACGTATGCTGGGATGAAGGTGATCCAGACCGCACAGAATATCAACATGCTGAAGGTGATGAATTTGGCTTCATTGAAGTTGTCGGGTAACTTTCTGGCTAGAAATGCCAGGACCAGACAAATTATTGCGAGGAACCTGATATATCCCAGCACTGCGTAGAAAGCAGCTACTTAATAAGAAAAATCAAGCAAGTCTAAGGGACTGATATTTATGAGAGTGTTACCTTTGACTGTCGGGCCTTGGAGGAGTTATGTGCTCCACTGAGTGCAGTTGTAGTTGCTTATAGTGGAGCCTGTTTCTTGACACTTTTTATTTGTCTGTTCCACTGCAATAAATTGAATGAACTATTATAGGCGTAAACATTTCTGTTGAATGTGTTTAAATTCTACATTCAAAATCAATCAAATGAAATCTCAGACACTGCTTACACTCAGTGGAGTTGATGAATAAAAAGGAGGAAGACTTGATTCGGTTCATTTACTTTATTCAGCACATCACAACTTATAATTTACTACAATATCTGTCAGGCTGTGAAACTAGTTTATTTGCAGTTAACTCGACACCTTTCAAACTACAGCTCAAAGTGTCCTTGGCGGTATTTTCTTCATCAAATGTCTCTTTGAGTTTTGTTCTGGCCTGAATATGATAATGTAGCATTTTGGAACAAAAATGCATGTCAGCAAGGCAAAGCTGGAGGCCAGAATAGCAAATATCTCCACAGCCACAGTGAACTTCCCAGGAGAGCTGACATATGCCGGGATGAATGTGATCCAGACTGCACAGAATATCAACATGCTGAAGGTGATCAGTTTGGCCTCATTAAAGCTGTCTGGCAGCTTCCTGGCAAAAAAAGCAAGAATAAAACACAAGAGAGCAAGAAGTCCGATGTAACCCAGCACAGCCCAGAACCCGACAGCTGACCCCAGAGCGCACTCTAAGATGATCTTATCTTTATAGTATATCATGTTCATCCTTGGGAATGGAGGGTTGGTTGTGAGCCAAAGTACACAAATTACGACCTGAACCAGGGTGAAACTCAGAACACTGAGCCTCTGCTGGGCAGGACCGAACCATTTCATCATATTTCTGCCTGGAAGTGTCGCCCTGAAGGCCATTAACACCACTATAGTTTTCCCGAGGACACAAGAGATGCAGAGGACGAAGGCGATGCCGAACGCAGTGTGCCGCAGCATGCAGGACCAATCAGAGGGCCGGCCGATGAAGGTCAGGGAGCACAGGAAGCACAGCGTCAGGGAGAAGAGCAGCAGGAAGCTCAGCTCGGAGTTGTTGGCTTTAACAATGGGAGTCTCTTTATGAGTCAGAAAAATGATTAATGTCAGTAAAGATAAAAATATGCCCACACAACCAAATCCAGTTAAAAGTGCCCCCATGATCTCTTTGTAGGAGAGGTACTCAGTCGGCTTCGGGAGACACTGGTCTTTCTTTTCATTCGGCCAAAATTCAGGTGGACAGATCAAACAGTCGGGAGAATCTAAGAGTGGAGATAGAGAGAGAGATTTTAAATCATGCATTTCTTTCCTTTTTTGTTTCTACTGCAAACATGAATGAATTCATTTTCTGTCTCACTTGTCTCATTACTAATTGTCCCCTCGGGGCACTCAAAGCAGTCGAAGCAGCACACAGGTTTATGCTTCTTTATCGCCTTTCGAGTCCCTGGGGGACACGGCTCCCTGCAAACAGACCTCGGCACCTGATTAGAGAAAACACAATGTGAGAAAATTCATAAATGCACCTAAATGCACTGTAGGAAAACAATGTAATTCAGCTGGGAGAATTAATCAGACAGATAGTCACTTCACCTCGATACTGTTTCCTCCCCAAACTATCCTGGTGTTGTCTTTTAGTTTGAATTTCTGCCCCTCTGGCAGAGACGTGTCAAATTGACCGATGTTTACGATCTCAACAGAGCCGTCGTCTTTTATTTGCCAGTTAACTAAGTCATACTGGGCAACTGAGTCTCCGTTTTCATCAAAGAAAACCTTGGCCCCACTCTGTGTTGTGAAGTTCATGTACTTAATGTGCTCCAACACCTGTAGTAGGACAATCAGGACATTTCAGCATATTTGCGAGAAACCAATAAGATTTGTAGCTAATATTCAAATGTTAAAGTTTTTGCATTAACATCAAGGTAAGGAAAACATTAATATTAAGTATCTTATGCCTGAGTAAATATACCAGAACTTACTAATTTAGGCCGAACTTGGTCTTTAGTCACGCAGGACTTTCCAGTGGTTGGATTTGAGCCATTGTGACATTGCAGTAGTGCGTGAATAGCATACGCCACCAAGTACACAGCTTTGTACACATTATTCTCTGGCCTAAAATGTGTCACGTCTGTGTAGTCACTGGAGACTGTGCTGAGATCTTCTGTGCCAGTACACGTAGCAGAAGTATTTGACGGAGAGAAGCTGCAGTCAAAGAACGACTCCCAGAAATCTTTAACTATAGCACTCTGTGGTTCGTCAGAGGGTTTAAAGCTGAGTAAGAATTCACCAAGACCTGGGATGGAGGCCTGAGGGAGGGCGAAGCCCATCGCCCCCTTCAAAATGTTCTTACTCCCATCAGAAGCCAGGTCTGTTTGAGTGATCCAAGCCTCACTGCCAACCCATTGCTTTCCAGTGATGTTATACTTCTCTATTTCTGACAAGAACGATATGGTGAAGGGTAAGGGCAAAAACAAGAGGACCACCTTGGACGAGGATTTCCTCAGAGCCTCCACAATAGCAGGAAATTTTACATGTGTCTTTGAGTAAGGTAACCGGTATTCAACACATATGCCCTCTTTTTCTGCTTCCTTTGCAAATGCCATTGTACCTTCTTCTGAGTACACGCCCTGAGAATAAATGATCCCCACCCAGCGCCAGTCAAAGTATTTCATGAGCTGCACCAGACCGATGACTTGGAAGCGGTCACTGGGCACAGTTCTGAAGAATGTGGGGAACTGCCTTTTGTCACTCAAACAAGCACAAGTGGAGAGATGGCTCACCTTCAAAGAAAGAAAACATGTTAACCACAACAAGGCAGAATAAACGTTCTTCAAAGATGGAAACATGAATAAATCCCAGTTATTTCCCAATCACGTCTCCTCACCTGTGGAATGGATAGTGGGCTGAGTATGATGTTTATGTCTTTACTCACTCCGGAGGAGGAATGGCCCAGGAGAGCCTGTATCTGATCAGCGCAGCCCTTTGAGTCCTCTCCGTTTACGGCTTCCACTGCTGCTCGAATCAGGTTCTCATCCCCACAACCATTGTACAGCCTGTAGCCCAGACTCAATCCAGGAAGGAGCTTAGTATCTCTGTTGATCTCCTCCACTGTAAACATCACTATCCTGGCAAACTTCAGTTCCCTGTCATTCAGCCTACACACAGTATTTGCTTGTTATGAATAAATGACATTAGAGCTGATCACTTTCACACACAAAACATACACAGGTTTTACAGCACATTCACTTACTGTTTGCAGTATGTATACGGCAATGCGTGGTAGCCATTGTCAATCAATTTGCGTGTAGTAGACAAAGAGAAAACTCCTCCGATAATGAGATCACCATCTTTAGAAAACTCCTTGAACCCTGTTTGCCCGATCACTTTGCACGTTTGTTTTTCTGACTTTATCCCTGCCAGCAGAGTGAAGAGGATACAAGTGATCCAACCCATCACGAGTCTCCCTGTTCATCACCGAAAGCAACTCTGACCTGGGAACTGACCTTTATAGTTTTTTCTTTGTACCATGAGAGAAGAAGCAACAGCCAATGTGAACGTACTCCCAATTCCCATAAGATTATTCTCAACGCATTACTGCACTTCTAAGAAACCCAGTCCAATGATGTGTAGGAGACAGAACTGATTTACCTGTTCTCTGAGGATCTGCACAGGATTGTAAAATAGTAAATACATTGTGGAGAGAAATTGTTTTGTTGTGCTGTATCTGTTTAAACGTTGCAGTCAATTACAGATGTTTGCCAGTAGTGGATCTCTAAAAACATATAAAGGTAATAAAAACAATAACAATAAAACAATAACAACAATAACAATAACAATAATAACTAGGGCTACGTTGTAGCACTGAACCGGCCCGAGCACACGCAACTTGGGACCTGTTGCTGTTGGTGGAGAGAGCGATCGGCGACCTGGCACACGGCTCCGCGTTGCATGTGTTTTGCGCACTGCGGGAAGGATAAACGCTTCACTTCCTGCGTCCGTCACGAGACGTCGATCCTTGCCTGCTAATTGCGCATTACTGTTCACAGCAATCAATTGCAGATCACACTGTGAAAATTTTATGTAAATGGAATGATAGTTGTAAAACAAAGCTTACTTCCTGTTGCCAGTAGGTGGCGCCATCACTATTATTACATACAGACTAATAGATCTTTTCAAATCGGGGCTCTGATGTAGCGTGAGCAATTTTGTGTCAATTGGACAATGTTACAACAACTTAATTTTCACACTGATCAGTAGTTGGTTGCCATGACCCTGAATTAATATTAATATATGGAGCTGTTCAGGTCAGGTTTGTGATCATAGGTCAGAATTTGGGGGCCGGTTGGATAATGCAGAGTGGATTTACAAAGTACTTCCTGTTTCATGGCGAATCAGTAGGTGGCGCTATGACACTGAGGAAATATTGACACATGGAGCTGGTCAGGCTTGGACTCTGATCATGACACAAATGTTTGGTGGTGAGAGGCCAAAACGTGTGGTCAGATTTATATTTATGGTCTGTATTTGGTAAATGGTCTGTATTCATATAAAGCACTTTTCTTGTCTTGTTAACCACTCAAAGAGCTTCACTGTACAGTTTTGTCATCCACCCACTCACACACGTTCATACAAGGCTTCCACATGCAACAATTTCTCTATCACACATCCTTCATACACTGCCGTCAGCTGTCTTTTGGGCTCAGTGTCTTGCCCAATGACGCCTTGGCATGTGTGGAATGAGGGAGACGGGAATCAAACCCATCTCGACCTCCCGAGCCACAGCCGACCCTTCAGTTCATGCACTGAATGGAAAAGGTTGATGTTTTCCTTCAGGTTTCAAAAGTGCCAATCTCATTACATAGTGACAATAATCTGGTTTATTTGAAAGAAAAAGCCTTTCATATGTGAAGGGTAAATTCTGCATGAGAAAGAGTGGCCTATATTCTGTAAATTTAAGTAAACCATCAACAATGCACAGCTGAGGATATGACCACTAGATGGAAGCAGTCAAACAATCCCCTTTCTCAGGTCTGTTGTGGAAACCATGGTGGAGGAAAATAAATATCAATAATTCCCTTCACAATTTCATGTTTCCTCTCTTGTTGGATCTCAGAGTGAGTTGGTTTGTTTTCAGGGTTTTGCTCTGATGAGAACAAACAATTCTGTTTGACAAATAAAACACAAATTTTTTCAATCAATATTTTCCAGCCCAAGCACTTTCATGAGGTTACTCATGTGAAACTCAAACTGACGACACAAGCTGTGGATTTCCTCATCACATTCAAAATCCTCCTTAGCTCAGCTGGGTTTTCACCCCAGGGCAAAAGTTCTCTGTTGGACAACTGCAGCGTCGTTGTCACTCATCAGTCGACAGCAGAGAAAGTGAACAGAGGAAACTACACATTTTCCGTGTGGTACTATATAATGTTCTTGTTTTACTGGTTGAAGAAGGGACAGGCGGGTGGGAACGTTTACTTTGAACATTTAATAATGGAAAATAAAACCATTCTCTGACAGAGTCAGAGTCCCCATAACTGCTCTCCTTCTGTTTCCAATCGTTTTGCAGTCACATTTTATAATACACAGGACCTTGCTCAGCCATGTAAACGTCATCATTAGTCTTTTCGACACCTATTGTAGGAAGTGATGTAAAGTCAGGGAGGACTTAAGATACCCATTTAGAAGCCACATTAAATGTTAAACTTTGTCACCTTAATGTATTGAAATGTATCAACAACAAATTAAATAATTTTGGGGTTGAATGATTTAATGCAGTGAAAATAGTAAAATTCAATTTCGTACATGTTTTCGTCCAGGTGTTAAATGACCATAGAATCCTGTTAGTGATTGAATTTTATGGTTTCTTTTTATGGACAATCATCAAACTTTGTCATGGTGTTCAAAAAACATTACAAACCAAGTCAAATAACATTACATAGATGTGAATCTGCCATGTCCACTATAGAGGCTATACAGCAATATACCAAATTATTCTCAGATTCTCAGATGAGGGGCAATCATTTTTTTTAAATTATAGCTTTGCTGAAAGCAGTTTTTTCAACCAGTTTCAAAACTTTTACCAATTCCTTTTTTCAATTCCTCTCTTTTTACAAATCAAATTACCTCAAGGCAAAACATAAGTCAATGCTCATGTGTTCAGAGTATGGTGTGCAGGTGGACCCAAATGCAGGAGTTCGGCAGGAGGCAGGTCCAATAAAAGAAAGAAATACTGAATTTATTGAAAACACAAAATTAGAAGCAAACAGGCAAAGTAAAACTGTCAGGAGAAACAAGGCAGGATAAGGAACTTGACATTAAGGCGACAAAACAGGCAGCGACTAAACAGACGACTGGACAAAGACAGAAGTGAGGACTTGACTTAAATACAATCTGAACTGATGACAAACTAGAGACAGGTGTTAGAAACAGGTGAAACAATCACAACTGGATGGAAACACACAAAGGCAGGAAAAAACAGAAACACATAAGGGGGATCAGAATTTCTAAATAAAACAGGAAACACAGAACTCAGAATGAACACAAATCTAAACACATGGAAGCACAAGTAATAGTCAAATAACCAAAAGAGTGCATAATCAAAAGTGTCCAACAAAGAAATCCCTAAACTCTGTTCATGTGATCATGATTAAGAAGCTGTATTTATGTTTACTGTACGTAAAGTTTGGCCTTTCTGTCATATGTCTCCTAAAGTGATTTCGATTTCTTCACAGGATAGAAGTCATCTGTCGTCCAGAATTAAATCTTAATTTAAAGTTCTGGTGTCTGTGCAGGAGTCTGTATCTCCGTGCAGCGCTCCGTGCCCTGCTGGTAGAAGACAGGCCAGACGTCCGACAGAGCCTCACTGCTGCTTTGATTGTTTGCCCTGTGCTGAGAACTGTTGGGTTTCTCTATCATTCTGTAACTTCTATGTAAAGTGCCTTGAGATAATGTATGTCATGATTTGGCGCTATACAAATAAAGTGGAATTGAATTGCATCACTGGACACTTTTCATATACAGGAGGTGAAAAAAGGAAGATGAGCTTTAGTGTCACATCATCATTTAGACTTTGATTTAAAAAAGTTGTAGCTTTATTGTATGTTTCATTTGAAGTTAAAAAAAAATACTCAAAGACTTGTTTTAATTTTTTTCTATTTTAATTTTTTATTTTATTGTTTGCAAGCGCCTAAATAATCGAGTGATACAAAATATTTTTGGTTTGATTATGAAAATGTATGGGTGAAATGAGTCAATTAAAGTGAGTTTTCAAACAAATCATCTTTAAATGTACTTTAAACATGACAATTACCTGTCTGTACTACTGTATGTAATAGTAATCATTGGTGAATTATTAATTGTCAATCATATATAAAATTTATATGCATGCATTTTACAAAGTGTGTCAAAGATATTGTAACTAATATTCTATAGGTTGTTTGTCTGCAAACGACACACTTACCTGTTAAACATTTGATTTACAAAGTGCTATTATAATGTACTATTATGTTATGACATAATAAATATAAAATAATAAAATAATAAATAATAAACTTAACAGCTCAAATTACAATGATTCAATAATAATTATATAGTAATTAATCAAGTTAAATCACAAATAAATGATAAATTCTATAATAATTGATTAAGATCATAGTAAACATTCCCATCCAGTGGTTCCACCTGCAAAACATAACTTACACACTGTATTGTGTATTTCACAATGTTATATTATGAACGGAACATTTATTACTTTTATAGATGTAAATTCAGACGAAATGATGAAAAGCCATGTTTAATTCTTCAGTATATTATATAAGAGTTGGAAGCAACAGCAGCATATATTCTATATATCATATATTCTTGTTCAGTTTTTTGCCATGACATGTTTCTTGGTGTTTTTCTCTGGTTTGATCAATATTATGTAGCATTTCGGTGCAAAGATACAAATTAATAAACCAAATGCTGAAAACAAAATTGCAAAAGTTTCCACAGCTACGGTGAACTTCCCAGGGGAGCTGACGTATGCTGGGATGAAGGTGATCCAGACCGCACAGAATATCAACATGCTGAAGGTGATGAATTTGGCTTCATTGAAGTTGTCGGGTAACTTTCTGGCTAGAAATGCAAGGAACAGACAAATTATTGCCAGGAACCCGATATATCCCAGCACTGCGTAGAAAGCAGCTTCAGAGCCTGTGTTACACTCCAAAACAATCTTCTTATTGCTGTATCTGAAAACCATGTCTGGGAAAGGGGGATTTAACTTAAGCCACAGTATACAAATCAAAATCTGAATTAAAGTGCAGGAGCAAACTATGATTCTTTGCTGCGCAGGACCAAACTTTCCCGCTACTATGTTGCCAGGAAACGTGGCTTTGAAAGCCGTGACAACGACAATTGTTTTTCCTAAGACGCAGGAAATGCAGAGCGCGAACGTCACGCCGAAGGCTGTGTGGCGGAGCATGCATGTCCAGACCATGGGCCGGCCGATGAAAGTGAGGGGACAGAGGAAACACAAGAAAAGAGAGAACAGCAGGAAGCAGCTCAGCTCAGCGTTGCTGGCCTTTACCACCGGGGTTTCTCTGTACTGGATGAAAACCACCATGGTGGCCAGAGACAGGGAGGCTCCCAGTAGCGATACGACTGTGATAGCTATTCCCAACGGCTCGTGATATGTCAGGAATTCAACTGTTTTGGGAATGCATATGTCTTTCCCCTCGCTGGACCAGAAGTCCTGTGGACACTGTGTGAAGTCTGGCTGCACCTGTTGAGGGGAAGAAGAGAGTGAGAGTCATGCATCTGGATTTAATGTTTGCAGGGAATGTCATGGTCGCTTAGTGATACATTAAACATTACATTTTAAAGCAAATTCTATAACTGGATGGTGTTTGTTAGTCTGCTTGTCCGTACCTGTTGAGTTGGCTATAGTTCCATCAGCACAGGGGATACAATCAAAACAGCAGGAGGGTTTTCCTTTAATTTGAGCTTTCCTCGTTCGAAATCTAAAATCAAAGACTAATAACATAATGAGTGTATCCCTAAGTTAAGTACATATTCAATGCTGCAGAAAGTGCTGTTTTCATGTTTTAACTGCAAGGCCCTGACAGTTTTGTGCAGTAAGGAAATTCAAGTAGGTGCGTTCTTCATGATGTACAATAATAACCTAAAACAAAAAAATACAAAAATATGTGATTGTGTGTTCCCAGTTTTACCTGCTTATCATTTGTTCGTGGCATAAACACTTTTAAAATTTACTGGATAAAACTGGTCAGTTCCTGCAAAAGCTGAACAGGTTATACGTCTCTGTGATGAGGATATGTGGGAGTTTATGGATTGAATTGGTTTAATCTGATTTGTACACACACATACACTGCCTGAAAAATATGTCACTTTTTAAAATATGATTTTCATTTACATGTAAAACTTATTTTTTATATAGGTATCGATAAAAATAATTTTAGTAGTGTTTATGCTGTAGTACATGATTTTATAAACATCAATAAATGTGTTATTAATAAAAAATCTGTAAATTGCCATAACTCTCTGATTCCACTTATAAATCACCTCAAATTCTGAAAGATTTTTTAACAATGTTAGCAAGTCCATGGTATAATCAAGGGGTGCTTCTGTAATGACTAATCACATATATACAGAAACGGTATTGAGTTTGTAATTCTCTGTTATTTTTTGTTGCTATAAAACTTGTTAGAGGAAGAACCCAATACATTTTAATACAGATCCGGATCAGGGGGCAGATCCAGGAATTTTCTTTCACTTTCTTTATCGTTGCGAGACAGAGCATCTTTCAACATTTTCGTTGATTTGTCAGAGAATAATTAATTGATCTTAATAAGAAAAATCAAGCAAGTCTAAGGGACTGCTATTTATGAGAGTGTTACCTTTGACTGTCGGGCCTTGGAGGAGGTATGTGCTCCACTGAGTGCAGTTGTAGTTGCTTATAGTGGAGCCTGTTTCTTGACACTTTTTATTTGTCTGTTCCACTGCAATAAATTAAATGAACTATTATAGGCGTAAACATTTGTTGAATGTGTTTAAATTCTACATTCAAAACCAATCTAATGAAATCTCAGACACTGCTTACACTCAGTGGAGTTGATGAATAAAAATGAGGAAGACTTGATTCGGTTAAGCACATCACAACTTATAATTTACTACAATATCTGTCAGGCTGTGAAACTAGTTTATTTGCAGTTAACTCGACACCTTTCAAACTACATCTCAAAGTGTCCTTGGCGGTATTTTTCCCATCAAATGTCTCTTTGAGTTTTGTTCTGGCCTGAATATGATAATGTAGCATTTTGGAACAAAAATGCATGTCAGCAAGGCAAAGCTGGAGGCCAGAATAGCAAATATCTCCACAGCCACAGTGAACTTCCCAGGAGAGCTGACATATGCTGGGATGAATGTGATCCAGACTGCACAGAATATCAACATGCTGAAGGTGATCAGTTTGGCCTCATTAAAGCTGTCTGGCAGCTTCCTGGCAAAAAAAGCAAGAATAAAACACAAGAGAGCAAGAAGTCCGATGTAACCCAGCACAGCCCAGAACCCGACAGCTGACCCCAGAGCGCACTCTAAGATGATCTTATCTTTATAGTATATCATGTTCATCCTTGGGAATGGAGGGTTGGTTGTGAGCCAAAGTACACAAATTACAACCTGAACCAGGGTGAAACTCAGAACACTGAGCCTCTGCTGGGCAGGACCGAACCATTTCATCATATTTCTGCCTGGAAGTGTCGCCCTGAAGGCCATTAACACCACTATAGTTTTCCCGAGGACACAAGAGATGCAGAGGACGAAGGCGATGCCGAACGCAGTGTGCCGCAGCATGCAGGACCAATCAGAGGGCCGGCCAATGAAGGTCAGGGAGCACAGGAAGCACAGCGTCAGGGAGAAGAGCAGCAGGAAGCTCAGCTCCGAGTTGTTGGCTTTAACAATGGGAGTCTCTTTATGAGTCAGAAAAATGATTGATGCCAGAAGAGATAAAAATATGCCCACACAACCAAATCCAGTTAAAAGTGCCCCCATGATCTCGTTGTAGGAGAGGTACTCAGTCGGCTTCGGGAGACACTGGTCTTTCTTTTCATTCGGCCAAAATTCAGGTGGACAGATCAAACAGTCGGGAGAATCTAACAGTGGAGATAGAGAGAGAGAGATTTTAAAACATGCATTTCTTTCCTTTTTTGTTACTACTGCAAACATGAATGAATTCATTTTCTGTCTCACTTGTCTCATTACTAATTGTCCCCTCGGGGCACTCAAAGCAGTCGAAGCAGCACACAGGTTTATGCTTCTTTATCGCCTTTCGAGTCCCTGGGGGACACGGCTCTCTGCAAACAGACCTCGGCACCTGATTAGAGAAAACACAACGTGAGAAAATTCATAAATGCACCTAAATGCACTGTAGGAAAACACTATAATTCAGCTGGGAGAATTAATTAGACAGATAGTCATTTCACCTCGATACTGTTTCCTCCCCAAACTATCCTGGTGTTGTCTTTTAGTTTGAATTTCTGCCCCTCTGGCAGAGACGTGTCAAATTGGCCGATGTTTACGATCTCAACAGAGCCGTTGTCTTTTATTTGCCAGTTAACTAAGTCATACTGGGCAACTGAGTCTCCATTTTCATCAAAGAAAACCTTGGCCCCACTCTGTGTTGTGAAGTTCATGTACTTAATGTGCTCCAACACCTGTAAGAGGACAATCAGGACATTTCAGCATATTTGCGAGAAACCAATAAGATTTGTAGCTAATATTCAAATGTTAAAGTTTTCGCATTAACATCAAGGTAAGGAAAACATTAATATTAAGTATCTTATGCCTGAGTAAATATACCAGAACTTACTAATTTAGGCCGAACTTGGTCTTTAGTCACGCAGGACTTTCCAGTGGTTGGATTTGAGCCATTGTGACATTGCAGTAGTGCGTGAATAGCATACGCCACCAAGTACACAGCTTTGTACAAATTATTCTCTGGCCTAAAATGTGTCACGTCTGTGTAGTCACTGGAGACTGTGCTGAGATCTTCTGTGCCAGTACACGTAGCAGAAGTATTTGACGGAGAGAAGCTGCAGTCAAAGAACGACTCCCAGAAATCTTTAACTATAGCACTCTGTGGTTCGTCAGAGGGTTTAAAGCTGAGTAAGAATTCACCAAGACCTGGGATGGAGGCCTGAGGGAGGGCGAAGCCCATCGCCCCCTGCAAAATGCTCTTTCTCCCGTCAGAAGCCAGGTCTGTTTGAATGATCCAATCCTCACTGCCAACCCATTGCTTTCCAGTGATGTTATACTTCTCTATTTCTGACAAGAACGATTTGGTGAAGGGTAAGGGCAAAAACAAGAGGACCACCTTGGACGAGGATTTCCTCAGAGCCTCCACAATAGCAGGAAATTTTACATTTGTCTTTGAGTGAGGTAACCGGTATTCAACACATATGCCCTCTTTTTCTGCTTCCTTTGCAAATGCCATTGCACCTTCTTTTGAGTACAGGCCCTGAGTATAAATGATCCCCACCCAGCGCCAGTCAAAGTATTTCATGAGCTGCACCAGACCGATGACTTGGAAGCGGTCACTGGGCACAGTTCTGAAGAATGTGGGGAACTGCCTTTTGTCACTCAAACAAGCACAAGTGGAGAGATGGCTCACCTTCAAAGAAAGAAAACATGTTAACCACAACAAGGCAGAATAAACGTTCTTCAAAGATGGAAACATTAATAAATCCCAGTTATTTCCCAATCACGTCTCCTCACCTGTGGAATGGATAGCGGGCTGAGTATGATGTTTATGTCTTTACTCACTCCGGAGGAGGTAGGGCCCAGGAGAGCCTGTATCTGATCAGCGCAGCCCTTTGAGTCCTCTCCGTTTATGGCTTCCATTGCTGCTCGAATCAGGTTCTCCTCCCCACAACCATTGTACAGCCTGTAGCCCAGACTCAATCCAGGAAGGAGCTTAGTATCTCTGTTGATCTCCTCCACTGTAAACATCACTATCCTGGCAAACTTCAGTTCCCTGTCATTCAGCCTACACACAGTGTTCGCTTGTTATTAATAAATGACATTAGAGCTGATCACTTTCACACACAAAACATACACACGTTTTACCGCACATTCACTTACTTGTTGCAGTATGTATACGGCAATGCGTGGTAGCCATTGTCAATCAATTTGCGTGTAGTAGACAAAGCGAAAACTCCTCCGATAATGAGATCACCATCTTTAGAAAACTCCTTGAACCCTGTTTGCCCGATCACTTTGCACGTTTGTTTTTCTGACTTTATCCCTGCCAGCAGAGTGAAGAGGATACAAGTGATCCAACCCATCACGAGTCTCCCTGTTCTTCACCGAAAGCAACTCTGACCTGGGAACTGACCTTTATAGTGTTTCATTGTACCATGAGAGAAGAATCAACAGCCAATGTGAACGTACTCCCAATTCCCATAAGATTATTCTCAAGGCATTACTGCACTTCTAAGAAACCCAGCCCAATGACTGACGTGTAGGAGACAGAACTGATTTACCTGTTACCTCTGAGGATCTGCACAGGATTGAAAAATAATAAATACATTGTGGAGAAAAGTTGTTTCGTTCTGCTGTATCTGTTTAAACGTTGCAGTCAATTACAGATGTTTGCCAGTAGTGGATCTCTAAAAACATATAAAGGTAATAAAAACATATAAAGGTAATAAAAACAATAACAATAAAAACAATAACAATAATCATAACTAGGGCTACGTTGTAGCACTGAACGGGCCCAAGCACACGCAACTTGGGACCTGTTGCTGTTGGTGGAGAGAGCGATCGGCGACCTGGCACACAGCTCCGCGTTGCATGTGTTTTGCGCACTGCGGGAAGGATAAACGCTTCACTTCCTGCGTCCGTCACGAGACGTCGATCCTTGCCTGCTAATTGTGCATTACTGTCCACGCTATCAATTGCAGATCACACAATGAAAATTTTATGTAAATCGAATGATAGTTGTAAAACAAAGCTTACTTCCTGTTGCCAGTAGGTGGCGCCATCACTATTATTACATACAGACTAATAGATCTGTTCAGCGTGAGCAATTTTGTGTCAATTGGACAAGTTCATGCATTGACTGGAAAAGGTTGATGTTTTCCTTCAGGTTTCAAACGTGCCAATATCATTACATAATGACAATAATCTGGTTTATTTGAAAGAAAAAGCCTTTCATATGTGAAGGGTAAATTCTGCATGAGAAAGAGTGGCCTATATTCTGTAAATTTAAGTAAACCATCAACAATGCACAGCTGAGGATATGACCACTAGATGGAAGCAGTCAACCAATCCCCTTTCTCAGGTCTGTTGTGGAAACCATGGTGGAGGAAAATAAATATCAATAATTCCCTTCACAATTTCATGTTTCCTCTCTTGTTGGATCTCAGAGTGAGTTGGTTTGTTTTCAGGGTTTTGCTCTGATCAAAACAAACAATTCTGTTTGACAAATAAAACACAAATTTTTTCAATCAATATTTTCCAGCCCAAGCACTTTCATGAGGTTACTCATGTGAAACTCAAACTGACGACACAAGCTGTGGATTTCCTCGTCACATTCAAAATCCTCCTTAGCTCAGCTGGGTTTTCACCCCAGGGCAAAAGTTCTCTGTTGGACAACTGCAGCGTCGTTGTCACTCATCAGCCGACAGCAGAGAAAGTGAACAGAGGAAACTACACATTTTCCGTGTGGTACTATATAATATTCTTGATTTACTGGTTGAAGAAGGGACAGGCGGGTGGGAACGTTTACTTTGAACATTTAATAATGGAAAATAAAACCATTCTCTGACAGAGTCAGAGTCCCCATAACTGCTCTCCTCCTGTTTCCAATCGTTTTGCAGTCACATTTTATAATACACAGGACCTTGCTCAGCCATGTAAACGTCATCATTAGTCTTTTCGACGCCTATTGTAGGAAGTGATGTAAAGTCAGGGAGGACTTAAGATACCCATTTAGAAGCCACATTAAATGTTAAACTTTGTCACCTTATTGTATTTAAATGTATCAACAACAAATTAAATAATTTTGGGGTTGAATGATTTAATGCAGTGAAAATAGTAAAATTCAATTTCGTACATGTTTTCGTCCAGGTGTTAAATGACCATAGAATCCTGTTAGTGATTGAATTTTATGGTTTCTTTTTTATGGACAATCATCAACCTTTGTCATGGTGATCAAAAAACATTACAAACCAAGTCAAATAACATTACATAGATGTGAATCTTCCATGTCCACTATAGAGGCTATACAGCAATATACCAAATTATTCTCAGATTCTCAGATGAGGGGCAATCATTTTTTTTAAATAATAGCTTTGCTGAAAGCAGTTTTTTCAACCAGTTTCAAAACTTTTACCAATTCCTTTTTTCAATTCCTCTCTTTTTACAAATCAAATTACCTCAAGGCAAAACATAAGTCAATGCTCAAGTGTTCAGAGTATGGTGTGCAGGTGGACCCAAATGCAGGAGTTCGGCAGGAGGCAGGTCCAATAAAAGAAAGAAATACTGAATTTATTGAAAACACTAAATTAAAATAAAAACAAGGCAGGATAAGGAACTTGAGATTAAGGCGACAAAACAGGCAGCGACTAAACAGATGACTGGACAAAGACAGAAGTGAGGACTTGACTTAAATACAATCTGAACTGATGACAAACTAGAGACAGGCGGCACAAACAGGTGAAACAATCACAACTGGATGGAAACACACAAAGGCAGGAAAAAACAGAAACACGTAAGGGGGATCAGAATTTCTAAATAAAACAGGAAACACAGAACTCAGAATGAACACAAATCTAAACACATGGAAGCACAAGTAATAGTCAAATAACCAAAAGAGTGCATAATCAAAAGTGTCCAACAAAGAAATCCCTAAACTCTGTTCATGTGATCATGATTAAGAAGCTGTATTTATGTTTATTGTACGTAAAGTTTGGCCTTTCTGTCATATGTCTCCTAAAGTGATTTCGATTTCTTCACAGGATAGAAGTCATCTGTCGTGCAGAATTAAATCTTAATTTAAAGTTCTGGTGTCTGTGCAGGAGCCTGTATCTCCGTGCAGCGCTCCGTGCCCTGCTGGTAGAAGACAGGCCAGACGTCCGACAGAGCCTCACTGCTGCTTTGATTGTTTGCCCTGTGCTGAGAACTGTTGGGTTTCTCTATCATTCTGTACCTTCTATGTAAAGTGCCTTGAGATAATGTATGTCATGATTTGGCACTATACAAATAAAGTGGAATTGAATTGCATCACTGGACACTTTTCATATACAGGAGGTGAAAAAAGGAAGATGAGCTTTAGTGTCACATCATCATTTAGACTTTGATTTAAAAAAGTTGTAGCTTTATTGTATGTTTCATTTGAAGTTAAAAAAAAATACTCAAAGACTTGTTTTAATTTTTTTCTATTTTAAGTTTTTATTTTATTGTTTGCAAGCGCCTAAATAATCGAGTGATACAAAATATGTTTGGTTTGATTATGAAAATGTATGGGTGAAATGAGTCAATTAAAGTGAGTTTTCAAACAAATCATCTTTAAATGTACTTTAAACATGACAATTACTTGTCTGTAATACTGTATGTAATAGTAATCATTGGTGAATTATTAATTGTCAATCATATATAAAATTTATATGCATGCATTGTACAAAGTGTGTCAAAGATATTGTAACTAATATTCTATAGGTTGTTTGTCTGCAAACGACACACTTACCTGTTAAACATTTGATTTACAAAGTGCTATTATAATGTACTATTATGTTATGACATAATAAATATAAAATAATAAAATAATAAATAATAAACTTAACAGCTCAAATTACAATGATTCAATAATAATTATATAGTAATTAATCAGTTAAATCACAAATAAATGATAAATTCTATAATAATTGATTAAGATCATAGTAAACATTCCCATCCAGTGGTTCCACCTGCAAAACATAACTTACACACTGTATTGTGTATTTCACAATGTCATATTATGAACGGAACATTTATTACTTTTATAGATGTAAATTCAGACGAAATGATGAAAAGCCATGTTTAATTCTTCAGTATATTATATAAGAGTTGGAAGCAACAGCAGCATATATTCTATATATCATATATTCTTGTTCAGTTTTTTGCCATGACATGTTTCTTGGTGTTTTTCTCTGGTTTGATCAATATTATGTAGCATTTCGGTGTAAAGATACAAATTAATAAACCAAATGCTGAAGACAAAATTGCAAAAGTTTCCACAGCTACGGTGAACTTCCCAGGGGAGCTGACGTATGCTGGGATGAAGGTGATCCAGACCTCACAGAATATCAACATGCTGAAGGTGATGAATTTGGCTTCATTGAAGTTGTCGGGTAACTTTCTGGCTAGAAATGCCAGGACCAGACAAATTATTGCCAGGAACCCGATATATCCCAGCACTGCGTAGAAAGCAGCTTCAGAGCCTGTGTTACACTCCAAAACTATCTTCTTATTGCTGTATCTGAAAACCATGTCTGGGAAAGGGGGATTTAACTTAAGCCACAGTATACAAATCAAAATCTGAATTAAAGTGCAGGAGCAAACTATGATTCTTTGCTGCGCAGGACCAAACTTTCCCGCTACTATGTTGCCAGGAAACGTGGCTTTGAAAGCCGTGACAACGACAATTGTTTTTCCTAAGACGCAGGAAATGCAGAGCGCGAACGTCACGCCGAAGGCTGTGTGGCGGAGCATGCATGTCCAGACCATGGGCCGGCCGATGAAAGTGAGGGGACAGAGGAAACACAAGAAGAGAGAGAACAGCAGGAAGCAGCTCAGCTCAGCGTTGCTGGCCTTTACCACCGGGGTTTCTCTGTACTGGATGAAAACCACCATGGTGGCCAGAGACAGGGAGGCTCCCAGTAGCGATACGACTGTGATAGCTATTCCCAACGGCTCATGATATGTCAGGAATTCAACAGTTTTGGGAATGCATATGTCTTTCCCCTCGCTGGACCAGAAGTCCTGTGGACACTGTGTGCAGTCTGCTGCACCTGTTGAGGGGAAGAAGAGAGTGAGAGTCATGCATCTGGATTTAATGTTTGCAGGGAATGTCATGGTCGCTTAGTGATACATTAAACATTACATTTTAAAGCAAATTCTATAACTGGATGGTGTTTGTTAGTCTGCTTGTCCGTACCTGTTGAGTTGGCTATAGTTCCATCAGCACAGGGGATACAATCAAAACAGCAGGAGGGTTTTCCTTTAATTTGAGCTTTCCTCGTTCGAAATCTAAAATCAAAGACTAATAACATAATGAGTGTATCCTTAAGTTAAGGACATATTCAATGCTGCAGAAAGTGCTGTTTTCATTTTAGCTGCAAGGCCATGACAGTTTTGTGCAGTAAGGAACTGCACAAGAAAACTGGTTATAGGGTTATACGTCTGTGATGACGATACGTGGGAGGTTATGGATTGAATTGGTTTAATCACTGACTGAAAAATATGTCACTTTTAAAAATATAACTTTCGTTTACATGTAAAACTTATTTTTTATATAGGTATCGATAAAAAATATTTTAGTAGTGTTTACGCTATAGTAACTGATACATGATTTTATAAACATCAATAAATGTGTTATTAATAAAACAGCTGTAAATGGCCATAACTCTGTGATTCCACTTATCAATCACCTCAAACTCTGAAAGATTTTTTAACAATGTTAGCAAGTCCATGGTATAATCAAGGGGTGCTTCTGTAATGACTAATCACATATATACAGAAACGGTATTGAGTTTGTAATTCTCTGTTATTTTTTGTTGCTATAAAACTTGTTAGAGGAAGAACCCAATACATTTTAATACAGATCCGGATCAGGGGGCGGATCCAGGAATTTTCTTTCACTGTCTTTATCGTTGCGAGACAGAGCATCTTTCAACATTTTCGTTGATTTGTCAGAGAATAATTAATTGATCTTAATAAGAAAAATCAAGCAAGTCTAAGGGACTGATATTTATGAGAGTGTTACCTTTGACTGTCGGGCCTTGGAGGAGGTATGTGCTCCACTGAGTGCAGTTGTAGTTGCTTATAGTGGAGCCTGTTTCTTGACACTTTTTATTTGTCTGTTCCACTGCAATAAATTAAATGAACTATTATAGGCGTAAACATTTCTGTTGAATGTGTTTAAATTCTACATTCAAAACCAATCTAATGAAATCTCAGACACTGCTTACACTCAGTTGAGTTGATGAATAAAAATGAGGAAGACTTGATTCGGTTCATTTACTTTATTCAACACATCACAACTTATAATTTACTACAATATCTGTCAGGCTGTGAAACTAGTTTATTTGCAGTTAACTCGACACCTTTCAAACTACAGCTCAAAGTGTCCTTGGCGGTATTTTCCCCATCAAATGTCTCTTTGAGTTTTGTTCTGGCCTGAATAAGATAATGTAGCATTTTGGAACAAAAATGCATGTCAGCAAGGCAAAGCTGGAGGCCAGAATAGCAAATATCTCCACAGCCACAGTGAACTTCCCAGGAGAGCTGACATATGCCGGGATGAATGTGATCCAGACTGCACAGAATATCAACATGCTGAAGGTGATCAGTTTGGCCTCATTAAAGCTGTCTGGCAGCTTCCTGGCAAAAAAAGCAAGAATAAAACACAAGAGAGCAAGAAGTCCGATGTAACCCAGCACAGCCCAGAACCCGACAGCTGACCCCAGAGCGCACTCTAAGATGATCTTATCTTTATAGTATATCATGTTCATCCTTGGGAATGGAGGGTTGGTTGTGAGCCAAAGTACACAAATTACAACCTGAACCAGGGTGAAACTCAGAACACTGAGCCTCTGCTGGGCAGGACCGAACCATTTCATCATATTTCTGCCTGGAAGTGTCGCCCTGAAGGCCATTAACACCACTATAGTTTTCCCGAGGACACAAGAGATGCAGAGGACGAAGGCGATGCCGAACGCAGTGTGCCGCAGCATGCAGGACCAATCAGAGGGCCGGCCGATGAAGGTGAGGGAGCACAGGAAACACAGCGTCAGGGAGAAGAGCAGCAGGAAGCTCAGCTCAGAGTTGTTGGCTTTAACAATGGGAGTCTCTTTATGAGTCAGAAAAATGATTAATGTCAGTAAAGATAAAAATATGCCCACACAACCAAATCCAGTTAAAAGTGCCCCCATGATCTCGTTGTAGGAGAGGTACTCAGTCGGCTTCGGGAGACACTGGTCTTTCTTTTCATTCGGCCAAAATTCAGGTGGACAGATCAAACAGTCGGGAGAATCTAACAGTGGAGATAGAGAGAGAGAGATTTTAAAACATGCATTTCTTTCTTTTTTTGTTTCTACTGCAAACATGAATGAATTCATTTTCTGTCTCACTTGTCTCATTACTAATTGTCCCCTCGGGGCACTCAAAGCAGTCGAAGCAGCACACAGGTTTATGCTTCTTTATTGCCTTTCGAGTCCCTGGGGGACACGGCTCTCTGCAAACAGACCTCGGCACCTGATTAGAGAAAACACAACGTGAGAAAATTCATAAATGCACCTAAATGCACTGTAGGAAAACATTATAATTCAGCTGGGAGAATTAATTAGACAGATGGTCACTTCACCTCGATACTGTTTCCTCCCCAAACTATCCTGGTGTTGTCTTTTAGTTTGAATTTCTGCCCCTCTGGCAGAGACGTGTCAAATTGACCGATGTTTACGATCTCAACAGAGCCGTCGTCTTTTATTTGCCAGTTAACTAAGTCATACTGGGCAACTGAGTCTCCGTTTTCATCAAAGAAAACCTTGGCCCCACTCTGTGTTGTGAAGTTCATGTACTTAATGTGCTCCAACACCTGTAGTAGGACAATCAGGACATTTCAGCATATTTGCGAGAAACCAATAAGATTTGTAGCTAATATTCAAATGTTAAAGTTTTTGCATTAACATCAAGGTAAGGAAAACATTAATATTAAGTATCTTATGCCTGAGTAAATATACCAGAACTTACTAATTTAGGCCGAACTTGGTCTTTAGTCACACAGGACTTTCCAGTGGTTGGATTTGAGCCATTGTGACATTGCAGTAGTGCGTGAATAGCATACGCCACCAAGTACACAGCTTTGTACAAATTATTCTCTGGCCTAAAATGTGTCACGTCTGTGTAGTCACTGGAGACTGTGCTGAGATCTTCTGTGCCAGTACACGTAGCAGAAGTATTTGACGGAGAGAAGCTGCAGTCAAAGAACGACTCCCAGAAATCTTTAACTATAGCACTCTGTGGTTCGTCAGAGGGTTTAAAGCTGAGTAAGAATTCAGCAAGACCTGGGATGGAGGCCTGAGGGAGGGCGAAGCCCATCGCCCCCTGCAAAATGTTCTTACTCCCATCAGAAGCCAGGTCTGTTTGAGTGATCCAAGCCTCACTGCCAACCCATTGCTTTCCAGTGATGTTATACTTCTCTATTTCTGACAAGAATGATTTGGTGAAGGGCAAAAACAAGAGGACCACCTTGGACGAGGATTTCCTCAGAGCCTCCACAATAGCAGGAAATTTTACATGTGTCTTTGAGTAAGGTAACCGGTATTCAACACATATGCCCTCTTTTTCTGCTTCCTTTGCAAATGCCATTGTACCTTCTTCTGAGTACACGCCCTGAAAATAAATAATCCCCACCCAGCGCCAGTTAAAGTATTTCATGAGCTGCACCAGACCGATGATTTGGAAGCGGTCACTGGGCACAGTTCTGAAGAATGTGGGGAACTGCCTTTTGTCACTCAAACAAGCACAAGTGGAGAGATGGCTCACCTTCAAAGAAAGAAAACATGTTAACCACAACAAGGCAGAATAAACGTTCTTCAAAGATGGAAACATTAATAAATCCCAGTTATTTCCCAATCACGTCTCCTCACCTGTGGAATGGATAGTGGGCTGAGTATGATGTTTATGTCTTTACTCACTCCGGAGGAGGAATGGCCCAGGAGAGCCTGTATCTGATCAGCGCAGCCCTTTGAGTCCTCTCCGTTTACGGCTTCCATTGCTGCTCGAATCAGGTTCTCATCCCCACAACCATTGTACAGCCTGTAGCCCAGACTCAATCCAGGAAGGAGCTTAGTATCTCTGTTGATCTCCTCCACTGTAAACATCACTATCCTGGCAAACTTCAGTTCCCTGTCATCCAGCCTACACACAGTGTTTGCTTGTTATGAATAAATGACATTAGAGCTGATCACATTCACACACAAAACATACACAGGTTTTACAGCACATTCACTTACTTTTTGCAGTATGTATACGGCAATGCGTGGTAGCCATTGTCAATCAATTTGCGTGTAGTAGACAAAGCGAAAACTCCTCCGATAATGAAATCACCATCTTTAGAAAACTCCTTGAACCCTGTTTGCCCGATCATTTTGCATGTTTGTTTTTCTGACTTTATCCCTGCCAGCAGAGTGAAGAGGATACAAGTGATCCAACCCATCACGAGTCTCCCTGTTCTTCACTGAAAGCAACTCTGACCTGGGAACTGACCTTTATAGTGTTTCTTTGTACCATGAGAGAAGAATCAACAGCCAATGTGAACGTACTCCTAATTCCCATGAGATTATTCTCAACGCATTACTGCACTTCTAAGAAACCCAGTCCAATGACTGACGTGTAGGAGACAGAACTGATTTACCTGTTACCTCTGAGGATCTGCACAGGATTGTAAAATAATAAATACATTGTGGAGAGAAATTGTTTCGTTGTGCTGTATCTGTTTAAATGTTGCAGTCAATTACAGATGTTTGCCAGTAGTGGATCTCTAAAAACATATGAAGGTAATAAAAACAATAACAATAAAACAATAACAACAATAACAATAACAATAATAACTAGGGCTACGTTGTAGCACTGAACCGGCCCGAGCACACGCAACTTGGGACCTGTTGCTGTTGGTGGAGAGAGCGATCAGCGACCTGGCACACGGCTCCGCGTTGCATGTGTTTTGCGCACTGCGGGAAGGATAAACGCTTCACTTCCTGCGTCCGTCACGAGACGTCGATCCTTGCCTGCTAATTGCGCATTACTGTTCACGCAATCAATTGCAGATCACACTGTGAAAATTTTATGTAAATGGCATGATAGTTGTAAAACAAAGCTTACTTCCTGTTGCCAGTAGGTGGCGCCATCACTATTATTACATACAGACTAATAGATCTTTTCAAATCGGGGCTCTGATGTAGCGTGAGCAATTTTGTGTCAATTGGACAATGTTACAACAACTTCATTTTCACACTGATCAGTAGTTGGTTGCCATGACCCTGAATTAATATTAATATATGGAGCTGTTCAGGTCAGGTTTGTGATCATAGGTCAGAATTTGGGGGCCGGTTGGATAATGCAGAGTGGATTTACAAAGTACTTCCTGTTTCATGGCGAATCAGTAGGTGGCGCTATGACACTGACGAAATATTGACACATGGAGCTGGTCAGGCTTGGACTCTGATCATGACACAAATGTTTGGTGGTGAGAGGCCAAAACGTGTGGTCAGATTTATATTTATGGTCTGTATTTGGTAAATGGTCTGTATTCATATAAAGCACTTTTCTTGTCTTGTTAACCACTCAAAGAGCTTCACTGTACAGTTTTGTCATCCACCCACTCACACACGTTCATACAAGGCTTCCACATGCAGCAATTTCTCTATCACACATCCTTCATACACTGCCGTCAGCTGTCTTTTGGGTTCAGCGTCTTGCCCAATGACGCCTTGGCATGTGTGGAATGAGGGAGACGGGAATCAAACCCATCTCGACCTCCCGAGCCACAGCCGACCCTTCAGTTCATGCATTGAATGGAAAAGGTTGATGTTTTCCTTCAGGTTTCAAAAGTGCCAATCTCATTACATAGTGACAATAATCTGGTTTATTTGAAAGAAAAAGCCTTTCATATGTGAAGGGTAAATTCTGCATGAGAAAGAGTGGCCTATATTCTGTAAATTTAAGTAAACCATCAACAATGCACAGCTGAGGATATGACCACTAGATGGAAGCAGTCAAACAATCCCCTTTCTCAGGTCTGTTGTGGAAACCATGGTGGAGGAAAATAAATATCAATAATTCCCTTCACAATTTCATGTTTCCTCTCTTGTTGGATCTCAGAGTGAGTTGGTTTGTTTTCAGGGTTTTGCTCTGATGAGAACAAACAATTCTGTTTGACAAATAAAACACAAATTTTTTCAATCAATATTTTCCAGCCCAAGCACTTTCATGAGGTTACTCATGTGAAACTCAAACTGACGACACAAGCTGTGGATTTCCTCGTCACATTCAAAATCCTCCTTAGCTCAGCTGGGTTTTCACCCCAGGGCAAAAGTTCTCTGTTGGACAACTGCAGCGTCGTTGTCACTCATCAGTCGACAGCAGAGAAAGTGAACAGAGGAAACTACACATTTTCCGTGTGGTACTATATAATGTTCTTGTTTTACTGGTTGAAGAAGGGACAGGCGGGTGGGAACGTTTACTTTGAACATTTAATAATGGAAAATAAAACCATTCTCTGACAGAGACAGAGTCCCCATAACTGCTCTCCTTCTGTTTCCAATCGTTTTGCAGTCACATTTTATAATACACAGGACCTTGCTCAGCCATGTAAACGTCATCATTAGTCTTTTCGACACCTATTGTAGGAAGTGATGTAAAGTCAGGGAGGACTTAAGATACCCATTTAGAAGCCACATTAAATGTTAAACTTTGTCACCTTAATGTATTGAAATGTATCAACAACAAATTAAATAATTTTGGGGTTGAATGATTTAATGCAGTGAAAATAGTAAAATTCAATTTCGTACATGTTTTCGTCCAGGTGTTAAATGACCATAGAATCATGTTAGTGATTGAATTTTATGGTTTCTTTTTTATGGACAATCATCAAACTTTGTCATGGTGTTCAAAAAACATTACAAACCAAGTCAAATAACATTACATAGATGTGAATCTGCCATGTCCACTATAGAGGGTATACAGCAATATACCAAATTATTCTCAGATTCTCAGATGAGGGGCAATCATTTTTTTTAAATTATAGCTTTGCTGAAAGCAGTTTTTTCAACCAGTTTCAAAACTTTTACCAATTCCTTTTTTCAATTCCTCTCTTTTTACAAATCAAATTACCTCAAGGCAAAACATAAGTCAATGCTCATGTGTTCAGAGTATGGTGTGCAGGTGGACCCAAATGCAGGAGTTAGGCAGGAGGCAGGTCCAATAAAAGAAAGAAATACTGAATTTATTGAAAACACAAAATTAGAAGCAAACAGGCAAAGTAAAACTGTCAGGAGAAACAAGGCAGGATAAGGAACTTGACATTAAGGCGACAAAACAGGCAGCGACTAAACAGACGACTGGACAAAGACAGAAGTGAGGACTTGACTTAAATACAATCTGAACTGATGACAAACTAGAGACAGGTGTTAGAAACAGGTGAAACAATCACAACTGGATGGAAACACACAAAGGCAGGAAAAAACAGAAACACGTAAGGGGGATCAGAATTTCTAAATAAAACAGGAAACACAGAACTCAGAATGAACACAAATCTAAACACATGGAAGCACAGGTAATAGTCAAATAACCAAAAGAGTGCATAATCAAAAGTGTCCAACAAAGAAATCCCTAAACTCTGTTCATGTGATCATGATTAAGAAGCTGTATTTATGTTTACTGTACGTAAAGTTTGGCCTTTCTGTCATATGTCTCCTAAAGTGATTTCGATTTCTTCACAGGTTAGAAGTCATCTGTCGTGCAGAATTAAATCTTAATTTAAAGTTCTGGTGTCTGTGCAGGAGTCTGTATCTCCGTGCAGCGCTCCGTGCCCTGCTGGTAGAAGACAGGCCAGACGTCCGACAGAGCCTCACTGCTGCTTTGATTGTTTGCCCTGTGCTGAGAACTGTTGGGTTTCTCTATCATTCTGTAACTTCTATGTAAAGTGCCTTGAGATAATGTATGTCATGATTTGGCGCTATACAAATAAAGTGGAATTGAATTGCATCACTGGACACTTTTCATATACAGGAGGTGAAAAAAGGAAGATGAGCTTTAGTGTCACATCATCATTTAGACTTTGATTAAAAAAAGTTGTAGCTTTATTGTATGTTTCATTTGAAGTTAAAAAAAAATACTCAAAGACTTGTTTTAATTTTTTTCTATTTTAATTTTTTATTTTATTGTTTGCAAGTGCCTAAATAATCGAGTGATACAAAATATTTTTGGTTTGATTATGAAAATGTATGGGTGAAATGAGTCAATTAAAGTGAGTTTTCAAACAAATCATCTTTAAATGTACTTTAAACATGACAATTACCTGTCTGTACTACTGTATGTAATAGTAATCATTGGTGAATTATTAATTGTCAATCATATATAAAATTTATATGCATGCATTGTACAAAGTGTGTCAAAGATATTGTAACTAATATTCTATAGGTTGTTTGTCTGCAAACGACACACTTACCTGTTAAACATTTGATTTACAAAGTGCTATTATAATGTACTATTATGTTATGACATAATAAATATAAAATAATAAAATAATAAATAATAAACTTAACAGCTCAAATTACAATGATTCAATAATAATTATATAGTAATTAATCAGTTAAATCACAAATAAATGATAAATTCTATAATAATTGATTAAGATCATAGTAAACATTCCCATCCAGTGGTTCCACCTGCAAAACATAACTTACACACTGTATTGTGTATTTCACAATGTCATATTATGAACGGAACATTTATTACTTTTATAGATGTAAATTCAGACGAAATGATGAAAAGCCATGTTTAATTCTTCAGTATATTATATAAGAGTTGGAAGCAACAGCAGCATATATTCTATATATCATATATTCTTGTTCAGTTTTTTGCCATGACATGTTTCTTGGTGTTTTTCTCTGGTTTGATCAATATTATGTAGCATTTCGGTGCAAAGATACAAATTAATAAACCAAATGCTGAAGACAAAATTGCAAAAGTTTCCACAGCTACGGTGAACTTCCCAGGGGAGCTGACGTATGCTGGGATGAAGGTGATCCAGACCGCACAGAATATCAACATGCTGAAGGTGATGAATTTGGCTTCATTGAAGTTGTCGGGTAACTTTCTGGCTAGAAATGCCAGGACCAGACAAATTATTGCGAGGAACCCGATATATCCCAGCACTGCGTAGAAAGCAGCTTCAGAGCCTGTGTTACACTCCAAAACTATCTTCTTATTGCTGTATCTGAAAACCATGTCTGGGAAAGGGGGATTTAACTTAAGCCACAGTATACAAATCAAAATCTGAATTAAAGTGCAGGAGCAAACTATGATTCTTTGCTGCGCAGGACCAAACTTTCCCGCTACTATGTTGCCAGGAAACGTGGCTTTGAAAGCCGTGACGACGACAATTGTTTTTCCTAAGACGCAGGAAATGCAGAGCGCGAACGTCACGCCGAAGGCTGTGTGGCGGAGCATGCATGTCCAGACCATGGGCCGGCCGATGAAAGTGAGGGGACAGAGGAAACACAAGAAAAGAGAGAACAGCAGGAAGCAGCTCAGCTCAGCGTTGCTGGCCTTTACCACCGGGGTTTCTCTGTACTGGATGAAAACCACCATGGTGGCCAGAGACAGGGAGGCTCCCAGTAGCGATACGACTGTGATAGCTATTCCCAACGGCTCGTGATATGTCAGGAATTCAACTGTTTTGGGAATGCATATGTCTTTCCCCTCGCTGGACCAGAAGTTCTGTGGACACTGTGTGCAGTCTGCTGCACCTGTTGAGGGGAAGAAGAGAGTGAGAGTCATGCATCTGGATTTAATGTTTGTAGGGAATGACATGGTCGCTTAGTGATACATTAAAAATTACAGTATAAACTTAATGCTATAACTGGATGGTGTTTGTTAGTCTGCTTGTCCGTACCTGTTGAGTTGGCTATAGTTCCATCGGCACAGGGGATACAATCAAAGCAGCAGGAGGGTTTTCCTTTAATTTGAGCTTTCCTCGTTCCCACTGGACAGATATTAGAGCACACTGATGTGGGAACCTGAGGGAAAAAGTGCCGACACACTCACATGATAATCCATTAATTAAATGGGACACATATCTTAGAATTTACAAGCTTAAAGCATGAAACATTTTTTTTTGATGATTACCTTTTTCCCTATCCTCCACACTATCTCTTCCTCCTGGACGCTGAGCTTATAATCACCCTTGGCAGCAGATGCAAAATGACCCACTGTCACATGTTGCACGTGCCCGTCTCTCAGCTGCCAGTTGATTAAGTCATAAGAAGCCGGAGGGTCTCCGTTCTCATCGAAGAACACGTCGTCCCCGAACTGATTTCTGAAATGTACCCTCTGCAGGTGATCAGTGACCTGAGAAAATCATGATGAATTGTGAAGACATTTCAAGGCCAATGATAAGGTAACTTTCACATAGATACAAGTTTATTTGCAGACATTGTGGGTTTTGCTCTATTTCTCACCTGTTTGGGCTGAATTTCTGACACATTCAAACACGGCATCACCGGTTTTCCTCCTGGTTTACCGGACGGTTGGCAGATCATCAGCTCATGCAGGGCTTGTGCAATGGCATAAACTGCTTTATACACATTATAGGACACTCTGAGCTGTGTGACTTTAAAGAACACATGCTGGGAATATAATAATGTCTCGTTGCCTGTGCATTTTTCATTTGTTTCCTCGGATCCTGTGTGTTCACCGGGTGAAACGGGTCGACAGCCCACCATAACCTCCCAGAAATTCCTCACGAAGGCGGCACTTGGGTCTGCGTAAGGGTTGATGCCTGTGAGAAATGGTTTGAGATCCGGGATGGCCATCTTATGCACCACAAATCCCAGGGCTCCGCCGAAAGCTTTGTAGATTTCAGGCGTGGAGGGTCGCGCTGCCGTTATCCAGGCCTCACTAGCGATCCACTGAATTCCAGTGATATTCTGTTTCACTACCTCTTTCATCAAGGGATAAAAATCCCCCTCAGGAACAAAAGCCAGAATGACTTTGACTGTTGACTGCTTGATCATTTCCACAACATCCAGAATCTTATCCAAAGTGTACGTGCGTAGAATTGTCCCAACAAATGCAACACAAACCCCGAGCTTCCTAACCTCCTCAGTGAAAGCCAGGATCCCATTCCGGCCATAGGCATCGTCTGACTGTATGGTGCCAATCCACTGCCAGCCAAAACGCTTGACCAGAGCTGCCAAAGCTTTGGCCTGGAAGTAGTCGCTGGGGATCGTCCGAAAAAACGTAGGGTATTTAGCTCTGTCACTGAGGCAGGCACATGTCGAGAAGTAACTCACCTATGAAAATATCACCACAATAAGTCTGAAACAACAAAATACAACAAACAAACTATGAAAGCATCAATCAAATACATATCATTTCTTACGATTGGCACTTGAAATGGTCCGAGAGTTCCAGCCACAGCTAAGGACTGAGACGATCCCGACTCTGCTATGACAGCAGATACAGCCGGAGGACAAGCGGAGGTTGATTCCATCTCCTCAACTCCGCTGGCCAGTGTTAGTGCAGCACGTAACGCGCTCGTGGGAGATGCACACGAGTTAAGGATCCTGTAGCCAAGAGTGATGTTTGGCAGGAGAGCAGATTCTTTGTTAATTTCTTCAATTGCAAATATCATCACTTGGGTCCATCGGAAAGCTCGCAGGTCAAATCTAAAACAATTGAAATAGATTTTACATGTGAGAGCTGCAGCTTTGCAGGTTTAAAACGTCAGACGCAACTTACCCAGCACACTTCACTGCAGGTGGCTCCTTTTCAAACATATAGGTGCTGCCGATCTCTTTGTTGGAAACCGGGAAAATCCCCCCGATCATTATATCTCCCTGCTTGAACAAACTTGGCATATCAAACCTGGCAAACAGTTCACAGCCAGACACTGGGCTCAGGTAGAGAGCGACCCAAGACAAGAGAAAAGCTCTCCACATGTTTGCTCTACTTTATTTTTACGAGGGTGCAGCTCTTATAACAGCTGTGTTGGATGCAGGTAGATGTGCTCTCTTCATAAAAGGTGGATTTATTTCCCACAGGGCTCAGCGACCTTAGATTGGTAAGTTTGATACAGCCGGGACAGAGGATGTGTGTGTGTGTTATAATATGCAAATTACACAATCGTCCACAAGCTGTGTAATTTGGCCAACCCAGTTCAGTGTCATAATAATAATAATAATAATAATAATAATAATAATAATAATAATAATAATAATAATAATAGTAACAGTAATAATAATAATAGGACAAATAAAAATACGAATACAAAAAAATGTAAAATCAAAGACTAATAACATAATGAGTGTATCCCTAAGTTAAGGACATATTCAATGCTGCAAAACAAGTGCTGTTTTAATTTTAGCTGCAAGGCCATGAATGTTTTGTGCAGTAAGGAAATGCAAGCAGGTGCGTTCTTCATGATGTACAATAATAACCTAAAACAAAAAAATACAAAAATATGTGATTGTGTGTTCCCAGTTTTACCTGCTTATCATTTGTCTTTGGCATAAACACTTTTAAAATTTACTGGAGAAAACTGGTCAGTTCCTGCAAAAGCTGAAAGGGTTATACGTCTCTGTGATGAGGATACGTGGGAGGTTATGGATTGAATTGGTTCAATCTGATTTGTACACACACATACACTGCCTGAAGAATATGTCACTTTTTAAAATGTAATTATCTTTTACATGTAAAACTTATTTTTAATATAGTTATTGATAAAAATGATGACATTTTATTTCGGTAGTGTTTACGCTGTAGTTACTGATACATGATTTTATAAACATTAATAAATGTGTTAGTAATAAAACAGCTGTAAATGGCCAGAACGCTGTGATTCCACTTATCAATCACCTCACCCTGTTTTCTTGGATAAAACAACACAAATTTAATTCTGAAAGATTTTTTAACAATGTTAGCAAGTCCATGGTATAATAAAGGGGTGCTTCTGTAATGACTAATCACATATATACAGGAACAGTATTGAGTTTGTAATTCTGTGTTTTTTTTTGTCTCCAGGACGGTTACTATAAAAGTTGTTCGATGGAGAACCCAAACATTTTTAGTGTGGATCTGGATCAGAGGGTGGATCCAGGAATTTTCTTTTACTTGCTTTACAGAGCATCTTTCAACATTTCGTTAATTTGTCGGAGAATAATAAATTAACCTTGATAAGAAAAATCTAGCAAGTCTAAGGGACTGATATTTATGAGAGTGTTACCTTTGACTGTCGGGCCTTGGAGGAGTTATGTGCTCCACTGAGTGCAGTTGTAGTTGCTTATAGTGGAGCCTGTTTCTTGACACTTTTTATTTGTCTGTTCCACTGCAGTAAATTGAATAAACTATTATAGGCGTAAATATTTCTGTTGAATGTGTTTAAATTCTACATTCAAAACCAATCTAATGAAATCTCAGACACTGCTTACACTCAGTGGAGTTGATGAATAAAAATGAGGAAGACTTGATTCGGTTCATTTACTTTATTCAACACATCACAACTTATAATTTACTACAATATCTGTCAGGCTGTGAAACTAGTTTATTTGCAGTTAACTCGACACCTTTCAAACTACAGCTCAAAGTGTCCTTGGCGGTATTTTTCCCAACAAATGTCTCTTTGAGTTTTGTTCTGGCCTGAATATGATAATGTAGCATTTTGGAACAAACATGCATGTCAGCAAGCCAAAGCTGGAGGCCAGAGGTCAGGGAGCACAGGAAGCACAGCGTCAGGGAGAAGAGCAGCAGGAAGCTCAGCTCGGAGTTGTTGGCTTTAACAATGGGAGTCTCTTTATGAGTCAGAAAAATTATTGATGTCATTAGAGATAAAAATATGCCCACACAACCAAATCCAGTTAAAAGTGCCCCCATGATCTCGTTGTAGGAGAGGTACTCAGTCGGCTTCGGGAGACACTGGTCTTTCTTTTCATTCGGCCAAAATTCAGGTGGACAGATCAAACAGTCGGGAGAATCTAACAGTGGAGATAGAGAGAGAGAGATTTTAAATCATGCATTTCTTTCCTTTTTTGTTTCTACTGCAAACATGAATGAATTAATTTTCTGTCTCACTTGTCTCATTACTAATTGTCCCCTCGGGGCACTCAAAGCAGTCGAAGCAGCACACAGGTTTACGCTTGTTTATCGCCTTTCGAGTCCCTGGGGGACACGGCTCTCTGCAAACAGACCTCGGCACCTGATTAGAGAAAACACAACGTGAGAAAATTCATAAATGCACCTAAATGCACTGTAGGAAAACACTGTAATTCAGCTGGGAGAATTAATTAGACAGATGGTCACTTCACCTCGATACTGTTTCCTCCCCAAACTATCCTGGTGTTGTCTTTTAGTTTGAATTTCTGCCCCTCTGGCAGAGACGTGTCAAATTGACCAATGTTTACGATCTCAACAGAGCCGTCGTCTTTTATTTATAGTTATTAGTTATATAGTTTTAGTTATTAACAACAATAACTATAATAATAACTAGGGCTACGTTGTAGCACTGAACGGGCCCAAGCACACGCAACTTGGGACCTGTTGCTGTTGGTGGAGAGAGCGATCAGCGACCTGGCACACGGCTCCGCGTTGCATGTGTTTTGCGCACTGCGGGAAGGATAAACGCTTCACTTCCTGCGTCCGTCACGAGACGTCGATCCTTGCCTGCTAATTGCGCATTACTGTTCACGCAATCAATTGCAGATCACACTGTGAACATTTTATGTAAATCGAATGATAGTTGTAAAACCAAGCTTACTTTCTGTTGCCAGTAGGTGGTGCCATCACTATTATTACATACAGACTAATAGATCTTTTCAAATCGGGGCTCTGATGTAGCGTGAGCAATTTTGTGTCAATTGGACAATGTTACAACAACTTAATTTTCACACTGATCAGTAGGTGGCGCCATGACCCTGAATTAATATTAATATATGGAGCTGTTCAGGTCAGGTTTGTGATCATAGGTCAGAATTTGGGGGCCGGTTGGATAATGCAGAGTGGATTTACAAAGTACTTCCTGTTTCATGGCGAATCAGTAGGTGGCGCTATGACACTGAGGAAATATTGACACATGGAGCTGGTCAGGCTTGGTATCTGATCATGAGACAAAAGTTTGGTGGTGAGAGGCCAAAACGTGTGGTCAGATTTATATTTATGGTCTGTATTTGGTAAATGGTCTGTATTCATATAAAGCACTTTTCTTGTCTTGTTAACCACTCAAAGAGCTTCACTGTACAGTTTTGTCATCCACCCACTCACACACGTTCATACAAGGCTTCCACATGCAGCACTTTCTCTATCACACATCCTTTATCTGGTGTCTGTGCAGGAGCCTGTATCTCCGTGCAGCGCTCCGTGCCCTGCTGGTAGAAGACAGGCCAGACGTCCGACAGAGCCTCACTGCTGCTTTGATTGTTTGCCCTGTGCTGAGAACTGTTGGGTTTCTCTATCATTCTCTACCTTCTATGTAAAGTGCCTTGAGATAATGTATGTCATGATTTGGCGCTATACAAATAAAGTGGAATTGAATTGCATCACTGGACACTTTTCATATACAGGAGGTGAAAAAAGGAAGATGAGCTTTAGTGTCACATCATCATTTAGACTTTGATTAAAAAAAGTTGTAGCTTTATTGTATGTTTCATTTGAAGTTAAAAAAAAATACTCAAAGACTTGTTTTAATTTTTTCCCATTTTAATTTTTTATTTTATTGTTTGCAAGTGCCTAAATAATCGAGTGATACAAAATATTTTTGGTTTGATTATGAAAATGTATGTGTGAAATGAGTCAATTAAAGTGAGTTTTCAAACAAATCATCATCTTTAAATGTACTTTAAACATGACAATTACCTGTCTGTACTACTGTATGTAATAGTAATCATTGGTGAATTATTAATTGTCAATCATATATAAAATTTATATGCATGCATTTTACAAAGTGTGTCAAAGATATTGTAACTAATATTCTATAGGTTGTTTGTCTGCAAACAACACACTTACCTGTTAAACATTTGATTTACAAAGTGCTATTATAATGTACTATTATGTTATGACATAATAAATATAAAATAATAAAATAATAAATAATAAACTTAACAGCTCAAATTACAATGATTCAATAATAATTATATAGTAATTAATCAGTTAAAACACAAATAAATGATAAATTCTGTAATAATTGATTAAGATCATAGTAAACATTCCCATCCAGTGGTTCCACCTGCAAAACATAACTTACACACTGTATTGTCTATTTCACAATGTCATATTATGAACGGAACATTTATTACTTTTATAGATGCAAATTCAGACGAAATGATGAAAAGCCATGTTTAATTCTTCAGTATATTATATAAGAGTTGGAAGCAACAGCAGCATATATTCTATATATCATATATTCTTGTTCAGTTTTTTGCCATGACATGTTTCTTGGTGTTTTTCTCTGGTTTGATCAATATTATGTAGCATTTCGGTGCAAAGATACAAATTAATAAACCAAATGCTGAAGACAAAATTGCAAAAGTTTCCACAGCTACGGTGAACTTCCCAGGGGAGCTGACGTATGCTGGGATGAAGGTGATCCAGACCGCACAGAATATCAACATGCTGAAGGTGATGAATTTGGCTTCATTGAAGTTGTCGGGTAACTTTCTGGCTAGAAATGCCAGGACCAGACAAATTATTGCCAGGAACCCGATATATCCCAGCACTGCGTAGAAAGCAGCTTCAGAGCCTGTGTTACACTCCAAAACAATCTTCTTATTGCTGTATCTGAAAACCATGTCTGGGAAAGGGGGATTTAACTTAAGCCACAGTATACAAATCAAAATCTGAATTAAAGTGCAGGAGCAAACTATGATTCTTTGCTGCGCAGAACCAAACTTTCCCGCTACTTTGTTGCCAGGAAACGTGGCTTTGAAAGCTGTGACGACAACAATTGTTTTTCCTAAGACGCAGGAAATGCAGAGCGCGAACGTCACGCCGAAGGCTGTGTGGCGGAGCATGCATGTCCAGACCATGGGCCGGCCGATGAAAGTGAGGGGACAGAGGAAACACAAGAAAAGAGAGAACAGCAGGAAGCAGCTCAGCTCTGCGTTGCTGGCCTTTACCACCGGGGTTTCTCTGTACTGGATGAAAACCACCATGGTGGCCAGAGACAGGGAGGCTCCCAGCAGCGAGACGACTGTGATAGCTATTCCCAACGGCTCGTGATATGTCAGGAATTCAACTGTTCTGGGAATGCATATGTCTTTCCCCTCGCTGGACCAGAAGTCCTGTGGACACTGTGTGCAGTCTGCTGCACCTGTTGAGGGGAAGAAGAGAGTGAGAGTCATGCATCTGGATTTAATGTTTGCAGAGAATGACATGGTCGCTTAGTGATACATTAAACATTATATTTTAATCAAATGCTATAACTGGATGGTGTTTGTTAGTCTGCTTGTGGGTACCTGTTGAGTTGGCTATAGTTCCATCGGCACAGGGGATACAATCAAAGCAGCAGGAGGGTTTTCCTTTAATTTGAGCTTTCCTCGTTCCCACTGGACAGATATTAGAGCACACTGATGTGGGAACCTGAGGGAAAAAGTGCAGACACACTCACATGATAATCCAATAATTAAATGCGACACATATCTTAGAATTTACAAGCTTAAAGCATGAAACATTTTTTTTTGATGATTACCTTTTTCCCTATCCTCCACACTATCTCTTCCTCCTGGACGCTGAGCTTATAATCACCCTTGGCAGCAGATGCAAAATGACCCACTGTCACATGTTGCACGTGCCCGTCTCTCAGCTGCCAGTTGATTAAGTCATAAGAAGCCGGAGGGTCTCCGTTCTCATCGAAGAACACGTCGTCCCCGAACTGATTTCTGAAATGTACCCTCTGCAGGTGATCAGTGACCTGAGAAAATCATGATGAATTGTGAAGACATTTCAAGGCCAATGATAAGGTAACTTTCACATAGATACAAGTTTATTTGCAGACATTGTGGGTTTTGCTCTATTTCTCACCTGTTTGGGCTGAATTTCTGACACATTCAAACACGGCATCACCGGTTTTCCTCCTGGTTTACCGGACGGTTGGCAGAACACCAGCTCATGCAGGGCATGTGCAATGGCATAGACTGCTTTATACACATTATAGGACACTCTGAGCTGTGTGACTTTAAAGAACACATGCTGGGAATATAATAATGTCTCGTTGCCTGTGCATTTTTCATTTGTTTCCTCGGATCCTGTGTGTTCACCGGGTGAAACGGGTCGACATCCCACCATAACCTCCCAGAAATTCCTCACGAAGGCGGCACTTGGGTCTGCGTAAGGGTTGATGCCTGTGAGAAATGGTTTGAGATCCGGGATGGCCATCTTATGCACCACAAATCCCAGGGCTCCGCCGAAAGCTTTGTAGATTTCAGGCGTGGAGGGTCGCGCTGCCGTTATCCAGGCCTCACTAGCGATCCACTGAATTCCAGTGATATTCTGTTTCACTACCTCTTTCATTAAGAAATACAAGTCCATCACAGGAACGAAAGCCAGAATGACTTTGACTGTTGACTGCTTGATCATTTCTACAACATCCAGAATCTTATCCAAAGTGTACGTGCGTAGAATTGTCCCGACAAATGCAACACAAACCCCGAGCTTCCTAACCTCCTCAGTGAAAGCCAGGATCCCATTCCGGCCATAGGCATCGTCTGACTGTATGGTGCCAATCCACTGCCAGCCAAAACGCTTGACCAGAGCTGCCAAAGCTTTGGCCTGGAAGTAGTCGCTGGGGATCGTCCGGAAAAACGTAGGGTATTTAGCTCTGTCACTGAGGCAGGCACATGTCGAGAAGTAACTCACCTATGAAAATATCACCACAATAAGTCTGAAACAACAAAATACAACAAACAAACTATGAAAGCATCAATCAAATACATATCATTTCTTACGATTGGCACTTGAAATGGTCCGAGAGTTCCAGCCACAGCTGAGGACTGAGACGATCCCGACTCTGCTATGACAGCAGATACAGCCGGAGGACAAGCGGAGGTTGATTCCATCTCCTCAACTCCGCTGGCCAGTGTTAGTGCAGCACGTAACGCGCTCGTGGGAGATGCACACGAGTTAAGGATCCTGTAGCCAAGAGTGATGTTTGGCAGGAGAGCAGATTCTTTGTTAATTTCTTCAATTGCAAATATCATCACTTGGGTCCATCGGAAAGCTCGCAGGTCAAATCTAAAACAATTGAAATAGATTTTACATGTGAGAGCTGCAGCTTTGCAGATTTAAAAATGTCAGACGCAACTTACCCAGCACACTTCACTGCAAGTGGCTCCTTTTCAAACATATAGGTGCTGCCGATCTCTTTGTTGAAAAGCGGGAAAATCCCCCCGATCATTATATCTCCCTGCTTGAACAAACTTGGCATATCAAACCTGGCAAACAGTTCACAGCCAGACACTGGGCTCAGGTAGAGAGCGACCCAAGACAAGAGAAAAGCTCTCCACATGTTTGCTCTACTTTATTTTTACGAGGGTGCAGCTCTTATAACAGCTGTGTTGGATGCAGGTAGATGTGCTCTCTTCATAAAAGGTTGATTTATTTCCCACAGGGCTCAGCGACCTTAGATTGGTAAGTTTGATACAGCCGGGACAGAGGATGTGTGTGTGTGTTATAATATGCAAATTACACAATCGTCCACAAGCTGTGTAATTTGGCCAACCCAGTTCAGTGTAATATTAATAATAATAGTAATATTAATAAAAGTAATATTAATAATAGGTCAAATAAAAATACGAATACAAAAAAATTTAAGCAAATTAATACATAATTCATGTCATTCAAAATCAAAAACAGCAAATGACAAAATCAAAGTGTAAAATCTAAAGTCAAAGACTAATAACATAATGAGTGTATCCCTAAGTTAAGGACATATTCAATGCTGCAGAAAGTGCTGTTTTCATTTTAGCTGCAAGGCCATGACAGTTTTGTGCAGTAGGGAAATTCAAGTAGGTGCGTTCTTCATGATGTACAATAATAACCTAAAACAAAAAAATACAAAAATATGTGATTGTGTGTTCCCAGTTTTACCTGCTTATCATTTGTCTTTGGCATAAACACTTAAAAAATTTACTGGAGAAAACTGGTCAGTTCCTCCAAAAGCTGAAAGGGTTATACGTCTCTGTGATGAGGATACGTGGGAGGTTATGGATTGAATTGGTTCAATCTGATTTGTACACACACATACACTGCCTGAAGAATATGTCACTTTTTAAAATGTAATTATCTTTTACATGTAAAACTTATTTTTAATATAGTTATTAATAAAAATGATGACATTTTATTTCGGTTGTGTTTACGCTGTAGTTACTGATACATGATTTTATAAACATTAATAAATGTGTTAGTAATAAAACAGCTGTAAATGGCCAGAACTCTGTGATTCCACTTATCAATCACCTCACCCTGTTTTCTTGAATAAAACAAAAAAAAATTAATTCTGAAAGATTTTTTAACAATGTTAGCAAGTCCATGGTATAATAAAGGGGTGCTTATGTAATGACTAATCACATATATACAGGAACAGTATTGAGTTTGTAATTCTGTGGGGTTTTTTGTCTCCAGGACGGTTACTATAAAGGTTGTTCGATGGAGAACCCAAACATTTTTAGTGCGGATCCGGATCAGAGGGTGGATCCAGGAATTTTCTTTTACTTTCTTTACAGAGCATCTTTCAACATTTCGTTAATTTGTCAGAGAATAATAAATGAACCTTGATAAGAAAAATCTAGCAAGTCTAAGGGACTGATATTTATGAGAGTGTTACCTTTGACTGTCGGGCCTTGGAGGAGTTATGTGCTCTACTGAGTGCAGTTGTAGTTGCTTATAGTGGAGCCTGTTTCTTGACACTTTTTATTTGTCTGTTCCACTGCAATAAATTGAATGAACTATTACAGGTGTAAACATTTCTGTTGAATGTGTTTAAATTCTACATTCAAAACCAATCTAATGAAATCTCAGACACTGCTTACACTCAGTGGAGTTGATGAATAAAAATCAGAAAGACTTGATTCGGTTCATTTACTTTATTCAGCACATCACAACTTATAATTTACTACAATATCTGTCAGGCTGTGAAACTAGTTTATTTGCAGTTAACTCGACACCTTTCAAACTACAGCTCAAAGTGTCCTTGGCGGTATTTTCCCCATCAAATGTCTCTTTGAGTTTTGTTCTGGCCTGAATATGATAATGTAGCATTTTGGAACAAAAATGCATGTCAGCAAGGCAAAGCTGGAGGCCAGAATAGCAAATATCTCCACAGCCACAGTGAACTTCCCAGGAGAGCTGACATATGCCGGGATGAATGTGATCCAGACTGCACAGAATATCAACATGCTGAAGGTGATCAGTTTGGCCTCATTAAAGCTGTCTGGCAGCTTCCTGGCAAAAAAAGCAAGAATAAAACACAAGAGAGCAAGAAGTCCGATGTAACCCAGCACAGCCCAGAACCCGACAGCTGACCCCAGAGCGCACTCTAAGATGATCTTTTCTTTATAGTATATCATGTTCATCCTTGGGAATGGAGGGTTGGTTGTGAGCCAAAGTACACAAATTACAACCTGAACCAGGGTGAAACTCAGAACACTGAGCCTCTGCTGGGCAGGACCGAACCATTTCATCATATTTCTGCCTGGAAGTGTCGCCCTGAAGGCCATTAACACCACTATAGTTTTCCCGAGGACACAAGAGATGCAGAGGACGAAGGTGATGCCGAACGCAGTGTGCCGCAGCATGCAGGACCACTCGGAGGGCCGGCCGATGAAGGTCAGGGAGCACAGGAAGCACAGCGTCAGGGAGAAGAGCAGCAGGAAGCTCAGCTCGGAGTTGTTGGCTTTAACAATGGGAGTCTCTTTATGAGTCAGAAAAATGATTGATGTCAGTAGAGATAAAAATATGCCCACACAACCAAATCCAGTTAAAAGTGCCCCCATGATCTCGTTGTAGGAGAGGTACTCAGTCGGCTTCGGGAGACACTGGTCTTTCTTTTCATTCGGCCAAAATTCAGGTGGACAGATCAAACAGTCGGGAGAATCTAACAGTGGAGATAGAGAGAGAGAGATTTTAAATCATGCATTTCTTTCCTTTTTTGTTTCTACTGCAAACATGAATGAATTAATTTTCTGTCTCACTTGTCTCATTACTAATTGTCCCCTCGGGGCACTCAAAGCAGTCGAAGCAGCACACAGGTTTACGCTTGTTTATCGCCTTTCGAGTCCCTGGGGGACACGGCTCTCTGCAAACAGACCTCGGCACCTGATTAGAGAAAACACAACGTGAGAAAATTCATAAATGCACCTAAATGCACTGTAGGAAAACACTGTAATTCAGCTGGGAGAATTAATTAGACAGATGGTCATTTCACCTCGATACTGTTTCCTCCCCAAACTATCCTGGTGTTGTCTTTTAGTTTGAATTTCTGCCCCTCTGGCAGAGACGTGTCAAATTGACCGATGTTTACGATCTCAACAGAGCCGTTGTCTTTTATTTGCCAGTTAACTAAGTCATACTGGGCAACTGAGTCTCCGTTTTCATCAAAGAAAACCTTGGCCCCACTCTGTGTTGTGAAGTTCACGTACTTAATGTGCTCCAACACCTGTAAGAGGACAATCAGGACATTTCAGCATATTTGCGAGAAACCAATACGATTTGTAGCTAATATTCAAAGTAAAAGTTTTTGCATTAACATCAAGGTAAGGAAAACATTAATATTAAGTATCTTATGCCTGAGTAAATATACCAGAACTTACTAATTTAGGCTGAACTTGGTCTTTAGTCACACAGGACTTTCCAGTGGTTGGATTTGAGCCATTGTGACATTGCAGTAGTGCGTGAATAGCATACGCCACCAAGTACACAGCTTTGTACAAATTATTCTCTGTCCTAAAATGTGTCACGTCTGTGTAGTCACTGGAGACTGTGCTGAGATCTTCTGTGCCAGTACACGTAGCAGAAGTATTTGACGGAGAGAAGCTGCAGTCAAAGAACGACTCCCAGAAATCTTTAACTATAGCACTCTGTGGTTCGTCAGAGGGTTTAAAGCTGAGTAAGAATTCACCAAGACCTGGGATGGAGGCCTGAGGGAGGGCGAAGCCCATCGCCCCCTGCAAAATGTTCTTACTCCCATCAGAAGCCAGGTCTGTTTGAGTGATCCAAGCCTCACTGCCAACCCATTGCTTTCCAGTGATGTTATACTTCTCTATTTCTGACAAGAACGATTTGGTGAAGGATAAGGACAAAAACAAGAGGACCACCTTGGACGAGGATTTCCTCAGAGCCTCCACAATAGCACAAAACTTTTTTTTATTTGTCTTTGAGTGAGGTAACCGGTATTCAACACATATGCCCTCTTTTTCGGCTTCCTTTGCAAATGCCGTTGTACCTTCTTCTGAGTACACGCCCTGAGAATAAATAATCCCCACCCAGCGCCAGTCAAAGTATTTCATGAGCTGCACCAGACCGATGATTTGGAAGCGGTCACTGGGCACAGTTCTGAAGAATGTGGGGAACTGCCTTTTGTCACTCAAACAAGCACAAGTGGAGAGATGGCTCACCTTCAAAGAAAGAAAACATGTTAACCACAACAAGGCAGAATAAATGTTCTTCAAAGATGGAAACATGAATAAATCCCAGTTATTTCCCAATCACGTCTCCTCACCTGTGGAATGGATAGCGGGCTGAGTATGATGTTTATGTCTTCACTCACTCCGGAGGAGGAATGGCCCAGGAGAGCCTGTATCTGATCAGCGCAGCCCTTTGAGTCCTCTCCGTTTACGGCTTCCACTGCTGCTCGAATCAGATTCTCACTCCCACAGCCGTTGTACAGCCTGTAGCCCAGACTCAATCCAGGAAGGAGTTTAGTATCTCTGTTGATCTCCTCCACTGTAAACATCACTATCCTGGCAAACTTCAGTTCCCTGTCATTCAGCCTACACACAGTGTTTGCTTGTTATTAGTAAATGACATTAGAGTTGATCACATTCACACATAAAACATGTTACGTCCTGATTACATAACATACACAGGTTTTACCGCACATTCACTTACTTGTTGCAGTATGTATACGGCAATGCGTGGTAGCCATTGTTAATCAATTTGCGTGTACTAGACAAAGAGAAAACTCCTCCGATAATGAGATCACCATCTTTAGAAAACTCCTTGAACCCTGTTTGCCCGATCACTTTGCATGTTTGTTTTTCTGACTTTATCCCTGCCAGCAGAGTGAAGAGGATACAAGTGATCCAACCCATCACGAGTCTCCCTGTTCTTCACCGAAAGCAACTCTGACCTGGGAACTGACCTTTATAGTGTTTCTTTGTACCATGAGAGAAGAAGCAACAGCCAATGTGAACGTACTCCCAATTCCCATGAGATTATTCTTAACGCATTACTGCACTTCTAAGAAACCCAGCCCAATGACTGGCGTGTAGGAGACAGAACTGATTTACCAGTTGTTGTTTCGTTGTGCTGTATCTGTTTAAAGGGTTCCGGTCAATTACAGAAGTCTGCCAGCTGTGGATCTCTAAAAACATATAACGCTAATAATAATAATAATAATAATAATAATAATAATAATTGTCTCGTATTGTCTGTGGCAGTTGAACAAAGTGGCAAAATGTTGGACTTTTCTTCAATGTGTTCAAACACGTTGCCTCATAAACTCAGAACTGCTCAGATTCTTAATAACTTTCAGATTAGTGATGGTGTTTAATGTTAGTGTGTAAAGTTTTTCAGGGGATCTTAAGTGTCAATCAAGTGGGCTCCGACCCCCCGAGATGACTCGTAGTTTGCACCCAGGGTCCGATTCTTGTGAAATTGATATCTCAAGGAACACCTTTTCTGCAAATTTGGCACAGACGTTCACTTGGACTCAAGGATTAACTGATCAGATTTGGGTGGTCAAAGGTCAAGGTGCCTGTTGTTGGCATCTTGAACATGATATGTCAAGTCAAACACACACACACACACACATACACACAAATAGTTTATAGTAGTATACGGTTTTAATTAGATTGCAATATTTTTTGTTGTTGACGTACCAGTCAATGTGACTTCGCTACATGATCAGAGATTAACCCAGGGTGAAAGGGTTTGACTTTTTTTTTTTTTTCAAAATCTTCTATAATTTTGATTGATTATCAAGAAATATGTTTTTACTTCTCTTGAATTTGTGTTTGCCGCAGCCTTAGACTTAATTGACTGAAGTTAAGTCATGATGTTCTCTCTGAGTGATCATCTTCAGTATCAAACACTCACTGAGTTGCTGCAAAGAAAATGTTTTGTCTGTTTCCTCTTTCCTTTAGCTTTATTTATCTATATGTATAAATTAAACATTTCTGAGAAACAAAAGTGGCAAGTGTCATCAAATTTCCTGCAACCTTACATGATAGGTCTAACAAAAACGCACCAGGAACCTGTCCTTTGCATTGTAAATGGTGGATTTTTGCCACATAACGTTATACATTAGTACAATATGACAAGAGAGGGGCACACATGAACACACATTTAAAGTTAAAAAGGTTTAATGATATCATAAACAGCCATGTACACGTGTTTTAAATATATATTATATATGTATACTATACTTTGATCCAACAAAACTGGGTTATTAAAGCTGGGAGCTTAGATTGTGTTAATGTTTGATATTACAAGAAAACATAAATAAGGGGAAATTACACTGATATATACATTTTTTGAATTTTTTTCAATCCACATTTTTCAATCAAATTGCGACGTCGTTAATAGTAAAGAGACATGCCTGAAAATATGAAAATTTAATGAACTTTAAATGAACCTGCGGATCTTAACAACCAGTACATACTTTGTTGGTATCCTTGCATTTTGAAGACAGGTAACTAGTTGCACATGTAGGAGTAAACTCAAAAAATTAACTTTCATCAGGATGAATTGCAGCAGACTGAGAATTGAGACAGAGATGCAGTACAAAGCAGCCAGCAGCACTAACAAAGCCCAGGAGCTCAGAGTTGATCCTCCGTTGCCCTCAACAAGTTCATCTTCCATCCAGTGTCTCACATTCTTATTGAGCAGACGAAGAACACAGGTCAACCAGAGGATCAGCACAGTGAGAGGCAGAGCTCCAAACTGCTGCTGTGTCGGACATAGCACTTTCATGACAGCCCTGTAGGCGAGTATCACATGCACAGTTCTACCCAAAGCACAAGAGAGGTAGACGGCGACAGAGACCCCCACAGTGATGCCGGGCCACTCAGAGGGCTGCTGAGTGGGGAAGGAGTGCAGTGTGAGGCTTAAGAGCATCGCCATTGTGGAGTTACTCTCATTCACAGCACTGGGCGATAGTTTCATTCTTCTTATGTACGTCCCGAGAAGCAACACGGCCGCCAGGAAGAAACGTCCAACCCATCTGCTGGGGACAGGCTGCACACTCTCCACTCGGCCTTTCTCACATTGCTTTGCACAGAACTTTGGCAGCATCTGTTGATATAAGGGGAAAAAACACCAGTCAAACAGTATCAGGCTTGGCTGAGGTGCCCGGAGCTTTACAAAAATCTAACTGAACAAGAAAAAATCATCTGCACACTGAAATCTGTGCAAATATCTTGTTTGAATTCATTTGCTTTCTTCTCGCTTTCTTCTTGAAGGCCTGAAAAGGTTTGAAATGCCTGCAGCGGCAGATGAGGCCTACAAACAGCACTTGATTAGTCAGAACTAAAGGTTTTAGTGTATGGATGCTTTTCTCTAACTTAGCATCTGTTGATACAAAAACTGTTACAGCACACTGTAATCACCGATTAATGCAAACACATACAGGCAACATGATGATACTGCAGGATGCACTGTGCCTGTCGTAACTGTGTCATAACCACATTTAATTTATAGAATATTTGCAGATGAATTCATTTACCAAAGTAGACATTTCCATATGTTTATTTTAGCGTTGAAGGTGTGTAACTTAATAAAATGCTTCTGTGCAACTCCTGCATATTTTAATATATCTTGACAACATCCATCCCTGAAAATGAAATATGAAAAAAACTGCTTTTATGAGTTTATGGTTTGAATAAATCTGGTTTTACTGTATGATTTTATATTCACACAACCATATAGTAAAATCTGTAAATGCCCTACAACGTATTAAGTTTAAAATAATATAAAATAATAATGTTAAAAACCCGTAAACAGCAGATCCTAACAACAGGCCTGTTTGACTCTTCAGGCTCACCTGGTCCAGGATGAAGATAAATCCTGGTTCAAGTTCTCTGCACAAAAAGACTTGCAGATTTCTGAACTTGAAGCTACATGATTTACAGACGCAGATGCAAGCCATTGTTTTCCAGCGGCTCTCCAGAATGAGGATAGTGATGTGCAAGCAGTGTGCTGCAGATTTCAGGACAGATGGAGGAGAGATACTTCTACAACTCCAATCTGTGCACTGACTATCAATCTTTACCTATGAAGGAATTTACATACAAAACACATATGATCATTTATACATTTTTAATAAATTGGAACGAGGAGACATTTTGATCTCATTTCACATAATGAGTATGATGACTGTAAAACTCTGGTGCTCACCTCGACTGTACGTAAAACACAGCTGGTTTCTGACTGGAAACACACCAACAGCTGCTGCTGTTTGCAGACAAGCCTGTTACGTGTCTCTCCATTCACATTCGTTTCCTTCTCTCTTCTCAAAGGTTTCAAATAACCATTAGAGAACATGAGGTTCACAGTTAGACCAGGAAATAAACAGCACTCCTGTGGGATCCTGTGCTGTGTGAGAATCCTCTCAGAGGCTGATCTCACATCAGGAGAACTAAACAGAGGGATTCAAAATAAGACAGATACCAGTTCATGATTACATTGTGCAGCAAAACGTCAGACAGTCATAACACGTTATTACTGTCACAAATTGCATTATTTTCTCAAGTGCTCACCATCATTGAGCCAAAACAACACTGAATCCAACAATGCAACATAAAAAGCGTAATAACCTGATTGTCTCTAATTAGATCAAATGACTTTAAATTGTAATTGACTCATAAAAGCTCCTCTAGCGATGGTCTAATTGTCTTTTGAGGCATGTTTAGGACCCAATAACTCAGGCTGGTTCTTCACAGAGGAATCATTAAATTACAGGCTAATTGCTGATTAATCTGTGGGAAACCACACCAGGGTTTTTTATGTCCTTGACAAGAAGAGAAAAGAAAATAAAGCAAGTCAATGAGCAAGACACAAGATGGAGGAAATGGAGAAAAACATCGGAAGTCATTTACCAACAAGATACTCACCTCTCACATTTCACTGTCAGTTGTGTTGTGTAATGAGTGACAGCATTTTGAGACGATGCGTTTGAGCTGCAGCCCTTTGTCTCGTCATCATGCCCGTACCCAGTGAGCTCATTACACTGGTCCAGGCCGAGCCATGAGCCAGACGACACCATCCCAGTGAACAGTGTAAAGAAGACAAACGTGACTGTTGTCATCTCAGAGCCTCGCCTTCGGCACCGTCACGTTCGCTGGAAGGACGTGTTTTATAGCTTCCTCTCTTCTAACCAGTTGTAGGAGGCAACGTACTGGGCCACTCTCAGAGGTACATGCAAATTCTTGTTTTTGCGTAGGAACTGAGTGACGAATGAATCTGTTGAGAATACACGTGAGGCCGGTTTCCAAATCATGGTCCGTTTTGCTGTTTACCGACAGGAATTTAATGAAGGCCGTACAGTTAGCACTGATTCACGTGCATGTGTTTGCAAACATGTGGATACAGTATAAGTATTACATCTTAAAGAAATCATGTGTTTCAACTGTTGTGTTAGGCATATAGCATATAATATTAATACTGCATGTATTTCTAATATATAATTAGACTGGGTAAGGCCTTCCTTTGCTCTACGTGGATTCCACAAGATTCTGCTCCATGTTGACACGATTACATCACATCATTTCTGCAGATTTGTCATCGGCACATTCATGCTGCTTATCTCCTGTTGTACCACATCCCAAAGGTGACCTACTGGATTGTGATCTGGACAATAAAGACCACTGATGGTTTCTAATCATGGTGGAAGTAGTGGAAGACGGTGAGCTGTGGCCCTGAAAGGGAGTAGTAATAGTAGTACAGTAGTCAGTGATACTCAGATCCACTGTGGCATTCAAACCATTATTTATTGGTCATAGGGGCCGAAGATGTGTGCAGGTTTAGAGTCTATAGATTCATCCTGTTAATGACAAATTGGTCCATAGACAAGTGAAGGGTTTTCCAGTTTTATCTGACTGGTTCGGAACATGTGCACTCCTTGGCCTACAGGAGTGGAACCAGATGTAGTCTTCTGTGGTTGTGCTTTTCTACTCACCAGTTTGAAAGAATGGTTTTCTGAGCTATTGAAGCTTTTCTGCCATCAGCAATAACCACATTTCCTATATCCTCCTCTGGCGTCTCTTATTAACACAGTGTTTGCACCCACAGATCTGCATGTTTTTTGTTTTCCACACCATTCTGAGTAAAAACAGTAAAATAATATTCTTGTTCTTATGAAAAAAAAAAAAAAATCAATGATAAAGAGGCAAACTGCTCACAATTTCTTTAATATAAAACACAAAATAATATACATTTCAAAATGATTATTGGTGATCTACCATCGTAGATTATGTACTGCATACAGTGTTACATTTATATAATATTAGGAATCCAGTATTTTGTTAATTTTATTGCAATTTTGTTGTAATCTTATAACTTTAATTGACACAAATATACTAAGTAATATTATAAATATGAGAAATCAATATTGAATATCTTTTGTTTTGCCCATCATGTGCTTTTTGGTATTTTGCTCTGGTCTCAGTAAAATAACATAACATTTGGGTATAAATATACAGAAAATAAGTCCATAACTTGAGGCTAGAATAGCAAATATCTCCACAGCCACAGTGAACTTCCCAGGAGAGCTGACGTAAGCCGGGATGAATGTGATCCAGACTGCACAGAATATCAACATGCTGAAGTGATCAATTTAGCCTCGTTGAAATTATCAGGAAGCTTTCGAGCCAAAAAAGCAAGAACGAAACACAAAATGGCTAAGAGTCCGATGTATCCTAACACAGCCCAGAAGCCGACAGCTGAACCCAGCGCACACTCCAGTATAATCTTCTCCTTATAGTGGTTCATGTTTTTGAACGGAAAAGGAGGATTGATGGTCAGCCAAAGAATGCAAATCACAACCTGTATGAGAGTGAACGCCAGAACGCTGAGTCTCTGCTGTGCAGGCCCGAACCATTTCATCATATTTCTGCCTGGAAGTGTCGCCCTGAAGGCCATTAACACCACTATAGTTTTCCCGAGGACACAAGAGATGCAGAGGACGAAGGTGATGCCGAACGCAGTGTGGCCCGCAAGCATGCAGGACCACTCAGAGGGCCGGCCGATGAAGGTCAGGGAGCACAGGAAGCACAGCGTCAGGGAGAAGAGCAGCAGGAAGCTCAGCTCCGAGTTGTTGGCCCTGACAATGGGAGATTCCCGGAAGTGAGAGAACACCAATGCTATCACAACGGTCAGAACTGGCTCCCAGCAGACAAAGGAATGTTAAAAATGATCCCCATGAACTCTGCATAGGACAGAAATTCAATTTCCTTCAAGATGCACGTGTCTCCTCTGGTGTTCGGCCAGTAATCAATGGGACATTTGAAGCAGTCCACAGAGTCTGTTATTGAAAGAGACAATGAAGCTGGTTAGATCAAAAGCTAACTTAGAGTATTTATTCAATTTGTGAAATTTCTTTTTCTTTTCTTTAACCTTTAATTTTGCTGATTTCTCCTTCAGCGCACGGCACACAGTCATAACAGCAGACAGGTTTTCCTTTCTGCAGGGCTTTGCGTTTTCCAGGGGGACAGCTCTCACTGCACACGGACACAGGCACCTGCTGCACATGTTGAGGAGTTTGTATGTGACCCATACACTGCAAATTCTATTGGGGTTTGTATCTCAGTCAATTCTATGGATTATACAATGTTGTGGAGCAGCACATTGTGACTGACAACCCAGAAATGTGAGAACAAAGCAACATGAATTTGTACCGTGTAACTTCCTCCACCCCAAACTATCTTCACACCGTTCATGACAAACTGGTGCTCGCCGGGCAGAGTGGCGTCGAAAACACCGACGGTGGAAACATGCGCGGTGCCTGAAGTGACACGCTGCAAGTTTATGAGTTCATATCTCGCTGGTGAATCTCCATTCTGGTCGAAAGTCACTCTCTCCCCCTGAGTTGTTGTGAAGTTGATATTCTGTAAATAATGCAGCACCTGTAAAGACGAGAGAGGATGAATCGAATGCAGATTTATCTTTTTCTCTGTTTAACTTGACTTTTATGTACGGTGGCCGAGAGAGCTCAAAGCACTGCAAATTAAGAAAAAAGACACGCAAATAGAATAAACACGTGCAAATTAAGAAAACAACTTCATCAACACATGTGCTGCAAAAGTCACGACACATGCGTGCTTCAGTGAACCTGGCGGTAGTTTAATGCTGTCTTTTCGTGTGTTGTGACATTTTGCAGCACATGTGTTGATGAAGTTGTTTTGTGTGTTTTCTTAGTTCGCAGTGCGTTGAGCTCTCTCTGCCTCTGTATTTATGAGACATTAGAACAAGTGATATTAGAGATCAACAACTCTTTTGTTTTCTTCCTCACCTGCCATGGTTCAAAGTGTTTAGTATCGGCACAGCTCCCATTAGAGAACGGGCCCATCTTCCCTTCACACGTGACCAAGTTATGCAGAGAATGAGCAGCTGCATAAACCGACTTGTACACATTGTTTGTGAATCTGAGCTCTGAGACATCTGTAAAATATGTTTCAACATTCTGCAGGCTCTCCGATCCGCTGCACGTCTTTCTTTGTGTGTTTGTGTCGTTGCCCAGAGAGCAGTCGAACGTCTCTTCCCAGAAGTCTCTGACAAACCGACTGTCGGGGAACTGTGAGGGGCGCAGCCGCCTCAGGTGCTCCTCCAGCCCCGGGATCCGGGCTCGGCTGACGACAAAGCCCAGTGAGCCCACCAGGATGCTGTGCCCCTCGCTGTCGGTCAGAGAGTGATCTGTGATCCAGGCGTCGCTGCCCACAAACTGCAGCCCCGTGATATTCTGTCTGTGCAACTCTGCTGCCAGCACTTTAACCTCTCTGTGCGACATGAAGGCCACGATGACTTTGGAGGTGGAGTGCTTCACAGTTTCAACCACTCTCCTCAACTCGCTGAGAGGACCCGTCTGCTCAAAGGCCTGGTAATACTCGATGCACACCCCCTCTTCTTGCGCAGCTTGTATGAACAAAGTGATCCCGTTGATGCCGTAGTCATTTTTATTGCTTATAGCCCCCACCCAGGTCCAGCCGAAGTGCCTGACCAGCTTCGCTAAGGCTCGGCTCTGGTGGAGATCACTGGGAATGGTTCGGAAGAAGGATGGAAACTCCTCTCTGTTGCTCAGACATTCACAGGTTGCAAAGTGGCTTATCTGTGCCAAAGTAAAAAACAATACATGTCATATACCACATATAAAGAAAGCATCTCTAAGATTAAAAATCTAGAATTAGACATATCCACAACCATTTGACAGTGATGAAAAGATGAATGATTTTACAAAGACTGAAGGAGCAAAGGTCAATCCTTACCACTGGTATCTGAAATCGTCCTATAACCCGAGCGAATCCCATGGTGGGTGCAGAGCCAGAGTGGCCCAGTACAACCAGGGCAGCGTCAGCCTTTGTGCAGTTCCTCTCATCTATGACCTCTCTGTGCCCGCTGGCTAACTCTATAGCAGCCTTGATGATGTTTGTCATTCCACAGGAATTATATATCTTGTAGCCCAGTGTGTGATTTGGGAGAATTGCAGGATTTTGATTTATTTCCTCGATTGCAAAGATCATGGTCTGGGCAAATTTGAATTCCCTTACATTGATGCTAGAAAAAAAACACATATTTAGATTGATTTAAACAAGAACGCACATCAGAGAACGATATCAAACTCCAAACACAAAAACGCATACTTACTTCAGGCACTGTGGAGGATGGGGTAAGGTTTGAAATGTGGGCACACTGCCTCTGTAGTCAGTGCGAAAGGTGAAGATGCCACCTAAGGTGAAGTCTCCAGCCTTGGTCAGCTCAGGTGGTTGCACCGTCCCCTGCAGCCGGCACACAGGAGTCACCCCCTCGATCAGAAGAACCAGGAGGACGAGCTTCAGCGGAGGCATGGCTTTCATCTGCAGGCTGGCTTCTTCAGCACTGTCCCCCACTGCACCCTTTATACCCTGCATATGCATGATCAAATCCATATCCATGCAGAGACCTGAGTGTAAACACCCCCAGGGAAAAGACAGATGTGGTATGTACAGTAATAGAGGATTATGCTATAGTTATACACACAAATATATATTGTTTACTTATATTTTGCTTTCACTATAGAAGCAGATGCAGCCCACATCTCAAATCTGAGCAAATCTTCAGGTCTTAACACAATTATTCAATGAACCTCATGAAACAACAGTAATCAATCAATTAACATCAATGTTGGTTATGTTGTATAAATAATCCACATTTAGTCCTATATAATTTTTTTAATACAATAGACTTATTACCTGTGTTTTCCCACCTGTCCATTCTGTCATTGGTTGATTTGTGTGATTGTGAACAAGTTTACCAAAAAACTACAAAACAGAATTCCTCAAAGCTTGGTGGAAAAATGCGTTATGAGTCAGGGAAGAAATGATTATATTTTCTGTGTGGATGTAGATCAAGGGGCAGATCCAGGATTTTTTTCTTATACAATTTCATTAATATTTCGGGAGCATTTTTGTTTACATTATCACTGTTTCGGGGTTAATTCCTGATCTTGATGAAAGAAATCAGACAAATGCAGGAAGCTGACAGTTTGAGGTGTGTCATTTAGCACAGCTTGATTGAATTGTAGGGAACTGTTGGGCCTTGCAGGAGGTTTTCTCTCTGCTCAGTGCCACTATAGTTTGATCTGAATTAGTGTAGCCTTCTCTTTTAACAGTACAATGTTTAGAAACAACAACAAAATTCAGATTTCTCATGGTCAAAGACACAATTTTGAAACAATTTGAACATTTCCCAGTGAGTATGTAGATGCTGTCTTACCTGATAACCTAAGTAATATATACATTAGATATTTGATCCCGTTTTTACTGCCATAATAAAGTAAGACAATCTGACACCACACGTTGATCATTCTGAAGCAGAAACCAAATCTAAAATCAACTAGTGATTTATTTAGTTTATTTGTCATCAGCACAAATGTGCAGCGGCATTCTGTTGTGTCCGTCAGCAAGTTTATGCACCAAAAATATACAATAATAAATAATATTAAAATCTGTGATCATGACGTCAGTGGTGAAATAAAGGTCAGAGAAGCGGACTGGACTCGTTCAGTCTGGCAGGATTTTATTGGGTTGGAGGAAAGTGACAGAGTTACTCCTCCGTCATCAATATCACAATGGTGTCCTTAAAGCAAAAAATCTAAATTCCAGTGGAGCTGCTCAGTAACCAGCAAGTCAGTCAGGGGTTGTACTGGGTAACTTTCACTGTGAATGTTTGCAACTGGGAATATAACAGGAGGTCCCTATTTTTCAGAAATAAGCAGAAAAATAACTCAGTCATGTAGTCAGGAAATGGCTGGTGAAGCCAAATTGGCCCATTCTGTTATTATTTCAAGCTACTTGTGATAAAAGAAATATTGACATTTGTATAACAACAATGGCAATTTAGTGGTCAAGTGTAAATCATATGGTTCAATGCAGGCCTGGCTACTGCACCTGGACGATCTCATGCACATATTAATAGTGTATAATTCATTTTCTTGGGCTAGGAAATGTCCTTCCAAATATAGGATTTGCAACTTTTAATATGAACCTACAGTGAAACACAATGGAGATTTCTGGCCTCCAAGCTCTCCTCGGGTTGTCTTACTAAAGAATAATCAGAAACAATAGCTACCATATAAAAGTCCCTGCATTAACATGTTTACTTGTTTTAAATTATAATCTGTGATTAAGAAAACTAACAGGCCAAAGAATTGCAGAGATCACCCTGAGGTCACAGCTGAGAAAACAAGTAAAGAGGCCGTCAGAGAGATCACAACAAACCCTTAATCAATTTAAATTGAACATGTACAAGTTGTGACAAAGGCGTTCGTTAATGAAGCGCCTGTTTTTTCTGCTTGAGGAAACAAGACACCTGTTGTTCCTGATGAAGCAATCTGTTGTGTTTGCATTACAGGGCCCAGCGGCTCCTTTGTTTTCTCGCAGGAGTCAAACTCCCGGGTATTAAAGGCATGTGCACAACAGATGAGGGCTCGTCTCATTCTGATGTGTTTTTTAAACTTTGTTTTTTGTGTACATGTATAAGACTTGTTTTTGTCGTATTGCATCACTGTTTGTGTGAACTTGTAACAGTGTCTGTGCAAGTATTGTTTCGCATGTCGGGGGAATTCTGCCTCTGGAGGCCTCATGCTTTATTGCAACTAACCAGAAACTTATTTTATTAGTGCCATAGTAAAGTTTATCAGTTCCACATTTCCTCCTGAATATTTGTTCTGAACTAGGGATCATTGGGGTCATTTCGTGTTGTGATAAGTTTGTAGCAGTTGTGGTTTCATGTAAGAGTGTTATTACATTATGGTGAATCCTGACCTGATTCAAAACTACATTCCCAAACATTAAAGTCATTATCAAACCCAACATGATCACATTCTCAGCATCCGATCACTTGCCCTCATATTAACCCTAATTCTGGCCACAATGGTGAACTGCAGTCACTCTTTTTCTTCTATACGGAGAACTACATACATCCTGGAATCCCAAGTAAAAAGCTATAATCGTTTATTTCCCCTTCACCTCCCCTGTATATGAACTATTGTTGAACTTTAGGTTCTCAAATTCTCTTTGGATGTCAGATTGTAAAACCTAAGGAGAGGTGCAGCTGTGTTAATCAGAAACTGTATTTCAACGTCTTTGCTCTGGGTCATTCACTCCCAAGCATGTATTTTAATTTGCTGTTTGTTTTGTTTGTTTGAGAATGTTTTTATTATTTTATTCTCATATTTATCCTGTCTCATTCAGTTTTGCTGTTGTATTAATTTCCTCCATTTATTCAGGGGAAATCTTGAGTGCGTTTCTGAGTTTGTTCATTTAGTTTGGTGCATGTGTGGTGATGAAAGTCAAATTGACATTTGAAGGTTTTTATTTTATTACAGTTTGACTTGTTTTCACAGTCGAGCTCGAGAGCATTTTTATCGTCCGACAATAAAGATTCTATTAGGTTAATAAAACGTCTCTCTAAAATTGCAGACTGTAATAAGTATATATATATACTTATATTTCTCACACTGTAAACACTACTTGTGATTAGATGTAAAGAATTGGGAGTAGAACTGTATTGTTATTATTATTATTGTACACTGTCTTATTGTCAGAGGTGTCTCCCCTTTTTTACTTTCGTTGGAGTAAGGATATGTGGAAAAAAAACAGGATCATTTTTATGGTTAAATATTTATTACACTTTGGTATTAAGAAGAAAACTGCAGGAAAAGAAAACACTTCTATACATAAATACATAAATAAATCATAGATCAATAATGTATATCATTATTTGATGTCTTTCCCATGATGTGTTTCTTGGTATTCTGCTCAGGTCTAAACATGATTATAAAGCATTTTGGCAGGAAAATGCAGAAGAGGAGTCCAAAGCTGGAGGCCAGAATGGCAAATATCTCCACAGCCACAGTGAACTTCCCAGGAGAGCTGACGTAAGCCGGGATGAATGTGATCCAGACTGCGCAGAATATCAACATGCTGAAAGTGATCAATTTAGCCTCGTTGAAATTATTGGGAAGCTTTCGAGCCAGAAAAGCAAGTACGAAACACAACATGGCTAAGAGTCCGATGTATCCTAACACAGCCCAGAAGCCGACAGCTGAACCCAGTGCACACTCTAATATGATTCTGTCCTCATAGAGATACATATTATTAAAAGGAAATGGAGGATTGATTGTCAACCAAAGAATGCAAATCACAACCTGTATCAGAGTGAATGCCAGAACACTGATCCTCTGCCGTGCAGGCCCGAACCATTTCATCACATTTCTGCCTGGAAGTGTCGCCCTGAAGGCCATTAACACCACTATAGTTTTCCCGAGGACACAAGAGATGCAGAGGACGAAGGTGATGCCGAACGCAGTGTGCCGCAGCATGCAGGACCACTCAGAGGGCCGGCCGATGAAGGTCAGGGAGCACAGGAAGCACAGAGTCAGGGAGAAGAGCAGCAGGAAGCTCAGCTCCGAGTTGTTGGCTCGTACTAGTGGGGTTTCTATGTGGCAGTAGAAGACAAGTGTCGTGATCATCGTTAAAAAAAGTCCCAGTAATGAAAATGCGGCCAACAGTGTTCCCAGGATTTCATCATATGCCAAGAATTCTATTGTTTTGGGGATGCAGGCATCTCTTTTGTCGTTGGACCAATATTCTGGTGGACATTTCATACAGTGTATTGAATCTGCAAAACGAAAAACAATGCAGAGAAATGTGTTTAAACAGTCAACAGTCATGAAATTGTGTTTTTTCTGTGTCTCTTTCTCTGCAAATACAGATGTTTTGTCTGCAGTGGTCAACAGCATTTACCTGTTGAATTACTGATCTCTCCTGCAGGACAGGGTATGCAATCATAGCAGCAGACTGGTCGTCCTTTTTGGAGGACCTTACGAGTTCCCTGGAGACAGTGCTCACTGCACACTGACACAGGCGCCTCCTACACAGCCAGAGTTCACATCAGAAATATAAGAAAGTCAACTTATAAATTCAATTTTAGGTTTTTGGAACAGTTTTCAGTAAATCAGGACACAGTTAAAGAGTCCAACCCTCAGTTTCCCCTTTACCTCTGTGAGCCAGTTTCCCCAGACAACTGGGACGTTATTCATTATGAACTGATGACTCTCTGGAAGAGAAGCGTCATAACGGCCAACTGTGACTCCTTTCATAATTCCTTTGTTTGCCATTTGTAAATTAATGAGTTCATATCTTGCCGGTGAGTCTCCATTTTTGTCAAAATAAACTCTCTCCCCCTCACCGGTGGTGAAATTCACAGTGCTGAGATACTGCACAACCTATAATTAAGAAATTATACAGAGATTAAAAGACAGATTCCTGCTGTTATCACACCGACACTCAGAGCTGGAGCTTTCTCACCTGCCAAGGCTGAATGTGTTTGGGATCAGCACAGCTCCCAGAGGCAAAGGGTCCTTTACCGTCCTCACATTTAATCAGGTTGTCGAGAGCGTGAGCCGCTGCATAAACTGACTTGTACACATTGTTAGTGAATCTCAGCTCGGACACATCAGTGAATTGTGATTCTACGTTTTGCAGGCTCTCAGAGCCGCTGCATGGCTTTCTCTGTGGGTCTGCACTTTCATTCAGAGAGCAGTCGAACATCTCTTCCCAGAAATCCCTGACAAACTGACTGTGGGGGAACTGTGAGGGGTGGAGCCGCCTCAGGTGCTCCTCCAGCCCCGGGATCTCAGCTCGGCTGACGACAAAGCCCAGTGAACCCTCCAGGATGCTGTGCCCCTCACTGTCTGTCAGAGAGTGATCTGTGATCCAGGCGTCGCTGCCGACAAACTGCAGCCCCGTGATATTCTGCTTGTACAACTCTGCTGCCAACAGCTTAATTTCTCGGTGAGACATGAACGCTACAATAACTCTGGAGGTGGCGTGCTTAATGATCGTTATTATTCTCTGCAGGTTTTCAGGAGGACCTGACGATGAAAATGATTCAGAATACTCAATGCAGACGCCGTATTCTTGTGCACTTTGGATAAATGCATTAATGCCATCGTGGCCATATTTGTTATCCACAGCTATAGCCCCGATCCAGTTCCAGCTGAAGAGCCTGACCAGCTTTGCCAGGGCTCTGCTCTGGTAGTAGTCACTGGGAATCGTTCGGAAGAAGGTGGCATACTGTTTTCTGTTGCTCAGACAGGCGCAGGTGGCAAAATGGCTGATCTGTAGTGAAAAACAGAAACATGTGACTGGAACAGACCCATTAACATTTAATGATTTGGCAGAATCACCATTCAAATTAATCTTATAGTTATACATTTGCAGACCAAAGTAAGTTTACAGCAGCCCAATTAACAGAATCTAACATATGACTTTAATGCACCTGTTTTATTTTACTTACCACAGGAATATGAAACCTTCCAACCACTTTTTGAAATGCAATAGTTGGTCTGGATCCTGAATGTCCCAGTATAGCCTGCACCGTCTCCACTTTAGTGCAGTTGTTGTCCCTGACTTCCTCCTTCACTCCGCTCACCAGTGCCAGTGCAGCTCTCAGTATGTCAATGGTCCCACAGTCACTATAGATCCTGTAGCCGAGCGTGACGTTCGGCAACATATCAGGATTTCTGTTGATCTCATTTATAGCGAAGATCATCGCTTGAGCAAATTTGAATTCTCTGAGATTGAAGCTGAGGTAGTGAGAAAGAAATGGCGTGAAATAATTGATCAGTGTGTTACAGTCTCAAATACAGTGGCAAACATACACAGACACATTGGAAATATACTATATACAGGGCACACAATACATACTTTTTGCACTTTCGTACATCTGGAACTGTCTGAAATGTGTTAGTTACATATTCCTGGCCTGTGCGAAAAGAAAAGATGCCTCCCAGAACAAGGTCGCCATCCTGGGCCAGTTCAGGTGGTTGTGCGGAGCCTTGCAGGCGGCACACAGCGGCTCCATTCCCAATCAGCAGAACCGAGAGGAGCAGCCTCAATAAAGGCATAGTGGTTATTGGTCACCCAGCCCTGCGTCTCGTGGCGGGGCTTTATCCACCTTCAACAACAAGGAGGGGCTGGACTCAAGCCTCAGGAGACGAAGCCGAACAAGTAAATGTTGTATGTTTTTGTCAGTGAAAATGTAGATTTTATTGTTTTGATTTCACTTTGCAAACTGAAATAAACTTTGGGAAATCATCAAGGAATTATGTATCAGGCATTCATTTGTACTTACTATGTTACACTGAATAAAATGCTGCAAATGAAATGATATACAATAGAAAACATGGTAGAGTAGTACAATACAAGTCTTGAGTAAAACATAGAATACAGGTGTTTATTTAACAGTTATAATGTAGAAACAATAATGGAAGGAGAACACTTTGGCCACCACACTTTAGTTTACTTCCCTTATGGATTTATACGAAACTTGGTGAAATCATGCGGTATGGGTCAAGAAGGAACCCATTCAATTTTGCTATGGACACAGATCAGGAGGCTGAACCTGGATTTTTTTTTTCCACTTTCTTAACATTGCCAGATGGGGTGTTTTTCAACATTTTCACAGTTTTACCAGGGAAGGATTTGTGGATCTTGATAAAAAATAAATCATGCATATTAAGAAGACTGATATCTATGAGTTCAGCTTGAGTAAGGTGCTTTACTGTGTGCCATTCTATTTATTTTAGTGCCCCCTTCCCCATAATATTCTTCTTTGTATTCTTCTCTGGTTTATATAAGATAATATAGCATTTTGGAATAAAAATACAAATGAGGAGTCCAAAACTGGAGGCCAAAATAGCAAAGATTTCCACTGCTACACTGAACTTCCCAGGAGAGCTGACATAGGCTGGAATAAAAGTGATCCAGACTGCGCAGAATATCAACATGCTGAAGGTGATGAATTTGGCTTCGTTAAAGTTATCAGGTAATTTCCGCGCCAGAAAAGCAAGAATGAAACATAAAATGGCCAGAATCCCGATATACCCGAGTACGGCCCAGAATCCTAGAGCTGAGCCCAGCGCGCACTCCAGGATGATTTTGTCCTTGAATTCTTGAAAGTTCTTAAATGGGAAAGGAGGAGAGATTGTCAACCATAAGATGCATATAATGACCTGTATGAGAGTGAACCCTAGAACACTGAGTCTCCGCTGTGCAGGACCAAACCATTTCATCATATTTCTGCCTGGAAGTGTCGACCTGAAGGCCATTAACACCACCATAGTTTTCCCCAGGACACAGGAGATGCAGAGGACGAAGGTGATGCCGAACGCAGTGTGCCGCAGCATGCAGGACCACTCAGAGGGCCGGCCGATGAAGCTCAGGGAGCACAGGAAGCACAGAGTCAGGGAGAAGAGCAGCAGGAAGCTCAGCTCGGAGTTGTTGGCCCTGACGATGGGAGTTTTCCTGTTTCTGAAAAAGATGAGTGCCACGACTGCGGTCATACATGTTCCAAACAGGGACGCCGCGGTGAGCAGCGCTCCCATAATTTCTTTATACGAAAGAAACTCTGCCTCCTTCTTGACGCAGGTGTCCCTTCCCTCATTCGACCAGAATTCAGGATGGCATCGCACACAGGAGACAGAATCTGAAAAGTATTAAAGCAGGTGTGACTTGCCGAGTAGATCGGTTTCATTTCACTGTTCTTTTGATGCATCCACACAAAGTCTACACTATGTCCCTGACATTGGCCATTTACTGTTGTATTTTATGTTTTAGAATAAAAAGACATTCATCTTGTGATTGCCACAGACCTTTTTTCAGGCATCTAACCAAAAGTAGATGCGCAGATATGCTAGATTATTCGCAGGCTTCAGGCTCATTACTGCATAATTCATATTGGTATAACTTTGTTAATTCACTTTTCACATGGGGTCTTCAAATTTGACTTGAACTTATAAATGCATATAATATATTTAGGTGATTTCTGACACTTTGCTTTGTTTGATATGTTTAATTCACAAATCATTTTTTCATTTATTTGTAATAGAGAAACTACACATTTCCTTCCCCAGGAAACCTTCCCTGATTTGGAAATTAGAAAACAGATATATTTCATTTGTTAAGATTGGTACGTGACTCTGACAACTTTGATTTGTGGAACAGCAAAGTGATAAAAACAATGCATTGAACTAGACCTGTAACGTTGCTTATTTCTCCCTCTGCACATCTTATACAGTCAAAGCAGCAGACAGGTTTTCTTTTCTGGAGAACCTTCCTGGTTCCTGGGGGACACTTCTCACTGCAAACTGACACAGGCACCTGCATGAAGAAAACGACTTTGAGGAAATACACGTGCATTCACTTGTATTCATTTTGATGCAACTACACAATTATACTGCAGGGTATATACTGACGTGTTTTGAGTTCTGTGCCCAGATTAAAGACGTATTGTGCAGATTCAGCTGTTTGTCTGCAGGTAAAGATGCATCATAAAGACCGACTGTGACAAACTCCACAAAGCCATTTTCTGCTCGCTGCCAGTTTATGATTTCATACTCTGCTGCTGGGTCGCCATCTTCATTAAAGTAAACCTCGTCTCCGTCCTTTGTTTTGAACTGAATCCTTCCTATGCGCTGTAAAATCTAAAGAAGACAGATCATAGTTAATGGACATCCTCTATGTCTATCACAGAGAGACTGCTTATAAAAAAGAGTGGAAGCTTTATCTCTTGTGTAAGAACTCACAGTGAATGGATTGAGCTGCACTTTGTCGTTACATGTTTCGTTACAGCCAAGAATGCTATGAAGTGCATGAGCCACAGCATACACTCCTTTGTAGACATTGTTAAATATCGGCATGAGAGACATGTCAGTGAAGCTGTTGTGCACTTGGGTCAGATCTTCACGTCCGGTACATTTTCTCTGGTTCCCTGTGGACTGTTTGAACTTACAGCTGAATAAAGCCTCCCAGAACTCTGTAAACATTTCACTACCGGATGAATTGAGCGGCTTCACATTCAGTATAAACTCTCTCATGCCCCTGACATGTGCTTTGGGGATGGACAGGCCTATGGCACCGTCCAGGATGTGATGCCCATTCATTTCTGCAGTTTGAGAATCAAAGATCCAGCTCTCGCTACCCACCCACTGGTAACCAGTCAGGTTGTGGTGGGACAGCTCATGTATCAGCACATCCATATCCAAGTGAGAGAGAAAAGCAACAATCACCTTAGAGGTGGAAGTCTTTATAAGATTGATTATCTTTAGTATTTTGTCGGGTGGGTCTGTTCTGAAGAAAGACACAGAGTACTCCAGACAGATGCCCAGCTGTCGGGCAGATTCTGTGAATATAGCCATGCCGTTATTTCCGTAATCGTCATTGGTTCTAATGGCTCCAACCCAACTCCAACCAAAGTGCTTGACCAGCTGGGCCAGGGCTCTGCTCTGGTAGTAGTCACTGGGTATTGTTCTGAGGAAGGACGGGTACTTGGTTTTGTCACTGAGACAAGCGCAGGTGGCGAAGTGGCTGATCTAAAAGAAAAAAAGAAATTACCTCTAAAGATAAAGATGTAAAATAGAAAAAAATTCTCTCCTAATTTACTCTAAGCAGCTGAAAAATGATTTAAAAAAGTCAAAACTATTATACATTTAAGAAACATACCCACCATTGGGATATGAAATGGCCCGATGACGGTAGCTATAGCCATGCACGGAGAGGAGGAGGTTTCTCCCATGATGGCCTGCACCTGTGCAGGTTTGGTACACGGTGTTGTGGAGGGGGCAGATACAACATCGTTACCGTTAGCCAAGGCCAGAGCAACCCTCACACTTCTGGCGATGGAGCCACAGGTATCGTACATTTTATATCCCAGAGAGATGCCAGGCAGTAAATCTGTGGTGTTATTAATCTCCTCGATGGCAAAAAGCATAGCCTGGGCAAACTGGAACCCTCTGAAATTCAAACTTAATGCAAACAGTTATAGATATAGTAAGACTACCCTGAATAAAATGCATGGACAACTTCACAGTTTTGTTTCTCAAATCATAATTAATTGTTTGAATATAATAATATAAGTTGAACAAAGCTTTTTTTTTAAGTTGGCCTAACAATTGTATTTTTCTCGTAGCAGTTTAAATGAAAGCCTCTGATGGTATCAATGCACACAACATCATTTCAATTTTCTTAGTTTGATAATATTTGTTTTAACCTTTTTTCTATCTCTATTCATTTCCTCCAGTAGATATTTTCCATATTATAGATTTCTACTGCATAATTTACCTGGTGCACTCCAGTGGCAGTGGTTTGTGAGTGTAGGTTTCCTGTCTGTCTTTCCAGCTGCTGTGGAAATAGAAGATTCCCCCCAACATTATGTCCCCATCCTGAGACAGTGGAGGGTTCTCAGGATCCCCCCTCTGCCTGCACTGCAGCTCCTCAGCCTGAGAGAAGGACGCCACCAGCAGCAGCTGTAAAAGTGCCCACCCTTGTTCCGGCCACCTCTGAATGGACGTCATTCTGCCTTAGAGAAATAAACCACTTGGTGGCATCACATGTGCCACAGTTTAAATCAGACGCTTTGCACTGGTATTTATACATTCATGAGCAGCATATAAAATTGTAACTGAATGGTGATGATTCATCGCTCTGGACCGCTCTGGACCTGCGAGGTGGGGCAAGAGGAGGGAGGTGCCAAAAGACAAGAAGAGCTAAGGGTTGTAGCCTTTTTTAAATATATTTTTACTAGTGTGTGTTTCAGATAAGAACATTCACATATGTGCAACTCCCCCCCCCCCCCCATTTTTAAATAAACTTTGTTTTAATACTATGTGATAACTAATTCAATTTAAATTTGCATTAAACAGAATGATAAAGCTAACTGTATATAAAGTTGATAAAAAAAATTACTTCAGAGAGGCTCCTTCTTATAAATGTGCAATAACTTCTTTATTACAAATATTCAGTCTCCATCAACAGAAGCATTTGGCAACTTGGCGAAGTGTAACATACTTTAAACAATATCATCGTAGCTGTTTTTCATGTTAGGAGTCACACGGGGGAGAGAGTTACTTACACAACAAGTGTAAAAAAAGTTTCTTTTAAATCTCGGTTTTGGACTCCACCATCTGCTGGTTAGCTGCAATTACTCTCCTGTGCTCACCAGGCGGTTCCCTAACTTTGTCTTTCTGATGTTTTCTGATGACTCCTCTGTCTAAATACTTCTGTGCCGGAACTGAACACTTTTATTTATTTTTATTTTCGTAACCTAGCTGTGCACAGAGTGGTGTCCATTTCCTCAGAGTCTCCCCAGACCATATTTCCAATTTGATTCACACTGTATCTAATGCAAGAGTGATTCTAATCATTGTTTGCAGATGACAGTTCTCACCCTTCTGGGCTTTAGTATCGTAGTGTGTATCCCAGTGGATGTCTTAGGTTCTGTGGCTTGAACAAATTTGACCCGTTTCATATTAGGTCATGAAGTATATAGTTTATTTATGAACAATACAAGTCACAAAGGAATTATTAATGACTGAATTTATAACAGTTCATACATTAGCAGATCTACATAGAGGCAGAACTGGTTTGACCCAAACTGACATTTGGGCCAACAACGAGAACTCATTGAATCTTTCTATGGGGCTGAAATATCATATGTCATATAATTATCATACAGTGGGTCAAAGTATTTAGTTTGTGTTGATATTTAATTGATGGTTTGTGCTTGTTTATACTTTAAATCATAAATCAATCACAGGGACTGACACATTGTGAACTTATCATGTGTCTGTTATATGTACAGCTTAGTGTTTCATATGATTTATGAAAACTCATAACAAGGGGTTAAGAAAAACACATTTTCATGGAAGTAAAGAGCAACACAAAATCAGTGGATAATTTGTGTAACATTTGAGTTTTATTACAATTTTAATAACACACGCATCATTTTAAATATCCATATATTAATAGGAGGTGCAAAGAAAAAAATGTATCCAAGCAAGTCACATGAAACCAATTCAGTGCCACTCTCCAGGTCTTGTTTGTGTTTATATATATATTTAGTTTAGTTCAAGTCACATGAGTTAAAGAATATTTTTGTGCAAAACTACAACTTACTTTTACATTTAATCGAAATAAGCAGCTAAGTTATTTCTTATAATTACTGTGCGAGCTGTAAATGTATCTGTATAATATAATAACATTATAATATATATGATTCATGTACAAACTACGAAGAAACGCAGAAAAATGATGATAAATATATTGTTATTGTTGTTATAACAGAAAACTCAAAGAGATCTCAAGGTCAATTTACCAATCAAATGTTTCTTTATGTTTTCCTCAGGTTTTAGTAAAATGATGTAGCACTTTGGTAAGAAAATACAAAACAGCATTCCATAACTTGAAGCCAGGATGGCAAATATCTCCACAGCCACAGTGAACTTCCCAGGAGTGCTGACGTAAGCCGGGATAAATGTGATCCAGACTGCGCAGAATATCAACATGCTGAAAGTGATGAATTTAGCCTCGTTGAAATTATCAGGAAGCTTTCGAGCTAAAAAAGCAAGTACGAAACACAACATGGCTAAGAGTCCGATGTATCCTAACACAGCCCAGAAGCCGACAGCTGAACCCAGTGCACACTCTAATATGATTCTGTCCTCGTAGAGATACATATTATTAAAAGGAAACGGAGGATTGATTGTCAACCAAAGAATGCAAATCACAACCTGTATCAGAGTGAATGCCAGAACACTGATCCTCTGCCGTGCAGGCCCGAACCATTTCATCACATTTCTGCCTGGAAGTGTCGCCCTGAAGGCCATTAACGCCACTATAGTTTTCCCGAGGACAGAAGAGATGCAGAGGACGAAGGTGATGCCGAACGCAGTGTGCCGCAGCATGCAGGACCACTCAGAGGGCCGGCCGATGAAGGTGAGGGAGCACAGGAAGCACAGAGTCAGGGAGAAGAGCAGCAGGAAGCTCAGCTCCGAGTTGTTGGCTCGTACTAGTGGAGTTTCTATGTGGCAGTAGAAGACAAGTGTCGTGATCATCGTTAAAAAAAGTCCCAGTAATGAAAACGCGGCCAACAGTGTTCCCAGGATTTCATCATATACCAAGAATTCTATTGTTTTGGGGATGCAGGCATCTCTTTGGCCGTTGGACCAATATTCTGGTGGGCATTTCATACAGTGTATTGAATCTGCAAAATGAAAAACAATGCAGAGAAATGTGTTTTAACAGTCATGAAATTGTGTTTTTTCTGTGTCTCTTTCTCTGCAAATACAGATGTTTTGTCTGCAGTGGTCAACAGCATTTACCTGTTGAATTACTGATCTCTCCTGCAGGACAGGGTATGCAATCATAGCAGCAGACTGGTCGTCCTTTTTGGAGGACCTTACGAGTTCCCTGGAGACAGCGCTCACTGCACACTGACACAGGCGCCTCCTGCACAGCCAGAGTTCACATCAGAAATATAAGAAAGTCAACTTATAAATACAATTTTAGGTTTTTGGAACAGTTTTCAGTAAATCAGGACACAGTTAAAGAGTCCAACCCTCAGTTTCCCCTTTACCTCTGTGAGCCAGTTTCCCCAGACAACTGGGACGTTATTCATTATGAACTGATGACTCTCTGGAAGAGAAGCGTCATAACGGCCAACTGTGACTCCTTTCATAATTCCTTTGTTTGCCATTTGTAAATTAATGAGTTCATATCTTGCCGGTGAGTCTCCATTTTTGTCAAAATAAACTCTCTCCCCCTCACCGGTGGTGAAATTCACAGTGCTGAGATACTGCACAACCTATAATTAAGAAATAAAACAGAGATTAAAAGACAGATTCCTGCTGTTATCACACCGACACTCAGAGCTGGAGCTTTCTCACCTGCCAAGGCTGAATGTGTTTGGGATCAGCACAGCTCCCAGAGGCAAAGGGTCCTTTACCGTCCTCACATTTAATCAAGTTGTCGAGAGCGTGAGCCGCTGCATGAACTGACTTGTACACATTGTTAGTGAATCTCAGCTCGGACACATCAGTGAATTGTGATTCTACGTTTTGCAGGCTCTCAGAGCCGCTGCATGGCTTTCTCTGTGGGTCTGCACTTTCATTCAGAGAGCAGTCGAACATCTCTTCCCAGAAATCCCTGACAAACTGACTGTGGGGGAACTGTGAGGGGTGGAGCCGCCTCAGGTGCTCCTCCAGCCCCGGGATCTCAGTTCAGCTGACGACAAAGCCCAGTGAACCCTCCAGGATGCTGTGCCCCTCACTGTCTGTCAGAGAGTGATCTGTGATCCAGGCATCGCTGCCGACAAACTGCAGCCGCGTGATATTCTGCTTGTACAACTCTGCTGCCAACAGCTTAATTTCTCTGTGAGACATGAACGCTACAATAACTCTGGAGGTGGCGTGCTTAATGATCGTTATTATTCTCTGCAGGTTTTCAGGAGGACCTGACGATGAAAATGATTCAGAATACTCAATGCAGACGCCGTATTCTTGTCCACTTTGGATAAATGCATTAATGCCATCGTGGCCATATTTGTTATCCACAGCTATAGCCCCGATCCAGTTCCAGCTGAAGAGCCTGACCAGCTTTGCCATGGCTCTGCTCTGGTAGTAGTCACTGGGAATCGTTCGGAAGAAGGTGGCATACTGTTTTCTGTTGCTCAGACAGGCGCAGGTGGCAAAATGGCTGATCTGTAGTGAAAAACAGAAACATGTGACTGGAACAGACCCATTAACATTTAATGATTTGGCAGAATCACCATTCAAATTAATCTTATAGTTATACATTTGCAGACCAAAGTAAGTTTACAGCAGCCCAATTAACAGAATCTAACATATGACTTAATGCACCTGTTTTATTTTACTTACCACAGGAATATGAAACCTTCCAACCACTTTTTGAAATGCAATAGTTGGTCTGGATCCTGAATGTCCCAGTATAGCCTGCACCGTCTCCACTTTAGTGCAGTTGTTGTCCCTGACTTCCTCCTTCACTCCGCTCACCAGTGCCAGTGCAGCTCTCAGTATGTCAATGGTCCCACAGTCACTATAGATCCTGTAGCCGAGCGTGACGTTCGGCAACATATCAGGATTTCTGTTGATCTCATTTATAGCGAAGATCATCGCTTGAGCAAATTTGAATTCTCTGAGATTGAAGCTGAGGTAGTGAGAAAGAAATGACGTGAAATAATTGATCAGTGTGTTGCAGTCTCAAATACAGTGGCAAACATACACAGACACATTGGAAATATGCTATATACAGGGCACACAATACATACTTTTTGCACTTTCGTACATCTGGAACTGTCTGAAATGTGTTAGTTACATATTCCTGCCCTGTGCGAAAAGAAAAGATGCCTCCCAGAACAAGGTCGCCATCCTGGGCCAGTTCAGGTGGTTGTGCGGAGCCTTGCAGGCGGCACACGGCGGCTCCATTCCCAATCAGCAGAACCGAGAGGAGCAGCCTCAATAAAGGCATAGTGGTTATTGGTCACCCAGCCCTGCGTCTCGTGGCGGGGCTTTATCCACCTTCAACAACAAGGAGGGGCTGGACTCAAGCCTCAGGAGACGAAACCAAACAAGTAAATGTTGGATGTTTTTGTCAGTGAAAATGTAGATTTTATTGTTTTGATTTCACTTTGCAAACTGAAATAAACTTCGGGAAATCATCAAGGAATTATGTATCAGGCATTCATTTGTACTTACTATGTTACACTGAATAAAATGCTGCAAATGAAATGATATACAATAGAAAACATGGTAGAGTAGTACAATAAAAGTCTTGAGTAAAACATAGAATACAGGTGTTTATTTAACAGTTATAATGTAGAAACAATAATGGAAGGAGAACACTTTGGCCACCACACTTTAGTTTACTACCGGATGGATTTATACGAAACTTGGTGAAATCATGCGGTATGGGTCAAGAAGGAACCCATTCAATGTTGCTATGGACACAGATCAGGAGGCTGAATCTGGATTTATTTTTTTCACTTTCTTAACATTGCCAGATGGGGTGTTTTTCAACATTTTTACAGATTTACCAGGGAAGGATTTATTGATCTTGATAAAAAATAAATCATGCATATTAAGAAGACTGATATCTATGAGTTCAGCTTGAGTAAGGTGCTTTACTGTGTGCCATTCTATTTATTTTAGTGCCCCCTTCCCCATAATATTCTTCTTTGTATTCTTCTCTGGTTTGTATAAGATAATATAGCATTTTGGAATAAAAATACAAATGAGGAGTCCAAAACTGGAGGCCAAAATAGCAAAGATTTCCACTGCTACACTGAACTTCCCAGGAGAGCTGACATAGGCTGGAATAAAAGTGATCCAGACTGCGCAGAATATCAACATGCTGAAGGTGATGAATTTGGCTTCGTTAAAGTTATCAGGTAATTTCCGCGCCAGAAAAGCAAGAATGAAACATAAAATGGCCAGAATCCCGATATACCCGAGTACGGCCCAGAATCCGAGAGCTGAGCCCAGCGCGCACTCCAGGATGATTTTGTCCTTGAATTCTTTAAAGTTCTTAAATGGGAAAGGAGGAGAGATTGTCAACCATAAGATGCATATAATGACCTGTATGAGAGTGAACCCTAGAACACTGAGTCTCTGCTGTGCAGGACCAAACCATTTCATCATATTTCTGCCTGGAAGTGTCGACCTGAAGGCCATTAACACCACCATAGTTTTCCCCAGGACACAGGAGATGCAGAGGACGAAGGTGATGCCGAACGCAGTGTGCCGCAGCATGCAGGACCAATCAGAGGGCCGGCCGATGAAGCTCAGGGAGCACAGGAAGCACAGAGTCAGGGAGAAGAGCAGCAGGAAGCTCAGCTCCGAGTTGTTGGCCCTGACGATGGGAGTTTTCCTGTTTCTGAAAAAGATGAGTGCCACGACTGCGGTCATACATGTTCCAAACAGGGACGCCGCGGTGAGCAGCGCTCCCATAATTTCTTTATACGAAAGAAACTCTGCCTCCTTCTTGACGCAGGTGTCCCTTCCCTCATTCGACCAGAATTCAGGATGGCATCGCACACAGGAGACAGAATCTGAAAAGTATTAAAGCAGGTGTGACTTGCCGAGTAGATCAGTTTCATTTCACTGTTCTTTTGATGCATCTACACAAAGTCTACACTATGTCCCTGACATTGGCCATTTACTGTTGTATTTTATGTTTTAGAATAAAAAGACATTCATCTTGTGATTGCCACAGACCTTTTTTCAGGCATCTAACCAAAAGTAGATGCGCAGATATGCTAGATTATTCGCAGGCTTCAGGCTCATTACTGCATAATTCATATTGGTATAACTTTGTTAATTCACTTTTCACATGGGGTCTTCAAATTTGACTTGAAGTTATAAATGCATATAATATATTTAGGTGATTTCTGACACTTTGCTTTGTTTGATATGTTTAATTCACAAATCATTTTTTCATTTATTTGTAATAGAGAAACTACACATTTCCTTCCCCAGGAAACCTTCCCTGATTTGGATATTAGAAAACAGATATATTTCATTTGTTAAGATTGGTACGTGACTCTGACAACTTTGATTTGTGGAACAGCAAAGTGATAAAAACAATGCATTGAACTAGACCTGTAACGTTGCTTATTTCTCCCTCTGCACATCTTAAACAGTCAAAGCAGCAGACAGGTTTTCTTTTCTGGAGAACCTTCCTGGTTCCTGGGGGACATTTCTCACTGCAAACTGACACAGGCACCTGCATGAAGAAAACGACTTTGAGGAAATACACGTGCATTCACTTGTATTCATTTTGATGCAACTACACAAATATACTGCAGGGTATATACTGACGTGTTTTGAGTTCCGTGCCCAGATTAAAGACGTATTGTGCAGATTCAGCTGTTTGTCTGCAGGTAAAGATGCATCATAAAGACCGACTGTGACAAACTCCACAAAGCCATTTTCTGCTCGCTGCCAGTTTATGATTTCATACTCTGCTGCTGGGTCGCCATCTTCATTAAAGTAAACCTCGTCTCCGTCCTTTGTTTTGAACTGAATCCTTCCTATGCGCTGTAAAATCTAAAGAAGACAGATCATAGTTAATGGACATCCTCTATGTCTATCACAGAGAGACTGCTTATAAAAAAGAGTGGAAGCTTTATCTCTTGTGTAAGAACTCACCGTTAATGGATTGAGCTGCACTTTGTCGTTACATGTTTCGTTACAGCCAAGAATGCTATGAAGTGCATGAGCCACAGCATACACTCCTTTGTAGACATTGTTAAATATCGGCATGAGAGACATGTCAGTGAAGCTGTTGTGCACTTGGGTCAGATCTTCATGTCCGGTACATTCTCTCTGGTTCCCTGTGGACTGTTTGAACTTACAGCTGAATAAAGCCTCCCAGAACTCTGTAAACATTTCACTACTGGATGAATTGAGCGGCTTCACATTCAGTATGAACTCTTTCATGCCCCTGACATTTGCTTTGGGGATGGACAGGCCTATGGCACCGTCCAGGATGTGATGCCCATTCATTTCTGCAGTTTGAGAATCAAAGATCCAGCTCTCGCTACCCACCCACTGGTAACCAGTCAGGTTGTGGTGGGACAGCTCATGTATCAGCACATCCATATCCAAGTGAGAGAGAAAAGCAACAATCACCTTAGAGGTGGAAGCCTTTATAAGATTGATTATCTTTAGTATTTTGTCGGGCGGGTCTGTTCTGAAGAAAGACACAGAGTACTCCAGACAGATGCCCAGCTGTCGGGCAGATTCTGTGAATATAGCCATGCCGTTATTTCCGTAATCGTCATTGGTTCTAATGGCTCCAACCCAACTCCAACCAAAGTGCTTGACCAGCTGGGCCAGGGCTCTGCTCTGGAAGTAGTCACTGGGTATTGTTCTGAGGAAGGACGGGTACTTGGTTTTGTCACTGAGACAAGCGCAGGTGGCGAAGTGGCTGATCTAAAAGAAAAAAAGAAATTACCTCTAAAGATAAAGATGTAAAATAGAAAAAAATTCTCTCCTAATTTACTCTAAGCAGCTGGAAAATGATTTAAAAAAGTCACAAGTATTATACATTTAAGAAACGTACCCACCATTGGGATATGAAATGGCCCGATGACGGTAGCTATAGCCATGCACGGAGAAGAGGAGGTTTCTCCCATGATGGCCTGCACCTGTGCAGGTTTAGTACACGGTGTTGCGGAGGGGGCAGATACAACATCGTTACCGTTAGCCAAGGCCAGAGCAACCCTCACACTTCTGGCGATGGAGCCACAGGTATCGTACATTTTATATCCCAGAGAGATGCCAGGCAGTAAATCTGTGGTGTTATTAATCTCCTCGATGGCAAAAAGCATAGCCTGGGCAAACTGGAACCCTCTGAAATTCAAACTTAATGCAAACAGTTATAGATATAGAAACACTACCCTGAATAAAATGCATGGACAACTTCACAGTTTTGTTTCTCAAATCATAATTAATTGTTTGAATATAATAATATAAGTTGAACAAAGCTTTTTTTTTAAGTTGGCCTAACAATTGTATTTTTCTCGTAGCAGTTTAAATGAAAGCCTCTGATGGTTTCAATGCACACAACATCATTTCAATTTTCTTAGTTTGATAATATTTGTTTTAACCTGTTTTCTATCTCTATTCATTTCCTCCAGTAGATATTTTCCAAATTATAGATTTCTACTGTATAATTTACCTGGTGCACTCCAGTGGCAGTGGTTTGTGAGTGTAGGTTTCCTGTCTGTCTTTCCAGCTGCTGTGGAAAGAGAAGATTCCCCCCAACATTATGTCCCCATCCTGAGACAGTGGAGGGTTCTCAGGATCCCCCCTCTGCCTGCACTGCAGCTCCTCAGCCTGAGAGAAGGACGCCACCAGCAGCAGCTGTAAAAGTGCCCACCCTTGTTCCGGCCACCTCTGAATGGACGTCATTCTGCCTTAGAGAAATAAACCACTTGGTGGCATCACATGTGCCACAGTTTAAATCAGACGCTTTGCACTGGTATTTATACATTTATGAGCAGCATATGAAATTATAACAGAACGGTGATGATTCATCGCTCTGGACCGCTCTGGACCTGCGAGGTGGGGCAAGAGGAGGGAGGTGCCAAAAGACAAGAAGAGCTAAGGGTTGTAGCCTTTTTTAAATATATTTTTACTAGTGTGTGTTTCAGATAAGAACATTCACATATGTGCAACTCCCCCCCCCCATTTTTAAATAAACTTTGTTTTAATATTATGTGATAACTCATTAAATTTACATTTGCATTAAACAGAATGATAAAGCTAACTGTATATAAAGTTAATAAAAAAATGACTTCAGAGAGGCTCCTTCTAATAACTGTCCAATAACTTCTTTATTACAAATATTCAGTCTCCATCAACAGAAGCATTTGGCAACTTGGCGAAGTGTAACATACTTTAAACAATATCATCGTAGCTGTTTTTCATGTTAGGAGTCACACGGGGGAGAGAGTTACTTACACAACAAGTGTAAAAAAAGTTTCTTTTTAATCTCGGTTTTGGACTCCACCATCTGCTGGTTAGCTGCAATTACTCTCCTGTGCTCACCAGGCGGTTCCCTAACTTTGTCTTTCTGATGTTTTCTGATGACTCCTCTGTCTAAATACTTCTGTGCCGGAACTGAACACTTTTATTTATTTTTATCTTCGTATCCTAGCTGTGCACAGAGCGGTGTCCATTTCCTCAGAGTCTCCCCAGACCATATTTACAATTTGATTCACACTGTATCTAATGCAAGAGTGATTCTAATCATTATTTGCAGATGAAAGTTCTCACCCTTCTGGGCTTTAGTATCGTAGTGTGTATCCCAGTGGATGTCTTAGGTTCTGTGGCTTGAACAAATTTGACCCGTTTCATATTAGGTCATGAAGTATATAGTTTATTTATGAACAATACAAGTCACAAAGGAATTATTAATGACTGAATTTATAACAGTTCATACATTAGCAGATCTACATAGAGGCAGAACTGGTTTGACCCAAACTGACATTTGGGCCAACGAGAACTCATTGAATCTTTCTATGGGGCTGAAATATCATATGTCATATAATTATCATACAGTGGGTCAAAGTATTTAGTTTGTGTTGATATTTAATTGATGGTTTGTGCTTGTTTATACTTTAAATCATAAATCAATCACAGGGACTGACACATTGTGAACTTATCATGTGTCTGTTATATGTACAGCTTAGTGTTTCATATGATTTATGAAAACTCATAATAAGGGGTGAAGAAAAACACATTTTCATGGAAGTAAAGAGCAACACAAAATCAGTGGATAATTTGTGTAACATTTGAGTTTTATTACAATTTTAATAACACACGCATCATTTTAAATATCCATATATTAATAGGAGGTGCAAAGAAAAATAAATGTATCCAAGCAAGTCACATGAAACCAATTCAGTGCCACTCTCCAGGTCTTGTTTGTGTTTATATATATATTTAGTTTAGTTCAAGTCACATGAGAAACGCAGAAAAATGATGATAAATATATTGTTATTGTTGTTATAACAGAAAACTCAAAGAGATCTCAAGGTCAATTTACCCATCAAATGTTTCTTTATGTTTTCCTCAGGTTTTAATAAAATGATGTAGCACTTTGGTAAGAAAATACAAAACAGCATTCCATAACTTGAAGCCAGGATGGCAAATATCTCCACAGCCACAGTGAACTTCCCAGGAGAGCTGACGTAAGCCGGGATAAATGTGATCCAGACTGCGCAGAATATCAACATGCTGAAAGTGATGAATTTAGCCTCGTTGAAATTATCAGGAAGCTTTCGAGCTAAAAAAGCAAGACCAAAACACAACATGGCTAAGAGTCCGATGTATCCTAACACAGCCCAGGAGCCGACAGCTGAACCCAGTGCACACTCTAATATGATTCTGTCCTCGTAGAGATACATATTATTAAAAGGAAACGGAGGATTGATTGTCAACCAAAGAATGCAAATCACAACCTGTATCAGAGTGAATGCCAGAACACTGATCCTCTGCCGTGCAGGCCCGAACCATTTCATCACATTTCTGCCTGGAAGTGTCGCCCTGAAGGCCATTAACGCCACTATAGTTTTCCCGAGGACACAAGAGATGCAGAGGACGAAGGTGATGCCGAACGCAGTGTGCCGCAGCATGCAGGACCACTCAGAGGGCCGGCCGATGAAGGTGAGGGAGCACAGGAAGCACAGAGTCAGGGAGAAGAGCAGCAGGAAGCTCAGCTCCGAGTTGTTGGCTCGTACTAGTGGAGTTTCTATGTGGCAGTAGAAGACAAGTGTCGTGATCATCGTTAAAAAAAGTCCCAGTAATGAAAACGCGGCCAACAGTGTTCCCAGGATTTCATCATATACCAAGAATTCTATTGTTTTGGGGATGCAGGCATCTCTTTGGCCGTTGGACCAATATTCTGGTGGGCATTTCATACAGTGTATTGAATCTGCAAAACGAAAAAACAATGCAGAGAAATGTGTTTTAACAGTCATGAAATTGTGTTTTTTCTGTGTCTCTTTCTCTGCAAATACAGATGTTTTGTCTGCAGTGGTCAACAGCATTTACCTGTTGAATTACTGATCTCTCCTGCAGGACAGGGTATGCAATCATAGCAGCAGACTGGTCGTCCTTTTTGGAGGACCTTACGAGTTCCCTGGAGACAGCGCTCACTGCACACTGACACAGGCGCCTCCTTCACAACCTTCAACAACAAGGAGGGGCTGGACTCAAGCCTCAGGAGACGAAGCCAAACAAGTAAATGTTGGATGTTTTTGTCAGTGAAAATGTAGATTTTATTGTTTTGATTTCACTTTGCAAACTGAAATAAACTTTGGGAAATCATCAAGGAATTATGTATCAGGCATTCATTTGTACTTACTATGTTACACCGAATCAAATGCTGCAAATGAAATGATATACAATAGAAAACATGGTAGAGTAGTACAATACAAGTCTTGAGTAAAACATAGAATACAGGTGTTTATTGAACAGTTATTATGTATAAACAATAATGGAAGGAGAACACTTTGGCCACCACACTTTAGTTTACTACCGGATGGATTTATACGAAACTTGGTGAAATCATGCGGTATGGGTCAAGAAGGAACCCATTCAATTTTGCTATGGACACAGATCAGGAGGCTGAACCTGGATTTTTTTTTTTCACTTTCTTAACATTGCCAGATGGGGTGTTTTTCAACATTTTCACAGTTTTACCAGGGAAGGATTTATGGATCTTGATAAAAAATAAATCATGCATATAAAGAAGACTGATATCTATGAGTTCAGCTTGAGTAAGGTGCTTTACTGTGTGCCATTCTATTTATTTTAGTGCCCCCTTCCCCATAATATTCTTCTTTGTATTCTTCTCTGGTTTGTATAAGATAATATAGCATTTTGGAATAAAAATACAAATGAGGAGTCCAAAACTGGAGGCCAAAATAGCAAAGATTTCCACTGCTACACTGAACTTCCCAGGAGAGCTGACATAGGCTGGAATAAAAGTGATCCAGACTGCGCAGAATATCAACATGCTGAAGGTGATGAATTTGGCTTCGTTAAAGTTATCAGGTAATTTCCGGGCCAGAAAAGCAAGAATGAAACATAAAATGGCCAGAATCCCGATATACCCGAGTACGGCCCAGAATCCTAGAGCTGAGCCCAGCGCGCACTCCAGGATGATTTTGTCCTTGAATTCTTGAAAGTTCTTAAATGGGAAAGGAGGAGAGATTGTCAACCATAAGATGCATATAATGACCTGTATGAGAGTGAACCCTAGAACACTGAGTCTCTGCTGTGCAGGACCAAACCATTTCATCATATTTCTGCCTGGAAGTGTCGACCTGAAGGCCATTAACACCACCATAGTTTTCCCCAGGACACAAGAGATGCAGAGGACGAAGGTGATGCCGAACGCAGTGTGCCGCAGCATGCAGGACCACTCAGAGGGCCGGCCGATGAAGCTCAGGGAGCACAGGAAGCACAGAGTCAGGGAGAAGAGCAGCAGGAAGCTCAGCTCGGAGTTGTTGGCCCTGACGATGGGAGTTTTCCTGTTTCTGAAAAAGATGAGTGCCACGACTGCGGTCATACATGTTCCAAACAGGGACGCCGCGGTGAGCAGCGCTCCCATAATTTCTTTATACGAAAGAAACTCTGCCTCCTTCTTGACGCAGGTGTCCCTTCCCTCATTCGACCAGAATTCAGGATGGCATCGCACACAGGAGACAGAATCTGAAAAGTATTAAAGCAGGTGTGACTTGCCGAGTAGATCAGTTTCATTTCACTGTTCTTTTGATGCATCTACACAAAGTCTACACTATGTCCCTGACATTGGCCATTTACTGTTGTATTTTATGTTTTAGAATAAAAAGACATTCATCTTGTGATTGCCACAGACCTTTTTTCAGGCATCTAACCAAAAGTAGATGCGCAGATATGCTAGATTATTCGCAGGCTTCAGGCTCATTACTGCATAATTCATATTGGTATAACTTTGTTAATTCACTTTTCACATGGGGTCTTCAAATTTGACTTGAAGTTATAAATGCATATAATATATTTAGGTTATTTCTGACACTTTGCTTTGCTTGATATGTTTAATTCACAAATAATTTTTTCATTTATTTGTAATAGAGAAACTACACATTTCCTTCCCCAGGAAACCTTCCCTGGTTTGTATATTATAAAACAGATATATTTCATTTGTTAAGATTTGTATGTGACTCTGACAACTTTGATTTGTGGAACAGCAAAGTGATAAAAACAATGCATTGAACTAGACCTGTAACGTTGCTTATTTCTCCCTCTGCACATCTTATACAGTCAAAGCAGCAGACAGGTTTTCTTTTCTGGAGAACCTTCCTGGTTCCCGGGGGACATTTCTCACTGCAAACTGACACAGGCACCTGCATGAAGAAAACGACTTTGAGGAAATACACGTGCATTCACTTGTATTCATTTTGATGCAACTACACAATTATACTGCAGGGTATATACTGACGTGTTTTGAGTTCCGTGCCCAGATTAAAGACATATTGTGCAGATTCAGCTGTTTGTCTGCAGGTAAAGATGCATCATAAAGACCGACTGTGACAAACTCCACAAAGCCATTTTCTGCTCGCTGCCAGTTTATGATTTCATACTCTGCTGCTGGGTCGCCATCTTCATTAAAGTAAACCTCGTCTCCGTCCTTTGTTTTGAACTGAATCCTTCCTATGCGCTGTAAAATCTAAAGAAGACAGATCATAGTTAATGGACATCCTCTATGTCTATCACAGAGAGACTGCTTATAAAAAAGAGTGGAAGCTTTATCTCTTGTGTAAGAACTCACCGTTAATGGATTGAGCTGCACTTTGTCGTTACATGTTTCGTTACAGCCAAGAATGCTATGAAGTGCATGAGCCACAGCATACACTCCTTTGTAGACATTGTTAAATATCGGCATGAGAGACATGTCAGTGAAGCTGTTGTGCACTTGGGTCAGATCTTCATGTCCGGTACATTCTCTCTGGTTCCCTGTGGACTGTTTGAACTTACAGCTGAATAAAGCCTCCCAGAACTCTGTAAACATTTCATTACTGGATGAATTGAGCGGCTTCACATTCAGTATGAACTCTCTCATGCCCCTGACATGTGCTTTGGGGATGGACAGGCCTATGGCACCGTCCAGGATGTGATGCCCATTCATTTCTGCAGTTTGAGAATCAAAGATCCAGCTCTCGCTGCCCACCCACTGGTAACCAGTCAGGTTGTGGTGGGACAGCTCATGTATCAGCACATCCATATCGAAGTGAGAGAGAAAACCAACAATCACCTTAGAGGTGGAAGCCTTTATAACATTGATTATCTTTAGTATTTTGTCGGGCGGGTCTGTTCTGAAGAAAGAGACAGAGTACTCCAGACAGATGCCCAGCTGTCGGGCAGATTCTGTGAACGTAGCCATGCCGTTATTTCCGTAATCGTCATTGGTTCTAATGGCTCCAACCCAACTCCAACCAAAGTGCTTGACCAGCTGGGCCAGGGCTCTGCTCTGGTAGTAGTCACTGGGTATTGTTCTGAGGAAGGACGGGTACTTGGTTTTGTCACTGAGACAAGCGCAGGTGGCGAAGTGGCTGATCTAAAAGAAAAAAATAAATTACCTCTAAAGATAAAGATGTAAAATAGAAAAAAAGTATTTACTCTTAGCAGCTGAAAAATTATTTTAAAAAGTCACAAGTATTATACATTTAAGAAACATACCCACCATTGGGATATGAAATGGCCCGATGACGGTAGCTATAGCCATGCACGGAGAGGAGGAGGTTTCTCCCATGATGGCCTGCACCTGTGCAGGTTTGGTACACGGTGTTGCGGAGGGGGCAGATACAACATCGTTACCGTTAGCCAAGGCCAGAGCAACCCTCACACTTCTGGCGATGGAGCCACAGGCATCGTAAATTTTATATCCCAGAGAGATGCCAGGCAGTAAATCTGTGGTGTTATTAATCTCCTCGATGGCAAAAAGCATAGCCTGGGCAAACTGGAACCCTCTGCAATTCAAACTTAATGCAAACAGTTATAGATATAGTAAGACTACCCTGAATAAAATGCATGGACAACTTCACAGTTTTTTTTCTCAAATCATAATTAATTGTGTGAATATAATAATATAATTTGAACAAAGCATTTTTTCAAGTTGGCCTAACAATTGTATTTTTCTCGTAGCAGTTTAAATGAAAGCCTCCGATGGTATCAATGCACACAACATCATTTTAACTTTCTTAGTTTGATAATATTTGTTTTAACCTGTTTTCTATCTCTATTCATTTCCTCCAGTAGATATTTTCCATATTATAGATTTCTACTGCATAATTTACCTGGTGCACTCCAGTGGCAGTGGTTTGTGAGTGTAGGTTTCCTGTCTGTCTTTCCAGCTGCTGTGGAAAGAGAAGATTCCCCCCAACATTATGTCCCCATCCTGAGACAGTGGAGGGTTCTCAGGATCCCCCCTCTGCCTGCACTGCAGCTCCTCAGCCTGAGAGAAGGACGCCACCAGCAGCAGCTGTAAAAGTGCCCACCCTTGTTCCGACCACCTCTGAATGGACGTCATTCTGCCTTAGAGAAATAAACCACTTGGTGGCATCACATGTGCCACAGTTTAAATCAGACGCTTTGCACTGGTATTTATACATTTATGAGCAGCATATAAAATTATAACTGAACGTGATGATTCATCGCTCTGGACCGCTCTGGACCTGCGAGGTGGGGCAAGAGGAGGGAGGTGCCAAAAGACAAGAAGAGCTAAGGGTTGTAGCCTTTTTTAAATATATTTTTACTAGTGTGTGTTTCAGATAAGAACATTCACATATGTGCAACTTCCCCCCCCCCCCCATTTTTAAATAAACTTTGTTTTAATATTATGTGATAACTAATTCAATTTACATTTGCATTAAACAGAATGATAAAGCTAACTGTATATAAAGTTGATAAAAAAAATGACTTCAGAGAGGCTCCTTCTAATAACTGTCCAATAACTTCTTTATTACAAATATTCAGTCTCCATCAACAGAAGCATTCGGCAACTTGGCGAAGTGTAACATACTTTAAACAATATCATCGTAGCTGTTTTTCATGTTAGGAGTCACACGGGGGAGAGAGTTACTTACACAACAAGTGTAAAAAAAGTGTTTCTTTTTAATCTCGGTTTTGGACTCCACCATCTTCTGTTTAGCTGCAATTACTCTCCTGTGCTCACCAGGCGGTTCCCTAACTTTGTCTTTCTGATGTTTTCTGATGACTCCTCTGTCTAAATACTTCTGTGCCCGAACTGAACACTTTTATTTATTTATTTTTATTTTCGTAACCTAGCTGTGCACAGAGCGGTGTCCATTTCCTCAGAGTCTCCCCAGACCATATTTCCAATTTGATTCACACTGTATCTAATGCAAGAGTGATTCTAATCATTATTTGCAGATGAAAGTTCTCACCCTTCTGGGCTTTAGTATCGTAGTGTGTATCCCAGTGGATGTCTTAGGTTCTGTGGCTTGAACAAATTTGACCCGTTTCATATTAGGTCATGAAGTATATAGTTTATTTATGAACAATACAAGTCACAAAGGAATTATTAATGACTGAATGTATAACAGTTCATACATTAGCAGATCTACATAGAGGCCGAACTGGTTTGACCCAAACTGACATTTGGGCCAACAACGAGAACTCATTGAATCTTTCTATGGGGCTGAAATATCATATGTCATATAATTATCATACAGTGGGTCAAAGTATTTAGTTTGTGTTGATATTTAATTGAGGGTTTGTGCTTGTTTATACTTTAAATCATAAATTAATCACAGGGACTGACACATGTGAACTTACCTTTTAAGACTCTCATGAATAAGAGTATGATTGTATGTGTTTATGTATCTGTTTTCTTTTTTTTTTCTTTATGGTGTATGTCTTGCTATTGGGTCTAGAGCCTGTAATAAAGTTTATCTTATCATGTGTCTGTTATATGTACAGCTTAGTGTTTCATATGATTTATGAAAACTCATAACAAGGGGTTAAGAAAAACACATTTTCATGGAAGTAAAGAGCAACACAAAATCAGTGGATAATTTGTGTAACATTTGAGTTTTATTACAATTTTAATAACACACGCATCATTTTAAATATCCATATATTAATAGGAGGTGCAAAGAAAAAAATGTATCCAAGCAAGTCACATGAAACCAATTCAGTGCCACTCTCCAGGTCTTGTTTGTGTTTATATATATATTTAGTTTAGTTCAAGTCACATGAGTTAAAGAATATTTTTGTGCAAAACTACAACTTACTTTTACATTTAATCGAAATAAGCAGCTAAGTTATTTCTTATAATTACTGTGCGAGCTGTAAATGTATCTGTATAATATAATAACATTATAATATATATGATTCATGTACAAACTACGAAGAAACGCAGAAAAATGATGATAAATATATTGTTATTGTTGTTATAACAGAAAACTCAAAGAGATCTCAAGGTCAATTTACCAATCAAATGTTTCTTTATGTTTTCCTCAGGTTTTAGTAAAATGATGTAGCACTTTGGTAAGAAAATACAAAACAGCATTCCATAACTTGAAGCCAGGATGGCAAATATCTCCACAGCCACAGTGAACTTCCCAGGAGTGCTGACGTAAGCCGGGATAAATGTGATCCAGACTGCGCAGAATATCAACATGCTGAAAGTGATGAATTTAGCCTCGTTGAAATTATCAGGAAGCTTTCGAGCTAAAAAAGCAAGTACGAAACACAACATGGCTAAGAGTCCGATGTATCCTAACACAGCCCAGAAGCCGACAGCTGAACCCAGTGCACACTCTAATATGATTCTGTCCTCGTAGAGATACATATTATTAAAAGGAAACGGAGGATTGATTGTCAACCAAAGAATGCAAATCACAACCTGTATCAGAGTGAATGCCAGAACACTGATCCTCTGCCGTGCAGGCCCGAACCATTTCATCACATTTCTGCCTGGAAGTGTCGCCCTGAAGGCCATTAACGCCACTATAGTTTTCCCGAGGACACAAGAGATGCAGAGGACGAAGGTGATGCCGAACGCAGTGTGCCGCAGCATGCAGGACCAATCAGAGGGCCGGCCGATGAAGGTCAGGGAGCACAGGAAGCACAGAGTCAGGGAGAAGAGCAGCAGGAAGCTCAGCTCCGAGTTGTTGGCTCGTACTAGTGGGGTTTCTATGTGGCAGTAGAAGACAAGTGTCGTGATCATCGTTAAAAAAAGTCCCAGTAATGAAAACGCGGCCAACAGTGTTCCCAGGATTTCATCATATACCAAGAATTCTATTGTTTTGGGGATGCAGGCATCTCTTTGGCCGTTGGACCAATATTCTGGTGGGCATTTCATACAGTGTATTGAATCTGCAAAACGAAAAAACAATGCAGAGAAATGTGTTTTAACAGTCATGAAATTGTGTTTTTTCTGTGTCTCTTTCTCTGCAAATACAGATGTTTTGTCTGCAGTGGTCAACAGCATTTACCTGTTGAATTACTGATCTCTCCTGCAGGACAGGGTATGCAATCATAGCAGCAGACTGGTCGTCCTTTTTGGAGGACCTTACGAGTTCCCTGGAGACAGCGCTCACTGCACACTGACACAGGCGCCTCCTGCACAGCCAGAGTTCACATCAGAAATATAAGAAAGTCAACTTATAAATACAATTTTAGGTTTTTGGAACAGTTTTCAGTAAATCAGGACACAGTTAAAGAGTCCAACCCTCAGTTTCCCCTTTACCTCTGTGAGCCAGTTTCCCCAGACAACTGGGACGTTATTCATTATGAACTGATGACTCTCTGGAAGAGAAGCGTCATAACGGCCAACTGTGACTCCTTTCATAATTCCTTTGTTTGCCATTTGTAAATTAATGAGTTCATATCTTGCCGGTGAGTCTCCATTTTTGTCAAAATAAACTCTCTCCCCCTCACCGGTGGTGAAATTCACAGTGCTGAGATACTGCACAACCTATAATTAAGAAATAAAACAGAGATTAAAAGACAGATTCCTGCTGTTATCACACCGACACTCAGAGCTGGAGCTTTCTCACCTGCCAAGGCTGAATGTGTTTGGGATCAGCACAGCTCCCAGAGGCAAAGGGTCCTTTACCGTCCTCACATTTAATCAGGTTGTCGAGAGCGTGAGCCGCTGCATAAACTGACTTGTACACATTGTTAGTGAATCTCAGCTCGGACACATCAGTGAATTGTGATTCTACGTTGTAATGGCAGATTTGCATTTGTGTAATGTTTAATAGAAGAACAGATATGTATTTAGAAGAAGTAGATAACAAATGTGTTTCTGTGACTTACAAGAGTTGCAGAGGGGACTATAAGTGTTTATGGCCCTCACATGTGTGTCTTAGCAAATGCTTCACTGCAGGGGTTACTTAGTGTGTCTGATAGAGATGGGTGAGGGGAACTCTGCATTGTATACAGGACTTGAGTCTTTTGATGTTGTAGATCTAGATAGGGGATCTCGGAGACAGATTGTCTCACACCAGAAAGGCACACCAGGGGGCTGAGACGGAGATCTGAGACAGGAACTCTGCCCAACCTGGTCAGACATCAAGAGGCTGAAGAATACCTTTTGGCTCCTCGCGGGGAGGGGCTTCTGATTGTATAAGTGAAGTGATTCTCCTATGCTCTGTGCTCATTCTGTACACGTCACACTAGGTGGATGTGTGGGGTGAGCCCACCTGCAGGTGTAAATTAAACTTACCAGAGAGACAACTGTATGATTTGTGCTTGACTTTAAAATTCCCATGACAATTTGGCGTTGTTGGCAGGATCACTCGTGTGAGAGGACGCTCTGGATCTCATTGCTGAAGGTGACAAATGCTCAAAGAGTCTAATACTCTGACCTCAACCTCCCTAAACAGTTTGGAGAAGTGGGGGGCTTGATGCTGGAGAACCGGGAGTACTCTCACTGAAGTGATCTGGCGAACCAAGTACGGCAGGCAGCAGTGTCTTTCTGGTAAGCGAAATATTGTTAGGATCCTTAGGAAAAGGGCCAAGGGAAAGAGATTCACTCATTCATTGTATTGAGGGACAGACGTGTCTGCATGGCAAGGTTTTGGAAATCGGTGTAGGATCCAGGAAGCTTCATGTTTCGATCTTTAGGAAAAGGTCAAAAAGGTATACATTGTAGGATATAAGTGTAAATATTGGAGTGTTTATTAATTTAAACACACTTTTAAGATTGGGCTCAGACGTCGGGCTCATGATAATTATAACTGTTGTAATAAGTAATGGTATTTTCAAGTGTTTAAAGACCTGCATGCGTAGGACTAAAGAGAAGTGTGTCTAGAGGGTTTGAATGATATTTCTCTGAAAGTATTATGATGCAGGCGGGGTATTTAAAAATGTATTAAGCAAGAGAAATAAAAACTTTTAAAAAAAAAAAAAAAAAAAAAAAAAAAAAGAGGGGAAAGAGAGGAGTTTTCTAAAAACCTCCTATTAGGAAAAAGTAACTACGTAAGAGATAGAATTGGGTTTGTTAAAGCTAATAATAAAAGAAGATAATCTTAAAACAAAACTCAAATAATAAAAATATTATAAATAAGATTGGGCTCTGATGTCGGGCTCATGACTAGTAGTTATTATTATTTGCAATAGAGGTGTAGCTGGGACGGAAGGACCAAGGCCAGGTCCGGATCGTCTCAGTACAGCAATCTGTTGAAAATCTGATAATTCCAGTACATTTTGTACCTGCATGCGAGGTGCTAAAGAGAAGTGTGGATATGAGATTTCTCTAAGGCATTATATCAGGCAGAGTATTTAAAATGTATTAAGGAATCAAAAACGTAGGAACAATAATGGAGAAATTTGCCAAGTGATCAGGAATTACAAGAGGTAATTACAATTGACAACATTATATTGGAGATGGTTTTTATTGTTCCTTACAAAAGCATTTTTTGAAGGTTGGTTGAAGGTTAAAAGCATTTTGGTGTTGGTTGAAGGTTTAAGGTTACTAACACTAAAACACTAATAAACTAAAAACTTAACAAATTTTGTTGATGGATATGTGTGACTGTGAAAGAAGAAACATGTAGAATTTGATGAAACTAAACTGAGTATTTAAGCTGAGGATTTCAGCTGAGAAAGCAGAGGAGAAAAGAAAAAGAGAGGAATCTGAGAATCCTCGAACTGGAGAGAAAAAGGTGAGTATATGTTTAAATATATTTGGGGTATAATTGCGTTTTAAAAGCTAATAGTAAAAGGAAAAATAAACAACCTCATAACAAATCTTAAAATAAATTTTTAAGAGATAGAAATGATTTGGTTAAAAAATTAAATTAAGAGACTTTTAAGTTCTTTTCCCGTATAAGCAGAACTTTATTTTCCAAATTTCGTATTCTGCTGAACAAACCAGAGTTTAAATTTATAAAATAAGAGTCGGGTTCACAATTGCTGAGACAACCTATTTGAGAAAATAGGTTTAAAAATAGAGAGGATGACTGTGTCTTTTCTGAGCATGGGAAGTTTGAGTTTGAATTATCTTTGGTAATTCAAAACTAAACTGCGTGTGAAAAGAGAGAAATAAAAAGAATAAGAATGAAGTAGAGAGGACAAAGAAAAAGGAAAATGAAAGTAGGGATATTTGTGCTGGATTGAAGAGTGTATGGATGTTGTTTAACTGAAGTGAATATGCAGGAACTGAAATAATCTCCAGTCTCAGTGTTTCCGACTAGATTCTGATCTGGACTCAGCTCCACCAAGAGGTGGGCAAGAGAATGCCCTGGGAAGCAGCGCACACAGTGCGATTGATTAGCGGTGAGCTGGGGACAGTGAAGGAATTCATCTGGTGCGGACACTGAGATGGAGAGAGAGAGTTTCAAGCACGTCACTATAGTAAGAACACGGTTACACACACACCATGTGAATTAATGTTAGACATAGAACAGATGATTAAGATTGCTATTGACCATTGTGAGCTTGATCAGAAGATCAGTAGAGAGAGGCCTATTGTGCCTTATGCTAAATATTTTCAAAATGATGTGTATAAACTAATGCCCAAACACACAAATCACAGTGAGTGGTAGAAACATCACATATATTTGTAGATTCAGGAACTGGAATCAGTTAATAAATGTGAAGAGTGTGATCTTACTCCTAAAATGAATGTTGGATATCTCATAATGATTGGAGCAACAGGTACAACAGTGATAGAGAGATGCACTGTACAATTGCTATTTTTCATGATGTGGTTGAAGGGGATTTTTTAGGATTCATTTTTGTTGTTACCACACTGCCTGATAAATCTTATGTGTAAAGATTTGATGTGTTCATTGAGTGGTATGTTAAATTTAAACACCGCAGGGCATTAGAGGTAACTGGAGTCCAAATAACATCTGCATTTGTTAGATAGAGAAAGGGGGATTTGACACTAGCATATCAATGGGATGTCTAGACTCTTTTCTACTCTCTGGAAGTAACACCCTCTTGCGAAAGGCAGAGGCAGAGAGACTTCAGACAAATGTGAACATAGATGTTATTTACTCAGAGAAGCGGACTTTTAAGTAAGAGCAAATTAAGTTTAAGAAGGTTATAGAGGATGTGAATTAAAGAAAGGATAAAGTAAGTTGGTTGTATTGAGATAGTGAACACTGTGTTGTCTTAGTAGTTTTGATAGACTCATTGGCTAAAAGATTTGTTAAAATATCAACTTTTGATTATAATACTACTGGAGGGGAAAAGACATTTAATACCAATAAGATATTTTTAAAGAGGGTTAAAGGTTAATCGCAAATGATTTTCCATAGTGATAAATGAAATTAGGAATGTTGAACTCATTCCTGAATGTGGTAAATCTTTTGATAAAATGTATTACGATTTTTAGTTTTGGTGTAAACAGTAATGATATTCCTGAGTTGAAACAGGTACCGTCATGTTTGTGGACCGGGCACAAATATGTTTTGGGTCTGATCAAGGGATAAGACCCAACTAGAAAAGAATATCTGAATCCTCGTATGGAATATGTAAAGATTGTCTGTTAACACACTATTTTTTTCCTGTAAGGAAAAACAAAGGAAGCAGAGCTTCAAACAATGTTTTAGAGTTTCGACAACTGCTGAGAGAGCTGTGATATTTGATGTGTGATATGTGACGCTGTGATATATGACTTTACTGGTGCCAATATGCTGATAGGATGATTTTGTTTGAGCAAAATACCTGCCACCTTTTAACAACCAGGTGGCTCAGATGTGGGACAGTATTGCCTTAGATGATAGACATCACTATTTAGAGATGCAATGTTTTTAACTATGCGACTCTTATCCCTACATCAGTAGGGATAGCCAAATGATTGCGTAGCAGTTTTTTTCTTAACTAAAGAGAAAAAAGTTTTTTCTCCTAGTTTAGAATTAGATTTTAAAGAGATAACCAGCTAATTATGCAGAAGTGATAGTTGTTTGGTGATAAGTTCAGCATCAAAGGATGCAGCAACTGAGATAACCAAGTGGGTTTACGACTGTGTGATACAATAGAGGCTAAACCACTCCCATCACACTATTGTGCATTGACTGAAGAATGCAAATATGCTAGTGACAAGAGTGTTAAGATCAACACTAATAGCAGGTTTGCATGGGGGTGGCATGTGATTTTGGCCGAGTTGATTGAATAGGAGATTCATGAACCTATTTCACTTCACACTCATCTGTGTGCCGATAGATGCTGTGTTATCATGCAGCATCATGTTGTATGCAGTCTGCAAATGAGGAGTGCGTATTAAAGATTTTTAATAATAACACTTAATGTAGGTTATAGGAGCTATAAACAAGGGTCAATCGCAATTAAATAATTTTTTTAAGAATACAGATTTAATTTAATAAATTAAGGAGTAAACTGTTGGTGGATAACAATTTGTTTGGTGGCTGACAGACTTATGATGTGGGTCACATGGATGATATTGTTTAACTTATGTATGTTTCTTCATTAGTTTGAATTGACACATGACTGTAGTCAGTGTGTCAAAAGGGAGGAATATAGATATAGATGTATTGGGTGTACAAAAACAACACTCTAAACAAGACTCAATAAAACTTTTTTATCTGAGTCGTGTAATTGAATTACAATTAAAGTAGGTAAAGAAATCCAGATTCCACAAAGTAAACAATCCACTACCAAACAAACAGTTTGATCATTTATAGAGGGAATTGGATAAAGATTAAATTGAATTGAGTAAGTTAGATAAATAAATAAATACTGTCTTGTTCTTGTTGACATGTATGCTATGCAAGTAGAAGCTTTCCCCACATCTAGACAGGATTCTTCAGCAGTGGCGCAGACACTGCTCGGAGAACTCATTCCACATTGGGAAATTCCGAAAAGATGTCCACTGATAATGGTACCCCATTTGTAAGCACAGCTTTAAGGATGCTGGTGAGTATGGGTATCGACACGAGGCAACATCGTGCCTATCATCCCGCCAGTGGCGGGCAGTGGAAAGAAACAAACAGTGGAAGGAGACAACAGCACATTGAAAAACGAATTGGTAGATATTGTGTAAACCTATCCCCTGTACTCTTTAAAATCCACAGGCAGGTGATGGACTCCCTACCGAAATCCATAGACAGGGAACTGCATGATCTGAGACCAGGAGACTGGATTGTGGTGAAGGACGTGAGAAGGAAACCAGGAGAGCACGTCGATGGAACGAGTGCAAACCAAGTGCCTCTCACCACACAGACGGAAGTGAAGGTCAACCTGGAGACATGCAAGCCATTGAAGGAGGATTTCCGGAGCCACGAGTGGATTCTACAGGACGGAGCGTGCGTTGTGTCAGTGTGCGAGCCTTCAGCCTTCAATTGTTTTGTGTTTGCAAGCAAGGAGAGGTGTGGAAATGATTAGGGCCACACGTCTCTAATCTCAAGAAGAGGCAACACTTTGAAGAGGGGGTTGGTGAGGGGCACTGCTGATACAATAGCGCCGAAGGGGGAAAACAACGACACCTGATGGGACGACTGGGATGCAGTTCGAGGGAAAAGATGGTTTCCCTGTTCATGAACACCGTCATCGTCGTCCTGCCACCAATAATATGGCATGTGAAACCTTGGCAGGAAGAAAACCACGAAATATAACCTGAGCATCAAAGTCAGGACAAAAGGAGAACTCATGTTCGACTTCCCTGATGAACTGACAAAGCCTGGAGAATGCATGGTTTGAGACCATGAAAATATCAGAGACCCAAGCTCATTTACAGATTCAACTCATTGTGTGCATTGTGTGCAATCAAGAGATGAGAGTTCCACAGTGTGAGTGTCTCCAGATGAAAGGTTTTGGAGGACTTGCCCCGGGGGGGGAGCACTGTGAAGAACACACACAAACAGATGAGTTTGCTCTGGAGATGGAAGATTAACATCTTTAGAGGGGGGCTGGGTTTCCAACTCTTTCTCCCACTATCTAGGGTCAGGAATGACTCTGCATCACAGGATGGCTTTGAGAAAAGATGCTAGCCAAGAAGGTGTTTGTCACATAATCAGGACGAGTTGTGGCACATACACAGTGAACATTTTTGACAATATGATGCATATCGTTTCAAATTTTTAAATGACCTATTGTCCAGAGAAAGAACAAGGACACTCAGATTCCTGAAGGGCGGAATTGATGGTCACGCCTACTTTTGAATGATTGCAAAATATGTTATTGAAGTTTGTTGAAACCTATTTGAATTTTCATGTGTGTACTAGTGTTGTTGAACTGTTGTATTGTCTTTTGAGTTTAAGACTATGGTTATTTCCTTAATCAAGTCTATGATTGGACGATATGTTCAACTTCCTGAAACTCATCTATCCGGGATGTTTCCCTTCCAGGATGATGAGATGGTATAAAGATGTATAAAGGATATTGAGCCTTTTAGGCTCAAAGGGGGAATTGTAATGGCAGATTTGCATTTGTGTAATGTTTAATAGAAGAACAGATATGTATTTAGAAGAAGTAGATAACAAATGTGTTTCTGTGACTTACAAGAGTTGCAGAGGGGACTATAAGTGTTTATGGCCCTCACATGTGTGTCTTAGCAAATGCTTCACTGCAGGGGTTACTTAGTGTGTCTGATAGAGATGGGTGAGGGGAACTCTGCATTGTATACAGGACTTGAGTCTTTTGATGTTGTAGATCTAGATAGGGGATCTCGGAGACAGATTGTCTCACACCAGAAAGGCACACCAGGGGGCTGAGACGGAGATCTGAGACAGGAACTCTGCCCAACCTGGTCAGACATCAAGAGGCTGAAGAATACCTTTTGGCTCCTCGCGGGGAGGGGCTTCTGATTGTATAAGTGAAGTGATTCTCCTATGCTCTGTGCTCATTCTGTACACGTCACACTAGGTGGATGTGTGGGGTGAGCCCACCTGCAGGTGTAAATTAAACTTACCAGAGAGACAACTGTATGATTTGTGCTTGACTTTAAAATTCCCATGACAACGTTTTGCAGGCTCTCAGAGCCGCTGCATGGCTTTCTCTGTGGGTCTGCACTTTCATTCAGAGAGCAGTCGAACGTCTCTTCCCAGAAATCCCTGACAAACTGACTGTGGGGGAACTGTGAGGGGTGGAGCCGCCTCAGGTGCTCCTCCAGCCCCGGGATCTCAGCTCGGCTGACGACAAAGCCCAGTGAACCCTCCAGGATGCTGTGCCCCTCACTGTCTGTCAGAGAGTGATCTGTGATCCAGGCGTCGCTGCCGACAAACTGCAGCCCCGTGATATTCTGCTTGTACAACTCTGCTGCCAACAGCTTAATTTCTCTGTGAGACATGAACGCTACAATAACTCTGGAGGTGGCGTGCTTAATGATCGTTATTATTCTCTACAGGTTTTCAGGAGGACCTGACGATGAAAATGATTCAGAATACTCAATGCAGACGCCGTATTCTTGTGCACTTTGGATAAATGCATTAATGCCATCGTGGCCATATTTGTTATCCACAGCTATAGCCCCGATCCAGTTCCAGCTGAAGAGCCTGACCAGCTTTGCCATGGCTCTGCTCTGGTAGTAGTCACTGGGAATCGTTCGGAAGAAGGTGGCATACTGTTTTCTGTTGCTCAGACAGGCGCAGGTGGCAAAATGGCTGATCTGTAGTGAAAAACAGAAACATGTGACTGGAACAGACCCATTAACATTTAATGATTTGGCAGAATCACCATTCAAATTAATCTTATAGTTATACATTTGCAGACCAAAGTAAGTTTACAGCAGCCCAATTAACAGAATCTAACATATGACTTAATGCACCTGTTTTATTTTACTTACCACAGGAATATGAAACCTTCCAACCACTTTTTGAAATGCAATAGTTGGTCTGGATCCTGAATGTCCCAGTATAGCCTGCACCGTCTCCACTTTAGTGCAGTTGTTGTCCCTGACTTCCTCCTTCACTCCGCTCACCAGTGCCAGTGCAGCTCTCAGTATGTCAATGGTCCCACAGTCACTATAGATCCTGTAGCCGAGTGTGACGTTCGGCAACATATCAGGATTTCTGTTGATCTCATTTATAGCGAAGATCATCGCTTGAGCAAATTTGAATTCTCTGAGATTGAAGCTGAGGTAGTGAGAAAGAAATGGCGTGAAATAATTGATCAGTGTGTTACAGTCTCAAATACAGTGGCAAACATACACAGACACATTGGAAATATACTATATACAGGGCACACAATACATACTTTTTGCACTTTCGTACATCTGGAACTGTCTGAAATGTGTTAGTTACATATTCCTGGCCTGTGCGAAAAGAAAAGATGCCTCCCAGAACAAGGTCGCCATCCTGGGCCAGTTCAGGTGGTTGTGCGGAGCCTTGCAGGCGGCACACGGCGGCCCCATTCCCAATCAGCAGAACCGAGAGGAGCAGCCTCAATAAAGGCATAGTGGTTATTGGTCACCCAGCCCTGCGTCTCGTGGCGGGGCTTTATCCACCTTCAACAACAAGGAGGGGCTGGACTCAAGCCTCAGGAGACGAAGCCGAACAAGTAAATGTTGGATGTTTTTGTCAGTGAAAATGTAGATTTTATTGTTTTGATTTCACTTTGCAAACTGAAATAAACTTCGGGAAATCATCAAGGAATTATGTATCAGGCATTCATTTGTACTTACTATGTTACACTGAATAAAATGCTGCAAATGAAATGATATACAATAGAAAACATGGTAGAGTAGTACAATAAAAGTCTTGAGTAAAACATAGAATACAGGTGTTTATTTAACAGTTATAATGTAGAAACAATAATGGAAGGAGAACACTTTGGCCACCACACTTTAGTTTACTACCGGATGGATTTATACGAAACTTGGTGAAATCATGCGGTATGGGTCAAGAAGGAACCCATTCAATGTTGCTATGGACACAGATCAGGAGGCTGAATCTGGATTTATTTTTTTCACTTTCTTAACATTGCCAGATGGGGTGTTTTTCAACATTTTTACAGATTTACCAGGGAAGGATTTATTGATCTTGATAAAAAATAAATCATGCATATTAAGAAGACTGATATCTATGAGTTCAGCTTGAGTAAGGTGCTTTACTGTGTGCCATTCTATTTATTTTAGTGCCCCCTTCCCCATAATATTCTTCTTTGTATTCTTCTCTGGTTTGTATAAGATAATATAGCATTTTGGAATAAAAATACAAATGAGGAGTCCAAAACTGGAGGCCAAAATAGCAAAGATTTCCACTGCTACACTGAACTTCCCAGGAGAGCTGACATAGGCTGGAATAAAAGTGATCCAGACTGCGCAGAATATCAACATGCTGAAGGTGATGAATTTGGCTTCGTTAAAGTTATCAGGTAATTTCCGCGCCAGAAAAGCAAGAATGAAACATAAAATGGCCAGAATCCCGATATACCCGAGTACGGCCCAGAATCCGAGAGCTGAGCCCAGCGCGCACTCCAGGATGATTTTGTCCTTGAATTCTTTAAAGTTCTTAAATGGGAAAGGAGGAGAGATTGTCAACCATAAGATGCATATAATGACCTGTATGAGAGTGAACCCTAGAACACTGAGTCTCTGCTGTGCAGGACCAAACCATTTCATCATATTTCTGCCTGGAAGTGTCGACCTGAAGGCCATTAACACCACCATAGTTTTCCCCAGGACACAGGAGATGCAGAGGACGAAGGTGATGCCGAACGCAGTGTGCCGCAGCATGCAGGACCAATCAGAGGGCCGGCCGATGAAGCTCAGGGAGCACAGGAAGCACAGAGTCAGGGAGAAGAGCAGCAGGAAGCTCAGCTCCGAGTTGTTGGCCCTGACGATGGGAGTTTTCCTGTTTCTGAAAAAGATGAGTGCCACGACTGCGGTCATACATGTTCCAAACAGGGACGCCGCGGTGAGCAGCGCTCCCATAATTTCTTTATACGAAAGAAACTCTGCCTCCTTCTTGACGCAGGTGTCCCTTCCCTCATTCGACCAGAATTCAGGATGGCATCGCACACAGGAGACAGAATCTGAAAAGTATTAAAGCAGGTGTGACTTGCCGAGTAGATCGGTTTCATTTCACTGTTCTTTTGATGCATCTACACAAAGTCTACACTATGTCCCTGACATTGGCCATTTACTGTTGTATTTTATGTTTTAGAATAAAAAGACATTCATCTTGTGATTGCCACAGACCTTTTTTCAGGCATCTAACCAAAAGTAGATGCGCAGATATGCTAGATTATTCGCAGGCTTCAGGCTCATTACTGCATAATTCATATTGGTATAACTTTGTTAATTCACTTTTCACATGGGGTCTTCAAATTTGACTTGAAGTTATAAATGCATATAATATATTTAGGTGATTTCTGACACTTTGCTTTGTTTGATATGTTTAATTCACAAATCATTTTTTCATTTATTTGTAATAGAGAAACTACACATTTCCTTCCCCAGGAAACCTTCCCTGATTTGGATATTAGAAAACAGATATATTTCATTTGTTAAGATTGGTACGTGACTCTGACAACTTTGATTTGTGGAACAGCAAAGTGATAAAAACAATGCATTGAACTAGACCTGTAACGTTGCTTATTTCTCCCTCTGCACATCTTAAACAGTCAAAGCAGCAGACAGGTTTTCTTTTCTGGAGAACCTTCCTGGTTCCTGGGGGACATTTCTCACTGCAAACTGACACAGGCACCTGCATGAAGAAAACGACTTTGAGGAAATACACGTGCATTCACTTGTATTCATTTTGATGCAACTACACAAATATACTGCAGGGTATATACTGACGTGTTTTGAGTTCCGTGCCCAGATTAAAGACGTATTGTGCAGATTCAGCTGTTTGTCTGCAGGTAAAGATGCATCATAAAGACCGACTGTGACAAACTCCACAAAGCCATTTTCTGCTCGCTGCCAGTTTATGATTTCATACTCTGCTGCTGGGTCGCCATCTTCATTAAAGTAAACCTCGTCTCCGTCCTTTGTTTTGAACTGAATCCTTCCTATGCGCTGTAAAATCTAAAGAAGACAGATCATAGTTAATGGACATCCTCTATGTCTATCACAGAGAGACTGCTTATAAAAAAGAGTGGAAGCTTTATCTCTTGTGTAAGAACTCACCGTTAATGGATTGAGCTGCACTTTGTCGTTACATGTTTCGTTACAGCCAAGAATGCTATGAAGTGCATGAGCCACAGCATACACTCCTTTGTAGACATTGTTAAATATCGGCATGAGAGACATGTCAGTGAAGCTGTTGTGCACTTGGGTCAGATCTTCATGTCCGGTACATTCTCTCTGGTTCCCTGTGGACTGTTTGAACTTACAGCTGAATAAAGCCTCCCAGAACTCTGTAAACATTTCACTACTGGATGAATTGAGCGGCTTCACATTCAGTATGAACTCTTTCATGCCCCTGACATTTGCTTTGGGGATGGACAGGCCTATGGCACCGTCCAGGATGTGATGCCCATTCATTTCTGCAGTTTGAGAATCAAAGATCCAGCTCTCGCTACCCACCCACTGGTAACCAGTCAGGTTGTGGTGGGACAGCTCATGTATCAGCACATCCATATCCAAGTGAGAGAGAAAAGCAACAATCACCTTAGAGGTGGAAGCCTTTATAAGATTGATTATCTTTAGTATTTTGTCGGGCGGGTCTGTTCTGAAGAAAGACACAGAGTACTCCAGACAGATGCCCAGCTGTCGGGCAGATTCTGTGAATATAGCCATGCCGTTATTTCCGTAATCGTCATTAGTTCTAATGGCTCCAACCCAACTCCAACCAAAGTGCTTGACCAGCTGGGCCAGGGCTCTGCTCTGGAAGTAGTCACTGGGTATTGTTCTGAGGAAGGACGGGTACTTGGTTTTGTCACTGAGACAAGCGCAGGTGGCGAAGTGGCTGATCTAAAAGAAAAAAAGAAATTACCTCTAAAGATAAAGATGTAAAATAGAAAAAAATTCTCTCCTAATTTACTCTAAGCAGCTGGAAAATGATTTAAAAAAGTCACAAGTATTATACATTTAAGAAACGTACCCACCATTGGGATATGAAATGGCCCGATGACGGTAGCTATAGCCATGCACGGAGAGGAGGAGGTTTCTCCCATGATGGCCTGCACCTGTGCAGGTTTGGTACACGGTGTTGCGGAGGGGGCAGATACAACATCGTTACCGTTAGCCAAGGCCAGAGCAACCCTCACACTTCTGGCGATGGAGCCACAGGTATCGTACATTTTATATCCCAGAGAGATGCCAGGCAGTAAATCTGTGGTGTTATTAATCTCCTCGATGGCAAAAAGCATAGCCTGGGCAAACTGGAACCCTCTGAAATTCAAACTTAATGCAAACAGTTATAGATATAGAAACACTACCCTGAATAAAATGCATGGACAACTTCACAGTTTTGTTTCTCAAATCATAATTAATTGTTTGAATATAATAATATAAGTTGAACAAAGCTTTTTTTTTAAGTTGGCCTAACAATTGTATTTTTCTCGTAGCAGTTTAAATGAAAGCCTCTGATGGTTTCAATGCACACAACATCATTTCAATTTTCTTAGTTTGATAATATTTGTTTTAACCTGTTTTCTATCTCTATTCATTTCCTCCAGTAGATATTTTCCAAATTATAGATTTCTACTGTATAATTTACCTGGTGCACTCCAGTGGCAGTGGTTTGTGAGTGTAGGTTTCCTGTCTGTCTTTCCAGCTGCTGTGGAAAGAGAAGATTCCCCCCAACATTATGTCCCCATCCTGAGACAGTGGAGGGTTCTCAGGATCCCCCCTCTGCCTGCACTGCAGCTCCTCAGCCTGAGAGAAGGACGCCACCAGCAGCAGCTGTAAAAGTGCCCACCCTTGTTCCGGCCACCTCTGAATGGACGTCATTCTGCCTTAGAGAAATAAACCACTTGGTGGCATCACATGTGCCACAGTTTAAATCAGACGCTTTGCACTGGTATTTATACATTTATGAGCAGCATATGAAATTATAACAGAACGGTGATGATTCATCGCTCTGGACCGCTCTGGACCTGCGAGGTGGGGCAAGAGGAGGGAGGTGCCAAAAGACAAGAAGAGCTAAGGGTTGTAGCCTTTTTTAAATATATTTTTACTAGTGTGTGTTTCAGATAAGAACATTCACATATGTGCAACTCCCCCCCCCATTTTTAAATAAACTTTGTTTTAATATTATGTGATAACTCATTAAATTTACATTTGCATTAAACAGAATGATAAAGCTAACTGTATATAAAGTTAATAAAAAAATGACTTCAGAGAGGCTCCTTCTAATAACTGTCCAATAATTTCTTTATTACAAATATTCAGTCTCCATCAACAGAAGCATTTGGCAACTTGGCGAAGTGTAACATACTTTAAACAATATCATCATAGCTGTTTTTCATGTTAGGAGTCACACGGGGGAGAGAGTTACTTACACAACAAGTGTAAAAAAAGTTTCTTTTTAATCTCGGTTTTGGACTCCACCATCTGCTGGTTAGCTGCAATTACTCTCCTGTGCTCACCAGGCGGTTCCCTAACTTTGTCTTTCTGATGTTTTCTGATGACTCCTCTGTCTAAATACTTCTGTGCCGGAACTGAACACTTTTATTTATTTTTATCTTCGTATCCTAGCTGTGCACAGAGCGGTGTCCATTTCCTCAGAGTCTCCCCAGACCATATTTACAATTTGATTCACACTGTATCTAATGCAAGAGTGATTCTAATCATTATTTGCAGATGAAAGTTCTCACCCTTCTGGGCTTTAGTATCGTAGTGTGTATCCCAGTGGATGTCTTAGGTTCTGTGGCTTGAACAAATTTGACCCGTTTCATATTAGGTCATGAAGTATATAGTTTATTTATGAACAATACAAGTCACAAAGGAATTATTAATGACTGAATTTATAACAGTTCATACATTAGCAGATCTACATAGAGGCAGAACTGGTTTGACCCAAACTGACATTTGGGCCAACAACGAGAACTCATTGAATCTTTCTATGGGGCTGAAATATCATATGTCATATAATTATCATACAGTGGGTCAAAGTATTTAGTTTGTGTTGATATTTAATTGATGGTTTGTGCTTGTTTATACTTTAAATCATAAATCAATCACAGGGACTGACACATTGTGAACTTATCATGTGTCTGTTATATGTACAGCTTAGTGTTTCATATGATTTATGAAAACTCATAATAAGGGGTGAAGAAAAACACATTTTCATGGAAGTAAAGAGCAACACAAAATCAGTGGATAATTTGTGTAACATTTGAGTTTTATTACAATTTTAATAACACACGCATCATTTTAAATATCCATATATTAATAGGAGGTGCAAAGAAAAATAAATGTATCCAAGCAAGTCACATGAAACCAATTCAGTGCCACTCTCCAGGTCTTGTTTGTGTTTATATATATATTTAGTTTAGTTCAAGTCACATGAGTTAAAGAATATTTTTGTGCAAAACTACAACTTACTTTTACATTTAATCGAAATAAGCAGCTAAGTTATTTCTTATAATTACTGTGCGAGCTGTAAATGTATCTGTATAATATAATAACATTATAATATATATGATTCATGTATAAACTACGAAGAAACGCAGAAAAATGATGATAAATATATTGTTATTGTTGTTATAACAGAAAACTCAAAGAGATCTCAAGGTCAATTTACCCATCAAATGTTTCTTTATGTTTTCCTCAGGTTTTAATAAAATGATGTAGCACTTTGGTAAGAAAATACAAAACAGCATTCCATAACTTGAAGCCAGGATGGCAAATATCTCCACAGCCACAGTGAACTTCCCAGGAGAGCTGACGTAAGCCGGGATAAATGTGATCCAGACTGCGCAGAATATCAACATGCTGAAAGTGATGAATTTAGCCTCGTTGAAATTATCAGGAAGCTTTCGAGCTAAAAAAGCAAGACCAAAACACAACATGGCTAAGAGTCCGATGTATCCTAACACAGCCCAGGAGCCGACAGCTGAACCCAGTGCACACTCTAATATGATTCTGTCCTCGTAGAGATACATATTATTAAAAGGAAACGGAGGATTGATTGTCAACCAAAGAATGCAAATCACAACCTGTATCAGAGTGAATGCCAGAACACTGATCCTCTGCCGTGCAGGCCCGAACCATTTCATCACATTTCTGCCTGGAAGTGTCGCCCTGAAGGCCATTAACGCCACTATAGTTTTCCCGAGGACACAAGAGATGCAGAGGACGAAGGTGATGCCGAACGCAGTGTGCCGCAGCATGCAGGACCACTCAGAGGGCCGGCCGATGAAGGTGAGGGAGCACAGGAAGCACAGAGTCAGGGAGAAGAGCAGCAGGAAGCTCAGCTCCGAGTTGTTGGCTCGTACTAGTGGAGTTTCTATGTGGCAGTAGAAGACAAGTGTCGTGATCATCGTTAAAAAAAGTCCCAGTAATGAAAACGCGGCCAACAGTGTTCCCAGGATTTCATCATATACCAAGAATTCTATTGTTTTGGGGATGCAGGCATCTCTTTGGCCGTTGGACCAATATTCTGGTGGGCATTTCATACAGTGTATTGAATCTGCAAAACGAAAAAACAATGCAGAGAAATGTGTTTTAACAGTCATGAAATTGTGTTTTTTCTGTGTCTCTTTCTCTGCAAATACAGATGTTTTGTCTGCAGTGGTCAACAGCATTTACCTGTTGAATTACTGATCTCTCCTGCAGGACAGGGTATGCAATCATAGCAGCAGACTGGTCGTCCTTTTTGGAGGACCTTACGAGTTCCCTGGAGACAGCGCTCACTGCACACTGACACAGGCGCCTCCTTCACAACCTTCAACAACAAGGAGGGGCTGGACTCAAGCCTCAGGAGACGAAGCCAAACAAGTAAATGTTGGATGTTTTTGTCAGTGAAAATGTAGATTTTATTGTTTTGATTTCACTTTGCAAACTGAAATAAACTTTGGGAAATCATCAAGGAATTATGTATCAGGCATTCATTTGTACTTACTATGTTACACTGAATCAAATGCTGCAAATGAAATGATATACAATAGAAAACATGGTAGAGTAGTACAATACAAGTCTTGAGTAAAACATAGAATACAGGTGTTTATTGAACAGTTATTATGTATAAACAATAATGGAAGGAGAACACTTTGGCCACCACACTTTAGTTTACTACCGGATGGATTTATACGAAACTTGGTGAAATCATGCGGTATGGGTCAAGAAGGAACCCATTCAATTTTGCTATGGACACAGATCAGGAGGCTGAACCTGGATTTTTTTTTTTCACTTTCTTAACATTGCCAGATGGGGTGTTTTTCAACATTTTCACAGTTTTACCAGGGAAGGATTTATGGATCTTGATAAAAAATAAATCATGCATATAAAGAAGACTGATATCTATGAGTTCAGCTTGAGTAAGGTGCTTTACTGTGTGCCATTCTATTTATTTTAGTGCCCCCTTCCCCATAATATTCTTCTTTGTATTCTTCTCTGGTTTGTATAAGATAATATAGCATTTTGGAATAAAAATACAAATGAGGAGTCCAAAACTGGAGGCCAAAATAGCAAAGATTTCCACTGCTACACTGAACTTCCCAGGAGAGCTGACATAGGCTGGAATAAAAGTGATCCAGACTGCGCAGAATATCAACATGCTGAAGGTGATGAATTTGGCTTCGTTAAAGTTATCAGGTAATTTCCGGGCCAGAAAAGCAAGAATGAAACATAAAATGGCCAGAATCCCGATATACCCGAGTACGGCCCAGAATCCTAGAGCTGAGCCCAGCGCGCACTCCAGGATGATTTTGTCCTTGAATTCTTTAAAGTTCTTAAATGGGAAAGGAGGAGAGATTGTCAACCATAAGATGCATATAATGACCTGTATGAGAGTGAACCCTAGAACACTGAGTCTCTGCTGTGCAGGACCAAACCATTTCATCATATTTCTGCCTGGAAGTGTCGACCTGAAGGCCATTAACACCACCATAGTTTTCCCCAGGACACAAGAGATGCAGAGGACGAAGGTGATGCCGAACGCAGTGTGCCGCAGCATGCAGGACCACTCAGAGGGCCGGCCGATGAAGCTCAGGGAGCACAGGAAGCACAGAGTCAGGGAGAAGAGCAGCAGGAAGCTCAGTTCGGAGTTGTTGGCCCTGACGATGGGAGTTTTCCTGTTTCTGAAAAAGATGAGTGCCACGACTGCGGTCATACATGTTCCAAACAGGGACGCCGCGGTGAGCAGCGCTCCCATAATTTCTTTATACGAAAGAAACTCTGCCTCCTTCTTGACGCAGGTGTCCCTTCCCTCATTCGACCAGAATTCAGGATGGCATCGCACACAGGAGACAGAATCTGAAAAGTATTAAAGCAGGTGTGACTTGCCGAGTAGATCAGTTTCATTTCACTGTTCTTTTGATGCATCTACACAAAGTCTACACTATGTCCCTGACATTGGCCATTTACTGTTGTATTTTATGTTTTAGAATAAAAAGACATTCATCTTGTGATTGCCACAGACCTTTTTTCAGGCATCTAACCAAAAGTAGATGCGCAGATATGCTAGATTATTCGCAGGCTTCAGGCTCATTACTGCATAATTCATATTGGTATAACTTTGTTAATTCACTTTTCACATGGGGTCTTCAAATTTGACTTGAAGTTATAAATGCATATAATATATTTAGGTGATTTCTGACACTTTGCTTTGCTTGATATGTTTAATTCACAAATAATTTTTTCATTTATTTGTAATAGAGAAACTACACATTTCCTTCCCCAGGAAACCTTCCCTGGTTTGTATGTTAGAAAACAGATATATTTCATTTGTTAAGATTTGTACGTGACTCTGACAACTTTGATTCGTGGAACAGCAAAGTGATAAAAACAATGCATTGAACTAGACCTGTAACGTTGCTTATTTCTCCCTCTGCACATCTTATACAGTCAAAGCAGCAGACAGGTTTTCTTTTCTGGAGAACCTTCCTGGTTCCCGGGGGACATTTCTCACTGCAAACTGACACAGGCACCTGCATGAAGAAAACGACTTTGAGGAAATACACATACAATATTCACTTGTATTCATTTTGATGCAACTACACAATTATACTGCAGGGTATATACTGACGTGTTTTGAGTTCCGTGCCCAGATTAAAGACGTATTGTGCAGATTCAGCTGTTTGTCTGCAGGTAAAGATGCATCATAAAGACCGACTGTGACAAACTCCACAAAGCCATTTTCTGCTCGCTGCCAGTTTATGATTTCATACTCTGCTGCTGGGTCGCCATCTTCATTAAAGTAAACCTTGTCTCCGTCCTTTGTTTTGAACTGAATCCTTCCTATGCGCTGTAAAATCTAAAGAAGACAGATCATAGTTAATGGACATCCTCTATGTCTATCACAGAGAGACTGCTTATAAAAAAGAGTGGAAGCTTTATCTCTTGTGTAAGAACTCACCGTGAATGGATTGAGCTGCACTTTGTCGTTACATGTTTCGTTACAGCCAAGAATGCTATGAAGTGCATGAGCCACAGCATACACTCCTTTGTAGACATTGTTAAATATCGGCATGAGAGACATGTCAGTGAAGCTGTTGTGCACTTGGGTCAGATCTTCATGTCCGGTACATTCTCTCTGGTTCCCTGTGGACTGTTTGAACTTACAGCTGAATAAAGCCTCCCAGAACTCTGTAAACATTTCACTACTGGATGAATTGAGCGGCTTCACATTCAGTATGAACTCTCTCATGCCCCTGACATGTGCTTTGGGGATGGACAGGCCTATGGCACCGTCCAGGATGTGATGCCCATTCATTTCTGCAGTTTGAGAATCAAAGATCCAGCCCTCGCTGCCCACCCACTGGTAACCAGTCAGGTTGTGGTGGGACAGCTCATGTATCAGCACATCCATATCCAAGTGAGAGAGAAAAGCAACAATCACCTTAGAGGTGGAAGTCTTTATAACATTGATTATCTTTAGTATTTTGTCGGGTGGGTCTGTTCTGAAGAAAGACACAGAGTACTCCAGACAGATGCCCAGCTGTCGGGCAGTTTCTGTGAACGTAGCCATGCCGTTATTTCCGTAATCGTCATTGGTTCTAATGGCTCCAACCCAACTCCAACCAAAGTGCTTGACCAGCTGGGCCAGGGCTCTGCTCTGGTAGTAGTCACTGGGTATTGTTCTGAGGAAGGATGGGTACTTGGTTTTGTCACTGAGACAAGCGCAGGTGGCGAAGTGGCTGATCTAAAAGAAAAAAAGAAATTACCTCTAAAGATAAAGATGTAAAATAGAAAAAAATTCTCTCTTAATTTACTCTAAGCAGCTGGAAAATGATTTAAAAAAGTCAAAACTATTATACGTTTAAGAAACGTACCCACCATTGGGATATGAAATGGCCCGATGACGGTAGCTATAGCCATGCACGGAGAGGAGGAGGTTTCTCCCATGATGGCCTGCACCTGTGCAGGTTTGGTACACGGTGTTGCGGAGGGGGCAGATACAACATCGTTACCGTTAGCCAAGGCCAGAGCAACCCTCACACTTCTGGCGATGGAGCCACAGGTATCGTAAATTTTATATCCCAGAGAGATGCCAGGCAGTAAATCTGTGGTGTTATTAATCTCCTCGATGGCAAAAAGCATAGCCTGGGCAAACTGGAACCCTCTGAAATTCAAACTTAATGCAAACAGTTATAGATATAGAAACACTACCCTGAATAAAATGCATGGACAACTTCACAGTTTTGTTTCTCAAATCATAATTAATTGTTTGAATATAATAATATAAGTTGAACAAAGCTTTTTTTTTAAGTTGGCCTAACAATTGTATTTTTCTCGTAGCAGTTTAAATGAAAGCCTCTGATGGTTTCAATGCACACAACATCATTTCAATTTTCTTAGTTTGATAATATTTTTTTTAACCTGTTTTCTATCTCTATTCATTTCCTCCAGTAGATATTTTCCAAATTATAGATTTCTACTGCATAATTTACCTGGTGCACTCCAGTGGCAGTGGTTTGTGAATGTAGGTTTCCTGTCTGTCTTTCCAGCTGCTGTGGAAATAGAAGATTCCCCCCAACATTATGTCCCCATCCTGAGACAGTGGAGGGTTCTCAGGATCCCCCCTCTGCCTGCACTGCAGCTCCTCAGCCTGAGAGAAGGACGCCACCAGCAGCAGCTGTAAAAGTGCCCACCCTTGTTCCGGCCACCTCTGAATGGACGTCATTCTGCCTTAGAGAAATAAACCACTTGGTGGCATCACATGTGCCACAGTTTAAATCAGACGCTTTGCACTGGTATTTATACATTTATGAGCAGCATATAAAATTATAACTGAACGTGATGATTCATCTCTCTGGACCGCTCTGGACCTGCGAGGTGGGGCAAGAGGAGGGAGGTGCCAAAAGACAAGAAGAGCTAAGGGTTGTAGCCTTTTTTAAATATATTTTTACTAGTGTGTGTTTCAGATAAGAACATTCACATATGTGCAACTCCCCCCCCCCCCCCCCCCCCCCCCCATTTTTAAATAAACCTTGTTTTAATATTATGTGATAACTACTTAAATTTACATTTGCATTAAACAGAATGATAAAGCTAACTGTATATAAAGTTGATAAAAAAAATGACTTCAGAGAGGCTCCTTCTTATAAATGTGCAATAACTTCTTTATTACAAATATTCAGTCTCCATCAACAGAAGCATTTGGCAACTTGGCGAAGTGTAACATACTTTAAACAATATCATCGTAGCTGTTTTTCATGTTAGGAGTCACACGGGGGAGAGAGTTACTTACACAACAAGTGTAAAAAAAGTGTTTCTTTTTAATCTCGGTTTTGGACTCCACCATCTGCTGGTTAGCTGCAATTACTCTCCTGTGCTCACCAGGCAGTTCCCTAACTTTGTCTTTCTGATGTTTTCTGATGACTCCTCTGTCTAATTACTTCTGTGCCGGAACTGAACACTTTTATTTATTTTTATTTTCGTAACCTAGCTGTGCACATAGCGGTGTCCATTTCCTCAGAGTCTCCCCAGACCATATTTCCAATTTGATTCACACTGTATCTAATGCAAGAGTGATTCTAATCATTGTTTGCAGATGAAAGTTCTCACCCTTCTGGGCTTTAGTGTCGTAGTGTGTATCCCAGTGGATGTCTTAGGTTCTGTGGCTTGAACAAATTTGACCCGTTTCATATTAGGTCATGAAGTATATAGTTTATTTATGAACAATACAAGTCACAAAGGAATTATTAATGACTGAATGTATAACAGTTCATACATTAGCAGATCTACATAGAGGCAGAACTGGTTTGACCCAAACTGACATTTGGGCCAACGAGAACTCATTGAATCTTTCTATGGGGCTGAAATATCATATGTCATATAATTATCATACAGTGGGTCAAAGTATTTAGTTTGTGTTGATATTTAATTGATGGTTTGTGCTTGTTTATACTTTAAATCATAAATCAATCACAGGGACTGACACGTTGTGAACTTATCATGTGTCTGTTATATGTACAGCTTAGTGTTTCATATGATTTATGAAAACTCATAACAAGGGGTTAAGAAAAACACATTTTCATGGAAGTAAAGAGCAACACAAAATCAGTGGATAATTTGTGTAACATTTGAGTTTTATTACAATTTTAATAACACACGCATCATTTTAAATATCCATATATTAATAAGAGGTGCAAAGAAAAAAATGTATCCAAGCAAGTCACATGAAACCAATTCAGTGCCACTCTCCAGGTCTTGTTTGTGTTTATATATATATTTAGTTTAGTTCAAGTCACATGAGTTAAAGAATATTTTTGTGCAAAACTACAACTTACTTTTACATTTAATCGAAATAAGCAGCTAAGTTATTTCTTATAATTACTGTGCGAGCTGTAAATGTATCTGTATAATATAATAACATTATAATATATATGATTCATGTATAAACTACGAAGAAACGCAGAAAAATGATGATAAATATATTGTTATTGTTGTTATAACAGAAAACTCAAAGAGATCTCAAGGTCAATTTACCCATCAAATGTTTCTTTATGTTTTCCTCAGGTTTTAATAAAATGATGTAGCACTTTGGTAAGAAAATACAAAACAGCATTCCATAACTTGAAGCCAGGATGGCAAATATCTCCACAGCCACAGTGAACTTCCCAGGAGAGCTGACGTAAGCCGGGATAAATGTGATCCAGACTGCGCAGAATATCAACATGCTGAAAGTGATGAATTTAGCCTCGTTGAAATTATCAGGAAGCTTTCGAGCTAAAAAAGCAAGACCAAAACACAACATGGCTAAGAGTCCGATGTATCCTAACACAGCCCAGGAGCCGACAGCTGAACCCAGTGCACACTCTAATATGATTCTGTCCTCGTAGAGATACATATTATTAAAAGGAAACGGAGGATTGATTGTCAACCAAAGAATGCAAATCACAACCTGTATCAGAGTGAATGCCAGAACACTGATCCTCTGCCGTGCAGGCCCGAACCATTTCATCACATTTCTGCCTGGAAGTGTCGCCCTGAAGGCCATTAACGCCACTATAGTTTTCCCGAGGACACAAGAGATGCAGAGGACGAAGGTGATGCCGAACGCAGTGTGCCGCAGCATGCAGGACCACTCAGAGGGCCGGCCGATGAAGGTGAGGGAGCACAGGAAGCACAGAGTCAGGGAGAAGAGCAGCAGGAAGCTCAGCTCCGAGTTGTTGGCTCGTACTAGTGGAGTTTCTATGTGGCAGTAGAAGACAAGTGTCGTGATCATCGTTAAAAAAAGTCCCAGTAATGAAAACGCGGCCAACAGTGTTCCCAGGATTTCATCATATACCAAGAATTCTATTGTTTTGGGGATGCAGGCATCTCTTTGGCCGTTGGACCAATATTCTGGTGGGCATTTCATACAGTGTATTGAATCTGCAAAACGAAAAAACAATGCAGAGAAATGTGTTTTAACAGTCATGAAATTGTGTTTTTTCTGTGTCTCTTTCTCTGCAAATACAGATGTTTTGTCTGCAGTGGTCAACAGCATTTACCTGTTGAATTACTGATCTCTCCTGCAGGACAGGGTATGCAATCATAGCAGCAGACTGGTCGTCCTTTTTGGAGGACCTTACGAGTTCCCTGGAGACAGCGCTCACTGCACACTGACACAGGCGCCTCCTTCACAACCTTCAACAACAAGGAGGGGCTGGACTCAAGCCTCAGGAGACGAAGCCAAACAAGTAAATGTTGGATGTTTTTGTAAGTGAAAATGTAGATTTTATTGTTTTGATTTCACTTTGCAAACTGAAATAAACTTTGGGAAATCATCAAGGAATTATGTATCAGGCATTCATTTGTACTTACTATGTTACACCGAATCAAATGCTGCAAATGAAATGATATACAATAGAAAACATGGTAGAGTAGTACAATACAAGTCTTGAGTAAAACATAGAATACAGGTGTTTATTGAACAGTTATTATGTATAAACAATAATGGAAGGAGAACACTTTGGCCACCACACTTTAGTTTACTACCGGATGGATTTATACGAAACTTGGTGAAATCATGCGGTATGGGTCAAGAAGGAACCCATTCAATTTTGCTATGGACACAGATCAGGAGGCTGAACCTGGATTTTTTTTTTTCACTTTCTTAACATTGCCAGATGGGGTGTTTTTCAACATTTTCACAGTTTTACCAGGGAAGGATTTATGGATCTTGATAAAAAATAAATCATGCATATAAAGAAGACTGATATCTATGAGTTCAGCTTGAGTAAGGTGCTTTACTGTGTGCCATTCTATTTATTTTAGTGCCCCCTTCCCCATAATATTCTTCTTTGTATTCTTCTCTGGTTTGTATAAGATAATATAGCATTTTGGAATAAAAATACAAATGAGGAGTCCAAAACTGGAGGCCAAAATAGCAAAGATTTCCACTGCTACACTGAACTTCCCAGGAGAGCTGACATAGGCTGGAATAAAAGTGATCCAGACTGCGCAGAATATCAACATGCTGAAGGTGATGAATTTGGCTTCGTTAAAGTTATCAGGTAATTTCCGGGCCAGAAAAGCAAGAATGAAACATAAAATGGCCAGAATCCCGATATACCCGAGTACGGCCCAGAATCCTAGAGCTGAGCCCAGCGCGCACTCCAGGATGATTTTGTCCTTGAATTCTTTAAAGTTCTTAAATGGGAAAGGAGGAGAGATTGTCAACCATAAGATGCATATAATGACCTGTATGAGAGTGAACCCTAGAACACTGAGTCTCTGCTGTGCAGGACCAAACCATTTCATCATATTTCTGCCTGGAAGTGTCGACCTGAAGGCCATTAACACCACCATAGTTTTCCCCAGGACACAAGAGATGCAGAGGACGAAGGTGATGCCGAACGCAGTGTGCCGCAGCATGCAGGACCACTCAGAGGGCCGGCCGATGAAGCTCAGGGAGCACAGGAAGCACAGAGTCAGGGAGAAGAGCAGCAGGAAGCTCAGTTCGGAGTTGTTGGCCCTGACGATGGGAGTTTTCCTGTTTCTGAAAAAGATGAGTGCCACGACTGCGGTCATACATGTTCCAAACAGGGACGCCGCGGTGAGCAGCGCTCCCATAATTTCTTTATACGAAAGAAACTCTGCCTCCTTCTTGACGCAGGTGTCCCTTCCCTCATTCGACCAGAATTCAGGATGGCATCGCACACAGGAGACAGAATCTGAAAAGTATTAAAGCAGGTGTGACTTGCCGAGTAGATCAGTTTCATTTCACTGTTCTTTTGATGCATCTACACAAAGTCTACACTATGTCCCTGACATTGGCCATTTACTGTTGTATTTTATGTTTTAGAATAAAAAGACATTCATCTTGTGATTGCCACAGACCTTTTTTCAGGCATCTAACCAAAAGTAGATGCGCAGATATGCTAGATTATTCGCAGGCTTCAGGCTCATTACTGCATAATTCATATTGGTATAACTTTGTTAATTCACTTTTCACATGGGGTCTTCAAATTTGACTTGAAGTTATAAATGCATATAATATATTTAGGTGATTTCTGACACTTTGCTTTGCTTGATATGTTTAATTCACAAATAATTTTTTCATTTATTTGTAATAGAGAAACTACACATTTCCTTCCCCAGGAAACCTTCCCTGGTTTGTATGTTAGAAAACAGATATATTTCATTTGTTAAGATTTGTACGTGACTCTGACAACTTTGATTCGTGGAACAGCAAAGTGATAAAAACAATGCATTGAACTAGACCTGTAACGTTGCTTATTTCTCCCTCTGCACATCTTATACAGTCAAAGCAGCAGACAGGTTTTCTTTTCTGGAGAACCTTCCTGGTTCCCGGGGGACATTTCTCACTGCAAACTGACACAGGCACCTGCATGAAGAAAACGACTTTGAGGAAATACACATACAATATTCACTTGTATTCATTTTGATGCAACTACACAATTATACTGCAGGGTATATACTGACGTGTTTTGAGTTCCGTGCCCAGATTAAAGACGTATTGTGCAGATTCAGCTGTTTGTCTGCAGGTAAAGATGCATCATAAAGACCGACTGTGACAAACTCCACAAAGCCATTTTCTGCTCGCTGCCAGTTTATGATTTCATACTCTGCTGCTGGGTCGCCATCTTCATTAAAGTAAACCTTGTCTCCGTCCTTTGTTTTGAACTGAATCCTTCCTATGCGCTGTAAAATCTAAAGAAGACAGATCATAGTTAATGGACATCCTCTATGTCTATCACAGAGAGACTGCTTATAAAAAAGAGTGGAAGCTTTATCTCTTGTGTAAGAACTCACCGTGAATGGATTGAGCTGCACTTTGTCGTTACATGTTTCGTTACAGCCAAGAATGCTATGAAGTGCATGAGCCACAGCATACACTCCTTTGTAGACATTGTTAAATATCGGCATGAGAGACATGTCAGTGAAGCTGTTGTGCACTTGGGTCAGATCTTCATGTCCGGTACATTCTCTCTGGTTCCCTGTGGACTGTTTGAACTTACAGCTGAATAAAGCCTCCCAGAACTCTGTAAACATTTCACTACTGGATGAATTGAGCGGCTTCACATTCAGTATGAACTCTCTCATGCCCCTGACATGTGCTTTGGGGATGGACAGGCCTATGGCACCGTCCAGGATGTGATGCCCATTCATTTCTGCAGTTTGAGAATCAAAGATCCAGCCCTCGCTGCCCACCCACTGGTAACCAGTCAGGTTGTGGTGGGACAGCTCATGTATCAGCACATCCATATCCAAGTGAGAGAGAAAAGCAACAATCACCTTAGAGGTGGAAGTCTTTATAACATTGATTATCTTTAGTATTTTGTCGGGTGGGTCTGTTCTGAAGAAAGACACAGAGTACTCCAGACAGATGCCCAGCTGTCGGGCAGTTTCTGTGAACGTAGCCATGCCGTTATTTCCGTAATCGTCATTGGTTCTAATGGCTCCAACCCAACTCCAACCAAAGTGCTTGACCAGCTGGGCCAGGGCTCTGCTCTGGTAGTAGTCACTGGGTATTGTTCTGAGGAAGGATGGGTACTTGGTTTTGTCACTGAGACAAGCGCAGGTGGCGAAGTGGCTGATCTAAAAGAAAAAAGAAATTACCTCTAAAGATAAAGATGTAAAATAGAAAAAAATTCTCTCTTAATTTACTCTAAGCAGCTGGAAAATGATTTAAAAAAGTCAAAACTATTATACGTTTAAGAAACGTACCCACCATTGGGATATGAAATGGCCCGATGACGGTAGCTATAGCCATGCACGGAGAGGAGGAGGTTTCTCCCATGATGGCCTGCACCTGTGCAGGTTTGGTACACGGTGTTGCGGAGGGGGCAGATACAACATCGTTACCGTTAGCCAAGGCCAGAGCAACCCTCACACTTCTGGCGATGGAGCCACAGGTATCGTAAATTTTATATCCCAGAGAGATGCCAGGCAGTAAATCTGTGGTGTTATTAATCTCCTCGATGGCAAAAAGCATAGCCTGGGCAAACTGGAACCCTCTGAAATTCAAACTTAATGCAAACAGTTATAGATATAGAAACACTACCCTGAATAAAATGCATGGACAACTTCACAGTTTTGTTTCTCAAATCATAATTAATTGTTTGAATATAATAATATAAGTTGAACAAAGCTTTTTTTTTAAGTTGGCCTAACAATTGTATTTTTCTCGTAGCAGTTTAAATGAAAGCCTCTGATGGTATCAATGCACACAACATCATTTCAATTTTCTTAGTTTGATAATATTTTTTTTAACCTGTTTTCTATCTCTATTCATTTCCTCCAGTAGATATTTTCCAAATTATAGATTTCTACTGCATAATTTACCTGGTGCACTCCAGTGGCAGTGGTTTGTGAATGTAGGTTTCCTGTCTGTCTTTCCAGCTGCTGTGGAAATAGAAGATTCCCCCCAACATTATGTCCCCATCCTGAGACAGTGGAGGGTTCTCAGGATCCCCCCTCTGCCTGCACTGCAGCTCCTCAGCCTGAGAGAAGGACGCCACCAGCAGCAGCTGTAAAAGTGCCCACCCTTGTTCCGGCCACCTCTGAATGGACGTCATTCTGCCTTAGAGAAATAAACCACTTGGTGGCATCACATGTGCCACAGTTTAAATCAGATGCTTTGCACTGGTATTTATACATTTATGAGCAGCATATAAAATTATAACTGAACGTGATGATTCATCGCTCTGGACCGCTCTGGACCTGCGAGGTGGGGCAAGAGGAGGGAGGTGCCAAAAGACAAGAAGAGCTAAGGGTTGTAGCCTTTTTTAAATATATTTTTACTAGTGTGTGTTTCAGATAAGAACATTCACATATGTGCAACTTACCCCCCCCCCATTTTTAAATAAACTTTGTTTTAATAGTATGTGATAACTACTTAAATTTACATTTGCATTAAACAGAATGATAAAGCTAACTGTATATAAAGTTGATAAAAAAATGACTTCAGAGAGGCTCCTTCTTATAACTATGCAATAACTTCTTTATTACAAATATTCAGTCTCCATCAACAGAAGCATTTGGCAACTTGGCGAAGTGTAACATACTTTAAACAATATCATCGTAGCTGTTTTTCATGTTAGGAGTCACACGGGGGAGAGAGTTACTTACACAACAAGTGTAAAAAGTGTTTCTTTTTAATCTCGGTTTTGGACTCCACCATCTGCTGGTTAGCTGCAATTACTCTCCTGTGCTCACCAGGCGGTTCCCTAACTTTGTCTTTCTGATGTTTTCTGATGACTCCTCTGTCTAATTACTTCTGTGCCCGAACTGAACACTTTTATTTTTTTATTTTTATTTTCGTAACCTAGCTGTGCACAGAGCGGTGTCCATTTCCTCAGAGTCTCCCCAGACCATATTTCCAATTTGATTCACACTGTATCTAATGCAAGAGTGATTTTAATCATTATTTGCAGATGAAAGTTCTCACCCTTCTGGGCTTTAGTGTCGTAGTGTGTATCCCAGTGGATGTCTTAGGTTCTGTGGCTTGAACAAATTTGATCCGTTTCATATTAGGTCATGAAGTATATAGTTTATTTATGAACAATACAAGTCACAAAGGAATTATTAATGACTGAATGTATAACAGTTCATACATTAGCAGATCTACATAGAGGCCGAACTGGTTTGACCCAAACTGACATTTGGGCCAACAACGAGAACTCATTGAATCTTTCTATGGGGCTGAAATATCATATGTCATATAATTATCATACAGTGGGTCAAAGTATTTAGTTTGTGTTGATATTTAATTGAGGGTTTGTGCTTGTTTATACTTTAAATCATAAATTAATCACAGGGACTGACACATGTGAACTTACCTTTTAAGACTCTCATGAATAAGAGTATGTTTGTATGTGTTTATGTAAGTGTTTTCTTTATTTTTTCTTTATGGTGTATGTCTTGCTATTGGGTCTAGAGCCTGTAATAAAGTTTAAAGCACTTTGGTAAGAAAATACAAAACAGCATTCCATAACTTGAAGCCAGGATGGCAAATATCTCCACAGCCACAGTGAACTTCCCAGGAGAGCTGACGTATGCCGGGATAAATGTGATCCAGACTGCGCAGAATATCAACATGCTGAAAGTGATGAATTTAGCCTCGTTGAAATTATCAGGAAGCTTTCGAGCTAAAAAAGCAAGTACGAAACACAACATGGCTAAGAGTCTGATGTATCCTAACACAGCCCAGAAGCCGACAGCTGAACCCAGTGCACACTCTAATATGATTCTGTCCTCGTAGAGATACATATTATTAAAAGGAAACGGAGGATTGATTGTCAACCAAAGAATGCAAATCACAACCTGTATCAGAGTGAATGCCAGAACACTGATCCTCTGCCGTGCAGGCCCGAACCATTTCATCACATTTCTGCCTGGAAGTGTCGCCCTGAAGGCCATTAACACCACTATAGTTTTCCCGAGGACAGAAGAGATGCAGAGGACGAAGGTGATGCCGAACGCAGTGTGCCGCAGCATGCAGGACCAATCAGAGGGCCGGCCGATGAAGGTCAGGGAGCACAGGAAGCACAGCGTCAGGGAGAAGAGCAGCAGGAAGCTCAGCTCCGAGTTGTTGGCTCGTACTAGTGGAGTTTCTATGTGGCAGTAGAAGACAAGTGTCGTGATCATCGTTAAAAAAAAGTCCCAGTAATGAAAATGCGGCCAACAGTGTTCCCAGGATTTCATCATATACCAAGAATTCTATTGTTTTGGGGATGCAGGCATCTCTTTGGCCGTTGGACCAATATTCTGGTGGGCATTTCATACAGTGTATTGAATCTGCAAAACGAAAAACAATGCAGAGAAATGTGTTTTAACAGTCAACAGTCATGAAATTGTGTTTTTTTCTGTGTCTCTTTCTCTGCAAATACAGATGTTTTGTCTGCAGTGGTCAACAGCATTTACCTGTTGAATTACTGATCTCTCCTGCAGGACAGGGTATGCAATCATAGCAGCAGACTGGTCGTCCTTTTTGGAGGACCTTACGAGTTCCCTGGAGACAGCGCTCACTGCACACTGACACAGGCGCCTCCTGCACAGCCAGAGTTCACATCAGAAATATAAGAAAGTCAACTTATAAATACAATTTTAGGTTTTTGGAACAGTTTTCAGTAAATCAGGACACAGTTAAAGAGTCCAACCCTCAGTTTCCCCTTTACCTCTGTGAGCCAGTTTCCCCAGACAACTGGGACGTTATTCATTATGAACTGATGACTCTCTGGAAGAGAAGCGTCATAACGGCCAACTGTGACTCCTTTCATAATTCCTTTGTTTGCCATTTGTAAATTAATGAGTTCATATCTTGCCGGTGAGTCTCCATTTTTGTCAAAATAAACTCTCTCCCCCTCACCGGTGGTGAAATTCACAGTGCTGAGATACTGCACAACCTATAATTAAGAAATTATACAGAGATTAAAAGACAGATTCCTGCTGTTATCACACCGACACTCAGAGCTGGAGCTTTCTCACCTGCCAAGGCTGAATGTGTTTGGGATCAGCACAGCTCCCAGAGGCAAAGGGTCCTTTACCGTCCTCACATTTAATCAGGTTGTCGAGAGCGTGAGCCGCTGCATAAACTGACTTGTACACATTGTTAGTGAATCTCAGCTCGGACACATCAGTGAATTGTGATTCTACGTTTTGCAGGCTCTCAGAGCCGCTGCATGGCTTTCTCTGTGGGTCTGCACTTTCATTCAGAGAGCAGTCGAACGTCTCTTCCCAGAAATCCCTGACAAACTGACTGTGGGGGAACTGTGAGGGGTGGAGCCGCCTCAGGTGCTCCTCCAGCCCCGGGATCTCAGCTCGGCTGACGACAAAGCCCAGTGAACCCTCCAGGATGCTGTGCCCCTCACTGTCTGTCAGAGAGTGATCTGTGATCCAGGTGTCGCTGCCGACAAACTGCAGCCCCGTGATATTCTGCTTGTACAACTCTGCTGCCAACAGCTTAATTTCTCTGTGAGACATGAACGCTACAATAACTCTGGAGGTGGCGTGCTTAATGATCGTTATTATTCTCTGCAGGTTTTCAGGAGGACCTGACGATGAAAATGATTCAGAATACTCAATGCAGACGCCGTATTCTTGTGCACTTTGGATAAATGCATTAATGCCATCGTGGCCATATTTGTTATCCACAGCTATAGCCCCGATCCAGTTCCAGCTGAAGAGCCTGACCAGCTTTGCCAGGGCTCTGCTCTGGTAGTAGTCACTGGGAATCGTTCGGAAGAAGGTGGCATACTGTTTTCTGTTGCTCAGACAGGCGCAGGTGGCAAAATGGCTGATCTGTAGTGAAAAACAGAAACATGTGACTGGAAGAGACCCATTCACATTTAATGATTTGGCAGAATCACCATTCAAATTAATCTTATAGTTATACATTTGCAGACCAAAGTAAGTTTACAGCAGCCCAATTAACAGAATCTAACATATGACTTTAATGCATGTTTTATTTTACTTACCACAGGAATATGAAACCTTCCAACCACTTTTTGAAATGCAATAGTTGGTCTGGATCCTGAATGTCCCAGTATAGCCTGCACCGTCTCCACTTTAGTGCAGTTGTTGTCCCTGACTTCCTCCTTCACTCCGCTCACCAGTGCCAGTGCAGCTCTCAGTATGTCAATGGTCCCACAGTCACTATAGATCCTGTAGCCGAGCGTGACGTTCAGCAACATATCAGGATTTCTGTTGATCTCATTTATAGCGAAGATCATCGATTGAGCAAATTTGAATTCTCTGAGATTGAAGCTGAGGTAGTGAGAAAGAAATGACGTGAAATAATTGATCAGTGTGTTACAGTCTCAAATACAGTGGCAAACATACACAGACACATTGGAAATATACTATACACAGGGCACACAATACATACTTTTTGCACTTTTGTACATCTGGAACTGTCTGAAATGTGTTAGTTACATATTCCTGCCCTGTGCGAAAAGAAAAGATGCCTCCCAGAACAAGGTCGCCATCCTGGGCCAGTTCAGGTGGTTGTGCGGAGCCTTGCAGGCGGCACACGGCGGCTCCATTCCCAATCAGCAGAACCGAGAGGAGCAGCCTCAATAAAGGCATAGTGGTTATTGGTCACCCAGCCCTGCGTCTCGTGGCGGGGCTTTATCCACCTTCAACAACAAGGAGGGGCTGGACTCAAGCCTCAGGAGACGAAGCTAAACAAGTAAATGTTGGATGTTTTTGTCAGTGAAAATGTAGATTTTATTGTTTTGATTTCACTTTGCAAACTGAAATAAACTTCGGGAAATCATCAAGGAATTATGTATCAGGCATTCATTTGTACTTACTATGTTACACTGAATAAAATGCTGCAAATGAAATGATATACAATAGAAAACATGGTAGAGTACTACAATACAAGTCTTGAGTAAAACATAGAATACAGGTGTTTATTTAACAGTTATAATGTAGAAACAATGAAATCATGCGGTATGGGTTAAGAAGGAACCCATTCAATTTTGCTATGGACACAGATCAGGAGGCTGATCCTGGATTTTTTTTTTTCACTTTCTTAACATTGCCAGATGGGGTGTTTTTCAACATTTTCACAGTTTTACCAGGGAAGGATTTATGGATCTTGATAAAAAATAAATCATGCATATTAAGAAGACTGATATCTATGAGTTCAGCTTGAGTAAGGTGCTTTACTGTGTGCCAGTCTATTTATTTTAGTGCCCCCTTCCCCATAATATTCTTCTTTGTATTCTTCTCTGGTTTATATAAGATAATATAGCATTTTGGAATAAAAATACAAATGAGGAGTCCAAAACTGGAGGCCAAAATAGCAAAGATTTCCACTGCTACACTGAACTTCCCAGGAGAGCTGACATAGGCTGGAATAAAAGTGATCCAGACTGCGCAGAATATCAACATGCTGAAGGTGATGAATTTGGCTTCGTTAAAGTTATCAGGTAATTTCCGCGCCAGAAAAGCAAGAATGAAACACAAAATGGCCAGAATCCCGATATACCCGAGTACGGCCCAGAATCCTAGAGCTGAGCCCAGCGCGCACTCCAGGATGATTTTGTCCTTGAATTCTTTAAAGTTCTTAAATGGGAAAGGAGGAGAGATTGTCAACCATAAGATGCATATAATGACCTGTATGAGAGTGAACCCTAGAACACTGAGTCTCTGCTGTGCAGGACCAAACCATTTCATCATATTTCTGCCTGGAAGTGTCGACCTGAAGGCCATTAACACCACCATAGTTTTCCCCAGGACACAAGAGATGCAGAGGACGAAGGTGATGCCGAACGCAGTGTGCCGCAGCATGCAGGACCAATCAGAGGGCCGGCCGATGAAGCTCAGGGAGCACAGGAAGCACAGAGTCAGGGAGAAGAGCAGCAGGAAGCTCAGCTCGGAGTTGTTGGCCCTGACGATGGGAGTTTTCCTGTTTCTGAAAAAGATGAGTGCCACGACTGCGGTCATACATGTTCCAAACAGGGACGCCGCGGTGAGCAGCGCTCCCATAATTTCTTTATACGAAAGAAACTCTGCCTCCTTCTTGACGCAGGTGTCCCTTCCCTCATTCGACCAGAATTCAGGATGGCATCGCACACAGGAGACAGAATCTGAAAAGTATTAAAGCAGGTGTGACTTGCCGAGTAGATCAGTTTCATTTCACTGTTCTTTTGATGCATCCACACAAAGTCTACACTATTTCCCTGACATTGGCCATTTACTGTTGTATTTTATGTTTTAGAATAAAAAGACATTCATCTTGTGATTGCCATAGACCTTTTTTCAGGCATCTAACCAAAAGTAGATGCGCAGATATGCTAGATTATTCGCAGGCTTCAGGCTCATTACTGCATAATTCATATTGGTATAACTTTGTTAATTCACTTTTCACATGGGGTCTTCAAATTTGACTTGAAGTTATAAATGCATATAATATATTTAGGTGATTTCTGACACTTTGCTTTGTTTGATATGTTTAATTCACAAATATTTTTTTCATTTATTTGTAATAGAGAAACTACACATTTCCTTCCCCAGGAAACCTTCCCTGATTTGGAAATTAGAAAACAGATATATGCCATTTGTTAGGATTGGTACGTGACTCTGACAACTTTGATTTGTGGAACAGCAAAGTGATAAAAACAATGCATTGAACTAGACCTGTAACGTTGCTTATTTCTCCCTCTGCACATCTTATACAGTCAAAGCAGCAGACAGGTTTTCCTTTCTGGAGAACCTTCCTGGTTCCTGGGGGACATTTCTCACTGCAAACTGACACAGGCACCTGCATGAAGAAAACGACTTTGAGGAAATACACATACAATATTCACTTGTATTCATTTTGATGCAACTACACAAATATACTGCAGGGTATATACTGACGTGTTTTGAGTTCCGTGCCCAGATTAAAGACGCATTGTGCAGATTCAGCTGTTTGTCTGCAGGTAAAGATGCATCATAAAGACCGACTGTGACAAACTCCACAAAGCCATTTTCTGCTCGCTGCCAGTTTATGATTTCATACTCTGCTGCTGGGTCGCCATCTTCATTAAAGTAAACCTCGTCTCCGTCCTTTGTTTTGAACTGAATCCTTCCTATGCGCTGTAAAATCTAAAGAAGACAGATCATAGTTAATGGACATCCTCTATGTCTATCACAGAGAGACTGCTTATAAAAAAGAGTGGAAGCTTTATCTCTTGTGTAAGAACTCACCGTGAATGGATTGAGCTGCACTTTGTCGTTACATGTTTCGTTACAGCCAAGAATGCTATGAAGTGCATGAGCCACAGCATACACTCCTTTGTAGACATTGTTAAATATCGGCATGAGAGACATGTCAGTGAAGCTGTTGTGCACTTGGGTCAGATCTTCATGTCCGGTACATTTTCTCTGGTTCCCTGTGGACTGTTTGAACTTACAGCTGAATAAAGCCTCCCAGAACTCTGTAAACATTTCATTACCGGATGAATTGAGCGGCTTCACATTCAGTATGAACTCTCTCATGCCCCTGACATGTGCTTTGGGGATGGACAGGCCTATGGCACCGTCCAGGATGTGATGCCCATTCATTTCTGCAGTTTGAGAATCAAAGATCCAGCCCTCGCTGCCCACCCACTGGTAACCAGTCAGGTTGTGGTGGGACAGCTCATGTATCAGCACATCCATATCCAAGTGAGAGAGAAAAGCAACAATCACCTTAGAGGTGGAAGTCTTTATAACATTGATTATCTTTAGTATTTTGTCGGGTGGGTCTGTTCTGAAGAAAGAGACAGAGTACTCCAGACAGATGCCCAGCTGTCGGGCAGATTCTGTGAACGTAGCCATGCCGTTATTTCCGTAATCGTCATTGGTTCTAATGGCTCCAACCCAACTCCAACCAAAGTGCTTGACCAGCTGGGCCAGGGCTCTGCTCTGGTAGTAGTCACTGGGTATTGTTCTGAGGAAGGACGGGTACTTGGTTTTGTCACTGAGACAAGCGCAGGTGGCGAAGTGGCTGATCTAAAAGAAAAAAAGAAATTACCTCTAAAGATAAAGATGTAAAATAGAAAAAAATTCTCTCCTAATTTACTCTAAGCAGCTGAAAAATGATTTAAAAAAGTCAAAACTATTATACATTTAAGAAACATACCCACCATTGGGATATGAAATGGCCCGATGACGGTAGCTATAGCCATGCACGGAGAGGAGGAGGTTTCTCCCATGATGGCCTGCACCTGTGCAGGTTTGGTACACGGTGTTGTGGAGGGGGCAGATACAACATCGTTACCATTAGCCAAGGCCAGAGCAACCCTCACACTTCTGGCGATGGAGCCACAGGCATCGTAAATTTTATATCCCAGAGAGATGCCAGGCAGTAAATCTGTGGTGTTATTAATCTCCTCGATGGCAAAAAGCATAGCCTGGGCAAACTGGAACCCTCTGAAATTCAAACTTAATGCAAACAGTTATAGATATAGTAAGACTACCCTGAATAAAATGCATGGACAACTTCACAGTTTTTTTTCTCAAATCATAATTAATTGTTTGAATATAATAATATAAGTTGAACAAAGCATTTTTTCAAGTTGGCCTAACAATTGTATTTTTCTCGTAGCAGTTTAAATGAAAGCCTCTGATGGTTTCAATGCACACAACATCATTTCAATTTTCTTAGTTTGATAATATTTGTTTTAACCTGTTTTCTATCTCTATTCATTTCCTCCAGTAGATATTTTCCATATTATAGATTTCTACTGTATAATTTACCTGGTGCACTCCAGTGGCAGTGGTTTGTGAGTGTAGGTTTCCTGTCTGTCTTTCCAGCTGCTGTGGAAAGAGAAGATTCCCCCCAACATTATGTCCCCATCCTGAGACAGTGGAGGGTTCTCAGGATCCCCCCTCTGCCTGCACTGCAGCTCCTCAGCCTGAGAGAAGGACGCCACCAACAGCAGCTGTAAAAGTGCCCACCCTTGTTCTGGCCACCTCTGAATGGACGTCATTCTGCCTTAGAGAAATAAACCACTTGGTGGCATCACATGTGCCACAGTTTAAATCAGACGCTTTGCACTGGTATTTATACATTTATGAGCAGCATATAAAATTGTAACTGAACGTGATGATTCATCGCTCTGGACCTGCGAGGTGGGGCAAGAGGAGGGAGGTGCCAAAGGACGAGAAGAGCTTAGGGTTATATCCTTTTTTAAATATATTTACTGTTATACATTGTGTGAGTGTTTCAGATAATAACATTCACATCTGTGCAACTCCACCCCCCCCCCCCATTTTAAAATAAACTTTGTTTTAATATTATGTGATAAGTAATCAAATTTACATTTGCATTAAACAGAATGATAAAGCTAACTGTATATAAAGTTGATAAAAAAATGACTTCAGAGAGGCTCCTTCTTATAACTGTGCAATAACTTCTTTATTACAAATATTCAGTCTCCATCAACAGAAGCATTTGGCAACTTGGCGAAGTGTAACATACTTTAAACAATATCATCGTAGCTGTTTTTCATGTTAGGAGTCACACGGGGGAGAGAGTTACTTACACAACAAGTGTAAAAAAAGTGTTTCTTTTTAATCTCGGTTTTGGACTCCACCATCTGCTGGTTAGCTGCAATTACTCTCCTGTGCTCACCAGGCGGTTCCCTAACTTTGTCTTTCTGATGTTTTCTGATGACTCCTCTGTCTAAATACTTCTGTGCCGGAACTGAACACTTTTATTTTTATTTTCGTAACCTAGCTGTGCACAGAGCGGTGTCCATTTCCTCAGAGTCTCCCCAGACCATATTTCCAATTTGATTCACACTGTATCTAATGCAAGAGTGATTTTAATCATTATTTGCAGATGAAAGTTCTCACCCTTCTGGGCTTTAGTGTCGTAGTGTGTATCCCAGTGGATGTCTTTGGTTCTGTGGCTTGAACAAATTTGATCCGTTTCATATCAGGTCATGAAGTATATAGTTTATTTATGAACAATACAAGTCACAAAGGAATTATTAATGACTGAATGTATAACAGTTCATACATTAGCAGATCTACATAGAGGCCGAACTGGTTTGACCCAAACTGACATTTGGGCCAACGAGAACTCATTGAATCTTTCTATGGGGCTGAAATATCATATGTCATATAATTATCATACAGTGGGTCAAAGTATTTAGTTTGTGTTGATATTTAATTGAGGGTTTGTGCTTGTTTACACTTTAAATCATAAATCAATCACAGGGACTGACACATTGTGAACTTATGTGTCTGTTATATGTACAGCTTAGTGTTTTCATATGATTTATGAAAACTCATAACAAGGGGTTAAGAAAAACACATTTTCATGGAAGTAAAGAGCAACACAAAATCAGTGGATAATTTGTGTAACATTTGAGTTTTATTACAATTTTAATAACAATTTTAAATATCCATATATTAATAGGAGGTGCAAAGAAAAAGAAATGTATCGAAGCAAGTCACATGAAAATAATTCAGTGCCACTCTCCAGGTCTTGTTTGTGTTTATATATATATTTAGTTTAGTTCAAGTCACATGAGTTAAAGAATATTTTTGTGCAAAACTACAACTTACTTTTTACATTTAATCGAAAGAACCAGCTAAGTCATTTCTTATAATTACTGTGTGAGCTGTAAATGTATCTGTATAATATAATAACATTATAATATATATGATTCATGTATAAACTACGAAGAAACGCAGAAAAATTATGATAAATATATTGTTATTGTTGTTATAACAGAAAACTCAAAGAGATCTCGAGGTCATTTTACCCATCAAATGTTTCTTTGTGTTTTCCTCAGGTTTTAATAAAATGATGTAGCACTTTGGTAAGAAAATACAAAACAGCATTCCATAACTTGAAGCCAGGATGGCAAATATCTCCACAGCCACAGTGAACTTCCCAGGAGAGCTGACGTATGCCGGGATAAATGTGATCCAGACTGCGCAGAATATCAACATGCTGAAGGTGATGAATTTAGCCTCGTTGAAATTATCAGGAAGTTTTCGAGCTAAAAAAGCAAGTACGAAACACAACATGGCTAAGAGTCCGATGTATCCTAACACAGCCCAGAAGCCGACAGCTGATCCCAGCGCACACTCCAGTATAATCTTGTCCTTATAGTGGTGCGTGTTTTTGAACGGAAAAGGAGGATTGATTGTCAGCCAAAGAATGCAGATCACAACCTGTATGAGAGTGAACGCCAGAACACTGATTCTCTGCTGTGCAGGCCCGAACCATTTCATCATATTTCTACCTGGGAGAGTTGCTTTAAAGGCCATTAACACCACTATAGTTTTCCCCAGGACACAAGAGATGCAGAGGACGAAGGTGATGCCGAACGCAGTGTGTCGCAGCATGCAGGACCACTCAGAGGGCCGGCCGATGAAGGTCAGGGAGCACAGGAAGCACAGAGTCAGGGAGAAGAGCAGCAGGAAGCTCAGCTCGGAGTTGTTGGCCCTGACAATGGGAGTTTGCCTGAAGTGGAAAAATATCAGGGCTATAGTCATCGCCAGGCAGGCACCAAAGACAGAGAAGCTGACCAGCAGAATACCCATCAGTTCTCTGAATGTGAGGAACTCAATGGCCTTTAAGTCACAGCTGTTCCTCTCCGCGTTGGACTTGTAGTCAGGGGGACATTTGTCACATTTCACTGCATCTGAAAGCATAAATACGTTTAGGCTGTAGAGCACGCACATCTTCAGGTAGACCAGCAAAGTGCCGGCAGTGATTTTGCCCAACAGAAACACGGCGAGCGCTAGAGTAAAGGCTAGGAATCCTGCTGTCTCACTTGTCCTGTTGCTGAACTCCCCGCCAGCACAGATGATGCAATCAAAACAGCAGATAGGTTTGCCCTTGACAAAAGCGCGGCGGGTCCCCGGCCCACAGCTCTCACTGCAGATGGACCTCGGCACCTGCATCACAGTGACGGCATCAAAACAGTTATAACTCTAAGACTTATAAACATGTTATTATGGTAATGAATCCAAGCAACAATGAATTACCTCTACTAACTACTAGCTGTTTATTATTCATGGTAAAAATGAAGAAGTTTAAATTCACAATGACGTTATATATGTTCATTATGACAGGCCGTCTACCTCAAGGTTCTCATCTGCCCAGATGGCCTTCACGTCTCTTTTCATCTCAAACTGTTCACCCTCAGGTCGGGAGGCGTCGTAGTAGCCGATGGTCTCAAAGAGAATGTAACCTGTCTCATCCATCTGCCAGTTTACCAGCGCGTAACGTGCCACAGGGTCGCCCAGCTCATCAAAGAAGACATTTTCACCGATCTTAGTGGTGAAATTGACCTGGGTCAGATAATGCAGCACCTGCAGAGACAAAGTGATGTTAATTAACTGCTTGATATATAAATACACAGTGGTTTTAAGGGTGGAATATTGTTGGATATGTTTACCTGCCAGGTCTGAATATTTTCCCTGTCAGCACAAGTGTTATTCTCAAAAGGCCCCTGTCCATCTGTGCATGTAAACAGCATGTGCAGTGCATGACCCACAGCGTATGTGGCCTTGTAAACATTATTCATCAGACTGGCATCTGAAACATCTGTGAAGCGCGTGTTTGTGTTCCGCAGGGACTCCGTGCCCGTGCAGGCTGCCACTGAACCCTGACTGTGAGCCTCTGCTTGGGGAGTCAAGGTGCAGCTGAACACCTTCTCCCACAACTCCACCAGTCCCCTGTCGCCTGGTGTGGTGGAGGGTCTGCTGCTCGCCAGGAACTCCTGCAGTCCAGGGATGTGAGCGTTGAGTGCCGCGAAGCCCACAGCCCCCTGGACCACAGCGTAGTTCACTGGAGAGGCAATGTAGCGATAGGTGATCCAGCCCTCGCTGCCCACCCACTGCAGGCCTGTCACATTCTGAGCATGAAGCTCTTTGATAAGGATGTCAAGGTCTGTGCCGTCTGCAAATGCCACTATTACCTTAGAGGTGGATTTCTTGATAATGTCAACCACCTCCAAGAACCACTTTCTGGGGTCGGTCCTATAAATAGCCACAGAATACTCAACACACACACCTTCCTTTTCAGCTGCTTCCAGAAATGTGGCCATGCCACCATTTCCATAGTCACTGTTGGTTCTTATAGCTCCAACCCAGGTCCAGCCAAAGTGTTTCATCAGCTTTGCCAATGCTTTGCTCTGGTAAATGTCACTGGGTATGGTTCTGAAGAAGGACGGATAATCTCTCCTGTTACTAAGACATGCACAAGTGGCTGAATGACTGATCTGAAACACAAGTGACAGAGAGAAATTGCAAGTTGTCAACACATTTCTGCAAATCATTAGGTCATGAATACCTGATAGGAATCACACATGTAATAAAGCATTTTCAAATATTATATTACTCCTAATTTAACAACACATATTTACTTGACAGTTGATGTGTGTGGAAGGCGTGCACCCCCCAAAACACTCACCACAGGTATATGGAAGGGTCCCATGGTGCGTGCAATACCTATTGTGGAGGTGGATGTGGTTTCCCCTATGACAGCATGCACATTGGAGAGTTTGTTACATCTGCCTTCCCCACTCTCATACCTATTCATCAGGTTCAGTGACGCTTTGATGGACAGAGGGATACTGGGGCAGGAGTCAAAGATTCTGTAGCCCAGCGTCACGCCCGGCAGCAGCTCTGAGCTGTTGTTGATCTCCTCTATGGCAAACATCATAGTGTAGGCATACTGGAGCTCACCTGGGTCCAGTCTGAGAACAGGAGAGATTGTACAATTTGTCAAAATCAAGGACTGTGAAACACACATTAAAGCACAACACATTCTGGAGCAACCTTACCCTTCACACCGGATCGTTCCTGAGTTGACTTGTAGCTCTGGACTGACACTGACTGGGTTCTGGTGGAAGGAGAAAATGCCTCCAATGCTGATGTCCCCCTCCTTAGAAAACTGAGACAGTTCTTTTGTCCCGTATGTTTGACACACAGGCTTCTCTCCTCTGACAGCCAGAAGGGAAGCCAGCAGCAGATCTGCCATCAGCAGCATCATTGTTCACCACAGTATTTACCACCCAAGTCTCCCAGATCAAACCACCGACTCTGAGTATTTTATAAGGTTTTTTCTTTCAACACAAAGCCTCAGGCACTGTTCCTCTCCACCAATGACAGCCCTTGTGGTGTGACTGGCAGATTTGTTGACCTGTTAGAAGGCCTAACACAATTGTTAGTCATATTTTTCTTTTTTGCATTACCAACTCCTTACAATCAGAAATATGCACGTGTCTATGGGGATATCTGAGCTGTTGTTATGTATTGTATTTTTAATTGTATCATTCCAGCCTAATCATTATGGTGACTTGTATGCAGAAGATAACGTCTTTAAAATAAGCAAAACTATCACAAAGGAAGCTAAAGGTTTTGACAGCAGCTAAACTTTATTTTCTACATCAAATATGTCACAGATAGAAGGAAAATAAACAATATCTTCATCAGACATATGTTGATGTTTTAACTCATGCATCTGTATTTCACTTACAAATGCACAGTTTTAAACATGTAGTGCAGTGTATTTTTTTTTTTTAATTTTTACCTTTTCAGGCATTAAATGATGATGCCAATTCATTGAAACTGTTGCCTTTAATAATATTTGCAAAACCACTTATTGGATCTTTATTGTTTTACTATTCCAACCCATTCACTGTGATCTTGACTGGTTTCTCCCCATCATATGTTTTTTAGTGTTCCTCTCTGGTTTCAGTATTAAAATGTAACATTTTGGAGCATATATACAGAAAAGCAAACCAAAGCTGGAGGCCAGAATTGCAAAGATCTCCACAGCCACAGTGAACTTCCCAGGAGAGCTGACATAAGCTGGGATGAAAGTGACCCAGACTGCACAGAATATCAACATGCTGAATGTGATGAACTTAGCCTCATTGAAATTATCGGGCAGCTTTCGAGCCAGAAAAGCAAGGATGAGGCACAGCACAGCCAGGAGTCCTACATACCCCAGCACAGCCCAGAAGCCTATAGGTGAACCCACGTCACACTCCAGAATGATCCTTTCAGTGGCGTGGGCTGTGTTTTTGTAGGGGAATGGCGGTGCAAGCGTTAACCACAGTACACAAATCAAGACCTGTAGTGAGGTACAGCTGAGAACGCTGGTTCTCTGAAGCGGTGCCGAACACTGGAGAACAGTGTTTGCAGGCCTTGTAGCCTTAAAGGCCACCACCACTGCTATGGTTTTAGCCAAGACACAAGACATGCACAGGGCGAAGGTGATGCCGAAAGCTGTGTGTCGCAGCATGCAGGACCACTCAGAGGGCCGGCCGAGGAAGGTCAGAGAGCACAGGAAGCACAGAGTCAGGGAGAAGAGCAGCAGGAAGCTCAGCTCAGCGTTACTGGCTTTAACAAGAGGTGTGTGACGAAACCGAAAGAAAACACCCGACACCACTAGAGTTAAACTTGCTCCGAATAACGAGAAGGCGGTGAGGAGGACCCCCATGGTTTCTCCATAAGACAGGAACTCGATCACCTTTGGAACACACTGGCTGTGGTCCTCATTTGACCAGAACTCCAGCGGACACCGTGAACACTCCGCAGAATCTGAATGAAAAACATGAAACGTGTTAATGATGTGAGCTGCAAGTTGGAATAGCACTCATATATAGTGTATTAAGGGAAAGTCCAAGAGATTTGTATTTGCTTTTGGGGGTGGAAACACAAAATTTTATGTGAAAACTGTCAAGAAATGTGGTTAAATGTGACAAGATCTAAATTTTTTATTCTATCCATTTATTATTCTTTAATCGTTAAACACATTTTATTTTCTTTAAAAAATCCAAGACATATCATAAACTCATATTATGAGGAAAATGTTGTTGTAAATGATACCAATAATTTAAAGGAGAAATAGCCATTTCTATGACGTAATTTATTTTATCATCAGTCATAAGGAATTACTCATTTGATCATTATTTACAAAAGCACAGTCTCACATGTTGAAAGAACATATGCATTTAATGACCAGATAAAATCAAGAAAGGAATAATTAATAGAAAAATTTAGAAGAAAATCAAATCAATTCATTTTTCCTACATTTCTATGGGGTCTGTTGGGTGAAGACACACACATGCATATTCACATAGGAAATTACACATTGACTGATTATTAGGAAAGTGTTCACTCACTGTTAGAGTTGCTGATTTCTCCAGCAGCACAGGCGATGCAGGAGAAACAGCAGATGGGTTTACCTTTAATTACAGCCTGGCGGAAACCTGGCGGACAACTCTCACTGCAAACAGACCGAGGCCTCTGCAACAACAACACAACACCAACAGTCACAGTTTGTATTTAGTTTAGGTCATTTATCATAGGGAATGATCTTTAAATGTTATTCGTCAACCTCAAGTTGGAGATTTAGACCTTGATCTTACACATGAATCATAAGTGAAACTTGACAATGTCCAATGTTGATTTTGAAGATTTATTTTGATTTCTAAGATGAATCAGGAACCACATAACGTCAGTCTGACAAAATCTACAGTAAAAGACGTGACAATAAAATCAAATTCATTTTTTTCATTTCAATGTGAATGCTGTCATCTTAAATTTAGACCCTGTCACATCTGTCTCTGCATCCTCCACCAACAACACACAAACTCAATCTGCTCCGTAATGATCACTTTAGACTTTTGATGTACCTTGAGGGATTCAGCCGCCCATGTAATGTTTAATCCATTCATGGTGAACTGTTTTCCACTTGGTAGCGACGCATCGTAACTCCCCACAGCCACAAACACAGTATCTCCCGCTCGGTTTCTCTGCCAGTTCACCAGCTCGTACGTGGCAGCAGGGTCTCCATTCCCATCAAAATACACTCTTTCTCCAGACTGAAGAGTGAAGTTCACATGTTGGAGATGTTTTACAACCTACATGTAGAGAAGAGTGATGATTAAGTTTAAGAATAGGGAATCATATATTATTTATATCATTGGCCTGAGTCATGAAGGCAACCTTATACCTGTTTTGGGTCTAAATTATCTTTCCATGTGCACGTCTGGTTCGCCGCTTCACCACCAAGTCCACATTTTAACATGTTATGCAAAGCATGAGCCACAGCGTACACGGCCTTATAGACGTTGTTAGATATCCTCAGCTCTGACACATCTGTGAAAGGATTGTCTACGTCCTGTAATCTCTCAGAACCAGAGCACTGGGTCTGACCGTGCAGACTGGATTGGACACTGCAGCCAAAGGTTGCTTCCCAGAACTCCCTCAGAAGATTATTCCGAGGGTCCTGACGTGGGTGGACCTTCAGAAGAAACTCTCTCAGGCCTGTGATCTTTGTCTTTTTAATGGTGAAGCCCAGAGATCCTGTCAGGATGACAGAGTACCTCTCATTGGCCAAATGACCTGCTGTGATCCAGGATTCACTGCCCACCCACTGCAGCCCGGTCATGTTCTGCTTCACAGCTTCCTCAAGCAAGACGTCCATCTCACCTTGGGCGAGAAAAGCAACCAACACTCTTGCACTGCCGCCACGGATCATTCTGACCACCCTGGCAACCTGCTCACTGGGGTCCGTTCTCGATATGGCCTCAGAGTACTCAACACAAACCCCTTCCTGACTTGCGGCTGCGATAAACGTCGCCATGCCATTGTTACCATAGTCGTTGTCACTCCTAACTGCCCCAACCCACGTCCAGCCAAGGTGCTTCACCAGTTGGGCCAGGGCTCTGCTCTGGAAGTAGTCACTCGGGATGGTGCGGAAAAAGGAGGGGAACTCCTTTCTGTTACTCAGACAAGCACATGTGGCAAAGTGGCTGATCTAATAGCAAAAAAGGAGGGATGCAAAAACACACGAAGGACATTTCAGTGGCTATTGAAATTAAAGGACAAAAAGCCTTAATCCCAAATTTAGAAATGAGTAATTCAGCTTTAGTTGAAAGTACAGTTCACGGAAAGAGTTTCCAAATAAAGCAAGATAAAATGTGCAAATATTTACCACTGGTATTTGGAAAACCCCCGACATTTGTAGCATCACGATAGTCGAGGAGGACTCAGAGGCTCCGATGATGGCCTGAACAGATGACTGGCTGGAGCAGCTTTTTCCCAAAGTCCTCTCCTCCCCATTCATCAGACCCATCACTGCACGAGTTGAGGGCAGCGTTGAACCACAGCTGTCAAATATCTTATAACCCACTGAGATATTAGGCAGTAGAGAATTGCTGTTGTTGATCTCCTCAATGGCAAAAATCATCGTTTGGGCAAAACGAAATTCTCTGAGGTTTATCCTAAAAAAACAAAAAAGTAAGACATGTTTTCAGACAATATGTGATTTTAACTTCTTAACAAATGAGAAAGGAGACGTCAAATAGTACCTGGAACATTTGAGAGGCTGTGGAGCGTCTGTGAAGGAGAGTGGAGGATTTGAGATTTGACTGTGGATTGAGAAAGCCCCGCCGATAGTGAGAGTTCCTGCCTTCGATAACAGAGGAAACTCCGGGCTCCCGAGCATCTCACAATCTTCCTCTGCTCCGAGGGCTCCCATAAAAAGCAAACACAACAACATTGTATGGACGCAGTCACTCATCCAGTGCAAATAAGAGGCACACAGGTGTGTACACACAAAGCTGTTACCTGTGATGACTTATTCTATCATCGACCAAAACACATAGCTGCTGGGCAGAGCTTTATAATTATGCATAAATAACAGAGGTCCTCTTATCAAATGACAGTGACATGACGTCAGACCGCTTTAATGTTCTTCATTCAACCACACCATTATGTCATAATTACCGTTAGCTGTAAATTATATTGTGTAATGAGATGTGATGAGGAGGGACATATAGCATTTCAACATAATTATAGTTGTAAAGTGCAATTAAGCAGCACAACATTAAGTAGAGGAAAAAGGTAAATAAATAAAAACTGTAGAAAACGAACTTGATAATGAGGAGAGGATCTGTAGAAATGCCCAAATGTTTTTTTTTTTTTACCTTTTAAAGATTAATTTAGCAGCTACAACAATAATCAAGCTTCACAGACAGATACTGAAAACATGATAGAAAATATTTTGACACCACAGCATTTTCTACTATATTAATACACAAGTGTTTACTTCCCTTACACTGCACTTGACCCTCAAGTGAAGAAGGTTCTGTATGATTAGTTTTGGTATACGGGGTTAGTACAAAGGAAATGGCCAATGAATCACTATCAACTCACATTGTCTTTCATCAACCATTTCCGAGAGTTGGGAATGTGTTTAGCTGATATTATGTGTGATTATATAAAAAAATAATTCTAATGAAATATATCAGGTCACTATTCCTAGGCTGCCGTACCAGTGCAGGAAGTATTGTGGACGTTGTGATGATAAGTGCAACGGGATGTTAAAGATATAAGGTGATGGCACTCATATTGCTTTATTGCATATTATTGCCAAAAAACAAGATACATTAAGATTTGGACAAGTCCTAAATGCACTTGTGCCACATGCTTTTGGCTTTGCACCTAGATCAACAGTATAGAGCAAAAAATGTAAGGAGTCATATATATCTTATATATCTTTATTCAAATTTGTGCAGTTGTGTGACGTTAATGTGCACGAAAAGGACAAGTGTGCAAACCTTAGTTGTGATAATTACAATAAAGAGACAGGTTGTTATTGTTTTATGTTATTCATATGAAATAAAACAAGATTACATTTTTAAACTCAAATGTATTTTATTGTCTGTATGGTTATATAGGTATGATTCAATACATCATAAAATCATATATATATATATATATATATATTAAATGTTTGACTGCCAGTCCAGGATGATGAATTGAATGAGAAGTCTAAAGAAAGCTAAGTTAACATTTATGTTTCAATGAATAGGCACATTTTTTAAATATGGTTATAACATGTTTATGATCATGTTTTTCCCATCAGATGTTTCTTTGTGTTCAATTCAGGTTTGAGAACAATAATAAAGCATTTAGGTGCAAATATACAGAAGAGAATCCCATAACTTGAGGCCAAAATAGCAAATATCTCCACAGCCACAGTGAACTTCCCAGGAGTGCTGACGTAAGCTGGAATAAATGTGATCCAGACTGCGCAGAATATCAACATGCTGAAGGTGATCAATTTAGCTTCATTGAAATTATTAGGTAACTTTCTACCCAAAAAAGCGAGTACAAAACAAAGGACAGCAAGGAGTCCGATGTATCCTAACACAGCCCAGAAGCCTATCGGTGATCCAAGGGCACACTCAAGAATGATCTTCTCCTTATAGTGGCTTACATTTTTGAAGGGAAAAGGAGGATTGATTGTCAGCCAAAGAATGCAAATCACAATCTGTATCAGAGTGAACAACAGAACACTGATTCTCTGCTGTGCAGGCCCGAACCATTTCATCACATTTCTGCCTGGAAGTGTCGCCCTGAAGGCCATTAACACCACTATAGTTTTCCCCAGAATACAAGAGATGCAGAGGACGAAGGTGATGCCGAACGCAGTGTGTCGCAGCATGCAGGACCACTCAGAGGGCCGGCCGATGAAGGTGAGGGAGCACAGGAAGCACAGAGTCAGGGAGAAGAGCAGCAGGAAGCTCAGCTCGGAGTTGTTGGCCTTCACCAAGGGAGTGTCCTTATTGATCAGGAATAGCGTTGCCACAATCAAAGTAAGAACTACACCAAACACAGTGAAAAACACAAGTGTTTTACTCATAACCTCAGTGAAGGAGAGGAACTCGACATTTTTCAGAACACAAGCATCTCTGTTTTGATTGGACCAGTACTCTTCAGGACACTTTTTGCATCCATTAGAATCTGCAATAGAAATAATGTTACCATTATTGCAATCCAATATGTGGCATCCTGAAAACACGAATGAAAGCCTGTACCACAGCAAACTTTAATATGATGCATTGTGAGCTAACAAACAGTGTGTTCATATTGCCATGTATCAGGTTTGCAGCACCTGTGGTGTTGCTGATTTCTCCCTCTGCACATGGAATACAGTCGTAGCAGCAGACAGGTTTTCCTTTCTGAAGGACTTTACGAGTTCCTGGACGACAGCTCTCACTGCACACTGACACCGGCAGCTTTGGATCAAAGACAAAAACGAAGAAGTTACGTTTATTTCCACAATACATCAGAACTACAAGGCCATACAGACATTCAGGTGTGACTCTTAGTTAACATATTTGCCTCTGTGTTTCCTCCAGGCCACATTATAGCTTCAGTTTTGAGGACGAACTTCTGTCCAGGGGGCAGGGAGGCGTCATAGTAACCAACAGGTTTGAAGTGGACCGACCCGTCTGATCTACGCTGCCAGTTTACCACCTCATATAGGGCCACAGCTGCTCCGGTGCTGTCGAACCACACCTGCTCCCCATTCTTAATCGTGAAGTTTACTTGCTTCAGAGACTCCACTGCCTGAAAAGCCAAAGACACATTTTTGTAAATTGAGTTACAAGTCTGAGAAAGTTAAGTTGTCACTTGAATTTACCTGCCAGGGTGTAACCTTCACCGTCCTGTCACATCCCTGACTTTGTGAGCACTTTAACATGCTGTGCAGAGAATAAGCCACAGCATAGATGGCTTTGTAGATGTTACCGGAGTATCTCAGCTCCGTCACATCATGATCATAATATTTCAGCTCCGTAAGATTGTGGTTTTCTTTGCAAGGTGCAGTTCCTGTCATGCTGTTGTTGTGTCCCTCCTTGCACTTAAACTCTCCCTGCCAGAAATCTTTGGTTAAAAACTCCTCCAGGCCACTGATGTTGGCTTTCTGCACAGCGAAGCCCAGTGAACCTCCCAGCACAGTAAAGCTGGTCGGAGTCACAAGGCTGTCGGCAGTGATCCAGGCCTCCACACCAATGAACTGACGGCCCGTGATGTTGTGGAGACTCAGCTGCTCCAGCAGGTTGTTCATCTCTACGTGGGCCAGGAAAGCCACGATGACCCGGGCAGTGCTCTTACGGATCACCTCGACCACTTTCATCAGTTTCTCTGGTTCCTCCCTGTGAAATTTCTCCGTATACTCAACACAGACGCCCTCCTCTTGGGCTGCAGCGAGGAAGATGGCCATGCCGTTGTTACCATAGTCGCTGTCGCTGTTGACTGCCCCGACCCACGTCCAGCCAAAGTGCTTGACCAGCTGGGCGAGCGCTCGGCTTTGGTAGAGGTCACTGGCAATGGTTCGAAAGAAAGAGGGATACTCCTTCCTGTTGCTCAAACACTCACAAGTAGCTGAATGACTTATCTGGGAATTCAGAAGAAGAGTGACAGAACAGGGAGGATTTGCACATAATAAACGTATGAATCCACATGGACCTGCGACTTACCACTGGTATTTTGAATGGTCCTGTAGTGCGTGACAGCACGATGGTCGACGAAGACTCAGACTCCCCGATAATAGCATGAACGGCTGACTGACCGGAGCAGCTCTTTCCTGTCGTCCCCTCGTCGCCGTTCATCAGGGCCATCACCGCTCGCATCGAGGATAATGTTGAGCCACAGTTGTCATAAATACGGTATCCGATAGAAACATTGGGAAGAAGGACGTCACTTTTGTTGATTTCTTCGATTGCAAAAATCATGGTCTGGGCAAATCGAAACTCCCTGAGGTTGACACTGAGACAAAAAACAGCAAAATACAAACTTGTACACTGTGAAATACATCATCAGAAAGTATTGTTATGCAGTGCCCGCAATTACCTGGAGCATGTGAGGCGTGTTGGTTTCACTGTAAAAGAAAGTGGAGGTTGTGCAATTTTGCTGTGGATGGAAAAGGCTCCCCCGATTGTCACATCTCCCTCTTTAGACAACAGGGGGATCTCTGGACTCCCCAGTATCTGACAGACAGGAGCTTCCTCCTCTGTTGCTGCAAATGCAAACAGGAGCCCCACAAAAACCACTCCTGTTTTCACTGGTGACATTTTCTACTCCCAGAACCTGACAGGGCGCCGCCACCCATGTTGAGGTCAAAACAGACCTGAATGTGACTTTTATAATCTTAGATGACGACAGGGCTCGCTGAATTCTTAGTGACCAATCAGAGATAAGTGTGATATGACAGTTTTGATTGGGCATAGCCATAAAATGTCAGTACAGAGTAACTGAATGATGGCAGGCATAGTTACATATTACTTTACGGATAAATTACTTTGTGTTGCTACAAACTGTTCAACAGAAAATAAAAGAGAAAATACAAAACTAAAATTAAGTCAATCCACTGTCATAGTTTAAGTTATAGTTTTCTAATTGGACTGGGACCTTTATGCATAATCAGTGCTTTTACTTTGGATACACTTTAAATACTTCATGTTGACAAGACTTTCTCTTACATTGAGGTATTTCTGTGTTTAAGAGCTACGTCCACTGGTGACTGTCATAGGCTATAAAACATAATTACATTTACTACAATGTACTGATTTGGTGATTAAAGAAATCAGTAAACAAAAATATGTCTCATTAAAACATGCAGCCTGTGAAATTCCCATTTTACTCGCTATTTTCTCCCACAACGTTGTGTTAGACATCAAAAGCTAATTAAATTTGAGAGTGTAAAGAGGCAAACATTAGGACCAGTCAACAACCATCTTCTTAAAAGAACCCTATTATTGTGTAGAGCTGGAGGTGAGAACTGGCCATTAATTCTAAAAATAAATATATCCAGGACAAAAATGCACAATTTGTATCAAAAGAAAATATAAATTATAGAGAAATAAGAAAGTACATAAGTACAAAACTGGCATTAGGATTAGGGTTACTCAAACCATTTCTTTTTGGACATGTACCAGTTCTTGAAGAACAGATGTTTGCACTCATTGTTGACTTGCTCAAAACTGGGGTGTTTCAAAGAACCATCTTCTTGAGAGGACCCTAACCCTTATGTATTAATTCACTTTATGGTGGGAGTTTCACCGATCAATAATGCTTTCAATGAGGAAAACCTTGGGTTAGGTTGGGGTTAAAGTTAGAGTTTATTCTGTTCTTGCTATAAATGACATATCTTGCAATTGCAAATATCAAGACAGCATCAATATGAACTTTAATAATGCATCTTGAAATTACTAATGTGGGAAGATTTTTTCCATTGATTGTGTATTTTTTCTTCCTTTTTGAAAATATATCTGAACTGGCCATTAACGCTTAAATATAATAGAAGACTTACTGCAATAATAATACATTAATAATTATCTTTCTATTATTTGGCTATATACAGAATTTGTGAACATGTTTATTAGGAATTGTACATTTGGATAAGTGAATTAAGGTGACACTTTTGACAGCCAATCAAAATAAACAATTCAGCACACCTGATTTAGCAAGGCACTCAGCCATATGAGATTTAATTTGACATTATTGTTATTTTTCAGTCAGAGGGATGATTAAAGGTAAGCAGATACGCCTCTTAAGCCCTTATTAATTAAAAAGGTGTTTGTGTGTTTGCAGTTCCTGAATTGCTTTAGGGCTCCGCAGAGAGTTCCCCTTTTGGGAGCTGATTTAGTACAAACACATGTGGTGAAGCGCAGGTGCCTCACGCCTGACCATGTTTTAGACCTCGGGCTCTTCCCACTCAAAAACACCAACAGACTAACAAACTCCCTCCAGAGCTCCCAGTGTCTCCAGCCTGCCTCCACACACCGCCCCTTGAAGCTTACAGAGCAGTTGCATCATGATCCCCTTAAGATCTCCAGACGAGACCTTCAGGCCTTTGTCAAGACTCGACCCTGAAGCTCAAATCTGATACTTCTGTTCGTCCATTACGTTGCATTTTGAACTCAATAAACTTCAAGAAAGAAAGAAAGTAAAATAATTTAATTGTGGCAATGTGGGAAGGGGAATCAAATCTTAATTATAAGAAATAAAATATACAATTTAGACGAGACAATAGAAAACAAATAAAAAAAGCAGTGTTATTACTTTTTTCACTGTTCATATATAGTAATGTTGTTGTGCTTTATTTTTACAGGGAACAATGCAGACTTTTATTTTGAAGGATAAGCATTTCAGCCATCCCAATATAAGTTCTCGAAACTTTATTGATGTGTTATCGGTATGTTTATTGTAGACCATCTACACAAGGACATTGGGTTTCATTGTAAGGTTTAACACCTTCCTAAAAGACGATATGTTAAAACAAGAGCGAGTGTTTTATTTTCTAACTTACTTACTTTTAAGTTTTACTTCCTCTCTTTTTTTGAAATTTAAGTGCAACACGAAGGCCCCGTATGGATACAAATAAAAGACACCAAAGAGTTAATTTTGTGAATTCCATTACCACATTACTGAAGATCTATATCTATGTAATTTTAAAAAACATTACACCCCTGCATGAATGTTGAACATCTCCTCTGGGAAGGCCGTCCTTTCCTCAACATGGCTGCAGGGCTTTGCTCCCATCAAGCTACATGAGTGTGAGTGAGGTCGAGCACTGAAGTTGTGCGATGAGGCTCCAGGTCGTTTCAAATTGGATTGATGTGGTTGAGGTCGGGCCAGTCAACTTCGAACATACCAGACTCACATGTTCATGGACCTGGCTCTGTCATGTTGAAAGCATAGTCTGAAGCACAATATTGTACTTAGCATGTTTCCAAATGTTTCAGCTAAGGAGGGAAATACAACACATTGAAAGAATAAATTATAATGTGAGTCACAAACCCCCAAAGGACACAACTTGGTCAGATTTGACACTATCACCAAATGTACAGAATCACAGTGTGTTAAAAAGTAATGGATTCATTAAAGAAAAGTCTACCTTTGGTGACCCCTAGTGGTCATGACATGACTTGGCCAAAACTATGGGGAAAAAAGAACAAACTCAAATGTTTCAATCTTGTTGACACTTTTTTGTCACCACAACATAGTTGCACACTCACAACAACACACTCGTCTTTGATATTTGAACTAAGGAGCATGGTTGTACATAGGCCAACAACGAGAACTCATTGAATCTTTCTATGGGGCTGAAATATCATATGTCATATAATTATCATACAGTGGGTCAGAGTATTTAGTTTGTGTTGATATTTAATTGAGGGTTTGTGCTTGTTGATACTTTAAATCATAAATCAATCACAGGGACTGACACATTGTGAACTTATCATGTGTCTGTTATATGTACAGCTTAGTGTTTCATATGATTAATGAAAACTCATAACAAGGGGTTAAGAAAAACACATTTTCATGGAAGTAAAGAGCAACACAAAAACTGCATAATTTGTGTAACATTTGAGTTTTATTACAATTTTAATAACACACACATAATTTTAAATATCCATATATTAATAGGAGGTGCAAAGAAAAAGAAATGTATCCAAGCAAGTCACATGAAACCAATTCAGTTCCACTCTCCAGGTCTTGTTTGTGTTTATATATATATTTAGTTTAGTTCAAGTCACATGAGTTAAAGAATATTTTTGTGCAAAACTACAACGTACTTTTTACATTTAATCGAAATAACCAGCTAAGTCATTTCTTATAATTACTGTGTGAGCTGTAAATGTATCTGTTTAATATAATAACATTATAATATATATGATTCATGTATAAACTACGAAGAAACGCAGAAAAAATATGATAAATATATTGTTATTGTTGTTATAACAGAAAACTCAAAGAGATCTCAAGGTCAATTTACCCATCAAATGTTTCTTTATGTTTTCCTCAGGTTTTAATAAAATGATGTAGCACTTTGGTAAGAAAATACAAAACAGCATTCCATAACTTGAAGCCAGGATGGCAAATATCTCCACAGCCACAGTGAACTTCCCAGGAGAGCTGACGTAAGCCGGGATAAATGTGATCCAGACTGCGCAGAATATCCAGGCCACTGATGTTTGCTTTCTGCACAGCGAAGCCCAGTGAACCTCCCAGCACAGTAAAGCTGGTCGGAGTCACAAGGCTGTCGGCAGTGATCCAGGCCTCCACACCAATGAACTGACGGCCCGTGATGTTGTGGAGACTCTGCTGCCCCAGCAGGTTGTTCATCTCTACGTGGGCCAGGAAAGCCACGATGACCCGGGCAGTGCTCTTACGGATCACTTCGACCACTTTCATCAGTTTCTCTGGTTCCTCCCTGTGAAATTTCTCCGTATACTCAACACAGACGCCCTCCTCTTGGGCTGCAGCGAGGAAGATGGCCATGCCGTTGTTACCATAGTCGCTGTCGCTGTTGACTGCCCCGACCCACGTCCAGCCAAAGTGCTTGACCAGCTGGGCGAGCGCTCGGCTTTGGTAGAGGTCACTGGCAATGGTTCGAAAGAAAGAGGGATACTCCTTCCTGTTGCTCAAACACTCACAAGTAGCTGAATGACTTATCTGGGAATTCAGAAGAAGAGTGACAGAACAGGGAGGATTTGCACATAATAAATGAATGAAACCACATGGAGCTGCGACTTACCACTGGTATTTTGAATGGTCCTGTAGTGCGTGACAGCACGATGGTCGACGAAGACTCAGACTCCCCGATAATAGCATGAACGGCTGACTGACCGGAGCAGCTCTTTCCTGTCGTCCCCTCGTCGCCGTTCATCAGGGCCATCACTGCTCGCATCGAGGATAATGTTGAGCCACAGTTGTCATAAATACGGTATCCGATAGAAACATTGGGAAGAAGGACGTCACTTTTGTTGATTTCTTCGATTGCAAAAATCATGGTCTGGGCAAATCGAAACTCCCTGAGGTTGACACTGAGACAAAAAACAGCAAAATACAAACTTGCACCTAGATCAACAGTATAGAGCAAAAAATGTAAGGAGTCATATGCTTTATTCAAATTTGTGCAGTTGTGTGACGTTAATGTGCACGAAAAGGACAAGTGTGCAAACTTTTAGTTGTGATAATTACAATAAAGAGACAGGTTGTTATTGTTTTATGTTATTCATATGAAATAAAACAAGATTCAATTTTTAAACTCAAATGTATTTTATTGTCTGTAGTGTTATATAGGTATGATTCAATACATCATAAAATCATATATATATATATATATATATATATATATATGAAGTCTAAAGAAAGCTAAGTAACATTTATGTTTCAATGAATAGGCACATTTTTTAAATATGGTTATAACATGTTTATGATCATGTTTTTCCCATCATATGTTTCTTTGTGTTCAATTCAGGTTTGAGAACAATAATAAAGCATTTAGGTGCAAATATACAGAAGAGAATCCCATAACTTGAGGCCAAAATAGCAAATATCTCCACAGCCACAGTGAACTTCCCAGGAGTGCTGACGTAAACTGGAATAAATGTGATCCAGACTGCGCAGAATATCAACATGCTGAAAGTGATCAATTTAGCTTCGTTGAAATTATTAGGTAACTTTCTACCCAAAAAAGCGAGTACAAAACAAAGGACAGCAAGGAGTCCGATGTATCCTAACACAGCCCAGAAGCCTATCGATGATCCAAGGGCACACTCAAGAATGATCTTCTCCTTATAGTGGCTTACATTTTTGAAGGGAAATGGAGGATTGATTGTCAGCCAAAGAATGCAAATCACAATCTGTATCAGAGTGAACAACAGAACACTGATTCTCTGCTGTGCAGGCCCGAACCATTTCATCAAATTTCTGCCTGGAAGTGTCGCCCTGAAGGCCATTAACACAACTATAGTTTTCCCCAGAATACAAGAGATGCAGAGGACGAAGGTGATGCCGAACGCAGTGTGTCGCAGCATGCAGGACCACTCAGAGGGCCGGCCGATGAAGGTGAGGGAGCACAGGAAGCACAGAGTCAGGGAGAAGAGCAGCAGGAAGCTCAGCTCCGAGTTGTTGGCCCTGACAATGGGAGTGTCCTTATTGATCAGGAATAGCGTTGCCACAATCAAAGTAAGAACTACACCAAACACAGTGAAAAACACAAGTGTTTTACTCATAACCTCAGTGAAGGAGAGGAACTCGACATTTTTCAGAACACAAGCATCTCTGTTTTGATTGGACCAGTACTCTTCAGGACACTTTTTGCATCCATTAGAATCTGCAATAGAAATAATGTTACCATTATTGCAATCCAATATGTGGCATCCTGAAAACACGAATGAAAGCCTGTACCACAGCAAACTTTAATATGATGCATTGTGAGCTAACAAACAGTGTGTTCATATTGCCATGTATCAGGTTTGCAGCACCTGTGGTGTTGCTGATTTCTCCCTCTGCACATGGAATACAGTCGTAGCAGCAGACAGGTTTTCCTTTCTGAAGGACTTTACGAGTTCCTGGACGACAGCTCTCACTGCACACTGACACCGGCAGCTTCGGATCAAAGACAAAAACAAAGAAGTTACGTTTATTTCCACAATACATCAGAACTACAAGGCCATACAGACATTAAGGTGTGACTCTTAGTTAACATATTTGCCTCTGTGTTTCCTCCAGGCCAAATTATGGCTTCAGTCTTGAGGACAAACTTTTTTCCAGGCGGCAGGGAGGCGTCATAGTAACCAACAGGTTTGAAGTGGACCGACCCGTCTGATCCACGCTGCCAGTTTACCACCTCATACAGGGCCACAACTGCTCCGGTGCTGTCGAACCACACCTGCTCCCCATTCTTAATCGTGAAATTCACTTGCTTCAGAGACTCCACCGCCTGAAAAGCCAAAGACACATTTTTGTAAATTGAGTTACAAGTCTGAGAAAGTTAAGTTGTCACTTGAATTTACCTGCCAGGGTGTAACCTTCACCGTCCTGTCACATCCCTGACTTTGTGAGCACTTTAACATGCTGTGCAGAGAATAAGCCACAGCATAGATGGCTTTGTAGATGTTACCGGAGTATCTCAGCCTCGTCACATCATGATCATAATATTTCAGCTCCGTAAGATTGTGGTTTTCTTTGCAAGGTGCAGTTCCTGTCATGCTGTTGTTGTGTCCCTCCTTGCACTTAAACTCTCCCTGCCAGAAATCTTTGGTTAAAAACTCCTCCAGGCCACTGATGTTGGTTTTCTGCACAGCGAAGCCCAGTGAACCTCCCAGCACAGTAAAGCTGGTCGGAGTCACAAGGCTGTCGGCAGTGATCCAGGCCTCCACACCAATGAACTGACGGCCCGTGATGTTGTGGAGACTCAGCTGCTCCAGCAGGTTGTTCATCTCTACGTGGGCCATGAAAGCCACGATGACCCGGGCAGTGCTCTTACGGATCACCTCGACCACTTTCATCAGTTTTTCCGGTTCCTCCCTGCGAAATTTCTCCGTATACTCAACACAGACGCCCTCCTCTTGGGCTGCGGCGAGGAAGATGGCCATGCCGTTGTTACCATAGTGACTGTCGCTGTTGACTGCCCCGACCCATGTCCAGCCAAAGTGCTTGACCAGCTGGACGAGCACTCGGCTTTGGTAGAGGTCACTGGCAATGGTTCGAAAGAAAGAGGGATACTCCTTCCTGTTGCTCAAACACTCACAAGTAGCTGAATGACTTATCTGGGAATTCAGAAGAAGAGTGACAGAACAGGGAGGATTTGCACATAAAAAACGTATGAATCCACATGGACCTGCGACTTACCACTGGTATTTTGAATGGTCCTGTAGTGCGTGACAGCACGATGGTTGACGAAGACTCAGACTCCCCGATAATAGCATGAACGGCTGACTGACCGGAGCAGCTCTTTCCTGTCGTCCCCTCGTCGCCGTTCATCAGGGCCATCACTGCTCGCATCGAGGATAATGTTGAGCCACAGTTGTCATAAATACGGTATCCGATAGAAACATTGGGAAGAAGGACTTCACTTTTGTTTATTTCTTCGATTGCAAAAATCATGATCTGGGCAAATCGAAACTCCCTGAGGTTGACACTGAGACAAAAAACAGCAAAATACAAACTTGTACACTGTGAAATACATCATCAGAAAGTATTGTTATGCAGTGCCCGCAATTACCTGGAGCATGTGAGGCGTGTTGGTTTCACTGTAAAAGAAAGTGGAGGTTGTGCAATTTTGCTGTGGATGGAAAAGGCTCCCCCGATTGTCACATCTCCCTCTTTAGACAACAGGGGGATCTCTGGACTCCCCAGTATCTGACAGACAGGAGCTTCCTCCTCTGTTGATGCAAATGCAAACAGGAGCCCCACAAAAACCACTCCTGTTTTCACTGGTGACATTTTCTACTCCCAGAACCTGACAGGGCGCCGCCACCCATGTTGAGGTCAAAACAGACCTGAATGTGACTTTTATAATCTTAGATGGCGACAGGGCTCACTGAATTCTTAGTGACCAATCAGAGATAAGTGTGATATGACAGTTTTGATTGGGCATAGCCATAAAATGTCAGTACAGAGTAACTGAATGATGGCAGGCATAGTTACATATTACTTTACGGATAAATTACTTTGTGTTGCTACAAACTGTTCAACAGAAAATAAAAGAGAAAATACAAAACTAAAATTAAGTCAATCCACTGACATAGTTTAAGTTATAGTTTTCTAATTGGACTGGGACCTTTATGCATAATCAGTGCTTTTACTTTGGATACACTTTAAATACTTCATGTTGACAAGACTTTCCCTTTCATTGAGGTATTTCTGTGTTTGAGAGCTACGTCCACTGGTGACTGTCATAGGCTATAAAACATAATTACATTTACTACAATGTACTGCTTTGGTGATTAAAGAAATCAGTAAACAAAAATATGTCTCATTAAAACATGCAGCCTGTGAAATTCCCATTTTACTCGCTATTTTCTCCCACAACGTTGTGTTAGACATCAAAAGCTAATTAAATTTGAGAGTGTAAAGAGGCAAACATTAGGACCAGTCAACAACCATCTTCTTAAAAGAACCCTATTATTGTGTAGAGCTGGAGGTGAGAACTGGCCATTAATTCTAAAAATAAATATATCCAGGACAAAAATGCACAATTTGTATCAAAAGAAAATATAAATTATAGAGAAATAAGAAAGTACATAAGTACAAAACTGGCATTAGGATTAGGGTTACTCAAACCATTTCTTTTTGGACATGTACCAGTTCTTGAAGAACAGATGTTTGCACTCATTGTTGACTTGCTCAAAACTGGGGTGTTTCAAAGAACCATCTTCTTGAGAGGACCCTAACCCTTATGTATTAATTCACTTTATGGTGGGAGTTTCACCGATCAATAATGCTTTCAATGAGGAAAACCTTGGGTTAGGTTGGGGTTAAAGTTAGAGTTTATTCTGTTCTTGCTATAAATGACATATCTTGCAATTGCAAATATCAAGACAGCATCAATATGAACTTTAATAATGCATCTTGAAATTACTAATGTGGGAAGATTTTTTCCATTGATTGTGTATTTTTTCTTCCTTTTTGAAAATATATCTGAACTGGCCATTAACGCTTAAATATAATAGAAGACTTACCGCAATAATAATACATTAATAATTATCTTTCTATTATTTGGCTATATACAGATTTTGTGAACATGTTTATTAGGAATTGTACATTTGGATAAGTGAATTAAGGTGACACTTTGGACAGCCAATCAAAATAAACAATTCAGCACACCTGATTTAGCAAGGCACTCAGCCATGTGAGATTTAATTTGACATTATTGTTATTTTTCAGTCAGAGGGATGATTAAAGGTAAGCAGATACGCCTCTTAAGCCCTTATTAATTAAAAAGGTGTTTGTGTGTTTGCAGTTCCTGAATTGCTTTAGGGCTCCGCAGAGAGTTCCCCTTTTGGGAGCTGATTTAGTACAAACACATGTGGTGAAGCGCAGGTGCCTCACGCCTGACCATGTCTTAGACCTCGGGCTCTTCCCACTCAAAAACACCAGCAGACTAACAAACTCCCTCCAGAGCTCCCAGTGTCTCCAGCCTGCCTCCACACACCGCCCCTTGAAGCTTACAGAGCAGTTGCATCATGATCCCCTTAAGATCTCCAGACGAGACCTTCAGGCCTTTGTCAAGACTCGACCCTGAAGCTCAAATCTGATACTTCTGTTCGTCCATTACGTTGCATTTTGAACTCAATAAACTTCAAGAAAGAAAGAAAGTAAAATAATTTAACTGTGGCAATGTGGGAAGGGGAATCAAATCTTAATTATAAGAAATAAAATATAAAATTTAGACGAGACAATAGAAAACAAATAAAAAAAGCTGTGTTATTACTTTTTTCACTGTTCATATATAGTGATGTTGTTGTGCTTTATTTTGTACAGGGAACAATGCAGACTTTTATTTTGAAGGATAAGCATTTCAGCCATCCCAATATAAGTTCTCGAAACTTTATTGATGTGTTATCGGTATGTTTATTGTAGACCATCTACACAAGGACATTGGGTTTCATTGTAAGGTTTAACACCTTCCTAAAAGACGATATGTTAAAACAAGAGCGAGTGTTTTATTTTCTAACTTACTTACTTTTAAGTTTTACTTCCTCTCTTTTTTTGAAATTTAAGTGCAACACGAAGGCCCCGTATGGATACAAATAAAAGACACCAAAGAGTTAATTTTGTGAATTCCATTACCACATTACTGAAGATCTATATCTATGTAATTTTAAAAAACATTACACCCCTGCATGAATGTTGAACATCTCCTCTGGGAAGGCCGTCCATTCCTCAACATGGCTGCAGGGCTTTGCTCCCATCAAGCTACATGAGTGTGAGTGAGGTCGAGCACTGAAGTTGTGCGATGAGGCTCCAGGTCGTTTCAAATTGGATTGATGTGGTTGAGGTCGGGCCAGTCAAGTTCGAACATACCAGACTCACATGTTCATGGACCTGGCTCTGTCATGTTGAAAGCATAGTCTGAAGTACAATATTGTACTTAGCATGTTTCCAAATGTTTCAGCTAAGGAGGGAAATACAACACATTGAAAGAATAAATTATAATGTGAGTCACAAACCCCCAAAGGACACAACTTGGTCAGATTTGACACTATCACCAAATGTACAGAATCACAGTGTGTTAAAAAGTAATGGATTCATTAATCTTCGGTGACCCCTAGTGGTCGTGACATGACTTGGCCAAAACTATGGGGAAAAAAGAACAAACTCAAATGTTTCAATCTTGTTGACACTTTTTTGTCACCACAACATAGTCGCACACTCACAACAACACACTGGTCTCTGATATTTGAACTAAGGAGCATGGTTGTACATAGGACAATGGTGCCATCTGCTGGAATCAGTATAGAACAGCTACAAAGCTCTAATATTGACAGAGATGCTGCTGCTACTGCTGCTAATGATGATTATAGTTAAATAGCATGAAATGAAAGCACCATTTACAAAGGAATAAAGTAAAACAACATAAAAAACACAGTAAGAGAGGAAAATATAAATATGAATACTTAAATAATTGCATAATACAAATATATAACTACAAAAGTTCAAATTTCAGGACTAGGGCAAACAAAGAAACAATATAAAAGGAAAAGTTAAAGACACACTCAACTTTAAAATCTTAGGATGCACACTGGCTCATAATAAGTGTGCATGTTAATCATATACTCTTTGAAATGGAACTAGATTAAAGTATTTCATGAAATCAGAAACTCATTTTCAAAGCGATAAAGAGAGTACATTTGGCTTAATGTGTTTTCTTTAGTTAAAATCAGTAGGGAGTCTTTCTAAATACCATTAGCATTATGTTAAGTGTAAAAAGTCTGAACCAGACTCATTATTCCTTCTTAGCAAAATATCATCCACAATGTTCAATGACAGCAGAATCTTGTCACGTCTCAACCGGAGCATGAAATTCATCAGATCATGTAAATCAGCTTGTTTAATGATTTATCCGATATACAGGAATACATTCATGAGACTGACGTTATAATGTGGTACATTTCACATTTGAATAATAACTTATTACATTACAATGTGAAACGTTTTGTGTTTTAACAGTAAACTATCATGTTATATCGTGAAATGTTTTAAGTTATTAGGCTATAAAAAGTATGTTTAACTGTAAAAAGTTATGTGGGTTTCATGTTACATGATACACTTTTACAGAAGCCCTGCCACACCAGAAAAAGTCAAACGTTGTGGTAGCAATATGCTTCCTGAAACTCGTGGCAGGACAATAAACCGGCCACAATGGAATTTATTTAGCAAAAGAAAATAAAAAGTTAAAATTTGCAGTCACATATGTCGGAAAGCAGGTGAGCACTAAGTTGGGGGTTGGGTTAGGGTTTGCTGTTTGTGCAAACTCAGCTCCACCAGCAACTGCTTATACATTATGATTGTATAGATGTTGGTCTATATTAATATTCCATCTGAGTCAGACAATCAGGGAAAACACTGTTGGTTGACTGTAGTGATCTAAAAGTCTCTTAGTACAAGCAGTGATCTTGAGGCCCATGTCTGTGTCCATTAATTTAGATTTATAGTGTTATTTCCCATATAAATATAAACTGAAGGTTTTCCCCGATAAAATGCTGAAATAAAGGTCAGTGTATACCAGAGGATACAATACAGCCTCACAGCTGAATAACAACGTTCAAAAATCCGACATTGCCTCATTGCACCAAAGGTCGGCGTTATGTGACCTTCAGAAATACAGAGCAACACTGTCTGATGTGAAGTACCACTCGGCTCCCAAGGTTTGTTTGGCAAAGCCCAGCAGCACATAAGGACAAGTCCTTATGAGTCAGGTCATCTTTTGTGATGAGTCTCTTTACTCTGGCCAGTACCTGGCAGACGCAGCTGATGACATCGACACCCTGGAGAGGCGGAGACCCCAAGTGTCTCCACCCAAATGTGACATTTGGCAGAAGGTTGCTGATGATTTGTTGGTGATTTTACAAAGGGACAGAGAAACAAAACCAGAAATAAATCATCTGTGAAACATTTATGTGTCGAAATTGTTATTTTCTGCAGGACAGTATTCTGTATGCCTTTCAGTCATATATAAAATTATATTCAAATTGAGAATGAAGGAACATCCAGATAATGAAGTAACCCCATATCCACTTAAAATGCAATGTTGTGCTATAGTACAGTATGTTAGAATTACAACAAAGCCAAGCTGTTTGAAATCTTGGTCCAGAAATGCAAGTAAATAAGCCAAGACTGAGGAAGATGGTCGGAACTTAGGCCAAGATCCATTAAGGCTGTAATAAAGGTTAAAGTTAACCAAAAATATAAAGTCAAACCCTTGCTAAGTCAGGGAGTTGTTTTTCTCAGTGTAGGCTTTAACTTCTTTTTTTTGTCTCTTGACTTGCATTCTATGTGACTTGTTTTTACAGTTATAATTATTTGGTTTTCACCTAAAGTTGTGTCATGTTAAAGCTCAATCTTAAGGTCACTGTCTGACGAACACTTGAATGTCTAGTTAGTGAGAATCACAGTATTGTATGTAAAACCACCTGAATGAGGAACCCTGATAGGAATATGTATTAGCAATGTGTGTCAAACTTTTTACGATACATATTCCTATCAGGATACCTCATCCAGTTTGACATGCCAGATTTGTCACATTTAAAAATTAATTTCATTAACTCCACATCCAAACAAAGTTGTGTAGCTGGTATGGAATATTGATTCTGCTGGGGTGTCACTAATTAATGAGAGTGGCTTGTTTTGAAAGAGCCAAGATCACCTTTCATTAAATCTCAGATTTAATTATTTTCCCGACGCAACACCTGCTCAGCGCCTGTTTCACCGCCTCAGGCCCAGATGTCATCAGTCTTGTCGGAAACACTTGCTTGTCTTTGCTTGCCCAGCTGGTCCCATTGTTCCACCTCAGCCCCATGGGTAAAAGGCAAATTGGCAGGTTCAGGATGATGCCATGACGCCACATCTCTTCCATATTATACACAATAACAAGTTTTAAGTGCTTCCCAAGTGGGTGTGTTACACTTCAGTACATGTTACTCATGACTGATCGGATATGAAACAACACCTAATGCTACTATAGGTTACTTTTCTCATGAACAAGTTGGAAAACAAGTCATTCCCATAACACACGCCAGACACAAACAAGCACAGGCAGGTGGTCTGTCGCAAACATTTGATCTCAAACATTTAATCAGGCCTCCTGTTGATCTTATCCTTCCTTCTCTATTACATACTTTGACATTACAGTGAACAATTTAAACTGAGGTTTAACTGATATTTAAGAACAAATGTGCTCTACTGGGAGATGGTTAGACAGTGGGTTTTACAGTTTATTATCACAAGGACAGATTCCTTCTTGCTTCTCCTCGATTTCTCTAGATATTCTTTGATTTCTCCTCTCATAAATTACATTGATAATAGCCTTAGGTTGCAGTTACAATGTTATGAATAAGGGACAAAGAGTGAAAGTCTGTTAAGCAAGTGACACAATCTTCAGACCTAAATTCTCAACTTTTCTCAATAAAAGCTTTTTATGATTTTATTACTTTCACTTTGAAGTCGAACTGCCAAACTGTCTGGTTCTCAGTTCGATATGGTGTAATCAAATTAATCAAATTATCAAGATGATCTGGCGGGGATTTTGACCCGTGGTTTACCAACCGCTGCTTTAGTTTATCAGAGGACTTGGACATGTTGAACTTGGCCCGTAGACTGGAGGCTCAGTGCCCTGACTCCACTGACTGCTACAGAGCATGCCAACAGAAGTTTGAAGCTGATTAGATGAACGGTTCGTGAGATATGGGTTCCACATACAATCAGACATTTGTGGAATAAGTAAGTAGATGCAATTATATGACGACTTCATCCTGGCGTAATTACTACCATATGATGACAAAGGATTGGATGAGATCAGAGATACATGGGATTGAAATGAATTTCTCCCACAGAGTGTTTGAGTCAGGGTGAGCAGCTCATCCAAAGGGACGCTGCTGTTCATTTGCATGTAGGGAGCCAGTTAAGGTGGTTTGGCCATCTGATAGGAGGGTGTTTGGGTACCCTCTCTCTCTGGCCATGTCCAGTTAGGAGGAGATCCTGGAGTAGACCCAGAATCTCCCGGATAGATATACTGTATATCCCATGTGGGAAGATTCTCCATGAAGACCTCGATAATGTTGCTGGGGTAGGGATGTCTGCAATGCCCCTCTGAGGCTGATCAGAGGGGGGGTTGATCAGGTTTGATCAACCACAGGCTGATCAAACCTGGGTGTATGCCCCAAACATCTTGGGATCTTTCCTCCTGAGCGTTCAGTAGTATGTGATGTTTCTTTTATGGTCTGGCACAGGACTTATCCATGGATTCCCAGATCTCTGGGCAACCTGATGGCCTTCCAGGGAAAGGCTCTCCCACCCACGACCTGACTATTACCTTTGACAACTCCGTGTTAGCCCCCACCCAGACTGCTAGGAACCTGGGTGTGACACTCAACAGTCAACTCTCCCTGACTGCCAACATTACTGCAACAACACGTTCCTGTAGATACATGCTGCACAACATCAGGAGAATACGTCCCCTTCTCACGCAGGTTCTGGTCCAGGCCCTTGTTATCTCACGCCTAGACTATTGTAACTCCCTCCTGGCAGGTCTACCTGCTAGTGCAATCCGACCTCTGCAGCTCATCCAGAATGGAGCAGCTCGACTGGTCTTTAACCTAAATTCACTCACACTACTCCGCTCTTCCGCTCCCATCACTGGTTACCAGTGGCTGCCCGCATCCGTTTCAAAACATTACCGTGCTGCGAATGGATCGGGTCCAGTCTACATCCAGGACATGGTCAAACCTTACACCCCAGCCCGTTCACTCCACTCTGCATCTGCCAATCGGCTTGTTGCTCCCTCACTGCGAGCTAAACACTCAACGAAATCACCACTGTTTGCTGTCCTGGCTCCTAAATGGTGGAATGAGCTCCCCAATGACATCAGGACAGCAGAAAGTCTACACATCTTCCGCCGCAAACTAAAAACACACCTCTTCCGACTATACCTTGAATATAAAAATGTTTTAAATAAAAGTTTAAACACTTAAGCACTTAAATGGCACTTACTTATAGAACTTTGTAGTTTGGCTTTCTTGAAGCAAATTGTATTTTCTTGATTCTTGTTGTTCTGGGTTTGTACCCTCATGGTTGAATGCACTTATTGTATATCGCTTTGGATAAAAGCGTCAGCTAAATGAAATGTAATGTTATGTTGCAATTTTGCAAGGTTAGCCATCTTGTCCACTTATTCGCAGTCAGGACAGACATTTGCTCCTTGGTTGAGATATATACTGGATTGGTTGACACATATATACTGTACATTGTTGGGCTGCCACAATATCTATTGCCCAGCCTTTAAGGATGAATCTCATCTTCCCCTGCCACCATTTCACAATTGAGATTTTTGAATATCCCTGTGCAGAGAAATTGGCAGGGTTTCTCCTGGGCCTCCTGCTCTATTCTCTCTCTGGTGGACGTTTCTCAAATTGTTCCTTCAGCATCCTTAGTCCATTCAGCAGTTCCTTTCCACTGCTGAAAAGGAGTCTCTCTGAGGGCAACTGGAAATCCTTCTCCGTGGCCTTCCTGGATTCCTTCAATGCCTGCATTTTTGCATCTGAAGCCACAGAAGCTGTGATCCCTCTCATCTTCCAATACCTTTCTCCTTTCTTCCCCTGGACCAGCCAAACTCTAAAGCAGAGGAGGCAAAAGTACTCACATTCTTTACTTAAGTAGAAGTACAGATACTTGTGTAAAAAAAGACTCTGGTAAAAGTAGAAGTACTGATTCATCTCCTTTACTCAAGTAAAAGTAAGAAAGTACAGGCTCTGAAATGTACTTAAGTACAAAAGTAAAAATGAATTTTTAACTTAAATGATACACGATGCCTGTTTTGATAACTCAGCAAAACGAAAAAAGTTCTAGGCACACAAAACAGGATAGTTTTACTCTTTGTTAACAACCTGCACAGTGCTGGTACAGAGAGGGGAAAAAAATCACTGGACACAGTCTAGATTTGCTGCCAAATTTCAGAGAGAATAATAAAGACTGAACTGCACAGAGGTCCTTCATAAGCACCTGGATACTTTTTGTGGATGGGGAATGTGCTCTGGTTGTTTAAGTCCCTTCCCTTTGTACACACCGCCTGTCGCTACTACCGATTGGTTGGTTTAGTGAGGTCCTTGGATCGGCCCCGCCGGAGTCGGTCACGGCCCTGGCGGAGCGCCGAGAAGACGATCAAACTTGACTATCTAGAGGAAGTAAAAGTCCTAACAAGGTTTCCGTAGCTGAACCTGCGGAAGAATCATTACCGACCACGACAGCCGGACCAACCTCCGGACGCTTAGGGTCTCGCGCTGCCCCAAAGACGGCAATCACGCCGCCGGGCCTGCTCGTCTCCCGAGGCAGGGGGCAAGCGGGTGAGCGGCATGTGAGCCAGTTTTGAGAATGTAAGGAGTAGAAACTAAAGATATTTGTGTTCAAATGTAGCGAGTAAAAGTAAAAAAGTCGTCAGGAAAATAAATTCTCAAGTAATGTACAGAAAGTACGGTAACGAAGTATTTGTACTTAGTTACTTCCCACCTCTGCTCTAAAGGACTCCCTCTTGGTCTTGACAATGACAGATGACTTTCTTTTTTGAGCAACCCAGTGTTCATGTCCCAACCCATTAAGGTAATATTTATCTGCAGATTCTTGTTAAGTCTGGTCTTGTTTCAACCCCTGGCTGTGCATGTTCATTAGAAGATCTAGCAACAACAGAGAGTTTTGGGTTCCGGCTAAACAAAGTGGCTGTTGGGTTATATACAGTTTAGGATCTATCCATTCCTGAGGTAAATAATTGACTTTAGTATAACTTTTGTCCTATACTACACCCCTAAATTCACAAGAGTATTGAATTGCCTAATTATATCCTCACTTTTTCCCATTATCTGTGTTAACCTAACCCTCTTTCCAGTTAACATTGTTCTTCTTGCTCCTATCTGTTTTACTGTCTCTCTATATATCTCTAGCATATACTTTCAGTCAACTTACGCATACTATTACACTTGTTGACTCACTCACTGTGACAACTTTTTTCGCACCACTGTCTGTTCTGTTTTCCTATACATATTTCTGTGTATGTTTTTCTCAGTTTGCCTGTCTGCACATTCAAAGCCTTCACAGAATACGATGCAACACCCAATACTCAGGGGCTCAAATTACCTGAAATCTCATATCCCTTTGAGGACAACTGGGATACAATTGCAATCTCATTATTGTTCACTTCTAATCAGCTTGTGTTCGGAAACAAGGCCGACCTCTCGTCCCTTGAGACACAGGATGTTCTAAATCTAAGACTTTGTTAACGAGTTACTGACAAGAAAAGGAAACAACTTAAAGTATTACTGAGTTTTCTGTTAGTGTGCCTCTGTCTGTCCTTTCCTGGGTGTCACACAGGGACATATTAAGTGAATAAGCCTATATGACCCGGGGCAACATAACATATTCTCTTTACTTCATACTCGGTGGTGCTTTGTTTTGTTGCCTGCGGGGTTTGTCCTGGTAATGATAGCACAACTACCTAATGAATCTCACCTTATTAAACCTGTTTAACCTCATTGAAGGAGAAGAGAAAGAAGAAAAAAAAAGTCACACAATCGAAGTAAAGGTTTTCTCCGGATTCTGGTGAAGCTTTCAGGATGTTGAAAGTAAATAACTTCATAGCAGTTACACATTAAATCTACATTAATTAAATACAATCGTGCAATTATTTTGTTTTAACACACTGAATAATACATATAATGTTTTAATGTTTCCATCTCTTTGATACAAGTGTTAAGCTCTCATTCCGCTCATTTGTTCAGTGTGTGTGTGGGAGAGTGTGTGTGTCAGCATGTGTTTGTGTGTCAGTGTATGTTTGTGTGTCAGCGTTTGAAAGACATATAAGTTCATTTAGCAGCCCCCGGTGACACGGGTCTACTGTCTACCTCTTCACATCACTGAAGGATGAGTTCGGCCTAGTCAGGCATGACCTTCTGACAGGATAGCTCTTGTCTTTTTCCATTTTGCTTAAGTGCTCATTCCACTTTCTTGTTATTGTTGTTACCGAGTGTGAAACTGGGGCTCTCTTTCCATCGATCAGAAACCCAGGGGAAATAAGGTCAATGTGACAGTTGTGATTTGAGCTATGGACCATATATAGGCTACAACACAGCGTACCTACTTAACACAAAAGACAGGACGGGTTGTCTGTACTGTGCTTTTGCAATGAAGAGGCAGGACTCAGACTGTTTTTGAGGTCTTTATGCGAGCTTAGGTTGATAAGATTCTTTTTACCAGTTGTTTGAATTCAGGATCATTTATCTGTGGGTGATTTCTGTACATACAGTGCTTGTCTGAATGGGCTCATGATGTATTATCTTCTGTGCACTAGCACTTATTGCTTTTTACACTTTACTCCGACAAATAGTCTGGTGCTTTGTCAACAAACAGGGTGTCTATTTGGATTATTATTTGTTGGTTATCCAAATAGCTTGTTGTTTGAACACGCGTAGACGTAGCTTAACGAAAGGATGGATCATTTTTGCTTGAGATCAGCAGAGTGCAGTCTTTCATTAAGGATGACAGAGATTGTGCTTCTGGGTCTGTTGGGGTTTGGGATTTTACCCACCCACCAAGACCAGAACCCCCAATGTGAGATAATCCCAGGTTCTATGCCCCTGCCTGTGCTGGAGAAAAAGGGAGACATTACCTTGGGGGGACTCTTCTCCCTCCATGACATGGTGGTGGAGCACAGTCTGTCTTACACCTCTACACCTCCTCGCACACAGTGCACCAGGTAAGCCCTCAAATTTCTGGTGCTGCAAAGTTGTGATTGAGTGTTTTTGAAAATGAAAAATTGCTTCAAAATTTGCATCTGTCTCTTCTTCTTCTTTTTCTCCTCCAGATTTAACTTTCGGACATTCCGTTGGATGCAAACTATGATCTTTGCCATCGAGGAAATCAACAGGGAAGGCAGACTCCTTCCCAACATCACACTGGGCTATAAGATCTATGATTCATGCAGTACACCTCATCAGGCTCTGAAGGCCGCCGTGGAGTTAATGGGGAATGAGAAGGGTCCAGGGGCTGAAGGTGAGACACGGGGTAATGACACCTGTCATGGAGCTGTACCAGCAGTGATAGGAGATGGTGGCTCTACTCAGTCTCTCGTAGTGGCTCGTTTCCTGGGAGTTTTCCATGTGCCACAGGTAATTTAATGACAGCTACTGTCTAATGTCTATGTCTATGTTAAAGCCACTGGGCCGGGTAAAGATTCGATTTTAATTCACACATAAATAATGTAACAAAGATTTCCTTTAATCATCACGACTTAGACCCTACCTCACTCTTGAAGATGCCAAAAAGTTGACTCATGCTTTTATACTTTCTCGCCTGGACTACTTTAATGCACTTTATTCGGCATTACCCAAAAAATCCATTGATCGGCTCCAGCTTTTAGCGGCCAGGGTTTTAATGAGAAATAGGAACAGAGATCACATTACTCTGGCTTTGGCATCTTTACACTGGCTTCCAGTATCACTGAGGATTGATTTTGAAATTATTTTGGTATAATGGTACAGCACCCTCATACATTTCTGTTTATCGGAGTATGTTCCTAACCATTCCCTCAGGTCTTCTACCGCAGCTTTCTCTTGCTCTGCACCAAATGTTTATAATGAGCTACTTCTGTTGATAGTTTTAAGAAACAACTCATGACACAACTGTCTTTATTTTTTACTTCTTTTTATACATTTTGCTAGTTTTATGCTTTTATTTTATCTTTAGACTTTGTTTTATTGCCAACATGTTCCTATTGATCTATCTTATTTCATGTCTTTTATTTTGTTGTGAAGCAATTTGAGCTGCATTTAATGTACTGTATGAAAGGTGCTATATAAAGAAAATGTATAATTATATTATTATTATTATTATTATAAATGTAGCAATGTAACATGTTTTTCCCACGGTATTCCATTGTCGTCAGTACCCCTCAGGAGGGTCAAAGTCGACAGTCAAATTCAAGACATGGTGGCTTTAACCTTTGGCTGCTGTGTTTTCTTCCGTGCAGGTTAGTTATTTCTCCAGCTGTGCCTGTCTCAGTGACAAAAAACAGTTCCCTGCCTTTTTGAGGACCATGCCCAGCGACGTCTTCCAGGTTAGAGTCACTGCCTTCTTACAAAATGATCAGTATAATAAGTATTTTCACAGTTTACCTTCTGAAACATTATCCATTATTATAAATTAATCAATCACTTATTATCATTATCACTTTCTGTTTCTCTGTTTCTCTGTCTCATTGTAGGTAGATGCACTGGTACAGCTTGTCAAGCATTTCGGCTGGAGTTGGGTGGGTGTGATTGCTGGGGATGATGCCTATGGCCGTGGTGGAGCAAACATCTTTGCCGATAAGGTGGGTCACACACCCATAAATAAAAGATTCAGTCGTAATAAATTGCCACTCTGTAGCTTTTAATGTAGACATATAATGAATGAAGTTGTCGTGTTTGTCTCTTTCTGCTCTCTTAGGTTAGAAAGCTAGGTGCTTGTGTGGCCCTCCATGAGATAATCCCTAAGAACCGAGCACAGGCTGCAGTTTCATCTATTGTTTCCAAGATCCGCTCCTCTGGGGCTCGGGTGATTCTCGTGTTTGCTGTAGAACAAGACGCAGCTGCATTATTTGATGAAGCACTCAGGCATGATTTCATCTCTTTGCAATCTTCAGCAATAATACACTATTCATAATGGGATACAAAGCTGCCTCTTAAATATATTTTGTTTGTCAATGCAAGAAATGACATCCAGAGTACATATCTCTTGAATTTAGAAAGGGGCTCACTGGGATACAGTGGCTAGCCAGTGAGGCATGGAGTACGGCTGCCGTCCTCTCTACGCCCAAAAAGTACCACCACATCCTCCAGGGTTCTATGGGATTTGCCATTCGACAAGCACACATCCCGGGATTGCAGGACTTTCTGCTTCGCTTGCATCCCACCAGCCCAGATGCCCCCGGAGATCCTTTCCTGATACCTTTCTGGGAGGAGGTGTTTCAGTGCAGCCTGAGTTTGCCGTCTGATGTTCAGGAACATAAACCCCCCTGCTCTGGAGCAGAAGAATTGGGGGATGTAACAAATATCTATTCAGATGTGTCACAGTTAAGGATTTCCTACAATGTCTATAAGGCTGTGTATGCCATTGGCCATGCACTCCAGACTATGCGAAAGTGTGTGAAAGGAAAAGGGCCTTTTCCTCTGCAGGCCTGTCCAGATATGGACAATATACAGCCATGGCAGGTAAGTTATTGGTATTCTAAAACATTATTTAAAGCTTTTGGTAATGCTACATAAGTTATTTCTTCCCGTAGCTGCTTCATTACATAAAACAGGTGAAATACTCAAACTCATTTGGTGATGAGACAAAGTTTGATGAGAATGGCGACCCTGCAGCCATGTACGACCTGGTTAACTGGCAGCTGAGAGCAAATGGAGAAATGGAGATTGTCACTATTGGCAAATTCGATGAGACGACTGGAAAACAAGACCTCCAGATCCAGGACCACAACATTGTATGGAACGGCAACCTCACCAAAGTAGGCATCAAGGTTTTGTGAATTTTGTTCAATAATATTTTCATTATGTGACTATGTTGTGACCAGTGTAGTGTGTGCTTCCTCCTTTGCTCAGGTGCCCTTGTCAGCATGCAGCAGCATTTGTCCCCCAGGTACCCGGAAGGCAATCAGACCCAACTTCCCTATTTGCTGCCATGATTGTGCGGTTTGCACAGCTGGGGAGATTAGCAATCAGACCGGTGAGAAGAGAACTACTCACCCACACTGTGTTTTTAGAATTGAACGTACTGTACAGTGTTAGTTGCACTACGGCAGCTAAAACCTTCTTGTCTTTCCTTTAGATGCCATAGAGTGTGTGCGTTGCCTGCCAGAGTTCTGGTCCAGTCCTGAGAGGACGGCCTGTATCCCCAAAGAGGTGGAGTTCGTCTCCTTTAGCGACACTATGGGCATCACCCTGATGGCCATCTCCCTTATTGGCTCTTTCTGCACGTGCACCGTGTTCTTCATATTCACCTATCACAGATCCACCCCCATTGTCAGGGCCAACAATTCTCAGCTGAGCTTCCTGCTGCTCTTTTCCTTGACCCTGTGTTTCCTTTGCTCCCTGACTTTCATCGGGCGTCCTTCTCAGTGGTCCTGCATGCTGCGCCACACAGCGTTCGGCATCACCTTTGTCCTCTGCATCTCTTGTATTCTGGGGAAAACTATAGTGGTGCTAATGGCTTTCAAGGCTACACTTCGAGACAGAAATGTCATGAGGTGGTTTGGGCCTCAGCAGCAAAAAGCAATCATCATCTTTTGCACACTTATCCAGGTAAGGATATTTAATGATGCTCTTTGAAACAATAGAAGAACGTTAATTCAAATGTTTGCAATTGTTTGAAAAAAGATATCTCTCTTCAATCAGGTAATTATCTGCACAGTGTGGCTGGTTGTTGCACCCCCCACTCCTCGCAAACTGATGCCCCGTGAGAGTCCGATCGTCATCCTCTTGTGTGACGAAGGTTCACCCGTGGCTTTTGCTCTGGTTCTGGGCTACATTGGCCTGCTGGCCTGCCTCTGCCTCGTCCTGGCCTTCCTGGCGAGGAAACTCCCAGACAACTTCAACGAGGCCCGACTCATCACCTTCAGCATGCTAATTTTTTGTGCCGTGTGGGTTGCCTTTGTCCCAGCGTACATCACCTCTCCGGGGAAGTACTCCACGGTCACAGAGGTGTTTGCCATCTTGGCCTCCAGTTACGGACTGCTGGGCTGCCTCTTTGCACCAAAGTGCTACATTATTCTACTAAGGCCAGAGAAGAACACGAAGAAACACTTGATGTCAAAAGCTTCCACTGACAGATTTTGAAAGATTTCATCCATATGTTATCCCTTTCTCTTACTTGCTCCTTTCCAGATGAATAGAAAGAACTCACTTCGATTTTAAGTGTTAAAAAGGTATGATGCATGTCCTTGAATATGGCAATTTCCATTTTACCACCAGATGGTAGCAGTGTGCTTTCAGTGCTCGCCTGGTCAACAGAAAATGCATTCTGTCAATTTTCCCCATTGGTATAATTAAATAAACCACTTCAACTGTACTGATTAGTTTGGTTAGCAGTGCAGAACTAAAGACAGGAAGCAGAACCACAGAAGCAGCACTACATTATGTATGTATTGGGTGATGAACCCCCATAGTCAGTCCCAAATAACTGAAGACTTCAATCATGATTGCAGCCAACAGTTTACAAAAACATGAAAACCCACATATTCTTGGCTCTCATTTGTTTCCATCCGACATGACAGTCCCATGACATCCTCAGTGGGAAAGTGAAGGGCAGCCAGTGCTAGATGTGACTGGGATTTGGCAGCGGGATCCATGCTGATTTGACCTCCGAAAGAATGATGAGGCCCAGGGTCTCCGAGGTACGCTTCCTGGAAATCCCTGCTGTCATTGGTTAATTAAATCCTCATACTCCAGAGGACTTGACATATAAGCATCACGCCTGGCTGTTTCCTGCAATAACAAACCCCAACGTCAGACATCTCTCCGTCTTTCCACAGCTGCTCTCAGGCTAACATTGATTATTCACCACTGATTGATCTGTTGTTCCTTCCAAGGCAGAGAAATAAATTGGAAGATGGAGAGATGTGGGGTCTCTGATGTCTCTCAGGGACAAGCAGGGGGAAAGGTGCAGGGTGAGACAGATTGACAGCAGTGTCTTATTGACATTGTATCACTCGATTTCCTTGTATTGTAAGACAGTGGATTAATTTCTCCTCACAGTGCACAGCCGGCCTCTGTTTCATTTCAAAGATTAATCCGTCACATCATCGCATTATTTGCTTGATTTAATTAAGGAAACCAAAATAGAGCGTCTCCATTTGAGGGTTAAATCATTAATTTGGTTCGAATGAGAAAGCACAGTGCAGTCATTTCTTCAATGAAAAGGAAGGGGCCATTCGAATCGCAAGACACAAAGATATTGAAGAGAAGCGTTGAAGAGCTGTGGAAAATAAATGGAAGGAGGGAGTGAGTCTGGGGAACGCGTCAGAATTCAGCTGAGATATTGCGACATAGGTTTGATGACAGTTTAGATGTAAACACGGGAAGGAACCAGAAATTAGGACATGACCTATTTTTTTTTTTTGGTCTGACCAGATGTTTTCCTTTTTTCCAACAGGGACGCGTTAGGGTTTACCTCACTACAACAGATGTCAGAGAAGTAATACAAAATAACTTGAATATAAAGTTGAAATATGATATCATAGGCTTTAAGGAAGTGTAAGTAGAAAAAAGACTGCAGATAAACAGGGTGAACAGAGTAAGGCAAACAGTGCAGCCCTGCAGTAAATAGCAGTTTGGTGCAGCCTGTAATGATTGGTTTGTTTTGACAAGTTCAAAAGCGTTTGCCTCAGCTTAATAGTCAGTTTTAAGGACAGAGCGTGTAGTTGTTAAAATAATTGTCTCTCAGGTGGTGCTGTTGACAATCTGTGACTTACACCTGAGAACTGCCCTACTTGAGACTTGAAGTGTTTGTCAGTAACCCCAACAAATCACGTTTATAAAAGCCGCTATTAATATAATGTGTCAGGTTTTCAGGTTTTCAAGTTAACATGAGTGGCAGAGGTAAAAAATAGGTCCCTGCCAGGAGTGGGCGATTCTTTAATAAACACAGGAAAAATAACCTCTGATGAAACCACATGTAAATTCACTAGATCTGAATTCATATTTGGAACTACTCTGAATCACACACACTCCTGAATATCAGTCTCCTAAGCATGTCAGATTATTTTTTTTATCAGGAATTATTCTCTGAGAAAATCAACATATATGTATCTGGCAAAATTCCTAGATACACCTTCTGATCCAGACCTGCACCAACATGTAACGGCCTCTTTCCTGACCCGTACCGCTTCCTTCCACCAAGTTTTGTGGTAATCCATCCTGTAGTTTACGTAATTCTGCTAACTAACAAACAAACGCACAAACAAACGCAGACAGAAACTTGGCGGAGGTAATAAAGGGGGAAATGTGAGCGGACATTAGCGAAAGGGGAAATATTTTACAACTAAACTTTTACCAACATTAAGTCAAAAAAACAAATAACTGAATATTTATGTAAAAACCACACAATACACTTCCAAGATGACCACATAGCCGAATCTGTTACTGCAGTAGCAGAAAAAAAACATTAAGAGCCATTTAGTCCTGTTTTATTGCATTTTCTCTACCTTTTGTAAATCCACCACGTTGCATTAGCACAAATGGTTTTAAAGTACGTAAAGTGTTCATATGGCTGCGAGTTTACATCATCATTATATAAAGGCCACAGAGCTGAATGAATAACACATCTTGGCGAGATGTATATAGATTTCTATGACCTGAATTCACTTTCTTTCATGATGATGGCTTCTCTCTTGCACTAAAATCCCATCCAATTTGTCCCTCTTGAAACCGTCTCTTTTCAGGTAGCTTTTACACCAACTTTCTTTCACCTATTATATAGTGAGAGCCGGTGTCACAGACGAGATGGGCTCCATAGAAACTGTACCAGAAACTAATGGTCTCTGCCATAATAGCACCATTCACTGGGGCCCATGAGGTAAAGCAAATTATCAGAAGGTCTCAAAAGTCTCCTGGAATTAAAGCAGCTGCAGTAACAATGGCTTTTTTTCTGACAAGGTGTGAATCACTACGCAAATCTAAATAGATGTCAGATCCATGTTTGGATGTTATTAATTGATTCTGTGCAGACGAGAGACAGCATTATGGATGACATAACGGCTCCCCCAGAGCAACTCTGCCGTCTCCTTGTGGCTGGGTGCAGTATAGCTTATAAACCCTGCCTTCTCCAGGTACGTGGATGGGACATGGGCCAAATTAAAGGTCAAAATACAACTCTCAAATATTTTTTACTCGAAGATGGTTTCAGTCAGTGTATAGATCTTATCACACAGATCCTTATCAAGTGTTAATCTTTCCTATGAATTTGGTTCGAATTAGTAATTTGATGCTATAAAATGGGTTGAGACCTGATGATTAACTGCTGAGACTGATTCATGATTGGTCGAGCACTAGTATGGGCGGGACCTTGATACCGCAGGTCCATTCCCTGATTGATAATGTGCAGACTCTGGTTCCAAATAATGTTATTGGCTCAAGATCGCAACTTTCATATCCGGGTATATTTTGGCTTCATGTGTAGACAGTGGGAGGAAGTCGAGATTTAATACCCCCCCTTTCTGTACAGTTTGTACAGACAATCTTTTGGGTTGCTTCGTTATTATTTTTATTTTGTAATTTTTTGCATCCATAAAGTTTCTTTTTAAGTTTTTTATGCCCTTAGCTATTGACCTGTGTGGCCATCAGGTGTTTTTTGGGGTGTTTCCTTGGCCTTGGAAGAATAATAAAACACTTTGGGGCAAAGATACAAAACCAAAGGCCATAACTTGAGCTGACACTACTTCCGAGGAGAGTTGATGGAGACGGGCACACAGTTCGCGAAGTCAGTGCAGAACATCAGCATGCTGTAGGTGATCGGTTTGGCTTCATTAAAGTTACAGGGGAGTTTTCTTGTCAGGGAGGCCAGGAGGAGGCAGAGACAGGGCAGCAGGCCAGTGTAACCCAGGACAAGTGAGAAGCCCACCGCAGAGCGATAGCTTATTCAAGAATGATCTCAGGTCCCCAGAGGTCCATAATGTGTCTTTCTGCAGGCTGAGGAGGAGCCAGCAGGGTCAGCCACAGCACACAAATCAGCGACTGGGAAAATAAGGTTAGGTCAGGAAAAGGGATGAAATATATGTTTAGAATGCAAAGAAAATGAAAAGTGAAGCAGTCATTATACCAGGAAATCCAAATCATGAGCAGAAAGCAGTTTGCAACCTTTCCCGACCTTGAACGAGTCACTGCATCTTTATCTTTATCTGCAGTCAACTGACCCGAAAGTGGGGGGGATGTGAAAATCTTTGATATCATACAAGAATCCCTGCAGGAATAAATAACGGTGTCAAGAATGTGTTGAAAACAGCATCACCTGTAGCCCAGGTGCACATGGAGACAAACCTCTGCTTAGCTGGACCGATACAACCCATCAGGTATCCCCCTGGCGACGTGGAATCAAAGGCCACCAGAACCAACACGGTGCCGCTCAGCAGGCAGGAGATACACAACACAAAGCTGATCCCAAACAGTGCGCGTCTCAACATACAGGACCAAGCCAATGAACACAATAAAAACACTCTTCTTGGCTTTGGATATTATTACTATCTATTATATTTCAATTTTCAGGAAACTACAAAATAATTACCCCATTTATCACAAGGAAGAAACGACAATGTAATACACCCCAAAAAAATGTGTTTTTGGCATCAGTTCGGCTGCAGCTTTATTTATACCAGTGGTGTGTGTTGGCGGGGACGGGATGTGGCAGCTGTCGATGCTGCTCCAACAGCTGAGACAATGGAGAGGATGATTCCCATGGTGTTGTTTTAAGAAAGGAGATCCACCTGCTGGGGAACGCAGACTGTGGTTTGGGCTGAAACCGCCCGAGACACTGAACACACTCCAGAAGAGAAACAGAGAGGGGGAGGCTGTCAGGACAGGGAAACACATATAGCAGATGTGTTTGCTATTTTTCTTTCTGCTAAATTATATATACAGTTGAGTTATAACTTATACTTTTGACACTCTCCCATAATTTATATGGAGAGGTGGAAAAAACCTGCCACATGTGGACATTGTAGAGTTCTTTGAATGTGTTTAAGCCAAATTATCATTCTTCTTCTATATTTCTTCTTTTATTAGTAGTAGTGTTATTACCTTCAAGCTTTATGTTGCATTTAGAGTAAACTTCAAGTATTTTGTGCGATGTGATTACATACAAACTCAATTTCGAATTTCTAGCCGAGTGACGCAACAAGCCGAAGATTCAAAGTTTGTGTCACTTATTGCTTCACCCACGTGAGTTGAAATATTGGAACTCAAACAAAAGATTCGATGACGTGAAGGTCAATCAGCGTCAAGAGTGAAACTCACCGGTGACAGATCCTGGCACCGACCCGAACTGGCAGGTTCATCAAACATGGCCACTGGAAACATCAGTCATCCAGACACTGCTACTGACGAAGACACAGAAATTCTCGGAGCTGTGTGCACCTCTGAAGGGTCTGGTGGACTCACAAATTGTAGTCACTTCAGCCAGTAGTCCTCCTCTTTTTACTGGAAGAGAACGGGCGGATATTCAGAGGAACAAACGGAAATTTGTTGATGTTTCTGGGTGATTTCAACAATCTTTATTATTGTCATCTTCATATAGTCCTTGAACTGAAAAAGAGAAAACTCATATGCCTGATCTTTTAAATCAAGATCCATTGATTATTCTCTGGAAAATCCATGAAACATGTTCAGGAAGTGACCCTTTCTCCAGATCAGCGCCAAAATTTACTGAGTTCCTTTGTGGCCCGTGTTCCATCATGTCTCAAGGAAATAGGTCCAATCGTTTTGACATAATCCTGCAAACAGACAAACAGCAATGAAAACAAGACTGACAGGTCACAAGAAAGAGTTGTAGTATTAAGCGAGAAGCTGTAGTGACACTTTCACAATGAGGCATTGCAGTATGTTTGGATTCACCTTGTTGTATCCGACACACACTTCAGTTCCCCTGAGTGTGTTTGTTAACAGTTCAATCCCAAATCTGCCAGAAATCATGATCCATAAACAAAAACCCCACCTAAGTCCCCCCCCCCCCTTCAGATACAGCAGCTCAGCCACGGCTCCTGAGCATTGTGTTGTAGAATAGCAGATCCCTCCGCTTATCACTCAAACACACACAGGAGGCCAAGTAGCTCGCCTGTGAAGAACAAGAGTAGTTATTCTCAGTTAGAGACAGGGAGACAGACAGATGGTGACAGTGAGATGGAAAATCCTTAAGTAGACAAAGAAGTTCTTCTAAAGTCGTCCCAAACAGAAACTTTATCCCCCCACATTTGATTCATCTTAACTTCATTGGCGCGGTATCTGTGCAGTGGTCAATCATCAGTTCCAGTTTTTGAGGAGCTGTGGTGCTTTTGTTAAAGTTAATTGCAAGAGCATTTGTACTATTCATGTGTTTCATTTGAAAGAAGCAGCCCGAGAAACTCCTCATTAACTCACAGAGAATTTAGAAGTTGAACAAGGAGAAAATCCAGACCGATTGAACAGTCAATGAGCGTCTTCCTGTGAGGCGGCAGCAGCAGTGCGACACCGTGCAAGACAACACAAATGCGAAAAGACGAATTGAGGGACATATGGTTCTGTAACACAGGATTACATGTAATTGGCAACAAAATTAACAAGCACATGAATCATCATTCTGTTTGCAACACATCATTTATTGTCACCATGGGCATATCAAACAGCCCAAGGGTGTTTGCCACAACAATGGAGGATGACGTCTGAGCATCAGCAACACATGACTGGCGCTGTAGGCGCACATCCACATTCACAGTTTGCCAGATGAATTTGGTCCAGTTACCGTAGCTGTGACTGTGAACAAAGTGGTCTGCCAGGGAAGTATCAGCTGCCAGGCAGGAGATTTGAGTTATTGTTAATTTCCTCCGTTACAAGCATCATGACCTGCAGCCAGAGATAAACTCTCGGGAAACAGGAACATAATAGCAGCAAAGATTAACATCAGAGACATGTGATGAAGGTGAACTGAAAATCGAGTTAGTCCGACTCCACATGTTCAAGAAAAGAAAATATACACTTCTTCAAAAAAAATCCTGAAATCTAACACAGGCTTAGGTGCCTCAAGATAAACAGGGAACAGGCCTCCAATAATCTGCTGCGACATATACCTGCAACCATCAGTCCCCACATAAATCCCCTGGATCATCCCAGCAAGGCAGCAGATCATGGATATGCATCACTTAGACGGCGGCGAGGAGTGCAGTGAGGAAAGCCCAAACGAAGGACGAAGTATAAGCAGCACTGATTAGTTAACATGAGGCATGAATGCAGTCCGATAAAACAGGACTAATGGCTCTCAGTAAGCACATAAATCTGCCAAGGCCCAACACTTTCCTCCCTAATCCACATTTAGATCCCGATTTTATTGGATCAGCGAAAAGATGCATATCAGTGCCCTAAAAAAAATGTTTACATCAAGATCCGTGAATTATTCTCTGAGAAATGAACAGAAATGTTGAAAAAAGCCCAAATGTTGAAGAAAGTGACACACACCATATTTTAGTGGGTTTTTTTTTTTTTCTTTGGCCATTACCCACCGTTCTCTAAAATTTCAAAGAAATCAGTTAAGTAGTTTTTGCATAATCCTGGGAACAAACAAATGCAGAGGAAAACATAACCTCATTGGCAGAGGTAGTGAATGTAGCAAAAAACACACCAAATCCTGTAGAGCGAATCTCTGACAATTCATTTCTGTTGATGTAACAGAACCCGGAGCAAACCAACAACATATTTTGCAAATGAGGTGTTATCGTCTCTTTACACACGTCACCACATGCACGGGCCATTTCTCTGCCGCACCGAAGGAAGGAACAGCAAGAACAAACGCATCTGATAAACAGACTCTGGCTGAGCATGAGCAGAAAAAACCTGTTTGTTATTGAACGGAGAGAATACAAGGTGATTTGGAGTTAACCCAGCCAGAGGAAAGCCCAAATGTATCATTCCGATCACCTGGGACAGCTGTTCTAGAATAGATGATGCTATCTGTAGTTCGTGGTACAAGCAGCTGTTTCGCCCTCATGCCTGGATTTATTCCCGGTGTTTATACAAAACACATGAGTTTAATTTTGGATTTTTCTGAAGGTAATCAACAACGACACTCTTGATTAAGAGGAGATAGGAGGGGTTGAATAATTCCGTGTAATCATACAGACAATTCGACCCCGTGTCTCTCAGAGTCACGCCACGCGGATGATGGGCTGCATGTGGGCATGTGAGGGTGCTCGTGTAGATGTACAATTAGCAGGAGGTATAGATGAGAGAGGCCTATTGAAGATGAGAGGGGGTGAGAGGGAGAAGGAGAGAGCTGTCATTTTCAGGAGCGGAGCCATCTCAGTGTCAAGTGTTCGTCCAATTACACCGTAAGTGTCTCTGGTTTCCATCCTCGCCTCCTTCCCTCCCTTTCGTTCCTCCCGCGCTCTCCACTTTCTCCACCAGCTGATCTCTGCTCCTCTCCTTCAACTGTTATTGGTTCTTAAGGAGACTCGAGTAATTGAGGCTCCTCTGCTCTCGTCCCTCTTCCTACGGGTTAGGGAAGAAATAGTTGAAAGAAATACGATTTTGTTTTGTATAATTCAAGGGAAAAGGTTATTTTCTTTAATTTCCTGTACAAAGTTAGATGAGAATATTGATAACATGTGTTTTTACATGTTCACTAAAGGTTTAATGGTTTGTAAAGTAGCAGCAACTTGTTTTTAGACTTCAACTCGATAACAAGATATATAGTTATATCACTTATTAGTGTGGCCGAAAGTTACTTGGTGGGTTTTATAACTGCCAAAGAAAGTCCGGTTTCCTTTTATCAACTGTGTCTAAGCTAATTAGCTGCTGGCAGTCGCCACCAAAGTGTGTTTCTCAGTATCTAACAAATCCTGTAAAAGTTGCACATGGTTTCCTTAGCTTCGACACAAGGCTGACATCTACTTGAGTGTTTTGCAGGGCCCTTAGAGGCCTGGCATATATTTTATTTTGTGTGCATAAGGAAATCATTTGCTGCATCCATTAACTTGTTCCCACAAGGTAATTATCTTGTGCAAACAAGTTATTATCTTGTGTGCACGAGATAAAATGAAAATATCACCTGTCGGGACTTTAGGGGCTCGGTAAGAAACCAAGCACTCGCTGTCTTTTCTCCAAACTTTGCCCTTTAAATAACACTATCCAATTTAGCTGAAATTAAAAAATAAAATTCTAATGACCTACACTCCATTACTTTGAGCTGATTTCCATCTGTTTATGTCCATTCTTGTTATTATATATTTTTTATTTTCCTTGATATTTTAATTGTAAAAATCCTAGTGTTTACCTTTTGTCTGTATATAAAGCACTTTTGTAAAACATAAACCTTTAAATATACATACATTCTACCTAATAAGCTATTTTTTTGTCTGACACTGACCCAAATGACCTATAGACCTAAAAGAAAAAGACACCACTCTGGCAAAGTTGTCAAAGTCGTCAGCCCCTGCTTCAGCACCTCCACCTGGGGGATTCGAGAGGGAGTGATGTGGGCCCAGAATAGCTGAGACCGGGTCCGCAGAGGAAAGTTTCTGACAGTTCATGGCTCAGCTCTAAAATATGAGTTTAAGTTTCTGTCAGTTATACGATGGTGAATTCATGAATACTGAGGAGAGGGGAAATGGGCTAAAGCTGGATGGGACCCATGAAGGGCTGAGAACGGATTTGATTATAAATCCACCAGATTCCACCCTCCCACTGTCGGATGCCAAAGTCAACTCTTCACAGCACGGAGCCTGGCATTGTACCCATCACAACAAAGAGATTAGAGCGTCTTCCACCCAGAAGACTGAGACATAAAATGAACCATATTTGAATGTAATAAATCTTTCCACATCCTCCCAACACTTTGTTATTGTTTCTATATTTGTGTCTCCAGTTGTGCGTCGCGCAGCTTCATCCCAGAAACTCCTCTGGCTGAGCAGCAGTTGCCTACTTTGTCTTCATTTTTCCTTGGGTACATTATTTGCTCTTTAAAGTACGTGAAATGCTCATATATGCATGTCACAGTTTTTGTGCAATACATGAGGTGTGATAAAAAGATGTGTTTTAAGATGCCTGATTAAATGATTGGGTTTGAGACTAGAAGGCATCCGGATGTGGGCCATTTCAGGCAATGATGAGACACAGGAAAAAATGGATGTGAGCTATTTTACAAGTTGCTTTCTAGTAAAATATCCCAAAATATATATGGGCCTTTTTTGGCAAACATGCGGTGCTCTAGGCAAGGTGTAATCTGGATGTGAACCTAAGTGGCCCATGTGGTAAATGGTGAATATGGCCCAAATAGCACAAAACAAATTCAGACACGCGGTTGACTTGCGGTATTGCCATGGCTTACTAGTGGCCCACATCTGGCAAACAGAGGCGGATCATTCCACGTGGCATGTGGGCCAGCTGACAGTGTGGTAGTGTGACAGCGTGGGCCAAATCTGGGCCAAAATAACTTTGCTATGTGGGAATGTTTGAGCTACGACAGTGAGTCCACCATGTTAATCCACAATGAAATATTTAAAAAACTTTTAAAATTTATGCCAGATTATAATTTTTTGGACCCCTGACTTTTCCCCCTTCACCTCCACAGGGTTGATATTTGTGGTTTTGAGTCATCTGTTGGATAGATTTGCCACGATACTGGTACAGACGTTCATTTCTCCCTTGGAGTGAATTGTAATACCTGTCATGATCCCTCGGCTTTTAATGTTAACAAAGATGATGGAAATGGACTTTGACAGGGAGGCTCTAAAACAAAGGCTCAGAGTAATCAAGTTTAATTTCATCGAGCAGCAAGTGCATTCCACTTTATTCCACACGCTCAGTTCACTCAGTGTTTATTGTGCTGGGAAAAAGCAGAAAAAAACCCCTAGAAGAAAGGCCAGTAAACACTGATTAGCTGTTCATCTTTCAAAATTCACCTGGCAGGCTGCAGCCTGTATCTGCGTGTTTGTTCGTCAAATGCACTTTGATTTTTTTTTGTGTTTGAAAGAGAAAAGGTTTGCCACCCAGGGACATAGAGAAGAAATGATTGTTTATCTCTCTTTTGATATTACTCGTCTATTTAATACTAGCTATTTTGTCATATGTACCTATTTTGTCTTTCTGCCAAGTGGTGAAGTTTTCTGTTCGTCCTGTTATAAATTAACTAATTGAACATATTTCAGTTTTTTCTCTCCTTCACTTTAATGCTTCTTATAATTGACTCCACAGTGTGAACTCTTTTAAAAGTCTGGGACTGAAATCCATTAGCCGAACTCCATCAATAACAGCCAGTCTTTTTCTGTGAACAATGTCAGATGTGATACATTTGAGTATTTATGTATTCAGGCTGCTGTGCTTCACTCAGGAGAGCTCGAGTAGAAAAAAATTACAGACCAAGAGGTTGTAAAATGAGATGGATATGACTAAGTGTGTGTGTGTGTATATATCTGTGTGTGTGTGTCCATTGTGTATTCGTGTCGCACAGCTGGACATCAAAAGTATCGGGTGTTAGGACTGGCGATGGTGTTGCCATGGCTACCAGAAGTCTGTCCTCTTTTCTTTTTTTTTTGTCGTCCCAGGATCTCATAGGATGTGAAGAGAAAAACAATGGAAAGAAAATTGGGTGGGGAGCCCCACTTTCTTAAGCACTTTTAATTGTATTCTGCGGAGATGTCCTCGTGAGATGCTCTTCTGATTTGGTTTTTCAAAAATAAGCATTCGGTGAACTGTTTTACTTTTGGCACGATGCCGAACTCAAGATAAAAGCTTCATTAAGCAGTATTTCTGACAGTATTTCTGACAGTATTTCTGTTTCATTTAGAAGCAATCAAACAAGTCTCTTTGCCCAACAAGTCAGGTCATAAGTTAGGAAATAAGTCGTCATTACAACTCAGCCTCCAAATCTGTAATAGTAGCACTGTTATCTGAGGATTATTTACATTCCCTGGTTGTTACTGTAGATTGTGTCGCATCCACTTTCAAGAAAGCGGGGGGGGTGTACTCCTCATAATCCAGCACAGGCTAAATAAGGTTATGCACATGTTGTTATGTTGAACATGGAGCACTTTGTAGTTTGGATTTTTTAAAGCAAATTGTACTTACTTGATTCTTGTTGTTCTGCGTTTGTACGTGGTTGAATGCACTTATTTTAAGTTGCTTTGGATAAAAGCGTCAGCTAAATGAAATGTAATGCTATGTAATGAACATGTGCACCAGATGCAAACATGAGTAATGAGGTAGCGATGGAAACTTTCTGTGCCACATGCAGTATGTTTAGCAGAAACATATGTCAGATGCATAAACACAGCACACACTTGTTCAGGCCGGAAAACATGACAAACAGTGCAGCATCAGGATGTTTGCAACTTGTACCATAATTGTGTGTTTGTGCCGTTAACAGGCTCAATCTGTTTACTTCAGCGAGGGCAGAACACGATCTCTCGCTGCCACTCTGCCACACGCACCCGCTTCACAGCTCTCGTAGCCGGCTTCAATTTGACATTTCTGTCCCCACATATCATTATGGGAGCCCACCACATGGTGCTGGGTAATGCAGTTGGCCAGGTGCGGTACATTAACACTCTGTGTCTACAAGTCAAATTGTACTGCTGCTTGCTTAGTGGAATGAAGTCATTTGGAGAAAATATGGAAAAATACATGACTGGGACCCAAAAGTAACAGCTGCTCCATCCTAAAACGAGGCTCATATACTGTTTGTCACAAAATATTTTAAACATCCTGAACAACAATGAGGTTTATTTTGTAGATATTATTTGTGGATTCCCATTTTTTCATTTTATGTTTGAGATTTTCCATTTTTAATTCATGGTAATTATATGCGGTATATAGAATACATAGTGTATTCTAAATCTGGATCTATATAATGTGGTGCACCTTCCATAATGTGAGTGGTGTTTAACATTGGCGGAGTGATATGATGTAAGATGCGATGTACCACTTTGGTTGTGGGGAGTTCAGGTTTGGAGATTCGGACTAATGTGTTTGGTGTCACATATTAAACTGTCCCCATTCTTTTGCTTTACCCAGAGCTCTAAAGTAAGTTATAGTCTAGTTAAGGCTTGGGGGGAAATACTTCCTCACAGTCCTCAGCTAATAGTAATATACATAGTAATTTGTGCACAATGCAGCTTGGTAAAGTAGTTTTAAAAAGGAAATATTAAGGAGGCATATTGTGCTTTTTTCAATGTTTCCCTTTCCTTTGTAGTATATAGGTTTTTGTTTATGTGAATGTTGTCCAACTGAGTTTCCCCTATTCCGGATAATAAGCTAACTAACTTACTAACCAACTAACTAACTAGCTAAATAACTAACTAACTAACTAACTAAAAGGTCTGTAAAGAAACCTAATGTTTGCGATAAAGGGGGCTCCTCTCCCTGCAGAAAACACTGCTCCTGTAGCACCTGAAATAGCTCGTCAGTAGTCCAGGCTCTAATTCCGTGAATTGTGAAGTCATGTGACATCACAATTCCCCACATTTGCGCAATGCCTAGTCTTGCACCCCCCCATCAAAGCCTAGTAAAACGGCCAACATAACAGACATGCGTTTGAAGTGTTGACCAATCACAACTGTGTGGGCCAGCTGGCCAATCAGAACAGACTTGGCTTCATCGGAAAGGGGGCCTTAAAGAGACAGGAGCCTTTCAGATAGAGGCTTTTAATTAGAATTATGAACCTGAATATGAGCATAACATTCTCAGTCTCATTTAAAAGAATGTAAACTAAAACTAAATATTGTAGTAGGAATACAGTGCAGTAGCAGTAGAACACCAGTCATGTTGTTTGTAGCCATGGTATAGGAACAACCTTGCCTTAGGCAGGTCCAGGGGTGTTGAGGGTGAAACCAGGTCTCCTTTGGTCTTTAACTTGTTTTTGGCCCTGCATGTGAATCTGATGCTCCTCACTGACTCATACAGAATTCACAAGTGTGTAATAAGAGTAGCTTTAGGGCAGATCAAGCTGCACTTTCAATAAAACTTAAAAAGATCACAGACTGAAAGCTGTGAGTAACGTGATGTTATTGTGGTGCACTTTGAACAAGGTAACGACATGAAAGCAACACATTTTTATGAGCATTGAAATCAGGTTCGATGATAAAAAAAAAGTTAATTCTCCCAAACATCTGAAAGTTTATACCAGTACAAGATACTTTGAGTCTAGTTTATCCGGGTAACTTATGTGTACTAAAATGCAAGAAAATAATAAACTACTGCGGATTAATTGGCCTAATGGGACCATCCAAATGGAAAACAAAATGAAGGCTGTAACAAAGAGAAGCCCCAGGGAGAACTGCACATCAAAAATAGAAGTGGCATTTCCCATTGTGACAGAAAATGTGTTATATCAGCTGAACCCATTCAGTGCTGTGACCTTCATGCCAGAGTCAAATTTGAGGTAGTTCATTAGAAATGCACAGTCGACAGTGTCACCGAGTGCACTAAGATGTAAAAGTAATGATTTTGATCTCTCACCTGTCTGCGGCAAAATGAGGATCGATTGTTAATTTAACCGTAAACAGTTTCTCCACCTTTTGTGGGAAAAGAGAGAGACAGAGCTATGCTGAGTTATTGTGTGATTAAATAATAATAAGTCATAATAAGTAAGCTGTCAGTAGCCAAATCTACAAGCCAACACAACCAAGCCACACAACCCAAAAACTCTGGGGAAAAAACACTCGCGCGTTTTGTTATAGTTCCTCTAAGTCAGAAACGTCATGCTTGAGCGACTCGATTGCGCTTCCTGGGTTTTGTGTCGTAACAAGGAACTGGAAGTCTCCATACATGGTCTTGGCCCACCCCCCCCACCCGTCCCCCCACACTCGCTACGCCGGGTTTACACCGGAGGCAGCGAGGCTGCGAGGCTGCGAGGCAGCGAGGCTGCGAGGCAGCGCAGCGCCGTTCCCAAGCGCGCAGCCGGGCTGTTCACACCGGACGAGCATTTCTCCGCTGGTCAGCCCGCGATTCACTCACATGTGGCATTTATCTGGATCGTTGGGACTGGGAGGCTGCAGCAGCTGCTCGGGCGCGACCGCTCGCTCTCCCGTGCGTGAGCTGGAATTTGTGTCAGCGCCACACAGCCAGCAGTGTGGAAGACTTCCGCAGTGTTCAGCGCTACTGTAACCCCCGAACCCCGACATTCAACGGGTACAACAACAAGCGGAGAAAGCAGAATCGCGGGCTGACCTTATATATACAGTCTATGGGGCTGACCAGCGCGGAGAAATGCATGTCCCGTGTGAACAGCCAGGCGGCTGCGCGCTTGAGAACGGCGCTGCGCTGCCTCGCAGCGGTCTTCCACACTGCCAGCTGTGTGGAAGACTTCCGCAGTGTTCAGCTCTACTGTACGCCGGGTTACAGTAGTTACGCCGGGGTACACCGGACGCGGAAGCGCCGCTGCGAGGCAGCGCAGCGCCGTTCTCCAGCACGCAGCCGTCTGGCTGTTCACACGGGACGAGCATTTCTCCGCTGGTCAGCCCCATAGACTGTATATATAAGGTCAGCCCGCGATTCTGCTTTCTCCGCTTGTTGTTGTACCCGTTGAATGTCGGGGTTCGGGGGTAAATGATGGTCTTCATAGCCCCCCCCACCCCTCTCTTTCTCTCTCTGTCTGTCTGCTTGTGTGCTTGTAGTGGATGGGCAGAGGGGGACATTTAATTATGTGATTGGGAAAATTAAAACTCCAGGACAACAGAAGGGGAATACAAAGTATGGGATGCATATTTGATAATTTATATCATATAAAATATGTAATTTATATCATTTAAAATCATGGGGGGAGAGGGGAGCTGGCTCATTAGCATTTAAAGGAACAGGCACTCAAAACAGGTCACTCTGTGGAGGGCTGTTTTATACAGGGTAAAAAGGGTGCTGTTTGAAATGATCCTTGTGGTATTTTGACCAAAGTATGTTACAGACATTTCATTAAGACCCCAAGGAACCATATCAACTTGTGGTAAAATGGGCATGCTATGTCCCCTTTAAACTGTGAAGAGGAAGTGAGAACAGATGTCAGCTAAATTTACATTTGCTATTTGAAACATTATTGTTATCACATTATCATATGATTATGTTGAACATCCACAGGATGTCGCTATTTTACATTACATTATATTTTCCATATGCAAGTACATGAAAGAGTTTTTATATTAAAATCAAGGCCATTAAAATTTTGTAAACAAATTCAAACCTGTTCATATCCCAATTTATTAGTGACCTTTCACAATAGGAACAGTGATAGTCCACTTCACAATAAAAGCTCCTTTAAAGTCAAGTGTAAAACTGCATGACACACACTAATTCACTTTCTCACATATGATCCTATAATTTGCACACATATGTGTCTATGCACAGGGTGTGCGTTTGGTGTGAGTGTATAATGTCTAACACCTCAGACACCACACACACACACACAGGCATTCCTCGGGCTGCATGCCCCCAACCCCCAACTGTTAGGGTCGCCCAAAGGACACATGAAGGAAAGCTGAGTCGTTTTATGACCAGAGGGCAACATGAGGGGGGGAACAAATTTGTATCGAGAGCAAAAACAAAAGTTCCAGCATGGGTGACTTTCTAGAAATGGTCCTATGGTGAAAGGTTTTAAGGGCATACGTTTTAATTATGCTTATTCCACAGAAAGATATAAGTTTCATTTCTTGTTCGTAAGAACATCCCACGTGCTCTGTGTTACCTCAGGGTAAAACATCAGCGGGCTGTAGTGTTCAAAGTGCAAAACACTTTCCCGGGAACATGCTGAAGTGTTGTAATGTTAGCTGTGATGTTAGTTAGCTAAACCGCTAATGACAGGGAGGGTGAGAGAGAAAGTGGGTGGTGTGACTTTCATTTATCTACCAAAGTGCTACAAGCCAGTGAGAGCAACAAGGGGGGAAAGCCAGGCAGCAAATAAGCAACTTCGACAGGTTTTAAGCTGAAAACGATACTTGAATGAGCCTCAGAGACGTGTAAATGTGTTAACACACAATCACTTCAAGTCAAATTGAATTTACGCACCAAATTAACATCTGGAAAAGGCTTAAGGAGTGCGGTCTTGTATTGATTTTTTTGAAGGCCCACCTATCCTGACGCTCGTATTGCCACACGTTCTGCTGACATTTTGTGGAATGTGGAGCAGATCCCATAAAAAGCTGTCGGTCAGCTCCACCAATTGGAGGGGGGGGGGGGGGGCATTCACATTACAATTGTTTATTGAAATAATGCACCATAAACCACTAATAGGTTGACGTTTATATTGCGGTAACACCTTCTAAAGGTTAAGAAATAAATAAAACAAAGGTCATAAACTTCCCAACTTTACGTCTGTGTATATTTGCACAAGTGTGTGTCGGCTCTTGCTCCGCTCCCCCATTCCTCAAGGCATTTTTGACACTTGGCTTCAAAGTTGGACCATTCTGTTGCTCCTACTTGGCGCCCCTGTTCTATACGTCCTGTGTGTTGTAATTATCTTCACCTCTTTTACCTCCGAACCTCCTAAAGATTTATTTCTTCCCCTTATTCCCTTTTCATTGCCGACTGTTTCGCATCTGCAGTTTCAATCATCCCCGTGCCAGGAAAAGTGTTTGCTGGTTCATTGCAGCATGGGGTATATTTACCAGTAGGAAGCTCAGGAACAGCCATAAAGATGTTTCACATTAATTTGTTTGCGTTGTGCCTTTGACCAACTTCACACATTAGCCCGTATTCCCCCCCAATGCTTACAGGTCAAATCAGCTGGGAAAGAGTTTGGTGAACGCTGCATTTAAACTTTTTTCCCCCGTCTCTATGGAAATTACGAAATGAAATTAAACCCCTGTATTCTAAATACTCTCCCTCAGGTAACTAATGATGTATAATGAGTGAATCATAACGTAGGAATGTCTCGGTAGTTGAACCATATTTTAAGAAAAGCACAGTGTGCATTACAATAAAATCTCTATATGTTTAAGTCTCCGGGGAAATAATCAAGTCAAGTCAGCACCGGCAAGATATTTAGTATGCTCACATTGTTTCGCAGTGCACAATTTAAGTCCAACATAAAAGGATGTGTCCCATTTTGAGGCTGTTTGCCTGTAACATCAGATTTAAAATGATGAAAACGCACAACCACACACACAGACCTTGCAGGACTCAAATGTGTTATTTAAAGATTTATTTTGAAAGAAAAACAAAAATGCTCCTCAAGATGATTATCAGTCATTATTATAAAGTATCTAAATACAGGCAACTGAGGTATATCTGTCTTTCTACAGGTGGGGTGAGAGAGAGAGAGAGAGAGAGAGAGAGAGAGAGAGAGAGGCAGAAAGAAAGAAAGTGTGAGGGGTGAACAGTGAGAGAGCGGCACGAAGCTTGCAATAACAAAGATGAGAACAAAACATGGGGGAAAATAACAATGTACTGTATAAAGGCTGAACGTGGAGAGTGTGGGTGTATGATCTGAAGAAGTGGTCTACATGAGCAGGGCACATCATTCATTGCACTAATCTCTATATAAAAAGGCAATAGGCAAACATTTCCACACCTTGTATCACAGCCTCAGATGCATTTCAGCGTAGAAAATAAAGTCATGTTGGGCTCCATTGACTTCATATAACCTTCTGCATTCAGAAAAAATGCATGCACTTTTCAAAAGTTCCGTAATTTCCAGCAAATGTTCTGGCAAGTTTAAAATAGATGCAATAAGAACATCCCTTCAAAGAACCTTTATCATATTGTCCTGTGTCGATTACATTTTTCCATCAGTGCGTGAAAGAATTTGGTGACTGTGCACTTCATGTGATTCAAACCGAGATCACAACACATTTCTGAAAGGAAAAGTTCACTAATGCCTGCTGCACAGATGATAACCTGTCGGGTTTGGATTCCAGTTCAGCTCCCCTGATGATTGCAGGGGATTTGAGACTGAGATGATCTGACCAAATGATCCTGTAGTGTTGAATGAAAGGATTGGGCGAGTTAGCAGAAACCTGCAATAACCAGTAAGAATGAGCTGACTGGGAAGGGTCTTACTTGTGTTAAGAACCGAAACACACAAGACAAACTTGTGGAACGCCAGCAGTCCGCCTCCAACTACGTTTTTATCCTGAAGTCTAGTCGATCATGCAAGATTCTGTGGGGCTCTTAAGTCTCTGAAATCACCACTTAGAATTTGCCAAGTGTGTGGTCCCGCAATTAAGAGATAAAAAAAAATGTTGCATCTGTAATTTTTTTAATCAGTTAAGATTTGAAAGATCTCTAATGTGCAGCAGACATTACTTGCAGACGTTTTTTTGAAAAGCCACAGCCAGGAGAGGGTTACATTCACTTAGCATAACGACTGGAAACATGGTTAACAGCTAGCCTGGGTATGTCCAAAGGTAAAAAGGAAAACAATATTTAAAACTCACAAATTAGCACATTCTGATTTGTTTGTTTAATCCAGACGTAGATTTAAGTGAAAAGGTGCAAAATCCTGCAGCATTGTCATCACTCTCGGGTTGCCAGGGACCCAGCGGAGATTCCACGGATGTGTTTTTACACTTTGATTTGTACTGATTAAACAAACGAGATTTGAGGTGCTACTTAATGAGCTTTAGAGGCATAACACAGCCAGGTTGGATGTTTTCAGTCTTCATGCTAAGCTAAGGTAACCGGCTGCTAGCCGTAGCATACGGACAACATGATACAGGTCTTCTCTTCGAATCGTGTTTGTGAAAAACACAAACCTTTTCTTTTAATGATACATTTCTCGTCTGTTGTTCTCCTGCAGATACAAAGACACTCTCACACAGACCATGTAAGGCAAAGCAATTTGCTTAACAAACAATAGGCAGCAATCATTATGACTTGCAAAGACTGGAAAATACATAGATACATACATTCATACAGAAACACAAAGGAGGCTCAATGAACATATAAAAAGGGTCTGAAGTCTGTCGATTGTCAGCTCAATGATTCGTAATCAGTTGTCATCTTAAAGGCAAAAAATGCATTTTGGTGTATTTGACGTACTGCAAACGAACAGCAGTCATTATCATTAAATGTACGTTCATATATATCATTATATTATTGTGTAATACATGATCACGCTTAACTACTTATCTGTTTATTCATCAAAATAAATTCAGATTTTCTGTAATAATTTACCTTATCTAGTTCGATGTATTAACAAAGGGTACAATACGAGTAGATTGTGTGTCAGTGTGTGTAGATGGAGGCTGAAACCAGCGGAGGTTTTTTGAAAGGCAAACAGCTCAGGCCCACATACAGTACAGTGGTTCAGCCCTGTTACATGTGTATGAGTGTGAGTGGGTGTGCAGCGTATTCATATGCCAGTGGGATTGAGCACATTTGTCTGTCTGCCCCTCTCCTGCCAACCACTTGCACAGTATTTTGACTGAAACACACACTCTCTCACACGCTCACACACACACACACACACACACACAAACACACACACACACACTCATATCCACATTGTCAGACTCAAAAATGATAAGTAAAACCAGATGAAAATGGAGAGAGAAAAGTAATAACACAAGGAGTGAGTGTATCCAGTGAGAAGCAGAGTAATTAGGCTGATTGAATGAACTACAGTATCGGAGTCGGAGAGACGGTTCTCCGTGAGGGTTCAGTCCGCTGCTCTCCTTGGAGGAAGTGCATTCTGCAGTGTCAGTCCACCAGCCCTGGTCCATCCAGTAAAGAGCCAAGGGGAGCTGTCACTTCCCTGTAGCCCCACACACGAGTGCTCCAGCAGTCAGAGGGGAGAGGTACTGTCGGGCGGATGGGGAAGACCCCATGTGAGAACAGTGCCCATCCCAGAGGTCTGTGGATCACCACACACGGCAGATGTTGGCAGGGACCATTTGGCTGCTCTTGTTGCAGCTGAATGCTTTGGAAAACTCTGGGAAGTTCTGAAGGGAGCCCAGTACCCTGTGACACATGAGAGGATTTACATGACACACTGTTTTCCCAAGTTTTTAAAATGTTAATACCACTGTAATGGGCTTCCTGCCCTTTGCCCCAAGCATAATACTGTTGGTTTGGATTTACCTGAATTTCCCCGGACTGTGTACATCGACTTTGATGGAATTAACAGCCTGTTCTGGTCTGTGTGTCCCACACCACACCTGAAAAAAACAGTGATTAAGATCCATCCTTACATTAATTTATCCATCCATCCATCCATTATCAATTCATCCACCCATTGTAACAGGGGTGTGTTTTACTAAATAAAAACCAGTATCCATCCATTCATGTCCATAGAACATCCATTTACCTGGTCTTTCATTCCATCCAACCATCATCCATCCGACACCTTCAAATCACAAAATATTCCATCCATCGATCCATCCCACCAATCAATAAATCAACAAATCTGTCCATCCATCCATCAATTCATCCACCCATTGCAACACAAAATGTTTAAAAAAATAAAACCGGTATCCATCCGTTCATATCCATAAAACATCCATGCACCTGGTCTTTTATTCCATCCAACCCTCATCCATCTAATCAACAAAAATTCCATCCATCCATTTTACAATCCGTGATCTAAGAATCCATCCCTCTGTTACCTGAGCAAAGTTTAAGAAGAAGAGTTGATCGTGGGAAAGGTCAATGCCAGGCAGTGTTGGCTCCTCTCCGTGCTGACTCACATAGTTCTTGTAGGCCTATTGTTTTGACACAAGACAGATTAAATTATTAAAGATGACCTTTTTATTTTTTTATGAAAAAGAAAAAAAAAAAAAATTTCAGCTTGCTTCTGTACTTTATAAATCTCGGAAAACCATTTCTGACTATTCAGCTGTAAATTTTGAACAAAATAAAGCAATAAACCCAGCATTTTAAATAAAAAATTCAGAGAGATGCTTCATAGTACATGATGTGTTAAATATTTAATATGTGCTACATTATTCAAATGTATAAGAATCAAACATTTTAAAGTTTAACCACAGACGGATGTTATTGATTGACAACATAATCCAATTATTGTAGCTTGACAATTATAAGAGGGCTGTAGGCTAAAAAAAATATAAAATGATAATGACAATGCATTATAAAATGAGATTTTAATTCCTGATGAGCATAATGTGTGTTGTGGCTATTAATATCGATGCAGTAGAGGAACATGTGTAAATAGCAACAAGCAGCGATACACAAGTTCTTATCCCTTTGTGCTCAGCGGAGGGAAGCAGCTCAATCGATATATGAATAAAATCCAAGAGCAGAAATGCGGAGGCTTGTCGCCAAAGCATAAACATCTAATTTTGTGAAATTTGGACCACTTGCTTTTGTACACGCGTTGTGAGCTTGACCTTTGACAGATTTGAAAAAAATATCAACAGCACAGGTCCTGAACCTGCCCCTGACCAGTTTGTATATAAATTGTCTTTTTTTTTTCAGTATTGGTTGTTATTCCATTTATGAAAATGACACATTTCTGCGGGATACTGCCTCTAAACCTCTCGTAGAATATGGGTTAAGATTCTGTTTGGAGATTGTTGAGCTGTACCTGTGTCGTGTCTACATAATATACATCTGTGTTGTTTTTGAAATAATCTGTTCAACCGTGAATTATTCGCCATGAATGAAATTTGTCGCTGCAGCTTATGTAAAATGTATTTTCAGCATTTAAATGTGCATCTAAATGCTAATTCACGCATTGTAAAAAAAATCGAATCACTGATTGCCTGCAAAAGAGCCACAGAATTGACTATATAAATGCATTGCACAGAAATACTTGTATGACAGAATGCTTGTTTCGCAATGAACATGTTTGTCATCTTGCATCACATAAGAATCTGTGAACGTCCTTTTGCTGTTCAATGCTATTAGTGGCAACACCATGTTCTTCATTGTTGTGTATACAGCAGCTAATGAGCCAGTCTGTGACGTGGCGAAATGACTCCTCTATTCATGTTAGCAAACTGATGATAATAACAAACCCCCGACCAAGCCCCCCCCCCCCACCTCATCTGTAAACCAGCGCTCTTAAACCAAGTTTCCTCCTTTGTTTTCAGGCTCATTACCTGATACGCCTGACGTATCCCTCCATTGTCAGCGATGTTCTCCCCGAGGGTGTTGTTACCATTTAACTAGAGAGGCGACAGAAGGAGAGAGATGACAAAGATTGGCAAGTAGAAAGGACAGACTGTCATTTTTTTCTCCTATATATTCCAGCAAATCACAAATAATGCTCTTTGGAATCAAGAAATAATTTTCTCGTTGAATAAAAGAGGCATTGTTCAAAGCAAGAGGACAGAGGAGAAGAGGCAAAGGCAGGGAGAGGGATTGATATGTCAACACAAAATATTAAAGACGATGAGATGAAGCTGCAGAAATGGGGGGAACAGAAGATTTTGCCAGTTGGATACGCTGGCAAAGCTAAAAGGAAATAAAATAAGACAAAAGCAAGGTTGAGGATAATATTTGAGAAAATATTGTCCATAAAACACAAAATCTGATAAAATGAAGCAGAGAGAAGTAGAGTCTACCAAGACGTACATTAAGTCCGTTGGCCAGGTCCCAACTGAAGTTGCCGTACTGATCGACGATGCACTTTGACAGCTCCAGGAACCTCTGAGTGGAGTCTGGTGTCCACCAGTCCTTCAGGTCACCGTCCTTATCATAGTTACGGCCTAAAAAAAAGAGGCCAGATGCACAGAGATTCAGCTGCTTGGATTTGATCAACAAAATAAACTATTGTGATGTATTTCAAATGACCCAAAAAGCTTTTATCTTTTTCTCTGAGACAGAACTCAAAAGCCGCATGCGGTGTAAATTACATGTTTCCATTCCATTTCATTACTTTCCATTGTGTGTTTCTGGGCAGCTTGCAGTTGTGGATTTCAGTATAAAAGAACACTGACATCTTAAAAATTGAACCTAATAACTTCAAAATGAGAGCAGTACAAAACAATCTGAGGCGGAACTCAGAAATGGCATGTCAAAACTTTTTTCGTGAAATGGTACCAGTTACAGAAAGAGAAATTATCCAAAGCAATCAGGCAAAACTGCCTCCGGGCGGAAGCGAGAGCAACAATGTGGAAAATCGTACCATTGTCATCAAAGCCATGTGTGATCTCATGACCGATCACCATGCCGATGCCGCCGTAGTTGAGAGATTTGGCCTGGCCTTTGCTGAAGAAAGGCGGCTGGAGGATACCTGCGGGGAACACTGACACCAGGGGAAAAAAACAAAAACACTTTAAGTCATTTGTCTTTTAAAATAACTGCACGTATGAATGTTTGTAAACCTTTGTGCACGTGTGAATGTACCTATTTGGTTTTTGCTGGATGAGTAGAATGCGTTGACGACAGCAGCTCCGGTGACCCACCTGAAGAACAGTTCAGAAGTGCGAAGGGCGGCATGAAAATTTGAGTATTAAAATTAACACGTGGTTAATAATAACCAGGCTAATATTAGCATTCCTGCTGTGCTCAGCTGAAGGCTGAACTGTACATGTGAGTAGGAGTCTGTGTGGGAGAGTGTGAATGCACTATGCTACATGCAAGCTTGTGTTTCACACCACAAATACCATTAGTGGATAAGTGATTTGTTATAAGTGTATTAAATACTTCACATCGTAGCTTTAAATTACTGCACATCCGAGAAAAAAAAAAGCCCTCTTTGTCGAGCATCAGTGTAATTACAAACCCCCCCCCCCCACCACCCCACCCCCGGGGGATCTTACTCGTCTTTGTTGACTTTGACTCGGAGTTTCCGCAGACGTTTCTTCTGCACATACTCCAGGTTCTGTAGGATGTTTTCAAAGTACTCCTCTGCGTTGTAGCTCAGCTAACACCAACACAGAGCCAGAGAAGCAGGAGGATTAGCTGCGATGAGAGCTATCAACACCCGGTCATATATTCAGCAGCAAGCCTCACGAGAGCCAAGAATGCACCGAGATGTTTTTCACAGAACAGAACCGATATGTGGCTACAATGAATGCACATTGTGTTCTCTTACATTAATTTAGCGGAAAAAACATAATTGCATTTTTTTAAGACACTCACATCTTTGTACTCATTGTTCAGGTATTTGTCGTCCATGATGTTGTCGGAGTAGCCGATCCGCTCCCGGATGGCTCGGGCCTACAGACAGAGGGAGAGAAGATTCGATAAACAAACCCCTCCAGTCGCCACAAATCCTACAGAACACAACGTGAAGCACCACAATAACATCAGACGGGTAATTATAAGGAATACCTTCTCCTCCGCTGCTTTCTTAGTCTCTGCATCCATCCAGGTCAGGTCATCAAGGTTACTGATGAACACTTCCCGAATGTCTTTGATCATCTCTTCCATCTGATTCCCCCCCACACACACACAGACACACACACACAAAGAGAGAGAGAACAATCAGAAACATGTCACTAATGTATAACAACAAAAAGTGTAGAAAGAACACAGAGCCTCAAACTGTCAGTCAGTACAAATTGTCCATTGTGTGGGAGTTTTTTTAATCTTCTTTATTCATAAGGTCGGCGGAGGGGATCCAGTGAAAAACACAAAAAAACAGTCTTGCAACATACTGTGCAACAAAGTCATGAAAATACAATTCCCTGAATTAGGCCTCATGTTTACACAGTCACACATAAACGCACGATGGAATCTATGTTCCACTCCCTCTGTCTGGAGGGCGACGACCTTGGGTATTAAAGTGATTGTATCCATGTCACTGATATGCTATCAAGAATATGGATTCACATAAAAGGAACAAGGTAATGACAAGTATAAATAATTCATTAATAATGACTTAAATGTCGACTGTAAATAGAGTGTGAAAAGTCATTCGGACTTATTAACAAAAGTCTCCTCTTCTTGCATTAGAATTCTCCTCACTAGATGTCTGCTATACCATCTGTAATTTTGTAGATGTATAATTAATATTGCTACTGATGTACATATTTTAAATATTTTCATTTACTCACAGAAGCATCTGGTAGTTTTAAATTGGGTTTTCTGTTACTAAAATAACCTTGTGCCATATAAATGTAGATGCTGGAATATGTTATTATATTCTTACTAAATAAATAAATGTTTGCTCCTGAACAAACATTTTTATGTCAACAATTTGTCTTCACAAAATATATTGACAGAACTATGATAGTCTCAAGTTACAAATTCGCTCAGCAAGGTGCTCCACATCAAAAGGGTGATTTTGTGGGGGGTGGGAACCTGTGGTGTAAAGTTAATGTTTCTGTAATGTATTGCTCTCCAGTTTAAAAGAATGTGCCTGCACACAGTGGGACAGACAGACTGACGCCACCATGGTGTCACAATGCTGCTCGATCCATGTCTCGTACATGATCTCTGCACTATTTTATGTCCATAAACATAATCAGATTTAGAATAATTCCAGCATAAAGTTTGTGAACCTATAAAAGAATGCAGGCAAAAGAGGAGAGGGGTAAATTAAAACAATTGCAGTGACAGTGGAGGTCAACCAACCAGATTCCTCAAAGCGGCTCACTGAGACCACAGTGAGCTGACGGAGGCATTCCAGTGTCTTATCACATCAGCAGACCCCTCAATAACACACTGCACGGCCACTCGGACAACACGCTGTGGTTCGCCACAAACCATAAACGAGCGACATAATGATGAGGCTCTTCCTGAAAACCTTTTAGCGTCCAGCTTGTGTGTGTGTGTGTGTGTGTGTGTGTGTGTGTGTGTGTGTGTGTGTGTGTGTGTGTGTGTGTGTGTGTGTGTGTGTGTGTGTGTGTGCCTGCGTTGCAGCTGGTCTGTTTGTGGAATCCCATAATGGTTGAATGCAGGGGCTACTAAGTACGCATGCATCATAATAGTATGATGATGGGCATTGATCCACTGCTATTCAATTTGATTTAATTTACTCAGTCTCCAAACACTAAACAAAGTAATGTTCATATCAAATCAATGACTGGATTATATTCAGTCATTTTAAAATAGTACATCAGATGGAGCCTTTCCTCTGCACTGTATGTAACGATGAATAAGTACCCACCTCCCTGAAAGTCTGTTTATTATCATTAAATGCACATAAACATCTTGTGTAACTACGCATGAACTGCAAGGGACTATACATGTATCAGCTTGAAACCTTAATTTGGTAAATTGCCGTGTCAGTTATGTTTGTACTGTTCCCTTTTCAGAAATTAAATAAATACATAGATAACAGGTAGATCCAAAGAGAGGCACCATACTTTATAAACTAATCATTTGTATGTGTGTGAAATCTGTATCAGTAAAGTAGTTAAATGTCATGAAAATGGCCCAATTTTGCCTCTAAAGTCTCGAGCGGAAGAAGTTTAACATAGCATGAAATGGAAAAGGTAATTTACACCATGTTTTTAGTGTAAATGTCTGCTGATATCTTCCGACGAGGTGCATCCAGGGACCGTCGGAAATGCTAACGTCCGCAAGCTGAGCCACTTCTGCTGGACTTTTAGGTTTAAAACTTGGTGTAAATGACCTCGTTTCGAGACAAATATGAAGACAGGTCACTAATCAGCTGAGTAGATAATGAGTGAATTTTCATTTCTGGGTGAACTATCCCTTTAACGGCCATGTATTTGGGGAGAGGAGTGTTCATATATCTTCTTGCAGGATCAAAAGAGTTGTGTGTTGTTTTTCACAAACTCAAACACTCACACCAACACATTTGCACCGGGCGCAAAGTGAGATCCACACACAGGACTGGGCAAAGGTGCAGGAAATGACAGAGATTTACAGTGTGTGAAACGCTCGTCCGTTATGACTGATGTACGCATTCTCACACACACAATCTGACTCGTGTGCACGTGGCCATGTGCCAAAGCACGCACACACACACACACACACGCACACACACACACACGCATAGCAATGAGTGTGGGTGGTGTGGGCATGACAACTAGGATACCTTGTTCAGCTGCTTTCAATGGGTGCAAGCAAAAATAAATACATTACCGTGGTGGAGACACAAAACACAAGGGTGATAAAAACATAGGTGAGTAAGAGACATAAATAAAACCCAGTGGGATGTGCCTGAAACACATGTTCTCAAGCTGAATGTCTGAATAACTGAATTCATAAACACTGTTACACTGATTTTGTGAAAACTCCTTCCCTGCAGATTCATTCTCAGTACCAGGTCCAGGTATAATAAGATTCATGTTTTATGTTTTTTACAGAATGTATTCTCCCCAATGAAGGAATTCCCCTTGATGATAATGTTAACCTCTTTCAACGCAACATTAAATTTGATATTTTAAAGAATAATCCGACATCTACTGACCAGTTCTTTGCTCTTTTCTGAGAAAGCCTCCTGCACATAAAGTCGCCCGACAGCGTTGTCCATGTTGTTGTTGACGTAAAGTGCACACTGTCGCCACACGGCTGCCTCTGACGTCGTGCCAGACAGAGCCTGCAGGGAAAGTAATGAGGCACAGATCAATTAGAGATGCAGGATGGACTGCTCAGCACATTGTTTAAAGAGGCTCCTGGCAATTCTTAATATGTGCACCTTCATTATGCATTACCATTACATTTAGGAATATAGAGTAAGAAACAGGGCAGAAGGGAAATTATTAGATTAGAGAGCGTTAGAAATACGGAAGAAGAATATCCCAACTATTGGATGGATTGCCGTGGACTTTATTGCAGACATTCATAGTCCCCAGAGGGTGAATCCTACACATTTTAGTGATACCTTGAAACCTCCAATCTGATGAAGTTGACATTGTTACCTCCATCAAGGAGGTAATTGATTATCTGTCAGCAATGAATATAACATGGTGAGATTGGGAATTAGCTGAGGCAGAGTTAGTTGGCTAGTTAGCAAATGTTTGATGTGCCAACTTTTGCATTGAGCTCAAGCACAGCCACACAGAGCCACTTGCACGGCTGCATAGACTTTGTAAATGTCTCACTCTAAAATCCATCCATCAATCTATACTGCTTATCCTTTGAGGGTCGAGAGGGGAGCTGGAACCAATCCCAGCGGACATTGGGCGAGAGGCGGGGTACAGCCTGGACAGGTCGCTAGCATACAGAGATAATCATTCACATACTGTACATATTCACGCCTATTATCAATTTAGAGTTTCCAGTTGAACTAAACCCAATCGACATGCTTTCAAACTGTGGGAGTACGTGTTACCCAGAGAAAACCCACGTAGACACGGGGAGGTCATGTAAACTCCACACAAGAAGAGGAACTTCCTCAAATCTTCTTGCTGTTACTCTAAATGTTTATGTGGAAATTCCTGCGAGCGTCCATTGTTTTCCCAGCCACCCCTTTCACGTCTATATGACCAAAGCCTCGACAGAATGACTGAAACCAATTCGGAACTGGGTTGTGTTTCATTTGAAGTGGGTTCTAAAAACAACACATGCATCCTGGTGGTGTACCTTGCGGAAGGCTTTCCTTGTGTCCCTGTAACTTCTGCTCAGGCCCACCACCATGTTCATAGCGAAGCGCCACACCATGTAGTTCTGAAGATCCCTGTGAGGAGAGGAAAGAAAAGTCTCTTGGTCACATGGTATAATAGCAACTGCTGTTTGCATTGCATGCTTTGAGTTCCCCCCACTAACAGCCTCACATCATACACAAACACAACCAAGAACTCGTACAAAAACACACACACCTCTTGTTATATTTGGCCAAGACAAGGTTGAGTCTTCTGTAATAGTTTGGTGAGTAGTTTATGACCTTCTCGGTATCAGGAACGCTGATGTTGACTGTATCCATTAGCTTAGCCGTGAAGTAACTCCAGTCAAATACCTTCAGGCGTGAGTCCGAAAGCACAAAGAACGAGACGGGAAAACAAATATTATGAAGAGGAAGGCAGGGGAAAAGAAATAAGAAATTCTGACGGAGAAAGAGTTTATCTTAACCTGTGAATCAACCTCAAGGGTGAAGTTGGCATTGAGATCGCCCAGGTTCATCTTGTTGTACAGCAACACTGGGTTGTTCCGGTCCTCTGGAGTATCAGTAGACTTCGAGAGGACAAGACAGAGAGGTTGAAAATCAAGAATGTTGCCACCACACACCACCCTCCCTGTTTCCTGACACATGTGTGCACATGCATTGCAGGTCCAGCAGCAGAAAACATATTTAGGGTCTCAAGAGGCTTCAGGTCTTTAAATTTCAGAGTTCCAACACTATAACTGCCTTGTAAAAGCCAGCAGCGGAGAAGCGAGGAAGTGGAGCATGGCAGTCAGCGGAACAGAGCGGCGCAGGATGACAAATGCAGACCGTGGTAACCTGTTGATGTCTGAGAAAAGTTGTTGTGTAAGGATCAGGCTAGTTAACAGCTTGTTTTACTCAGCGGCTGCTCCAGAGTGCCGCCACATACACGCAGAGAACACACCGCTTTGAGCTACAAAGCAGGAGTGGAAGGTCACACTGTCACATGTGGTTTGCTCACAAATTCCTGCTGTTGTGTGAAGCTGAGATAGAAAATAAGGTATGCAGTGCTGCGGGAAAACAAGGTCACCTTCCATCAGTTCCTCAGAGAACAAAAGATCGCTCTCTGTCAGACGCAGGGGAAGCTAGTTAGGCAAAGTTTGAACACAAAACTGCACACTCACGTTTGCGATGTCTCTCTCCAGGTCCATAACCCGCTTCACCTCCTCTCTGATGCTGGTTTCGTTGATGGCGAGATTCCGGTCGGTGCGGATCAGCTTCGCCAGGTCAATCATGAACTGCTCATAGGCCCGACACGCCTGCCAAACACAAACTCTTTCATTACCTTCGAATCTTGCCTTTATTTTAACAGGAAGGAATTTGAATTTGGTTTGAATATAGCCACTGACCAAAAAACCGGAGGTGACGGCTTGCACTTGTGCACAGATACGCACACATACACTCAGCCCGCCGCGAGCCGAGTGCAGTCAAGTGCTGCTTTCTGCATATCAATCAAGAGTCCGTGGTGAACTTTCAAATAAAATCAGGGCAGGGGATGTCTGCTCCAATCACACACATCTGGTCTGGACTCAGACACAATCAAATCTCTGCTGTTTTGTCTCACTGATTTTTGATCATCACTTATGGCCTCGTTTCATTCAGCGTGTACAGGCATGCTCACAAATGCGAGTAGGCACATGAATAAACAGTAAATTAATTCGAGCACTAAACAAATGCCCTCATCATTTCTTGGGCGTCTGGTTTCCCCCAAACAAACTCGAGGGGACATGAAACCCAGACTCAGTGGCACTGGTCCAAATGAGCACATGGGTCTATTTACATTATCGTAAATTAGAAGTGTGTGTGCGACGTGTGTATATGTTAACTTGCCTCCGCATAGGGTCCCGTACAAGTGTAGTAATCTCTGGACAAGAGCCCGAGACTTGTCTGCTGGTCGAACTAGGAGAGCAGAGGACAAGATCCATTTATTTACATTGGCTGAAGGAGCTGCGTGGATACGATGCGAGAGTGAGATACACAGAAAGAAGGAGATGAGGGATTTCTAGCTACATTTGCACACCTACATGAATGATGTGGGAATTGGAGTCCCTGTCATCGGTGCCGACGAAAAAGTTAACCAAGAGTTGAGTTCCGTATTTCTCGTTCAGCTTGGCGATGACGTCTTCCAACCTCCATGTTTTACCTGAAGAACAGGGGGGGAAGGAAGGAGTGAGAAAGCAAGAAACGCCTGTGGATGACATATGCCGCGTGTGCCAGTGGGAAACAATACTCTACCATGGTTGGTTTCCCAGTTGTCCACAGCTATGGGCCAATCAAACACATCAGGCAGCATGTCGAGCAATGGGCTGCCTCCTCTGAGCTCAATCAAACCTTAAAGATTAATACACACAGGTAAACTTTTTAATAATGGATACATTTGTATTATACCAGTCAAATTACAAAAAAGTATAAAAAAAATAAACGTTATATTTATTTCTCATTCAGTGTAATGCATCTATACAAATTTGAGCACATTACCGATGGAGCTTACTTTGCGTCCCATAATCCTGTAAATCTAATTAATTAAGCCATTACGATATTACATTTATTCATTTTGCTCTTGACACTTTTAACCCTAACGGTTAATAATACATTTAGTTTGACAATAAAATAAAGCATATAATAAAACGTTTTATGTTAAAATAGCTAAATGTCCCGTTTCAGGACAACCAGAAGTTAACGGTAACTGTCTTTATATCTCATGGCTGCTGACTCACTCTCATTAGTGCAGGACTTGTAAAGAGTCTTAGCCTTGACGAGAGCGGCGGCTTCCCCTTCCACGGTTTTTTCAAGGACACCTACAAAGAGAGAATAGAAACAAGGCGGGCGTGAGGGACAGAGACATAATGATAAAGGTGTGTGTGTGTGTGTGTGTGTGTGTGTGTGTGTGTGTGTGTGTGTGTGTGTGTGTGTGTGTGTGTGTGTGTGTGTGTGTGTGTGTGTGTGTGGTGGTGGGGGGGGGGGGGGGATGGAGTAAGAGAGGAAGGGTGTAAATATCCTCAGGTACAATGCGGAATGTTCTGTATTCCAAATGGGATCCAGCTGTCGTCCAGATGCGTTTAATCGTTTTAATTAATGGGTGTCGTCTGTCGCCCTATCACACAGCACCAGGAAAAATAAAGTCTTTGAACCAAAGCAATTCATAGGGACCGGGGACAAAACAGACAACAGCGAAATTATTCAAAGGGGAGGAAAGAAAACACGTAATATGAATATATCTAAAAGGGAATGAGTCTCAAACTGTGAAACAAAACAAACACAAACAAATACAATGAAGCTGATGGGAAACAAATGTCAGTTCATCTTAATTACATGTTTTTCATTAGAAGCCGCCTGAAAAATGTATACGATGAAAAAAGGAGAATATTTAGATGGAATGAAATGCTGATTATAGATTTTCAGAAGACAACTAAAGACTTAATTTTGATCTTCTCTTAATAAAGACACGTGGTTTTCACTACTCAGGCGATTCTGCAACAGGTTCACGTCCAACTTTGATAACATTGCACTCCAGCATTTGCATTGATTAGAGCTAGCACAGCGATACACTAAAACAATCACTGGCACAGTGCACGGCCAAACTTAGCTCCCAATGACTGATTAAAAAATGTAATTAAACAAACAATTTATAGCAGCGGTGCAATTAATCATTCCATCGGGTGATTGAGATTATTTGGGCCGTTTGTTGTAGAGGTCAGCGCTGTCATATAAACACAAATTAGTGGATATGCAGTTCACGTTTAGTCATGGCTGAGGCTGCTGACCTCAGAGCAGGGAAGTCCTAGGTGGAAGTAACTCAAGGAGCAGCAGAGCTTGAGGTGCGGCAATTAAAGACCATTTGAAAACAAGAGGGAACGCCATCGTTCGTTTTACTGCCTACATTTACAGCCTCTTCAACACCTGTTGTGTGCATATGGATGCCAGTTAACGCGTCCTCGGGCTAGATGGTGGTTGTAGGTGGACAGCTAATCAAAATGAGTTATATGTGTAGGGGTGTAAACTTGCCGCAACTGAGGGGAAAGCGAATGGGACCAACAATACACTTTTACCGCCCTGCTTCAAGACACCAAGTTGTATATTATAGTTTTAAAGTTTGACCATCCCTTCAGGATCTGCAGCACCACGCGTGAGGGAGAGTTTATGTAAATGTTCAAATCGTCATCGCTGCTTTTTTAAAACTAAGGTTACTTCTCAACAGGTATCTCAAGCTTTACTTCAACTTACAATATCAATTTGAAATTATTATTTTAAAATGTCTATGCATCTATGCTGGTGACAGCCGGAGCTGGAGAAATTATGTTTTCGGGTTCTCGGTCCGTCCCACTCTCGAGAAGACGAACTCAGTGAAGGAGTTGATTCAAATTTGGCAGAAGCGTTCACTTGGACTCAAAGATCCATTTCTCACTGAAATACCTCTGGCACGTGACAAGTAACAGCTATAATGTCTTAGTACACAACTTAATTCATGTCTACAACATTTTCTGTGAATATAGCGAATATAGATTTTGACCTATAAGTGTTAATTACGTTACATTATCAACTGGATAGTGAGAAATAATTAAAGGACACAAATGTAATGTGAGTTAACATAGATGTGACCTTTGACAGTAATTGTGCTGGTCAAATATTACAATTCAAAGTGACCCGCAGGTTCCCAATAGAAAACAAAGAGTAAAGAAAGCAAAGAAGGTTATAAAACCAAGAGAAAAAACTTGAATTTCACTAAATCTGGCACAAATATTCACTTAGGCTCAATTCCAGAATTTGATTATGATTAATAGAGAGCTAGTTACAACCCCCGGTTTTTACTTATATTACTGACTGACATAAATACTATTTCCATTATCATTCAGCACACACATCACTTTTACATATTTAAGAGAGAAGCCTGGATGTAATGAACATGAAGCAACATTATCCCGAGTTGACCTTTGCCTAAGAGACGAAAACAAATAAAGAAATAATCAAAACCTTACGGACAAAACCTTGACTGAAACACGTGCCGCCAAGAAATGTTTTGAGGAATGACCTGATTGACGTCCAAGGGCCCTCAAATCCTCCGTCCAATTTTTGATGAGTCAAGGCCACTTGTCCAAATATTCCCTCGGGTAGTTTTCCAAACTGAAACAGCTGCGTCTCCTCACTTGTGAGTGGTTAAGGATTGTCTTCTTCAGAGCGGCATGCGAGACCAATCAGCCGTTGTATCATGTTAGAGTTTATTTAATCTACCTTGCTTCCCAGTAACCACAGCATGGATGGAATTTTAGAAACTCATGACATCTAACCAAAATTCTGTTTACTGCTGGGCTGCTCCGACCGTGTTGATGTGTATCTGTGTACCCACCACAGCCAATGTAAATCAAACTAGAATGGAACTGAGTAGAGTAAATATCTCTGCCAAGGCCCAACAGTCCCTGTACAATTAAAAACAAGCCTTATAGCTAAGGCTACGTTATGTTTCTCAGCTACACCTTGGTAGTTCCAGGTTTCTAACTCTTTTTGTTGCCATACAGTGGCTGAAAAAAGCCTACACCCCATGAAACTGCATTTATAAATCGCACATACTCATACATATTATTCCGATTTTTTATTTTTTTTATCAAGAATCTGAAAGATCAGTGAGAATATTGAAAAACACCTTAATCTTAATGTTAGAGACAGTGAAGAAAATTCTTGGATCTGGCCACTGATCTGGAGCCGCACCAAACTGTAATGGGTTCTACCTTGGGCCATGTGCTACCCCTCTACAAAACTTAATGTAAATTGATGAGTACATTTTACGTGATCCTGCGAACAAACAAACACACAAACACAGAGGAAACTTCCTTAGCGGAGCCTTTATACCATTGTTGACTGGATGACTGTATCTTACACAGTTAAATAGGTCATTTGAATCTTTATCCCACTGATCTTTTGCACTTTGCACTAATTAACTGCAAAGACCTCACAGGCCTGACTCTCACTCACTCAAATCAAGTTGACTGCAGGTCAGTGGCATGCTGGTGCACCAGCAGGAGGCCCAGGACTATTTTTAAAGACATTTTTTCCAAAGGGCATCTACACTTCAGGATTGGGAGCTCAAATCCTGACGGAGCCATTTCAGCAACTTAGTTTGCAGCTATCATGATTTACAGCACACAGTTGTTTAAGTAGGGTAGAGATTTGGAAGGGCTCTAATGTGATCCCCAGGAATCCATGAGGCCTTGGCTCTGTGCCTCAGCACTAACCGGCCCCACTAACATGACAAATAAAACAATATTGTACAACAAAAGAGCACAAACATATATTTCATTTGGTGTAAGATGCCTTATAATTTATTTGAGGCTTTTTATACCCGGCTGTTATCGATTTGTAAGGAGGTTATATTTTCATCTGTGTGTGTTTGTGAGTTAACAGGATTCTGTCAAATCTACTGGATGGAAAACCATGAAACTGGGCGGACGGATGCATTATGGGTCAGAGAAGAACCCAGTGAATTTGTGCGGACACAGATCCGGGGGTGATTCAGGTTTTTTATCTTTTCACTCTCTTAAACATTGCAAGTTGGAATGGTGGATTTCCCAGAGAAAAATGAATGGATCTTGATGGAAAATCTTAGCAGACTGATATTTATGAGAGTGTGCAGCTTGGCGCAGCTCGACTGGGAAGGTTGGACCTTAGTGGAGGTATGAGCTCTACTGAGTGCCAGTCTAGCTCTCGACTGTTTTTGATTCATCATTTTATCTGATTTGTTGAAAAACTAGGTAAGAGTGGATTTTCCAAAAAGCCAGTGGATTATTATTTAGAGGACCTAGGATCCATGATGTGTCCCAGTGTTTTTATAATAACTACATCATGAATAATGAATGATGTAAAACTCTTAAAAGAAGTAAGTGCCTGTAATAAACTTCCCGCACATGCAAAATGTATGAAAATGCTTGACCTCCTAATTGCTATTAGTATTGTTTATGGTAATTCAGCAGAAAGGCAAAAATGGACTTGAACTTTATAAATTTTACATGCTAAAAGCGTTTGTGCTTAATAATCGAGGTGCGGTCATATTAAATCACATATTAGTGCATTTGCATGTATGTGGAAGGTGTATAAATCCATTAGTATATGTTTAAAATTTTGGTTTTCTCGCTCACAAGCCTGAGCTGTCATTGCACAAAAAACTAGTGAAGTTGTGAAATAAGAAAAACTGAATTGAGTATTTGTTTTTTATTATTATTTTAGGTATTTCTAGAGTTTCGGGAATTTTCAAATTGTTTTATATATCTTCAGTATCAGATATCTTCGCTTCTAACAATGTGCCCCTTCTTGCAAAGCCGCCACTTGTTGACTTCCGCCAAGTCAAGTATAGTCAAGCTGCGCAAACAATGTGTGCTTCGGTGCAATGAGTGTATCTGTGACTGAATCGATTGCTCAAGCTCCCTCTGTCAAAAGAATACAAAAAAACAGAAAAATAGGATTAAGAGGCGTTTACATAAGGCTTTTTATGATTGGCGGGCAAACCAGGAGATAAAGACAAACATGCCTAAACCAGCATGCCTGAAAGTAACCCTGCCTATTTTGCAATGCGATTTCATAAAATAACAGTATTCCACAACAAAACCTGAACTGAAGCGCAACAGTTGGGCTACAATCAGATGTCAGAGAAATGATGAGCTATAAATATCATTACCAATTAAAAGGAACCTGTTCAAGGGGTTATTATATTTTCATGACTTTTGATTTCGACAAGCTATAACACATCCGAACCGTGGCTTCAGTGCTGCCTGTCAGACAGTTATCGCTAATAAATCTTAGATTCGGGATCAACATTTAAACACCAGCACGTCTCAATGCAGCTTCACGGTCGATACCAGGAAGCGGATGGATCTTCAATTACGCAGCGAACTGACAGGAAACTCTGCCAAGTCCACACATCAATCGTGTCTCTTTGAAAATTAGATTTTTCCTTTTTCTTTTTTTTCTTCCCATTCTTCGTAATTATGTGGACTTAGTGACAGACAGGGGATAAAGCAGTTCACACATCTCAGACAAGGCTTATCCCTTTCTGTAATCTCTTATTTCATGTAATGTCATATCAGATCAACATGTCTGGAATACACCTCGTCTCTTATTGCATTATTTATTGGAAAACCAACTCTACTGTCCTTCAATCTAATAGTCTAAATTTAATTCATTATTCAATGCTTATCTTTTTAGATTAATCGCATTGCTCTGTTATTTCTCTCTCTTTGTTTTGTACCACTTGTTTTACTCCTCTTATATGACTGCATGTCACGTCAGCCTTTTCCCTCCCTTTCATTTTTGTAATCCCTCCATTTTCTCATTACCATGTGAGCACTATTTATGTGCTCATTTAATCTTAATGAAGTCCTGTGACAGGGACACTTTGCAGGGCGCTTCCTGCAAAAGGGCACAGATCATGTGTGTGTGATTGGATTACCGACTGCCTGGTGCTAATGTTTAACCACAGCAAAAAGCTTACCCCCTCGCTCACTCTCTCTCACATGCACACACACACACACACACACACACAGACACACACTCGCCCTCTCTTCTCTCGCTCCCTGTCACCCAATGTGTGTGTGTTTGGATTTATTTGAGAATGGATTTTGTGCCACCTGATGTTTGTTTGAGACATCATGTCAATTTGAACCGAACCTCTCAGCGTGACACACAATCTGAATTTTTTTGAGTTTCTCCGCAGTGACATTTTATCCTCGACTTCCTCTAATGCCACGAAACATCGCAGCGTCTTATTCCAGCGTTTTGCTTCCACTTTATCATTATGAAGTCTATATTTAGTGTATTTTACGAGCAGAGGCTGAGAACGGAATTAAAAACTGAGATGAGTTGACGCAGTTTGATGGTGATGAGTCTCAGATCTTTCTCTTTTTGAGTGTGTAAAACTATGATATGGAGTTTTGCTATACGACTCTTTTCCGCACCTCCTCTTCTCCAGCGCGATGGCTGCAAAGGCCCATGGGTATGTCACAGCCATCTGCTAAACCAAACTAGCAGACAAATACCACAATTTATTGCATTTCTGAGAAACGTAAATAACTGCAATAAATTAAACCCTTGTATCATTAAGTTGTCTATGAGACTCCAGTGCTTCTATGGTGAGAAACCTGAGAATCATATTTAAAAGAAAACTTGACAAATGAAGGAATTTACAGTGTGGAAAAACAATTACAGACCCAGGTGGCTCATCCCACTTCACAGGTATGGCAATAACTTATCACTGTGGTTGGTGAGAAGAGCTCAACTGTGTCTTTTTTAAATGTACAGGCAGCACATGTACAATATTCTCCAAACAAGTAGAAAAACATTGATTTTAAAGAGCTCCTTATTATTTCCCTGCCGTCTACCCCATGAACCAGCTCTGTCATTCCCTCAGTGACATGTTGTCAGTCAGAGTAATGGCCCTTGGATAATCTCACAGTATAACAAAGTTCCCAGAGCTGTGTCGCAGGAGGGCTGTGAAGCGGGGGGGTCAAAACCCTTTATCCTAGCTCGCAAAAACATATTCAATTCAGCATTTGTATTCATTTGTATTTGTGTTGGACAAGAATCGCTGCATTAATATTCACATAATTTTGCTTGGACACCAAACTCCGATCTGATATCTGTATTTGATACGTTTATGAGAAAATACAATATTAATGGGTGTTGTGCAATGGTTCTGCAGGGGAATTCTGATATCAGGGAGGTCATGTGAACAGCTATTTGTTTCAAAAGTCCTCTCGTGGTCATTTGTGTTTGACTTGAGTTCTGTTTTCGATTATTTCCATCGCAGGAAAACACCGACATTCAGTCCCGTTGGCGGCGTTTGTCCCAGAGCGTCCACAAACATCTCACATCGGAAACGCCTCTGACATCACAGCTATCTCACAGGCGTGCCCCAGCGATCCTGGTGATGCCAAAATTTCTACAAGGAAAAACAAGCTGCTCGGTGTGTTGCATGCCTCTGTCTAGAAGAATCCAGAAAGTGAGATCTCGACCCGTCCTGGAGGCGTGCGAGAAGTCAAACGCACGTACACAGGCACGGATGGATGTACACACAGGACTTGGAGATGACTACCACATGCTGTTTCACATTTCCTGTCCGATCCTCAAATGTTTTTCCTCTCGATACACCGTCCTCCTCTGGCTCCAGAGCTCCTCCTCACTTCACCTCAGAAAAACCCTCGGCTCCTGCGTATCTCACCACCCACATACCATCGCTCCCTCCATATTGTTTCAGATTGAATCCTTTCTTTCATCACCTCCTACCTGTTGCACTCCTCCTCTTCCCGACGCAAAGTAGTTAGTGATTAAAAAGCTCACGGTCAATTGGGCTGATTTCTGCACAGTATGCCACACCTGAACAGGGGGGGGGGAATACAAACTTGCACGGGCTCGTACAAACCCTTGTGTGCACGCTGCTGTGGTCACAATTTAGGGTTTGGATTCCTAATTATGGAACTTGGCCCTTTTTACAGCCCTTTTACAGCAGCGGAGAACGATCCGAGGCATTTACAAGCAACCACAAAACTGCACAGATATTCTCACACGAACGCAGACACGCAGGCCCTTTTTTTATTACTGTCATGCGGCCTAGAGCGCCGCAGTGTCCAGGTGTTTCCAGGCCCCTGCAGCTGTTGACAGGAAAAGGATCCGTCCATCAGCGGGCGGTGGTATCCAAGAAGGCGGCAGCAGACAGCCGCAGGATCAGAGGTCGCGTGTTTGATGTCACTACCAGAGTAGAGGTCACATCTCAGTTGAGGCCACGCAGCGCCGAGGCCTTCACCGTGTCGTGCCCCAGTCATTATACGATTTTAACTCAAGAGCTAGTGGGTCTTTGTTGCTACTGTCAGTGCTCAAGACTACACAAACACAAATGCCTTGGTTTGGAGGATCAAGTGCAATCATTTTCTTTCTCTCTGAAACTCATATACAGATGCACACACAAAGAAAAACCTTAAGATACGCAGTACAGTGTGAGACATTCCAGCTCCGACTGCAGCCAGACAGCCGGGAGGAATGAGCGCACTGATCTAGGACCAGTTCTGTGGCTGCGCCGTTCCCTCCCGTGGTAAACACAGCATTTACAGCAATTAAGTCAATGATTCCCGCACATCAACCTTTAAGCTTTGGCCAACACGTCCTCACAGTTACAGAAGCGAATTCTTTTCCTCAATATCCCGTTACGACCCGCCATATATTCGACTGCAGTAAAAACACGACAAAGTGTAAAAATGACGCCACGCATTCACACAGAAACACGCCATGTACGTAGAGTTGAGCAATGTTTATTTTTCTCTTCCCCCCCTGTGTGTGATTTTTTTATGGGAGAAGGGAGCGAGAACAGAGCAGAACGGAACAGACGGCCTTTGTGTTATTATTAAGCAACGTGGGAAAAGAAAAAGTTCAAATTTAAATAAAAGATATGTATTTTTCATACAATCCCTGCTGTTAGTTAATTTATATTCCAGTTTATCTATAGTTTACGCCGCATTTCTGAATCCTCTCATGTTCAGGCAAATCAGATAAGAGACATAGGACAGAGAAATTCCATTAAAATGCTTTTATAATTACATGAATGAAGATCCACTGAACCTTAGAATTATATTATAGATTACAGGCGCTTTTACAACGATAAAAACCCTCTAAAAATGCTACTAAATGAATACTGAAAAGCAAACTCTAAATCCCAATGATTGTTATATTGATCTGTAGAAAGTGTTTATCGAGAAGTAAGAGGAAAGTGAGAGCTAAAAAATATATCAAGATTTAATGACCATTTTTTTCCAAGTAGAAAAGTCTAAGGTTTAAAAAAAAAAAGTTGCTGTTTTTCAACCAAAGACTTATGATAGGTTCCCTGTTCTTTCTAGCAACTAACATGTTGTGGTATTTATTATGTTTTAATGTTATGCTTTATTAGGTTTTATCCTGTCCTGTCTGTAAGATGCCTCTTTCATAGACTGCACACCAAATCTAAAGCAACCTTGACCTGAACCTGAACAGAAAAATCTAATCATGACCACCCAGGATCCAGGTTTCTCTTAAAAAATGATAAAAAAGAATCTGCATGTGATCACCGTGCACCACCAGAGCAGATAACAAAAGAACAAAAAGAACCAACACGGCGCCCGGAGACAAGAAACTCCATGTTTTTCTTTTCATCGAGATTAAACGGACAAAGCACTCGATGCTTTTGCAAATTAAAAAAAGTCCAGGAGGCAGTTGTGCTGCACTTTGGGTTTTTCTTTGCCAGTGAGAATCAATCTCTCTATCCACTCTGAATCACTCTATTCCTCCTGCAGCCCAATCTGTACTGTCTTTATTACAGAGGAAGAGGCTGGCATATAAAGTGTGAATTTATGGCAGATGAAGGGTTTCGGATTGTCCATGGAGAGTTTGTGCTCCTTGAGGATTTAGTGCTCGCCGCTCAGGACTCGACTGGTCTTCTCACAGACAACATGAGGCATGGACCCTTTCACTCACACACACACACACACACACACACACACACACACACACACACACACACACACACACACACACACACACACACACACACACACACACACACACACACACACACACACACACACACACACACACACACACACACACACACACACACACACACACAGAGATCCACGGGTGCACATTTGCAGTGTAATCTGAACCTCATCAACCACAACCACGAGGACACTAAAAAGACTGTAATGCTTGCTGAAAGTTGGCAAAACACCTGAGACACACACTCACACACAAATGTTTCTCACCACCATGTGTTGTTATCTTTGAGCACAGCCTGAACGCAATGTCCACTTACACACACACACACACACACACACACACACACACACACACACACACACACACACACACACAGATAGTGCCAGCGCTGTTGACAAACTCTCACATGGTCGGCGGCGCTAAAGCCAAATTCCCATGACATCTGTGATATCTATAGAGCTACTATGCCTGAAGGAGAGGCCTCTTTAGCTCACATTCAAAAGCAACTGAATCAAGCTGCTTTCAGTTCTCCTAGAAAGCAGCTTTGATGTGCTTTTAACTCTTAAAAACAACAACAAAGTAATTCACTGTTTTATGAGTCTACTTAAAACAGGCGCTACATCTTTCATGAAATCCCCCCCCCTTGCCTGTCTGTGTCATGGCCTGTCCATATGTGTGTGTAACAGGCGTCTGACCTTTGAGGATGACCTCCAGCTCGTCTCGTAAGATGTCGAAGGTGCTGTATCTGGAGCTGGTCTCCGGGATGATGTTCTTCTTGAGCCAGCCTCCGCAGGCGTACTGGTAGAAGTTGTCACAAGGGTCCACGGTGGCGTCCATGTTTTCGATGAGACGGGAGGCTGCACGGACAGAGAGGAGACGAGCTCTCAGACGATGTGGAGAAAATCTCCAATCTCACGATGTGGAGAGTGCTTTTATATTTTATTTTATTTTAAAGGTCTGATCTGTGAAAAATGTTGGTGGAATACTGTCTGTTAGTGTAACTGCTGAGTGAGTGAGCTCTTGTAGAATGGGATGTGTTGTATTGGCCATATTTCGTCTTTGAAACACAAAACTGAAAAAAGTCCACTGCAGTTCAGGTTTAATCAGTATGTACTGTACACTGCATATATTTTGGGATTTTGAGAAATATGTTCATTTGCATTCTTCCTAAGAGTTGGATGAGAAGCTCAAGACCACTTGCACATGTTTAATTTAAGGCTACGGCCAGCAGCCATTAGCTCGGGTCAGAAGAAAAACTGGGAACTGGAGGTTACAGTTGTAGAAAACAAGCCTGGCTCTGTCCGAGGTAAAAATAAATCCACAGACAACTGTATCTGTACTGTGCACTAATCTTGCATTTTTATATCCCAAACACTTTGTTCTGTACAAAACAAAAGTTTAAAACTGACACATGATATCAGGGGACGTCACGTGCTCAATTATTTTGTTGCCAAGGACAGTCCTTGTCATCATTGGAGGTTCCCAGACAACTATCCTCCAGACTCACTGCACCTTATGTCCAGCATCTGGGACATGAAACCACAATGTTATCAGTTAAGCGTGAGAGTACATTTCAATTTGTGAGCTTGAGAGGTGCTGCTAGGTGGATTTTGTTATCTCTGGGCAGAGCCAGGCATCTTTAGCTGTTTCCCCTTTTGTCCAGGTTTTGTTCTAAGATAAGCTAATTAACTGGCTGCTGGATGAAGCCTTATAATGATGGACAGATATGAGAGAGGGAACATAATCCCATATAACAGAAAGAAAGCAAAGCTCCCAAAACTATTTAAAAAATGTTGAACTATTCCTTTAAAAAGATCTATTCTTAACAGAACAGAGGGAACATATTTCATACTCTTCTCATAATCACAGAAATCAGTTAAATAATTCAAAACTCCATTTTATAAAATCTAAGGTGACACATTTATGGGGCAAATAATTAAAATAATGCAGACATAGATATGAAGGATGTAAAAGAGAATAAAATGGAAATGTGTTTCCTGCTAAGAAGGCAGCTGAGTGATCTCTTGTGACAAGGCTGTCTGTCAAAAGTGACTGAAATGGGACATTGGATCAACAAAAATGTATCAGGAACGAATGGCTCCTATTGAGGGAAACTGGAGGCATAGTTAAATATTTTACATAAGTCGATTTCAGGTTTTATCAATGAAAATCATCTGCAAATTAAGTTATATAAAGTATTAAAGTTAGGGAGGGATTGGGATCTGTTTGCATGAGAAGTTTATGGTTAAATGTTTGGCCTCTTTTCTGTATCAATTTCATGTCCAGGGGATTTTGAAACGATCCAAAAAATGGGTTTGCATGATACAAAAATGTCTCAGCTCATTACTCTTGAGTCACGGGGTCACAGAACACTTACAGTTAAGTTGTAAAAGCTCCACAACAAAGCTCACCTATGTTGAAATACTTGAGCACATTACACACTACACACAAACACTACACCCTGATGGATTTGCTCAAGCTGTATATACTTGTGAATGCTTGTTCCCATTAACAGTGTCGCAACTTCTCCTTTACATGTGTCCAAAGGTGGCCCGGGGTTAATGTGCTTGCTGATGGGGACTGTTTCTGTTTGTTACGGTCACTGTTGGGGCAACATATTCGCTCATAAAGTCCCCATTTTCTCCAAGTATGTGTGAAATACCTGGGCCCCTGCAGCGGTGTCAATTTTCACATCCTGTCCTCTGAGAAAAATCCAAGCCTCCAGGATGATGACAGAAAATAGATCATACAAATTCAAAAAAAATGCACAATGCTTACCTGACTGCGTGCAGTCGGCGGTGGTGCAGATTTCATCTACGGGAAAAAATACAAAACAACTCATTACTCAGTGGAATTTTTGCTGTCATCATTCATTATGTTCATCCTCTGCCTCCCCTTCAACCGTTTTCCCCTCATTTCTTTTCATCTCTGTCTTCCTTCACACAGGTTCAGCCCCAGTTGGAAGTGTTGCTCCCACTCTGTCAGGAGGAATTTAGAGGCCAAACTGTTGAATCTGAATCCGACACACCACAAACCTGCTGTACCCTTAAATATACGCTGCTCAATGCGTTTCGTATGAATGCACATGCTTTGCTCAAGGGTGCACTAGCCCATTTTCCTGAGATGGCAGGTTACACATTTGTGAACTGCAAAAGATAATAACAGTCCAACACACACACACACACACACAAACACACACACATATATGCCCCTGCAGACTGTTTCATATATCATCGAACCTGTCAGGATTTTGTGTTCTTGACCTGCTGAATTTCACGATTGTTCTACACTCAAATATATTATTATTATTCGTAATAGTAGTAGTGGTAGAAGTACTATGAGGTATGGGTATTATCATTATTACTGTCATTGTGTATTTCCACTCTTCAAAAGAGATGTTTTTCTCCTCGGGTGGCACGGTGGTGCAGTGGTTAGCACTGTCACTTCACAGCTATAAGGTTCCTTATGTCTTTCAGAGTTTTCTCCAGATACTCCAGCTTCCGCCCACAGTGCAAAGACATACCAGAATAGGGTTAGGGTTAACTGGAAACTCTGGAGTGAATGTGAGTGTGACTGGTTATTTGTCTCTTTATAGCCCCCTTTTAAAACCCCACTTACATCTGACTTTTGTGTGCAATGTGAATGGATAAAATCGATGTTCACTCCCTGGTCAAAACAGTGAAGACAGGTTTTTATGAGCTGCGGGTCCAATCAGCAGTGATGGGTACGAGACACACGCTAACTTGGCAAGACGGCGAGGTGAGACAACTTCCCAGTTCTGGGGCGTTTGTGACGTTAAACATTTTTTACCAGTGGAAAAAAAACAGAGAGGCAAACTTTTCTACTGGCAATGGGAAAGGATTCAATTGCCTTTTTTTACCGGGTTTTCTTAAGTGTGCAAAAAACCGCATATACGGCTAATTTTTGTATAAAAGAGATATATGTCTAAAGGATAAGTGGCTGGATGGATGGATGGATGATATATTATCTGAAGTTCCCCTCAGATAATATAAGTTCTGGGTTGACACTTTACAAATATAATATTATTGAAATTAATATTTCAGTTATTAATCAATAGGTCTAAAGTTGAGCTTAATGTCTGTGTTGATTTAATAATGGTAGATGCTGCAGTTTTATTGGACCATAGCATCCGTATCAGCCGCCCTTGGGCTTAGGGATTATCTCCTCAATATAATACGTAGCCCAGACCATTTGTCACGTGTATTAAAGTATAATAAGCTTGACATCTAAGTAAAAAATGCAAGCAACGCAGCAGTCAGGACATTAATGATTAGGAAACAATGTCCTATTGGACTGTGACATTGGCCTGAAGCAGGTTCCAGGGGTTTCCCATGGTGCGGGGGAAGAGAAGAGGTGGGGTGTCTGTTCAATTTCACTTTCAAACGATCCAGCTCTCACGTTGTGAATTGATGATATTAACAGTGAAATGTCTGTTGCACAACTCTTGATAATTTTCACAGAAATGTTCTGAAATGTGAAACCCTCGGCCATTTGAGATACTCGGTGTTGTATAAAATCCCACCGAGCAGAAAGGACCTTTGCACTGGGAATTCTTCTTTCCGGCTCAGTGGTTGTACTTTTGCACTGTGTTTTAAAAGCACACAACTCAAGTGTTTTCTCTCCGCCCGAACAAATTGCTGCTCTTCAGCGTGTGCTGCTTGGTGCTTAACATTGTCCGTGAACTCAGACAGACACGATGGTCCGTGCACACGCTCAGATTTAAAAGGTGTCAATCTTCAAAAGTTCTGAAAGGTTCCTTTATTGTTGTGGTCACGTTAAAAACACGTTTGGATCAAGCTTGTTATTTTTACCAAACTTTCATCGCCATGATTCTTGAAAAGGTTTCAGACATTTTCGTTGTCAACCTGAATCCTAAGTCCGACTCACCCGTCTTCTGTGTGGCAAACAGGATGATGAGGGCAACAATGACGATGAAGAGCAAGGAGACGATGGTGGTGAGCCCGATCTCCAGGGAGGTCCAGCGTGGCTTCTTAGCCGAATTGGGGGGGATGGTCTCTGTCATTATCAGGTCTCCTCCTTCAGCTATCGGCTGTAACAACTGACCTGAAAACCACAGAGGAAGAGCTAAAGATTAGTACAGAAATTGAACACATCTGATAATCCATTGTGATAATATATTTAGAATGTGCTGTTCCTCTTTTCTTTCTTTTGGACTCTTAAAGACTACAAAGCGATTTGAAGATAAAGATGAATAAGACAAACGTGTTTTTAATGCATACATTTCCATTGTATCTGCATAATCAGTTAACCTTAAAGTCACAAAGCAAAAATGCTGAACGCTTGCTGATTGCAGCTTTTTAACAAACATTCAGGACATCATTTTAGACAGATGCTGATAATGAAAAGAAGAATAGAAGAGAAACAGTTAAAAAGAGGAAAAAAAGGGAAATAAAGTCATTTGGCTGTGATATTTAAAAAAACGGAAGATAAAAGTCAAACGATATGTTTTTCAAACCGGTTTTGTAGCAAAAGGTGAGAACAATGGACGTTCTTACCCTCTAGAGACAGTGCACTCCGGGAAAAGGAAAATAAACTACCAACACACACTTCTGAAGAACAGAGAAAAAAGAGAGACCTGTCCTCTGCTCCTCACTACACAGCGCTGTTTTCCTCTCTGGGACCGAGTGGGAACTTTACAAAGTTCAAGTTACAAGCAGTTAAGTCTATCTCTGAGGACAATTAATCCTTAATCCCTTGTCGACGTCGCACACACACACACACACACACACACACACACACACACACACACACACACACACACACACCAAACACAAACACACATCTGTCTCTCACACACACTTTTACAAGCTGGTGTCATGAGGCGCCTGTGTGCCGATAGTGGACAAAGTCTCTCAGAGCTTCCACCGAATGAGAACACATGCACAGGTATCACATGTGGCCGCGGTCCTGTCGAATGTGATTTCCCAGATCACTCCTCATTTATGACAAACCAAAGCCAAAGCGTACAGCCACCTCTCCTGGGTGCAGTCATTATCCCGCCTGGTAATTGGCCATGATTGTACACACAGCTCCCTACAGGCTGCTTTCCCAGCTCCACACCAGCACTAAAAGCCTGCATGACTTCACAGCGGGTCATAAGATTTGCAATGGGAGACTAGTGACCGGATGTGATTACAACAGGCGTAAAAGGCAACTAGAAGTAACGGAGGAAGATGAATGATTGAACACATAAAAATAGGCCATGAAGCATTACTATCACACAAGTGGATACAGTATGTTAACCGCATGGGGGGGGAGTGCAGGAGCTTTACAACTTTGCTCGGTTTAAATATTATCGTTTCTATTTTCTCGTCCGCAGGCAAACACATCACTTGTGACAGCAGCCCCACGGCTCCCATAAAAACGATGCGTGCATGACACAATTGGAGGGGCCGTATTATATATTCATCCTCTCTAATCCTGACACAGTGCATGCCAAGAAATGCAAAATGTATTGAAAAGGAAAAGGGACATAAAGACAGAGTGGAGGTATATATGTGCAAAAAAAACAAAAAGAGTGATAGAGTGAGGGGGGGGGGGTGAAGAAAGCCATAAAAACAGAGTGAAACACTAAGAGGTCCTAAATCATGCTGTTAAGCGACTCCCTCTCGGTGAACTGAGGCATGTTTGGTATTAATCATTGTAACCATTTACTGTACATCCTCCCCGTGCACTATCACTCATGCGTTATGGTTACTGCTGATTCCGAGGAGATTACAGAATCTGTTAGTGCCGTGCAGGCGTGATAGTGACGTCTTTATGGCTGTTCGCTCTGTGAGGGAGGAAGCCGAGTTATCTGTGGGGTGAGCTGTCATTTCTGCTGCTGATGTTACTGCCTCTGTTGCAGGATCTGTAATGTGGCTCTATACTGTTTTTCCTGGGTGAGTGTTTTTTTTGTTTTTTGTTGGAGGAATGTGCTGCCGTGTCTGCACCATAATGGTTTAATCAGTTCCAAAAGACAAAACTCCCTCTCCCTGTCTGTCATGATGTAGGTACAGTATCTCAAACACAAACAGTCTGCAGGTCTTGTGAGACCCCGGACGCCTCTTGCACCTAATTGAGTTTGAAGAAGTAGAGGAATGTGGCCTACTTTAAACTCAAAATAACACCTTCTCTGGGATATGATTTTCAGCACTGGGGCAGATGGCTGCACACGAAGAGTCCAAATCTCTGTGAGAACAGACTCGATGCCCAGAGGTGCAGTGATCTAGCTGAAATGAACCCTACCTCCTAAATTGCTTTCCCAATGGCTTGTCTGATAGGAATATGAATGGAATAGAGAAAAAACTTGTTTTAAAGAAAATCACCGGTGCCCATGCAGCTTGAATTTCCGCTTCTGCTCTGCCCAGGGTGAATGAAGTGTCTCTTGATGAGACGAAAAGCATCTTGGTTTTTTAAAACTCCAGTGAGACAAACATTCACCTGCGGCACACGAGCAAGCCCGCAGCCAAACAGTGCCAGCTCCTCATCTCCTGTTGCACGTCGGGAACTCCAAGTGTGTGTGTGTGTGTGTGTGATCAAGTGTGTGTGTGATCAAGTGTGTGTGTGGCGGGTGGGTGGCATGATCAACTGGTGCACGCTGTCCCGGTGTCACCAAGCCGGCAAGCGTGCACACGCACCGAAATAAATAAATAACCAATGCGCACAGACAAACACCCCATACGCGCGGATGGCAGCGCGTGGTGAGGCGCGCTCCGGGCGCGTGAAGCCACTTACCAGATGTGTCGGGAAATTTTCGGTCGATGATATAAATGGGCATCACATCCACTGATCAAACATCCATCAAATCCACGAAGGGAGCGCGCGCTGCTGATCGATCCGCTCCAGACGGTCTATTTGCTTCACCCCTGGATTTCCAACAAGGCACAAAACCGATCCCGCCTCTCTTCTCCCTTTCTATTCTAGGAGAGCACATTCACACGCACGCACACTCACACGCACGCACGCACACCCTTCACTTACAACTACCCACAGCACCACATCTACCCGGACTGGATCGCTGAATTCAAATGATCCATCAGACTCTTGCGCTGCGCAGCTGGTCAAGCGTGTTATCCACAAGCGGGGGGGGGGGGGATTCCTGGTTTCTGCAGCCGGTGACATGTGAGGGAGGCGCTGCCCCGAAGTCGCCTCTCTGAAGTTCCTCGCATGCACCGAGTCGTCGCTTCCTCTGTCAGGGCGGCGGTGAGAAGTGACCCTGTCAGCAGCACTTGCTGTCAGTGGCGCCTCGGCAGCTCCCAGGTTCAGGTGGAGCGATGAAGTGATTCGCAGCGTGTTTCAGTGTACTTCATCATAGCCTGGGCTTCCAGTAGCCTTTGATCCAGAACACTCTGTGGTGCGGATCAGAGAGTACATATTAAAATGATCATCACCATCACCATCTCTCACATTGTAGCAAGAACTTAAAGTAACTAAAGTGAGTTACTCTACTGTTTTTGACTTTTTACCTACAGTAATACAGAATTTTAGAATATAGGACAAGGTGGTGAATATCCCTTGTACGTTTGAAGGTCATCTTCACAATTTAAGTTACCAACTACCATTAGATGTTAGCAGGTGTTAGCGGCCACTATCCTTTGCACCTTAGCGTCATCAAGTGTTTTGTACTTGTAATCAACGATACAGGCGGAACTTGAGGGTACCCTGAGGCTAAAGGTAAAAGATTAGTCTTAATTTCTACAGTGAGGTCCCAGGATCCTGCTTAGGGAATCAGCATATCTTCTAAAACTGGGGTAGGGGACATTTTCCTTATTCCCTCTGCAACAAGGTATTGTTCAGTTGGTTGGTTTGTTTGTGAACAAGATTATGCAAAAACTACTGGAATTATTGCCGTGAAACTTAATGGAAGGATACGGTATGGGTAAGGGAAGGACCCAATCAATTTTGATGTGGATCTTCGATCAAGGGGTAGATCCAGAAATGTTTTATCACTTGCTTTAACTGATTTCCCCTGGGAATAATTTGTGGATCTTTATAACGAAAAAAAATAAGTAATTTCTATGAATGCGTACAATTCGCTGCAGCATAATTTCAATCTAGGACAGCTATTAGGCCTATAGGCAGAGGTTGGTGCTCCACTGAGCGCTATTCTAGTTTTCAAAACATACTTTGAGGGCCTCACAAAATTAAAAAAAGACACATATCACTCTACCTTAAACACAGAGACTGGCTAGAACTGCTTCTCTTTCGTGTGTCATCTGATATCAGATGGTAGTGATGATGATGATGATGCCACTGGCTGTTGGTTTTCCAGGTTTGGCTCAGTCAGTCTTGATGAAGTATTTGCAAGAGTCCTTTTTGAAAGGAAATAATCCCAGCAGGAGATTGTCTCAAACATACAGAGCAGAGGGAGGTTGTAGTACTTATCTTTGAGCTTGACGTTGCTCTGCAGCTCAATGGTTTTGTAAGTTGACGGATCAACCTGTTCCGCGTTGAATAGCTTAAAAATGTATTTTTGTTTACTTTTCTTGTTCGGAAGAGTTTTGGAAACTCACCAGAATAGGCGTGTGATAGCATGTGTTCTTGCAGAGTAGACATATTCAAAATGTTTCACACAATGCACAATTTATTTTTACAACTGGAATGGACAACTCTGAAGGACATGTTCATCTACAATTTACTGTTATTTGCTTTTACCACAGAAGAATAGTTGCTTGCATGAGATCATTTTTGTGTTGCCCTTGTATTCATGAATTGTCTCTCAGGCTGTAAATGCCCCCAGAGGCCTGAGGTTCCCTATCCGTGCAAAAACAAAATGCTGCATCTGAATATCAGGTCTAGGTGTAAATCATGTGGCTCTGCTGGTGTCACCAGTGTTGGCAGTACTGCATATTTTCAACAACTCTATAAAGGGTAGTCAGGGTGTTTGAATATATTCTCATAGGCATAGAGAACATATGCCTATATATATATAGAAATACCTAGTTAAGCATGAAACACAACCCCATTGGTTCTTTTTAAGTTATTAAGCTAAAAAAGTTACACAAGGTTATACAAAATATCCACTTGTTAATATACTGTATACTGTGATTTTAAAAAGGGTTTTTTTTATCAAAAGTGTTGTTTCATACTTCCAGTTATGGTAATGGTGTGTTACTAAGTTATCGGTTTAACAACTAACTACTGTTTCAACAACATGTCAATATCCATATGTCATTCTTGGCAGGGTCTGTTTCACACCTAAATATAAGTGGTTATATCTAACCTTTATCTCCAAGATATTTTGGTGTACTTAACGTGTACTTTGACTTTTTAATTTGGTCCATGTCCCCTGGAGATGAATTGGCTTCACTTTCGGGCTCTATCGTGTCGTCTGAATACAGAAGTTGCCCTCACGCTCAGTAGTTAAAGCCATCACCAGCACTGTATAATGTTTTTGATTCTATTCCAATAACAACCTGCCTGATCTGTTATCTGTGACTGAGCCAGTAACCTGTAATTTGTATCGGGAAATATCTCTCAGACTAGGCCCCATCAAATATTTCTTTATCCAATTATTATTATACCACGTATGACTTTTCCTTTTGTCCCTGCTCTCCATAACATTAAACACAGAAGATCACCAAAGTGTCACTTTCATACGGGCAATTAACTCAAGGATTTGGAGCGTAAAAGTGTAAATTAGCGTTAAAGTGAGAAGAAAGTAAACAGATGCTTCACTTCATAGAATAAATGACCCAATTTTATTGGAAGCAAGAGACCAGACAACTGGATGTCATTGTTTTCAGTGGCTCACCAAAGTCATGCAATATATATTAGGCTGTGTTTGTTGATGTCTTTTTAAAATAAATTTAGGTTCAGCACAGCACTGGTATAAACACCTACCTGCTGTGACGGGAAAACATAGCATATTTGTTATAAGCAAACTTTAACTACACCCAAACCTTTCCTTAAGGACCTTAGACTTTTGCTTTGCAGGCTCATTGCAGCTCCATTGTCCAATATGTAGTTTAGACCTAAGAAATACAGTAAATGACTATGCAAACCTATTTCTTTGCACCCCATCATACCATCCACGGTTCATTGCTTCTGCCCAGCATGATTCCTCTTATGAGAAATGTTCATCTGTGTGTATATCTTCAGAATCTCTGCAAAGATGAACCGACAGCAGTTTTCACAGTAGCTGCCCGTCGGTGCGTCCAAAAGATGTTCACATTCGCCGGCAGTGATCATATTTTCCATCATTTTGCTGCCGTGCTCTCGAAATAAAACCCCTCACCCCTTCTCCATTGGCCATTTGAGCTGTGTTCGCTGTCAGTAAACGCAGCGTGTTATAGACTCCTGGAGAGTATTGGATTTTAATTGCGCTGTGCCTGGGGTGACACAGGTATTAAACTGTCTTTTGCTGCGAAAAAAGGTGCACATTTAAACAAAGATACATAGACACATATTGCATTGCTCTAAAGGCCTTGTAGTACAACATTAAACATGCACACAAGCATGCATTGGTAGCATTTATTCGCAATCCATGTTTTTTCTGATTTGAAAGGTGTGGTCTTAATTGTACCTTAGTGGAATCTATTTCTTTGGAAAACCTTTGTGCCTTTGTATTCTCAGATCAGTTTGTTTCCGTGTAAGCTGTCCCTCTTCCAAGACATGAGTAATGTGTTCCTCAGAAGCAAACACCATGACTAAAACATTGTTCTGCATTTTATCCGCATATGATTGTGAATCACAGCGAGTCACTGCAGAACAACAAGATTGTTACCATTTCAAGAACCTGTGTTTTTTTTCCATCAGATGATAACAAATGTATTATTGTTTGCTTGGTGTCTTCGGACGAGGTGAGAAACTTTTGGTTTGGATCAAGGTCACTCAGGAGGGATGTTCTCCCAGCACCTCCCTTCACCAACTGTCAGGGGAGAAACTCTGCTATCAGCACCAGACCGGTTGCCCAGTCCTCCTCCGCACAAAAACACGCACATTCACATACAATGCGGCACCAAAGTACAGAATTACACAAAGACTCACACATACGACACACAAAAATACCCCTGTTGCCCGCAGAGAGAGGTGCTTTCAGACTGATGCCGATCATGAGGCCTTAAGAAGAGGAACAGAAAAGTCATGAAAAGGAAAAAAATGGTTTAATGTGCAAACTTTCCAGACTGTCACAGACAGCTTGGGATTTTCTATATTTGCTTTTGTTATCTATGAGGAATGGGAAGGAGGGAAATAATATTTTGTGTGTGCCCCAAAAAACCCAAATTCCACTACGATAACAAAGGTATTTTGTTGTTTTTCACAACCCCATGGTACTGGTATAATTGCTATTTGCTGACGATTCATGTGACTCAGGATGAAAAAACACAAAGTGATAGAGGAAGGTAAGCGGTCGCAATATTGAGACTGGATGTTATTCACATAAAGTAAGTAAACTGCATTTACTTACTTTAATGCTTTACCTTGTTGGGACCTACTTAATGTCTGAGTCCCCACATAGTGCCTGTGTCCCGTTTTGTCCTCACACTGGGATTCATTCAGTCCAAAACACAGACTCAGATTTTTCCAATCAAAATTTGTGCAGAAATGGTTTTTTTTTTATTATGCTCTCGAGAATTTTTTGATCTTTGAAATGCATGGTTATCATCCTCTTCATTTGCCCACTCGTTTTGCAGTAGTGGGCTTTTATCAATAGGAATCTGCTGATGTGAGATGGACTGACAAGTGACATAGATACTGCAGCCTCTTCAAAGGACTTTCCATGTGGATTAGATAAGATCCTGTTCTAATTTTAATGAAAGGGCTCCACTCCAATGAACGTCAGGGGTACGTTTTTTTATGCTAGCCTGGTTTGACTGTGGCCTAACAAGGTATTGTTCTATTGCCCCCAAGTGGTCAAAAAACCTATTAATGTAACTTTATAGCCAGAATTTCAAATTCTTTGTGTGGTGGCTTCCAATGGTAGCACCAAAATAAATGTTTTGGGGAACAGAAGCGTACGTCTCGATCCGTGAGGCCCAACATGGATCCAACCTGCTTCACTAGCACTTTTTCCAGTAGTGGAAACAAAAACTTATCCAACTACACTAAATGTAAAGATAAGGATGTAAAGAAATGACCTGTACATGTAGAGGCTAAACGTTTTGGTCTTTGTAAAATGAGAAACACCTTTTGGACATGACTTGTACAAACAAGGTGCAGATTCTCCACTAGGGGCGCTGTTTCGTCAGACCTGAGCTGATATTTTCAAACTGCTGCAGTTGTTACTTTTCTAACACAACTTTGACAGAAGGTCCAACGTTTACTCTCCTAAAATACTTCTGCCCTGTAATTGCATAATATTGAGCAGACAGGTGCTTCATCAACATCAGTCTGGGCACTTATTTTACTCCATCTCTCACTCTCACACACTTCCACAGACATGCACACACATTCTTACCCTCGTACCCTTGTCCCTCCACAGACTCACATGCTGACAGCTGGAGGTCGAGAGGGTCAAGTTGAATGCTGCTACAAAACCTTTGATCTCAGGCTTAGTGTGATCATTTGTCCTGGTTCAGACTGTACCAGGGAGCTGACTGCTCTGCTGTGAAGGATTTCCCCCGTCTCCAGTGCATTTATGCGTAATTGGTCCCGAAACTAACCCTGTCATACTTGTGGCGAAACCTTCCAAATAACTCTCTTTCTCTTAATTGTTTCCCACGGGACACTTTAATCAACTAAACATGAGTTATTTTCCAAATCAATGCTCATTTGCTGGAGTCTTCCTCAATGCATTTGGATCTCTTTGTGTCTGAATCGGTCTGAGCGAGACCCAGAAGAATTACCGCAGATGGAGCTCATCTGTCATGGCCACTTAGCGTGCCTTCTCCAGAGCCGGTTCCTTTACCCTGCGGCACCTCAGTGCCGGGCTCTCAGAGACTGATAAACTACTTTACTGTGTCCCACAACTGTACAATTTGTCTTAGTACACAAATGACCTGACAGAGGGACACTGGACCATGTGCTCGAGTGACTTTGCTCGCAGTGTGGGTGAAAATTCACCCCGAGCATTAGAGGATCGACGAGTAGATAATCAAGTGTAATTACTGTCTTCATTGACTTAATCAAAAGCAAGTTCGTTTGTGCAAAGTACTGCTCGAGGATATGTACTAAAGTCGCTGTAGCTCTTTTAATAAGTCACCATTTTTAAAGGGTTTTTACATTGTAACTAATGGTTTTTAATGGTGGCTAATAAGTAACTTACTCATCTTGTATAGAGATAAGTTAAATTAAGAACAAATGGTAAAAAGTGTAAGTTTAAAAAAGCTGCGGAGAACCTGAAGTGAACGTCATGAATTAAAAACTTTGTTTATTATCCCCAACATTGATAATACTGCTCTTACCAAGCAGAACAGGGGGGGAACACAAGCCAAAGTTAATTATTAGCAACTTGGAAAACCAAAATGTAATATTGTATTAGTTTGTCTTATTTTCTGTTAATGTTTGATGAATATTTAATAAGTTGCTAATTATAAAGTCTTTACAAAGGTTGCTTTAATAGAAAGTGTTTTCATTCCAGTCTTATATCCTGACTGTATTAATTATGAATTCCCACCAGTGTCTTTACAATTCAGTGAAGCTGTCTAAACTGATAAATATGTTTTTCCTGTAAGATGCCTATTTGTCACTTTTGTATTGCAAGGAAAATGGGAGGGGTAAAACTGACATGCATCAACTTCCCGTTGCAGCCACAAAAGCAGAATAGGTGGGTTGCACAACGATTCTCTTTCCTGGTATCACTGACGACTACGGTAATCTCAAAGTACTGAAAAAACGTCACTGCGTTGAAGCAACCGCTGGTTTCAACACAGATTCTTGTCATCGCACGGCATGTTTCAGCAGGAATCTGGGCACGGCACAGTGTGGACAGAAAAACAATGCAGGTGCAACGGTGGGATTCATCCTAATCCGGATTCTGAGGATGGATTTGAGTGAAAGCAGCCGTTGATCAAAATGTCAGGCATGTCTAGACCGATTCCTACAACAGCTCAGCTCAGTCCACGGTGAACCACCAGGATTCCTTGGGTTGGAGCTGTGGTGTGACAGTGGTTTAAACTGTGCTTTGTGACAAACATCCCCAGCCCTGGCGAATGTGGTCACCTCTGTGTGGCGCTCGGTTTTCTGCGAAACAGACATCTTACTGTTCGGAGCAGATATATACGTCCTAACACGCCGAGTTGATCTGTTAACCACAGCTGACATTCCTGCAATTCAATTAGGATTTATACTCCTCGCCTCCTCCCCCGTCTCTCCCATCCCATTCCCCTCTGCCCTAAATTCTCTGACAGGAAATGTTTCACTCTACTCGACTTTGAGCAGTCAGCAGACAAACTGTCCATCTCTCCTCTTGCTCTTTCACCCTCGACACACCAGAGGACCATTCCTTCCTTCTCGACTTTCCATCTTTCTCAAAGTTTCTGCAGCGAGTTAGCAGATGATGTGTGTGTGTGTGGGGGGGGGGGGACATTATGCAGCAATATGGTGAGCGCAGCGTGAGGGTGCAACACCCAGCAGGCTACAGAGAGAGACTTGTTAATACTAACCACTGCTGTCTGCCTCTCCCAAGTATTTCAAATGGCTCTGGCTCATCTGGAAGCTGCTTTCCGTAAAGCCACTGCCCTCTAATGTTCTGCAGCGACAGCACAGTGACATCCACATTTGGCTGTATAACCCCCCCCCCCCCCCCCCCCCCCCCGTGCTGAAACACGCTTGTTATTTTTAGTGATGTTCAAATGACAGATTTCTTTTTTTCTTTCACGCCATGCGGCCAAAAATTTCAAATGGAGCATCCCTGTCTCTGAGATGTGCGCTGGATTGGAAAGAGCGAGATTGAAAACACACTTCCCCAGATAAAAATCGGCTGCCAGTTGACTTGCTGGGGAGTTGCTGCGCTTCCGCAGTGTTTTGAAGAGCGCTCTAGTTTGATAGTACGCTTGCCTGGGAGAATTTGAAAAGTTTGCCCAGCCAGGCTTATCAGCGGCAGGGTGGATGATAGGCGAGCTGGTGCGCAGCTGTCAATCAAGGGGAGCTTTCTTACCAGAGGCTCAATCCCACATGATCTGTTTGTGTTGGGCTGACTCACTCATTTAGCTCCTTGTTTAAAAAGCCTAATGCAAACACATTTATTTAATACGAATTAAATTTCATAATTTGCCTCCTCGTCGCTTTGCCTTTCTGCCAGAGCCCGGTTGACAGTCCAGTTCTAAAGAGCTGTTTTACTCTGAAGAATGGTGCCAGGTACCGTACAGTGCAGTTTACTGGATTCCCGTGACAGTGAGCCATGTCTGCTGCCGCTCTGCCTGCCTCTCTGTGGTTATTGCATCAGAGGAATGAACGAGAGCGCAACAGTGAGATGGGGCCCGGAGGGAAAGAGAGGTACTAATGGGCCCTTAATGAAAATCTCTAGTCTGCTCATTAATGTAGAAATATACACACATCATGCACATGGGCTGGGGACGGGGAGGCAACACACACATGTACACTCACACACACACACACACACACACACACACACACACACACACACACACACACACACACACACACACACACACACACACACACACACACAAACACTCAGGTAAAAACAGATGGCTTTGTCACATCACTTACTTATAAAGCTCCACTTTCATCTCCTCTCCTCTCTGTCACGTAATGCTGTCTTTCACTCTAATAATAAAGAAAAAGAAAAATGATGGATTCTCATTATTTTATCTGCATTAACGCTCAGACACTTTACATAGGTTTCCCTTTATGTTCTTCCCAGTGACCATCCAGTTAAATTACTATGTGCTGGTTGTTTTCTTGACCTTTTGTTTCTTCTTCAAATAATTGATTCCATTAAAGCCGACATGCTGCAGGAATTCATTATGCTGATTAGTGTGGAGCGGGCTGTTGGGATGGAGGGTTGGAGATCAGAGGGAAAGAAAGTGGGGGGGGAACAAAAAAAAACAGAGAACTAATTTGTCACATCTCTTCACAGTCAGACGCCTGGATGATTTGTGTCCCTGCAGGACTGTAACTGTGACCCACCTGAAGACACACGGGATCCTCTGCAGTCAGGACTTGCAGATTAATAATGAGATGGGTTACAAACCTGCAGGATAATATACCATAATGCACTAGATAAAGATGTTGCCGTGTAATTGTGGTTGTGTTATTTTTACTAACTGGCTTTAGGGAATATGTTTGGACACCTGCTTCATCCTAAGTGACAAATAATGGTTGTGTTAGACTCACTCATGCACAGATGCACACAGAGGTTTGCTTTTTCACAGTGCAATAGGTCCATCTGGTGGATAAATCAGAAACACTGCTCTTAGTGATCCACAAAGAGATTCCCTCCACATGTAAAGTCAGAAAGACAAACTCCATAGTCCTGATTCTGCGCAGAAATATGTTCCAAAATCTATCTAGAGTTAATCTGAGGCTTTAGAGTACAAAATTAATGATATATAGAATTTCCCCTGCATTGCAGTCCAGTGAGGAAACACAGACAGAATTATCAACCCATTTGATCAGATTAACTAATAAAAAGTTTATGAATATGTTTTAGTGGAATTTCTCCCCCAACATGAACAATTGAAATAGAGATGGATTTTTTCAAGGCAAGTCCGCACAAGAGGACTATAACGAGAAATAACTGTTGTTTCCCAGTTAGGAATAAGAAACACATTTCAAAAATAAATAGTCCTTTAATAATCAATACATTTAAATCAGGTGAACTTCATGAACCCCATTAAATCCTCATTACAGTCTGTATTTTACATTTCTGTGTCATATTGTTTTATTAATTTGGCTGTAGGCCGAAGAGACCTTACCATTTTTGTTCCCCTCTGCTGGTGTGACCCTACATTACAAGTATACTATGGTTTTACTGGGAATGTACTTTTAGTTTAATAATGACACAAGACAACGAACGTTATTCCAAAAAAGTGATCATATTCCACACATTTTCACAGTGATATGCACCATGTCATGTGCATTTTTATCTAACAGCCATTAGCTCCTAGCTAACATATGATGCATATCCTAAATCATATTTTATTAATATGTATATATATTATTGTATATGTTAAATATACCAATAATTTATTTATTTAAAGTACATTTGTATAGGGCTATAAGAATTCAGCATGGACCAGTGCAACATACAATAGCATTTACAGCCTATTAGTGTGCACTGCCTGTTCCTAGATGAGCCTTTATACAAACACACAAAACACATTAAAAATATATAAAACAACACAATGATACAATCGAAATCCCTCTGAAAAAAGAACATGTTTGCCCAGAATAGAATTGTTAGAAAAAGAAAGATCTTAATCGTGTCTCTAAGGAGGGGCTATTTCAGTTTCTTTTTCAGGTCTTTTACATTATTCAACACATATATCAAGCTCACTTCTCCCGGAACAGGAACTGATGATGATGATGATGATGATGATGATGATGATGATGATGATGATGATGATGTAATACTCACAGCTTGTTTTGGGCAAAACTACTTTCCAAAACAAATCCTTATCTCTAGCAGTCCATTTATGGCTTAAAGGGAAAATAAAGATCTTTATCTTCTCATCACTTGTCCAAAAAGCACCTTTGGAGTTTACGCCATGTTTTTAGTCACCATGTTCGCTGTAATCCATGCGTGAACGTGGCTCCAGAGGAGAATATCAGAGGACATTTAGGACACTTTGAAGACACCACAGGAGCAGTAAGGAGGCATTTTATGTTTCAAGAAGTGGTTCCATTTACTTCAATTGTATTGGACTTGGCTGCAACGCTGTTTACCCCCGAAATTCAAAAAGTGTTCTGTGGACTCAAACACTTCACTCCATCGGCATAGTGGTGAGCAGATAATGAGTGAATTTCCATTTTCCGGTGAACCAACCCTTTAAAGTGTCCATTTCTCCACACTACACCAAATTGACATTAACCACTGCCATCATGCTTGTCAGTGATGACAGCTACGTGTGTTTTCTTTACCCTGACCGTGACCTGACAGCCTTACTGACACTCGTGACCATCCTGGAGAACATGTAAGTCCATTATTTTGTTTCTTCAAACGCAAAAAAAAAAATGTATTGCTCCCATGTTTATTTTTCCATATTTTTGAGATGCAATCATTTGTTCACGAATTGTGAAGAGAGAGAGAGAGAGAGAGAGAGAGAGAGAGAGAGAGAGAGAGAGAGAGAAGAGACAGCGGAAGGCAAAAAGGTGTTTGTGTATGACCATACACTCCTGTCAGTGTTGCCATGGAAACAGGGGCTGTGAATTAAATGTGTTCTGTCAGGACTTTCTGACCATCAACTCGGGCGGACTTGAAATGGCGCACACACGCAAGCAAACAAAAAGAAACTAATTCTCTCACTCTGCACTTTCATCATCAATAAGAGATGGAAATACGCCTCATGTGTTATGGACGACTGCCCTTCACACATTCACACGCACACTTTCACAAACATCATCAGTTACTGAGCCTACAGGTGCACACACACCCAAATTCAAATGTGCAGTGAAAGAGTTCCCAAACAAATCTAGTTCATGCTCTGAATTTGAATGATGCTTTATGAATATTTGTATTCCTTTGCAAAATTGAATGTTTTGATATTTTTCTTTTGTATGAATTTTATCATGGATTTTATTTGATGCACGTCGACAGTCTTTCCCTCCCCCTGCCTTTCCTGCCTTTATCTCTTCTGCCTCTCCCAAATAAAGTACTCTAAAATACTAAGTAATAATCTTTAAAAAAGACGTTTCAATTTAACTACAAATAATTTAGACTTGTTCTAAGCATCAAGGTCGACATCCAAATATACAATTAATTTTTCATTGACATTTCAATCTTGAGCTGCCAGTTTGATGAAATAACTTTTTATTCATCATTTACTTAAATATCTATAAGAGAAAAAGTTTCTGACACACTGAGAAAAACGTCAACAGTTCATACCCTGATTTTTTCAAGGAATGATAAAATAATGAACTCGATCTATTTATTAATTATTATATTTCCCAGAGTAAAACACAATATGCTGGAAAGCCCAACATTGACAAGACAGACACACATGGTAGCAGCTTGATAATGCATGGAATCAATGTTTGGCCACTAGGGGGCAGGAAACAACAAAACAAGCTGGTAGACACCATATATGTGGTTTAAAGACTAAATATTTACTTAATTGATTTTAAATAGAATATATTTACATGGTTTTTGATCTGTTTTAGTCCCCACAACACTCTGGTGTTGAGCTGTTACTCAATGGATTTATTTGTGTTTATTATGAGGAGGAGTGATGAGACTCAACAATAGTAGTAATTAGAGTAGAAATAATAGATTCACGCAGGCTTCATATATCTGTTGTATGTGCTGGAATACATGTGTGTTGACTTGTATCTCCAGGAACTAACTTGCTCTTTGTGTCTGCTCGCACATCAAGTGCATTTCGGCCCTCAAAGTAAATCAAACTGTTAACATCAGCAGTTAAACAACCCTAACATGTCTTTATTTTAAACGCTGGACCCCGCAGAGCGGCTCAGCACAGCTTTAAAGATGGAGTCATTATGGATTCATGACACGGTCTATTCATCCTCCTCTCCTCATTCAATTTCACTGCTCGCTTTTATGCAAACATAATCTTCCATTCTGTTTCCGTCTCTGTATCTCTGTGTCAAGTGCTGCTTCATTAATATTTTATTGACATAGCATAATCACGCACTTAGGGCTGTGTGTGTGTGTGTGTGTGTGTGTGTGTGTGTGTGTGTGTGTGTGTGTGTGTGTGTGTGCGTGCTGTGTGTTTGTGTGCAGCAGGATTTGTGTTTGATGGGAGACACCAGCAGTTTTGACAATTTGTAGTTACAAACGTTGCTGTGCTGAATTAAGGACGCACCACCAGAGGCCAGTGAGCAACGTTACAGTGAGTAATGTTGCTTTCTGGTTGCTTTGGAACTATCTGCGTTTTTTTCTCTCTATATCTTTTAAAAAAAGCCTTTATTGCTTGATATCTATGACTTTTATGATCTGTATCTTTATTATTTACTTGTTTTACTCTGTGAATTTCACATCGTTTGTTGTAAAGCACTTTGTTACTTGTGTTGAAAAGTGCCGTACAGATAAAGTTATTATCATCATTATGATAATATAATGTGAGCTGTGTGATTTGTGCGAACATGAATCATGTATATGAGCCTGTATGCAACACAGTGCATTATTAATGAACGTGAAGGGTATATACACAACATGTTAGAGAACATCCATCATTGATTAGCTGCTTTCATTTCATGGTCCAGATGAATCTCAACAGAGACACAATGAGGTTTCACTCCTCAGCGTTCACATGGTTTTATTCTCATTTCCAAGCCGATATTGTGGATGAATGATTTATTAGACGTTGTAAGATGGGTGTAATTCCCAAATCAAACCGTCGCTTCATTAGTTTAAATGTAATTTCATTTGACTTCATGAGAGTCCATTAAACGTTTATTGAGGCAGACACAGTGATGGAAGTGTAATGAAAATGTCAGGGTTTAGCAAACACCTTTCTTTTTTAGGTGTTAACACAAGAACAGTATCAGACGTAATAAGCCTCATTTCACAGATTTGCTATCAAAACTCTCGACAAACAGGAGGCAGCGGTGCAAAAAGACAGATAATTTCTGTTTGCACAGGGTAAACTCTATTCAGGCAGGAAGATCCAGCTGTATAATCAGCCTGCAGATGGAAAGGTTTCTTTGATCGAATGTTATTCAGTAAAACAGGGATATTACAGCCGGGAAATAAGGTGCTGCAGTATTTCAGCTTGTGATTCGGCTGGTTTTTAAATAAGCATGTAACTGAGGAGAGAAAACGAATAGAACAAAACAAAATTCACAGTTTAATCATTCATAATAGGTTCAGAATATGCTTTGTGTTTATACTGTAGCAGATACTGCATATTATTCAGTGGCCGTGGCACAGGAGCTGGAGCGGGTCGTCCACGAACAAGAGGGTCGGTGGATCGATCCCTGCATGGCTCCTCCATTCCATGTGACAAACTGTCCTTGGGGAAGATACTGGCCCTGATGCATGAGCCAGCAATATGTGAGTGATGTGTATTAGAGGAAGTACTGGACTTAGATGCACCATGTGAATGGGTGGAAGGCAAAAATGTCCAGTAAACCATTCTGACTGGTCACCAAGACTAGAATCATGCTATATAAATGTATATATGGAGATATTCTTGCATTGTATTTAGAGTTACAGGAGCTCCTTATGCATTCCTAATCTACGTATGTGCGTATCTGTATGGGCTTTATTTTGTAATGTTTAATAGATGAAATGTTTGGATTTGACAGTTTACATCTAAACTGACACTGCAGGATGCAGCATCATTTTAATCACTTATTTACAACAACACATGCCTCATTTCCCATATTCTCGTATGGGGAATATCCTCAGTTAATATATGTCTCTTCTTCTTCTCCATCTCTAACAACCATGACGTGATATTTAGTTTCAGTCGTCCCTCTGTGACAGGATGACGAGATGTGTTTTGACAGAATGTTAGCGTTTCATATTTTCGAACGGATCCCGTTTCATTACACTTGCTCTGTTCCTCGCCGGTGCATTTGTCTCGCTGCACTTTCACCTTGTGCTTTTTCACATGAACAAACTATTGCATGCACCACGCAGCAACACACACACACACACACACACACACACACACACACACACACACACACACACACACACACACACACACACACACACACACACACACACACACACACGCACACACAAAGTAGGTCACCTTGATGTGTGATGCTGAGCTCAGCTGGTGTATCTGTATGTGTGTGTGTGTGTGTGTGTGTTTGTGTTTATGCTCCCTGGTGGATTGGGTTTTGTCCTCTCATGTTCCTCTCTGTGTCCTCATGTCCCCAGAGAGAGTCTGGTCATAGGACTGGGCTGTGAGTCACTTAGCCCAAACCTCAATTCAATTACACGACCTGGAGTTAAATGCACTTAGAGTCATGTTTGCGTTCACGTCGATATCCGTGCTGCACAGGGCGAAAAGAACTCAGCATCCATAGAGTCGTAATGGTGGTATCATGATGAAGGAGTGTAAATACATAAACAAGCATGGGCTGTCATCGTTTAGATCCCTGTGTGCATTTGCAAAACTGGCTTGGGTCCAAAAATCTATCAGCAGTGATAAACCTAGCTCCACACAAGGAGTATTATTTCTATCTACAGCAAACCACTGGGATCCATCAACACCCATGAACAAACACACACACACAGAGGCCAAGCTTTCACACAAGCTGGTCGCACACACTCCCATCGCCAACATACATGTAATGAAACTATTTTAATTACAATCTATTCATTCCTTGAGTCGTCATTTGAAACACGTCTCTGGTGACAAAGCAGATGAACATGTTTTCCGACATTTAAATGAGTCAACCAAGGATTCAAATCCCACGAATGAATCCTCTGCCCTCTTATCTCATGAGAACTGCTCCAGACTGGAATAAATAACACATGTGTTTAAACTTACACTGTTCTCAGTCATGGCTCAGAGAACATGAGGCCCACACGTGGTCACAAGATACCACTAAAATCTTATCTAATTTAGGTCCCCCCCCCCCCCCCCGTTATTTTAACCCCTGTCCTGATTCCATTAAGGAAGGTTTTGAAATTCAAAAGGATAAAAGGTAATCTGTTGAAACTGGCTTCCAGGGACACAGGCTGTCTATGTAGATGGGCGTTCTTCTTAAATGGAATTAAGCACACGATGATGGGGCCCTTGCACACAAACACAAATCTGCATTGGCAGTGAAAACACGTGAGCTTATGTTTTTAAATCAGTATTTAAATGGCGGGGAAGGAAAGTGGGAGAAACAGTAAGGGATTTTTGCCAAGCCACAAATGAAAAGGCAGCCTGGTGTATCGGACCAGTTGCACACGGACACCCATAGTAGTAGTACGCTGCGTTTGGCCCAACCCCAGATAACATGCGTGAGGGGGAGCGGGGATGACGACAGCGCGTAAATCTGCAGCTGGAGACGAGAGGTGCTCCAGAGTTGCGCGCTTTGAACGGTGAGTCTTCCTGGCCCCGCACCCCGAGGCTCCACATCCAAGGGACCGTGGGACGCCTCCATTACGCGTGAGTTGTCATTTGGATGGAAGAGGAATGTTGTCTGATCATCTCCCTCTATCTGGTTTTCGTAAGGAGCGTGGCGCGTGTTGTGCCATCCTACGCGCATCTCAACTTTACGAGCTACTGAGGCAGATTTAGCCAATTAAAAAAAGTGCCAAAAGAGACGGAGAAGTTCATCCTCTGAAAAAAATGTCCACGACGCACCTGAGCTCCCCGGCGCCCAACCGGAGCAACCCCTCCACCGCCGGCTACGAGAGGACTGACGCCTCGGAGGGGGACAGGCAAATCCGCCTGCTGCTTTTCGGCTTGTGCGTAACCATCGCCGCCGCCACCTTCACCGGAGGCGCGTACTCGCTGCTGTCGCTCCTGCGGATGCGGAGGAAAACGTCCCTGTGTCTCATCGTGGCTTCCATGTCTGTGGACGACCTGCTCAGCGTGGTCCCCCTCTCCCTGTTCATCCTCCTCCAGTGGGAGACGGATGGAAGTAGAGGGTCGAGCAGCCTGTGCACTTTGTCCGGACTTCTGTACGTGTTCCAGGGTGTTTCTAGCAATATGAAGGCTTGCCTGATAGCAGCCTACACTTTTTATGTCACCAAGAGGTTCGGGGTGCTCCAGTCTGTGCGCCGGCCCGTGAGAGTGATGTGGGCTATCGCCGGCGTCTGGGCTGTCAGCCTGGCCGTCAGTGTGTTGCCTCTGTGCGGATGGGGCAGCTTTACTCCAGCTTCTCTTGGTTGCTTCCCTGAGAGCGACAGTTTTTACATCCTGCTCCTGTTCTCTTTATATTCCCTGTGTTTCTGCGGCTTGTTGTTCTTCTTCACCCCCCTCACCTACCAGCTGCTGTGCTCCAGAGAGCCCCAGAGGACTTTGCTGTACCCGAGCTATTTGGAGATGTCGAGGGGACTGAGTGGTTCTGTTCCCCTCTGTGACCTCCAGTCTTTTTCCCGGGAAAGCCTGGACAAAAGTTTCGGTGCCTACAACGAGCTGAGCCCCAGTTCGTGCGTAACAGAACTCAGGGAGAGGGAGGACAGCCTCATGTCCCCGGTGTCCCAAAACGGACAGAGGACACCAGCTGTCGGGGACACACCGGTGGTGTTCGCGCAAAAGCGCTTCTCCATGATCCTGGCGGTGGTCCGAGTTGTTTTGTGGATGCCAATGATGGTAAGCCAAAAGCAACAGTGGGCATATGTTAACGTTTAGCCATTACAAACAGTTTACTGTATCCAGAGGGTTTAATGTGTATCTGGAAACACTTGACATCTAATGTTTGCACTTATTTGCCAGACAAAGCATCTGGTGTAATTAACAATTGAATTCAGTAACAATTGAATGTCCCTTTTTGCACTAAGATTCTTCAGTAGAAATAACCTGAAAATGAACCACCTGTTTCCTCCTGTCAAACTCATAGTGTTTCTGTTATTTGAAATGTAACTGCTATACGTCAGCTTACTGTATAGGCCTCTATTCAAACCCAATGAGTCATATAGGTCAGACATATGGGCCCTTATACAGCACAAGATTACAAGACATTTTAATATCATATAACCCCAAATCAAAAGACCATTTTTGTTGTGAGCTGTCAGAGGTAATAATGTAGACAAATGTGACATTAGGTGGGATTTAAAGTCAGAATAAAAATCTTTTCCTGTGATTAAAAAAACAATATTAAATAATTTTCAACTTTTGGAGATCAACAAAACCCTGACTGTCCCTTGAGTCCACAGTGGGAAACAAGACCCATTTTGGAAACCATTTAACATCACATGATTTGTGAAACACTGATTTAAAATGAAAACAATATTTGTTTTCAGCCTTGCCACTGTCCCATTAAATTCACATTCCTTGTAGCTGGCAGCAGTAGTTGGCAGGTTTTAGTCAACACCTAAAGGAAAGCTTTCATTATGTTGCCTTGTGAAGTACTTTGCAAGATTGCTACACAGTGAAAAACAAAAGCTAAAAAAAAAAGGAACTGAGGTGATGAAATTCATCATTGACAGACAAGCACAGGCAAACATAACTGGCATTCCAATGTTGTGACCCTGAGAATATGCAAAACCACTGGAGATGATTAATGCAGGAAAATGTCACACTGTTACTGATCAGAAATTCAATGAGCTCACAATGAGTTTTCTTTCTGTGGATGTGAATATTTTTAAGCAACATACTAAACAATTATGTCTTGAGAGAAAAACATTTTTAGATCTTCGTATCTGTCTATGCAATGACAAGTATTTCCTAGAAAGCTGTAGAGGTTAATGTCCACACTGTATATGCTGCACCTGTTGCTGGGCCTCAAAGTGATATTCATAAAGGAGCCCATTTATTTTCTACTAAGAAAAACTATTTATGCATTCATTAATTTTCTATTTAGTAAAGCTATACACAGCACAACAGTCCAACAGTCTCGTCGTGTTGCATATCCACCCAAATGACATCGGCATATTTGAATACGAAACAAAAGAAAACGAAAAGCAAAAAAGAATCAGTGTGATTTCATTTTCATTCACGTGCCTCCCTTCCCCCAGTTTCCTAATGCATATTGAACCACGGACTCCCAGGTGAATTAATGTCCCCATTCCCTTTCATTCACAGACCTTGGTCCTGGTGCGCCACGCGCTGAATGCACACAACTCGTCCCTGGAGACTCTGAGCTTCTTTCTCACTCTGCTCGCCCCTGCGGTCACTCCGTTATTCATGCTGTCTGAGCGCTGGATCCACATGCCATGCGGTTGCTTCATTAACTGCCAGCGAGATCCAACACAGGAGGCCTCAGGTAGACCATGATGTAACAAATTCATCAGCATTGCGCCATGAAGTGTGTCTCTACATAATAAAAAAGTTTTATACTACGATATAAAGAGCAAAGGCTCTTTTCGTGGCGTCAGGTTGCAATGAATGTGTCCTCTGTTTCTTTTGTTTTAGTGATGAAAAGAAGATTTGAGTTCAATCTTTCCCTACAGCAAGGCTACGGCGTGTACAAGTTGTCCCATGCCACCATGTCTCCTAACAGTCTTCCCATTGAGACGCCTGCCTATCACAGCCTCTTCAACTGTGACTTTCCCAGTACCCGCCTCGATGCACTCGAATGTGGCGGGCTCTCCAGCCTGGCGCCTGACTTTGATTTCAGCACCACATGCCCGGTGGACAGCTCCTCCAACACAGACCTTCTGTTGGAGGCGGTAGCTGGAGGAGGGGAGGCGCTGGCTGATTGTCCTCCACTTCCCTACCAGAGCCACGGGGATGACGAGGACTTCTGCTGCGTCCCTCTGGTGCCCTCTCATCACCGGGAGCAGGAGCGCAATCTCCCTGACACGTCGTCCGTGTTCGAGGGGACGGAGAGGAGGCTGTCGCACGAGGACTGTCGCAAAATCGAGCTGACAGACTGGGAGTGGTGCAGGAGTAAATCAGAGAGAACGCCCAGACAGGTAGACCACTTACCAGAGGAGTCGGTTTATTAGTCTCATGTTGAACCATTACATTGTGTAGTTTATACTTGTCATTGTGGTATTTATGGCTGGAATTAATGGATTTTCTACCCAGTCTATTACTTTCTCGGTAGAACAACTGCTGCGTTATGGTGATTTACTTTCGAGGTGATCTGTTAGTGATTAGTATCGTGGGAGCATTAAATAGTTGGATTGTCAGTCGCCATTTTTGTGTTTCCATTCAGCTCAAAAGGAAAGTGCATGTTTTCCCACTGCAGTGCATCTGCACAGAGATACAGAGACACACACCTGGTGGACTCAGATGCAGTCTCTTTATACCCAGGCTTTAAAGATGTGTGTGTGTGTATTTGTGCTGTTTTGTCTGTCTGAATCCCTGTCTGGCTCTCTGCTTTTATGATCTTTGTCTCTGTTGGTTGTTGTTTTTTTACACATTTGTGAATATTCTTCTTTATCGTCAAGCTGACAGACTGGGAGCCGAGCATGTGATTTAGATAAAATGGTTAAAATCTCCTCTCTGGGTATCGTTGTCTGTGCCAAGCCTTAATTGATTCTGACTAATAGAGCAATTGATCAAGATACTATCAGCAATGTACCATTTTAGTATCAACTACCAGGCTGTCTTTCAAAACCAAATATTCATTCATTACTGCTCCACAGATAAAATCAGACGCGCTCTCAAGGCTCGGCTCTATTTGTTGATTCTTTCTTACAGGTTCAAGATCAATGAGATTTATCCACTGAAGGTTAGCTCCCTTTTGAGGCTTGTGAAAGCATTCCTGCAGTTTGGTATACACATGGAATGAATGGACTCCATGAATGAGGAATGTAGCACAGTTTAGTCTGTTAAGCTCATGAAGTAATTATTTGCTCAGTCACTCACTAGTTGCTGCATCCAGTAGATGCAAAGTCAGAGACTAAACACACTAAATAAGCAATGAAGCTCACGACAGTTTGCAACAGGAACATGCAACATTCTTTGTTTGTTGTTGACATCATGAGCTCTCGTAAAACCAGAAGCTTCATTCTCTCTGTGTTTTGTTGGCCTTTAACTGATAGTTAAACAAGGACATAACAGTAAAGGCTTGATGATTAATGTGTCCTGACAGTCGAGATGCCAGCCACTGATGAGAGAACGGCCTCATATTCCATCACTTCATTCTGCCCTCATATGAAAGACCTACAGTGATTAGTACCAACAGTGAAAGTAGCTTTGACAATGGAAAATGGAATAAAAAGCTGTTTGTTGTTTACAACACCTCAGAAAAAAATACAAACTGTCAAATTTCAACTAAATATACTGACAAAAATAAATGAATTTTTTCCTCTGACAGCAGAGATATAAAAACTGTGAACAAAATAATAAATCAAGCACATTTCTACAAATCAACTTCAATGCATCAAAGACAAATAATCATAACAACAACAAGAAATTCTGCAGGGAATTATACACAGGCACCTGAAATCATAAAATGAAACTCACTTGCACAAATGTTTTATAGCCATCGATATTCCACTGAAAAATAAACCCAACCTAACAGCTTTTTACTGATCTGACCAAGATCAAGCAGACTCTGAATTACACAATAGCTCTACAATGGACACTGGCCAAAATGAAAACAAAGCTCTCTATTATGCTTTCCCATTTTCATTGAACCCCTTCATTTGCCATCCGACAAATAAAAGTAAGTCACACCGAAAGTAATCAAGAAAAATGTATTCATATGCCGACGATATCTTACTCTATCTTCAGGATTCACAAAACTCGCTGCAGGAAGTATGTCTCAAAAACTTCAAACTATACCCTATACTAGTCTACATCAAATATTCTTCCTATCTCTGTGAAGTCCTCTTATTGATTCACCTTTGGTAACATTAGATACCCTGGTACCTCACCTCCTAGCTGTCAGAGCTCTAATATCTAATATCTATCAAATATCTAATAACCTAATATCCGGCCACTATTCAAAATATCTGACAATAATCTAAAGTGATGGTCTAACCTTCCCCTCTATTTAACCTGACAATTAGCAACCATCTAGTTTTAAATTCAGCTCCAGCCAAATGGTTCCAATCATTGAATTCTGTGATGACACACTTCTGCTGTAAAAAATGAAAGACCCAAAATCAATGTCTCTAATTTGCAGAAAAAATAATTTAGAGGTGGCCTACCCCCAATTTTCATGATTACTATCTGGCAAATCCATATGGATATCTCTATTAAAAGCGCCACTCTACTCTGGTTCATATATGTTAAAGTAAATTATAACAAGCAGAGTGGATTGACAGAAAAATCAATGGTTTACCCTTCGCTGGATGAAACCTCATAATTGCACAAGTGCATTCATTTTCTCACCTCTGACAGGCTGCTGGAAAACACTGTCTGTCACTATGTATTTTTCCATTGCTCCCCCTCATATGCTGTATTACTTACTACACACACCACGTGTCTAGGTTCACTAAATCACTACCTCAGATACAAACACATCTATTATCCACATAACCCGTATTTCATCTAACCTAATCTCTATTGCATGGCTCCCATCATATCACCTCGTACATAACTGCTTTATGTTATTGTCTTTTCACTAATGTATCTTCTATGGCATCAATTATCTTCAATTTCATCGACTATGTTTTTGCTTTATGTGTTCTGCCACACATTTCACCGATTTACAGCAGAGCAGCAGTGAATCGTGAGCTTTAACAAAATGGGTTTGTAGCTTAATTCATAAACACCAACAAGCTGATCAAAGTCATAAAACTAACGAGGACATGAACAGATGTGCAAACATGGACGTGTACATGGGCCCACACACACACACACACACACACACACACACACACACACACACACACACACACACACACACTCTATCTCTGGCTCTCTCCCACACTGTATCTGCTCTACTTATAAGTCTGAAACGTTTCGGTTTGGAAATCACCAGAGGATGAAAATCCATGGAGCATGCATCTACTGCCCGGCTTTGCCACTCACTTTGCATCATGTATAAGTCTGTGACTGCTGCCGTGTGTGTGTGTGTGTGTGTGTGTGTGTGTGTGTGTGTGTGTGTGTGTGTGTGTGTGTGTGTGTGTGTGTGTGTGTGTGTGTGTGTGTGTGTGTGTGTGTGTGTGTGTGTGTGTGTGTGTGTGTGTGTGTGTGTGTGTGTGTGTGTGTGTACCATTTTGAGCCTAGACATCACAGGGTAAAGACATTTTGGGAAAGTGAGGATTTTTTTGCCCAGTTCTCGGATCCTGACCCAGTTTCAAAGGGCTGTGTGAGGGTTGAGACTTGGTTTTACGGTTAGGGGAAGTATACGGGCATTTAGGGAATGCATTATGCCAAAGAGTGACCTCACTAGGATAGAAGTACATGCAGGGTGTGTGTGTGTGTGCATGCACAGCCAAACACCAAAGACAAAAGACAGAATGAAGCTGCACATATCCAGCAACCCACTGTTTACAGTCACAAACGACATAAAGATCAAAATTAGCTCACACACACACACAGCGGTATTATTTTACTGTGTATACACACAGAGGCAAACAAACGATGAACATCAGGCCTAAATACTCTGTGATCTATGGTGGTTCCTGGCTGTGTTTTGTTCCTCGTTAGCAGGCGAGATGTCATTACCCAGCTTCTCCCCTCCTTACTACCAGCCCTCCTGGCCTTCAGCATCCACAGGGAGAGGTGGAATTAGAGCTTAAAGACATCTTTACCCTCCCTGTGACTTTATACTCTCTGTTAGCAAGAACAGAGCTGGGGGCGCATTCACAAGTCGTCTCCCTCAGGGGTAAATGATGTGCATTCAGATGCGGGGAACTGGAACCTGTTTACCCTTCTGAGAACACATCAGAAACTGTAAATGAATGTTGTTCTCACCAACCAGGCTCTAAGGTGGAAATGAGAGGAAGTATTGATCGTCAGACAGAGAAATAACACAACCACAATCAATATACAGCAAACGTCAATATCAGATATTTTACAGTATTGTTGCTTATTTAGTCGCTTGAATTCATCTGATAAAAATAGGAACACATAGAGTCGACAGTCACAGCAGCTCTGTGAGAATCTTCTTATCCACAGCAGTACTTTGAGCTTAACGCTAAATTTAGCATGCTAGTAAGGTTATGACAACAATTTTAATATGCTGATGTTTTGTAGTTGGAGGTTATGTTTTCACCCCTGTTCGTTTTTTGGTGGTTTGCTGGTTTGTAGGCAAAATTCTAAAAGAAGGATTACCATAAATCTTTGGTGGAAGGATTTGGTGTGAATCAAGGAAAAACCCATTCAATTTCAGTGTGGATCCAGATTAGGTTTAGGATTTGTTGGTTTCTCAGAAAGATTTTAATCAAGCAGGTTTTTATTTTCATTTTATGAATGTGTACAACGTTGTGTAGATCCAAATAAAAATCTTATCGAGTGGAATTAAATGTGGTTTCATGAGGGGACTGTTGGACCTTGGCGGAGGTATGCACTCTACTGAGTGTCACTCTAGTTTTCATCATTAAACAACAAGAATGGCACCGAGTACAGCACATACCTCAACTAGTCCCAACAGTCCCCTCAAATTAAATCAAGCCACACCAAATTGCCCACACTGGTAGATTTTTGCTCTTTTTCCTGGATCCACACCAATTTGTAATAGGTTCTTTCTTCGCCCAGTTTCCAAATTTTTACATATTCCTGCTGACAAAAAAATGAACCAACCAACAGACAGACAGACGGGGAGTAGAAAACATGGCAGAGGTAATGGGCATCTCAGAAAGTGCAGGTGAGGGTGATGTGAATGTCATTAGCGTTGCTGATAGAATGAACGCTTGAACCAAATTCAATGTCAGTGCTTTTCAAAGTTGTTTAGACATTTCAGAGTTAACTTAAAATGTAAACTCATCTCATAGAAGTTGAGGTATTTGGCTAAATAAGTGGAAACCTTTCTAACTGCCAAATGTGCTGGGTAGTAAATTTGACAACGTGTTTTCAGCTCAACATCGCGGACTCTGTCTCTCTCTCCCCCGCTCGTCTCTCGCTCATTTCACAATGATGCAAAGACAATGACAGGAAAACAGATAGTCATAGAGAACAAGATAATGACATTCTCTTTGTTTCTGCTGTGCGTCATAGCCACAATCTAATCATTACATCAAACTTAATGAGACCCTCCCCAGTCTCCCTGCTGTCGCACCACAAGGCTCTTCTCCTTTCCCCTGCCGTCAATATGCATTTTCTCAAACACATCACGCTGACTGAGGCTCACTTTAATGCACAGTGTGGTGAAGTGATCTCCATGAAAGCAATACAAAAACATGACAAAACATGAAATTTGATAATGCCAGTGATAATAAATGAGCCATGTAATTGAAAAAAATATGGCAAGCTGAAACCCAGAGGAAATTAGTTGCATTATACAAAGCCTCTGGTTGCCTTTATATGCACAGAGACCAGACATCTCACTTTAGCTGCTGTTGACAGGACTCAGTACATATAAGCCTCAGTAACTCTTGGGATAGAAGTGGTCAGTCATTCATCTCCCTGCTATTGACATGGACGCAATCTGTGCTCGCTTAGTCTGAACAAAGTGAATGAGACGCACCGAGACCTTGTAGGTGATGTTTGGCGTCAGACACTTTGTACTTCTTGTCAATAGCATGGTGAGTAGCCAAGATGGAATTGAATGGTATTGGAAAGTATTAAGACCTTGACATGAGCACTTGTGGATGGATGGATGAGTCCATCATGCCAAATTAAGCCATACAATCAAGTTTCCATCCGCAGTCCTAGGCAAGTGGTTGGCATCTTAAAAAAAAACATTAGAAGAAAATACACAGTGAATAAATGTATTTTGGTCGATGTTAACTCAACATCTTCTGCCCTTTTCTTTGGTTTTTCTATGCAGCGGTCATCGGGTGGTCTGTCAGTCCCCTTGTGCGCCTTCCAGGGCACCGTCTCTCTGCAAGCACCCACGGGAAAGACCCTCTCTCTCTCCACCTATGAGGTCAGCAGTGATGGACTCAGAATATCCCCACACAACGCCAAGAAGGTAAAAGGTTCAAGTCTTGATTAGTCTTGTAATATCACTAAAAAATATATAGATATCTTTTGATTGTTGAATTACATTGTGCTCCATACTGTTTGTGTATAACTTGTACTGTAAATCCTTCTGCCTTAAAGGTGGAGGTGTATCGCTCCAAATCAGTTGGCCACGAGCCCAGTGCAGATGACCCAGCCGCAGGAAGCCAGACCAGGGACGTGAATGTCAGCAACGTGGAGATGGGCATGGAGATAGGAATGGGGATGGGGATCGGGGCAATGGTGGGGGACACAAATGTCAAGATCCACCTCGAGGTCCTGGAGATCTGTGACAACGAGGAGGCCATGGACAGCGTCTCCATCATCTCCAACATCAGCCAGTCCTCCACGCACGCTCGCTCGCCCTCGTTGCGCTACTCGCGACGGGAGAACCGCTTCGTCTCCTGCGACCTGGGCGAGACGGCTTCCTACTCACTGCTCATCCCCAACAGCGGCAACCCCGAGACAGAGACCATCAACATCTCTATACCTGACACTGTAGAGGCGCACCGGCAGAACAGTCGGCGACAGACGCAGGAGAACTCTGGGTATCAAGAGGAGATTCAGCTGCTCAACGAGGGCTACAGAAAGCAATCTGGGGAGGAGGGCGAGTGACACACTATCGGGATAACAAGAGGGTGGCTCTCAGGAGGAGGTTGAAAGAGAAACACTGCCACCAAAGATCAGAGACAAATTTCCTAATCATTCCACGTTTACTTCCTTCTGATCACTCGATCCAAACTGACAGACGACCAAAATAGAGACTTAGATAAACACTGATGTAATCGTCTTCTCTTGTACTTCCTCTTGAGATAGCAGCATGAGAGCACATGCATCACCTGTGTGTGGAGTGCATAGAGATAGATTAGCTTGTGAAAGAGCAGATAGTAGTGAGTAGGTGGGAGCGGGAGAGAAAGAGATAGAACCAAAGGAAGCGGCGGACAGGAGAGAGAAACAGTTTTCCAGCAGAACATCTGTATTCATGCCCAGACCTTCACCGTGTGGCCGCCTGTCATCATAAAACAGATACATTAACAGAGAAACTCCCTTAGACGTGGAAGAGGAGGGGCACAGAAGAAATACACAGTGTGGTCACGTGTGGTCACGTGTCTGATTTGAAGGTGACTCAGCTGTGAGGGGAGGGTCACCTGACCCATGAGTCTGACTCATCCCAGTGTGTGTTGTTGTGCATTTTGTGTGTGGGAAGTAGCCTTACCCATAAGGATAAGGGTTACCTCATGACAGTAATGGTTTGTGATGTCAACCACCAAACGTATTCCATGGTTCCTCTTATAAGAATGTGTTAATTCTGTGTATTTCTTTAACTTATTGCGTGTTTAACTTAATTGCACCCTAGCTCCTATACGTCCATCATGTGTAACACAATTAATGTTGCCACTATCAAATTCGAGAGACCACTATCCATGCTGAAAATCTGAAATAGGAGGAGAGGAAAAAGGAAAGGAGAGGAGTCAAGCTTTTAGAGGAGAGTACAAGTGATCATTGGAGAAGGGGTTGAGGGGATACTTATGCAGAGCTGTTTTCTGCCTCCTGCACATTCGGTGCAATTTACATGAGTGACAGTGTGCATATTTTTACTACAGTAGGCAGCATATGAATGTACATCCCCAGACCACTTTGCGGGGAATCGTCTCTCTGCCAGCTCAGTTCACTGCGCATCCAATCAGTGAGCCAAAGAGGCCTCTCACTCTCGGTTTTTAAATTCAGGACTGGAATAATTTGAGCATCCCGGTAAACAGAAGCATACAAATCTTTACTCTCTTTCACTGACAGTATCGGTATCATGACTTATATCTACATTTAAATGCACATGTGTGTGTACAATCAGCAGTAACGTAGGTATTAAAGACTTATTTAAGAATAGATGTGTATTCTAGTTTCTTTTTTGATGGTGTCTTTTATATATCAGCTGTTTGTTCGCTTGATCTTCAATACAGCGTCGGCACTTTGTGGACTTCATCTGCAGCCTTTTAAATTGTCCTCTTGTGAGCCCACTTCATCAGCGGCAATGTGTCACATGCTCCTGAAGAATGTGGTCATTAAAGATTCATACGGGAAAATTGCCTCCAACAAGGTTGCCATGCATTTCACTGTGTCGAGGGCTCCAGGGTGAAAAAAAAAAGGTAAAAGAAAAATAACGCACGGGCGTGTATGAATCATAATTAATGTGAAGTTTTGTATTCTATGTCGACGGCTGTTAATGGTGCCAAAGGTTTTCAGCTCAGCGGGGCTTCATCTCTGCAGCCTAACGTGGTGGAAGTAATTCGATCATCTGCTTATTCTCTCGTTTAAACAGGACTATGGTTCAGCTTCTGGTCGAATATTCGCAAAAAATAGGTTCACAAGTAAAACTGTCATTTGTCCCGTTGGTAAGAGGTTGAAACTGCACCTCAGCTGCACCAGTTTCGGTCTGTTCACTCATTCCTGTCATCTGGACCGATAAGGTCATGCACAAGCTACTGAAACGGGATCCTTTATTACGCAATAAAAGCAAATAAAGCGTGATAAGTAACTACTTAAGAGACTGACCTACATAGAGTGGAACCATCATGGGTTGTTGTGCCCTGGGGATGAAATTAATGTGACTAATCCACAACAGCTGTATACAGATGTGGTATTATTTATTGTGCGCTTATCAGTGTTTGAGCTGAGATGAAAAACACAATTATTGCTAATTATTCATTATATTTTTGCATGTCCGTGTGTATATGCAGACATTTGGAGGTGCAGACGCTTCAGGGGGTGAGTGGCTGGAAAGCAAATGGTAGGAAAGGCTCATGCAGGCAGCAAAAACAACAAGTAAGATAACATGAAAAGTAATTATCAAAGACCAGCAGCTATTCTTAATGTTTTCTCTCTGATCTCACAACCTCTCATTTTTATGCTGCAACAATAAGGTGCAGGTAAGTCTTCATCAATTGGAGCGGCTTGAAACCTCCATGTACCTTCAGTGAGCGCATGCATTATTTAGAATATAAGCCACAGCCAGAAGAGGAGAAGAAACCAACATATGTTAAATCCTGATGTGTTTCATCTGAGGGTTTTTTGATCTTGGTTAAATGATTCATTAGGGTCAGGGGTCATTTGTATTCATCACAGGCCGTCCACAGGGTGTGAAAACAAGGTGTGCAGAAGGGCGGTGCATCCACGACAGTGCCGACTGGATTAAAGTGGGAGGGGGCTACGAAACAGAGCTTTCTCCTTTAATATCCCTTTGTTTTCACGTCCCCTCACTCAAAAGGTTCCATCGCATGTCTCCCGCTCCATCTCGGCTTCATTCTCAGCAAAATGTTATCCTCTTCTCCACTATTTTCCTTCATTGCTCCCTCTGACTCCTGCTCATTTTGAATCCCTCACCTGTTCCCCTTAGAGCAGCCAGCTGTGCACAGTATCTGTTTCACACTAATAACAAATACAAGTATTAGAAGCTGAGGCGAAAAACAATATGAGTCACTCCTAATTCAAATAAGCAAAGTTTAGCATATTGCAGTTGGTTTGTTTTTGTCTTTTTGGAGTCGTGCTCACAGAGAGGACTGAATATATTTCTGTCAAAGTCAAAAACAGAGACAGATACAGTGGAGATTTAATTAGAGAGAGAGCTGATGAAAACACAGTCTTCAACAAATAACTGAGAAATTCCCATAAATTTTGTTTATCTTTGTGACAAAATTTTTTTTTCAAAGGACCGGAAATTATTTTCTTCTGCTGCTTCTGTCAGCGTGAGTGTGTGTGTGTGTGTGTGTGGGCAGCTGAATTTTCCTTAATGTGGACAAGCTGCATAAATTTTCATTTCACAGCTCACGAAATGAAAAGTATCATATCCTCGCCTGTATCTGTGCCACGGTGACAAGAGAACATGAGAGTGCGAAAGGAGGACGTTCATTTAGAAGTGGTGATGTGTGATATTTCGTGACAGCGACACAGAGCTTAAGGGTAGAATCTTCTCTGCTGCCTCCCATGAACATGATCCCGCAAAAATGATCGTGCACAAACCCCATGAATGACTCGCTCACGCCTCTCATCCCTCTCTTTCTATTCACATATATTGCTTCACGGATTTAGCTGGGTGTATATTGCTTTGGCATTGTGTGAGTGAAAGATAGAAGGAGAGAGCAGGAGAAAGAATGAGAGGGAATAGGAAATAGAACATCTCTTCCATTTGAAACTCCAGCTAATTTAAAACAAGACAGTGTTGAGTACAATGTATATAGATATTTGCTGAGAGACAATAAGACATGAGGAGAGGGTGTCGTTTCCAATCTCCCCAAAATGTCGAAATAAGAACAAACTTGAATCACAACAAACCTGCTGATCATATCTTGAATTGAAGGCAAACAATTAGAAACAATTTAAAACCAATAAAAGAAGATCACACAGCGAAACAGCATAGATAAAGATGAGAAATGAACTAAACTAGGAGAAAGCACAGCTATAAAAATGAGGATTTGGCCGACGAGGCTCCTCAGGGAAAAGCTGCAGACTTTCTTTTAAATCTGGGGTAAATGTTTTGAATCTGTTGATGGACAATATTCACCAACAATGTACAAACTCCAGCAGAGCCGGAGCCCTTAAGGTGATACTGTCCACAGCAGTCATGGTGGATCTGCTTCACTTGGCTGTAACCTTTACGGCCCAGACAACAGGTCATTACCTGACGTTCTGCTGAGCTGGGAGCAGAATCAGTCGGGTACAGGCGGTTACACTTACAGCACAAACTGTCTCTCTCAAATCCTCACAGTTAGAAATTGGCATAAGGAGGATTAGGTTCCAGGTCAGGATGATAAATAGCCTGGGGGTGGAGGTCCCTGAAGGAGAAAATTAAATATTTTGTACTGCATGCACAGGTTGGTCTTCCCGTGTGTAGTTTACATGTTCTCCCAGTGTCTGCATGGGTTTTCTCCAGGTACCCCAGCTTCCTCCCTGTCGGTCAAATATGCAGATATACATGCACATTGAGGTAAATTGACTGTAGGTGTGAACGTGAGCATTAATGGTTTTTTTGGCACCGTGATACTGTCCAGGCTGTACCCAGTCGCCCAATTTCTACTGGGATGGACTTCAGCCCCCAGTGACCCTTAAAGAATAAGACGTACAGATAATGGATGGATGGATGGATGGATGGATGGATGGATGGATGGATACACAGGGAATGATACAATAGGCCTATAAAATGTTTTACAGTAATTCACTTCAACTGTTGGGGCTATTTGTATAAAATATTTTCGAATATAATACTGTAACACTCAGAAGATATTGAATCACAGCCCTGGACATAGAATACAGATGACGGCATATGTTTGACAATAATAATGACAATCATCTTCTCAATGGAGTTGATTCATTTTGTGGGGAAAAAAAGAAATAACATATGATCAATGTGTAGTATAAAAGTTTAGTAGTAAAACAAATATTAAAAAGTTTAGGGTTGGACAAGTATTGATTAGAGTTGGGAATGTAGGTGTGTGTGTGTGTGTGTATGTGTGTGTATGTGTGTGAGTCATAGACTGTATATATAGAGGGATGAACCCGCTTCTTCTAACAGAGTGGGTTCATGTCAAAGATCGTCTATTGAGGATGAACCATAGACTGGATGAAGACGTAAAGAGAGTTTGTTGTGAGGATAGTTGACACCGGTGTCGATGGGGTGTCAACAAAACCATGTGATCGCTATTTTGATGCAGAATAATAAGCAGAAAAACTAAGTAAACATACCTTAGTTAAGTAGATACATAGTCTGTCAGTGTCTTTCAAAATAATATAATTAAATCTAATAAAAGGATAGTGCTGCGGAGAATGTGTGTTTTCCAGCTCAAATACAAAGGAATCAAATATAAATAGATATTTAGTTTTTTTTACATATAAATGTTTGTTTTTCATCATTTTGATTGTGGACCAAACATCAGCCACAGCGCTGGTTGTCTGTTTATTCAAAGTTTATTAAAAAAGAAATCACAACAGTCACAAAAACTGCTCTTCAATCGGCCTTTGAATAAACATGTGTGTAGCTGATAAGAAGAACAGTTCTTGAGATATACAAGTCACATACTGACAGAGCTTTCTGGAATCACTAGACAGAGGAAAGGTCACTGTTATTGATAGATCGTTTTTATTTATTTTCTAACACATACAGGTAGATGGAGGGTGAGGAGGGGAGGGGGTTAAGGTGTAAGGTAGTGGGGGGAGCTGGGATGAGGGGATGATTGACAGGGCAGAGGGAGAGAAAGGATGGGAGAGGAGATTAGGAGGGTTTGAAGTTGAAGGGAAAACAGGGGAACCTCCTCCTTGTCGTCCCCTCATTCTCCTCATTCTCCTCCTTCTCTCTCTTCTTCCTTTCTTTCTTTTTCATCTCCTCCTCCTTCTTCCTTTCTTTCTTTTTCATCTCCTCCTCCTTCTTCCTTTCTTTCTTTTTCATCTTCTCCTCCTTCTCGCTCTTCTTCCTTTCTTTCTTCTCCTCTTTCTCCTTCTTGACCCTCTCCTTGTAGCTGTCGGTCCTCAAGGCCTGTTCCTGAAAAGACAGAGACAACATAAGTTTCACTCTTTTCTTTTTCAAAGTCTGAATCGGAAACAAATCAACAATCCAATATTATTCAATCAGAATGAGTTGGTGTAACGTACCTGAAGCACAATGTTCTGCTGGATCAGGAGTTTGATGTCATCCTCCAGCTTGATTTCCCTTTCTAGGGACTCCTTGTGCTCGGTGGACCACCTTTCATCTAAGGCTCTATTTTTTTTTTGCAGCTCCTCTATTTCCTCAGACCTGCCCTCATTTTTGAGGATGTATTGCTGCAGCTTGTCCTCCTGGAGCTTCAGGTCTGCATTTAGGGAGACGACCTCGACCTCTTTTACTTTAAACCTCAGGTTCATGTTCCTGAGCTCCTTCTCCAGCTCCTTCTCTTTGGCTTTTTCAGACTCCACGAGCTGAATCAAGCTGGTCACGTCGTCTTTGGACTTCAACAGAAGTGAGGCAGAAGACTCCAACTTCTCGACCATCTTCTTCCTCTCTTCTCCCCACCTTTCATCTAAGTCTCTATTTTTATTTTGCAGCTCCTCTATTTCCTCGGACCTGCCCTCATTTTTGAGGATGTGTTGCTGCAGCTTGTCCTCCTGGAGCTTCAGGTCTGCATTCAGGGAGACGACCTCGACCTCTTTTACTTTAAACCTCAGGTTCATGTTCCTGAGCTCCTTCTCCAGCTCCTTCTCTTTGGCTTTTTCAGACTCCACGAGCTGAATCAAGCTGGTCACGTCGTCTTTGGACTTCAACAGAAGTGAGGCAGAAGACTCCAACTTCTCGACCATCTTCTTCCTCTCTTCTCCCCTGGAAATATCTTTCATGGTGACCTGCTTTTTGAGAGCAGCGTTTTCAGCCCTCAGCCTCTCCAGCCGTTGGTTTTGAGCCTCCAGGTCTTTCACCCGGGCATTTTCAGCCTTCAGCAGGGCATTTTCAGCCTCCAGTCGGCCGTTTACTACCTCCAGCTCTTTCAGCCAGGCGTTTTCAGCCTCTAGCTCCTCCAGACGGGTGCTTTCAGCCTTCAGCTCCTTCAGACGGGCGTTTTCAGCCCCCAGCTCCTGTAATTCCCTATGCAAGTCCTTGAGTTCTCGGCAGAGCATTTTGCTCAAGTTGCACTTGTGTGGCTCATCTCCTGAGCTGTCGATCCCCGCCATGTCGATTAACAGGTGCTGCAGTGTAGCAAGGTCACGGTCGTCGTGTCTGGTTCCACTGACAAATGTTTCTCTTAAATAGGTGAGCTAATTTGCTATGATCTGTGTCATTCTACACTAGTATGACTTTGAAGTTGATCAAAGGAGGATTCCTATCAAATGAGGATTCCTTTAATCACAGATGAAGACCATAGACTGTATAGATGGACGTAGGGTCCGTGACGTCACCCGTTGGTTTCTGAAGAGTGAAAATCATAGACTGTATATATAATGGCCGTGGGGTCCGTGACGTCACCCGTTGGTTTCTGAAGAGTGAAAATGAGGCTAGTAGTAGGTGTTCACCCGGCGCCATCTTGCCGGTGCTGACTCCTCCTAGTTCCAGGCTAACCAATAAATGGGCAAAGAGGAGGAGCGCGAGTGAAGACTGACAGCTGAGCCACGCCCGCAGAGCTCAACGTTACCTGGTTAGCTCAGGCTAAGGAGCTAGGCTACATGCTACCTGCGGCCGCTAACCGGCTAGCGCTGCGGTGTTGTTGCTTCAGGATGGTCGCGATGTTTACAACGAACTCACTAGAGGTAAGTAACCTTGAAACTACACAACAACAAAACCTATTGCTTTATCTATTATCATAATCATATGCTTACATGCCTCAAGTGGTTTTTAATATGTTATTGTTATAAAAGTTACCGTTTATTTAACACGTGTAATGAACAGATTGAAGCTAATTAACTACACTACTACAGAGTCGTGTGTTTGGTTGTGACTTGATTTTAATTTGAATAAGTTAATATCAATACGCTACATGTGTAAGTTGCATGTGATAGTAACTATGTTTCACAAATGTGCTGATACAGGCTGGTATAACCACCATTACTATTGCCACCTTGTTTATTTAGCCTGTTATGGAATTTACAGTGAATTAGACACACACCACTGTTGGTTCTCATATTTATTATATATTTAGGTAGAAAGACATTTTATGTATTTGTACAATTTTGTACAACTTTCAGTACATTACATTTCATTTAGCTGATGCTTTTATCCAAAATGACTTACAATATGTGCATTTAACCATGAGGGTACAAACCCAGAGCCCAGTACATCGGTTCTGTCTGAAATCGGTGGTGCTTCCACCTGCTGAACACAGAATAAACTGTAAGAACCAGTCTTTGCTGGAACATACACAACATAAAACATCCTTTTATAGTGAGTTTCTTCTTTTCATTAGATGAAGCACTGCAGCACCTGATGTCCTCAGCATCCACTGTGGCAGCAGCAACATGGTGGAGATCGGCAGCTTCAGACTGGTCAACATGAGGACGACCTGCACCAGCTTCATCTGCACAACACTTCATGTTTTCCTCCCTTAACTAAAGATGGCCTGCAACTGTTTAGAGTCATTGCTAAGTGTCATGGATAATATAGTTAATTTCTATATTCATTATGGTTGGTTAAAAAAATGAACACTTATCAGAACAATGTTTATCTTTTACTTTCTGATTTGATACACTTTAGATAAAAACCCAGTGTTTTATTTTTCTTCTTTGCCATAAGAGACAGAACACGGTCAGCACAGCTGTGTCCTTCAGGCTCGTCCGTCCCTAATAAAATGACAGGAAACATAAAAACATATGGCATTATTGTAGAGGAAGTGTTACTTATGAACAAAGTTTGTATCCTTATTTTCTGTGGATATTCAACTATGTATTTGAATATGGTTTTGGATTAAACAGTGCACTACCAAGACAATGAATGTACAGTATGGAGTTCTTCCACATTAATAGTATTGCATATATAATTTAATACATTATGTATTATGTGCAATACTTTGCTTTGATTGTTTGTAAGTTATGAAAACAGGTCTGTACCTGGAGTCAGTTGAAGTGATGACTCTCAGTGTTCAGTCTGGTTGGATTCCAGTTGTGTCTCATGTTGGACATCCACAGGTGCAGGCTGTCTGAGTCACCTAGAGGAACATTCAACACAAATACACAGATATGTAAAGTCATACATGTGCCAGGTTAACTCCTTAACAGACTTTTACATGGTAAAAATAAAAGTGTATTACTTCAAAGTTCATCAGATCATAATCATTTCAGCTTAGGAAATAGGTGGTGGACATCAGCCTCAGGTTCTCTATGTGAATGTCTATTCTAGTAAAGTTACACTTCCTATAATTTATTTATGTGAAAAAAATACATTATTCTGCATGTCCACTTATTTAACACAATGATTCAGTAAAGTCTGCCAAAGATTAACGATGTAAAAACTGAATGTAGCCGACAGGTTTAGTTTTCACTAACACGTTACAACACATCAACACCAATACTCTGAATAAAGAGCTTTAGGAGACGTAATGCTACTTTAAACAGCTGCTCTTAAAATGCAGATGTGACTTTAAATACTCACGTTTCAGTTGATCACAGTAAATCTGTTTCTGCAGAATAAGAATCTGTGTGACGTGGTCAAGTCAAATGGGTTGGCGAGTGAAACAACTTTACATAACATTAGATATCTTACGTGGTGGAGCTTATTCTCTAAACACAGTCTCCTCTCCACAGACTCAGGTCGTGTTCGGTGACGGGGGTTAGCCTGTTAGCCTGTTAGCTCAGGTGAAGCCGAGCAGGCAACAGGCTAGGAGCTGGAGTCGCGAGCTAACGGTGACGTCACCTGTCCGTCAAGTGATAATTGTTCATAATTTCAAACCTCTATATAATTTAAACGAGTGAGTTAGAAAAAAAATCACCCCCCTCAGAGTTGTCATGAAGGAAGAACTTAGTGATTGAGACTAAAACCGTTTTTTGAACCAGGCAGTAAACAGGTTTCTGCTCTAAAGTCGGCCTTTTTAACATGGGAGTCAATGGGAATTGCCTCAAGTGGCCACCCAGTGAACTGCAGCTTTTTGCACTCCCGTATTGGCCTCATCGCTCAGCCCGGGATGTTGCCCCTTCGGTGTGAGTGTGTGATTTGGGAGAGTGGAGCGACCAATCATAGAGCTCTACGTCATTATCAGCCTGCAGACAGCTCTCACGTCACTTCTGTGCGACATGCCGGATGGAGAGGAGCGAGCCAGTATTTTCATTTTGACAACAGCGTCTCAGTGTTGCTGTTTTACGAGTATTTGCTGTGCCATGAATTAAACTACACACATATATATTAAGAAACTAAATTCCGGTAGCTCATGACTGGAGCGTCATGATTTAAATCTGAGTTTAACGTCCACAAAATCATCCGGCGCGGCTCGTTGCTTCGTGTTAGCAGTTAGCATCGTAGGAGCAGGTTCACGGTTATCTGCTGCTGCTCCTGCGGCGGGATGAGTTATGGATACGGTGGTGGTGGAGGTGGTGGTGGTGGAAGGAGAGGTCGAAGAGGAGGCCGAGGGCACCGGGACGGGAGCAGAGAAAGGTGGGACAGAGATGGAGGAGGAGGAGGAGGAGGAGGTTTCAGAGGATCCAGATCCGACTGTGACCAGGGGCGAGGAAGAGGAGGAAGAGGAGGAGGAGGAGAAGGAGAAGAAGGAGAAGGAGGTGGACACCGGGACCGTCCTCCTCCACATCTGAAGGGCCGTGAGATCGGGATGTGGTACGCGAGATACGGAGCCGTGAGGAGGAAACAGGCCGACAGGAGATCGGTAGGCATAGTGCTCAGTAGAGCATCCTCTTGCACACTGTGGCGAGCAGGCTGTGTAGCAGTGGTGAAAAGTAACAGTACATTTGAAAAAGATACGGGGAACTTTATTGATCCCACAGCCCGGGAACTACAGCATCAGACAAGTCAGATTGAGGTCGACAAGAGAATACAAATATAAAAGAAGTCAACCGAATATGTACGTGATAATACACCTTTCACTTACTTTACTCAAACACTTTGAAGTACTTGCACTGTGAGTACTGAGTATTGTACCTTATAGTCCTGTTCCACTACATTTCAGAGATAAACATTGCACATTTCACTCCTCGTTATTGTTTTTTGTGTAAAACCCAATAGGATGAGTTAGTAAAATACCGCACAGCTTTGAGCATCATAGCAGTAATTCCAAAAACTTTCTGGGTTGTGATCTCATGTTTACAGTGTCTGTGAGACATCTTGACTCCAAACTCCTCGCGTGGTTTCATGAAAGTTAGCGATTCTTCCATATTAACAATGTCGAACAGAACTAGAAGGGTGCCATATCTTGCCATATTAAAGGAAGTGGAAAGAACTAATCCCTGGAACCTGCTCTCTGTTTGGGTCTGCTTGTGGGTTGCTCCTTGGATCATGCACCACCCCTCTGCAAAATTTCATTAAAATCAGTTCAGTAGTCTTTGAGTAACCCTGCTGACCAACAGACAAACACAAATACAACAAATACAGTAAATAACAATGAAAAGATCAAATCCTTAGCGGTGTAATACTTTTGCTGTTCACCACAGATATAAGAGAGACACAGAGGTTCCAAAGAAGGTGACAGTTATTTACTCACTGAGTTATTAATGTCTGCCAGGTTGGATAGAATAGGTCCAGAGGTTGGGGCAGATTTTTTTGTAAATCCACCACATCCTGACTCATCTTGTCCCATGACAATTTCAGTGGGTCTCCTACGGCCAAAACAATGGGCACCTTTTCTGAATTGTGATTTATTGTATAAAAACATTTCAAAACAGAGGTTACAAAGTTTTGAAGGAGCTGCCTGTCACTAAAATGCAAACAGTCAAGTAAATAATATTGTGCTATATTGGGATTTTTCCGTGGGATCAAAATGATATCTGGACATCATATAGCTTCAAACCAAGCCCTGGTATTACATTCAGTTACTTTATCTGAAAGATTGTGGCTGAACCTTCCCCTTTTCCTGACTGTGTGCAGCGAGCGGTGGTCCAGATGGATGAGGCCAGAGAGGAGCACATTACCAAGCTGCTAAATTCTGTCCAGAATGACCACCCTGGTCAGGAGAGAGGCAGCAGGGGAGCAAGAGCCTCTACGTCTGATAATTGGCAAACAGATGCCGACAGAAGTAGTCACTGGTGAGAACAGCTTGCAGAGATTTTTCATTTACGATGTGCACAGTGTAGTTTCTATCTTGTGATAAAGCAGGAAAGGAAAAATGCCTGAACTGTTATTTTTCTGGCTGAGATTGTGTAGGTCTCTCAACATGTGTATGACCTGTGTCTGCAGTTACTTTGATGGAGAATTGCCCAAAGAGGTAAAACAGGAGATAGATTCCACATCCGAGGAGGAGGAAGAAGAAGTCAGTTCGGGCCAGAAGAAAGCGGCTAACAAGAAACATCGGTAAACAATTTAGATGCATGCTTAGAAAGATATGACTCGACCAAATTGCAGAATTGCAGAATAACAAATATTGTCGGCTGACCCACTATATCCACTCGTTCCACATGTTTTTGTTTAGTAACTTAACTCCAGCAGTCGCCAAAGATGAAACTCCAGACACATGGGATGATGACGAGCCCCAGGAAGAGGAGAAGGAGGAGAAAGAGAAACTGAGACACAGAGACAAGGATGTAGAATTCTTATTCCAAGAAAAAGTCCGAGATAGTTCACTGGACGATTTCTTACAGAGAGATCTGCAGAGCAAGAAATCAGATCCAAAGTACAAAGAAATGCTGGTGAGTAGAACAACTAGTATCAAGTGCCAAAAGACTTTGATGTTTGACTGGAATGTCGAAGTTAATTGATTTTCTTTCCCACGAAAATATGATATGATCAAAGTTGCACTGTGATTTGTGTGGGGTTACGAAAGCAATGGAAAGTGGAGTGTGCAGTGGAACATATTGGAGATGATGAAGAGCAGAGAGCAGCCGTGTCTAAATGATTGATAACACATGCCAGTTGGTTTTGCAATCATTTGTTGCTGTGCTACTTTGGCTACTCTGAGATTTACAGGACGACAGATGTTTGCAGATCTAAATAGTTTAGTACAAGACCCTAATTTAGAATAAGGCTCTGTCTCATGAAAAAATAGTATCTCAGTCTTCATAATGTTTTGTAAAACCATGTTATGTCTTAAAAGTCTGTCACAGTATCAAAATATTGTCACATCTGAGGAATTATAGAACTGCTACTAGATATAATCTGTTTCATCTGTGTTTATTAGAATAGTGCAGACGTTTGCATATGTCCCATACCTTAGTTATAAAAGTAGAACATTTGCTCTTGATTTTACGGTTTTCCATAACTATTATTAAATGTATGCTTATTTTTCTGTTTGCAGAAATTCAGGGAAAAACTACCTTCTTACCGGAAAAAAGAGGTACATTTTGGATCACATATATGGTTAAGACACATTTTTGTCAGCTACTATCACCCTTTTCCTCCTCCTCGTGCCATTATCCCTCCACTTTCTCTCATCTGCCTCCTTCCTTCCATCCACAGGAGCTGGTGGAGCTGATCAACTCTAGCCGTGTCCTGGTTGTGAGTGGGGAGACTGGGTGTGGAAAGACCACGCAAGTCACCCAATTCATCCTGGATGACTACATCAACAGAGGCGTGGGATCGATGTGCCGGGTCGTGTGCACGCAGCCTCGTCGCATCAGTGCCATCTCTGTATGTACTCTGCACAATTTTCAAGTCTGATTCTGTTGGACTAAATGTTTTTGTTGCTCTTACATTATTTGTGTGTTTATGCTTTATCTTAGGTAGCAGAGCGTGTATCAGCAGAGAGGGCTGAAAGTGTAGGGAATGGAAATTCTTCTGGTTACCAAATCCGCCTACAGAGGTAAGGAAGTCTTAACAGACATATGTTGATGCATACATTTTAAGTTCTGTAAAGTCAACATTGTTTGGGTTGTTGGGAAGATTGTTCGAGCACAAAGACTTTCTCTATGTCTTTCCTGGTTTAGTTCCAAACTTTGAATTAGTACCAACCTCTCAGATGTTTGTTTCTGATTAAAAACAATTAAAAGTGTTGCTTTCCTCTATCACTAGACATTACAAAGCCATTAATGAATATCAACAAGGTTACATTGAAGTGATGGCCTCCAGAATGATGATCCGTGTATCCAGACTGTGTCTTATTTTGTTTTCAAAGGCAGTTCTTGATGGAAGGGCGAAACAAAGATGAAAATGGAAATATATAGGATGAATGAATACCACAGGAAATTATTTTTTTTGAAGGAGATATGAGAATTAGATGGGAACGATGATCGCGTAGGAAGAGATGCACAAAGCCGAGGAGAAAGGCCCTTCAATGGCAAATAGACCACGCAAGTGGAGAGTTACCGGGATCTATAGGGCCAGGGGGCTGCAATCTAAAGTGAGTTATATGCAATGAATAGAAGGCATGAGAGAGGATGAAATAGATGCGGGAAGGAGAGAGAGAAAGAACACCACTCATATGAAAGGAGACTGATACAAGAGAAGTGAAAGGATTGACAGAAGAATGATTACAGTCTGTACTGGTGAGCGGAGGCGTACAGCCACTGGGCGGTAATTCTACTTTGGAGTCTTTACATGTTCTATTATCTCAGGTAATTCCATCAAGTTACAGCATTTGTGATTAATATGTCACCTAGCAACCTAATATATAAAAGTACACAATTCTACAGTCTTTACTGTTCAGGTGTTGGACTCTCGGTGAGTAATTAGAACACATTTGATTTAGTATTTTGCCAGCTTCAGTCACATTTGCAGGGACCACAACTTAGTCAGTGCAGACGCTCATTGCATTAAATGTGTATTCGCTGCAAACGAGCAAACGATGGCGGGTTAAAAATAACGATAAAGTAGAGAGCTGTAGAGTAAATATCAGATTCATAATGTTTTATCTCAGACATGGGATTTGTTCACAGTCATTAACATTTATTATTTTGATGAAACATCTTCTTGCACTGAGTCTTACGGTTTGTGCCTGAGGACGTGTCTCATGGGTCTTTGTGATAAAACTGATTCAAGTTTGTACTTGCTTTTTACAACAAATTCAATTAGTTTGTGATTAATTAACTAATGACTCAGCAAACCTTCTGGTGGGTAATGTTGTATTATACAAAGTCATAAATTGCACAGACAGTGGGAAGAATGAGAAGTTGATCTAGCAGCTCTTCTTTCAGCAGATCCAGGCAGCGTTTGGCCACTGGCAAGCTTGTCCTTCAGTTTCTTTTCATTTGAAAGTTATTAACCATCCTTCCACCCACCCATCCATACATAACTATAATGGAACCATCTATCATAAACATGCTTGTTATAACCCTTGTTAGAATGGAATGCTGCTTTCACTCAATTTTACTATTATTTATTGTGTTTGTGTTCTTTTTATTATCTCTATCATTGCAAATGTAACATAATATTTTTCTCAGGACTAATTTGTCATATTTTTTGTTTCTTAGCTTTTTGTTAACTCTTTATGTTGTGTGTTGATACAGTGGAAATATATAAGGAAACGTCTTGCTTCAGCCATGTATCTCAATAAGCTTTTGCACTTTGTCTGGCAAAGTTTACACTCTGGTTTTTAGGTTTAATGCCAGTTTTTGTTTTTCATCTTTTATGCGTTATATCCTTTTAGTGTTTTATCTTTTTTAGTGTTTTTAGGGCAGGTGCAATATTCAGCTCACTTTTATTCAGCATTATTATTCTGTGTCTTACACGATATGTCCTTGTGTACTGTTTTTGTTGTTTGTTGTAAAATGTACTGTTCTGCAGCTGCTATAGCACTTTGGCCCAAGAAAGATTTCCCCACGATAAAGTATATTTGATTTGATATACTAAAAAACCCTGTTTCGGAGGAGTTGCCTCATAAAAAAAATATTGTTGCTATAATTATTTCTCCAAGTGAAATTATTCCAAGTTCTGTTAAAATGTTTATCACTTTTTTAATAATTCAACAAACGTTAATGTGATTCAGTTGTCAGTGTAATTCATTTTTTAGATGTGTCATATGAGAGGCAGTTTCTGCTTTGGTTGACATTAAAGTAAATGAGACGTTACTTTATGAGCACTGTTCACTGGATAAACTTTTTGTGACCGACTATTATGTTATGAAGTTGGTGTGAACACAAAGTGCCTTGCATTACACATTACAGTGCATTCTCCACATCATTGAAGTTTTATAGCAAAATCTTTGTGTGCAGATATTGCTGCGATTAGATAATGTGTATAACAAACCTAAAACAGGAAAAAAGTGTGTTTGTAATTCAACAATGGAAGTGGAGTATGAACATGAATAAAGTCTTTCATATTAACACCCACAAATGAAGGAGAAACAACAAAGAAAATCATCCTGGCAACATCTGTTGTGCTTTACTTATGTCAATTTGTAAATTTTAAGTATTTTTCTGAAACTTTTTCTTCCTTCTTCTGTTTCTCAGCCGGTTACCACGGAAACAAGGTTCGATCCTGTACTGTACAACTGGCATCATTCTTCAGTGGCTTCACTCAGACCCGTGAGTCCCCCCCCCCCCCCCAGCTTCATAATCGTCGTCACATCTCGTCCACAGCATTTCTTCTTCTCTGCATTTCCTCTGTGTCTCTATTCGAGGTGTCCTACGTCCACTCTCTTATTCTGTGTGTGTCACTCCGTTTTATCCCTATTGATTTGTTGTTGACTCTACTCACTGTAGAAGAAGCATTAGTATGGGACACACACACACACACACACACACACACACACACACACACACACACACACACACACACAAACACACAAGCACATGCACTCGCTCCGTTGACTCATCCCTGCACACGCATCCTTGCATTCTGAGTGTCTTCAGAAAAACCACAGAGACTAAGTGAGGGAGCCAGCTTCTCTTGTTGTGTTGCTTTGTGCTCTTTCAGAATTGGCACAACTCCAGCGAGTCCTTTTTAGGTACACAGTTGTCAGACAAAAAACACTGCAACTTTTTGGCATTGAAGTATATTTACATTGCAGATGGCTTACAAGCTGACAGTCCATATAGGCTGCAGCTATGTCTACACTCATCTGTTTTGTTGTGACTGATGCAGTAAATCTTTCACTCCCACGGACACTTTTTACTTATCGCTGCAGACTAATGCTTCACATATAAGCACAGAACACAAAATGGGTTTCTTCAACTTCTAGTTCAGTTCCCAGTCATTGGCAATTCTCTTGTCTGAAATGGTTGTAGATTTTAATCCAAATTCCCTGGTTCCATTACTCAAGATATGACTTCAACCAAATGATGTAAAAATAAAATAAATGCTCCATGTTCAAACATTATACAGCAAAATGTGAACAAAGACAAATATTTTGAAAAATACACACCCACACCCGGGACACAGAATTGCCATTTTCAGGCCTAGTAAGGACAAACAGCCTCTACACCAATCAGATTTCCCGTTGATCCATTAGACGTAAACCTTTTACCTCTTTATTTTTCCCCTACTGTCAGCTTGTTGTCCAGTATCAGTCACCTGGTGCTTGACGAGATCCACGAGAGGAACCTGCAGTCGGACGTTTTGCTCATCATCGTGAAGGACCTGCTCGCCCTCCGGGATGATCTCAATGTCATCCTCATGAGTGCCACGCTCAACGCAGAGAAGTTTTCCAAATACTTTGGTACGCAAAGTGACATTACTATCCTTTATTCAGCTTTTGCAGTTTAATTGGTTTAGACTGTGTCTGACTGTGTCTAACTCCCTTTAGACAACTGTCCAATGGTTCACATCCCCGGTTCAACTTTCCCAGTGGAAGAGTTCCTACTTGAGGACATTTTAGAGATGACCAGGTGGGACAACATTACTCCCAAACACACCCATACAAATACAAAAGCAGCCACTATGTCCCTTTAGTTTTAAATGAACTGTTCGGTGTCTCCCTGCTCAGGTACCGCCCCCAGAATCAGGACCGTCGGCCCTCATGGAAGAGAGGCTTCTGGCAGGGGCAGAACTCCAGACCTGAGAAGGAGGAGAAAGAGGCAGAATACAAGGACAGTTGGCCTTGCTATGAACGCACACTGCAGAACAGGTGAGCACAATGTCATGACCCTACAGTGCAACAGCAATCAGTGGGCAGAGCTCTAGGCAGAACTATAGATCACGTCCGACATTGTGTGCACCTACACACTGTCTTCCTACGCTCTAAGCAGGTACGGTAAGACCTTGATGCCAAACTATAATTCAGTGGCAGTGTCAGGAAGGAGCCATTTACCACGGCTGTGACTCAAAGCTTTTGTGAACCTATCCTTTACACTATTATTTGAAAACCTAAAGACATATATATCATATCTATAAATTTAAATTTTAGATTTAAGTTTAAATATTTTTTTTAATTGTTGTAAATGCTATGTGCTGTGCTTTTTATTGTTGATGCTATATTTTCTTTTATTATGAAAATGTTCAATACGTTTTAGTACATTCAACCCAGTATTTAACCAAATAGAAGATATGTTTGAGCTTTACACTTAAAAAAGACTTATTATGCTTCACATGCACAAAATAAGAGAAAAACATTTTGTTCATACTTGTGGAAATGGCATTTGAATTTTTTTTATTGCATGAAAAGTTTATGTTGAAGATTGCGAGGACCGTGATATTCCTACATAGGCGATGACAAGTGTCCATTCTCTCAACTCTGATGAGCACATTAATGACCTGTCAATCTCACATTAAAGGCGACACCCAGGGAAGAGTTTCCATATTCATGTCTCTGACAAAACAACAGTTCAAATCCAAACATTAGAGTCAGAATATAAAGATAATACATTTTAAAGATGTCACGATTTCCACTACAATTAGTGTGAGTCACCCATTATTACCAGCATTATTATTTTGTGCTCAAACATAATTGACATGATTCTGGGTTTGCCATAGATCCATTACAGAGCTTCAGTGGAGAAAAAGAAGTCTGTCTCCAAATGTATGATTCTCATGTTACTTATTCTTTGATTGTCTATATTTTCCCAGATACTCTGAAAACACGATTTCTACAGTAGAGATGTTGGACGGTAATGACAAGATTGACCTGGAGCTTATCTTGACACTGATCCGTCACATTGTGCTCAACGATGAGGTGAGTTTAATCTCGGATGTCTTTTTTCAGAAATCAGATTTTTGATTTAAGTATACTCTCATCCAGGGAGACTACGTCTGTGTGTGTCCGAGTGGTGTCTCGCTGAAACCCTGCTTTTGGATTTCTAAGATTTGTGTTTCATTGACTTATAAATCTCCCAAAGTTTCCATCCTAGACGAGGCAGACAGAGCAGTGGTCCCAGTGGAGGATGATTTCAGATCCAATAAAAGTAAATAACAAAAGGAGAGAAGTTCAGTTTTACTCCTGGCTGTAGCAAATGAAAGAAACAAGAGGGACTGGCTTCCAATCACAGAGCAGCTCCATGAAATAACAGGTCCTGGCAGCAGATCTGTGATAACGAGTGATCAAACAGAACGTGCTCTCCCAACGCGCTCCAAGTTAGTTCTCCCTTTTTCTTTTTCTCTTCCCAGTTCTTGTTAATTTGTCTCATCTTTTCGTTGCTCAATTCAGAATAATGTGGACTGTAATGTCAACCAAGTCAGATGTGCCTCGTGCTCTTTTTATGTATGTTTTGAGTTGTTCGAGCAAACACTATTTGGGTAGAATCCATCGACACAAAAAATACATAGTTACAGTTTCAGTAAATTCAAATATGTTTTTGCAGCAGCATCTTTCTCGTGTTATCCTCTTGCTGTTTCTAGTCATTCACAACAGTGGCAACATGTGTGAGAACAGACCTGAACAATGGAGCAGACAAAGATTCAGTGCTGGAGAATAAATGGGACAACTTTCTCTCACTTTTTCTGCTGTTTCCCAAATGAAGCGTGTGTTTGTGTATACGAGAGACACTCGGAACAAAGAGACGGGGCCAGAATGAGGACTGACTAACACAGATAGACAGAATAATTATCCCCTCTCATATAAAGCTGTATCTCTATCAGTCACGGCCGCCCTGAGCCAGTCAACCAGCTGATTTGCCGTGGCGTTGTCAAATGGGTTGACAGGGAAGCGGCCGATCCGCCGTGACTGCTCCTCTGAGACGAGGATGGGGGAGGCGGTCTGCTGGGCTTTCGAGTGTGATGATTGGTTAATTATGTTGCAGGGGCCTGTGATTAGACACCTAGGGGGTTGACACCGAGGCAATAATGAGCACCTACTGGGTGCAACGGCGTGTGTGGGTGTTTTTTGGTGTGTGGATGTGCTAAATAGTGGGCCAACACAACAGAGCCCACTGTACTGTTACTTGATTTTTAGTTGGAATTAATCAGAGCCTCTGTCTGTGCTGCATGTGTGTCTCCGTCAGGTTGTAAATAGGCTCTTCTCTGCTTCTCTGCTCCTCTGCTGCTCCGCCTCTCTCATTCACACACACGTACACATGCACAATCATTAACACGCGCACATACAGTAACACATGGGTACCAGTGTTTGAGCTCTGGTAATAATAATTAGCTTTAATTAAAAGGCAGCGGTGCTCAGGGCCCTGAAGCTGCTTTTAATGTGTTCTCTCATCTCCTCTCAGGAAATGAATAGAATAGTCCTTCTTTTAAAGACAAGGTTATTTTATACGAGCTTGATATCATCCTGAGAATTATCTTTGTTTAAATATAGGTCTTTGATGTGGTGAAACAGAATCCTCACAAAGTTTTCCCCATTGATGATGATAGATAAATTGTATTTTGGTCAAGTTTCAGAAGTTTAGAACTTCTTAATCAATTATTAGCCTTTAGTTCAATATCTGTGCTGTGAAAATATTGTTGAAGACAAATATGCTTCAATATTTAATGTCTGAGCAAATTTTGTATTCAGCAAAATGCACACTGAGTTGTTTGTAGCTGCTCTGCTTTGAACAATCTCATCTGTATGTGTCGGTCATAAACTGCAACCTACATTTACATTGTCTGATAGAAGGCCACAGGTTGATGTGGGTCATCAAAGGGTTCAGGTCACGTGCATCACAAACATCATCACAGAGGAGCAATGCATCTGGTAGCGATCTGAATACAGATCAGAATTATGTTGAATGCTTCCAGTGGTTCCATCTTATTCTGCATTGTAATGTTTCTGCTGAGATGTGTTTCCTATCAGAAAATGTCAGATGAGGAGTTTGACTATTTTAAAGAAATTGAAAATAGTAGAGGATGTTTACACGACTTTATTGTGTTGTTGAGCTGGTTATTCTAAGATTGCCAGCATCCTACATGATTTAGTCCAATTTAGAGCATTGTTAATCTGGATTTGGACATTTGAAAAGTATATATCTGTATCATGTTAATCCATTTCAATGTTGATTGAGTTTTTTCCGGATCATGGGTAGCAAAACAAAGTTTTACTATTACTATTACCTTCTATCCAACATTATTCTTTTTAAACAACATGTTTTTAGGTTTTTTATTTTGTTAATTTTTTGCTGTTTTGAGATAAAGCAAGTGTGTCCCAGTGTTAATGTGAAGCAGGGGATGCCCTGGAGGGGGAAGGAGGTGTTGTCATAATGATGTTGGCAGTGAGTGTCGGGGACCATTGTTTGGCTGCATGTGGAGGTCGTCTCCATCTGCCTCAGCTCAGCTCCTCTCAGGACACGGGCACCTTGTTCACTTGGCTCAGTTTTTGTTGTAGGTTTCTGTTGGTTTCCTTATCTTCTATTGAAACCCTGCTGGTTTTGTGTGTTTCAACTTCTATGTGTTGTCACGTCTTTTTCGACAGGAAGGAGCGATCCTGGTTTTCCTCCCAGGCTGGGACAACATCAGCACTCTCAATGACCTGCTCATGGCTCAGCAGATGTTCAGATCAGGTACACACGCATAGAAACACACCTATGTGATGTGCATACAGGTTTTTGTAGTATGTGACAGTAAGTTGAGTATCTTCAGGCCTGTCTAATCATTGACTTTCAAAATCATATTTGACAGACTTATCAATAATGAAAATAATCATTTGCAGACCAAGATTAATTGATTAGTTAATCAAAAGAAAATGTAATTTTTGATATTAATTTGATTTCAGAACTATATTTTGTATTTATTTAAATAACTAGACAATATTCATATGTCATAATTCTGTAGTATCTAAAACAAATAATTATTATAGGTAATTATTTTGAGGTGAGCTCTGGCCTTTTACCACCCACACAAACTTCAAGGTCTGCAATTTAGCATTTAATTCTTTCAATTTAATACATATGATTTTATCATCCACAATTAATTATATTCAGTCAGATGTGCTTTGCCTGGAGAGATTGCTCTGGTCTATCACATCGTAAACATGGTTGACACTCGCATATTAATTTCAACAGAATAATTAATGTTGGTAACTTGATTTATTATCAATATTTACCAGGTTGTTCATGGTTATTTTTAGATGCACACACTAGCACTTGTGTCTATGTTTGCACCCTTTGCTGACGGAACTCTTTCTTTTGTGTCCTGTTGTGTTTCAGACCGGTTCGTTATCATCCCCCTGCACTCCCTCATGCCCACCGTAAATCAGACGCAGGTCAGCATTCTCCTGTCTCCCTCCCCGTCTGTCTCTCTGTGACTGTGTCAATCTCGGCGTCTGCTCATCTTCCTCCTGTATTCACTTTTTGTCAGTATCTGAAAAGTCTGATCTCATCTGTCTCCCTCGCTCTTCTCAGGTGTTCAAAAGGCCTCCTCCTGGAGTTAGAAAGATAGTGATTGCCACCAACATAGCAGAGACCAGGTGTGTGTGTGTGTGTGTGTGTGTGTGTGTGTGTGTGTGTGTGTGTGTGTGTGTGTGTGTGTGTGTGTGTGTGTGTGTGTGTGTGTGTGTGTGTGTGTGTGTGTGTGTGTGTGTGTGTGTGTGTGTCCTTGCTTCCTCCCTTTGAAATGTATTTTTGGCTGTTACTTTCTGTTTAGACAAAAAATGGAAAAAATAAGCCGTGAAACTGTCACATTCCCTGTTTGTGTGTAGTTGGTGTGTATGAGTGTACTGCTGTAGGTCCCAGTCATTCATGGAAACAGCGGATTTGGGGCTAATTAGCATACGTTTCTTGCATCGATAATGAATACTGTCATATTGGCTTGGATGGAACACACTGACTCTGACAGGCAATTTGTTTATGCATTCACAGAGCTACACACACACACACACACACACACACACACACACACACACACACACCAACTGAGCAAATTAAGAAGCTGTCTGCACTTTCATCACATCCCTCCTCTAAATATAGACTCTAAACCTACCAAAGAGCAACATCTTATTTTTACTTCTGAATGTTTGTGTGTCTGTGTGTGAGACCTAAGTGTTCTTGACAAAGTCCTTTGAAGTTTATATCTTTTCTGATGTCTGATTTCCTCTTTAATTCATCCCATTTTTCGCTCTCTTCCTCTCAGCATCACCATAGAGGATGTTGTATATGTGATTGATGGAGGAAAGATCAAGGAGACCAACTTTGACACCAACAACAACATCAGCACCATGACGGCCGAGTGGGTCAGCCTGGCCAACGCCAAACAGAGGAAAGGACGCGCTGGCAGGTGTGTCTGGGGGTTTTGGTGTTTTTATAAAGAGGGCATATTAGTGCCTCTGGGTATGCAATGCGAAATCTGCGAGGATTACTTTTCCCTCTATTTGTCACTTCAGCTCTGCAGCAGTGTTTCCCATCTTCCCACTCCTTCCTGCCCTCCCATCTGTAAACACAGAGAGAGGCTGGGTGTAGTCACTCCCAGGTTGTTTCCAGTCTGTGACTCGAGACGTCTGTTCTGTTGGCGAAGCTCTGACATCAAAGTGGAGCGAGGCCCAATTAGCAGGAGCTGCTTACTGTGTGCAGTTCCATCCCATTGCTTTTAAATTAAGCCCTTGTCACAGAACTGCTATAACACATAACCTCTTTCCCCCCCCCTCCCAACTCTCCTCTTCTCTACTCATGTCCAGAGTGCGCCCGGGGAAGTGCTATCATCTGTACAACGGTCTCAGGGCCAGCCTGCTGGACGCCTATCAATTACCCGAAATTATGAGGACACCGCTGGAGGAGCTGTGCCTGCAGATTAAGGTTGTGCATGTGGAGAGAAATAGCGAGGCGTAATAACACAGGGGAAGAAAAAGGTGTTGCTCGAGGAGTTGAGACGAGGACACGATTGCTGTGAATGGGTTTTGTGAGGACAGAGCTGCTGCTTTTGGTCTCCTCTTGAATTACACCCTCTGCTGCCTAATGAGAACTCGGGATGAACATCCTGGGCTGACTCATGCCCCTTGCTCTCCAGCTCTTTCTCGCTCTTTTTGCAGACAACATAATCGCCCCTCTTCGGAGCCTCGTTCTCCTACGTGAACAGTTGCTCTTCTTCTTTGCCCGCTACAATATTTTCCCTTGCTGGTTTTTGCTTTCTCTTTTTACATCCTCACGCTCCACTCAGACACGTTTCAACCCGTGCTAATGGAACATTAAGCCAAAGTTCACTCAGATCTAATGTTCGCAATGATTGCTCTCACCACCGGCTTTATTGGATATGTGTTCGAGTGTGTATCTTCCACTGGCGCTGTCGGATGTTTTTGAGTGTGTGTACACTTGATGTGTGTGATGTGTTTTTTTTGAAGCAAGTGGGTGAGAGGTGGATTAATGCATCAGGCTGTCCTTAAAGTGGGAGAAAAACTGTCAACGTGCTCACCCTGAGCAGGCTCTCGAATGCATTAACACTCCAACACCATCCTGTTAGTCAGACACAGAAGTGCGGTGGCTTCCTTACTCTTGAGTTTGCTGCACGTAGATGATTGGTGCGTTTAAAAATCACTTTTTGATGTTAAAATGAATACACTTTTAGAGAATGTGGACAGTCGGGTGTTTTGTGCTCAGCCGAGCACTTAGAGGAGCATTTCAATGTGGTTAACGCTGTTTTAAACAGAAATATAATTTAATCGCAGTAGACTTTCCTTTATCCATGTATTGCTCACAATTAAGTGTCTTCCACCACTTTGTGCTTATTCCCTTTTTCTTAGGGACTACTCCCCTTAGAAAGGAATGTAATTTTAGAATTTAGATGTGATTTTTTTTTTTTATCTGTATGTAAAGAAATGTGATGTTTTGTGTCCTACCTAGATATTGAAGCTCGGGTCTATAGCTCGATTCCTGGAGAAAGCCCCCGACCCACCCACTGAGAGGGCCATCAGTCTGGCCATCAAGAACCTCGTGGACTTGGTAAGAATGAGAGATTATTCAAAAAACATATGTTGTATTTCACATCGTCTTCTTTCAGCCAAATTTGCTTTATAATATAAAAGGACAAACCAGGACCTATAATTACCAACATTTTCATGATCGAATAGTAGCAATTATACTTTCTCATATAGTCATTTACTCTATGAAATGTCAGAAAGTTGCCAAAAAAGAAAAAATTCTTACAATTTCACAAAATCCAAATCACACACAAACTGTGTTGTCCAGTTTATAGTCCAAAATCATGAATTTAACACCTAAGATTAAAAACCCATACATTGTTACTGTTTTACCAAAATCTACAAAGCTGGCAGCAGGAGAACAATAGCCTTCTGGAAACTGTAGCATTTTAGGAAGCTTAGTGGAGGAAAGAGATGGAAAATAGAAACATTTAATTCATCTGTACTTATTACAAAAATAAGAAGATAAAACGTTTAGCTTTAATTCACACTAATAAGGTCTAAACACAATGGAAATCAGTTGAGGAAGCAGCACTTGGATCTGACAATTTAGAAACTGAGCATTGAACATTTTCAGAAGACTTAATTAACATGGAAACTCATCCTTCTACTCTGGCCTTCTGGGAGAACCTTGACTTCTTGAACCTGTTGCTCTGCTAAAATGGTTTTGATGTTTTCCACTTTAACAAAGCGGTGTGTTTTGACATTTGGGATACCCACTCCTTTTCCTGTGGTTATTTTAGAAACACCTTGTTTAGAGCTGAAGATGACTAAACGTTTTGTTCTCTTTGTTTTGTTTTTTGTTGATGACATCGTGTGTTAGAATGCCCTGGACCACTCGGAGAACCTGACAGCGCTGGGTTTCCACCTGGCTCGTCTGCCCGTGGAGCCTCACATCGGCAAACTGATCCTGTTCGGAGCTCTGTTGGGCTGCCTCGACCCCGTGCTCACCATCGCCGCCTCGCTCAGCTTCAAAGACCCTTTCTTCATACCCCTGGTAGGGCACCGAGTTCACAGGCTTGAAAGCAGCGACACACAGGCGCACTTCAACACATCACTGCACTCAAACTTCTGACTGTTTTAATTGTGCAATAGGCCTTAAATTTTGTCTGCTTTTGAAAAGTAAAAAAAGTTAGGAACAGATATTTCAGTGCAATGAATATCAGACTGCACTTGAACAAGGCTTTTTCTTAAAACAAACTTTATTCACATAATATGGAAGTTAAGTACAATGACAAACCCTTTTTAATTACAACTGTAATGTGCACCTACATTTCAATTTAGGTTTTTCTGCCCAAAACAAAATCAGTTCATGCAGATTTAACATTTAACCAACAGTTACAGAAGTAACTACAAAATAAATGCTGTTGAAAACAAAATTTGAGCCAATAACTAAATAAATAATAATGATCAGCAGGGATATAGAATATAAATTTGTTATGTAGAGACGTTTTTATTTTGGTGCATTCCCCAATGGAGGGGATTTGGTGAAATCACATTTGTGATCATTGCGATAATTGTATTGTAACAAGAGACTCAGTGGTTGATCTTAAAGATTTTTTCCTAACTGCAGAAATTTGAAGAGAAGAAATCTATATTTATGGATTTTGGAGTTCGGCCAATCATGCAGGGGTTTCCATACGCTTCAGATCTTATTACAAGAGTACAGCAGATCCTCTGCTCTGTTTCTACATTTACATTGTTCTGCCCTGGTGCAGCCCCACTCTTGCAGCCGCAAGGCATTGTGGGACAGTATTACCTGCTTTTCTTTTGTAAGGGATGGTCCATTGTATCCTGTGTGAAAGGAGATACAATAGAAAGCTTCAAGAGAATTAAACCAGCTCTCACCATGAATGCCGATGAAATATGTCTCAGTCATCTAGCTCAGTTAGAAACCGTCCTAACCAAAAACTACTTTTCACAGCATCAGTGTTTATTACCTCCCTCTCTCAGGGTAAAGAGAAGATGGCAGACATGAGGAGAAGGACCCTGTCCAGAAACTCAAAGAGTGACCACCTCACCATTGTCAACGCCTTCCAGGTAAAACCACCCACATCTCTCAACTCTCTGTAGCATGTCTGCTGTATAAAAGGACCATGTCTGAATCTGTCATCCACTGATTGTCCAGGGCTGGGAGGAAGCCAAACGCCGCGGTGTCAGGTATGAGAAGGAGTTCTGCTGGGAAAACTTCCTGTCAGCCAACACTCTTCAGGTGAGCCAGGCTGAGCTGAAAGGCTTTGAAAATAAAACCAGGGGTTGTCCATGACTATATTTTGATTTTGACCTCTATCTGGGCAGATATGAAGCCTCTTTTGAAAGTTATTCATCCTTTTTATTATTCAGATGCTGCACAACATGAAGGGTCAGTTTGCTGAGCATCTGATGCATGCAGGCTTTGTCAGCAGCAAGGACCCCAGAGACCCCAAATCTAATGTCAACTCGGGTAACTAACACAAGTATTTTTGGGTGCGATCCAGCTGTCGGAACACATTCATCCTCATGAATCTTAAAACCAGCCGCGGAGCAGTAATAAAAAATGCGACATCTGAATGTACCAGTGCTCATTTGTTCTTTTTTCATCCCCTTCTTCGTTCCTCAGACAATGAGAAGTTAATCAAAGCGGTGATTGCCGCAGGTCTGTACCCGAAGGTGGCCATGATCAAGCCATCGCACAGCAAAAAGAGGCCGGGGTGAGTCTGCCGATTGATCCAAGGGGGGGGGAGCACTCACAGACAGGGATGGCTGCACAGTACATGACACAGAAATGCATTGTTATTGATCTGTAGGCAAAAAGAAATCGCAATATCAGAGCTCTCAGGTAAGAGTTGTGTAAAGGGTCCTGTGGCAATTACCTGTTAGGCTGTGCAGAGACCATGTTGGCAAACCTGTCAACAACACAAGCACGATTGCAGCTGAAGATCAATGCAGTCATAATAGAAACACCCTGAGGCGTCTGTCATCGACAGCGGCTGTGACCTGTGTGCAAAGACAGACGCGCGCGAGAGGGAGACGGTTTCTCTCACAGCGCTGCTGTCAGTTTTCTTCGTCTGTCTCTGTGGCAGCTTTAAATCCATTTGCACTGTAAAATAACCAGGGTCATTCTCTCTGCACAAGTAATCCATAGCAGCTGTGATGCCAAGTTAGTTGCAAGTTTTTGCCGTGTCTGCGTCGCAGCTCTGCTGTATTTAATGAATTCATTGCTCGGTGAGGCACTTTTTGTTTGTGTTTTTTCAGTCGACTGTCTGGTACAAGCAGTTTGTTCCCTGCAGTCAAGTAATCAGCTCTGTCTGGTTGACACGCAGGAGTTTGTAACACAGCTTTCATGTTAAGAGATGATTTGCAGACGGTAGCACGGTTTTCTCTTTTGTACCGTTTGTGCCAAAATGGCAGGAGGCATTCTTTGGGCATTGTCTTAACAAGCTAAAAGCATCTGAAAGTTTGTTTCTGGAATTACTTTCTGACTGAATTCAACCAAACGTACTCTGGTGATGGTGCGTTTTCACAGAGTACTACTGCAATTAAACATTACTGGACTTAAAGTTAAAAGACAGTTTAAATATATCAAATTTGAAGCAGCAGAAATAGAATCGTTTTATTCAATACTTCCTGCTCTATGACAAACCTCATCGCCCACATTGACTTATTTTACTGTACAGACTGACTTTAGATTCAGGTGCTGATGAAACCTTGTTTTTATTATCTCCACCAAGGTTGTGTGTTTTCATCTGGGTTTGTTAGAATAACTACTGTTACAGAAATTACTCAAAATATATTTACTGTCGTGTGGCTTTGCTCTAAGCTATAGAGTTAACAGTAAACAACAAATTACTTAAAGGTTGCACCACATTGAAACAGGAATCGTGCATCGGATTTAGAAGAAATCGTAGATCCGCCACACACAAAAAATCTGGCATGTTCAGGGAATGTTTATTTATGAGTGTTTGTAATTTGGTGCAGATCCAAATATAAATGAGGTTCTTGAATTTAAATGTGGTTTCATATGGGGACTGTTGGGCCTTGTTGCCAGGATGCCCTCTACTGTGCGCCATTATAGTATTAAATATTAATATTAAGACTTTTACCATTACACCTAATCCCACCGTGCAGACACAGTAACATTTCTTCTTTCTCAGGGTTAAGGTCTACACCCAGGCTGATGGAAAGGTGAATATCCACCCGAAGTCGGTCAACGCCGAAGAGACAGAGTTCAACTACAAGTGGCTCGTCTACCACCTCAAGATGAGAACGAGCAGCGTGAGTATGGCACTGGTCACGGGAGCGCTTTATGCTGTATCTCAACACTGTGAATCAATGTGGTGCTGTTTTACTTTTGAGTGTGTGTGTGTGCCTGTCCTTTTGATTTTATGTGTGTCCCCCTGAAGCCCGCATGTGAGTGGAAAGAAAGGCCCGTGGTTAAAGGTTAGCACTGGAGCCACGCCAGCTTTATTCAGAATTAATATTTGATTAAAACGCTGCCTTTCAACTCCTGCTCAAAGGCTCTTGTGCTTCAAAGCGTCCAGACATAATGTAAGATGTGGTGGTGGCGGGCGAAAACGGTCAATGCAGCTCCCCGACTACCACCCTCACTTCTGTCCTTCACACTCCCCTTTCCCCTCCCTCCCATCTATCGGTCTTTTGTTCTTTCTGTGCCGTCTCTCTTTGTGAATGTTACTATTCGGCAAAACAACACATTTCATGTCCTCTCCGATTGCTGCCCCCGCGCCTTTGTCTGCCTTCGCTGCCTTCGTCTCCATTAAGAACAATATATTCTTCTGGATTTTCATCATTATTGCCACCATTTTTCTTCTTATTGTCTGTTTGTGCTTTTAGGCACAAGACGCTGAATTTGTGTCTTATGTTAGATTGTCACGGTCACTTGCTTCCTGAAAGAAAAGTAGAAGACCTAAGCTGTTAGAAAGAAGGAAAGAAAGTGAGGGATGACATTAAACTTTACCTCCAGTGACACACTCGCCCCTCATGGTCCATTGCATTACGCATTCATGGGGCAAAAAAACATTTGTTCATCTTCACCTTTCTTCTCTGTGACACTTATTTTTTAACCTTCTCCTGTGACAGGTTTCGTTTGACTTGAGCCCTGCTGCTTTGTCTCTGTAGCTTTTACCTTAAAGCAGTTTTTGAGTGCTCACAGATCAGCATTACACAGACTATCAATTCTATTGTCTGCCTGAAGCATGACAATATTAATTTACCTCGGCATCTGTTTAGAAAAATCTGTTATTTTTCATTTTGGATTTCACTAGTCAAACTATTCTACATACGCAGCTGTCAGTTTCGCACCGGGAGGAAATGGATGTTGAAAAGTGAAACACGTTAGCGAGATTCACAGACGGGGGCAAGATGACATTTCTCCTAAACCCCGGAGGCAACGAAACACATTTCAGACTCGCACAGCCTCTCCTCACTAATGGGACACTTTCAGCCCACACCACAGAATAGCTGTCGGGCATGGTGTGTCATAATGATGCCGCTCCCTGTCGCCGAGCGTGTTTGTTGTAATACTCTGTGCGTCCCCAGATCTTCCTGTACGACTGCACCGAAGTGTCCCCGTTCTCGCTGCTGTTTTTCGGAGGCGACATCACCATCCAGAAGGACGAGGGCCAGGAGACCATCGCTGTGGACAAGTGGATCGTCTTCAGTTCCCCGGCACGAATCGCTCACCTTGTCAAGGTAAGCCAAGTGCATTACTCACATGAACCCATCTCAGTTGTGAGATTAAAGCTGTTTACAGACATGCATTGAAGTCCAGATAATCTCTGTATGTGAGAAAACAAATGACCCAGTCAGAGGCCGCGGACTTTCTCTGGACTTTCTCCTGCCAGTCCCCAAGTAAAAACTCCAGATAATTTCAGAATGAGCCCATGTGAAAATACAGCAGGAGATCCTCCGGAGGATTTTCCCACGAGCGAGTGGGCATGTTGATGCCGTTTCTAACACACGACGGACGCAAAAAGAAAAATAATGCAAATATCTCAGCTTGAAAAAATGTGTCATATACGTAGAGGAATGCTGAAGAAGATGACACCATTAAAAGACAACGAGATTCAAGATTTTTTCGTGGTACGAGCCGTTCTGGAGTCAATGCGCTATAAACAAAAAATAATTACATCTGCAGCAGACTTAAACATCATGTCCTGCCTCTACCTGCTGCGCCACCCCTCGCCTGAACGCTCTGGAGATTTCTGTGCTGTTGTGAATGCGTCTAACCGGAGAATTTCCTGTTGCATTCATCATATGTTAAAGGCAAACTCTGGAGAAAGTCCGGACCCCATTGTGCAGATATCCTCCAGGGTTCATGTCTGAAAACAGCTTCATTTGACCAGCCTCTTCCCTCTCTTTTCCACAGAGTTTAAAGAAGGAGTTGGATTCTCTACTGGAGGAGAAGATCCGTAACCCTGCACCTGTGGACTGGCAGAACCGTCAGTCCAAAGACTGCGCTGTCATCTCGGCCATCATAGATCTCATCACCACCCAAGAGAAGCCTATAGGCGGCACTAAGAGCTACAGCAGACCGTGGGCGTCGGCCCCTAGAGGGCCACATATTCACTTCAATGACGATGACGACGACGACGATGATTAGAAGTGGACAGCTTTCTGGCTGGCTTTAGAAAAGAGGAGGAATGACTGACTGCATCCTTGGACCCAGAGGTTAGTTGAGATATTTATGATAACCAGCTGGCCTCCTTGACGGCGCCGCTTGGTTGGAGTTAGTGCTCTCTGGACGCTGGAGCACTGGAAGGTGGCGTGCACTTGATTGACTCCCGTTTGCTGTCGTCGTCTACTTGGTCGTTATTCTGCAAGGACCAATCCATGTTCAAATACTCTACCATAGCTGTTTTGTTTATTGTGTCATTCGTACATTTTTTGTTTTGGATAAATCACTCTTGATTTTCAGCAATGTCCCTTAACAGACTGAGCAATAAAAAGAGATTGTATGATAAAAAACTTCTTGCATCGTTTTACTTGCCTTACTCATCCGAAATTTAGGAATTCAACAACTAAGAGATCAGCATCACCCTGAAATACGCACTCGGTTGCTCACCCCTTGGTTTAACAGCCGATACCTCGTAAATATCCGTGAAAGTGCTGCCGGTGAGGATTTATGCACATTTCTGATTAATGTGCCGCTGAATGTCCAGAAAGCTTACGGCTGATTTATTGCTCCAAAAGTTACTGGAAGAAGAGAAGTGAAGTCATTTTCAAGCAGCGGTACTCGAGAAAAAAAAAGTGTCACATTGATCAATGAGGAAACATGACAGGCAATTAAGCTTTTTTTTTATTAATAAGGTCGACTAGGATAGTTTCTGCAATATAAATCTGTATTTCGGAAAACATGTTACAATTCAGGCTGTTTTACATATTTACATGTACACAGTTGATTTACAATAGTTACAAGAAGAGGAAAGTGATTGAAGCAAAGACGAATTCATGTTTAGACGTGTGGTATCACAGAGCTACATTTTCCCTGAGTGCAAATACAAAGCTTTGTCTGCTCCGCCCACTTCTGTCATACCTCGCTTCACGTAGCTCGACGGTCGTGGTCGCTGTCGTTTGGTGCCGGGGCCAGAGCGGTGGGCCTGATGGACGGCGTTATCATCGGACTGACCGAAGCCATTCATTTCCTTTAGCTGGACACTAAAAAGATGACTCACTGTGGACAATCAAATTAAAAGCCGGGCCGGGGCCGGGGGCTGCTCCGTCTCTTGCCATCAGCACACGCAAATTAATTTCAGTTTGCCTCTGTAGCATCACGCATATAAATCCTGAAGGGGGATATTTATTTATACACCTCTGGCTGGCATCAAGTGTGTGTGTGTGTGCAATAATTCAGGCCGTACAAATCACAGAGTGGATGGAGAGAATAATGGCAGTTGTGACACAAATCTTTGGAGTGGGAGTCATGAGGGGGACATTAACCGGTGACAAACAGCAGGGTGGAAAACAGATACTTGGCCCCTCTGCTTAACAACATGTACAAATGAAATCATCCCTCCAAGATGACTGTAATTCTCAATTATATCCAATTAATGACTATTTACACAAAGTGCCTCTGCCTCTTTAGACAAACAGTCCATTCCTTTCTTTTGCATCTCGACACACACCAACTGTCTGTTGTAAAAATCCCTGGAATAGTTTCACTTGCCGTCAGGTGCTACTGGAAAAACTCCAGTAGCTGCATCCATACGACCATGTTTTAGTTACCGAGGCCAAGGAGGTTATGTTTTCATCCCTGTCCGCTTGTTGGTTGGTTTGTTTTTAAGGACGATTACCATGAAACTTGGTGGAAGGACGTTGTATGACTCAGGGAAGAACTTGTGTGAGGATCCAGATCATTGGGCTGATCCAGGATTTTTTTTTCATTTTCACTAATTTCCCGGGGAATAAATAATGGATCACGATCAAATAAATCAGGCTTGTTTAGAGAACTAATATCTTTTAAGTTTATACAATTTTGTGCAGCTTGATTGAATTTAAGGGATCGTTGGGACTTCTAGGTTTAAGCGTTTTAGCTCTGTATTATTAATTATCCTCGTCCATACTAACATAGCTGAAACGCAAATCATGTGACCATTCACGTACACTGGGCATGCGAGTGCCGGTTTAAACAGGAAGCAGATAGTCTACTCTGCAGTCGGTTGCCCACTTATAGAAAAATACTATGAATGAGAAACGACAATGGTGGAAAGAAATACGAGGGGTTTCATTTCATTAAGAACGTTCTGGCTTCACTGGTGGTAGTGGAGTCTTGACTAATGTGAACCAATCAGTGAGTTGACTTGGTCGTTGTTTCAAACTTCTCCGTTCTGACCCTACACAGCCCCAGAGGTTTCAAACCAAAATGGGACCAGTAGTGTTTCCAAACAGGTGCTCGAAATAAAACTCCAGTGTGGGGTTGTGTTGGGGGCGTAAACACAGCAACAGAGATGTGTTGTCAAACTGAATTGTAGCGGTGTGGATGAAACTTAATCCACACTGTAAAGAAGCTGCCAATCTCACCCTCCTGCATCAATATCACTTTCACAAACCACATAGTTACATAGTTACTGGCAGAGCTCCTGACTACATGTCCCGAGCCTCATTCCCAGACATCAGGCTGCTGTCGTCTTCATTCTATTTCTTCCACCTTATGTCCGATAGCAGTGGTGCTGTTGTCTAAATTATTACTTCACACATCACTTAAAAATATGTTTGGGAAAAAAACAACAAGGTTTAGAACTTCAGGGACTTTGGCTGTGGGTGTGACGTTTCCCAAACAACCAGGTAATTAGAGACTGTGACAGATCCCACCGTCAAACCCACCAGCTCCCCCCCCCACACGAGGACCGAGCACCAGTTAAGGAAATCAGTCCTCCTTCTGCGTTTGCTCTGAACTCAGACTTTGCGTTGAACCTCGGAATTACGGCTTCATCTTTGTCCCAGCAGCTCGCACGCATTGGTCCCAGCGGGCGGGTCTCTCGTGTTGTCCCTGAACTCATTTGTCCGTGGTTCACCACTTCATAAGGCAGCTCACTGTTGTGTCCAAGGGTCACGAACAGCTGCGGAAAAAAAGCCCTCTGTGGTCGAGGCAGCCGGCTCGCTCACACGTTGGTCTCCAGCCCCTGCAGGCGGTCCATCCTCTGCATGTTGCGCTCGATGGTGACCTGACACGTGATGGGCTCGGCACACTCGGCGAGGAACCACCCCCGTTCTCCGTCGCGCAGCCGCTCACCTTCGCACCAGCCTGGGAGGGGGAAAAAATGGACATGACGACTTAAGCATTTTCTTTGCGTCCCTATTATTATCACTGTCTGTTTTTTGATGCACAATCTGGACTATAACATGAAAGGCAGTTGCTATGGTCACTAAGAGGGAAATGACCTCTGGCCCCTGCGTGTTTGTGTAGATTTTAAACCACATCCAACATGTGGAAAACATGAATAGTGAAAAGGAGAGCGTATAGAAGTGCATGATGAAAAGATGCGACTGAAACAGGGAACATTTGAGAAATACTTAAGAGTGACAGCTACAGAAAGAGTGAGAGGGGGGCACCCACCGTCTTCTACAGTCTGTGAGAGCAGCACCACGTCGGCCACCTGCAGCGACAACTCATCCGGCTGCTTGGCTGTGTACGTCCTTATCACCTCCATCTGCATGGCGTCTGGAGGCGCACACACACAAACATTAATCAGCAACGAGAAGAGAGTGTTTTATTTTAGTCCTCTGGTCTTATTTGAATATATTTTATCTGAATTAACAAGCACCTAAAGCAGGAGTGGGGGGGGACATTTCATTTAGCAGCCACAAGGTGGTGCAATAGCCTTAGGAGAAGTTAAGAGGCTCAGTGGATGCAGCATGTTAAAGTGTGTGTGTGTGTGTGTAACTCACTGATTCTGTCTTCACTCTTCTTGTTGTTGATGCTCTGGCCCAGACCGCTGATCCATCGAGCGCGCTCATTTCTGTAAGAACACAAAACAACACAAACACTTCATGAAACTTATCCGAGTTCTACACTTTCATGAGTTAAAGTGCACAGCGCCTGAAACGTGACAGTGCTGTGGTGTTGACGACCCAAATTGTGTTTGAAAGAGTTGCTTGTTGTGTATTACACATACAAAAGGTTTTTTTCAGAGCATATACATACACAAGTAAACAGGCTTTGGCAGCTAATTGAATTTCATTTTCAAGCCGGTTTCGTCTTCCCTCCCCTCTGTCCTCTGTCTCAGAGAACAGAGGTGTGTTTTCACTCAGAGGAAAACGAGGAGAACAAGCACAAAGGCTGATTCTCAGGAGCCGCTTGTGCTTTCGCTCTCTCTTGCGTTTCATTGAAAAAAGAAAAAAAACTAAAACACTGGGTGGCGTCACACAGGTCGGATTCCACGAATCTCTCATTTCACCTGTTCTCATCTAACTGCAGAACGGAGAGCAGAGGAGGGGATTTAGTGAAGAGCGGCAGAGGGAGAGATAAGGGGTGGTGGGGGGGGGGGGGGTGGACTCAGGAAATGAACCACAGGGGGTTTTATTGAGGCCCTCTGTGACTCAGCCGCATATGGCCGTGTCGTGCAGGGATGGGTACATCGCAGACTGAGTGGTATCTGTGTGGAACTTCTTCACAAAGGCCTAAATTGGACCTCAAACAGGCAAGTCCCATGAGTCAGAGCTGATTATTGTGTTTCCATTGTCCACATGTCGTTCTGATCCTTCTCAGGACACATAAGCTGTAAATTACTGGGTCACGTCATCCCTCAACAACTACAAAATCACCATAAACCTCTTCTGTGAATACAATAATGAACTTAGAGGCCATCACGTGTACACACAGTGTAATATAATGACCGGAATAAACCTTTGGAGCTTTACAATTAGGTTTACAGTCTACGTACACTGGTTCTGATGGTAACTTAACACCATGGACTCAAAGTCCAAGTATAAATAATCCCCTACCTGTCAAGTGATGAAAATATAACAATAAAAAAGTGGTAATTGTTTCCAACAAGCAATCTTACGGCTCACACGGTTATAATGTTTGCAATATTCTCCATCTTAGTTTAACGAGTTGGAGTGCTGACATTTGCAATTAGCTGTAAACACAAAGCAAAGATAGTGCTGATGAGAATGTTGTTAGCTTTTGCAGATACATTTATACTTTGATCTTCCAGAAAAGCAAACTTGAAATAGCTTATTCAAGAGACCAAAAACCTTGACCTCTGACCTCAGACCATCAAAATCTAAACAGTGAATCAGAGTCCAAAACATTTGTGCCAAATTTGAATGAGTTCTGTTGCGGTGTTCTTAAGATAATAAGTTCACTATGCTAAAAAAGGGTTTTGCGAGGCCAGCTGGACCTTTGACCACCAAATTCTAATCTTCATTTGTTTTCAATTGTTCACAAGGCAAAATATGTGGTTTATAATGTCAAAGCGACCTTGAACTAACCAGTCTAACCTTGACCAATCTAACCAGTTCATCTTTGAGTCCAAGTGAACGTTTTTAACAAACTTAAAGAAATTCCCTCAAGGGGTTCTTAAGATATTGTGTTCACAACAATGAGAAAACAAGCATCTATATATTTACAAATAGGGGCAGCAAATGTTGAACGTAGCTAATAATTGTCCACACATCGCAAAACATGCAACAGATAAATTTAGAAGATTAAGTGGAGGAGGTAAATATGCACAATTTTCTATTTTTGTCAAACAGAAAGTCACTGATCAGGCTGGGATTGCTAATCAATCAAAGCTGAATATAATATTTAGGTGAATCCATATGACACATGTAAGAGAAACGGGCTTCAGCAGAGAGCCCCGGCTTTGTCTCTGCGGTGAATGTGACAGTCCAAACATCTGAGCCGCTCTGTGGGAAAGGCAGCTGTCGGTCGCCGCTCCTGACAGATGGACACACATGCCGCCAGTCTGTGCACATACAGGACACACCAGCATGGCAGGTCTCCTTCTCACACTCAAACAGCTGAACTACTTTATTCAAACTGCGAGTGTACACTTACTCAACGTATACGTGCACAGGCGTGAACAGAACGCCATGTGTTTCAGAGGCATTTAATGGGTTATCTGAGGAATGTGAGGCATGTACCCAAAGAGGTTTCAGGTAAAATAGAGCAGCCCGTGTGTTTACATGGAGGCATGTGAACACTGCATGTGCACAAACAGGTGCTTGGGCTCTTCCTCTGTGCATGACTGCAGGCCATTGAAGGATCCCTATGACTTTAAGCATTTATCCACATGGCAACAACAGGAGTCATCACACCAATGCCAGAGGAGCTTGTTTCAACGGTGAAAGGCAGAGAGGCCTCGCTGCTGGAAAACTTCTTTCACACAAGCAGAATATTGACAGATTGATGACAGCCTCTTTCTAACATTCCTTCCTCTGCCAACTTCAAATCACCACCAGGCCACTGGTTCTCATCTCATCTCAGTGTTATCACTCCCCTCTCCTCGTAACGCTCTCTCTGCAAACTCTCTCCGATTTGTTTACTCTCAACAAAATTCCTCCCTTGTTTCCACTGAACCACATTGTCAGCATTTGGAAACAATTCCTACTCCTCCGAAAAAACAAAACATCTCCATCCCGGCAGATGGAACAATTCCCATAATAGATGTCCTGATACCAGTTTTCCCCTCACCAATACCAATACCTGGACTTTGCTTATTGGCCAATATAGAGTACCAGTCCAATACCAGTGTATTAAAACATAATAATAACTTCTATTACATATTTTAACAGCTACAGTATGATACTAACACTCTATAGAAGTCATGATTTTGTTTATGGCCTGGCTCAGGTTGAATGAATGCCATAGAACTTCTTTTATTATCTTTAGTTTAACTGAAAATAAACACCAATAAATAAATCTAGGAATACACAACAATTACTTCCTTTAAATAGCTGGAAACTGAAGTCTTGCATACACGTACACATGGACTTTGCAGAGTGAAATATTGGCAAACAGCTCATTTTTTCAGTTAGCTTTGGCAAACGCTGCTCTAACAGAACTCACTTCTTCACTGCTCGAAAAATAGAACTTGGCAGTGGCAGTACAGCGCAACTACTGTTCTGGAGCGGCGAAGAAGAGGGGATAATCTAATCTATTTATCTGGGTGAAAGTCGAATAAATTATATTTTAAAGACGCGTTATCTGATCGTGACATAGATTCATGTACTTTGCAATTTTTTTTAGTATTATGCCGCGTTCCATAGAACCAAGATGGCCCCTCCGCATATCAACAGCAGTGAAATATGTAGTTTTTACTATTTATTAGCACTTCTGTCATTAAATGTGTCGTACAAATCGCTGTATATCGTTGGTTATTTCTGTGTGATAGTCAAAAGGGGTCTTTTCCTAAATTTATTCTCGTTAAATTATGACTTTTTTTACAAAAAGGTCCTAATATTCCGTCGTACTGAACATCTCCCATCAGCAAATTTCTTGTTGTCATCTAAACAAAAATGAAAAACAAGCATAAAATCAAAAGCAGACAAAACTATTTTTAAAATGCTGAAGCATGCAGCAGAGTTACAGTCCTCCTCCTCCTCCTCCTCCTCCTCCTCCTCCGGCTGTTACATAAGCGCTGTTGCTTTGTGTTACATGTGTATCTGACTAACAGAACTGTTGCTGCAGACTTCTGTAGCTGCTCTCTTCCACTAATAGAGAAGCACCATTTACTGACTCTGCAGAGGACAGAACATTAGGGTCATGGGGACGGCGCACTGACACGCACACACGGAACAAAAGGATGCACAGACAGGGACGAGGACACAGACAGAAGAGAAGGGGATGCACAAACGATGGTGGGGAGCCACACAGGCGTCCTTGTGCCGTCTCTAATCCAGCTGCCTGTCTGAATTCCTGATGTATTACGTTACTGCCTGGGTCAGAGATCAGTCTGTTGTGTGCTTGATTCCAAGACCTCACAGACTGACACTTAGGCTTGAGTGGACACAGGTAAGGCACCAGCTGAAAGGGTTCACAGGTAGAGAGCAAATGGAGCTGAAAGCAGAAACGCCCGCGCTGACCAACACAGAAAGGTTCAATTCTACAGTTTCATTTCCACCAAAACCAAAACAGACCCGCCTTCAGTCAGAATGTGTGGAATTTTACAGTGCAACCCAACTGGAGCTGCCGGGAAGTAAACCAAAAATATCTGCAACACAGACACTTCCTTCTGAGTACAGAGAACGTTTGATTCCTGAGAACCACTTCTGCATATACCTGCCACCGAGAAATCACACACACTGGGTCTACATAGTCTTAGTCCTCCGATATTGCCTAAATTTCCCCCCGGGATCAATAAAGTATCTATCTATCTATCTATCTATCTATCTATCTATCTATCTATCTGTCCATCAATTTATCTATCTACAGTATATATCTATCCTTCTATCTATGTGAACGCAAAACCCACATCAGCTGACCACACCTAAACCATCCGATCAGCAACTTCCTTCCGAAGGGTTTCTTTGTAAATCAATTACATTCATTATATTTCAGTTTTACTTTCGTGTGACCAACACATTCTGTCTAAACAAAGGCGGGTGTCCAGTGTACTGTACCTACGTCACCTCTTCACCCCGATGAACTGGCTGCTCGAGTAAAACAGGGTTTTCTTCAGGTTTCAACAAGTTGAATTTAAGCCTTTTTATGACCTTAATTAATCCTGCTTGTAATGTGTCAGGATTTGGGGCTTTACTTTGTTTTATTGCAATTTCAATATGTCTTTATTACCACATGCAATCCAACACCTTTGGTGAACTGTGATCAAAACTTTGACGGTTTTCAAACATTTTTATTGACAATTAAGTTTTAAATCAATTATTCATTGCAACCCTACAAAACTGGTGCTCCATCAAAAAAGGCTGAAGATGTCACCCGGGTCTCAGAACTCACTTTTCTTTTGTTGCCCCGATTCTGTCCATCCTTACTACAATTTCCAAGAAAGCCCTGATACTCTGTCCTGTCCACTTCACTGAACTCTGACAGAAGACTAAAATAGGCCGGCTAATATAACACCACTTATGTGTGTCATGTCGGGTTAGACCACTACACTGGAATGAATGTCCGCAGGAAGAGGAAGTTATTCTCCGCTCATCAGAAACAAAGTGGAGACACCGACCGCTGTCTAAAAGATCAGACACGGGACTGTGAGGCAGGGTCGGGGGGGGGGGGGGCAATGTAAAGTAAAAAGGCGGGAGGAGGGACGCTCGTGGGAAACCGCCCGTTTCACAATGGGCCGCTGCTATGCAACAGCTTAAACAATGCCTAGCAACCACTGTAACAATGGACGGTTGCCAGGGTCCCCCTCTCCTCAGCTCATTCGGTATTACAGTGAGAGGAGTGCCGCCCCCCCACACACACACACTCACACTCTCAACATTAAATCTCAACCCCTAGCTAGAACACACACACTCTACAGAGGGGGCAGTTCGACAAGGAGACCCCCGCATGTCTACATGGGCCGTGTCCAAAGGCTCAGTGGGCCGCAATGGAAGCAAAGTCACGTCACAGTCACACTTAACGTTATTACTGCAGATGCTTTGTGTGGTATTTACAGCGCTGAAGTTAAGAGATGTCCACACCGGAAAATAACTTATAATTTTGAGGAGCTTAGGGGGACAGAGAGTTGCAGAGTGTATGTATTTCAATTGATTAGTATAGAATAATCCATTATCAAAATGATTGCTGACTAATTATTTGTAGATGTGATTAATTAAAGCTGCTTTCAGACATTTTCCGGAGGGGTTGAGTTTGAGAAACGCAAATGTCCGGAACTTTATAGGCACGCTCCCAAATAAAATTTCTATGAAAGCCCATGTGAGAATACAGCAGGAACATTCACAGCGAACGAGTGAGCGTGTTGATGGCGTTTCGAACACGCGTCAGAAACACGTCTGACCGGAACAATCTCCTGCTGCATTCTTCATATGTGGAAAGGACATGAAGACAGAAGACATGAACTCCGGGAAATAGTTTCTAGAGTTCATGTCTGAAAAACGGCTTCACTGTGGCAGGTGTCACTTTGGCGCCTGAACCTTGTGCTGAGCTGATGCATTAAAATAACCATTACTACCTGAACCACGCCTCTCAGTTAGATTGGGAATGTAAATCATTAACTGAATTCCTTCCATTACATTCAACAATTTACATTCGCCTACAATCTTTGAAGTAACAATCCGAAACTCAACCGTAGTTACAAAACAAAACAATGTGCACTTAAGGAACATTTGGGTGATTTAAGAAAAACACTAATAAAAGCCATTAGCTGAGTTAAGAGCCATTTAAAGAAGGAGTGTTTTTGTACAGTGGAGCCGCCGAGATCAGAATAGAGAGGAAGATTCTGTAACTGCACAGGAATGAGGAGGAACAGGCCCCGTGCATATGAAAACACTCCATTACAAAGCATTGAACCATAGCAAATAATTACAGTGACTGCAAGTGTGTGTGTGTGTGTGTGTGTGTGTGTGTGTGTGTGGGCTGCGATTCTTAATTCTAACCAGAACAAATACACCCTGTATGAAGCCCAATATGACAGATCCCCTTTGTTTGTGTTGGTTATATAATCTATCTAAACAACGTCGCTATTTGCTGTACAAAGGGAGCTGGAGCTGGAAAGGGGCTGTGTGTGTGTGTCTGTGTGTGTGCGTGTGTCTGTGTGTGTGTCGGGGGTTTTACCCAAACAGCTACAGGCATGAACTTCAATGAAACTCCGAACCAGCTGGTTGCATTTCTAGGTCAGATGTGTGAGTAATCACTGCACATGCAACACATTTCAGCCACATTCAGATTTTAAAGAAAGGTCGTTGTTTTCCTCGAATAGACGGTCGGGTTTTGTGAGACGCTTCGTCAACAAAACAATTATCTGGTCCAGCCGGTCCGCATTACAATGCGAGGGAAGACAGTAGGACTGTAAAGCAGAATAATAAACTTCATTTCCTGGGTCACGTAAACAAGAGGCTCTGGCTGTGTTTTTGTGAACAGATGTAACTAAATATCCCTGCGACTTGTAAAGGTCCAAAAAGAAATAAGAGCTAAGGAGAGAGGGATTTTCTTACTTCAAGTTTAAAAGCACATTAGAGAACATAAAAGGTAAAGCTGAAGGAACCTGGTTCAGGAACAAGAGAGGGTTCTGAGCTGTGTTCAGTACGGGAAGAACAATTGAGAAAAGAAAAAGAGACTTATTACCAGATAAAAAAAGTTGTATATTTTGAGAACGGAGTTGTAATTTTGGGATACGTGTCATTTTAGAGGGGAGATATCAGAATATCAGTCTGTACCCTGCTTTTAAAAGTGGAACGTTGAGCATCTTGTCAAGTTAAACTTCAGTATAGGTCGTATTGAGAAGATGTTATATTACGAGAATGAAGTTGTAACATTACAAGAATCTTAGAGTCTCAATTTAATGAGAAAAACGCTTAATATTACATGAATTAAGTCATAATTCAATTAGCAAAAAGTCATACTTCCAGAAAGAGGGAAAAAATATTGTGACTTTATCTCATAATATTCCGACTTATTCTCAAATTACTACAACTTTATTCTTGTGATATTACCACTTTGATATTGTAATCTTCCTGTTTTTTTTCTCACTTTTAGTGGCCCCAATACTCGGTCATACACTCTGCAGTCTCGAGTGGAGAAACACATATCAAACCTTCTGTGTTTTATATTGTACCTGAAGTCATGTCAGACGTGAACATGATTCACCAGATCTCGTAAATCTGCAACCGAGCACCAGTGAAACGAAAACAGCGCAATCAGGGAGGAGCAAAGGTCAGAAAGAAAAGCACTCACAGCAACTCCGTGCCCAGGATCATGGGCACCTTCTCCCCGGAGTGGTTGCTGCGGAAACGCAGCCGGAAGAGATGATTGGCGCCGGCTTGCCGGGAGCTGAGCATGCTGGAGGTGCTTCTGACCGGGGACAGGTGGACATCCTCAGGCTGGCAGGACCCCACCCAGATCTGGTCCCTCAGAGCGTAGTCGATCACGGTGTAGCTCTCCTCACTGACGGGGAGACAGAGAGGGAAAGGTTGAATTCAGTTTTACAGTTTGAAACTGGGTGGTCCTCCCTTAATTGAGATTAAATCAGATTATTTTGAAGTGTGACAGAGGTTTTTAAATGTGTGGATCTTTACTCGAGGAGATTCAGTTTCCTGTCATGCAAATACCAACAAAAAGCATTTGAACTTTGAAACGTGCACTGTGCACAGTAGGGGTGTGACGATTCTACAAATCCATGCTTTGGACCTCGTGTTTTGTTTTCTTTTTCTTGTGGTTTTTCGTTGGACGACCGCTGAGCTGAATGTGCCCAGTGGGTCTGCAATTTCAGGGTTATTATCCCTCTAGAAAAGCTACGGGAAATTGAATTTGACAGTAAAATGAACTCACTTGAAAACACTACTCCTTGAACTTTATACCACCGATCAAAGCAGTGTGAAGAAACAAGTTACACACACACACACACACACACACACACACACACACACACACACACACACACACACACACACACACACACACACACACACACACACACACACACACACACACACACACACACAGGTCTTCACCTTTTCTAACAAACATTTAGACAAACGTTAGGGTCGTTTAACGAAAGGTTGTTTTTCTTTCAGACTTTCTGGAACGACCTCTTTGTCCGTTTCTGTTTCCAGATGGTTCTTGTGGTGGTCCTCTGAAAGCACCAATCCACAACTGGTGTAACATGCCCCCAGTCTGCATTCCTGGACACGCTGCACCAGCCACCAAGTGGAGCTTTAATGAAAACATACTTTATTTCTTTGTTTTTCCAGGATCAAATAAACTTCAGAATAAAAGAAACTAATGTCTGCCATGGCACCTTTTTTTTGGTACAAACTTGTTAACTAATTTAAAGCAAATGAAATAATATCATAAAAATCTGTGAAATATTTGCACCCTGGTGAATTGAAAACGAAATCATGTTGCTGCAATAATAAGAACTGAGGAGAAATTGACCCATGAAAAACATATTTGCCGATTAGAGCCGCCGCCCCCCCCCCCTCACACGTCAGATTTGAGCTCAGTAGAGATTTAGTTTCTCAGCCATTCAGCCCTAGAGACTGTGTGGTTCATCAAATTCACCTGAATTAATAAATCAGACGTCACATTATGTCTCTGAGTCCGTGTCAGTCAAAAGCCCAAAATATTCAGCCGTGTACGTCTTTACACCAAATCAGCAACCGATTTCTTCAGGTTTCCAACAAGTTTATCCAGTGTTGGTCATGTTTGTAGTGGTAGTAAAGTAATTTAGTACAATGGAAGTTGTGTTAAATGGACGTCAACATAATTAAGACCCTCCTAAACATATTTAGGGCCCAGTGCGAAACGTTTTAAGGCATAAAATGTAGATTATTGAATTTCAAGGCCTTAGTAAAACCGGATTTTAAACTGTGATTAAAGTAATGGTAAATTAACTTTAACATAAGTAAGACTCATCTAAATGTATTCAAGATGTAATATTCAAACATATTTTAGACTTATTAAGGGCCTGAAATTCAGATAATTGTCTTTTGAGAAGTTATTAGACTTTTAAAGACCCTGCGGAGTCTTTGTCAGCAAACATGTTCCACCTTTACCTGAGCATGACCCCGTACTTAGCTGTACGCTCAGTTAGTTCCAAACATCTGGAGCTGATTATGAGACATGCTACGTCTAATGCAGCGCTGAACCTGGGGGAAATGTTTTCATAGTGCACTGAAGAACAGGAGCTTAACTCGCCCACATGTGTTTCATCAACCTGAAACTAGAACTGCACTCAAGCTGAGGAGCTACTGGACAGGAACCCCGCTCCTTGTAGGCCAGTGTATCCAGTAGTGTACACACGCATTCCCACAAACACACACGCTAAAATCAGAGGATAGAGGTGGAGATTACACAAACAGTGAATCTGTCCACGTGTCACCGACTCACTGTTTCCCTCTCACACACAAAACCCTGGACCCCCGGGGTCATGACTGGTTGGAGAATCCGGTCACGGCTGGGAGACTCTCAACAAGGTTTAACTGTTACCACTCAACCCCCATTGTTCAGCAATCAATCAAGTTAAAGCCCGCTGACCACAACCGAGTAGACTTCTAAGAGGAGGAGGAGGAAAGTACAGGGAGAGATGGGTCAGATAGAAGCAGAGGGAGGGAAACAAGAGAGACAGACAAGTCAAGAGAAACTACTATTTGAAATAAAACTGTGTCTGTACACGAGGATTGAACTGAAACTTAGAGAATAAGATGATTTGCTGAGAGTTAGATGATTGATACGACTTATAAAATAAACATTCAAACATTAAGATTGGGAGATAATTATAAAACTCGATTCAATATATTTGTATGATGCCAAATCCGGGCACTTTACAGAGTAATTCAGTGCATTCATATCTTAAAAGCGCCTTAACTTTCCTATTAGGGTAAAAATGTAGTGGTATGATTTTAAATGGTTTATTTTGAGAGCTAACAATTTCGTAAAAAGCATTAAACAGTGCATATAATTCAGATACTTTAATGTATTACAATCAATTGCTTTGCATGTTTTGGGTGAACCCCTTAATTTGTAGCTGAGCTGAAGGTACATTTTTGCCCCTTAAAAAAAAACCCTTATACACATATAACCCCTTTAACAAATATAAAATAATCCACAATTATATAATATAGTAATAATTATATAATATATAATAATCACGATATATCTGTTCATCAAGCCAAATTTGAGCGTTCATTTTCTGAAGAACACATGACGGACTGTTACGTGCGTTGGATTTATTTTGGGTTCCTCCCTGTGTGAGACAATCGTTTTGTGTACTTTTGGTTTTCAGCTGGAGGAAGCTCGCCCTTAGTTGTTTTTAAATGTTGCTAATAAACACGGTAAAACTTCCATCGTTTACTTTCTTCTTTAAAATATCTCTTCATCTTTGTGTTACTCCCCTTTCATCCACTGGATTCCATTTTTTTGTGGGACATGTGATCTCAAATCCTCATGATCCCACATGATTTTCTAAAATAAAAACACATATTGAAGAAACCCTTAATAGTCCTCGTGGTAAAATAAGAATCCTTTGCTGGCTGGATTTCAGGGATGTCAGCAGCATCAGCTCCTGACAGCCCTCGAGGTAGAATGCCTGGAATGCCATTTACATGACACTGGGGAATGGGACGGGTGATGGAATCTGCATGTTTGTGGGGTGAGGTTTCTCTCGGGTGTGGGTGGGTGGGTTTACAGTCAGAGGTTTGCCAAATTCAGGAATGAAGGTGGGGAAGAGAGTTGAGAAATCTCACGTTGAAATGTGGATCAGAGGCGTTAAAAAAAGTGAAATAACGTTTGGCCTTCACACAAGTTACTTTACACAGACGCCTACACAGAACATGGCTGGTATGTAAATGACTTGTCTGTCAGAGACAACGCAGGATCTCTACCGCACGTCATCACAAACTGTGCCAGCTCCACCGAACCGGTTCTTAAACACTCGAGCACGAGGAACACACATCCTCCCAGATGTGGAGATAGGACGAGTCAAGCCGGAGTGCGTGCACACAACCACACATGGTGAAAGTGTAATGTCCTGGTGCAGAGTGTTGAGACTACGGCACAGTCGAACAAACAGAGGGAGGAGGGGGAAAAAAAGAAGGAGAACAGAGCAGAAACTGTTGCGATTATACACTTGCATGCACGCACACACAAAGATAGGCGAGACTGAAACGGCACGAGGTCACAGCTACCAGAGGGGAAAAGGAAAAGGACGGAGAGAGAAAAACAAAACAAAGACAGACTTGGAAACCTCAACTTTAACAGTACTGAGTGTTTAGATGAGGGCGAGCATCACACAGGAAAAAGGGGGGGAAGTATGGATGAGAGAGGAGCCAGCTGGTGTGGACTCAGTGTTATGTAAGTGTTCCCATGCAGCGGATCAACACTTTCACCCGCTGCGTGACACGGCCCCCGCCTGATGCCGAGGAGCTTGCTAACACTTTTCTTCTCGGATCGAGTTTGAGGGCTGATCAAATACACAGATCTGTTCAGCGTGAAGTCAAATAAATCTCTCCTGTCTTTCATCGCAGCTCCTTCCTACAATAAGCAAAGGGGAAGGAACAAAATCTGTTTTTCAATTTTTATCTCCAACAAGGACGGAGGTTATGATCAGAGGGCGGAGCCAAGTTTTTTTTATACATGACTTTCTTTAACATTGCGAATTTGAGTTTTTCGAATTTCCCAGAGAATTCATGGATCTTTATCTGAGAAAGTTAGACATATCTACGGGACTGATATCTATGATCTATGGGTCTTGGCAGAGGTATGCGCTCTGAGTTCCAGTTAAATATCAAAATGTTTTTAGTTCGTAAATGCTTAATAATACGGCTGTAAATCAAAAATTTGCTATGATTATGAAACATAATTTGATCAAATGTCATCATATATTCTCTGAATCAAACGTAGACATCAAATATTTTGTTTTGAGCTGATCGACAGTCCAAAAATAGATTTAATTTAGACAAATATATAACAAAAACAAACGGGAAAACATCATGTCAAATCATCTCTTTGGAGAAACTAGAACTAGAGCTTTGTTTGTCATTTGAGCTTAAAAAAAACTTCAGCAATTCATTGATTAACAAAGTGGTATTAGTCGCTATTGAATTACTGACACACACTAAGAAATATAGGTGTAAAACATTCTGAGGTCAGACTTGAGTTTTCTCTGTGTGTAAGTGCTGTTTCCCTTTTCACTCCTTCCTCGTGGTTTTCATGGTTTTCTAAGAAATGTGGGCTAAATGATTAAAGGATATAACATGGCTGCATTTGGCAAAAAGTGCAGTAAGCAGCTTTTAAGCCCCACTCCCCCCCCACACACACACACTCCAGGTCGTAATGACACGCGAAGGGGCTATTACACCATTATGTCTGGAAGGGTTTGTGACCTGGACCTGGCTGCCCTTGCGTACCCCTGCTCTGTTTTTGTTTTGCTTGCTGCAGACGGAGTGCAGTAGAGTAGCGTGCCGCAGCAGGGCTCAGTACAAACCAATATTATAACAGCTTCTCCCATTCAAACCTGCACACACACACCCGAACACACACACACACCCGAACACACACACACACCCGAACACGAACACACGAACACACACACACACACACACACACACACACACACACACACACACACACACACACACACACACACACACACACACACACACACACACACACACACACACACACACACACACACACACAGGAGAACTCCCTTTCCCAAATCCCTCAAACACAGGTCTGACACCACACACTGCTGGAGTCCGCCGTCCTGGATCAGATTCCCAGAAAAATTTCATATGGAATGTTTCTTTTCTTTTTTTTCATTTTTTTATGATTCTTAGGAACCCTGAGTCCGAGAGAGGGGAGGGGGGGTGGGGGGAATCAGTTCCAGACGCAGAGGGAAAGGGGGAAAGGATTTTCTTGGCACAAATACACGCAGTTGCGCATGCACACACAAACGCCCAAATGAAAACCGCATCATTTCATAGTAGTTCTCTTCATGGTGTTGAATGTAGTAGAAACGGTGGGGGGGGGGGGGGGGGGGGGGCAGAGTGTCCTACAGGCTTGACGACGAGCGGCTCGACCAGCTCGACATGAATCTCGACACCAGGACGTGTTGAGACCTCGACAACATTCAATAGAAAAACAAGCTCAGATTCACGAAGCCATGTCGCAGCAGGTTCAGGTAACTGCACCTGTTCCACTGAATTCACACACCGATTAGAGGGGGGGGGGGGGGGTGCATGGGAAAACAGTGTGATTATATGGTGCGTCTGCAGGTGCCAATCCCCCGTAAACTTTTTCTAAATCTTACACAACCCTGCTGATAATGACTTCACACTGCAGCGGTGACGCAACTGTTGTCATTAAGTGTATTTGCGCCGTTTGGTTCTTTTCTTTTCAGCGTGGGACCTCATTGTTTTTCATCTTAAAAACAGGCTCGATTCCCAGGACGAGTAAAAAGCAAGAGAACAATGTCGCACACACCCTCTACTCAAGGTCTTAGTCATGCTGCAGTTGGTTCGTACACACAGTGAAAACCAAGAGCTTATGGTTCCACTTTCCCCCTCAACATGCCAGAACAGGTGAGTAATGAGCGAAGGCGGCACACCAAAGCTCCCACTCAAACCACAGAGTCAACACAGTCTCCCCGACACTTCCCCCCCGGCTCACCTCTTCTTCCTGGTGACGATGAGGACGTCGTTGAAGAGGAAGAAATAGACCTGCTGCCGCTGCGTCCGCTTGAGGAAGATGCCGTTGTCCTCCACGAAGGCCGTCAGCAGTCCTCTCTTCACCATCCACCTGGAGGATGAGACCAGGGGGAACGGCTGCAGGAGGAGAGGAGAGAAAACGTGACGGACAAATAAATATCAGTGGTGTCAGGGAAATGCCGACTACGTTTGTGTGACCATGTGTGAACAGCTGAGTATGCAGATCAAGAATATGTTCGCGAGACATCTGTGAATCCCAAATGTGCCAACAGCTACTTCCCACACTACTTAGACACACAGGGGTCTGCCAAGCGCTGTGTGCATTGTGCGTATACATCCTCGCCAAGTGTGTAACAGTGGCGTGTCCTCTTTGAATTATCTTATCTGCATGTGTGTATGAATAATTTTCTTACATACTTGGATAAAACTCTGAAAAACTGAATTTGAGGTTGTTCATTACAGTTGTTTATGTGAATTATGTGAATTATGTGATTTCAAAATAAATACCGTCCCGAAGTTCAAATGTATTTTATGTACGTACCTTAATCTTGAACTCCAGCTGAGAGTTGATGGTGTACATCATCTCTGTTCTTTCCATTGTGCGAGCTCCTTCATTACACTTTCTTACCACCTGCTCACACACACACAGACACACACAGCATCTGTTAATAAAAATGACAGATGTGCTAAAAATGATAAAGTACAGGAGAGGCTGGAAAAAGGCTGTTTAATTTGGTTTCCGCAAAAATATAAAAAAGAAAGTGACTTCATCCCAGCCTAATCCTAGTTTAATACGGCTACCGCAAGTCTCCTATGGCGCAACATCCCTACAGCACCTTGATGAGGCTTTAGAGAAATATTATGCAGACCAGAAGTTCGGCAGTTCAATCCCTGTGCCAACTGTGCAGGAATGGTGCGTGTTAGAAAAAGCCCTGTGTATTGAAGCGCTGTTTGAATGTGTGTGAGAATAGATGAATGCTACTTGTACTGCAAAGTGCTTTGAGTGGTTAATAAGATGGAGAAGTGCAATTTAATTACAATCCATTAACAGCTCAGAGTGAAGGTGACAATTTGTGAAACTGTAAGAACACAAAACACTCCTCAAACCCTCTGACCTTGCTGACTCCTTGTAACGCCTTCTTGCAGTCTTCATACAGCGCACAGTCTTTAGGCGTCTTCTGACAAATTGTCTGCAACACAAGGGTTCAAGTCAGTCATTGTAATTAACGCCATAAAAACACACACATTTAACACATTCATGCACAAATTCCCCCCCCCCCCCCCACAGCATTGAACTGCATGCATGCACACTATAGTACCAGAATCCTGATAAAAAACATTGATGCCTCAACGCACTGTGGGAAGAGATGAATTCAAAACAAACTTTCTCAGGATCCAAAAGCCTCTGAGTTTACAAGCATGAAACCCAGAGTCTCTTGGGAGACAGTGACGGAAGACTGGAGAGAGGAGGATGAAAGTCGAGCATGGGAGAGGAAGAGAGGGGGAAGCACTGGGGACAGAATAATGGCGGCATGAAAGTGAAGAAGAAGAAAAAACATTAAAAAGGAAGAGGAGGAGGATAAGTTGGATCAGTTTAGATTATAAGGAATGATATGAGGTCGCACTCTCATCTGGGAGGACAGCACACACCCTGTGTCGAATTAGCCGGGGCAGCATGAATAAACAAACTGTTGCGCAAGAGTCAGAGGCTTGTAATTCCAGAGCTTGTGCTACTGTACGTCTGCAGCCCACTCACATCCATGAGCAGGGGCAGGCGGGTGATCCTCTGCATGGGCAGGATGAGGAAGGAGATCATGGGGAGGTTCCTGCAGTCCGGGTGGCTCTCGATCCTGGTCAGCACCTCCTTAAAGCCCGGACTCTTGGACCTGCAAGAGGGACACAGGGTGTTCAGAAAGATTTTTTTTTTTTTTTAAAGAATGGGAGGAAGAATAAATTCCCGCTCATGCTGGATGGAATCCATGCGAGATAAGGTGAGAACATCTGTTCCCTCGGTCACTCACACCAGCCTCTGCAGGGTTCTCTGCTGGTAGACCTCATTGGAGCAGTATGTGATGTAGGGGTCAAAGTTGGACTGAGCGTGCCTGCAGACAATGTCGCTGATGTCGTCGATGACTATGTTCTGCTGGTGTCTTTCCTCCAATTCCTTAAAGAATCTGAGCACAGGATGGGGGGGGAAAAAGCATTAGTATGTCAGGGATTCAAACCGTACATGGCAACAGCTTCAGTTAGCAGCATCCCATCATGAGATCACATCCCACACCAGGGGACATATAGGATACAGAGGTGGATACAAAGTCAGGAAGGCAGGAAGCGGTGACAGCATCGTTCTCCTTAACCTGCTGGAAGATCACAAAAGAGGAAGTCCCCGCCTCTTAAAATAGACATAGCCAACCAATTAGCCATAACACAGAGGCTTTTCCTCTTCCTGAGCACCACCAGATGGCCGTTGTAACGACACGCCACATGTCCAGCTTCAACAGAACGAGTATTTTTAAGTGCGCCATCCATGGTGACAAACAGGAAACTCCTGCACGGACACAGGACGTTGACCTTGACTGGTTGGACCGAGTTTGAGCTCTTCTGCAAAAGCACCTCTTAAGTCCCTATGGTCCCAGTCGCCACCTGCTCCGCATACATTGGGCTTTTGCCATCTATGGGAAACAATGCATCTCGTGACCGTGTGGCCTCGTGTCCATGCTGGACGCTGCACCCTTTGAACTACGACCTCTCTAATACAGGATCACAGAAAACGTGCACTGCCCTGTCCCCCTGCATGGTCCGTGTCCTGGAGGTGTATTGACAGCTTTTGCAGGTCAAGGCTGCCCAAGTTCAGGCTGGGCTCCCTCCTGGGGCTGAACCCACTCACCCTAATGACAGCATGTTGTCACGAGGGCAGAGGTCAAGGGATTGGGATTCAATCGGGGCGTTGAAAAAAGGAAAAATCCAAAATTAGACTGCTGACCAAGAACTATAAATACATATATACTAATGAATAAAAGAAAGAAATAATAAGCTCTTAGGAACATGTTCTCCGTCACAGTTTGTCTTTGTGTTAAAATTTCAGGAATGTTATGGTAACGTGTGAGGTGTGAGGTGTGTCATAACCTGTGAGTCAGTAACACACCTGCATGACAGCGCTCCCACACTCCATCACACACGGACTGCACACGAGTCTGCAGGTGGAGTTATAAGACTGCCATCTTCTTCGAGAGGCTCTAAACTCAAAGCCCGACTTTCTGCTCCCACCAAAACATCTTGTTTAACCAGTGCTACAGAGCATTTACCTCTTTGAATGTCTGCTGTCCCTACGTCTCTCTGCCCTCCACCCTCCGCCCTGGAGCTACACAGGTCCCAAGTATGTAGTTGGGGAGGATAAAGTATCACATTTAAGCATGTGGCCTGTGTATAGGAATGAGATGGGCTGAAGCACGTCTGAACGCTGGGAGGAATTGTTGAGGAATTTACAGCCCCCCTATTCATGCAAATTGGGAATGAGGTGTAAATAATAGAGATGCTCTGATACGATACCAGGATCTGAAATGCATTAGACACAGCCGAAAACGCCGGGTTGGGCATCAGCTAGCAAATCTATGTACCAGTCCAGTGCCATGTCTTTGAACTGTATTCATTTCACCCAGATACAACTGCAATATTCTTTTGCCAGATATCAATACTCTTTTGCTGGTCCAAAACAGCAACTAAGCTGTACTGCCTCTGGCAAGTAATGTTGTTGCTGAAGTGCTGAAGAAGTTGTGTGTAACATAAGCCAGAGTTAAAATGTCAGCAATGTGGTAATATTTCCCGCTGGAAAGTTGTGTAACGTATGTACGACTTCAGTTTTGAGCTACTCTAGATTTAAGCTCTTTTCACTTGTTATTTGTTTTAAATACACTGATAATGGATCAATATTGGGAAGGGAAAAATGATTTTGAAAAATAGTAAATAAATGTACAAATAGTGTCCATATCAATATAATTAACTTGCAGAATGTGAGGGATGTTATTTGTAATAGTTTATTTTCCTGATAATGGGGATAAGTCAAATGTACATGGACTATGTGATAGGGAAGGAGTCTTTCCGTCTGAGGTGGGGGCTGCAAACCGGACCTGGAATCCTTGAGCAAATGTAGGGACACACACACACACACACACACACACACACACTGAGACAACCATGACAACCTCAATCCCAGTAAACGGTCTTAAACAGCCTTTTCACACTTACATTTTTCAGGCCTGGGTGAATTTACACCCGTGGCAACAGAGAAAAAAGGCGAGCACATTTCACACTTGGATTTATAAGCCCAGAAATTCCAGCAGCACCTGGTAGGAGGTCGCACTGTAAAATTTGCATTTAACTTTGCTTCACTGTAGCAGGTTTCAATAATTTGACCAGGTTGATGACATGTTCAGCTATTCTGGTTTTTGCTGTGTAGGTTTTGTGGAGTAACCTTAAACCTGCTGTTGCAAAGAGGGGTTTTGTCAGCTCAAAATTACCAAAACTCTGAGCCTTGGAGTAAATCTGGTCTCAACCGAGGCCAAAGTGTAGTCAACAGTCCTGAAACCAGGTTTGTAGATTCAAACCAGTTTAAACTATGATATAAAGAACACGTGAGAGAGCCTCAACAGTCACTTCCGAGCTAGAGCTGACGTTATTATCATAGTTGATACTGACCTGATAACCTTCACCAAGATTATAGTCCAATTTAGGCCACTGCCATAATAAAGAAGGACAACACAGGTGAAGTGACACATTAAAATAAACATTGAAAATGACCTCGCAGAACAACCTGAGAACATACTGGGCCAGCAACACCTCTGTCAATCATTAGTAGAGATAATGGTGCCTGGTGGAGCAGAGTAATGCTGAGTCAGCGCAGTCCATGGCCTCTTTTAATTACGTGCAATATAAATAAGAGCTGTGCCCGAATAAGGATTTTATCAGTCTAATCAGATTTGGTTTCAGATTCAGTTTGTTTCTTCAATTTCACTGCCTCTGCCTCACTCACTGCCACAGTCTTCACCCATCTGTTTCATAAGTAATCACCATCTGTAACCACACACATATCACATGATCATTCACCTACACTCGGCATGTTGGTTATAACAGGAAGCAGATTGTCGATTTGCATGTCGATTACTTAGTTGCAGAGACCACTTATGAACAAGGAGCAACAATAACAAAAAATAAAAGCTAAAATTTATTTTAAAAAATGACAAGGAGGTAGAACTGTCCCCTGAAAGTGTTAGCAACGTTTTGCATTCACTGCCACCAGTCAAGTCACAACTTATAACAACCGATCAGGAAACAAATGCAGCGTCATCGTTTGCAAACATCTCTAAAATCTAAATTTTCAAAATAGTGCTTGACAATCTGTACCATTGTGCAACATCCTGTCCTAAACCATCAACTCGGGTGAGGGGAAAACTCACCAAACTTCTCAGTTTCAAGCCCTCGTAAACAGCAGAGTTGTGTGGACAGCAGCCTAAAATTGAGGTTGAAACAGTGATGCCTTTTTAAAACTAAAACATGTGGCAGAGGCCTTGGTTTGCTCCTCACGTCCAGGCTCTCTCTCCTGTCATCATGTGATCTACACAGACAACAGCTCATTGCTGCCGACCCACAGTTCTTCAAATACTGAAAACAACCCTGACTTAAGGTAGAAAGAATTGTATGAACGCGTAGTAAGTAGTGTTTACAGAAACACCTCACATGGAATAAATGTGGTCTACCAACTGTTAAGTGCGTTTAAATAAGGAAATGATCCAGCTCATTACAGCCAAAACCAAAAACCACAGACACAGACACACTGACATAGTAAGTCAAGCCTAGAAATACCAACCAGCAGCAGAAAAACCACATTTACTCTGCGTCCACAATAGCAAAAAGTTCTATAAACACACACACAGAAAATAACACATGGAGATGCATAACAATGTACATCTGATAGTAATTCTGCCTGCAAAAGCTACAACCCTGCACTTACTTCTTGCTAGCCTCACAGACGTCGCTGATGTTGGAGAAGAGGTGGTGGCGCTCGGTCTTGGTCATGGCCTCGCTGAGCTCCACAGAGTTCTTGAACATGCGGATCAGGATCTCCAGACTGTGGAGGTAGGAGTGCTCCGACGAGATCACCTCGAAAATGGCCTAAGAAGGAGCAAAGGAGAGGAACAGGGATGAGAAGGTGACTGTTTAGTTGACCGCGTGCACTTTTTGCTTCAGTTACCCCTCGAGGTCCTGACTAGAAAACATTGGAGACAGCTGTATTGTGTTAGTAACATTAACATCAATCCGGAAATAAGTTAATCAATCTCACCCTTTTTAACAATCATCCGATTTTTTTTCTGAATGACCAGCGATACTCTGCCAGCATGGCTAGTCTCAAATGTGTTGCTGCACGTGAAGCCCAAACTTTGAACACAATGAAGTGTAAAATATGACTCCTACCTCTTGTATTTTGCGTTCCTCCAGACTCATCCGGTCGGACAAACCATTTTTCTTTACCTAAACAGAAAATATACACAGATTTTAAAAGTCAAATACAAAGTCACACATGTGTGATTAATCTTTTCAGGTCAACTTGGGCCTTTTCAAGTGTGTGTGTGCCACTGTTGTGTCCACGCACAAAGGAAGGAACACTTTGCATACCACAATGAATAGGGAGTCAATGAAGTGGTTGTAGGAAATAAATGGAAAACAAATCATTGAATTAAGACTCACAGGAATGCAGGAATTTGTTGTATCCACAAAACACTAAAAGGTAACATGGGGGCGGGTCATGTGATCATTTTAAAAGTGAAATTTGGCCGAAAGCCAGACAGTTTGAGGTGAAGTCTGTGTGCGTGTTAATATGTTGATGGTAAGATTACAAGCAATCTTTTGGAGTGGATAGGGTGGAGAGAGCTATTGAATTAATCAGCCTGTGGTTTTTAAGACTGAAAGTGCAGCTGAATGAGAAAACAAGCCTCCGTCTAATGTTTCACCGAATAAAACCTATAATCTGACCTGGGGCACATTTACATTATATTTGACCAGATCACAGATGCAGCCAGAAAACCAGAGAGGCTGCCTTCCCTTACTTCCATTACCTTCTCATGCTGTTTTGGTATAAAAGGCCCGAGGAAGTGATACTGCGTCCTGGAGGAGCTAGTATCTGCCCCGATGCCCTCGGCCAACACTGAGAACAAGCAAACCTCCACTGTGCCTGTTCCTTTCTATTCCTCTCACAAATACATCTGTTTCATTATTTATCATTCTTCCTTTCTCTTTTGCTAAAACTCCAATGCCCAAAAACAGCAAAGACAACTATCACCTCATAGTTCAAAGTTTTCGATGCACCCTTCTGTGCCAACTGAACTTTATCCTGCTCGGCAGTTTCACTGGGTGTGGCTGGAACACCATCAATTAGGTGTCATTATTCAGGCAAATTCATTATTCATTTGAAGCTTGAATGTAGGTTTCCTTGTTTGATGTTAAGTAGTAGCTCCGAGACGGCTCCACCTCCTGAAACTCCTGCAGCTAATTCCTGGATACATGACATTTCTGGGATGTGACATTTCATCATATGCTTAATGACAAGAGGGATTCCAGGGTCAGTTGAAGGAAGGAGGAGCAGGGTGAGAGGAGACATGCTGCAGAGGCAAACCACACAGGATGACAACTTGAATATCTGGTTGTCAGCATCGCTGACACTAAGCTTATTTCCTGTCACATTACGACAATGACTGCGTCATGACAGCATTTCCTGCAGAATTTGGAAGCTGAGGAAGAATCCCTCAGAATTACGAAAGGCAAAACTATTTCACACGAACTGATCCCCAGCTGTAAAGCAGCCACAGCTGTAAAGCAGCTGTGCTGGAGAAGAAAGCTTACTTTAGGAGAATCTGTGTAATTCGGACTGTGCTCAATTCATCTTATCTCGCTGACGGACATCTTGTGAACATTCTCAAGCTTCAATCCAATTTAACATTACTTTGTGTCAGTTTGTGTATTTTTCTCCGCCTGGCAATTTAAGAACTAGTCCTAAATGTCCCCATCTCAGCGATCGCCTCTTTTCGCTCCCACACTTTCCCTTTTCAACAAGTAAACAAACAGATGGGAATGCCTAAGTCGAGCACTAAATTATCTCAATCGCTTCCTCTTGATTCCTCTATCACTCCATTCCCTGACTATATTATGTAATGCAGAGCCACCACACTTCTCTCCAGAGGCCACATCTTGAGCATATTTGCAGCCTGACAAATGTGAAGAGTTTGCCAACACATTGGCATAAGGCCAATCAGTGCTTCCGAGACTTCCTGTGGGTCTGCCTCCCGTCTGCCTCCCTGATCCTCCAACTCCTCAAAGAAACGCTCCTGTACTCCTTGATAAACAGAATCGGGGGAAGAGGGAGGCACAGAACGGTGGGAGGATGGGTATGGACTGTGGCTAAACTGGATCCGACGGCATTCTTCGGAGCTCTAGAATTCCATAACTCCCCAGCCACAGCACCGAGTGTTCGTACCACTGTATGGTTTTCTGTTAACTGGATGTAGAGATAGAGAAGAAGCGGGAGAAGAGGAATGGAAGCTGTGTTTGTGTTTGTGTGTAATGTCTGACCACACTGAGCTGGCTCCAGGAGGTGCGTATGGGTCTGTACTGCACCACGATGCCACTATCAGAGCTGGGCTCCCTGGAATCAGCATCCTCATCTGAATCATTGTGCAAGGCCTTCTCCTGGTAGTTCTGATACAGCTCCTCTTCTGAAACAGGGGATTATTTTGACAGAGAGACCCATCAAGATATTGTTGTTTAAGAGAAGGAAAGGGAAACAGTAAAACTGAAGGAAACAGTGGGTGATGAAAACAGACGGCCATTTCTCACCCTCGCTGTCAAATGTCCGCTGATGGGTCAAAACTTTCTTCTTATTTGGATTCTAGAAGAGAAACACAGCCCCAAAAAATTTGTGATTTGAGCAAACCAGCCAGATTCACACACACTTAAAATGGAACAGGAGTGTGTACCTATGTCACCTGTCCATGACCTGTTCATGCCCTTTCTGGTGACATCCTTTGCTGACCCCCGTCTAATTACAGAGCCATTGTGCGTACGAGTGTGCATGTGCACGCATGGTGTCACATTACGTCATGTCTCCCAACAACCACATCAATTGTTTCCTTGTAAGGGCCTTGTCCCAACCTCTGCTGCTGCTGCTAAGTTTGCTGTACAATACTTAGTCTGTGTCGTAGTTTTACAATTTTGGACTTTATCACCCCCCCCCCCAAATTTGAAAGTGTGTGTCGAAGCTATCTTTGAGCACATTCAAATATAAACCAATCAGATGCATTCTGATTGACTGAGTCAAGGAATCATAATCTGCTGCAGCCAAGGAAAAACTAATAAAAAATGCAATAAAAAGCAATGCAAAAACACCGGCTATTAAGAGGCTGCCTGTGTTCTTATATAGGGTCAGTTGGGATGTTAGTACACATTAAGGCCCACTACCCACAACCATGTTTCAGGACAAACACCTTACCCACCTTATTTTTCCCAGCACTGGAAGACTTTTCTGTCCCAGGACTAGAAAGCTTTAAAAACCTGGGGCTGGGTAGTTTGGGTGTCCTAGGACTGGCAAGCTTGGTTGTCCTAGGGCTCCCAGGTTTGGCTGCTCCAGGGCTGGAGAGGCTTAAAGTGCCAGGACTTACTGGGCTGCTTGGTGACGCTGGATTATCCCCATCTAGCACTTGGAAAACAGGATGGGACAACCAGGGCACCTTAGGATCTACCCCAGGGTCTACTCCAGTCACAACAGCCTTCCTATAGGAGGTACTCCTCAAGCCTCTCCTGAGTGACCCCGGGCTGTCACTTTCTCCCTCTGCCGCTTCACCGTGGTTCCCTCCGGTGGAAAAGTAGGGTCCGATCTCCACCATACTGAGGGATTTCAGGGCTCTCTTGGAATGATCCAACCCCAGCAGACCTGCCAAACCTTGGCCTTGCTGCCCAGAGGGAGGCACCTTGCTCTGGCGACTATCAGATGCTAAGCCCTTGGGAATGAGCTGCTGGGTGCCCATCTTCAGGGCAGCTGGACTGTGGGTGCTGAGGATGATGGAGGGAGAGGGAGAGATAGACGGAGAGAGGGAGGGTGAGGTGGATAAGATGGACGAGGAGGAAGAGGCATGCCTGCTGTCCTGTGACGGTGCAGGCGAGGCGGAAGACTGTTTGAGGATCGGATGTCCTCTGTCTGCCGGTGATGGGGAGCGTGGGGTCGGGGGGTCTGAGGAGGTGAGGGAAGAGAGGGAGGGGATGCTGGAGGTGGAGCTGTGGGAGGGGGTAGGGGTGCGGCAGACAGGGGGAGAGGAGCTGGACGTGGATGAAAGAGAGCACAGTTCATGGTGGTTGTAGTTGTTGTTGGGAGTGTGTTGGGATAGGACAGGAGAGGAACAGTTGAGAGGGTCACTTTCGGGTGAGGATGAATTTGTCCCAAATGCTATCTGGTCCTTCTGTGAATTCAGAGTGAAAGGACTGGAGATGCATATCTGGGAGTCCGAGAGATGCTTTTCGGACCACACCGCCTTTTCATTACTGCTTTTCCCCTTGTCACAGTCTCCATTGCGCTTTCTATTGTCCAATGAAGCGGATTTGCTGTCATCAGACCTAAATCTGGACAGTGAGAAGCGTCCGTTGGAGAGGTGCCCAATGCTGATGCTTCGAATGACCCGGGATTTCCTGGAGGGCTTGTTAAGAATGTGCTTCAACACCGCAGTGCTACTGCCCGAACACGGCGGGGCGGCCACCAACCTCTCGGCAGGTTGGCCCAAGGTCAGGGAATACCTGTTGTCCTCCAAGGGGAAGTCCGTCGTCATGACCCCGTTGATGTGGTAACTGAGGGGTCGCGCTTTGTGTTTGCCCGAGTCCTGGGGTTTCTTGTCTGTGCGTCGTTTCCACAGAGGGGTGATGTTATTGTTGGACAGGTCCACATCATTGCCGAAATCCATGGTCGTGTAACGTCCCCGTGTCCTCTGCGCCGTCTTTTGCTCGAACCCACAGGTCACAGTGCAAACACTGCAGCCCTGTAGTGAACTGTTCTCACCCTGAAGGATAAACAAAAGAGGGCCACACCAATCAGTATCAAAGAGCACGGAGCATTGTCCAAATTCCCAGAGTTTACTCATTAACAGGGGTTGAGTGAAGACACTGGCAGCTACACTAGCGGAGACATGCGCAAAATAAAAGAAATCCAAGCAGTGAAGACAACTTCTAATCGTTTTGTGTGTGTTCAGTGTTGTGAAATGCCCCAATTACAAGATGACAACGTGTAGCTGTGAGCAATCACTGCAATATTCCAACGGGAAAATAACTTTTTTTTATCTCTTTGGTCACTGAATATCCAAACAATTTGTTTTTAAGTGGATCAGTGCAAAAAAAAAAAAAAACTAATACACCGCAACATAAGCAGCAACATTTACTGACAACAGCAGAGAGAGAAGTTGTGATTCAACGCTAAAGCCGAGTAGTTACTCAGTGGTTTGACTCAAGTGTCGGCTCCAACTTACCTCTAATCGCACGATGTGCAGCAGCTCATTGTACCTGCAGGAAAAACGACCGGGTAACACAAGTTAACGGAGCTTAATCCAACATGGCACCGAAACCCGGTGAAAGTGCGTGAGAGCAGAGTTGTAGCCGCAGACTGAAGTTTCTGTTGCGAGTTACTGAAAACACCGCTGAGGAGTTTCTGAGAGGAGGAGGAGGAGGAGGAAGAGGAGGAGTAGGAGGGACTGGATCTGAAACAGAAGTGAGAACCACCTCTGCCCTCATTTATCTGCACTGTGTGTGTGTGTGGTTAACACAGCGGAGAAAAAGTATAGAGATAAAGTTGCTATTTTCTTCATGAGATTTAATCAGCAAATTCTTTTAAAGTATTGATAAAAAAAAAAAGCCACAGTTTACCTATTTTATTATGTTTACATGATTTATGGATTGTTTTTCACTATTTCATACAAACAAAACTCTTTAAGGTTTCTTGTTTATTATTATGACACATTTTATCGTGATTTCTCTTAGTTCTGATCTTACCTTCTATTTGATCATTTCATAATGTTTTATTTTATCTATTTTTTTACTCTTTTCTCAACTGTAATTTTGTACTTATTTCTTTATCTGTGCTCTAGTGTTGTGTGATCTTCAAATTGCTTTTAACTGTGTCTTTTCTTTTCTTTTTTCATTTTTAACACGTCGTAACTGTATTTTGAAAAGTGCTATGTGAAAAAAGTGTATCATTATTATTTGTGTAATAAATTTAATGCCATGTGTCTGTTATCTGCCTGTATCCTGAACTGAACTTTAATGATTCAAAATTACCTTATACATTGACAAATAAGAATAATGTGTTTGTGACTTATTATCCTATGTTTTAATGTAGCTGGTCCATGTTATCTGCCTGTATGCTGAAGTTTAAATTTGCTTGAATTCTCATATTTTGCTTTTACGGGTAGAAAAGTTAATTTTTCTTCAAACTTTTGTAAACACCTGCACAAATACAGTTCAAATTGGGCCCCTGCAATCGCTGCTTGCTGTGGTGCGCCATCGTGTGTTTTGTGGCGCAATTGCAACATGATTTCTTTTTTTCTCATTTTGGATAAATCACAACATTGTATTCCCAAGACATTAAAGTCATGTTGCGATCACCCATGTGTTTTCAATAACCTTATTCTGTCTGATACTTTGAGTTCCTCCCATGATTCCACACAATTACCCCTTTGTTTGTTCTGCTGTGACATTTGCAGATGACTCTCAAATGAATTGAGTGAACAGCAGATCTTGGAGGATTTATAGCTTCTGATTACCGCTCTAATAAAAAATGTGTTGTGCAACTTGGGGCTGTGGTTAGTTCCTTCATCACTGGGGGGGGGGGAATAGGGATTGCGAAATTCTGTGTGTGACAAACAAGTTTACATCCGAACACACCAAACATGGATAATGTTGGTGAAACGTTAAAGTACATGACAGCTTTCCCAGTGATCTTCGCATGTACATTATACTGCAGGTTAAATAACTGACCACACTGAGCTGTTTGACATATGTCATTGATTGTGCATACAGGTGATTTACCTATCTACCACTAAGGGGCGCAATTGTGTTGTTTACCAATCACTATGAGGCTCCTCATATGAGAGTGAGGTGATGTAGAAAAATGTTTTCCCTGATCACAAAAAAGTGTGCTTCTCTGTGATGTCGCTCCATTGACAGAGCAAGAAAGATGCACCATTTCCATAATGATCAAAATATCCCCAAATGCAAACATCAGTGATGAAATGATAATAAAAAAAGAGTCAGAGTTTCAGTTCTACATGAAAATAATTGCATGCACAGAGCAACATGGAGAACACACAAACTTCTGCACAGCTTGTTCTTGCTGTCAAAATACCACTTTGCTTCTTTTTTAAATGTAGAAGAAGGGAAAACTTAAACTGAGTAAAACACAGAACAGATTATTCAATGTCTGTCATCAATGTTTTATTCTGTGAATTTAGAAAAATCCTTATCTTTAATCATTATACAACTTTTTCCCTGTTGATATTTGTCACATGTGCAACACTTACTTTCCCCACAGCAACATTACCTTAAAGTCATCACATTATCACCACCGCATTAATCAGTAAAATTCAAATTAACACCATCATCATAACTATGTGGATTTATTGCCACAGCAAAGTGTTCATGCTATAGCAGCCAATATTCATCATATAGACGCTATATGCCTCATGTTGTGTGACAATCCTCATTATCTTCTATAGAGGAAGTGCAGCAGCCTTTCCTGTTGTATTGTTTAGAGAAGCTATATGTTTCCTCCAAAAAGAAAAGAAAAAAAATAGATGCTTCCTCTGTCTTCGGACACGACGCTCACCTCCGACTGGAAGGCCCCCGAATGCAAGTCCCCCGAGCCGGTGAACATCCGCCCCGATGAGGAGCTCTTGAGCAAGACAGAGAATCTACACACGTTTTCTGTAAACAACCCCCGACTCTGATTGTTTGGTGCCGATGCCTCTTTGTTCTTTCACACATCAAGGACTGATAAGGGACAAGCATTAGCTTTGTGAGTCTGAGTAGACTTTTGTTTTTTTCTGATCAAAGTCGTGATTTATAACAAATCCGGAGTGACAGGAACAGCCTGACATGAAAAACAAAACAAAACTAATGTGATTAATATGAATGAAAGGAGAATGATCTCATTAATCTCATCGGGGGATCTCTGTCTGCTGTGAAAGTGAAGTGGAGGACTGACTTATTTGGTTTGCTGGAGTGTGTAGCTCATTAACAAGGACTGTACAGAATTATCTTTTTTATTTTATTTATCCTTTATTTAACCAGGGAGGATCCATAGAGATATCACGCTGGAGCCAAACACTGCTAACAATTGGCGAGAGGCGGGGTTCACCCTGGACAGGTCTCATGTTGAACAGATGACGTAAAAAACATAATAAAACAAGGCAAATAATCTGAGAGTAGATGTAGGAACATGTGGGAGTCAATGGGCAAACAAATAATCATGGAAAATAGAAACTACATGGTACAAGCAATGACTATTAAAACAGATTTTAAAGGTTTTTTAAACATGACTAGACAGAGTAAGAATTTCAGTATCAATGTTGTCTTGAAACAAGCAAGGTGGGGTTATTTGCGAAGTGCGACTCCGTAAAATTGCCACAGGATTCGATTTGGAGTTGGAGCAAACATTTGCTGGAGGGATGAACTCGTCTGAAAGCTGAAATTAGTTGAACCTCGGTGGTCAGGGCAGATCAACCAGTTTTTCCGGCCAGGTTGCATCTCTGGAGAAGATTTCGAAAAAGGGAAGAGAGAGGAAAATGTTACAGCTGCGAACCCTGCAACCCTCGAAATTCCTTTCAGTCATATAAATGTATCCAGTTATCTAAGTGGTCTACTTACCATTAAATGAGTCACCTGTTCTGTCTACTGCAGGTATTAACCAGCCGACCCTGCTGACCTTCTATGAATAGATCGTGAATGAGAATACAGCCCAGCGTTCCCTGCAGGTTGGTTTCCTCTCAGCTCAGCTCAAAGCGGCCACTAAGTTCATCAGGTGTATCCTTTAGAGATCACCTAAAAAAAGAACAAGATATAAACTGTCTCGCAATGTGTTTCTTAAGCTCTGAAAACATCCAAGTCCGAAAGCAGCAGATCCTTGTTAAAAGACAAAGAGACGAATACAAAAATTGAACTAAAAGAAATACTTACACTGAATGCTTTAATGAGGCTTACAGCCCTAAATGTAGTGTGCATTACAGGGGAAGAAAAGAATATCTAGTTATACCAAATGCCAAGGATTACTGTCGCAGCCTCCATTCTTTTGTATTTAAGCTGCTTAACCTGCAGGGTTTAAACTACAGTGTTTTCGCGACTGTTGTGTGCATTTGCAGTAAACTGTGCTTGAGGGACGTGTCTGCAGCAATTTGCTGCGAGCGTAACGTGTGGAGATCCAGGTAATTCAGACAATGAGGATAACAAGAGCGTGTGCAGCGCTGGGAGGATGCAGGGGGTCGATGATTCCGCATCATGATGTTGGAATGGCTGAAGAGTTCATGACTAAGGAGGCAAGAGACAGTGATTTCCATACATTTCAAAGAACTCCGGGAATATGTCTTTTAAAGCAGTTTCATACTGAGCCTCGGGTGAGTTTAGTGCCCCCACCCTCTCTCCTCTGTGTCGTGACGCTCCCTCTCAAGTCCTACCTGTAACACAGAGATATAGCCTGAGCCCAACATCCCTGAGTTTCCTCATTCTTCTGGCATTTAAAAGAAAAGGCCCTCCATACACTCACTGACCTTTTCTCAGCATACCTCTCTCTTTTTCTCTCGCTGCTCGCTCCTCGTTTCCCTCTGACTCACAGCCCATTGTACTTCTCCTACTCAGCAGTGCTGTTTGCTGCTCGCTGTCCTTGCCTCCCCTCCCATCACCCTCCACTGCCACCCACACGTCTCCTCATCCATCCTGTCGGAGAACAATACCGGGGGGGGGCTAACGACTGTAATTACCCCAGCTATAAGTTGCAGCAGCTGAAGAAGGTGCATAAGAAAAGGAAGTACAAGGCCATTTAGAAGAAGAACTGCTGGATATGCACTGGCCGTATGTGTTACAAAACCAGGACAACAGCTCATTATAGCACGTGTGGTGGTGTGAGTGAGTTCACCTCAGCTGATAACAGCCCCGTGCCCCTTTGTGCATATCTCCACCCACAGTATGGTGGCGATGCAGCAGGCCAGTCTATGTGCTTACGGAACCGACGCAGGGGGCATCTGCCACACATGCACGCATTTTGAACCCGGGCTAATCACTATGGTTACGGGCCTTTTTGGCGCGTCCTGATTGGCTGACTCTGTTGCAGTGACCCGTTACTGACTCCCCCCTGTGGGTTCTCATTGGCTGTCTGCCCCAGGATGGTGATGTCATCACGTGTGGCATGTTGCAGTAGATGTGGCATTGAGACATGCACTGCTGGGCACGGATGAAGAAAGCAGAGAGAGATCAAAGGCTGGAGGTGACGGCGGGGTTCGTGTAATTTACAGTTCTAGCTTCCTGAGAGTGCACAAATGTGAAAATTGTGCCAATTAGAACCAGTAGAGGGCATATTTACAGAACAAGAAAGCCTTTTGGCTTTTTGATTTCAGAATATATTCCTGTCACTGCATACGTTTGAATAAAATCACAGGTACATTTTCAACAATCATAAAAACTTCTCATCTTGTGTTTTGAAATTGACTGAATAAGACAAACAGTGTCGTGCATGTGTACACACAGTGCTCTGTTCCGGGCCTTCGCTTCTTATAGCATATTTAGCTGCTTCATGTGTCAATAAACTATTCATTCAACCATAAAAGTATTTGCTCTAAAGCTGCACAAGGCAGAGATATGAATAAAGTACAGCCCACTGATTGCATTGTAATTTATGAATGACACTCTGGAGGTGGCATTATTATAAGCTCCCATGGAACTAATTGCGTTGCCATGGATTTCGCAATTTGAAGCACAGTAAGTTTGGACCATAAAAGAAAAAAGGGATTCTATCAAAAGACTAGATGTCATCAACTGAAGAGGCACGCACATATAATAAGAGAATATATACATATCTATAGATGTATATATGTTATTATATATGCTATTAAATGTAAAATCTTTGAGAAAAAATATTTGACGTGTACTTTAACTTGTAGTTTGTCTCATGTCCCATCCACGAACATGGAGAAGACAGGATTAACGAACCATTCTGTAGCCGGCCACTAGGTGGCAATCGAGACGATTTGGCTTCACTTTTGAGCTGCCATGTCATCCATCTTTAGTCTATAGATAAAATATACACTAAATCTAAAATCTTTATCGTCCAGTTGACAAATAATTTAAATAAGACCCTACTTCCTTGAACACAAATTGCTCTTATGTGATTCCTGTGAGAGTTTAAATACAATCTGGCCTCTTGTCAACCATCCCGCAGCTTCTTCATTAGCAGGCCTTCTGTCTTCGTCCCCCCATCACTGTCACTCCTCCTCCCTCTGCTGCAGCTACTGACTCATCCTGAACCCCCCCATCCAGTCCGCTACCCATGACCCCCTACCTCCGCTCCAATGAACCCATCAAGTCAACTAATTACTCTTCTCAAAGCTGCCTAACGAACCCTTTAATTAAATAAAGCTGAAATCTCTCTTCTCGTGGTGCAGTGACCCACTCCCTCTCCAGACCTGCGGTGGAGGGAGCCACGCCGCCCGGGGGCCAGTCTGGATAAAGTTTAGAGGCATTAGGGAGAATAAGCAGGTGTAAGAAAGAGAAGAGCAGTTTACTCAGGGACAATTTTCCACCCATCCCCATCGACTGGGGTTTTCATGGGCCATAGAGCATTTTCAATATGCTTCCTTGGTATTGTGTTTTTGTTTTTTCTAACCATGCCAGAGGTGTTTCCACATGAATGACAATCTTGATTTGGTCCAAACTGAGGTCTCCCAACACTGATGAGATTCCATACATTTTCAATTAAGCACAGAAATTGTATTTTTTAAGGTTCCCAAATGACAAATCCTCACAGATGAACCTGACCTGTTCATCTCAAACTAACATGCTACTGAAATCAGGTACTTTTTAGGAAATCATTTTGAATTTTGAGTAACTTCTATCCAGCAGTTGTTTCCTCTGTGACTGTAGCACAGCACAGCTCATCATCAACAACAAAGTCCCTTCAGGAAATCTAACAGCAACACTGTCTGAGGAAGGATCACAACATCATCAAGGAGTGCGGCCACCCAGCACACGACCTGTTGATCCGAGTGTAATCTGGTACTGCAGCTTCACATCCACAACAAAAAGGTTGAAGAACGGTTTCTATCAGCAGGCCTTCAGAATGCTGAATAACCACACGTAACACTCTCTCTCATCTCATCCACTGCTTTGGGAAATGCACTCACTGTTAAAGACTCAAGGCCTGTGCAGTTGCACTATATAGAAATTATTTTATCCTCTTTGTATATCTACCTCTTGTATATATCTCTTAGATTACATATCTCAAGTTATGTGCACATGTAATATTTGAGACTCACTACAGTCAGTTGTTCTTGATATATTTGTGCTTATGACACCAGATTTTTTCCTCTTGTGCCACCATGCGGTTGCCATTTGTAGATTTGAGTAAAATGTTGAGAAAAATAGTATCATACAGATATATACAGTGACATCCATGCACCCCCTCAGGATGCAATGTTCTCTAGTGATCCCTTAATTTTTCTTCTTCTTTTATTTTTTATCCAATTCTTTATAAATCTGTTGTATAAATGTGTTTTATGTGTTTTCTTGGCAATGACACCCCTGTAAAAGACATTTACATTATTTAACCATAGCTTTGTTTACAAGACAAGAGATCATTATTTTTTTAGCACTACTTTTTCACAGAAGACTGGACGCGGGTAGTAAAGCATAGACGTAACAAAACAAGAAACAAGAGTTCAAATTGCTCTCGACGACACATTTCTGCCAGTTTGGTTAGTGAACGGCCGATTATGCATAAATGGAAATTAGGGAGGGAAGTTACCATTCATCCATTTGTCAGTCAGGATTCCTCTCTGTTTACAAAGAGGAACATGTCAGTATACAACATAGAAATATGTCAAATGTCATATACTGGGAAACACCCATGTGTACATACAGTATGTGCAGAGACTGTATAGTCTACAGGAGGAGCAGACAACCCAACACTCAAACACAAAGAGGTAATATCACTTTTTAAAATTGAACTCATTCACTGTAGTTTCTTAACACTGCTGGAGGCTTCTGAGGTGATGGAACTTCAGCAAAACTGCAAAATGAATATTCTCTTATTGGTTCAGTGTGAGAACGGATTAACTGATGAATCTTGATATCCCTGCATTACTCCCCCAGTCGAGCTTTCCCTGCAGCCGCTGATTCATTATTGTATTTTAGGTAAAATAGCTGCAACAGCCGAGACACATCAGCAATATGTTGGTGGCTGTAATTAGAGATAATTGCTTTCCTTTGGGTTTTTCCACAGCCAAGACACAAGTCCCAAGGTTTGCACCTACAGTGTCGCTGCCCTCGCAAACACACACACACACACACACACACACACACACACACACACACACACACACACACACACACACACACACACACACACACACACACACATAATGCAACAACAGATTGCCATTTCCCCTGCAGCTTCTGTCTGAGTCATCTGGCGACAGAAAACCTTGTACAAAGAGGACAGATGCTGAGAAAGAAAGACAGAACGACAGACAGAGGGAGCACGATGAAGATGCTCTGGTGGCATTAATCACATCAGCAAAATGTTATTTGTGGAAGAGCGAGTGTGAAAGAGGAAGCAGGAATGTAGGTCTGTTGTACAGCGGCTGTTTGTTTGTGCGTTGTTTGATGAGAGGTTGACAAACAGCAACTGCAATTTACCTTTGGAGGATACAATAGAAAACAAAATCCTTGTTTAGTTTTCTCACAGAGAACAAACAGGTATCACACACACACACACACACACACACACAGACGTTGACATGTAAAAACACAGTCATTAAACAGATCCAAACTGCATGATAAGCGATATCTTTGCAATAGAGAAAAAAATAGGAAACAGCTTCATGTTGCAGACAAGCTAACACACACTCTCTCTCTCTCTCTCTCTCTCTCTCTCTCTCTCTCTCTCTCTCTCACACACATACACACACACACACACACACAATAGAGGGTAACATCTCTGTCCCACTGCAATTAAAGTCTTAGTCATCGTGCACCAAAGGCTATTTCAGTCCTCTACCAGCACAGACATCTTTATAGCATGTTTTTTTCCCTCTTCCATTTCCCCTCTCTCTCTTTCTTGGTGACAAGCTTGTTGATTATTATTATTGATACATGCAGCTAGGCCCAATCTGAGCACACAAAGCAGTTGAAGAAGTCTTGGAACGTGTGTATTTCTGAGGGACGGGTTAAATTGCTCTTTTCATCCCTGCCACACGTTCCCATTGAAAATCATCCGGTGTGACGACTCTTCTCGGCCTGACATGACGAGCTCAACACTAAATCACTTACAATATATCCTTCTGACACACCTGCCACTCAGTCAGGCTTAGGCCGTAGATCCACCAGAGTATATACAGCTGAATGACAGCTCTGCTCAGGGTGCCACGTCGGCCGCTGACAAATATGGCAGCATTCCTTCCTCTCTCATCTGCGCACATCTCGGGCTGCATTCCTGTCCATGTGTCTCGTCTGGTTTTCAAACCCTGGACTTATACAACACACCATAAGAAATAAAAGTGCTAAGTAGAACCATAAAGGGTTTTTTGGGCTGGTCCCCGTGGGAGAACGCTTTTTGGTTACTGGTCAAACCTTTTTTTTAAAGGTTCGATCTGGTACTTTTTCAAAGAGTTCTACCATGAACCCATCATAACGGGGCAACACCTATAGCCATCTGTGAAAGGTTCCACCCAGAACCCTATGTGAGGTTCTACAGACACTTCTATGGTGTAATGGTTCTACCAAAGAAACCAGCCTGGAGGTTCTATCAGGAACCTTTCCACCTTATAGGGGTTTGATGTAGCACCCAACCAAGAGGTTCTACCAAGTAAAATTATTTGATCAAGGGGATTGCAGATACATATGAATTTATAACCACTGAAACATGGGTAAATCTTGGATATTCAAGGTTGAGGACGTTACAACACCTGTTTTTATAACAATTCTTGAAGAACTCTTGCTTCCAAAACAGGGATCTTTGAATAAAAATGGTTCTTAAGGAAACCCTTAGTCTTACATTGAACCCTATAAAAGGGTTCTATAAAAGCAACCCTTGTGGAACCCTTATTTCTACGTGTGTTGCATTGTTTTTCATGTCATCATCTTCTTGTACTGTGAGGGTCTTCAAAGTTGTGAAAGCGCACAGATATGTTTTTGTCACATAAAGCTTGTGACAAAAACAAACTGAGTCCAAACAACCGCTGGACGACAGACATGACACTCATCCCCCCCCCGTGTCAATGCTTCCCAGCACTTGTGACACACCATGAAAACAGCGCAGATGTGATTTTGTGGAAATACCCTGTGGGATGTTTTGACATCGGTGGACAGTCTGAGGCTGAGACAGTGGTGTGAAGTCACGTAATCTAAAAATCTGCAGGGTGCCGAAGACATGTGCGATAAATGATTAAAGATGACCCGCCTCTGCAAAAACAATGATATCATCAGGGCACACGGAATGACATCACCAACAGATTTACTCTCTCCACTGCAGTGTGACTAAAACGATGGAGGGATTTCTGGTGGGATGTTGGAGTTTTAAGGTAGAGCGCAGGTTTTAAGGGACACGTGTGGCTCTCTGCTGCAGCATGAGCTCATCAATGAAAGAAGTGAGCTCATGTCTTCACCGTTAAAGCTGTAGTCCGCGAAATTCAGATTTATCTTGGTTTTTTGGAGCTTCTTTGGGAAAACTACAGCTCGGCTCACATTCATTTCCTCGCGTGCAATCTGTGGGTGATTAATAAGAGATTGTAGACATAGATTGTGTTGTTTTTGCAGCAACAGCAAGAAATCCCTTTGTGGACATCTTACTTCAATGCTGTGAATTTCTATAGTATTATCTCTGTAGTATTATTTCTGTACTTTTATCTCTGTGGTATTATTGTTTTTCAGTGGCTACCATATGACCCTAAATCTTTCCACTACTGCCATGAAACATGATATGAAAAAAACTACAAGATGTGGGGTAGATTTCCCTGATATGTGCTTTTAAATGTTTACAACAACACATTAATATTGCATAACACTTGGCGACTTGCAAGAGACGTATTAAAGGGATGAACATAAATTATAAATATTTAACAATCTGTTTACTTGATCATGGAGAGCGCTGGTGCGTGTGAGAATGATTTCCACTCGAAAATAATCCTGGTGATGTCATCAGGGTCATTTTGAATTAAGCTTAAGACTTGATTTAATTCACAAAATCTATACTTGAGTGAAGGTTGAAAATGACGGTATTAAAGTACCAATGAATTCAGAAGCATTATTGCATAGCATTTTGGGAAATCTTGGATATTAGGTGACCCGACCCAGGGTTTAAAAGTCAGGATCTATGCAGCGTTTTACTGCAGAGGCCAAATGATGAAGTGCTGTCACTTATATGGGTCAAACTTCAAAAAACATTCGAAAATGCTAATATCTTCAAAACCTCCACTTTGCATCAGTCCATTTAATAAAAAATATTTAAATCTCTAAGCCTTAATCTGACAATACCTTGGTGATCTCAATAGGTTTTTTTTGATAAAAGAACCTTCACTTCACTGCTTCTTCAAAGGGCAAATAAACTTCATTTGAAAAGTTGAGAGCAAAAGTTTAAAGTTAAAAGTTTAAACCCAGCAGGTTATACTATGTTCGCAGCTGTGATATATTATGTGTTTATGTATTTTTTAAACTTCAACAAATGCAAGTATCTGCATGTTCTTCTTTTTGTTTGAGTTGGGCAATGATGCAGATTCATGCAATGCCCCCTGGGGCACACACACACACACACACACACACACACACACACACACACACACACACACACACATAAGACAAGAGAGATGAAAACAGATATTATTTATCATAGACAGACAGACAGGCAGATAGATAGATAGATGGATAGATGGATAGATGGATAGATAGATAGATGGATGTGTTTTGAATGTTTCAGTTGCTCTTTTTCAACATGAGATAAATAGAAAGCCTGAGGGTCCACAGAAGTCTAATCTATTTTCCCTGCTCCTACACACTGACTCATCCATCCACACTCAGCTCACCCTCCTTTATCTTTCTCTCACTCTCTCTCTGTGGATGGTGGCACAGTGGAAGACGGTGACCCCCACAGTCTAACAGAACCACTCCACCAGGAGACCGTATCTAATCCCAGCATTTGGGTTTGTTATAATACTGTAATATGGGGGCATTTTTCACCCGCCTGCTCAATAAATAAAAAAACAGGATTCAAATCCAGTCTCCTGAGTGAGAGTCTAGAGTTTCAGCCCTTTGTCCATCACAAACTGCTTTAAATGAAAACGTTGCTGCCCTTTAAACATCCTCACCTGATCCGTAAAACCTCTGACAGAGAACCATTGCAGAGATCGAAAAGAACAAATAGAAAATCACCTATAATAAAACATTAGTGCATTCGGCTCTATGGGGGTAGTGGACTTCAGCCTCTTGTGGCTAAGTATTACAAAAGCATCTTGCACCAAATCGCACACATTCATAAAAACCAATCCCCTAAACATGCCTAATTCTTACATTAAGGTTCATGAATAATTTTCTGAAAAATCAAGGAAAATGTTAAAAACAACCATCGAGTTTTGTGGTAAACTGTCCAGTAGCTTTTTTTCGCGTAATACTCCTGAATATCAAAAAAGCAAACAGACAGACATGGTTGAAAACGTAACCTTCTTGGGGAAGGTGATACATTTCCTACTTGTTTTCATAGATTAAAAACAGAAGCCTGTAGATAATAATAAAAAAAACTCACATGGTTTTATATATTTAAAATAATAATACACGCCACAGCACTAGAACTCAATGACTCGGATAGAAAACAGCGCGGTGTCATTGTGTTTGTGAGTCAATGACAGGGCCTTCATTCAACAAAATACAATAGTTCCTGTTAGTACAGTAGACCTACTGTCCTGTCTGGTGGCCAAATGGCAGAGTGCAGACTGACCTACAGTATGGCTCCTCTCTCTCTCTCTTTTTTGGTGGGGGGGGGGGGGCTGACACACTTATTCACACAGAGTACAAGAGTGTGCTCAGTCCACGAGTTAGGAGAAGTATTCATCGAGGGAAAACACTGAATTTGGGAAACCACTTGGCCAAAGTTTGACACACACACACACACACACACACACACACACACACACACACACACACACACACACACACACACACACACACACACACACACACACACACACACACACAAACACACAGAGATTTGAGGATGCACCATCCCACCCCATGTCAGTTTCCTGTTAACGGCTACAGCAGTACTGCCTGCGAGCTGTGCAACCCAACCCTATCTTGTGAACTGCAGGCTCAGACACGGCAAAACTCTGCAGTGCGTGCGTGTGTGTGTGTGTGTGTGTGTGTGTGTGTGTGTGCGTGCCCCAGGGGGCATGAGGAATGAATTCACTTCGCAGGAATGTACAGCTGAGTCTTGGTGTTGTTACATGAAGACACCTACTCTGTCTGTTTTTTTTTTAATACAGCAATATTTCTCGTTTTCTTCTATAACCTCAAATTCAACTCGATGCCCGTCTTCCAGCATATTTGAAAAATAGTAAAGGCGGCACCGGCTGCAGGAGGTGTAGCCTTGCAGCTACTGTCTGATGTAATAGGCAAGACACGACAAAAAACAGGTTGACCACTGCTGACAGGAGTGGAGCTAATATCTGGACCAATCAGCAAGTAAATCCAGACCCAGTCAATATCTCATGCTATGAATAAAAGACTAACATTTTCTCAATTAAGTTTCTATTGATCTAAAAATGTTTAGTGATGCTGAATATACGTTGCAGCAGCACCGAGCAATCGCATAACGATCATTTCCCTTAATTAATGTGGATTAACGGCTTATTCCTCAATCACTGACGAGTTTGCACATGAATGTTACACCAGAGACGTTGCTATAAATCACAGATGCAGAATGTGTCTTGTTTTACATAGAAAACTAAATCTATGACTCAGCAATTACTAAGGACTAATGGGACATGTGTACAGTCTGTGCAGAACATTCTGTTGCTAGTGAGGTGAAGAGGCTATTATCAAAATCTACTAAGAGAAGTTAACCAGGGAATCTGAGTATTCACAAAGGAATGGACTCCAATCTCGGAGCCCATCGGCTATTGGCGTCTTCCATTTGCTGTACACTGTTCACAGTCTGACTAGTTCCTTGTATCACACAAGTCGAATGTCGAAGACAAAACAAACAGCAACATTTTAGCTCATCTCTAGTAACAGCTATCTGCTTGGGAATGAAGATTAATTAAAGATCCATGTTGTGTTCTGTCTCTTTTGCTCTCCAGAGACATGCAGGCGACCAAAGGCTGCTCTGACTTGATTGGTCAAACTAGAAACTGAAACCAGAAGACTTCCACACCCAAAATCCTGTCCCTCATGTACAGATTCTGCGTATTCACATGTTGAATCTGTTTATAGAGATTCGGCTCAATCCAGCAGAGCCCTTGTTGAAACAGTTGTGGTTGTAAAGAACAGTGAGGAGACCAGGCCCCTTTATCTTGAACGGCAGTATCCACAGAACCCAGATGTGACGATAACAGAAGTTTGACGGATGAATTCTTCCTGAGAATCAACAAACGACATGAGAACGCAACCAAACCTTTGGTGCTGGGCAGGTAAAAAAACCCTCCTCTGATGCAGATCTAGGTTCAAGCAACCGATTCCAGGTAAACAATTCTGTTTCTCCCACTAGAATCAAATGTATTGATATGTTGAATGTCTAGAACTTTAGTGTATGTTGCTACAAAAGGAAATTCTGACCTTGAATACAAACCTGACAAACCCCTGATATTTATTCACTAAAACTGTGATTTGTATCTGCTGTCCTCTCCTCATGCATGTACTCTGCTGTCTCTGCAGCTGTTGCATTCTTCAGAGAACATATCCATCCTGTCCTGGCTTGAATACTGGCTCTATACCGCCTACACTTCTCTGAAAATAGACAAATAACCCGTGGGGAGCTTGACACATTTGGAGCTGTGCACCTTGAGAAACAGAAGAAGAATTGCCTTTATTACGCCAAATACTGACACCGAAACCCGAAGAAAGGATGATTAGACGAAGGCTGAGCTGATGAGACACACTTGAAGTGAAATGTAAAAACCAAAACAATCCTGTTTTTAAGCACGCAGGACTTGGATTTGTGCGTGCGAGCCTCGAGGCCAGACGCGTGAATCACAAAACCTGCTCCAAAAGTCCTGAGTGGAAGAAACCATGACAAAACCTTCTCTGATCTCGTGAATTTGAATTGATTGTTAGTCTTGTATATGCACATTTTATATGTGTGACAGACAGTTGTCTTTACGCCAAACTTTCAAACGAGGAAGTCACATTTCACATGAGCAGAGAGCTTTTCTTAAATACAGTAACACCAGATTCCAGGGGTTGTAAATTAAATAAACATTTCTCTCACGTTGAAATTCCCGATCCTTCACGGCCTGTCCACACTCATGAATATTTTGCAAAAGGAACATTTTCGGTCCAAACAGCTATAACAGCTATTTTTTATAAACATCTTTAATAGTGCAGATTTTCAGAAACTCTGTTTTCTGTGTACCTGTGTGGCGTTGACCACTGTTGGTTTGGTATTTAGCAACAACAATGGCGGCTTTATACCGGTTTCTCTACGTTTGGTTAGCACTGCCAGGTCCAATTACACGTTTGCAGCTCAACTCTGCATCACTGCACCACATTTACCAGCATTCACAGGCGTGAATGCTGGTAAATGTGGCCCAATAACTGCCTCGCCCAATAATATTTGGAATTTTGCTTTGTTCTCTGGTATTTAACGGATGTACACTTCATCGCCACCTACTGGCCCGGCACGCTTGTTTGAGCGTTTGGAGTCGCTTTTGTGTTCTCGTCTGTATGGAGATATTTTGTAAAATGAACGTTGTGTGGATGAAGATTTCTTCTTATTGAGGCACCATATTTCTGACCTTTGCACTTTTAGTGATCTTACAATTCGAGCCCAATGTGATGTGGCAGTAAAAGAAAGCTGATCCGTATTACAGTATTATGTTACAAACCGAACACAATATTATATAAGATACCATGGGGCAGGTTAGTGCTGGTACATGATACCGACAAATCACAGTGTAATTACATACTGTACAGAGGGAGAGATACGACAGACAAGTGCAGACAGCACCATTTAAATGCTGGTTTAAGTGTGTTGTTGTCATGGTGACTAAGCTGGTAGGCTACCTCTGAAATTCAGTTTCATGTAAAATGCCATTGCTTTTGTTCCTGTGCCCGTCTCTTTATCCTTAACCTCCCCTCATCAGCGTGTCGGTCTCTCACTTCATCCTCCGCCTTGTATCACCCTCTCACCGGCTCAAAAAAAACCAGTGAAAAGCAGCAGCTAACCAGCTTCCTCCTCTTTGTGTGTCTCTTTTCATTTCTCTCCCAGCTGTTCCCTCATCCATGTTACCACGTTAGACAGTTCGACAGCAGACATTGTGCCACAAGATGTAGTGGGGGTGGAGGACTTTGTGCCACGGGGGGGTTACAATCTGTCTTTCCCCACATTTCTGAGGAAAATGTTTCTTTGTTTACCCGGGTGTTGGGAGACGCTGAGGTAAATGGTTTTATGTGATCTGTCTAATCTGAGAGAGAAAGCCTCGGTGGAGGAGAAGCGTGGGAGCTTTGGAGTACTTTGATTTCAGTGACCTTCCCTTATAATGCAGTCTGGCTCTGCTGCAAGTCTACACAGGTATAAAGCACACACAGACAGACAGGAACACACAAACACTGAGTAGGTGAAAGGATCAGGACAATGTTCTAATGATGTTGAGCTTCTTTATCTATAATTATTTGCTTGTTATTTCAAATGTATGCTGTATTTTTGCCAAAGAAAATCTTTCATCTATCCATCCATTATCTATACCTATTATTTGTTTTTCGAGGGTTGAGGGGAGGGCTGACATGGGGTGAGAGGTGGTGTACACCCTGGACAGGTCATCAGTGTATCGCAGGGTCACTGACAACCCCACACAGATAGACCCTGGCCAATCTGGGATTTAAACCAGGAACCCTCTTGCTGTGAGGCGTCAGTGCTTTTCAGTTGAAGCTAATAGAATTGTTCAGTTTTTTTTTGTGTTTTATTTGGGGCATAGTTTTGGCCATAATTTCTGGTTTCATAATGTATCATAGAATTCAAAAAAGTTTCTTGAGCCTGCAAATTGATTTTCAAACTAAACAGAAAGGACGGACACCGACGATTGCCAGGGAACAGTCGGCAGAACGAAACAATAGCATGTATTTAAATATAAATAGTGAGTTGTAAAGAGACAGAGTGAGAATGTGCCAACATAACAGATAGACTAACCTTTCATAAGAGTTGTTGGATGTGTGGGCAGACGGTATGAGTTGACTTCTGCGTTATGGCTCAGGAAAGGTCTGATGACTCAGGTAAGCTGGAGGGGAGGGGTGGGGGGGCATACTGCTTCAGAGACCGATGGAAAACATGAGATAAATTTAAGTATACGAAGCAAATCAGCCAGAGAGGAGGGTGAGGAGGGGGAGGAGGAGGGGGAGGAGGAGGGGGAGGAGGACAGCGAGGGGAGCAGAGAGACTGACGGATGAACACAAGATGAGCCTGTTGGTTTTTGCTGTTATACAACAACGGACGTGAAGGTGCAGACTGATTACAATGCGCTATACAAGCCACTGAGGTTGGGCTAATTGTGTAGAGCGTGTGTGTGCATGTGTGCGTGTTTGTTAGTGTACTGGTGTCTCTGCAGCCTTTGCATGTGGGATTTATCTTTGCCCAGCAGGCAGTGTGGTACCATATGGTCCACAGAGCAGATATTCCTAAAACAACACACACACACACACACACACACGCAGACACGACCAGACACAAAGACATGTAGGCTCACACGTTAAGACGGACGTGATGGAAGAGGAAGACGAGGACGAGAGAGACAGACATTAGTGAGCAAGACAAACATCCTGGATAGCTGCGATCCACAGATCACACGGCAGATAATAATTATACAACACTGTGCATGTGATGAATTATATTAGCTTACAAATATGCTAAACGTCTTAAAGGGCTTAAATAACCAGATAGGGGGGAAAAGAAAACAAAAGAGGGGACGAGGGAGGTGAGGTGAGAAAACGGTGACAACGCTTCAGCCTTTCTTTCCATTCTCCAGACAGGAAGTTCCGAAAGATGACAAGACGCCCCCTTAACTCCCCCATTAAGCAGCAGGCCCTCGGAGGAGGAGGGGGGGGGGGGGGGGGGGGGGGGGGGGGGTCCGGATGGCTGGAGGTCCACTAAGCCCCTCAGAGCCCATATGGTCTGGAGGCTTACACACCCGCAGAAGACATGAGAAGGCGAGCCCAGAGGCGGGATGCACGGACAGGAAGAAGAAACAGGGACGAGGAGAGAGGGGGGGGCGTTCAGAGATGAGCGCTCATGTGTGCCACGCTCGAGGAAAGACGTAATTTCCATGAGTTTGGATAACCGTTTGTCTGGCTCCAAGGCTACAGGGGTTTTTTTTGGTGAGGAAACTTTACAGAATGTGTGACAGGGTGGAATTTGGGTTGGTGTGTGTGTGTGTGTGTGTGTGTGTGTGTGTGTGTGTGTGTGTGTGTGTGTGTGTGTGTGTGTGTGTGACAGGGTAAATAAATTAAGAGCAGTAATGACTGTGTGTCATATGATCCGCCTGCACGGTGACACTAATGGCATTAGCCTGAATGAGAGACCTGCAGCGTGGCCTCCTCTCGTCCCTCATGACCCAGTGTTGCCTCCCCTCCCTCCCTCCCTCCCTCTCTCCCCCTCTTCCCTTCTCCTTCCTCTCATCCGTCAGCTCCACCTCGTCTCCAACACTTTCACCTCTCAAATACGACTGCGTTCATCTGTCCCCTCTTGTTTATTGATTGGTTCAAGATTGTTTTGGACAGACTGTTGCTGCAGTTATTAGACCTATACCCACCTTCGTAATCGGATGACATCTCATTACGGACGACAAGTCGAGTCACTCAGTGATAAACAACCCAGATATCAATAAGTATTACCGCGATTGGAGGCAACTAACAGGTCCAAAATGAAAGAGGATCAAGGGAGGTGTAATATATTAATGATGACATGTGTTGCTATTTTTGTCAAATTTGCCATTTCCCCCTGCCAAGGAGGTTATGTTTTCATTGTGGTTTGTTTGTCTGACTGTAAGCAGTGGAGGGGTGGGGCATGACCCAAGGAAGAACCCATTACATTTTGGAACAGATTCAGATGATCATGCAGATCCAGGAATTATTTTCACTTTCTTTAACATGCGAGATGGGGGGTTAGCAGTGGGGCTATTTCTTTGCACGACAAAGTCACTTTCTGGAGTGTTGTCAACAAGAGCCCGTCTAAGAAGTAATAGATTTATTTATACCTTTTGTGCACAGCTGTTTATGTTTCTAGTCTTTCTGTCACGTTAAGCTAATCGGCTTTTGGAAATAGCGTCATTGTAAATTGCACAATCTGGACAGGTCCAACAAAAGTCCATGGAAATCTTCTAAAGTAAATTAATTGAGAGAAGTAAATAAAGAGAGGTATGGATGGGCCCTGGAGGAGAGAGCGTCAAGGAGAAGTGTGAAGGGGAAAAGGAAAAGAGAAGCACAAGGACCGACACTGAGTCACACAGCAGGACAGGAAGTCTTATATGGAGACACCCTTCCTTCCTGTCAGCACACTGATCACAAACACTAGACACCATTCAGTCGCACATCACATGACACATGTGACATGTATTACGGCAGACAGTACCGTCCGTTGTACTTTCTGCAGTTCATCTGGAGTGGTGCTCCAGTCTGAGTGTTGCCTGTAGTAACTTATTTTAGTAAGTGTTGAAGACTCCTGCATTTAGCCAAGTGTGCAGTCTTTCTAAGACAACTGGGAGGTTTTCCCTCCTCCTGCTTTTGATATCAGTCCCTGTGATGATAAAGAAAAATGATGGGTATATATTTTTATCTACCCAAGTGGAGTTTTTCTTTTGGTAAGAGCCTACGGGCAGCAGGGTTATAGGAGGAACACTGAAAACTACACTACACTGAAAACTACACTACACTGAAAACGCAGCAAGCAGACAGTGAATTCAAGAACACCCATTTATCAGCAAATTACTTTGTAGCCGAGCACGGGTCGCCGACGGCAGAAAGGAGCAGTGAGCTCCAGATTTATATGCGGCTCCCACCTGTTAACATGCTTTTCGGTGATATTACTGTGCCCGTAGCCCCGGCAAGCTATTTGCACATGAGCACAAACAGACCGCAGATATCATTTTAACACCTTTCAGAGAAGTGAGCAGGACTGGATGCAATCTGCAGGCAGATACTGGCTGGGGTAGATCACACCACTGAGCGTGTGATCTGTTCGTAATGGAGGAAAAAACACACACACACACACACACACACACACACACACACACACACACACACACACACACACACACACACACACACACACACACACACACACACACACACACACACACACACACACCTTCCATTACTCCAATACTGTATCCAATCTAGCTTGAGACTTCTGCACTGAGTGACTTGAATTGACCTTGAGACTTATGCCACATTCACATCATATCTCTCATTTCACGCCACTATCACTCCATCTAAACCTCAGACTTCTTATTATTCCAGTGATCAAAAGATGGCGGCAATGCAATGGTGGGAAACATAGGAACGCAGAAGCAAAAGGCCGGGAAGAAAAGGACTGCTGGTCTAACAACGCAGGTTTGAAAACCTTTAAGAAAAGAAATCGTACAAATGTTTCAGGAGAAAAGAAACATATTTATCCTATTTGATAGGCTTCAAGAATCCAAATACATGTTAGTGTGTCAGCATAGCACATCCTCCCACAAAATGTCATAGTAATCCATCCAGTAGTTATAATAATCCTGCTACTTAACAAACAAATGCCGGGGAAAAGATAACCTCCTTGCCAGATGTAATAAAACGAAAACATAACATCAATGAAAATAACAGGTGGCACAATTTCCACATCATGATGCAATGTGAAAATGTTCTCCAAGCTCCAAGGAAAACAATGTGCAGCAAAGTTTGCAAGGTCATTGGTTAAACAGCTCATTTTCATACAATAATACATTCATGTAGTTGTTATTAAGGAGAAACGTTTTTTTTGTTCGCTGCTTTTGCGTTTCTGAACACCACATCGCACCACCTAGGTTTTTTTGGTGAGTACCACCGGGCCTGAAAACATATAAAGGGGAAACACTGCTTGTTTTTTCCTACAAGCAAAATTCACAGGACATCTTCATGTATATATTTCACCAACATAACAATACCGAGGGGTCTCTCGGTGCAAATGTTCATCAATCCAACTAATTTGTTCCTGCACAGCAAAGCAACAGCGCTGGTAACCGTTGTGTAGCAGGATCCAGAGTGCAGCAATGTGGGTCAGTAGGCTGGAGATTCCCAGTGTCACAGGAGACTTCCTCTTCCAAAGCTCCACACAGGATATGAGCAATTTCCTCAGAGCACAGCGACTCCAAAATTCACAGAAATCAATTCAGTGCGGAGGGTCATATCTAGGGCATCTTTAAGATAAGACATGCAATATAATGACGCTTTCTTCTCTCTTGCATGTGGCAACAATGATCGAGTGTATGAACAGGTGAGATTGCGCACATACGTCCAATCAGCACCAAAATATGATCATGGTTCCAGCGAAAACGAAAGAGACGTGAGGGTGAATCATGTAGTAATAACCTGGAATTCTGTGCTAACAAAGATTCAGCAGAGGAGGTATGACTGTTTTGTTCTGACTGCTGCACTGTCACGCTCACTTCCTGCCGCAGCGTGTTGTTGTGTGAGACAAATACTGTGGCTTTCTGGGTGGAGCCGCTGTGTGATTTCACACTGTGAACGTTTATGTCAACTCACTTCTTGTCACAACCATATTTGGGAAATGTTGAAAGCAAATTAAAAGTCATTGAATGGAAACACTGAAAAGCTCCTGATTTCAAAAAGAAATATTTTACACAGTATCAATAGTTCACATTTTCACAGATTTTTAGGGCTTCCGAAAGATGACTTTTAAATTACTTTTAGGGAAAAGTTTGTGCTCAGTATGCTGAGGTTGTCCGATATTGTTATTTGCAGGACTCAAAATGAGACAAAAAAGTAGGTCACAAATTCTGGTGAAATAAAATATAATCATCCTTTTCTTCAGACTGTAAAGTAGTTTGTTTCCTGAAAGGTTAACAGTCAAAACCATAGACTGCAGTTTAATCACTTGGATAAACTAATTCTGCGAGGTGAGGTAAATGTCAAATATCATTAAAATACAACCCGCTGGGTCTGAGCTCATTTGTTGTTTTTGGCAATGTAATGATTCTGAGATATTTATGAACATGACATTTTGGCACCATCGGGACAATTGTTATTATATGTTTAAGTGAAAATGTGGGAGATGTCCTCATTAAAGCTGTTTTCAGACATGAACTGAGAGGCAGCAGGCAGGACGTGACGTACTCTGCTGCAGAAATCACATGTTTTTGTTTATAACACCAGCGTTTGCTCTTCTTGCCAAAAGCTCTCAAATCTTCCCAAGTTATATTCTTTTTTATTTATTTCACTTTTACGTCCATTGGGTGTTAGAAAAGTCATCAACACACCCACTTCCTCGCTGTGAATTCTCCGGACATTTTCCAGCTGTTTTCTCACATTGGCTAACTGGGACGTTTTCTGGACATTTTATGGGACATGGGAATGGTCGGGGGAAAAGCAACTAGATGAGGATAAGCTGAGAAACACAGTATATCCTCAGAATTCATATAAATAAGGCCGTATGAGGCCTTACACGCGTATGTCTTGGTTTGCATCTAAACTTGTTCAGCTCTTCTTTTTGTAGTCGCTCTCTCCCACATGCTTCTGTTTCTACTCCCTGGTTGCTCAGGTTATAAAAGATGTTGTGTAAACCTGCCTCCGAGGAGAGTTTTGATGCTGAATCTGGACCCATAACTGGGGAAAGGGAGGAGGTGGATGGAGAGATGAGGAGGAAGAGGATTAAATAAATAAACCCACATATAGATAGTAACATGATGGATATCTAAAAAGCACTGCTCATGCTACCAAGGAAAACAAACACTGTCCACTGAAAAGTCTCACAAAAGACCCAACAATCTAAATAGGCAGGAAGAGGTGGCAGGAATCCCAGAATACAGAGCAATGATGAGAACAGGCAACAACTGAACTGAGAAGATGAGAGGCAAAAGATGATGGAATGAGGGAAAAAAAAAAGAAATTGCAGATGGGGGAGGAAGGTCACAGATGTCACGGCATGTTAGTCAGAATACCGAAGTTGCCGTGGTGACAAGAGGGCTACGCCAGGGTGGTGGGAAGCAGTCACATGACCCAGTAATCAAGCCCTGGAGGAGGATGCCACGAACCCTGTTCGCTCAACCACAGATGCATATAATGGGGGGATGGAGAAGGAAAGGAGGGCAGGAGGATGAAACTGGAAGTTGTGATTATGAAAAAGTTGGATTCTGATCCAACGGCTACCAGAAAATGCGTTAGTAGGTTTTACAGCATAAAAAGACTGGGAAAGAAAGTTAATATGGTGAGCGAAGGCAGATTTCTTTCACCAGAAGTTATAGGTTTACGCTGTGCTGACATAAAAACTTCCTGTGCAGCTGAAGTCTCACAAATTCCTGCCAGGAGCCACTTAAACCGGCCTAAAACTTAGCCTACTTTGAATTTAAAGTGCACAACTAAATCAAAGTAAGAATATGCAAATCATTTCCAATATTTGTGGGTTAAAATCTACGCAAGAATAATTCTGCATATGGATAGGTTCTGTGTCACTTAGTATGATTTACAAGCTAGAACACAAAATACCTCTATGTCAATTTTGGCAATTGACATTGTCTAGAATAATCAGATACTTCCCACTGAGTCTAAAATTATAAATGTACTAGTGAAAACACTTTTCTGAATGTGTGCATGTGTGAACAAAAATGAAAACGTGAAAACTATACAAAACGGGATACAAAGAATTGGCAGTGAGGTTTGTTCCTCTTAGTGCCTCGAAAGTAGCTATTCTGAGAGGTGATGTTACAGCTAGTGATACTACACCGACCTCACTGGGTGGTGCTGCTTTCTTGGAACCAGTTCCCACATTTTACTTGCAAGACATTTCTTGAGTTTTTGTGGCATCCATCTCTACCTTTTGAGAGTCGCAGGGGGGGGGGGACTGGAGCCGAGCTGACAAGAGGAGGGGCGCATCCAAGTTGCCAGCGTATCACAGGGAGAGAGAAACAACATTACAAACAACACTATGGACACCTACGGACAATCCCTCACATCCCCTGGTGGTTGGCATCATAAATATGGCCGTACACCTTCAAACATAGAGATATTCTTCATCTTGTCCGATGTTCTAAAACAACTAGTACCAGTATTAGCAAGTCAAAGCAGACATCTAAAAATGAGCAAGAGCTCCGTTCCAGTGCTGACTGAGCCCTGAGACGTCCCTGTGGTGTATTTAGTAGCTGTGGTTAAAGGGTGTGGGTATTATTACATTGTAAAAGAAAATCTCTTAGAATTATCACAACCAACCGTTTCAAACTTCTGCGGTTTCACCCAAAGATAAAAAAAACAAAACAAATAAATCACACAAATAGCACAGTCAGGTCCAAATGATGCTGTTTCCACTTTAAATACGACCCAATGCTTCCCTTCTAAACATCTGATCCAGGGCCTGTGATCAAACAGCAACACAAGCAAACTATGAGGAAATATTCGAGGCCTTTCATTTCTTAGAAGTCCTCGGGCAGAGAAGCCGGCCTGTCATTCAAGTGAGAAGCCACACCCAAGCCTCAGGAGTCTGCAGCGACAGTAGCCAAGTGACTGACACATTGCCTGACTCACTCAGGCCAAAGGTAACACAGGGCTATCAGAGAAGTTACTGATAACAACCTATAAACCAAGGAATCTATCCATACTGCTCAATTATATATTTAATCATAACGGACGGAAAGATCAGATTTCAATCCTTTTCAGGGCTACACACACATCGTGACCTGATTTTTCGGCCCCATCATAATTAAAACACTGATTGTAACTTGGCTCAATTACAAATCAGGTCCTTAAGCACTACTTGTCCTCGGTGACACAAGTGAACAAAAGCTATTAATCCACACAGGGGACGCTATGAGTAACTGGTCCTGTCTGACTGGCTTCTTTGGCCTAGTTTCCCTTTCAGATCGAGCTCTTGTGCGAACTAAGGCAACTGTGCTATGATTATCTAAAGATGGGTATAAAGAGCTGTTTGACTGTGTGCCCAGTGGGATCCATCTTGTGACACAGTGGGGCGGTGTCTGGAGGCCTGTTTAGACAAACCCTGCACTCTGTCTTTTATCTCTCACTCTTCTTCAACCTGTGTGTCTGCTGCAGCATTTTCCTCTATCGGAGTTGTGATCGGCAAAGACAAAATAAGGAAAGCATATGGAGGCACATCGGGAAAAGTAATTTCCAATCGGGCAGAAAGGGTAATATTTGCAAAGGCAGAACCGTGAGAGTGATCATATCGAACCGTCCTTATCATACCCCCACTGTCTCCTCTCTCCTCCAATTCGGGCTAAAGACATGTCCAGACATTACAGTTGAAGGAATGACAGGAATGACAGGAATTCTGGGGCTTTCCCATCCAGGCTCAGTGAGCTCCGAGCGAGGAGGCCACTCCCTGATCTACTCCGAGAGCTGAATGAAGGAGCTAATGGATGATCAGGCATGACGCCTCTCACTCTCATCTGGCCTTTGTTGTGTTTACTCAGGCTAAATCCAACTTCTGTGCTTTGGTTGAAGTTTTGCATCAATTGCTATGGATTCGCCTGCTGTCCACACTCCTCAAAACATTACTGGCCCTGTTTTAGTTTGAAAACCCCGGGTCAGCGTTTTTAGTCTGGACGGGCAGAAACTGAGATGTTTTTAAACGATGAAGTAGAAACTCACAACTGCTTGCTGATCAGGGATTCGGTCACGGCGTGGCCTTCACTGATTCGTCAGGCTCCTATCACATGACCCCTTCCAAGGAGAAAACAACCGGCATTAGCCTCGGCTACCAGTGCAGAACGCAACATGATTAATCAATTACAAGCGTTGCTGACCCCGTTGTCTTTGCTAACAGCTGATGTGCACTTACATTCGACATTTTACAATGATTAACTTCTTACATGTGTAAAAGACTTGCTACTTTTCAAGCGATCACGTTTGTAGCCTCGCTCTTTCCGCAACTCACAACTAAATGCTTCCTGTGTCCACTGGCCCAAGCATGCCCAGAGTGTGGTCATGTGATATGCATTTTCAGCAATCTACTGGATAGCACAGCTAAAGGTGCAGTAGGGTCAAAGAATATGAGTTGATATCTGGGTCATGAGGAAAAAGTGACAGTTCTAATCGAGCTCAGTGCCTCTGTGGAGCGACAGAGGAGGTGAGTGACGCCTCCGCTGCTTGTGTCTGGACAAAGTCTCTGTGTTGGAATGCTGCAGGAATCTCAACTCCAGTGTGTTTAAATATGCACAGTGTACATTCGCAGTGTGTGTGTCTGTGTGTGTGTTCATGTGTGAGTGAAAGAGAGAAAAAACAAAGCTCATTCAGCCTTTGAGGGGAAAGCAAACAAGGAGCGAACGGGTACTCCTGTGTTGTTATGGTAATTCTGGGCACAAAAGGAAATAACAGTGACACTCAGTGATTAACAATGCTGCTGCATGTAAACCGAACAAAAGGACAGTCCCATGCATTCCTGGTTAGATGAAGAGTGACAAGTGGCGTAAGATGTCAAAAATAAACACGTGGAGAATTGCTGAATTGACTCCGGAGAGGGATCCTGCCTTCGACAGATACAGTACATAACAAGCACATCTGCCAAGAAAGAAAAGAGGCAAAACCACACTTTTGAACAGAACAGAGACTCAAAAATAGCACGATGACGTTGGGAGAGAAGAGAAGCCTGTAATTCAGCGAGGAGCCTATATAGTGATTAAGTCCCATGTAAAAAAAAAAAAATGCAAACACACACCACCCACTCTGACTGGCTGTCGCAACACTTCCTGCCAGAGAAACTGACTCCAGTAGCGAAAGAACACACAGATCTTGCATCTGTGCAGTGAGCAGCACATTTAACCCCAATCTTAAATCATAAAGAAACCGATGTCTAGTTTACTGTCACCAAAGAAATTCAATTATTCATGTAAACTGTCAAATCTGCCTCGACAATTCTTGGATCATCTCTGGAAGTAAAAATCTCACTTCCTGTCATGAGCAAATAAAATGTACGTTTTGTGGCGACTGAGAGGAAGATCATCAAACAGACTGACACCCTCCTCTCTTACAGTCACTATTCCAGCAGTGTCTGAACTCACATAGGTCACGAGGCCACCCTGAGCAGCCATACCACATCCCAACCCCCCTTAACCATGGCAACCACATCACATGACCATCTCCCATGACCAGCAACCACGGACAGGCTGGGCCATCTGCAAAACCTGAGCAACGCTGATTCCCTCTTGACTGCATCTAAAACAAAGAGCTTTTAAACAGCTTGATTGCTTAAGAAAATAATAATAATAATAATAATAATAATGAAAACAAAACATATTGACACTTAATAAATGAAAGGCTGCTACCAATTAGACTGACAACCACCCGCAGTCAACACCGGTGCTGAGCTGTGCACAAAAAAGGCAGGAAGTGAAACTTTCACCTTCTCACTTTTCGAAAGATAAAAAGAAACAGGAACTCGACGGGCCCCTTTCCCTCCAAAGGGCAAATTCTTCTGCTATCAGATGTTTATACCACAGCAAGAGATTGAAGCCGCGCAGCAACAGAAGATGGGGGGTGTACATTTACAGTATCTGGGGCATAGCTGTAATAAATTCTCCCTCTCATCCACTACCACTTTAACGTTATTATGTTCAGGCAGAGTTCAACTCCAGTTCTGTTCGCGTCTAATCGGACAATCTGAGTTAAGGCTGTCTGTATTAGAGGAGGCACGTTATTAGCTATGACTTCATGTAGATGGTATAGATTTGAGCCAGCCACGGCTTGTGGTGGATGTAAAGGAGATCTGAGGGCTGCTATCAACAGTCACACAAACACAACGCACTTCTCAGAGGAACACTGAAACCCAATATTAAGCTGTAAACCTGTCACTTCTGCTTTTAGGGAGGTAGATAAATACAAAGTATGCACGTGTACTTGAATTTCTACTCACACACACACACAGAGAGAGAAACGGTAGTTAAGCAACACCAGGGCTGGGCAAAATTCAATATTATGTTTTATCATATATAACTGCTCACTTGGAACAGTATTGTTATTATTTTGCAAAAAGATATATGTATCTAAATGAATGATTTTAATTGTAAAACACAGCTCATCACAATATATATTAATCTGATTTTTGCATTAGCATTACATTTGCTTTATTGTTATGTTTATTAATATCACAATATTGATTTCAACTATTTTGCCCAGCTGACATGCACACCTGTTTGATCGCACCTGTTGGATGTAACATTCACCCTGCATTGCCCCCTTCACACAACCATGTACCCTGGCCTCCCCATGCCCCACAGTCACATGCTGCACGCAAAGCCAAAGAATACATACGACACCGATGCTTACACTGGCAAACGGGCTCAGATACCGGGGCCAACACAGTCCGACGTAAGATTTCGACCCTGCACTGGACAGTGACAGGAAGACACACAGAGCCCAGACTCGGTAACACAACACACAAACGGTGCAGCTTGAAGACCAGCACACACCTACTCTAAAAAATTTAACTGGGCTCTTATGTGAAGCTTGTCTTGTGTTTGTTTACTCCCTTCTCCCCCCTGAAGCCATTCCGTGGTCGTCCAGCCAGCCGGGGGCAAGGTAATCCCCCTAGGTAAACACAGGCAGAAGCAGGGGCCTGCTCAGTCATACCAGCCTCTCCACATCACACTGCTACACCCACGTACACACTCACTGCACCCAGGCTGAAGCCCGGGGCTGAAACATTGCTACACCCACACAGTTAAAAAGAGATGTTTCTCCGGAGCAGCACTACATGGCCTTGTCTATTAATGCATGTGAGGACGAGTAAGTGAAGGCGCTTTCATCGCGATCCCATTTGCGCTGATGGATACCGTTAAGGTTCATCAAAAGGAGATGACAAATCTCATCAGGTAGGATACAATTATCTTAACACGGATTCCTGCTGTTGCATAGAGCCCGAAGATAGCCATGCTTATAGTATCAGTGTCACATTGACTGACAGTTCCTTATCTTTTTTTTTTTTTTTCAAACTAGATATAACCATAAATACACTTTGGTCTGTTTTATTTTGAGTTTGTGATTTTGCACATACACAGCAGCGGTCTCAGCGCTAACCAGATGGAAAGTTTTGTGTTTGAGAAAATAAACTATGACCAGGCAGCAGTAGAAAATATGATTGTTTTGGGGAACTGGCAAAATTGCTTTCATGATTTATGCAATAAAGCTTCCCTGAGGGTGCCCAAGGTAAAGCTCAACACACGCATTGCATTTCCCTATTGTACTCATATTTCCCACTGACCTGCGGGCTACTACACATCCTCAACAGCTCGTGTATAATTTTAGGGGTAAGACTGGTTGCAGCAAATTCCGCACGCAAAAAAACATTAGCTTTTTTAACTACTGCATTGTTTTGGGGCATTTAAAGTAATCCCGCTATTTTTGTGTATCCAAACATACAAAGCTGGTGTTTTAACAAATGACACACTCCTGTCCAAATTGCCCACGACAACATTGTGTAGGCTCAGCAAACTGGCAATTAACCATTGTGATAAAAAGCTGAAAACAAGTGGATGTTGACAAAAGAGAGAAAAGACAGCCTGGTTTCTTTTTAAAAAAATGCAATTTGTATTAAAAGTCTTGTTTTCAAAACAGACCGCCCACTGTTAAAAGGCTGGTCTGAAATTAAACTTACAATCAGGTTAGATTTGTCAACGGTACATCATCACATTTCCTGTTAAAAACAACAAAATAAAGAGAACAAACAGATTTCCTTTGATTGAAGTGGTCTGGCAGCGTCTGATGTTGTCACCACCTCTAGGGGGTTCCAGTACCTGTTCGTTTCAAGATATAGGTTTGGCCAGACCAAGCAGACATTGCAAAATGAACACCGTAGACTTCAAAAAGGCAAAACGTAAAACATACAGAAAACCGCCATTCCATTAACAAAAAGCCTATTGTGTTTTTTTTTTTCAGCCTCCACCCTTACGAGATTATCCAGAACAGTTCACTAGTTTGTGGGTTGCCACGTTGAACAGTTCTTTTGGTGATACATGTAGGTTGGCACTAAATCTGAACAGCTGATTTGTTTTGGAAAGGCACTTGACACGAGGGCGAGCGGGTCGCCATCCCTGTGTCACTTCAGTTAAAAAGGTCCTCTCGCAGACTTGAAGAGGAGAGGAAGGGAAAAAAAAGAAGAAAAGTGGCACGCATCACGTTTACTCCACCAGCAGATAAATTCGTCCATTTCTTTTGACGTTGGAGAAAAATAGGATTTTAAGCATTGTGGAGCGTTGCTCCAAAGTGGGTTAGGCAGAGACGTCACCTTAATCTTTAGCATCCCCCGGACTGTGCAGTCTTTTTAACAAAATATACTCTCTCTCTCTTTCTCTCTGTGTCTTCGTCTTATACAGAAATATCCATTTATGAGTCTCTAAGTGTTGCCCTCCATTTCTTTTCCATTGGGGTTTAGTTCCAGTCGGGAGTACAGTTGGGAGCTGGTGAGGGAGGAGGGTGTCACTGCTGAAACTCTGGGTCTGACACTGTGTTGACATCGACGGTGGACACTGATCGTGCAGCAAAAGATACTCCAACCCAGCAGAATTCCTGAAGAGTGGACCCCTCCCTCCGTCTCAGTTGCTCCCCCTCCCTCCTCGTCCCCCTGCAGCATTCCTGCCTTCATTTTCCTCCAAGGCCGGGGTGAGACACGAAGAAGAGCTCAACAGTACACACTTGCTGCAACACACTGCCACAAAGAAGAGAGAGGGAGAGAGAAACACAAAAATCATGAATGAGCTACAGCGACCTCTGAGTAAACATGGAGGAAAAACATTGGCTAATTCTGGGCTTGGCTCAACCTAAAAAAAAAAAATACAAAGTTGCTGATCTGTGAATGTAGGCCATACAAAGAAACACTGGAATCTCCACAACTCCTGTCATCCCCATTTCAGTGAGCAGCTGTTCGATGGTGCAAAAACTCAACCAGTAAACTTGGTAAACCCAATAAAGTCAAGTCATAGCTCGTCCATCCAGTTCTGCTAATGACACTTCCCACTAAGGTCTGCTCTGCAAAACAATAGACTGCAAGTGTCCTGGCTTTGGGTAGTGAACAGTGAGAACTACAGCTGATCAGCCAAAAGTGACCATAGACTAAAAGACCAAAGGGGAAGCATCACCATTGACCCAGTTGAGCATACATCCGGTGTGGTGCTGTGGACTTCTCTAGACTTAATATGGACATGTGCTAATAAAGGATTTCAATAATAACAAGTGTTTATGTGCTGTCACCTAGTAAATCTATCGCCGTGCACGTGCGGGGTGTCTCCACTTACCATTGCAAACTGAAAACCGAGCAAAGAATAAAACTAAAAGCCGTCCTCGTTGTTTTTTTTCCCTTAAAGAATGACACAAGACGAGCAGCACTGGTCGTCGCCATTCGGTGTGGAGGCATAGTTCATCTGTCGGACAATCTCCGCGAACAGTTCGTCCACGGAGCTTTTGTTTTTGGCTGAAGTTTCTATGAACGGGCAGTTCCATTCGTCCGCCAGCGCCTTCCCCTCGCCGGACGACACCTCCCTCTCCCCCTCCAGGTCCACTTTGTTCCCCACCAGGATCATCGGCACCCGCTCGTACCGCTTCACCCGGATGATCTGGTCCCTCATCGGCTTGATGTCCTGGAAGCTCTGCTGGTTCACCAGGCTGTAGACCAGGATGAAGCCCTGGCCGTTCTTGATGTACAGGTCCCGCATGGAGGCGAACTGCTCGGTCCCCGCCGTGTCCAGGATCTCCAGCACGGACGGGGACGAGTCCACCTCGATCTCCTTCCTGTAGAAGTCCTCTATCGTGGGGTCGTACTTCTCGATGAAGGACCCCGTCACGAACTGGACGGTCAGCGCGGATTTGCCGACCCCACCGGATCCGAGCACCACTACTTTGTACTCTCTCATGGTTCCCCCCCCGACCCCAGAGAGCCGCCGACACTCCTGCTTCCTCTCCGCTAGCCGCCCTGCTGGCTTCTCCGCCCGCTCACCGTCGCGTCTCCGCCGGCAGTTTTCTCCGGGCTCCCGGTCGGTGGGTGCGGGGCGTGGCCGTCAACTATTGCCGCTCGGTGGGTAGATACGGTCTCGGACCCGCGCTCAGCATCTGTATTGTGACATGTTGGGCTCCGGACGTCGGACCCAGCCGGTTCTTCAACAAGCTTCCCCCGTTTTCGTTCAAGTAGCCACCGAGAGCCCGTTGCTCTCTTTGACGGAGTCAAGCCGGGCGGAGCCAAGACGCACCTTTTCCTGTGTGCGCTTTCAAAATAAAACTTAAATAGCGTCATATACTATGAACAGTAAACCCAACTGCGTTTTTTACACGTTTTGAATCAAACACTTAGAAAATTATTCCTTTAATTGCTGAAATTCTGTATAAATCTAACATTAATGATACTTTTTAATGTAGCATATGTTTTATTTTGAAAGCAAGCTATTCATATCCTGTGTAGTTCCTGGTAACTACGGACAACTTGACGCTGAGCTCTTCCTGCCCACAGCACGCAGTCTACGTCCCACGTCACGGACTCGGTCTCCGGAGTTAAAGGTGCAGTGCGGCTGTTATCGCACAGTCAGCTCCTCAGCTGCCCTCAGAACCCACGCAGACCCGCCACACCTTAGTTTCGACATCGATGATCCTCGGGCTTACTACTGCTTGACTCACTCTCACACACAACTTACTGGAAAGGCCTCAGTCTACTGGAAAGGCCTCAGTCTACTGCGGCCTGTGCCGTCATCTCATTGCCCAACTCCCCTCAATGCAACCTGGGTCTTCCTTCAAGTCCCGTACACTTTTATCGGCTTCCTCACATAAGTTTCCAGTGTTTCTAAAGGATTTTAAACAAGTCGAGGTGAATTCAAAGTGATAAACTTGTGGATTTCCACTGCTGGGATTCGAAAAACGATGAGTAATCCTCTGTAATTATGATGACACAGCACTTTTCAAAACAAAGTTGCATAGTGCGTCACAGATAAAAGAAACACAAGTGGAAATGAGAAAAACAAGTATAAAAGAATGAATCAAAGAATAAAAACACCATAATCTAAGCTTGACCATCCATTAGAGCAATAAAAACTAGAATTAGGTCAAATCTTGGAATGCAAAACAATAAGTTTTGAGCTTTAATTCAAAGGAAGCTACAGACTTTAGCGTAACGTATTTCCTCCAGCATTGTGTTCCACAGCCTCGATTTGGACGATTTGGCCAGAACGTCACACAACACACTTGCTGTTTGTAGGAAACGATTTCACAGTGGCGATTCCAGAGACTTTCAAAATATCACAGAAAGTCGTGATACCTACTTCTTCTTCTTCAGTTTTTTTTTTATGCCGGTTGGCTAACAACCTTTAGGTGCATTACCACGTTACCCTTCTGAACTGGAGGGTGGAACCCTTGTGTGATTAAAAGTGACTTCAGAAGAAAAACGTCATGCGTCTGTTTTGCAGCGAGAAAAACAAAACCTATCGATGAAATCATGGTGTTTTTTAGTCACAGCTGTACAAGTACGCAACATCCGGTGGGTGACGCTTCCCGTCAGCTCGCTCTCACGCTCACTCTCTCTTGCTTTTGCGGGTTTCTGTCGGAGCTCAGGGATCTGGGAGGCTCCGACTTAATCGTAAAACCCCAACACTTGTTTTATATTTATTTGGCCATATAATCGACACGGAATGACCTCCAGTCCGAAACGCTCCTGCCATTCTTGGAAGGGGCAAATTGGGTCTAAAATCGCCCCAATTATCCTCTAGTGTGCAGCAGCCTTTAGTCTTCAGCCAAGAATCTGGAACAGTTAAATGGTCAGAGGATCTCAAAGTGCGAGCAGGGTTGTATGGGGATAAAAGATCTGTGATTTAATGAGGAGTCAATTCTAAAACGTACTGGAAGCCAGTGTAAAGAGGCTGAAAGAGGGGTGATATGTTCCAACTTGTTCACTCTGGTTAAAAACCTGGCAGCTTCTGTGCCGTCTGAAGCCGCTCTACAGATTTTCTATTGAGGCAAGTCAAAAGGCTGTCGCAGTAATCCAGACGTGATGAAATAAAAGTATGAAATATAGTTTATAATAAATAGTAATAATAAACATAATCAATAATGACACTTATAACTTAAATTATAAAGCAGGTACAAAGCGTTTCACAAAAAGGACAAATAACAGGAATACAAGACATGAACAACAAGAAGCGAATGTCATTTAAAATCAAATAAGACAAAAAATTATATAATTCAAAATCGAAAATCAAACATCGTTTAAAAGTAATGTCAAAACAAAAGGATAAAATAAACATAAGTAACAGCATCAAACAATCAAGAAAAAGCCATTCAGTAAAAGTATGTTTTGAGAGAAACAATATGACACAATATTACACAACAAAGAGGAAGTGACTCACTTCACTGTTCCTGTGAAGCCTGACCCCACATGTGACACATTATTCACCTTTTGTCTAAACGCTCCGAGTGCTTATTTTATTTTTACGATGCAACTCAGTATCAGATAAATCTTCATTTCCTTTTTCGCTGACTTGTGCCACTGAGCCACGTTCCACCGATACCTGAACCACACTCACCAGGAAGGAAAGCTGTTTGTTTTCTCAGCTGTTTCTCAGACTTACTCAGAATCTGGAAGTTAACCATGACTCATGACTTCGTCGAAATCTTTAACCCGTGTGGTAACAGCATGTGATAAGCCTGTAATAAAATTGATTACTGAAGTCATCACATTTCTTTGTTTGTGTGGGTGTGCATGGGTTCATCATTTTTGTCCTATTGTGAGCTGTGAAATAACCACTGTTTCCAATCAATGCCCATGAGCAGAGCGCGGTGATGACTAAACCACGGTCGTGACCTCGTCACCTCGAGGGACGGCTGGGGAAACTCTGCCAGATCAATACGGTTTTAATTCATCTACAAATCACCACCAGCGATTCAGCTGATAGACTCATGCAGTGCAATGAATGAAAAAGCAGATTTGTGAGTCAGTATCACTTTTGATGGTTGAAGATGAAAGAAGATGCAATAGTGATGATCCACAAAGACAAGATGTTCATACACCGACACAGAGATGGAGGCACATGCAGATGCAAAACACTGTCAAAGGACCACCACCTTGTGAGAACTATTCATTATAGAGCCAGAAGGGCCCTCAGTACAGAGCAAACCTCCACCGAGGCCCAACAGTCCCCTTATGAGACAATATGATTCCCTGGGAAATCAGTAAAAATGTCCAAAAACATCATTGTTAAAGAAAAGAAGAAAAAACAATCCTGTTTGTGGCCCTTTTTCCGGATCCGCTCCAACATTCAATGGGCTCTTTCTTGGCCCATGTCCCATCGTTTCACCGTGTTTAGTGAAAATCTGTTCAGTAGTTTTTGCACAATCCTGCTGACAAACAAACACATTCAACACACTTATTGATAACAGTTCTCTCAACATGCCCGATTTTTATCATCAAGATCCATGGATTTTTACCCGGGAAATCAGTGAAAATGTAAAAAACGAACAAAAAAAACCACCCTATCTTGAAATGTTAAAGAGAAATATAAACCATTCCTGGATCCGCCTCAGAATGTAATTAAACAAATAAACAGACAGGGATGAAATCATAACCTCCTTGGCGGAGGTAATAAAGCAATAGATACAACATCATAGTAAACACATTACTTCAAAGTAACACTAACTTTCTTTTTAAAAGGTACAAAGGTACAAAGCATTTGAGCTCTAGTTTCAGAATAAATTCAGTTATTGATATTGGGTTAGAGTTAGTTCATACTCATATTACTTTGTGGCCTAGGGCAGATATTAGATATCATGGCAGTATTATCCCTCTTGCTCCAGAGTGGCTTTATCCTGCATTAATCTACCTTCAATATATCCATCAACTTCATCACTTTTATCCCATATTTTGCTGTAAATGTAAAAACATGATTGTGTTTTGTTGGGTTAAAGGTATCTGAAAAACAAACCAACCCGCAACACACACACACACACACACACACACACACACACACACACACACACACACACACACACACACACACACACACACACACCTTTGAAATCTAAATTCCAGCCCTGGGTGACATTCAGTGAAATATGTGGATTGGCTCATCATGTGGTTTTTCTTTTCCAGAGCCCTGAAGTCAGCCCCTCCTAACATCCCATTAACAAACAACAAGCTGCAGCCCTATACAAAGACAATCAGCCTCCCCATGGGGGGGTGAGGGGTAACATGACCTAAAAGCCTTGTGATGTGGATTGTCACATCTGTGAGAGCGATCACCTCTGATGTAAGGACAAGGCTGTGCTGTCACGGCAGATTTTATTTTCACACACGGTTGATAATTAGATAGAAATGGTCATCTAATCAGCCGATGGTTCAAATTCAAAGATAACTTTCGGACTGTTAACCTTTTCAAATGTTCCTTTGGAAAATGCAAACTGGAATGTGTAATGCAGACAGCTGAAGTCTCATGTCATGTTTGCCCAGAATCAGAACAAAGGATTTTGGTCTCTCTACGTATTAGGCAGTATGGAGAGGAAGAATGATCACAGCAACACAGAAAGCTTTGTGGATGAAATCTCTCAATGGACATGTGCGTAAGTCTTTTAGAATTTTAAAGTATTTTAAAACATAACCCTGCAAATGTCTGAGATAATTGTTCCCGACATTTCCCAGAACTTTTCCTGCCAGTCCACCAGTAAAATGTTTGAATATGTAGCAAACAGTGAACCTTCACCTGCAAATAGAGAGGAACATCCGCATTCATTGGGATGTGTGTTTCTGGCCAATAAGCTAATAAAAGTCCAATCAGCAGTTTCCTTTTAGCTCAGTGTTTGGTCTCCCAACGTATGAGGGGAACTATCTGGCTATTTAGTTTCTAAATGATGAGCTATGTTTATCATTTAGAAACTAACTTTGATCTACTGGGTTAAGGTTATCTGATTACTGACAACTACACACACACACACACACACACACACACACACACACACACACACACACACACACACACACACACACACACACAGAGTCATTTGACCCACTGTTGATGTAAAATATTGATTCTAGCAGACGAGAGCGTTCAATTCTAATCAGTCATTTCAAATGAAAAGAAAAAAAATGATCTATTCTGCTTTGTTTGCTTTGACTTAAACTTTCTTAATCCTCAGATCTCAGCCCTCCTTGTCACGGCTCCTTATAACCTCCACCAAGGGGCCTCGGCTCATTGCACTTCACCTTATTCCACTCTCATCTCATATCGTCCCCAGCACGCTCTAATTGAAATCGCTTGAAATAGCCCGAGGACTGTCCCTGTGTGATCCATTCAGTAACCGCTGAAGATCTGCAACAACACCATCGGATGTACAGCGACGGGTCCCAAATCCTCACTCCCGCTCCGGTGAGAGTGACAGTAGACTAATTAAAACGTCTGAGTGACTTGAGCTAATTAATGAGGGGGAATGAGGCCTCTCCGATGTATTTTCTCCCACTGGGACTCTGAGGCCTTTCACACAACAAGTATCAGGCAGATATTTCAAAGAGGAGAGTCTCGTGGCAAAATGTTATATGTTGTGTTTATAGCCTCCTGACTTTGAGTTAATTGCTCTGTTTTCATAGGTTTTATTTTAACTCGTCCTCTGTGGCCATGTGAGTGTTTTGATTGATGAATTATTCAGATAGGGGGGCGGGGATGCCCATTCATATTTTCAGAAGCATCAGAGGACAGTGTGGATCAAATAGTTTCCATGGCCTTACTTTGATTATGATATACAACTGCGGAGCCACACTTGTGGCAGCTATGTGTTTATTATCAAGTGTTAATCATTACACATAATAACACATATATATAGGCTGTGGACAGTAATAACATCTGGATCCCCTCCTGGTTTATCTCTAACTGATAACCTATCACAGTGTGTCAGTGTCACCTGAGGTGTTCGACATGTTGTTTTGTGTCCGTGGTTGTGTGATATGTTTTTTAAAGGTTAATTCTTGACCATTTAAATGCCACTTTTGCAGACATTTTTAACAGCTTGATAGTTAACAAATGTATTTTAAATGTTACAGAAATCCGATACAGTAAATGACACATTAATTTGGTTGGGTATATAGCTCCTAAAATATATTATTTCATTAAAAAAAATTTACAAATGGAGTCTGAGCAAATTTGCATTATTTTCACGTTATTTTGTGCACACAGTTCAAAAAAGTTGAGTATTGGACTGAGATGAGTGTCCTGAACCAACACAATAACTAAGTATTATCACTTTATCTTTAGATCCAAAAGGAGACAGAAAAATATCAGAGGGGAGTTGGAGAATAGATCAGCGGGTCCCGAACTGGGGTCCAAATGGAATCAGAATCATATTCACAGATGTTTCATCATACAAGGAATTTGCTTTAAGTAGAACAACAGGAAGAAGAAAGAGATCTGCCTCTCCTTTATGCAATGAGGCATTTTGTCCAGTAGAGGGCAGCAGACTTGCATCTAATCGTGAGTTGAGATGTTTTTCTCAGCTCAGGTGAGACTTGACACTGAGGCTGTGAAATGTGCAGCGTGTCTGTCATTTTACACATAAAGGAGAAATGCACGGAAGCTCACACATGAATTAACCACTAATAGGATTTGTGATTGTGTTTTGATTTATATCAGAACGTGCTTTAGTGATACATTTGTATTATAGCGAGCTGCACAACTCTGAATGTGACACAAATGCAACGCACAAAATTAGCAAGAGGAGGATTTGTCTGCTGAGATGACATCGCAGAGGAAAGACAAAACGCCATTGTGTGCACCAACAAAGCTGGAACAGTGTGGAGAGAAACTGATGGAGTCATTGACAGTGACATGCAACTTTTCAACTGAACTAATTAGAAAATGAATTTAAAAAAGAGAGAACAAGAGCACACATGATGTGTACGACAAGACGGAGCGCAGAAAACAGAAGGACACAGCAAATAGAAAGAATCAGGGTGACGGAGAGGGAGAATAGACACTGGGCCTTTCATCCAGCCCACAATGCCAGCCTTTCATGTGTGGAATTTGGCCGTCATTAATAATACATACAGTTCCATCCAGTTCAATACAGTTGGCTGCTGGGGGGGTCAAAGTTGAGGGGTTGAGAGTCACAGCGGCCATCATCATCACAGAGTCTGACATTCTCACTTCCTCACTGAAGCTGACAGCGGGGAGGAAGTTCGCCGTAATGAGAGGAGAGGGGGCTGAAAGCCAGTGCGTTCTTTTCACGATTTGGTGCTCCAAGGTCGCGTCTGGAGGCCGCAGCAGTTTTTTCGCGAAGACCTCGGGCAGATGTGAACGCTATTGTCATGAGCAGATGACATTCTGAGGATGCGTTAACGTGCAGGGTTCGGCGCTGAGGCCAGAGGGAGGAAAAGAGAAAACAATGGAGTCCCAGCAGCAACGTAATTACTGATAACATAGAGGGAACAATTCATTCATTCAAAAAAAGCACTCCTCTACCACACACACACGCACACACACACACACACACACACACACACACACACACACACACACACACACACACACACACACACACACACACACACACACACACACACACACACACACACACACACACACACACACACAATGAATAGGGATTGGAATTAGAAAGGCTCAAGGTCCACTTTCATTCAAGACTTCAAATAGACACAATTAAAGGTACAATAGTTAGTTTCGGCTGATAAGGCTTTCCCACTCAAAATGATAAGAAAAGACCTAGTTTGAAAACGCAGTGAAGCAGCGTGGGATCATGGGAGTTGTCTTCACTACTATTGCCAACGAAAATCTACCCGATGTGACTCAAGTGGCAGATCCTGTTCACGGATGAGGTAATGAAAGTTTTATTCACGTTGTGCAGCAAATGGTCCTTGCCCGGAAAAAAAGCACAAGACGTAATAAAAACACGAACACAATCAAAAGGAAAAATCACATGACCCCGAATACAATTTGGGTTTGATCATTGTTGGAATCATATTGCATAATATAAGTACACAAGTCAACGAAATATATAACATAGATCTAGTTGTTTTTAGACATTTTAATAAAGAATTGTTACTTTATATCTTTAAATCATCTCACCTCATATGCAGTAATTCTAATTTCCTTGTAAGATCGGCAGCAGAGGGGGAGACAGTCAGCCTTTGTTCATGGCTAATTTAACGAAAGGTCACAAATGAACTTGTTATAAAACTGAAGTGTGAAACCATTTCTTGCTCTGACACAGTGACCCCCTGTAGTCATGCCATTGCTCTCAGGTTGCTAGGCAACCAGCTGTTTCCTCATGTTTTCAGCACTCTTGCTAATCTAATCTAAATGAGAGTCATTTCAATAATTTCATCTGTAATTAACTTTGTATTTTATGGCCACAAGTAAACCAAGGTAAAGGTAAACCACCCAAGCACTATTTTAAAGCTTCTTCAGTATCTTTTAATCATACCTTATAGTGTTCAGCAGCACATAGACTCTGCTCAGTTGTCATGGAAATGGATCTCTTGACACGAGAGGTGAAAAACTGTTAAGATTTTACCAACTGCACTTTTCGGACTTCTCATCCAAGTAAAATCTTCCCTAAATCAGTTGGAGCTTGTAAATCAAGTTTTAAAAATACTTTCAAAAAACCACATTAACAATCATGAAGGAAAGCAACTGATGTACTGTTGTGTTTCATTTTACCTTTGAAAATGTTTTATTAAGATTTATTTTGCACACATTATATGTTACATGTGGTACATTCACCTATAAATGTTGTGTTGTTTGTGTGTTGACCCAAGGAGGAGTAGGTGCTACTTCAGTGGGAGCTAACAGGGATCAGAATAAAGAATAAAGTCTGGGTGTAGGAGTATGGGGAGAGGATAACTGTCGCCATCAGAGCATGTGAGGATTTGAGTGTTTAGAACTGCAGGTGTAGCGTCAGGTGTGGTATGAACTCTCCTTTGCTGCTGACATATCACATGTTGACTTATATAATCATTTCTATTGGAGGATTTATTGCTGTGCAGGTGTTTCACTGACCTAAATGTTTCAGATGTCGTACACCCGAACCAGTATGCAAGGGTCAAAGGTCGATGACACATTAAAACCAACTGCCTTTTCTGGATTTATCATTGATCAGGTTGTTTGCATAGTTTTGCAATCGTTTCACAGAAACAGCTAAATGGAATCCAGCCATCATCAATCATCCATTACTTAAATCTTCTTACTGTGGCCTGTAAAGATGTTTTCTATAAAGAAATGGAAAGAGTAACATGTCAATTATCAATTTGGAGAAACGCGATGAGAGGTTAATCACATGGTAAATATATGTGATTTTTCATATTATCTCAGTTCTCAGGACCACAATTTAAACCTGAATTTCCAAATGAATCCCCTTTTGCACAGCATTTTATGAAAAAAAAAAAAAAGAGAAGAAAATAAACATTCTCCAGTGGTCAGAAACGCAGGCGAGCTATGGAAGACAGGCCAAAATTCACTCTTTAAAGTGCAGCCTCTGTGACTCCGAGCGCAGCCATCCAGCCCTGTGCCCCCCCCCCCCCCCCCCCCGCTGGATCAATATCCATTGTTGGGTTCATGTAGCGTGAGATCGGCGTGCTGGAAGCTTCAGGTACCCATCAGGCCTCCTCTACCCGGACAAAAGTGCTCATTCACGGCCAAGATCAGCTCAGCCAGCCATGCTGATGGCCACTCAATCATGACCACAGTCACTTGGCTAAGTTTAGCAGGGAATCCAGGACAAGTGGATCAGTTTACAGGCGTGCTCAGACACACACACACACACACGCACACACACACACACACGCACGCACGCACGCACGCACGCGCGCGCGCGCGCGCACGCACGCACGCACGCACACACACACACACACACACACACACACACACACACACACACACACACACAGGGGTTTACCCAGAGGGCAATCACAAAGAGAGAAAACAAAAGTGGGTAAAAACAGTTCAAGCATCATCCGGTGACGGTTGTCTGACAGTTTTCTACCTCAACGGTTACACTTCTGTTGTGAGAGTATAATGGTGACATCAGCAGCAGTTCACTCACAATCATTTTCCTCTTTAATGATCCTCAGCTCTTTTTAAAAGCGCATCACTTCCACTTTATTTCCACTACATCCCCATTTCTCTTCCCTCTGTGAGACAGTCCGGTGAGACGCGACCTCATCCAGAGGGACACACTGCACACCTGCGCCAGGTCAGTGTGTGTGCATGCGTGTGCGCCTGAGTGTGTGTCTGCACGTGTGTTGCCATTTTTCACTGCGCGCCTCACAAACACAAACACACGCTGAAGTGCGAGGATTAATAGGGTGAGGCTACCAAGCTGCACGGGATAATAGAATCTGAACAACAAGGCTGAAGGGGGAGAGAAAAGAGGAAGGGAGGAATAGGAAGGGGAGGTTGTCTGGGGGAGGATTTATGGACAGGAGGAAAAAGGTGAGAGGTCGAATCGGCGACACAATGTAAGAGTTGGATGTGAAAAATACAAATTTAATGTGGTCGGGGTGATTTTGTGTGTAGGTGTTTGTGCAGCAGCTTCAGAGGCCAAAAATGTTTTCTCAGCTGTTTTCTTGAGAATGCACTCCACTGCACTACCGTCTCTTTAGGGATAATGGAGAAGTGTGTGTGCAGTGTGTGATTGAACGTGTGTGTGGGCTTGATTTGTGAATGCTATTATGTGAATGTGTCAGTAGATTTCAAAGAAAGCATGGAAGCGGTGCGAGAAGAACTAAAGAAAATGTCATGTTGGACATAAAAAATAACGTGTCTCAATAATTAGTTTATTCATATTTTCATTAACTGGTTAACTTTCTTTCTGTACCAGGAAGGTTTAAAAGTTTTATCTAAAAGGAGACATATTAAGCTCATATTCAGGTTGATCATTTAAATTCTTATAATCACATGAAAAGGTTTACATGCTCTGATGATCAGAAACGCATCAATTTCCTCGTGCTGTCCATTGCTGCAGCTCCTCTTTGCAGCCTCTGCCTGAAACGCTTGGTTTTAGCTCCTGTCTCTCACACAGGAAGTTTTATTGTTGACAAAGCAGCTGTAACTGCGGTGGATCATTAACAGTGATGGGTCAGAACGCAGGACATGTGAAGTCATAATGTACATAAGCACAGTAACTGTATGCATGTGCAGGAATCTACCAATACACACAGACACACACACACAGACACACACACACAGACACACACACAGGAGAAGGGGGAAGCGACAAGATAATGCAGACAAAGAATTAAAAAGAACTTTGAAGGGATTTACTTTGAAGAAGCTACATGACAAATACAAAAGGCAGAGTTAAATATTAATTTGCACCATGTGGCGGCTTTAAAAGAGATCTGCTATCACTGCCTTTTCATTTTTTCATATTTGCTGCTGCTTTTAATTAGATTGTAAAACAATGTTTTTGGCCCTTAAGTCATATTTTACGACTTCATCAGTTTTGTTATTTTTTTCCAGCAGTTGATTCCTCCTTGGTGAAGCAAAGCATTTATCTAAATGTTTTAGACCCTGGAGAATTACCTTTTTCTTACCCATGGTGTAGCTACAGGCCATTGACACAAAAAGGCGAGGGTATAATCGTTTGTTGTTGTTGAATGGAATTTATAAAATCTGTCCAATGATCGATGTCAAACTGAGTTAAACTAGGCCCAAAGATATTACTCATACTCCTCACTGGAAATCAGCCATTTGTTAAATGGTGAGTCATTTTTTTTTGCCCCACAAACCCTGACAAATTATTATTTTTAGGATCACAATTTGATCATTTCAGCCCAATTACATTTGGAAAGTGTACAGGAGCCATTTGAAAGAATAATTTCATCTCAACTTATAAAACAGTGAACTCAGCCAGCGGTTCCATAAACACCATTCGAGCCAGACCAGAACGTAACACAAGGTGTGTGGAGATCTCTTAATCCCTTCCAGAAACAGAGGTCTGTGTGTGTCCACATGCAGATCGAGACCTGTCTGACACCAAACTAAGAACCACTGAAGAAGAATGTGATGAGCCTAACCCTGCGTATATATACTTTTCCGTCTTCCTTACAGTTCAGTTGTTTACGTGTTGTATATACAGATGAAACTCCTCAAAGCTTTGCCGCAAAGTTTATCCTCGCTCTCTGTAACGCACCGTGAGTATGGAGCAATGGGTGTAATCTGCTGGCACATACATTTTAGTCTTAAGAGATTTATCTTGTTCCCTGCAGCAGGGCAGTGGGCACAATGACAGGTTGCCAGCTAATAAAAGCACTGGACTCCTCAGTGGAGTGCACAGCTCATCACCCTTTACTGTAGCCTCACAACTTGCAGAGAGGCTGCAGGCGGAGCGTTTGTACTTATCTTCTTAAAACATCTTCTTTTATTAGTCACTGCTGTCTTCACTGCACAGTCTTCCTATTCCGCCCTGTGTATTCATTTCAATTGGGAATAGAAACTCTTTTAACTATGTACTTTTTGGCTTCAGAAATGACCCTTGGTTTTATATGTGCTACACTGAAGTCTGGACAGTGAGGGGCTGTATGTGAGAATGCAAATGTTGGTTGCTTTTGACATTTTCCTAGAACTTTTTCAGCCAGAACCCCAGTAAAACATCTGGAAAATGTCAAAATGAACTCATTTGAGAATGTAGCGGTACAATGTCCGTAAAATTCACAGCGGACGAGCGGGTGTTGGGGGACGTCTCTTACACAGAATGGACGAAAAAGCGAAACACATGATATAAACTGAAGAACAGAGCAGCAGGACATAGACAGACCCCTGTGCAGTTATTGATGGGATTGTCCTTCCCTATAATAAGTCTTTGTTTGTTACCTTTACTTCACAACACCTCTGCATTTCACTATTTTTACCTGTGTCCACCTCTTTTCCGCCCTCATCCTTCACCCTTAAGACGACATACTGCTCGACCTCCATGTGTCCTTTTATATTTAGCTCTTATTTTTCTTCATAGCTCTTCTGTCTTTTGTCTTTCTCCGGAAGACTCATTTTTTTTCTGGGCCCACAGCACATTCGGTATCGCCCTAGTTCTGCGCTTCTTGTTCTAATACCTCGCCTTATCTCGTCCCCTCCCTATCCTTCCTCGATCCGAGCAGCGGGCACCCTTTTATTTAACCTCGGCTCATTTCAGAGCTACACTTCCTGTCTCATAACCGTTATCAGACAGGTCAGCCCGTCTGAGAAAAGAAACTAATCCGAGAAGGCCCTCGTCGCACAGCCGCGTCGATCCGTGTCAAAACTGCATCCTGTGATATTTGATAAAGGAGAAACATCAGCTTTATCTTCCACCGCCCGCATTTACAGTGTTTATCTCATGAAATCTATAGGGATATTAAAACAACTTGAGATTTTGGACGAACCGAGCCAAACCAATTTTAAGAGCCTCAGATAATCCTCCAGGTTGAACCACCTGAAGAGATCATTGTGACCCTGTTGTGTGGAATCAAAGTGGCACGTCAGCCTGTGAGCCGATCCTTCATGTTGATCTATGGCGGCGCCGAGAAGCAGCAGAAAATCAACAAGAAGCCATGTGGGAGTGGCTGCACGGATATTGATCATAAACTTTATGACACACACACACACACACACTCTCTCTCACTCCCCTAATCCCTCTAATCCATATATAATATACCAGTCTAATAGCACTGTTACTGGCAGCAGTCCAAGCCTGGAGTATAACGTCAAACTTCCCATAGAATTCAAAATAACGACGGCCAGGTCCTGTTTGTTGTTATGGTTACAGCGTCAGTAATGTAACAGAGCAAAGTGTGTCCTTGGATTTTATTTAACTTGTCCATAAAAGTGTTAGACGGGCATTTATGTTGGACCAGACATGGACGTCTGACAACATGATGAACGTGAAGTCATTTCATGGTGTCGGAGAAGACGAGCACCAGAGGCGACACAAACGTATCGAGCCGAAGACTCATTTCAAAAAGCTTTCAAGTGTCAGAACAGCGTCACCGCAGGACACCGGTGCTTCTGATGCCACATCATTCATTCTGTGCGGCTGTAAATATAAATATATCTTTTATCTTTTATCTTTCTGTGGACGGTGGCAACAGAATGGATTATTCTGTTGTCATGGTTACAACAAATCCAAATGGACAGTCACTGTTTGATCATTGGATTCAACTTTTTTTTCAGACTCATCTTCTTCCTTCATTTTTCTTTACTTGTGTTTTTGATTTTTCATTGGCATTCATTTTGTTTTATAAATTCTATGTTGCTGCTCTGGTGTTCATTAATATTAAACCTTTTATTTTGTAAGTTTTGTTCTAAAAAGTACTATTAAAAATGATTTCTCTTTAACCCAGCAGAAGTATTCAGTCTTTACTTGAGTAAAAGTAAAGTCTTACCATACTGTTCATATATACCTGAACTAAAAAGTTAAAATGTAGTTAAATATTACTGCAAATGTTATTCTTTGTTAAAAAAGACGCAGGACATGATATTTCACATATTCCACTGTGCTCTGTTTTTCCGAGTTGACATCTGCGTCGACGTCTTTCACCTGTATGACACCTCTTTTTCATCTTGAGAAGAGAGAGCTCTTTTCTCTTAACATGTTCCTGCTGCATTCTCACATCCCTCGGACATTTTGCCATGGGGGCTGGCAGGAAAGGTTCGAGAAAATGTCCAGATCAACGGACCCGACATTTACGTTCTCACATATAAACCTTCCGAATAATTTGGGGAAAATGTCCAGAGATCAGAACATGTCTGAAAGCAGCTTTTGAAAGAAATAGCTGAATATTGCAGGTTATGTAACAATATTCACAGACAGACTATACAGCAATAATTTAAATTGGTTGAGCTTTGTGAGCGTATATACACTGAGATACTAAATCCAGTTTGGATTCCTTTTAAAATCCTCCCGCTGACAGACAGACTCTACCTGACACATGCAAGCACAAACACATACGACAAACCGATAGACTCAGATTGTGAACACTAGGGAGACAGGATTGAGACTGATTATGGATAAATAGTCTATAATAAGACGTCTTTCATTCCACCATCACGCACGGGTGGTCAAGTTCAACGGTATTAATGGATGAAGCTGTATTTTAGCACACAGTAAATCTCATCTGTGATGTGTACCTGCACAGATACACACATACTCTGGTGAGCAGCTTTGCATTCTGGGCATGCATCAACAGCCTGAATCAGTTCTGAAGTATTTTGCCTGTCGGTGATGCGTGAGCTCTCCTTACCTGACCAGCAGAGTTTGGTCCGAGTCCAGCTCCTCTCTCACAGGCTTCTAATTAATGGGGGGGAAAATCTATATTTCCTTAAATTAAAAGTCTTCACACTAATGTTCAACGTACTGTATGTCAGTACAGTCGGATATTACCATATATGTGCAATGATGCCGCATGAGCGCTCTGGTTCTGGGCTGGGTGGTAGGTTGATGCCTGATCTGAGCGAGTAAACACATGTTAATACATTATCAAGGCATTGCACTGATGCAGCGCCGCAGCCGAGAGACGGGGAACACAAATATTTCCCTCAAATGTTTACTCAACCGCTGGAGATGGAAAACACGTAACTGGTTGTGTGACTTTATCTTGAAAAACTACCATAAATGTATCTGGAGGCTCTGCTGAAAGCCTCAGCAGAGATAAAAAACAACATGCACATGCACAAGTGTAATTTATTATGATGACAGTATAATGCAATACAGGACCATTGATGTTCAGGTTAGTGCATGATAACATAATGACACATAGCATGACCCAAAATTTTATAGCAACAATTATGGAATTTATATACAGTGTATGGGAGTTTATATTCTCTCATTTGATGTCACATGGTGCCAATGGATGCAGTAGAATTTGCAACTTAACCACATCAGTGCCAACTGTTTGTATCAGGGGCTCTTCACCACTGGCATGTTGATTACGTTTAGTTTCTGTGTGGTTCGCGGTATTTTTTGGGCTCAGAACGACGTTGCCCCTGTGATGGATGTACTCGTTGCAGCCCTGACTGTAAATCTCTGGGAACAAAGCTCAGTATTTTAGCTTAGCTGCCCTGATTGTGATTAAACTGCGGGGGCCCCTCCCCTCCTCTTAACAGACACACAAACAAACTTTGTCTTCACTTCTCACACTCGACTCTTCCATCTCTTCTCCTCCGAATTCTTATTCAGATATTCCCCTGGACGAAGGGGAATACAGGGAACAAAGGCTTTTTTCAAACTCTGCATTTAGAATAGAGAGGTGTGCGAGAAAAGAGGTGAAAGGTGGCTGAGGAGGGAGGGAGGGAGGAGACACTGGCAAGCATCCCAACCTTTCTGCAAGTCAAGATTCGACACTCAGGCTGGAGATATGGCACTGGCTGAATCCAATCACGTGTACACAGAGCACAGAGGATTTGTATCCCACAAATAGAAACAGAAATACATGTGTATTAACATGCCTGTGTTGCATATGCATGTCCCAGTGGCTGCGTTTGACAATGAAACGACAACCAGTGACCAACAAACAGAAGCCAAAGCAGTCGCCTCGTGGAATAAGGTCTCCTTTGCCTCCGGGCTCTTCAACACACAGATACACACACACTTGTCAAAGCCAGCTATGCTCTGTGCACGTTCAAGCCAGGAAATCAAAAGCCGTTTGTATTCACAGGCCGTGTTTGGAGGAAGAGGGTCGGCCAGTTTCCTGCGCCCACAACACAGCGTAGCCCAGAGGCCCTGGCGACAGCCTCGCACCCCCTGTCTGCATCAATAAGGCCACGCCATTGTGACGGACACAAAGGCTGTCTTAGGATAAGCCAGGAGTAAAAGGTGCCACTTTTTATTCCTCCCTCGTCCCCTCACTTCCTCCTGGCAGTGTTGAAAAAGAAAGTTAACGGTAGCACACACTCACTCACGAGAGAGAGAGAGAGAGAGAGAGAGAGAGAGAGAGAGAGAGAGAGAGAGAGAGAGAGAGAGAGAGAGGAGGAGCAGCAAAGGGCCAAATCTCAAATGTTGCCAACAGTATTTGCTCACTCACAACAGTGCACACGAGTCTTAAAGTTACCCACCATCTTAGAAGAATTATCCTCATCACATTGTCGGGCATGTTTTAAATATAAAAAGAATTTATTGACAAAGATACACGTGGCCCCAGATTTCCTGTACAGGTGTTTCACTTCCTTTCTCGTGACAGTCGATGACCACATTTCAAATTTACAAACGTATTAGTAGAGACGTCAAACATCTATGTAGTCCAGGGTAAAATATATATATTTATATAGAGAGAGAGAGAGAGAAAGCTCCACAGTAATTTCTCCAGAATGACTACAACAGGTACAAAACAACGGTACCAAAGCACAAACACAGTGCAGAATTTACTTTGAGGTATCTTATATGAAAAACAATCTTCAATATTGATGGAGTCACATAGCAGGTGAGTGTGTGTGTGTGTGTGTGTGTGTGTGTGTGTGTGTGTGTGTGTGTGTGTGTGTGTTTAAGCGAATAATCCCTGTGCCGTAATAAACAGTTCGTTAAAACCTGCCTGAACTCATGCACTAAAGGTTTGGGGTTTAGTGACTTGAACAAAAAAACAGTGAACAACACACACTCGTCTGGAACGTCACGACATTCTGTACAGTACACTTAAAAAAAACCAAACATTCATCATAGTATCATATACACAAAAATACATATTCACATAAATACTGTATGTATTTTCTTTTGTTGTTCTGTAGGGAACACGTTAACAAGGACTGGGGGGACTGTGGGACCCTTAACCTCAGAGCTGTCAAAAGGAAAAACTGGTCGACCACGTTCCTGGCCGAGTCAGTAATAGATGGAGACAGAAATGAGGAGCGATAGGTCGTCCTCTGAGCAGAGAGTCCCTGGTCATAGTGCATTACAACGTCTGCATGGCACGTCCATGCAGCAATCTCACCTTCAGTGCATTTACTTTTACAAGCCGTCCCAGGTACACTTCCTTAACCACAAATTCCCACCTGCTTAATAGCTATTGATTAAGTATCAGTTCAGTGGCTGGAGAAGGTACTATCCATTCTCACTTCCTGGACAAATTGATTGCGTGGGGCATTATTGCCTTTATAGGAACCTGCGGCCCCTTCCTGCCCGATCGTAATGTTCATTTTGTGAATACAAAGTGTAAGAACGAAGAGTAATGGCTCTAACAGTTTGAGTACAATACGTGTACGGGACCATACAGTACTAAAGGTTATCAACACTGACAGGCTGCAAATGGGTGACTGTTATCACAAGGTTAACTCTCTATCCTACAGTTCTATAAACCATTGGCCGATAAATTCTACATACAGCGTTCAGTCCCAGACAGTGCATTTATTTATTTAATACTGTCCGTCCAGTTCTCTTAAGCTAATAGAGATCCACACCCAGTGCCAGACACTCAGCGGTGCCCTATCACAGCCTCCGATCCCCATTCTCCACATACTCGGCCAGGCTGTTGAGTGCCGTCTCCTCGCTCTTAGACTGAAGCACAGTTTCCCCCCTCCTCGAGGTCTTCTTTGTGGCCCGCGACAGCTTCCTCCTGAAGGTGTCTCCAGCAAGGAAGTAAAGAATAGGATCCACGCAGCTATTTAAGCTGGCCAGCCCCCGCGTCACCTGGTAGGTGGCGTAGACGCGGTTATTAAACTCGCACATGTCGGGGCCCTGGAAGTACAGCCTGGCCCTCATGTTGAGGTTCTTCATCACGTGGAAAGGCATGTAGGAGACGGCGAAGACCGTGAGCACGATGATGACCAGGTGGATCGATTTCCGCCGCAGGGGCGCGTTGTTCATGTCATTGCAGATCAGCGCTTTGACAATCATGCCATAGCAACAAAATATGATGATGAAAGGGATGCAGAACCCGAACACAGTCAAAGTCATGCTGTAGATGAAATAACCGGGTAGCTCATCCTTGCTGGTGGTGTCATAACAAGTGGTTGCATTACGCTTCAAGCCCGTCCTGGAGTAATACAGGATGGGGGAGATGGCTATAATGACCACCACCCACACCAGCGTGCTGGTGATAACCGCGTTTTTCTTCTTCAGTCGACCCAGAGACTTAAGCGGGTGCACCACGCCAGTGTACCTGTGGACGCTGATGCAGGTCAGAAACAGAATACTCCCGTAAAGGTTCACGTGGAATATGAAGCGCTGCAGGCGGCACAGGACATCCCCAAATATCCAGTCCGTCTTGTTGAAATAGTAGAAGATTAGGAAGGGCAGAGAGAGGACGTAGCAGAAGTCAGCCAGAGCCAGGTTGAACATGTAGACCGAGATGCTGCTCCAGGGTCTCATGTGGCACACGAACATCCAGATGGCCAAGCTGTTGCCCACCAGCCCCGTGATGAAGACCATGATGTAAACCGTGGGCAGGTAGTAGAACTGTAAGCCGGTCTTGGTCAGGGAACATCCTTTCGTGTGGTTGTGGAAATCCGTGACATTGAGCAGGGAGGTTAAGTTCAGGTCCATGGTCATGGTGTCAGGGGCAGAGGCTACTGCAGGGGAAGAACAGATGAGGACACATAAATGTTATTATCTTGCATTTGGTGTTTTAATGTTTAAATCATGAACACAGAATAACAGATCAGATCGGTGTGGCAGCTTGGTTTCGATTTAAATGGCGTTTGCATGCCAGAGCAGTGGTGCGCATGAGGAGGCGACGTCCAAGCTCCAAAGTTAATTTCGCTGAACGCACAATCCAACACACACGCAAACACGCACACACACGCGCACACACACACCCACATTGCAACACTCACCGCTGAGACAGATTTTTATTCCACATTCCTGTAGCCTTCACAGTTGGAAAAGATTTCAGTCAGCAGGCGGATGGGGCGTTACGCGCGGCGGTCAGGTGTCTTCATTCACCTCCTTAAAAACACTGTTGGAAATTGTTGGTAAGTTGCGATATGTCCTTCGGCTTTTACGCGGACTCTCGAAGGGAGAAGTCTGGCGTCGGTTCGTCACGAGAGAGGCGACGGTTTCCCAGAGCAGCGGCGGAGAGGGACGCAACAGAGACAGCTGCAGGCTCTGGCACGAAAAGCAGGAATTGTGAGCAGGCTGCGTAAAGCGAGAGGAGGCTCGTTGCGTTATGGAGAGGGGAGGTGCGCGCCACACACACAAACACGCACACACACGCACGCACACACACACACACACACACACACACACACACACACACACACACACACACACACACACACACACTGAGCTGCTTCCTTTTCTCCAAACGCGCTCTTTCTGATCGTCCCTCCTCCCATTGGAGCCTTGACAGATCTGACCTGCCACAGCACGGGAGGGATATTACTGTTGAAATGGGAATAATCACCTTCTTATCAAGAGTAAAGATGATTTTAAAAGTTGTATCTGACATGTCTCTCTATCTTTAGGAACATTACAGATTTAGGTTTTGTAGATTTGTGGTAATATTGTGTATAAAAAGCACAGAATTAAATTCATTTTTATTTGTATGCCGCCAAATCACAACATACATTACCTCAAGGCACTTTAAGGGTCGAGACTGTACAATATTATAGAGAGAAACGCAACAGTTCCCACAACAAGCAAACGCTTTTAGTGACTGTGTAGTGAAAGAAACTGAAATGCACTGAACGTTGGAGATCCTCCGGACTTTCTCCAGAGTTCCTCCAGCCAGCCCCCTGGTAACACTGCCAGTGAGTGGGTGTGTTGAGGACATTTCTGGCACAGGACAGTTGCAAAAAAGCGGTGCCATACACGAAGGAGACGCCAAACGAAGATGTCAAGAGAGCTTTTGGTGATAAGGACTGACAAAAACACGTGATCTATGCAGTGGAATGAATATGTTTCATTGAACTTCTGCATGCTGCACCACACATGTTCTCTGATGTTGAGTCCCAGCAGAGAATCTCCTGCTGAGTCTTGAACCAATTCCGTGGACATCCTACGGAGTTCATGTCTGACAATGGCTAATGTGAAGAGAGAGGACAGCATTGCTGGTGCTTTTATTTTTAAATGAGAGCTTTTAGGCCACAGAATACAGCGAGAACTACAGTTCAATTACCTCCGCCAAGGCCAAACAGTCCCTGTATGTAGCCACAATGAAATTCACCAGATCTGGATTTTTAATTTGGATCATCTGGACCAAATTGCACAAACTCATGAATATCCTTCCTCTGAACATGCCTGATATTTGTCATCAAGATCCATTCTCTGAAAAATCTATGAAAATGCACCATATCCCTCAATGTTAAAGAAAGTGAAAATAGATTCCTGGATCTGCCCCTATGCTCCACATCTGCACCAATTTGGTATGGGTTGTTCTGTGAACCATACTGCATCCCCCCGACCACGTTTTGAGATAATCTGTCAAGTAGTTTTTGTGTAATCCTCCAACATACAAACAAACTAACAGGGGTGATAACATAGGTGGAGGTAATGATGAATTCATAGTACGACAAGATGGGGAGATACTGCAGGAAAGTCTAAAAACTAAGCTGTACAGTGATATATCACGGTTATGAGTTTGTCATTGCAACTTATTTTGCAATGAAACACCCTTCCACAATTATCTTCTGCCGATCGCAGATGTTGAGTAGCACATAAAAAGTGAAGGTTAGACAAGGTAGAAACATGGTAAAAACAATACGTTTCTGTTTTGCACAACAACATGATCAGTTAGCATCTCCTAAAAAGCTGAGGCCGACAGCTGGATGTGCGACAGCAGCCAAGGACAAAGGCAGGGACACAAGACATGAGAGAGGATGGTGGAGAATAGTGAAGGGATCAGGCCGCGGAGTGAGAGAGCCAAAGGTTAAATTAATTACGCTGTGATGCCGAAGATCTTAAAAATGGAGGGAGCGGAGCGAGCCAGAGCTGCAGCAATAATCTAATGGGTGTTTTTAATGAGAGAGAGAGTAAATGTCCAACATAAACTTGTATCGTGGTCCATCAGAGGACATTAGGTGAGTCAGTTTTTTGTCCTTATATAATTTTGAAACTAAAAAAGGAAATGTGACAGGGAAGCAACATATGAACAACGTATGAAAATATAGTTTACATTTTTCACAATTTCACATATAGGCCTAGTCCCCTCCTTAACTGGGACAGTGTTTAATACAGCTTTGAAATTCCAATATACTGTAACAGTTATTTTAAGAACATTTCTCCTGAGATCAACATGTTATAAACTCTACAGAACTTCTACCTAAAGGAGATAATATGGTGCATATTAGAAAAAAAGATCTGATAAATCATTTCTGATTAAATAAAAATCCTTAAAGAACACAGTGTCTCCTTGACATGGTGATACCGCTAACCAGACGTTTCTAGGAGAAGCCTTCTCTCTCGCTGTACCTGGCTGTGTTGTGGGCGTGCCAGACCAGCGGCGAGGCGGTCTCATGTGAAAGTGTGTCATCGTGATGTCATGTGATCTCACAAGGGAGCGGCTGTATCGGCCAGGCTGCTGACACGGTGTTTCCGGAGCCTCAGGAGGATTCTTACATCAGCTCCTGGCTCCATTAGCAGAGTTGTTAAGTATACATTCACAAATCCAAAGTCAACTGCAATTGTTCCTCCCATCAATGAATGCATCATTTCACATGATTACATTTGAAATTTATAGTATTACAGTAGTGGGAAAATATTAAATTGAAGGTATTTTACAGCCAACAAGTCCCATAGAAAACTGCCCTTTTGCATGTGAAGATGAGAGATTGACAAATTAGAGTATTTGATGCACATTTAGCCACAAATGTGCTTGTTCCACATTAATTTGCACAACAACAGCCAAATTGTGCCGACTTTTTGAACGACAACTACATCACTTCATTTGGGATATTCACTCTTATAGAGTCGCACATGAAATCTTATGTGTTCCATCTATTTACTAACATCTATACTGATACTTACCTCCACCTCTGCCGATATCTCAGAAGTAATACCTTTGTATATTCGTGTGGACACTGTAGTTGTATTTATGTATTTATTTTGGGCATGTCATATTTCAACAGGGTCCTGGAAAAAGAGCAGTTACTGAGAGATTAAGTTGCTAAAAGGTTTATTTGAGTATCTGTAGGAGCTCTGCATGTGGCAGTTTACTGTTACACTATCAGCTCAAACCATATAATACTGAACATCATTCAAAACACAGAGCGTGGTGGAATATGTCCCTTGTGGTTTATCCTTTGTCTGCAAACACAGCAAATGTACAGCTGCTGGCATCGCGGCAGACTTCACTCAAAACAAATTTCAGTTTTGTTTGCGCAAACTCATTCCTGAAACGTACCTGAAGAACAAGTTCCACTCGTGACATTTGGAGCTGCACATTCAGCGCTGTCCTTTGACAAACTGCTGTCTCTGTTATCTTATAGGACATGAAGTTAAAAATGAAAAAAGCTAAATAATCAAAATCTCGAGGCAGGGTGAGCTGAGGTCACAAATGCTCCCTGCACCTCCCGCCACATTTCCTGCCAAGGACCCTTTTCTATTTGGCTCTGACCTCCATTTTTGTGCCCCAGACTCTGACAGGAATAGAGACATATTGGCACTGCGAGGCTAATTTAAATGTGCTAAGAAGTGCCATTTGTAGGGTCAGTGTGCCTCAACCTGATAAATGGGCTTCTGCTGGGTGTTAATAAGTCTCTTACATTTCTAAAAGACATCGTGTAGGGATTTTACCTTTGACTGAAGAAGAAATAATTGTTTTTTTTAGGGCTTTTGCTTTGCACAAAAAACCAAAGATTTCCAAACCAAAGCTTGGGTTTTCTACGTTAGTGCTCCTGTCACCTTTGGGTGCTTATTCACTGTAATGTATTCACTGTGACAGTCCTGTTATTACCTCCGCCAAGGTGGTTATGTTTTCGTTTGTTTTTCTGGCTTTCAGCACAATTACTCAAAAACTACCAAACTGATTTCTATGAAATTTTGCGGAGGGGTGGTTTATGACCCAAGAAAGAAATCATTACATTTTGGAGCCGATTCAGATTATTTTTCATTCTCTTTACCATAACGAGATCGGACGTTAGGAATGTGCCCTCTGGGTGACGCACACCTTGTAAACAGGTGAGTAAAAGAACGAGGTCAAAAGAAAAGAGAGAACTTCTGTGAATAACAAGTAAAACTAAAATCTTTATACGAAAGCTGAGGCCGCAACCACAAGTGAAAGAAGAAGTTAAATCACAAATAACTAAGACAGCAACAGAAAGAAGCTGGAATAGGGAAGCGTGGATAGAAGCTCAGACAGTGACTAACACAAGTATCCAACCTGGTTCCTTAAAATGGAACTGTAGATGGAACTTTTGCAATGAGAAACATCACAATCCCTGTCCTACAAATAATAATATATATTTAATAAGGTATGGTCTGGTATAACCAGTGGCTGATGATGGCAAATGTGGGTAAACTTATGATTTAGAGAGTTTGCAGTGTCCTCTACTTGTGCTTCTCTTATGTTTTATCATTATTAATTGAAATTCAGTATTTTAATGATTTTAAAAACAAAGACAAATCAGTGTTTTCTCCATTAAAAGGGGAAAAACCCAGTAACGGTGCGGCCTGCTGAACATTATTTATGGATAAAGCTTCTTAGACTTTCATTTACTCCGCTCACACTGTCACAGACTTTGGTGAGTCATGTTTCCCCAGTCAGAACCAATCCATGTCTACGGGAGCAGCGTTGCCCTGCACATGCTTCCAGGTGTGAAGTTGGATAAGGATAAAGTTGAAATTACCTCCTGCAGCTCCGGCACCCTCACTCGGAGTAGCGCACGGATCACCGCCCTCGAGTCCACAACAGCCTAACCGCCGCTTCATTTGGTCTCAAGCGTGTAAAGAGCGTGAAGAATGTGCCGGGATGCGTGACATTATTGCCGACACTTTAAAACAGATCATTGCCTGAGAAATGCAGCTGAAATACATCAGAATAAAAGAAATAAAATAAAACTTTGACAAGCCCACTGGGTGCTGTTGTGTCTCAGCTGCACCAGTGAGTTCAGTCCCATCGCCAGAAGTCTCTAGACTGATTGGACATAATACCACTTCCCCTCTTGTCCCAGATGTAATCAGAGCGACAGGCATAAAACGCAGAAAGGAAATTCTATTTGTCTCAGCGTCTGACCTGTATTTCTTTACTTCCTGCTTCGCTGGCTCCTCTGACAACCCAATCGCCGTCAGACTGGCGACGGCAAACAGTGTTTCCTGCCTGTGTCATCCTCATTAATTGTGGTTGAATGGGGATGGCTGCTGCAATGCTGAGTGATGCAAATCAGACTCTAAGGTGCATTAGCATACTTAGACCAGCATGCCTCTCATTAGGGAAATATAATTTGATAAGTAAGTGGATTTGTGAGAAATGTATTTTCCTCTTTGCCGTTTTCCAGAGAAACGTATCCCAGGTGGTCTTGTTTGTGTTTCTGTGGTTTCTTTAATTTCTTTGTTTTCTTTGTCTTCCTTTTTGTTCAGTTTATTCTGAGTTTTTATTCAAAATTTACTTGCACATTTATTGTTTTCTTCATCTTTCATCATGCCCATAGGAAGACCACCTCACACACACACACACACACACACACACGCACGCACGCACGCACGCACGCACGCACGCACGCACGCACACACACACACACACACACACACACACACACACACACACACATGTTTCTGCATCTCCACTGGTTCTGATTTCTCTTATCAGCCGTCCTACAGACGAGGCTGCAAAATATTGAATTCTTCATCCGTCTCTCCTGTTCTGTCACTCTGCATCACTCAATTATGTCTCATTTGCAATTTCTCTTTTATTTTTCTCTCGCTCTTCCCTCAATTCATCCTCGAGCTCCACCACCGTTACTCTCTTCTGGAGGTGATTGACCCACATGGAAGCTCTCAGGAGCTTGTATTGTCTCGTGCTTGTTCTGTGTTTTCAGCCCAAACACACATTACTACCGTGCGAGAGCAAAAACATCTAGCGACGTCTGTCGTAGTGTCTCCGATTGGCTGGCCAACTCTTTGCCTGTGATGACGCTGCGTGGCTCGCTTGGTATCAAACACACCGAATCCCGACACACATTCATTTCAACACACTTAGCAATGTCACGTCCAGGCCTTACAATGTTGTAGAGAGAAAGCCAACACCACAACAAGCAGGCATGTTGTCACAGAGAAGAAAAACACTCCCTTTTAAGATAAGATCAGATAAGATCAGATAAGATAAGAACTCTGTTTTTTTGTATTGGATTTTGCTCCAGAGTTACAAAGACTGTTGTAATAGTATTTTAAAGAAGGGAAATTTTAAAATACAAAGCTTAATGAGGAGTAAGAGACGTTCGGTGCTTAAATAAATAACAATTAAAGTAAGATAAGTTACAAAAATATTTACAAGAATGAACTGAAAGTTAGAATAAAGTAGTAATAGAAAAGGTAGTGTTGAAAATGACAAACGAGAAGCAAGTACTGCACATGATATTAATATAATACTGTAGATGATGATAATGGAAGTTATATCGTACATGAACTAATGAAAGTAATATTGCACATATAGCACATGATCATGAAAGTGATATAGCACATGATGTTCAGAAGTAATATTGTACATGTTGAAAGTTAATATTGAATGTGGTATTCATAAACAAAATGATTGTTTTCAGTCTCAGATGTTTTCTGCCGTACCCTCCTGCAGGAAGAAACCTGGACCAGGAAAAGTTGTATAAACTGTTGTGTTCAAGTTATAACCATAGTAATAAGAGCAGTGGTGAGAGCAGCACAAATTAACAACAACAACAACAACAACAAAAATAATGATACAAAAATAATGATAATAATAATAAATCAGGGCTTGTGTTCAAATTACAATATTTATATCTCATATTTAAATGGTGAAATATGGTTCAAAAAACACTGTGTAAACTTGCAGAATGACAAAAAAAAACATATTGTGTGGGCCAAACGAGGACAATGTGTTTAATCCATATACAAACTCTCTCCACTCATGGTGTGTTTATGAAAGAGGCCTGGGATCCATCTCATCATTAGTTTCCATTGAACTACTGTGTAAACATTGAGATAAACAGTTTACTTAAAGCTGCAACACTTATATTCTTTGCGTCAACAATGGATCATAGCATCACTTATATCTGATAAGAGCCACTAGTACTGACAAACCCACAGAGAATAATCGCACAAATCTGCAGGTCACATCAGGAGCATTGTGGCTTCTTTGAGCTCATGGTTTTGGTTTCATGGTTCATAGTGACAGTTCTGCTGTTCGGTTTCACTCTCATTGGGGGTGATGCCAGCTGCAGTGGGGCGAAAAGTTAGCAAAATAAATCTCCAAGAACTCTCAGACACTAAGAACCGGTTCGCAACAGCAAACAAAGAGGAGCATTTACCTGCTTAAGAGACAGATTTTCCCCTTAAGAGTATAAGTGAAGATCAAAACAGACATTAAGAGTGAATATAGGACTTTAGCCAGATGGTCGCAAACACTAAATGAATCCTAATGTTTCTTGTTGAATCTGTAAACAGGCAACTGTGTCCTGACCTCCCATCAACGTAAAAGGTGATGTCTGTCCTTGTTTCTGGAGCCCCACAGATAAACTTCTGGACAAGCTGTACCTTTCTACTGTTAAACACATCATCACAGTTGACTTGAGAAGTTTTCTCTGACATTCACAGCTCATGTAAAGAACCACTTCCTGCTCTCCTGGTTGCCCGAGAACCTGAATTCACACTGGATGGACCTTAAAAGAAAGGTCAGTTAAGTCAGGTGCACACTTTAGTTTTCTGTATACAGCTCACACACACACACACTCAAAGGTCAGCTGCTCCCCAGGGCACCTCTGACTGCTACTGTGATCAACAGGCTAAACCCTATGACCAGCCCCATGTGCAGCCTCCGCTCCACCTTCTCTTCTTCTTTTTTCCTCTCCCACCTCTCTGCCTTCCCATCACTCTCTATATCTGCATCTCCCATATCTGATATCTGTCTGTATGATGGCACAGGATCATTTTCTCTTGCTGGTCCACATCCAACAACTGACTTTTCTATAATCTGATCAATGCAGCTTAATGTCACAGAGGCCGTCTATCAAGCAGAGAAAAGGTCAGTGTGTCCATTCTGTGTAAATACCACATTAATGTAGTTCCCAGACTGTAAATAGGTCAAAGCATTAATTCGACCATTATGTCAACACAGTTTTTCCCATGCAAGAAAATAAAAACAAGCTAAATTCTGGTTTCGCTTTCGATTTTTGTGACAAAAGTCATAAAAGTCATAAAAGTTCACTTTTATGACTTTTGTGCGTACATCATGAAATCGTAAAAACAACAAATTCTCACGCTTAGTTATTTTAAAAGATTTCTCCCAATTAGAAACAACTTTGATAGCATCTTAAAACAATTCAAGACTGGTGTAATACTTAAAAATAATAACTTAAATAAAAACTACTTATTCATCAAACAATGCTCTAAACACAACATATGCCATGTGCCATAACAAAAGGGTGCAGAGTGGCTCATATTTGAGCATTTTTTAAGGCAACCGTTCTGTTAACTTTTTTAAAATAAATTAAGTCGTTGTTAGCATCATTATTATTATTATATAATTATAATAATAATAATAATAATAATAATAATAATAATAATAATAATTATTATTATTACTATTAAGATACTCAAATAGCCTAACTAAAGGCATTGGCAGTAGGCAGAGAGACGACACAGTTTATTCAGGGATGGTTCAACTTCACAAAGTGAGGCCCAATTTTGCAGATTTAGATCTCACTGCTGTGGGAATGAGGAGAAAAGATGTTCACACATTTTTTTTAACTACCTAGATAAGAAAAGTCTTTATAGATACGTGGCTGTCCTGAGGCGTTCTGTCCATGAGAGGAGCAGCCTATATGTATAAGATGAAGAGATCCTGCCTGGGTGACGTGACCACTGGATTTAAAATGTGTATTTTCCAACAGCACAGAATGACTGACAAGACATATTGAAATTCTAATTTCACAATATTAGGAAACATTGTCTTGAATCCGCCTGAGGGCTAACGTTTGCCCGACTGAAATGTTTGGAAAGGAACCATCGTTTCAGCTTGTCCGACCCGTTCACCCTGAGGAACAAATGTTTTAACTTAGATGACAAAACAAGCCCATTTATAAAACTCATGCTGCATCAATAAAGCTGCAAAAACCAACTGAAGCTATGTGCACTTGACATGATTTGTGATTTATGAGGCGAGTGGAGTCAAATAACAAAACATCTTTAAAGTGGAGAGTTCTAAGTGTCGGATGAGAGGAATGTGGACGGATGGATGGAGGCAATTGGAGGGTAGAGGGATAATCTAATGAAGGTGGTTCTCCATCATCTGTTTCCCCGGCAGCTGGAAACAAGGATGCTGATAAAGAGATGCTTGAAGCAAAGTGGGGTAAAGAGTCGGGGCTAATGGCGCACATTAGCGTAAAGCTGTTTGTGTGCCAATACAGTGGTGCTAATGCTGACATAAAGACACTCAGAGGCCTGGTGAGACATACAGGATGCACATTACAATGCATTTGCTTCAAGGAAGGACCCACATCAATTTACATTCCTCCAGAATCTCTGCAGAACGAAAACCAGATTTTAATCAATCATTTCCTGGATGACTTCCAATTTTTTAACCAACATAAATGAGGTACGAGCCTGTGGAAGTGCTTCCTGGAAAGGAGCTTTAATTTCTGTATGTAAGATTGTTTGATTGTTCAATTGCTTTCGGGGAAATATCCTCTTCTGCGTTGAAGGCAATAAATGAGTAAACGATCGGCGTCATCAGAATGTGCATGTGCCTCACAGCGTTAACATATTATCGTCCGTGAACCATAATCTGAATCGCTCTGAATGACTAAATCCTTTATGGGATAAAGTGCGGCGACGAAAGACGCCGCTGACAAATGGAAGGATGCGGTGAAAAAGAAAGGAGGGAAAACTGTCAAACTTTTCCCATTAGCGACCAAGTCAGCGTAAAATTGCTGAACATTCAGAGTGGAAAGCAAGGTTGTGCGTTTTACGGGCAATTTGACAAGGAGAAAAAATTATGTATGGCATTTGAGACAAAGCACAAAAAGAAGGGATCCACTGGTGTGTAAACAAACAGGTCTGAACATGCTACGGTGAGTGTTTGTCAAAAGTGTTGAAAGAAGTGATAAGGAAGTGGGAGGAGGACAAAACGAAACATGAGAGTAACTGTCTCACACACAGACACACACACACACACACACACACACACACACGCACACACATTTCTCAGGAAATACAACAGTTTCAAAGATCTGACTCATTGGCCGTGAAGTGCAAATTTCAACGGTAAATGACGGAATACAACATTGAATAAGAAAACAAAAAACAAATAACAAATAAGAACAGTAAACGAGAAAACGCAACTGAAAATCACACAACACAACAACAGATAATAAAACCCTACATTAAGAAATAACAAAGAAGAAAATGGCAAATAGCAAAACACAACAGCAAATGAAAACACAGATAGCAGATACCTCTCTTTTTCGCAAGAAGTACATGCCATCATGTTTTCATACTTGTTGCTGTGTTTAGTGATTTTTTTGGTGTGTTCTGTGATTTGCTGCTGTGATTTGCACTTCATGGCCACTGTACACACACACACACACACGCGCACACACACACACACACACACACACACACACACACACACACACACACACACACACACACACACACACACACACACACACACACACACACACACACCATGTCACAGCAGCTGGAGTTTTAATGAGTAATTGAAAGTGTCTTCCCGCTCACAAAGAGCGACACAAAGAGAGACACAAAGCACTTTCGCCAATTCAAACAAGTCCCTGAGAAATGAAAGGAAAACATTACGTGGGGGATCTCTCCTCGTCGGGGGGGGGGGGGGGCGGTTATCAATATTCTGCACCATGACAGGGGGGGGGAGCGAGATGGATGGGGCGCAGGAGGGAGTGAGACTTTAAAAAGGCACATTAATGGGCAGCACATAGTGAGAAGAGAGATGTGACAACGGGAAGCTCTAGTGACAGAGACAGGGACCAAAGGGTGAATGGATGAAAGAGAGAGGGACGAGGGAGGAGGAGTGACTATAGAGCACAGAACTGAGGCAAAACTGACAGATATGAAAAGAGAAAGGAGGCAACAGTGCGTTACATCTGGGAGAGGAGGCAGCGCCAAGACAGAAACAATATGCCCTTTCTTGTTGTTGGAGGCAAAGAAAAGGACAGGAAGGCAGCAGTGCACCATGGGAGTTCTGAGGCATTTCAACAGGGATGAAGAGAAGCAGGCTAATAACTGGGTTCAAATTAAAGGAACTTATTTGATGTCGACGATGAACTTTCGTCCATATCTGACTCTTTGGATGAGTCACGAACAGCAGCAACTCAAAATCACTCATAAAACAAACTCAGCAGTAAACTGTATATACATTTATATATATATATATATAGAGAGAGAGAGAGAGAGAGGGAGAGAGAGAGACTGTTCATAAAGAAAGGACGACATGTCGCCACTTCCTCCGACTATTCAGAAATGAAGCTAATTGTTCTGGAGATGAAGGAGCGCCATCTTTCGCATTTGGAGCCAGAGTCTGTGCAGTTGCCACCATTTGCGAGTCTGTGTCTGTCGATCATGTTTCACCCCATTTATTTTTCGGCTCTGAGATACACTGGCGACCTGTCCAGGGTGCAACCCGCCTTTGGCACAATGTCAGCTGGGATTGGCTCCAGTCCCCCATGCCAACCTCAAAGGATAAGCAGAATAGATAATGGATAATGGAAAATGGATAATGGATCAAAGTTAATGGATAATGGATAAAGGTTAATGGATAATGGATGATAAGGATAATAATTGATAACTTGTATCTAACTCCTTCATCAGATCCAACCTTTAACCTAATTTGTCCAATATGTCTATGTAGGCTAACACAATATGGTAATATGGTAAATATGATTATTATTAGTTGAAAGTACCACTGAGCTAAAGAAGAGCTTCCAAGACCTGTCAGTGCTGCTCTTTAGTCTCGGAAAAGTCTGATATGATCCGTCAGTGTTTCACTGATGTTTATTGGAAATCATTTCCCACTGACGGATTAACGTGAGGACGGCAGATGTGTTTTTTATACTGACAAATAAATATTTTGTTCATTGATAAATCGCACTGAGTTACAGCAGCTGTGGAGACGTGATTTGATGTGTGATTTTAGACTCAAATTACATCGATGATCTCTCTCCTGTCTCCCTCGCCTGTTTCGCTGCCACTGCTGCTTCTGTATATCAAACTATTTCACTTCCTCCCTTCACTTTCAGGAGATTAACGTCTCTCTTTCCTCCTCTTTCCCATATTCTCCAGTCGTCACCTCCGTCAGACCCATTTAACCAAAGATCTGATATGCCTCTTTTTTAACTTCAACTGCATGGTCTGGTAGGCACCACTTTTCCACGCCTAATAAGGAGAGAGAGCGGAGGTTTGAAGCCCAACCTCACACACATCGCTTCCCCAGTTTCATCCTCTGGCTTGTTATTATTGATTAATTACTATTCTGTATAAAATATTGAGAGATTAGTGTGAATGTGATTGATTTCTGGTGCTGCGTGTATCCAGCAGCGGCTTGAATAAAAACAGAGCTTCCTGTGATGAAGTGTCTGTCTGAGTTCACGGTGCTATCAACAATTCCTCACACACGGGTTCATGAGAAACTGCCCCGCCTCCGTTTTGGCTGCCTCCACGAATACGCTCAGGCTGAAGGTCACATTGAGGAGCCTGGCGAAGAAATTAGAGTTACTGACCCGAGACGAAACGACAAGTCCCCGCTTCTGTTTACCTCGTTTTGACCCGCAGCAGCTTTTAAAACACATTTCAAGTATATAATGATACAGCTTCAACCTGACAAAGCCTAATTTTGAGAAAAAAATGGAGCTCTGTGTCATGTGAGGACACAGAAGGCAAAAATAAGGTCAAATTAAAACAAAGGAGCCTGTGGCTGTAAAACATCCCCTGCACTGTGATTGCTATCTTCTGTATAAATAAGAGAATCATTTCCTGCTTCCTGTTTGGCTCCTAGAGTTGGGTGCGATTACTTTTTAAATGTAGTCAGTCACCGAATTCAAATCACATGGTCATTTTTAAAACAACTACAGAAGTTCAAAAGTACAACAATTTTACTTTCACTTAAATGAACAGGCACAAAATATTCCTGTTGTGAACGCGTCAGATCAAAGAATCTTCTTCTGGGTTCTTCATCTGTGAAACAAACAAACTCATGACAATCAACGTCATCATATTGTCTGTTTGCATTTGCATCATGTCATTTACTGCCCTCTTGTGGCTGCACATTGGCTTTTGTCTCTGGAATCGACCGTTGACTCTATTTCTCTTAATTCTGTGGATTTGTGTCCTATTGACAAAGGCTGGGTCTTATTGTCAATTACAACTTTTTTTTTCGCACGTTAAAACAAAATCCTGGGATCTTCGAAGGCTGAGTAACTATAGCTACAGATAAGTGTGCTCGTCAATATTCTTCTAACCCAGCTTCCACCATTCTCAGATCAGTAATAATCATGACTGTAAATGGTCATTCATGCATGTACCTGTGCATTAGCTCTTTTGCAGAGAGCCTGGCTCAGTTTCAGAAGTGTAAGAGAACGTATTGAGTCAGGAATATGTTGTCATATTTCCTCGATCAGGTGGTTTCTCTGTACGCGACTTTGCACATTGTCATTTGATACATTGTTATGTGATCCTCTGTTATTGAAATATTGATTTGTTGCTGCTTAGCTGCAGCCAAATGCCGCAGCAGGTTAGCGTAGCTCAAACAGCTATTATGTTGGTTTCAGACGTGAACTCCAGCGTCTGCCCTCATTGTCAAAAACTTGCGAATCTCGTAGTTTTTCCAAGTTGAAATCTTCTACGTGTATTAAACCTCTTTTTACAGATATTTCTTTTCTTTTTATTTCACTTGAGCTTCTGTTGCTTGTTAAAAAACGTCTGCACTCCAACTCGCTCTTTTTGAGTTGTCTGGACATTTTCCTGCTGTTTTCTCACATGGGCTCACTCGGACATGTTCTGGACATTTTATAAGGGGTTGGCAGGAAAAGTTCCGGGAGAATGTGAAGAGCAACTGACTCGGACATTTGCCTTCTCACATGCAGCCCGACTCTGGAAAATCTCAGGAAAATGTCCAGACTTCATTACATGTCTGAAAGCAGCTAAAGTCTAAACTCACTTTAGAGACAACAGTTTTTTTTAAATTTTTTATCTAATTGTTTAATCTGTACAATTGTTTATCTTTTTGAGGGATTTTCAGGAAAGAGGCAGAGCCACCACCGGAATAATGAATTTAAAACTAATTTAATGCGGCAGCCATTAGAGATGAGATCAAATAACAGTTGAGATAAAAAATACATGAGATGAGATAGTGAAGAGAATTAGGGGAGAGCTGCGGGTCCTATCCACAAAACTCCCTCTCTCAGCAATAGACCTTTTCTCACTCTTCCTAAATCACCGAGAATTAATTACAACACCAGTGATGTAGGTGCCAGCAGCTAATTTGCCGATCGGGTGATAGCGTCAGTGTGCGGATAAGGAAAAAGTGGAAAAGAAAGAGAGGGAGAGGGAGCTCTTGAGGAAACACACACTCGCACGTTACACGAGCGGCATACTGATTCACACACAAGACTTTCAAACAGGGTGTCGTTGGACTGGGAAGGGAGATCTCCACCTCTCCTCCCCTCGCCACCTTCTCGAGCTGGAGGGCGACACTGTGACGGAGTTGACTTGAACCCATTTTGGCTCCTCACTCATGTGAATCCTCATCCTCCGAGCTGTCCACAGAGTCCTGTCACAAAGATGCAGTGTAGCCCACACCACAGCTGTTGAAACACATTTTTTTCTCTCTCTCTCTCTCTCTCTCTCTCTCTCTCTCTCTCTCTCTCTCTCTCTCTCTCTGTCTTTCTTCCTGTGGGCTCTGGCATCACAGTGGGATAATTTTGAGGCTTCGCAGGCTCTCGGTTTCTCTCAAGTTCCCCCAACTGCTGTTTCATTCGTCCTCGAATAGCACCGCAGTCTCATAAAGGCAGACCGCCGCCTAATAAATTTACAATAAAGGCTATCTTACAGTACGTTACGCTACAACCTTCCCTGACCTCGCGTCTCTTCCCTTTACTCTTGCCTTTGTGTCCGCTACATGTAACGCCAGGGGACATCCTGTCACCGAGTGAATAGTGACTGTTCATCTCCGGGTACAGCTGTGCCCTCAGTGCCCTCTTTGTATGAGGCATATTCTGTAAGTAAAAGGCCATCCCAGTTGTTCTGAACCCCCCCCTGACCTGCTTCTTCTTCCACTCTCCAAGAGCTCACATATTCAGCAAAATGCAGCGAATTCGGTCTGAGTCTGGTCGAGGCTCAAGGTCGAGGTGCGGAGTTGTGACTGTAGCTTGAAGGTTGGCGCTCAAGTATTTGCTGCATCATTAAATTCCCATTTAAACAGGAAAGACAAGGCCTTTTTAAAGTTCTTCAGTCTTAAAGACACAAGCACTTGCTGACTCTATAGTGCTGGAAAAAGGTTTATCTGTAATCATGATAAAGAACATTACAGACAAACTCAATCTGGGTTTTATTTATTCGTAGCGACCCACAAGCTGGAGCGATGGAGACTGGAAGTCATGCAGATTTTATAATTAAAAACTGACAATCAGGACAATTAAAAGTAGGAGGTAGAGGATAGAAGTAACTTTTAAACTAAAGATTTCTATTATGATCAAACTAAAGATAATATGAACACATTTTCAGTTCACACTGCGGCACTGCTCATCACCGAGCTCATACCATCTCCACGGTGAAGCGTGGCAGTGCCAGCATGACTTGTTATGGGGATGGTTTTCTGCCAAATACAGAGAGGACCTTGAATAACCTGCAGCAGGGAGCACAAAACCTTAGACTGGGGAGACGGTGACCCAAAGTGGTTTTAGAACAAGTCTCTCACTGTCCGTCAGTGGACAAACACAAACCCCCACAGAGCCGACCTTTCTTGTGTGAAGCTTGTCGAGACTAACCCGAGAAGACTTGAATGGAAGATTTCAGTTTTTTGGGGTTTTTAATAATTCAACAAAAACTTTAAAAACAAGGTTTCCCTCTTTGAGTTCTGACCCCTTGATGAAGCCACTGTATGACCTGAAGTTAGAGGCTCCTATAACCTATGAAGCCAGTTTTAGACATAAACTCTGGAAAGTTGGGTGCGGACATTTTCAGTTTGCCTTTGCAAGAGATTGTCCAAGTCTGCTGATTTCACAACGAAGGGAATATTAAATCACGTCTTTCTAAATCTTTGTCAGCGTTTTCCACGTGTATGACACCTCTTTTTTTTTTTTAACCCTGACATATTTGTATTCTTAGAATTTCGAGAGTTCCTTAGAGTTTTGGTTCCAGATCTTTTCCTTGGGGGCTGGCAGGAAAAGTTACGTAAACATCCGATGCAAATTTGCGTCCTCACATACAGCATTTCCGGAAAATGTCTGGAGTTCATTGCATGTCTGGAAGCAGCTTAAGACTGTTATTTGACTTGCCTGCACCCCCTGTGAAAGTCCCACAGCGAAGAAAATGAATAGTGTTTTCAAGTACCTCTCTAGTTCACCATCAGGATGCTACCCCCACACCAGAGTTAACCCAATTTTCTGTCTGTCACAAACAGTAAGTGTAGCTACCGGCCTGCTGTTGTCAGCGCGGCAGACGGTTGGTGTTAAATTCCGAGATGTACCTCAACAGGTCGGATCGATGCCGTTCCTCTTAAAAGAGCAGATCTGATTAGTGCGACCTGCTGCGACTCTCCCACTCCCTTTTTCCATCAGCAACAGGAAAGCACTACCAGACACTTACTGTAAACAGATACACACAGCAACACACTTACTGTAAAACACATATACACACACACATACATACACACACACGCACGCACACTCCCAGAGAAAATTGGATGTTTGAGCCGCGCTCCAAGCAGCACTCAGTGAAAGTCAAGTGGTGACTCAGCAGACAGATAACAGAGAGAGGGAGACGCAGCAGAGAGGGGCTTTAAATTCAAGGTGCAGAGCTCGGTGCATGGAAACAATGAAACGATTCTTTTAAAGGGAAAGTGTCAAAGAGTAAAAATGACGATAAACCAAGCCGCCTGTCTTTTTGAACATCGTGTATCAACCCCCTGAATTACCTGTCTGCCCCTTTTTTGTTTGCACGTTTTCCCTCATCCGTTGTTTCTCTCTGACCTCAAAGCAAACACATCATCGTTCTTTTACTCTCAGTCCTCAGTGATTTGAAGACTCACTTCTGCCACCGTCGCCTGCTCTCTCCTCCGTCTACATCTCAGCTGCCCCCGTGTTGTTTCTTCTCTTCTTTCTTTCGATCTGTTTGACGCCCTCCTCTTCTCCCTCCCTCTGTTTCTCATTATTGCCTCCATAATGAGGTCAGAGCACAGGGTCAATTTAAAAAAAGCATTAAATTAAACAGCTTATCTGAGCCCCTTAATTATACACTGTTTTGTCTGTATCTGTAATGCACAAATAAATGCGTTTGAATTTTTATTGCATTTCCCCCGTATTTTCCTCAGCTCCGAGCTAATTCATTAAACGACTGAAATTAATTGTGTGTTCACGGGCTCTCTCAGTGCGTCTCTGTCTTTTCCCCCTTGTTTTTCCCTCGGTTTGGAGGATGCAATGTTTTTATACACACAACCAGACCATCCACACGCTCACTTATACGCATGCGGCCATTCCTCGTTGCTCTTACGGAGAGGCTAATTAAAAAACTTGGGGGCAGCGGTAAGTGAGATTCATGACACGTTGCAGACACGAGGCCGTACATCATACTTTGTGAGGTGGGCGACAGAAGCTGCCATTATTGGATCAGCACTGCTTCATTAAGTCCCCACACGACACAGGCGGCTACTAACGCCCGTGGATGGCAAGATGGAGCGAGGGGAGGAAGGACAAAAGCTGGGAGGGAGAGAGACACAGAGGAAGAAGTGGAGGGAAAGGGATGAGGGAAGGAGGGGAGAGAACCAACATGGTTGTATAAGATTGGGAAGAGACTAGAAATAAGAAACACTCTCAGGTCTGGGAATTATTTTTTCAGGCAGATAATCTGATTTAAGGAAACGATGAATTAGGGGAAATGGCCTGCGGCTTCCTGTTTACACTGCCTCGCTCAACATTTCCACAACAAACTCCGGCTCTGTGTTTGGCACATCTGTGTAAAACAACATCCAAATATTCTGAGATTGAATTCCATGCATTCGTCTGTTCATCCGACCATCTGTCCGTCTCATTTCCCCCAACAACTGTCGCCATTATTCCATCGATTAGACTGGAGTGATCAGAAGAATACAAAAACACCAGGAGCCATCATCTCAGCCTATTCACAAAACTCTACATATCTCCAATAAGGATACCTACCTACATAACCACCAGTGAACTGTAGTGAACTGGAAGCCACTGGCAAGCAGATGGTGCTGGTGCTATCTGGTGGCTGCACCGTGCATCACATCCTTGATCAAGCAGCATGGTTTTCATTTACCTTCATGTGACTGGGCATCAAACTTTATAGTTGCATATAATGGTGTTTTCAACCATTTGGGCTAAACATGCGCCTTCACATGCAGGAAGCTGTGGACCTGCAGCCCTCAGGCTCTAACCCGCCACATTAACTGACAACATCTGTAAACCACGTGTGGGAAAGGACGTGAACGTGGGATAGTTAATTATTATTTATCAAGCTAGAAACGCTGATATGGACCTTGTCTCCTTCACACTGTGCAAATATTAGGTGAATTAATCCCCCTCAACATTTTGGAGCTCGTTTCCCAAAGAGCCGATGCACATACTTCTATCTCAATTAAAATCTTTGCTGCTAATTAGAAGCTTCAGTGAGGAGGACAAATTGACACGTCATGCGTAGAAATTTCTGAAATGTGGTTTTTAATGAACACCAGACTCGACGTGGAGTCACAGGGTGCACTGGAAACTCTAAAAATATATCTGTGGCATCGTGGGCTAACGTCTCTCGTTCCCACGTCCCCGTTTCCGCCATCCGCCCTCGTCTCTTCTTCTTGTTGTTTAATTTGCACAATAGCTTTCATCCCCTGCAGCTGATTGGCTGAGTCCGAGCTGCTGTGTTTGTTTCCCACTGACACTTTTTTCCCATCACACACGGACGGCTAACGGACTGTGAGGAGATGTTCGCTGAATTTGAAATAATGTGCATTAATAAGAGTGTTCCACCTTTGACCTCTAATATAAATTCAATTTTCAATGTAGCTGCTAAATGGCTTCAAAATGGTTATAGTGAAAATGACTGTGATGTATTGAACTAATCATTTACTGTGGTTTTCAGATTACCTTTTGTTTCTATTAGTTTTCAGGGCCTCGACTTCACAATTCACAAAAATAATATAGTGGCAAATCAAAGCCATGTACCAAAATATTAATTCATTTTATGAATATAATTTTAACATACATTCATTGAAATATTTGTGGGGCGTAACTAATTCCATTTACTTTGTAACAGTACATTTTTTTATGTATCTGTACTTTAATTGAGTAGATTTACTTTCAGGTACTTTTCACTTTTACCCCCCCCCCCCCCCCCCCCACAACATATATCAGCAATAGATGTACTTTCTACTCCACTACATTTTTACAACGCACAGCCCTACATGTTCACATTGTCTTTATATATTTTTTAAAGTAATCAAGAGGGACACACCACCAATATACTAACTTATAGAATGTGCTTACTTAAAGTTGTTTGTGTCTATCTGTTTGATTTTTACTTCAGTAAAATGTTAGAATACTTCCTCCACCACTGCATTGAATTCATGTCAACATAATAGCAAAGTCAAACTAACAATAACCACAAAATTATACGCATTATTGTATCAATAACCTATAGCATCACCTGATAATATGTAATAACAAAGATATTTACCCGTCAATACTTCTAAAGCAGGACTTTTACTCATAAAAGAGTATTTCTACACTGTAGAATTTAGAAAAGCAAGCATAATACTTGATCCACCACATTTAGTGTGCGGACATGTGAGTAACATCGAGCTTCTCATTTCACTATTAGTGAATATTTTTAAAGTGTATTTCCCCAAAATGTAACTATTCCTTTAATTACACAAACTGACCTTTAGCTACAGATCAGTGCAGTAGATTAAATAACCAAACTTCATTTCAGTTAATTTGTAGATTTTTATTTCATTTTTTTATTCATAACAGCAAGAATCAATATAGCAATACAGGCCTCATGAAAAAATGTGCCAAGAACCTTCTTCTTCTCTTATCTATCAAAGTTGGCACACGACAGGTTCTGTTAATTACATTCATGACTTCAGTTCTTACACGTAGTTAATAAAACCTCAGCAAACTCATGCAGGTTCAGAAGGTGCCGCCCTCCACCTCTGTCACACATCTGCTCTCTTCACACACGTTTCATTCTGATGAGATTGTATTTTTATGGCTTTAGACTGTGACAATCAGTGGGTTTCTCTCTTTCTACAGCAGGCGAGCGGCATCGCCGACCTGACACATCCTTTCACGGGGCCCGGAACAGTAAAACAAGCAGAAACAAACCGCGGCAGAGGACAGAATACATCATATCGGCACTACAAGCAGAGAAAACAAACAACAAACAAAGAAAAAAAATTAAAGGTTCAGTTTTACACTATATCGTAAACGTAAGCATGCGTGCTTGTAGAAGATGAGAGATGACGAGAGATGATCAGGACAAAATTTCTAACCGACGACTTTATGACCAAACCGCTACGAAGTATTCCCGTCTGAAAATACGCTCTTTTATTAAATTCTGCTTGATGTTGAACCACATTCGTGTTTGGTCAGTTTCATCTACTAGAAGCACAGCTTACATGAACAGAAAGAACATACTTATAACTATGGTGTTTGTGTTGCATGTATTTTAACTCTCCAAGTGGTGAAACTTGAGCGAGTATATTCTCAGGAATCTTTTTTTTTTTTTCTCTAAATAAACCACTATTCTATTTTTGTATTTTTTTTTATATATATTTTATTCCATTACATTGATAGAATATTGTATACTGTAAATACATCTTTCTGTGTAACATGTTTTATCTTATTCAATATTACTGTGTCATGAGTTCTTTTTTTTTCCTTCTAAAACGGTATATGTAGTTTTTCCTTGAACATGCATTCCTCTCTGAGTAAAGTAAAGAGACAGGACATGTTGTGATTGGTTGGGCCTGGGAGGGCGCGGCCATGACACACAGACCTGTCCACACAGGCAGGTTCGGGGACCAGACAAACCCAGTCAGGCCCTCACGCTGGAGGGCAGTGGACGCCTCCTCCGGAAGGTTACCTGGCAAACTACAAGCTGCTGACAAAAAAGAAGAGCAACACTTGGCCTTTTTTTCTGAAACGGGTCGGAGCGTGAGAACTCGGCGCCCCTTTTTGATGCAAGCAATTTTGTTCAGCCTTTCATAAGATATTTTTTTTTTCGTTATCCTAGCAAAATTCCTTGTCGTTATAGACATCTTTTTTTTTTTTATTCAAAATAAGATCTCAATATACATGATTCTCTCTTTTTTGACTATGTACAGAAGTGCAAAAAAGTCAACCTTTATCGCCTTTATCGCCTCGAGATTTCCCCGCCCCCCCCCCCTCGTTGTTTGCAGTTGGCTGAGGAGGAGACGAGCGCGCGTACTCGCTTCACCTGATCCCGCCGGCAACGACGCCCCTGAAAAAGTGATCAAATATGCAGCTTGTTTTCCAACATGGCCCAATTTCCAGGGAGAGTAAAAATATTAAAACAATAGTTTACTATTTGAAATGGATACAGTAGAAAATAACATCTTTACTCTAAACATCTAAGAACTAGATTTTTTTATAATAGTCTGTTTTTTTTTTAATCTTATTATTTGACTAGTTACAAACCTTACAATCATTAAAATATTACTCGGTTATCGGCGACGGTTGCCACAGTGACAACTCTGCCTCTCTGTTCTATTATTTCATCACTGTTAGATACTCATATAAAACATCTTTGTTCAAAGAGGACAAAAAAAAGACTAGAGAAATTAACAATATGCATACAGTTCAACAATATGCATAACGTAGAAAATATTGAGTTTACAATCATAATCATACTCAAATTAACATTACATGGAATTTCAGGAAACTGTGCATGAGGAACACACAAACACACACTCTTTTTTTTTTTTTTAAACCTTATTTTCATTATAAGAAAGATAAATATTATAAGCCAAACTGAAAATTAGAACTAAGATCGACATGTCATCCGAACAAAATAAAGTGAAACACTCCTCGTCTAAAGGAAAAAAACCTACAGTAAGGTTAAGAAAACACTGACAAAAAAAAAGTGACAATTACATAGTGCTCTGTGTGTGTGTGTTAATATGGCGTGGATTAGGCAACTGGATGAGTCAAAATGGCATGTTGCATTGTGCTGACCCGATGGTACATTCTAAGGCTTTGGATGAGTAATACAATCGTTTATATTCTTGCCACTTTCCCTGTACTATCCACCGATTAAATATGCCTGAAGAACACCCAGAACACAACGACAACAGAAAGAAAACTCTTCTAGAGATCTACTCTAAACACCCGACCCTTCTGCCGACTCGCCTATGAGTCACCCGCGCGTTTTTTTTAAAAAGTCAGCCCCTCTAAACTCTACCCACAACATCTAACAACAGTGACACAAAAAACTTTGGCTGACTATCTGAAAACAGCTCTCAGGTAGATGTATTTAACAAATATTCATAAATATGTCAGACTATACACACACACACACACACACACACACACACACACACACACACACACACACACACACACACACACACACACACACACACACACACACACACACACACACACACACACACTCACACACACACACCACACTAACCTCTACCTTTACAACCTGCCTTTAAAATATGCATAACCATACAAATTAACACAAATCAGGTCATGCAAATCCCCTATCCATCGCCAGTTGCACCGTAGATTTTGAGTAATGTGTCTCACAGCAGTTTGGATACCGACTGATCGCCATGTTGTTTTAAAAGCTATTCGTTGTATCGTATAGCGCCATCGTCGCTAATGGGAGAGTCTTTGGTCTCCGCCGCTCAGGACGAGACCTCGCATACAACTCAATAGACTCAACGAGCACAACTGACCTAAACCGTGAAGAATTAAAAATCAAAAAAACCTATTCAGTCAGTAGATCTGAGTAAAGCAGACAATCTGGGGGGGGGGGATCTAATCAGCAGTGGGTCTGTTTGGAATCCCAGGTACTGACAGGTCACGGCGCCGGACGCTACATGTTGCCCCGTGAGAGAAACTAGAGAAGGATTAAAGGGAATCGTTGAGTTTGATACTTTGCAACACTGCTTGAATACCATTCGTGTGTTTTACGGATGTGTGGCACTTCACTGGGTCGCCTGCAAGGTTAAAGACATGTGCTTAAAAGACAGAAAGGTAGGCTACAAAGGTTTGAAAGACACCTCACACACATTCAGTTGCTATTTCGCCTCTGAGTGCACTCATGTAATTTCCCTTATCATTGGTTTTATAACAGAACAAAAATCGTAACGAAAATCAGCGTGCATGCATATGTGATTCAGTAAGATCATTAGTTTTCTTTGAACTGAAATACAAGGTGCACCTCTGTGTAAACAAATGAACACGTTTGAGTCAAAGACCAACAATCGATGAGCTAAACAAACACCATAAGTCATGATTCTTGGTCAATGGACGTACCAATACAACAGTCGATTGTTTTCCTCTCGACTGCTCCGCGCGTTTACCTCATTTTCACATTCAAAGTGTGTCCGGTGAATAAAGGTAAGTGGCCTCTACAGAGCGAAAGGCAGTCTGTAATGCAAATTATGTTCTATTCTGTTGTTGTCGTGTAATAGTGTGCATGAAATACACAAGAAAACGATCCTGACAAAAACTGTGCCTCCTATGTTAACATGCAGATTTATTCCAAACCAGTCCGGGTTCTGGTTCCTCTTCGCTTGATGTTACAGGCATGAAGGGTGACTGCTCATCTCGGAATCCACGCCAGCACGCTCCCGTTTCCATCTGGGGAGACGTTCACAAGACGCAGCGAATTACAAGTAAATCACAAGGACAGCTTGCAACAAAGAGTTTGGCTGAGTTTGTAATTGTCTTGAAATCTGAGCCTGTTGTTTGACATCAAAGGCAAGGTTTCAACAAGAGACAGACAAAAACATAAATCCTGGACAATTCTGCAAAAGCCCAAATTACGATGTTTATTTTAATCTCTACTGACAAAATACATTACATGCTATGATATGATTAACGTTAGAAAAATGTCATGGTTTCGTCAAATTACCATGATGGCTTAGGCAAGTCAAACACATGTGGTTTGACCTTTGCTGCTGCAGTCACATCAGTAACCACACTCTTTTCCTAACTGATGTGACTGCAGCTTCAGAGGTCAAACCAGAAGCACCACAGACATCTGCATCCCCCTCCAACGGGTGTGTGTGTGTGTGTGTGTGTGTGTGTGTGTGTGTGTGTGTGTGTGTGTGTGTGTGTGTGTGTGTGTGTGTGTGTGTTCATTCCGTTATGAGCAGTGTGAGTGATTGGTGGTTGCACCGAGGCCACAAAAATCTTGTGTAGAGTGAATTAAATCCAAAGCTCCCACTGTAGATTTGTGGAATACTGAGCCGAGTTGATGTTAATGTCACATAATAATGACGTAACATTCAGTTTGTGTATCAATAAACATAATCTTTCATATAAATAAATTGAGGACAATCCAATTTACTTACCTGAGCGTTTTTTAAACTTCTTATTTATTTTGCCATTTTTCAAACATGAACATGAAACTAAACCTCATCTGTAGAAGGAAGCAGCGAGTTGTGCACACAACCACAAAACATCCGCAGTGGCCAAGTGACACCCAGCAAACAGGAAACAAATGGATCTTGCTCAAAGGAAATCGTTTTGCATTTTGAGAAATAGGCAGATTTGCTATTCCTGATTTCCTGCAGTTGCTGTGAGGTTAAGTCTTACTCCCTTTGCAGAGTAGGTTGTGTTTTCATCCATATTTGTTTGTTGTTAGTTCGTACAATTACGCAACAATGACTCATGAAATTACCATTAAACTTGATGGGAGGATGCAGTATGAGTCATTAAATTGTGGTGAGGATCCAGATCAGGGGACAAATCCTTATAACTTTGTTTATCACAATGTTAAAACTTTACGAGATAGGATTTTTCAACATTTTGCCAGAATAATTAAAGTATCTTGATGAGAAAATGTTCATGAGTGTGTCAAACGAGGTGCAGATCCAAATGAACATCTGGATCTAGTAAATTTAAATGTGGTTTCATCAGGGGACTGTTGGGCCTTGGCAGAGTTTTGCAGCCTCTGAGTCCCAATCAAGTTGTTTTTATAGTTTAAATGTTTTATGGATTAAACAGAAACATATAACATGACATTTTTCTTTTCTTTTAGATTGTTAGCCAGCTATTGGCTGTAGCTTCGTATTTAACCTACAGACAGAAGAATGGTCTTAATCTTCTCATCTAACTAAGATTTATTCCTTTAGTTTCTGCATCTCTTGAACAAGTAGGATAGCAGCAAAGATTTTACAAAAATTCTCTTGACTTTGTTGCTGAATAAAATTTCTTGTGTTTCAACTCATTTATGTCATAGTTTAAAAGCTGTTCCGGAGAAAAATAACAGAATTCATTGGTCCAAATGTGGTATGTGTGCGATGTTGGCGAATGATGTGATACATACTGTTCTGATTGAGACTCCTACATCTGGGTCACATACTTGTGACTAGTCAGATGCTCAGCAGATATCATTGGAATCTGATTGAGAGGGAGGACAAGAGGGGGAGAGAGGAGAGGGGGAGAGAGGGAGGGAGACGGAGACATTAGTTGAAATGAGGACAAACACCACTCCTACCCAAATTGATGATAAAATATGCATAGTAATTATCTAAATAAACACATGCTCTGAATAGCCTCTAAAGATCAGAGATGGGCCATGTGCATTCATGCATTTTTCATCATGAAGCACTTTGAAATCATGTGATAAAAATATAATAATAAACTAACAGACACTGAAAAGTCAGAAGTGAGAGAGAGCAGCGGAGGTGCAAACCTGATTGGCTGTTGCGGTTGCAAAGGGAACACTTGTGGCAGATGTAGCGCCTGCAGACACAGTGGCTTGAGTAGCACCGTGCATCATGGGTACTTGGAGGGAAAGATCACACAGGCAGTTGAACCAGAGCAGATTAAAAGCTTTTTTAACTTTAATTTTTTGAAGTAAACACTTCATATACACGTCTCTCTATAGAATGTTAATAAACATGAGAAAACCTAATGAACAAAAAAGTCAACACCAAAGATCTGAGTTAAGAAATATGCATGTGGAGGAAGAAACATCTGGGAAATATTTTAGAGCGCAAGGTAACTGGAAAAATTGAAGAGAAAAATGCAAACAGTATTTTAGAACAATTCAATGCAAGTTAACTGGTTGTTTATCTCTAAAAAAATTAATACATTTGAATTACCATAAAGAAATAATACAAAAATGAAACAATCACTTCTACCTCCACCAGTAAGGATTCCTCATGTTTTTATAGCACATATAACCAGACAGTGTAAGGAGGTGGTGTAGAAATTAAAGATCAGGGGTGTTTGGGGATTTTGAACTGCAACAAGCATTTGGTGACAGACACACTGGGGCAGAGCAAAGACAAGTTCCTTCCAAATCCACAGAGATGAAACACATAAACAACTCCAGAGTGGAATTACAACTGTCTAAGTTTAAAATCTGAAAAAATGGAGAATGTGCTCACATCGTGTGGTGAGTTGAATGACATGTGAGAGACCAAACTGGGCTCAAAGAATGATGGGTAAGGAAAGCTGGCACCTACCAACACTTGTTGCAGGTGTCATGCAAAATATCGAGCCTGCCCATCATGCATTGCAACAGGGAGTGGAGTGAATAGGGGGGGAGAAGAAATCAAGAAAAACAGATTACAAGTGTTATAAAGTCAAACAGTATTGGATTCAAACTGTGTTCTGAATACGTTAAATCATTTTACCCTGATACAACAGTTCAAAGTGATTATGTAACAATATTGATTACTGATAATTACACAGCACGCACACACACACACACACACACACACACACACACACACACACACACACACACATTCTGCACGACAAAGGAAGAGTATGCATGAAAAGTGAGGAGAGTAATGGTTGTCCACCCGTCCAGCCCCAGTTCACCGTTTAACTGCTCAGTTAAGTGAGGGGCAAATAAAACGTTATCCCATTTTGCAGTTAGCAGCACGGCAGCTGTTTGCACGGGGGGAGTTTTGAGTGACCTGCTTTCACAGTCCTCTGGAGTGTGTTGCACTGACCTGACAGGCGAATAGTGCCAAACATGTGAGGATCTGAGAAGCTGTATCGCTCACAGACGGGAATCGATGGCAGGCTATTCTTAGGCTGTCAGATGAGAATATGGGACGCAGTGTAAGACGACTATGTGGTGGCCAGAGGAGAGTGGTTCAAATGAGGCGCGTGTGCATGTATATTTAGGACATGATCTCCACTGGGGATGGAGGGGAGGCCCGTTCCTTCAATTTTCAGAAACAGTTCAAGTTTGATTCCCTCAATGAAATACAACTTTCTAAACTGTGTCATCTGTCAAAATTAGGTCAAGAGAAAAGAGGTTAATTCATATGTTGACTGATTATCTCGTCCGCCTTGTTATTCTGCCTTTAATGATACGCTCCACAATGGTTTTGCCTGTCAGTCGTCAATAATAATAATGATAATAGTAATAACAACAATAATGAAAGTTGATATATGATATATAGTTGTAGATATATAAATTAATAGAATTGACATGTATATTTCCGTCTGTTTTTTGTAAGTAGTCTGTTTCAAGGGGAATACGCAAAAACTAATCACCAAATTTCCACGGAACTCGGTGGGAGCAAATAGACATTTTCACCGATTTCTTCAGGAATAATTCATGGATCTTGATGTGAAAAAAAAGAAATATTGAGGGATTTGAAATCTACACTGTATGGGTGTGTGCATTTTTGGTTTGATTGAATTTAAGGAGGCTGTTTATTCTATTTAAAGGTGTTAGATTAAGCCATTTACTAATACTGCTATTAGCTGTATAAGTAGTCGACTGTTATCATAGTGGCAGGTACAAAGACTAATTCTATCACAATGTGTGATACTACACCTATACTACTATAATAACTATGAAACAAAGTCCTACTAAATACCGATATGTGCAGAAAGTAGGAGTTACAGTATCTTAAAAAAACAACAGCCCACACACCCATGCAGACCACACATGTACGACAATGTAAATTTTTCCATGTTTTCACCAACAATGAAATCACACACTCATTCAGTCATTCGCAACTAATGCCAAAACATAATGAGAAACTTCATGTGATTTGATTTAACAGTCGTGGTGAAATCACTGCCACAAACATAGGGTTAGAGAAGAGTCTCACCTGATGGTATGAAGGCAGCCTGCTGCTGAAACTGCATGTTGGCCAGGGCCTGTTGGTACTGGAATATGCCAGCGTTGAACATAGTGGTGGCACCGTTGGCTTTTTCAAGTGCAGGTCTCTTTGGTAAAGGAGGCAAAACGGGAGGGAGCCCCTGATGAGGGGACAACACCAAAATAAAGGGACGGGAAAGTGAAGGAAATCAAACAGATGGTAGCGGTGACATCCAGGACAGAGAGAAGAAGAAGAAATTCATTAGAAGATAAAGTTTCCAGACCGCGATCACAAACACCGGCAGGCAAGCAGTGGACTACACTACCTCTGTCAGAGCAAGACACGGTGGTGCTAGCTGTGATCTTTCTAGTGACGACGACAAGGAAACAATCCTCAGCACAATGTCCTCAACATTATGATAGGATTTGATGATAGTACAGCACAAAATGTAATTACTTTGAACTAGATCTTTCTGTGAAGATAACTAACAAAAAAATATTGTATTGATTGTTGGACCAACAACAGGAATGATGTAGTTAGAGGAAGCTGCACTGCCAACTCCATGAGAACTAACACTATAAGCCATGTTAAGACTGTCGCGACACCTCCTACACAGTTTTACATGCATATGGGAAGTGACAACATCATGCAAACACTAAATCACCTTGTTAAAATACTACATTTCCATGCTACTAGTAATTGATTAGGATATTCACCTATAGGGTGATCAACTGACCATTGACTGTGAAATACAAAGTCTTGAAGTCATTTTCTTTTTTTTCAAATAAAAATTCAAATTGATCAATTTGTTTAATGCTACAATGTGCGATCAGTTCATCACCCCTGAGTGTTTTTCTCAGTTTAGATCATTAAATATCTACTGTATTAAAAGTACTCAAGTCTATGTACTCAACCACAGCTACATGCCAAGCTAAAAGGTGAATAGTAATAGTCATAGTACCAGGTCAAAAGTTGCGTCGAGGGGTCGCTTCAGTGATTTGACAGCCGACTGATTCTTAATTAGCAGGCAGCGAACACATGATGGCAATGGGGCCAATGGGGTTCAAGCGCAATAACATAAACCAGCAAGCGGAGGTGCATCATGGGGGCAGCAGTGCAGTGTGGGTTGGTGAAAATACAAACAAAAAAACAAACAAACAAATAAAAAAACAAATCATTGGAATGCAATATACAACAATAACAAGACTAGGGCAGGCACATTAATGGCTGTAGTGTTACTGAGAAGAATTGTGGCCCTTCACATAACTTATTGTCAGAGTTCAACTTTAACCTTGTGAACAGGAGTGTTCTCGTCCAGAAAGGAGGATTAACCTGTTTTCTTGAATTCTGATTGAAGTAAATTGACTATGAATAAAATATATAAAAACCTGGCCCCTGCCTCAGATACTGTTTGTACTTAGTAGTACTTACTTATATGCTTACAACTGCTGACTATGATATGAGGTCTCCGCACCGCTTTATGTCATCAATGTAAATGTGTTGTGTGGTATGGGTCAAGGAAGAAAACCTTAAATTCTGATGCAGATCAGGAGGCAGACATTTTTCTTTATGTTCTTTAACATTGTGAGAAAGGATGTTTTAGCATTACAAAACATTTTCATTGATTTCTCAGAGCATAATTCATTAGTATTTGGTGCAGATCCAAATAAGAATCCAAATAAATGTGGTTTCATAAAGGGACTGTTGCAAGTGCCTTTCTAGTTGTCTCGTTTATTCAACTTTACTTTTTGCTGTAAATATTTTATATATATTTTATTATGTTTGCTGTATTTATATATATATATATATTGTCTTTCATATCCATTGTTTGTGCACTTGAACAGAATTATATGTTAATAACCAGGAAGTATAAATAGGGGAGAGGTTAAAAGATAATTAATTGGTGTGGTATACAAGATCCTGTTAGCTTTGATTTGAATCAAATCTATTTAATATGTCCTTTTAAATATACTAGGGGAAAAAAGTATTCCATTATTTATGTATACTGCTTTAAAACAGCTATTGAAGATAATTCAATCCATATATTTCCGCCACTAATTGTCATTCAAAATGCCATTCAAGCTAATTAAGTCTAAAAGGTTATCGTATGAGTAATTTGATTAACTGTAAAAGGTTAACTGAAATCAAGCACACCCTCTTTTCTGGATTACCTGCTGCATAATACCATCTACAGTGCAAAACCCAGTTGTGTCCTTTGATAGAACATAATCAGTGCATAGCAGAAACAAGATCAGAATGAATGGTACTTAATAATTTAACACAGCTACTGGCTGTGAACTGACAGCGAAATGTACAACTAACAAAGCAGCAAAACAAGGAGTAGCAGGAGGCGGCGAGCAGGAGGCTCAGTCACATACTGGCATGATCGCTACAGCCTGCTGCTGATAAAGCACACATCCACTCTCAGTGCGGATCGAGTCGGAGCTGCAGAGAGCAGGAACAGCGCAGACTGGAATGTGTGCTCGGAGCTTGAGTAGAAGCACATGGGAGAAGATGTTGACTGAAACAGAGCTTGTTGTATACATGTGCTCCAACTCAGAGAGGGTGTACCCAGGTCATGTTTATCAAGCTGACATTAGAGGGGCTTAACGATTTATTTTAGGTCATCGTATAAAATCAACACTGGTTCGTCCTTTGACTTTTGGTTTTATTTGATGTATTTTGATTAAACACTGTATATGAAGATGGACGACATGTCAAGCGAAGCCAAAGCGTCTCGGTCGCCCCCTGGTGGCTGACTGCAGTATAGGTCAGAAGTCCTGTCTCCTCTATGTTAGCAGAGAGGTCGGTACCACACTAAAAAGTCAAAAAACATAAAAGTACTTCTTATCACACTGATGTTTGTTCAGGGGCTCAAGTTTATGATGACTTTGGTTTAAATAAGTTTTTGATGCTTTAAAAAGGAGGTGAAATGTCATGTTTGACGGCTGAGACTGACTCATGTTGATCAAGCGAGCGTATCGGCGGGACCCTGCTATCCCTGCTGCCTCCCCTGATCGCTACTACGCAGGCTCTAGCTCCAAATGCTTGAGATGGCAGTGTTCTCATCCAGGATACTTTGACTTCGTTTCTGGATTGTGGCAGGAAGTAGAGATGTGTCGTCCATCTTTATATAGAATCTATGGTTCTGACTGGCGTTAGTTCCTGTTGCTGCATAGGGCTGAGGATGCTACGGTGCTTTAGCTGTTCCTTTGTTTGAGTCCTGCCTCATTGTGTAATCTGTGGACAGATATACGTACCATGGCTGCAGCGGCCGCAGCCTGGTTGACTTGGTGTTGGGCGGCTTTAATCTTGGCCTGCAGGTGAGCTGGAGGGTGGAAGTACTTGCACTTCTCCCTCGTGCAGCGGCCCTTTATGTAGTCCATGCACACAGTGACTGTGTTGTCGTTGGTGTCGATCATAGTGCTGTCTGACGGGTGGGCAAAGCGACAGTCATTCTCCCCGCGTGTACAGTTACCCCGCTGGTATTCCCGACACACCTGAAGAACACACAATTTACACCCATTATTTTGTTCATCCATCCATCTTTCTATCATCTGTATCATTATCCTTTAAGGGTTGTGGGGAGCCTGGAGCCAACCCCCGCTGACATTGGGCGAGAGGGTTCACCCTGGACAGGTTGCCAGCATATCACAGGGCTGACATAGACATACAAGCATTCACACTCTTGTTCACACCTACACTGACAATTTTGAGTCAATGTGCATGTCATCTAACTGTGGGAAATGCAGAAAACCCACATAGACACAAGGAGAACATGTAAACTCCACAGAAAAAGCCACTGGCTGAACCTGGATTCGAGCCAATGCAATTTTTGCTGTGGGATGACACTGCACCATGCACCGTGCCGCCACTACTCTTTGCATGATATTGAGAATTTGACCATAAACACAAACACACACACACTCTCTAACGCACACACCCGGCGCACACACAACCATTATGGAGTTACTGTTCACTTTACTGCACATTTGATGAAGTAATCAATCTGTCCAATCATTTCTTGACAATCGCTTTACCAGACAGAGCTAACCAATCTTAATGACAGGTCTGGCCATTACTGTTGATTGATAAGCAGAACAGAATGTAACCAGCGTTTACAGACACATCAATCACACAAACTTTATCCATTATTCAAATGAGCTGTGGTGCTGTGTTCTTTTTCCGATAAAAGACAGAAGGGGGCAGCACCTGCATGAGCAGTTAGGGAAGTGATTGCCTCAGCCTGAATGTAGTGGCTCAATGAGGCTCATGGGAAATATGAGGCTGGTTACCATCAAGGGAGGCTGCAGCTGACGTAATCAGCAGCCCACACCGAATAACTCTCTCTCTTTCTCTCTCTCACACACACACACACACACACACACACACACACACACACACACACACACACACACACACAAGGTGGGTGCACTCGTAAATTACGAGGCACCATTTTTTGTCCAGAATTACCTTTTTGTTGCTCTAAAGAGCTGCTCCACAGCTAAATATCTGTCCTGTCCTGCACCAAATGAAATGGAATTTCACGGCGCTCTGTATCGATCTATCAGTTATTGTGATAGAACAAGCCATTTACCAAATGTCTGTTTACCAGTCTCGCTGTCTGCATGTATAAAAGATTTGATTTGTGTCGGACCGACCGCTAGGCAAAAGGCCACCGGTGCAACTACCCCTGCTCCGTCTCCTGTCATGACAGCTCATCATCCACAATCACGGGTCGGTGTGAGCGATGGGCTGGGATTCTCTCTCTCTGTCTGTCTCCTCTTTCGCTCATGTACGTCTGACATACACACACACACACACACACACACACACACACACACACACACATTCACATAGAAATAAACACTTACACACACACCTGCACACATTAATTCCCCACTACTGTTCCCATCACCACTGCTGCTCCTCGTCTTATTAAAAAAAAGAAAAGAAATCAGACTGCCTTGTTGTCAGGCAGATGTTGGGAGAGGCAGGTGAGGGAGGGAGGAAACAAGGGAGAGAAGTAAAAACGTAAGAGTGGTGGATGAATAAACAGCGAGAGAGATGGCGATCAAATAGAGAGAAAACTAAATGGAGGCAATCTGATGTTCTGTGAACAAGGTGTGCTCTAGTGGCTAATCGTGCATTAGAGAGAGCTAACCCTCTGAAAGTGCTTAGTTGGACAAACAAATAAAGGGCCTGTTAATCATATTTCCGTCCCCATGGTTACTGTCTCTCGGGGCCATTTACATCGCCAATGTTGCAGGTAAGCAACGTATGATTTTATGAAAGCTAAAAAATGCTGCAGTGTTGCTCCAAGACGGGGAGACTGGAAAAATATTTCTCAGCAAAACAGTCTGGAGGATTTTCTTCTAAAATAGGAATTGCTCTCCGCCTCATTGAAACAGTAACATATCCACTGGCTGGTATGTGTGTCAGTCCACAGAATCTCAGCTATGTTTATTTTGAGCTACACACGAGGAACTAAAATATGGCTGGCTAAAATATGGCTGGCCCTTTTCTCCAGGATATTTTTAGCAGAACTAGTTCCTGACAAATTAGGCTAAGACTTAAATTCCAATAAAAAAAAAAAGCCTCGCTAGTACACACAAGCTGACCACAACAGGCAGAGTCAAACACTGGGTTGAAAAAGAGCAGATTCTGTCTCAACTGCCAATGATTTCATTTTGGTTACTAAATATTTCATATCTGTCTTGTGTGTTTACGAGACTTTGATAACATTACATTACATTTTATTTAGCTGACGGTTTTATCCAAAGCTACTTACAATAAGTGCATTCAACCATGAGGGTACAAACCCAGAACAACAAGAATCATGTAAGTACATTAGCTTCAAAAAAGCCAAACTACAAGTGCGACATGTAAGTGCAACATATAAGTGCTACTTGACTTAGACCATCTTCTTAGCCGCGGTCTAGTCAGAAAAGATGTGTTTTTAGTTTGCGGCGGAAGATGTGTAGACTTTCTGCTGTCCTCATCTCAATGCAGAGTTCGTTCCACCATTATGGAGCCAAGAGAGAAAACAGTTGTGATTTTGTTGAGTGGCTAGCAGCAAGCCGATTGGCCAATGTAGAGCGGAGTGGACGGGCTTTGGTGTAAGGTTTAACCATGTCATGGATGTCGACTGGACCCGATCCGTTGGCAGCACGGTGCGCAAGTAACAGTGTCTTGAAGCGAATGGGGGCAGCCTCTGGTAACCAGTGAAGGGAGCGGAGGAGCGGTGTAGTGTGAGAGAACTTAGGTAGGTTGAAGAACTTTCAAGCTGCTGCATTCTGGATGAGCTGCAGAGGTCGGATGGCACTAGCAGGCAGACCAGCCAGGAGGAGTTGCAGTAGTCTATGCTTGAGATGACTGGACCAGAACCTGTGCCGCCTTCTGAGTGAGAAGGGGACGTATAATCCTGATGTTGTGCAGCATGTATTTACACGATTGGGTTGTTGCAGTTATGTTGGCGGTAATGAAGAGTTGGTTGTCGAGTGTCACACCCAGGTTTCTTGCGGTCTGGGTGGGGGCTACCACAGAGTTGTCGATGGCAATAGTAAGGTCATGAGTGGAAGAGCCCTTCCCTGGAATGAAAAGTAGCTTGGTATTGTAAAAGTTGATTTTAAGTGGTGTGCGGACATCCACTGAGAGATGTCAGTCAGACAAGCAGAGATTTGTGCTGCTACCTGTGTTTCAGACTGGGCAAAAGAGAGAATTAGTTAGGTGTCATCTGTGTAGCTGTCGTAGGAAAAACCATGTGAGTGAATAGCAGAGCCAAGAGAGTTGGTGTAAGGAAAAAAGGAGGGGACCCAGGACGGAACCTTGAGGGACCCCAGTAGTGAAAGGACAAGGTTCTGACACAGATCCTATCCAAGTTACCCGGTAGGTACGGTCGGGGTTGAGGTAGGATGTGAGCAGGGAGAGTGCAGAGCCTGAGACACACTCAAATCCTGAAGCGAGAAAATAAGGATCTGGTGGTTCATCGTTTCAAATGCAGCAGAAATGTCCAGAAGGATTAAGACCACAGAGGAGAGAGAGGCTGCTCTAGCAGTGTGAAGTTTGGTACAGAATTTGTCAGAGAATCTTCTCAGTCCTCGGTCTGCAACAAGACCTGCATGTTCTTCTTCTATTAAAGATACAATATGGAACAAAAAAAAATGAAATGTCTAAAACGACTACATCTACGTCATATATTTTATTGGCTTGTGTACTTACAGAGAAATCCTCAATTTCATTCAAGGTAACAGGACGTTTCATTTTGGCTGCCTTTGATTTCCCCGTCTCTCTTCTAACTTCTGAGACAAACAAAGTATGATGGAGGAAAAACACACATCTAGCTAGAGAGCAGTTTTTTCATTAGGCTGTTTGTATTACTTAGTCATAATGGATCCCGATTATTCATTGCCATTTACTGTGTAACATGAATAAAACTTTAATATATTAACCCACCCTGGCCCAATCAGGTAGATTTTCTTCGGCAATAGTGAAGACAACAACTCCCAGGATCCCATGCTGCTTCGGGACGTCATAAACTAGGTAAACAATGTTGTTATTGTTTTGATTGAGGGACCCCTATTGGCAGAAGTTGTACATTTAACAACATCTTCTCAGTTCCAAATTTCTACAACTTCTCACCAGTTATGACTCATCTATAAAATCCAATCACCACTCTTCTCTGTTGTCTTTGTAGGTCGACAAATTGATTTCCAATCGCCTCCTCCATCTTTTTTTTTCCTGTCACTGACCCTTCCCCTCGCTCTGCATGTCGTCCACTCGTTAATCGAGCCAAGAGACTTCCTCTGCCTCACCTCCTCACTACCCGACGCTACATCTTAAATGTAACCTCCTATTGTACTTGCACGCCTCCTGCCTGCCTCCAACGATTTCCCCATTATTCCACTGCGAGTGTTTCCTGGCTGGGGCTACATAAGGGATGGGATTGACTTACTGTCCGATTAATGATTATCCGAACACAACACAACACTTATCAGGTTCCATGAATGACTGTTTTTACAGAGGAATTAAAGATTTTTCTGAAAATTAAACACTGGTTCGGCATTACATGAGCTTGTGCGGAACAATGTTTTCTCCTGAGTGTTGATGGGATGCAACATCGACACAGTTGTTTGTGGAGATACTCTCATTAGTGCCTTTTTCTCTTTGCTCAAGTCTGGGTAATGACTGTATTATGGTAATGGTTATACAGTAGTTACTGTAACAGACTCTTTACCAGACACGTAATTAAAGTCTACAAACAGAAGCTGTTGAAGACTTTCCAACCCTTGCCTTAAATATTCAAATAGGCTCAGCCCACATCTCGGAGCCCAATCTGTTTGCATAGATGGGAAAACGATCCTCAGTGGGTGCAGTGTTTACTAGAGTTTTGTTAGTCCATCTTTTAATCTGTGAAAGATATGAAAGTGACAAAATAATTATGCAAATCCCCTCGACTGTGTGATCAGTGGTGTGTGTGTGTGAATGTGGTCATATTTCATCCCACTTGAGACCAAGAGTGTAAATGCTTGTGTCTCTCACCTCCAGTCTGTCTGTTCTCATGAGCTTCTGTGCGGCGGCGGCAGCAGCAACAGGGACGTTGTGGTTGCTGGTGACCAGTATGGGAGCACTGGGCAACATGTCGGCGGGTATCATGCCAGGCGACACAGGGCCAAGGTAGGGGTTAAACGCCGCATTGGCGTTGGTTGCAAGGCTGGGTGTGACTGAAAACATGGGCTGCGGGCACACGGAAAATGAGAGAGTCAGTCAACGATGAGCATAATTGAGCAAAATCATCCCACAACGTCTATTTATAAAGAGGTGAATATTTTACTACATATACCAAAGGGTAAAATGGCATTGTTGGCAACCATGTGACGGTAGTAGTGAGACATGTATGCCATTATCAAAAGCTAAGGGAAGTATAGGATGTGTGAATGTGGACAGAAAGAATAAGGCAAAAACAGACAATTACTGAGGGTACATCTGAAGATTATTTTTCTCGTTTGATGGCTGCTTGTCTTTCATTTGCTCAAACACAAAGAGTATAGGCCTCGGCTCTATGTACGTTGCTTCCTACTTCACACACTTCATACACCAGAGATCATTAAAGAGTAACAAGGATGAGGGACCTCCCGCTGTGTGCGCAGGCTCTGCGGGAGGAGAGGTGCTACACTGTACAGCGATGTATGTGTTGTGTGCTGCAGTTTGAAAGAGTCAAAGCCCTGCTGACAGCTTCCCCTGACAATCTCCTAGAGGAACGACTGTGCTAGCTGACGTAGCACACTGCAAGTTTCCCCTGCACGTTCCTGACCCTAGCCCCCGCCTGAGGATTGTCTCTTGAGCCCCTGCCAACACGACACAGTGAGTAATAGAACAACAGCAGCCAGAGCTGGACATCTGCATTCCTCCCAAAACCTCACCGCTGCTCTGGGATGAGTCAGGAAACCAGGAGTAATGTTGTGGACTTTCTAATTCTTCTGCCTTCTGTAATGTCTGAGGAATTACGTCCTATCTCAACTTCCTCTGTACATGTGCGTCGCTCAGGGCGCTCAGTTATAGTGTGATGTCATTCAAATTGCTCGCAGTCACGAGGGTTTTAACAATGCAGTGATCTCATCCTGCAAAAAACAAGTTTGTGACCTTGCTGAAGAACCTTCTCTGTCTCATCACTTCACTTTGAATTGTTTCCAATAATGATATCACAATGCAGATTCTCGCCATAAATCACGATCCCAACTGATTTAAAACAATTACGTCAAACCGAGCATATTTACACAGTAGGAAGAGAAAAGCGTCTCGCCGCATGGCTCCTGTCAGCAATTTGTATCACAGCGGTGATATTATGTTTGTGAACTTCTTTCCAGACAGCCTCTTAGTAACAAAGATTTTTACTTTCTCTGAATCCATATTGGAAAAGGGAATTCTACAAATCTGCACTGCCAATAGACCTCAATAAAAATATAAATTTTCAGAAAACAAATTAAAAGAAAATGTTCCTTCTTCTTCTACTGGCCCTCTAAGAAGAATGTTATTGGACTGCGACATCAACCACACTGAACACACTCTGGACTTTGTTTTTATGATGCAACCACTATTCAACACTACAATTGTTCCCAGACTGTGTATAAAAACTGACGACATGACTGCTCCCCCAAAGGTGATGCCAAAACCTCTCAAAGTAGAAGTTAAATATATTTTGTCATCGAAAGTTTCTGTCGATTTTAGGTATTCTTATCTTTGGTTATAATTAGTTATTTCATGATATAAACATGGGCTGAGATGCCATGTTTGACAGCTGAGACTGACTAGCTATTGGTCGAGACTGTGTACTGCCAGGACTCTGATATTTTGGCTCCACAACACCATCGTTACTGCGCAGGATGGCGTCACTAGAGTGCAGCTGCAATTTTCTGTCTAACCCGACCAAGCCCGAGCCGAACTCGACAGCCATTCTGTTTTCTGTGACCAAACCGAGTCCAATGTTTTTTCCCGATTACAGGTGAGTGCAGCGTACAAAATCAAATAGATAGCCCAGCAAATGTGACCGAACGTGACCCGATCCTGAATGTCATCCCAGCCCGTTGGGTACCAATGTGCATGGGTCAGGTGTCGAAATATCTCAGCGAAACCTGTATCTGGGATATTTTGGCATCATTTTTGTACCATGTTAGGAAGTTGAGGCGGGTCAACCAAAGTATGACGCCGTTATAATGAACCTTCCTTGTGGCTTGGATGGTTTGTTTTTACTTATTTCACTGTTTAAGTGTGAGTGAGTGAGTGAGCGAGCGAGTGAGGGAGTGAGGATACAGCACTATAGATAGATATAATTGTAATATGGGCTGTCCGCTGACGTTGACACTGTAATAAAAAGCATCATGAGCACCATCACTCACAGCCGGCTGTAATAGACCCTAATTACTTCACCCTCTGCACAGTTCCAATGCGTGAAATGAAAGCACTCTCCTACGCACTTGGAGGAAGGAGGGGCAGCTTTGGACACAAAAAAATAAAATGTGTGAGAGCAGCAGATAAAAATGTGTTAAAGATGCTGAAGATGAGGGCAGGAAACTAAGCTGCAGACACAGGGGGAGGATGGAGGAAGAAAGTCTGATTCCTGGGAAGCCTGGTACCAGGTCTTACCCTTTGTTCCCTCTGCACACAACATGGGCCAGGCTTTTCTTTGTAGTGCAGGTTTACAGCCATCCCTCCTCACTGCTGTCGCCCTATCTTTTTCACTTTACCCACCTGTCTCTACTCTGTCCATTTATCTCTTCCTGCTTCCTGCCTTTCTTCTTCTGCTTTGTCCTTCTCTGTCAGCCTGTCTTCCCTATATCCTCTTCTCCTTACTTTCTCTTTTCCACAACATAAACAGAAAGGGAGGGCTTTGCACTCCCAGGGAGACCTATTGCTTCTTTAAACACTTTCATGGTTTCCTCTGTTCCTCTCAATGGGCATCGCCACACAGCCCATCCTCCCCAGATAAGTGCGGTAAGCCATCAGCTAACTTTGTACATACATGTATGTTAAAAAATGCAGCTCTTTTGAATAGTCTGAGACACATATGCTCCACTGCAGGAAGGACTCTGAGCCTTAGAAACAGGTCTCATTGACTCTGTAAGGTTTCATAGAACTAGATGCTCCAGTCGTCCCCATGAAGATCCTTGGAGAACACAGCACAGCAGTTTCTGATGTAATTTACTGCATGTGCATGTGTGCATGTATAAATTTGTAGATGTGTTCATGATGATAATAATTATATCTCTTTTGATCAATGCAAAGAATAACTCATCAATAGAACTGTCCCAGTTTAATACGATGAATTCGAGGTTGACTTCAACCTAGTTACAACCAGATTTTCAGCCGATTTGCCATTCGCCGATGAGTTTTGCTAGTCGCCGACAAAAGCCCTGGCAGTCTCCAATCGCTATGCCAGAACTCTTCAAAGATGCGATTAGAGAGCCATCAGATTTTACCACAGGGTTAAGGTATAGTGAAGGTACACGAGGTGCCCCCTGATTTTTTACACTGCACATGTCTGTAATCGGGAAATCAAGCAAAAACCACGTGGGCTTTGTTTTCTTAGGCTCGGAAGGGTCAACAGAAACATTTGGCCCGAGCAGCTCTCTATTATTTAGAACTGTGACGTCCACTTGTGCGTTTTACCTCGTCCAGCTTGATGTGTCATTCTGTGAGAGGGAGGGATCATTCGGACTCACTGTATGTTTTCTCAGTTTGGAGACAAGACCTACTAGTCAGGTGTTTCCCCTGGTGAAAGATCATGTATTATGTGAGGTGAAGCATCAGGGGCTGTTTACTCCTTGTTTGTAGTTGTAGTACAAACTCAATCCACTGACAGGAAAGGTTGTTAGAAAGTGGATTTTAGGTTAAGACTGTGTTGAAGAAACTACTGATTTCAGGTCAAGAATAAACATCCTGTTGATGCTCATCTATAAAACCGGTTCCTACAAACACAGACACAGGACGTCATCAGCTTGGCTAAATTTGACATGGAGAAAATAGTCAGTGAGTCATAACCATAAGCGATCCTGTGATTGGCTGAGTGCTGATCTGGATGACCGCTCTCATGATTAGGTGCTTTGACACTGTTGACATCACCAACTAATCACTGATATCTGGGAATGCAAGTCCAGAGGGCAAGTGGTTGGACAATTATAACAATAATGAATAATATAAATTAGTTTGCACTTAGGTTATAAAAGGAGGCATCCAGAGCTAGAGATGAACGCTGAGTCATCTTTAGAGAAGCAACAAATACAAATCAAGCTATAAATCAGTTGTCCACATATGAAGAACAGGTCCTGTACATTTATAATGTATGTAGGCGTATACATTTTGGCATTTTGGAAAATAAGTGTTATATTTCTGTATATACAGTGAAAAAAGGTACATGTGTAGTTGTTTTTTTATAAACTCCAGGTTGGTTTGTATGCATCTGTGTTCTCTCACCACTGGCTGTAGCTGTGTGCCGGGCATCATTGCATTCGCGAGCTGCATCTGCTGGGCCAGCATCGCCATGTTCTTCTGCTGGATGAGGTTGTTCCTTCCATTGATCTCCAGCTGGGTCTTTAGGTGAGGAGGAGGATGGAGGTACTTACAGTTCTCCCTGGAACAGCGGCCCTGTTGCAGTGGGAGAGCAGAGAGCAGGGGGAGGAGGAAGAAAGAGAAGGAGAAAGAGATATGGAAAGAAATTAGAATAGCGTATAACTGTCGCCTAATGTAAAGAAGCAATGAGCCTTGACTCAAGTTGCTGCCCTCCCATTTCACAGGCGCTGACCTAACATCCCTGACATCTGGGCCTGTCACTGGGTTTGTCGCAAAGAAGAACGATTGGTTCTACTTTCTTTTAGCCCCTTCGTGACCTGAGCTGCACGCTCGCTACCTTCCCTTTTTTTCTCAAGGTCCCATTGAGAGGCAAATTAGTTTCGAGAGCAACAAGAATTATTTGGATATATATTTCTATCTGCCTCTGCTAACTGAGCAACATAGAAAATTATGCACTGTCACTATGATGATATGGATACTACTTTATCTTTATACTTTTGAGTGCTCAATATGACAGCAACGAAGGATTATTTTAAAGGAGACATATCTTGCTCATATTCAGGTATGTAATTTAAATTAGGGTTATTACTTGAAACGGTTTACATGCTCTCATGTTCAGAAAACACATCACTTTCCTCACACTGTCCAATGCTGCAGCTCCTCTTTTCATCCTCTGTCTGAAACACTTGGTTTTAGCTCCCGCCTCTTTAAATGACCCCCCTTCAATAAAGCCCGGTCTGCTCTGATTGGCCAGCTGGCCCACTTTGTTGTGATTGGTCAACCGCCTCCAGTGGCGGCAGAAAATGTCGACCGCTGCTCTCGCTTTACCTGGCTTTGGTCAGACTCGCTGCTAGGTGTGTGTTGTGTTACACAAATATGGTGAATTGTAAGGTCATCTGACCTCACAATTCCATGGACGTTTCAGGAGCTCGTTCAACCCTGACATTTATGCTTTTTAACTTTTATACACACAAAAAACCTATTTAACACACGTGATGAAAGGGAAAAACTGCAAAAGCAACATACAGAATGTCTCCTTGTTTGATTAATTTTGGTCGTACACTCAGTTTAAAATTAGGACAAAAAAAGGATAATCTGGAATTAGATAATTCTTTAATATTCCTGATATACTGATTTAGATTATTAATATTTTATCCAAAGTAGTTGCTAGTTACTTTCAGTTGGATTCCTTAATTGTTTCACCTTCTTGTTCAACCTCTGCAGTGACCTGTCGCTGTTATTACTTTAAAAAAAGGTCTCGCTTTGTTGGAACAAATTGCACTACGAGTAAAAGAGGCTTGAGATCAGAAAGGTCAAGAACATTCCTCTTTGTGTAACAATTGTTAAGTAAAAGTAAAGACGGGGTTGTTAGAATGAAAGAGGAGGGGGAAAAAAGGCGAGAGATGAGAAACACTCAGCTTTTTATCTACTACCTCAACTGCTGCCGCTGCACTCTTACTCAAAAGAGGAAAGGATTTCAGAAATTTCAGTTTGCGAAGATCCTCCCTCTCCTCCGTCACTCCACCTCAAAAGCTGTCTCACTTGATGCCGGATGTTTAACAAGCCCCTGTGAATCACCATTGATCTCCCTCAATTGAGACGAATGAGTTATTTGTCAATATGCTACTGTACATCATTTCAGAGGAGAACCAGCTGGAGAACTGATGCGGGATCGATACGCGATCGGAGACCAGCGTGACAATAAACATACACACCCTGTCGCAGCGCTCTATCTAATATTGGGCTTGTGTCTATAGACAGTGAGATGTGTGTCTGGGTGCTCGCCACTGTGCTTGATTATATTCCTCCAGCAGCCGGCAGCCCAAGGGGAGAAGGAGGGAATGTAATTTACACTCTCATAATGCCTGCTCCACTGAACACTCCCCCAGATAGGTGTAATATCTCAGATATCTCCTCCTCCTTTCTTTTTTAAGTCCCCCTTTCTCATTCCCTTCCTTTCACCTCAATCCCACATACATCCCGAGCCCCGTGCTGATATTTGCTCCCCTTATCATGAATACAGAGCAGCGCGGATGCAGTGGTGCCGCTGTGGATCGGTGCACGTGAACATGTTCATGTATATGCGCTGGAAACAGAAGTAATACTCTCTCGCTCCGCCTTTGTCTGTTTTGTTCTTTCCTCTCCTCTCGCCTCAATCTCCCCCCCCCCAATCAAATGCATCCCATTACTGCTTTGTACAAATCTACTTCCAGAGGGACGGGAAGGCCAACGCTGCCACAACTCCACAGTGCCACCTCCCATGGGGAATTAAAGGTTGGCTGTCATGCTACTGCTTATCTCAGTGAGATTACCTGCTGCCCTCTGCGGCCCACTATGACACATGCTTTCACAACCCCCTTTGTTCTTCCCACCTCTCCTCCCTCTCCTCCTGCCTTCCCCTAGTCCCGCTCCATCCCTCCATCCCTCCATCCCTCCCTTTTATGTCCTAGTGCAGCCTGTTCTGCCTAGCGACAGCAGGAGAGCTACTTTGCATTGGAGAGCAGCAGAATGTCAAGAGTTCCTCCAGCATTGTCATTGGCTGGGAGCTGACAGGAACGGTATTCCCAGTCTGCCGATTGGCCTAGAGGCAAACATTAACAATGCTGCAATGGTCTGGCTCGTTCCTGTGTGGCTGTGACTATTGATCAGCACTAATTGGTTAATGTCTTTTGATTTTCAGGGCACATTCCCTCCGGGTGACTAGACTTGGTCATGTCACCTCCAGCTGCGTGTGTGTGTGTGTGTGTGTGTGTGTGTGTGTGTGTGTGAATTGAATGCATGTATAGTTAAGTAGAAAAAAAACTAAACACTTTTCTACATTGATGGTGGTCTGTGTTAAATAGATTTTAAACACTTTTTCAAATATGTCAAGCTGTAAGCTAATATTAATACAATAAATAATAATATTAACAATAATAATTCCAGAATGAAAATTTATATATTAATATAATATATATATTTTTAACTGTTATAGAAGATTTCGAATAAAGTTGAAAACACGAGACATAACTAATATGTTAATTTATGACATTTTAGGAAACAAGATTTAGAAGTCAGTCAGCTTCTTTCTATCAAATGTGGGATTAAGATAAACGATGAATGTCTCCGAATATTCTCAAGTATACATATGTCTTCCAACTCATAGAATTATGATTTGATTGATTTGATTGAAATTGAAATATAATTGTCTTTTTTTGTGTTGTTGGGTTTCCTTACTAGGCAAGCAGTTTTATTTCCAACATTTGGAAATGTTTAAAACTTTTCTTGTAAAACCAGGATGAGCATCGTAAAATGTGTTTAATGTGCAGGAGCAGGCAGCAGTGCAGCAGCTGAATCAGCAGAGAAATAACGTTCTCACTCCAAAGTCTACTTTCAGCAAAGCTGGAGGGAAGTTTAAGAAGACTTGGATGAAAGTTAAGACAACATTATGACGGATCAAAAAAGGATTTGTCTGGTTGTGTTTTTCCTCAGAGGGTTTTGTTCCCTCTAATCTCCTGCAGGGCAAGGTCATGGGCTTTCATGTGATTATCTGCTGCTCAATCACTTGTAGATGTAGAATAACACAGTATGAAATGTTGCTGCGGGATCATTGATAATGCAGCGTAATCTGATCTGGATGAAGTCCATTATCATTATTGTGTTTTTGAAAGAAGTATTTTATATTATTCTTTAGAGACAACGCCGCTGTGAATACAATATTATGGGTTATGCATTACAATTAAGATAAAGGTGAAATCATAATTACTATGCTTGTACGAATAACAATTTACGTGTTTGAATTTTATCAGCCGCAGTCAGAGGTCAGTATCTTGACACGTACGCCCCTCTGTTCCCACTGATAGCCTCATTATCTGTTGCTGTGTTGTTGTCTGAACAATTCAATGCAGCGTGAGCCCGTCCCCGTCGATCATCGCCTGCCTGCGATGCTAATGTCCTGGCTTCTCTCCTGCCTCTTTTCACTGCTATTTTCCCCCGCTGTCTAAACAATGTCAGAACAGGTTAATGGCGTGCACGTCTGAGCCAAAGCAGCTCTCCCTCTGGCCAGAGTGTGTGACTACCAGACTCAAGTCGACTCTGTTCCGCCTTCACCTGTCTGCCTGTCCTCCACTGAGACGCTGATATGCTAACAGACTACTTGCATCTCAAGCATGTCTCAATTGCTCTATCTTCCTCCCGGTGTCTCCCCCCCTCCTGCCTCTCAGGTGGTTATCTGGACTCCTCTGTTGCACTATGCCTTCGCACCAAACAAATTGTATTCCTTCTCCGCTCAAAGCTGCACATCTTTTTACCATCTCAGGGGGGAGGTTTTGGTAAACAGCCGAACCCGTCTCATAACCAAATATAGATTCTGAAACTTGAACCAATTTGCTTTTGCCAAGTTTTGGCTGTGCCAAAGGACAGTTTCCCTTTCTTTTAATTGGCAAGGCATTAAAGGAAAGTGAAGCAGCTGTCACAGTCTCACTCTTAAGTGTATGTGAGTGCATGTACATGTAGGTGCAGGGGAGTGAAGCATTCTGCTCCTATAAATCACCTTGGCCTCATTACACCAGATATCTTTCAGCCATATTTCAGCTCTGGGATTCTCACATTCACATGCACATACGTATAGACGAGTGTGCAAGCACGCGCACGCGCACACGCACACGCACACGCACACGCACACACACACACACACAAACACTCACACTCTCACACACACGCTCACACTCTCACACACACACACACACACACAGTTGTGTCTCCATGACTGCAGAGGGCATTGCACTGACACATTAATTTCGTGGAGATTGATGTCCACCATATATTACTAAACATGTGTTCACCCTGAAATGTAATGATTTACATTATTGGAACTTGCTTTTCGTCCCCATAAGGAAGACAAGTCCCTATAATGTGATGGACGCAGGTCCCCACAACAGGAGGGATACCTGAACAACACACACACCCCCACACACAGATTCACTATTATCCCTTTTAGAATAATATAGTGTACTACCTTACTGATGGTTGTTAATCAGCACAGTGTGAGGAACAGAACAAATATGTTTTCCCTGGTACCTACACATGCATGCACAAGCCCACGCTCACATACCATACAGGCAACATATGCCTGTTCTAACCTTGAGTTACTTCAATTACCACTGCGGCACTTTTACTGCAGTTTCAGGTATCACACGAGTGGCTGGGTCTGACCTCAGCAACAACATGGTTTTTAATCAGCATCACATAATCCTCAGTGACAAGGTTACATCAACGAGGCCATCCACAAAAACAACAGTGGGTAAGGACAGTGGGCACCAGGGAGGTTTTTAACCCTTCGATCCAACACCTTCTGGACACGAGATATATTTTAAAGCTGTTCTAATGAAAACGTTTATATATCAACAATGACATAAGAAGTGAGTGCAATGTGTATAGGGGTCACTTGAACCCACATTTTTCCTTCCACGTTTCACAGTCCCCGTTGTTCCCAGTTTGGTGCATTTCAGCATCATTCAAGCTCGTAAAGCACAAGCATACCTCCTGTTGCTGCTGCAATGAAGATTTGCAAAGTCCCAATCACTGAAAGTATGACATCCTAATGACCATGACATCACTCACTACTTTGTGCGTGAGGGAATGTGTGCTTTGAGAAGATATAATCGAAACCTCACACTTATTTGTAGCCCGAAGAATGGGTCTGTGGAAACCCGGACAATAAACGCAGTGGCAAAAGTCCTCTCACAGACTAGCAACAGATACAAAAAGAACAGTCAGAGAGAGAGAGAGGAATGAAAACAGAAAAAAAGAAAGAGACGGAGAGAGAGAGACAGATGTGGGGAGTACTTTTCCAGTTAATATTAATCAAAGCAGTCTGCGGCAGTGATTGCACCGGGGTCTTTTCTGACAGATATCGCTTTTCACCAGACCCTTTTGCACGTTCACTCCTGTAATCACCTATTGATTCTAAATGATCTTTTAATCCACCCGTCCAGAATGACTCATTCCAATTTAACCACACGTAATCCAACACCCTCTGATCTCTTCCACGTCCTCTCTTTCTCTCCCTGTGCTTTCTTCACTGTGTCTGAGCTCCCCTCAGACTGGGGCTGCTGCTGCTGCTGCTGCTACTGCTGCTGCTACTGCTGCTGCTGCTGCTGCTGCTGCTGCTGCTGCTGCACAGCGAACACCGTGACCAGTGTGACAACTGTGGAGCTCAAAGTCTGGACAGCCACCGTCCCAAACCCCTGTGCATTATCAATTCTCTCCCAATGGCACCGCCTCTCCCTCCTGCTCCCAAAGACAACCATCAATCAAGACAGCGCCGTCTGGATGGGGGCCGTGATAAGAATACTGGCACACACACAAACACACACACACACATAGGGGTATGTTCTTTATTGACCAAAGGATCCTGTTGGCAAGCATACGACAGAAAAAGTATGACATCAGACACAGCACAAAGAACGGCCTGTCTGAGGACTGTGAGTGCTGCCAGACTAGCCAATAACACACAGAACTTTCAGAATACGTCACCAAGTGTGGACAGCTATTTTTGGTCATTAAAAAAAAAAAAGAAATCAAAAAGTATAGTCTCACCTCATATTGTCTGCAAAAAATAAATGCGTAATTGACTTTCTGTTATGAAAACAGACTGAGGCATAGCTATATGCAGAGGCTTTAAAAACGACGATTATTATGAAAATAATCCGAGTTGTGTTGCACTCTATCAGCACTAGTGTGACCAAGAGACACACGAACTAGAAAAAACCATTCACGCATGTAACTGAAAGCTATATACAGCAGTGGTGGGGAACCTTTTTGCTATCATGGGCCATTTCAATCTTTTTTATCATTTTCAAATCACGTTATTATGCCTACACTAAATTACTGAACACATTCAGTATATCACACTAACTTCTCTAATGCTATGGCTGGAACTGCTTGTCTTAAGTGAGGCGTCTGATGTCAGATGGTATTGATGATGATCATGATGCTCGTACATACTGTTGTTATTTGCCAAATTCAAACAGATTTTGCATTGCCACATGTATGGTTTGCAGTGATCTCATGCACAAAATGGCTACACCTGTTGTTTAAAAGAGAAGCCAAATCAATATTGTGCTTTGTAACAGTGCTTTGAGACATGCTTACCATTTAAAACAATTTTAATTTGTCCTTCTCTGAGTTGTTTTTTTCTTGCAGGCCGTATGTGACCCAGAGGTCGGACATTCCCTATCCCCATACACAGTGTATGCAGTATATATGCAGTATATATTGGTGGCTGTTAATGCAGTTGGCTAAAACAGTGTAGTAGTGGCTACTTTCGTAGTAGTGTTTTATTGAAGTTGGAAAAAAACTTCTCTCAAAGTGCTTTTCATGCTTTATTGTGGGTGCAAGTCACTTAAACTCATAAGGATCAAAACCACATCCTCAGAAATATCAAGAGGTCTTCAAACGCTTTAGCTCCTTAATCCAGGTTTTGGACTTCAGATTCTTGAGCTGAACTTCTTAAAGCGTTGAGTCTTTGGGTGTTGAACTTCAGTGAGCAGAATAAGGAGAGAACCAGAGTCCTCCAAACTTCTAAGCACTCCTCTGACATTCAGTGTTATTTGGGAAAAAGACACTTTCCCAATGTTTGTTAGAGCCTTTAAGTGTTTACTTCAGGAGTTGTACTTCAAGATTCAGTTCAGCACCTGAGCAGTGAACTCAAGACATTAAAATGGGTGGATCCTTTAAAACCATGAGCTGGTTCACCAGACACACATGAGCTTAATTCCTTAGGAGCTTTACTCTTTTTTTTGGACATCACTCTTTAATTTAATGAGCCTCACAATGCTCAAAAGCTTCTCGATAGTTTGCCATGAGCCATGTGGTCAGGGCCATTTGAGCAGTGTGTCTGGGACCATTTACTGGCAGTCCTCTGTAAGTCAGACAGTAAACATGAAATCAGTTGCCCCCACAGATTGACCCCAAAATCCAGAACATTTCTAAACCAACATTCACTTACAAGCTTTTTCACTTTGACTGTTAGACCTCACCAAGTTCACTGAGAAAAATCAATCCTTAGAACTTCTAACCAGCCTTGTAATATGCTGAGCTATGTAGTTCATGACAGCTTCAATCCCGAGCTTCTAAAGAGATGAACACAGGTCATTATACAGAGAAAACCCCTGACCGGCTAAATATTCGCTGCCACATCAAGAGGAGTTTTTTGCATGAGTATTATACAATCTTATTCATGCACACATCCAGAATTAATGCAAAAATTTGTTAATATGGCACAAAACACTCCAGCTACATGCTGCATGGTAGGAACGAAGCCTGATAACCTGCTAACAAATATCCTGTGTTCTTTATCTTCCCTTGCTCTGTCCTACTGTGTTCCGCTGCTAATAATAGATGTCTATTTAAATCTAATTATCTCTTTCCAATCATTTATCAAATCTGGAACCACCCTAGTGCATTAGTATAATAGCCTGGATCAGTTAATGACCTTAAAATCTCATTTAACTGGGCAGAGGGATAACTCTTTGAGACAATGACAAATATAGATATGTGGACAGAGGAATCACAGAGAATGACAAGAGGGAGGTGACACAGCTCGGTTATAGTAGAAACTTTAACTGCGATAAAACAGATGATGAGTGTACAGAACAACACTGCTCCAAAAAAGCAAAGCTCCTCGATGTCACAAATGATGCAGAGGCCCCAGGAAGCTTTCAGCCGTAGTGCTCAATTAGCCAAAACACCATTTACAGCCCCCAAAAGCACTACTTAGCCTGGCAGTGTGTTAGCATGCTTTGGGTGGGTGCGAGTACAAAAATCGTTAGCCCAGGAAGCTAATGATGGGGCAAAATCATTAGCCATCATGGGTAATGACAGCACTGTGCCAGTGTCTCGCTGAGCTGTTTCTTGTTTGTTATCCACTATTAGGCTGAATATGGCTGAAACGTCTGACTCATTTGGTCCATGGTGAACTGACATTTGATTCATGTTTACCCACGACTGTCAATGTTTTTCGAAATCAGCGATGTGGGGGGAAATAAAAGAGGTTGCTTATCTAGCAGCTGGTTATTGTCATTACATGGTACAAAATGTTTTCTGCTTGCTCCCTTTAATAAATGCAAACATTAAAAAGAGTGCCTCCTTTGTAATTATATAAAACAGCAGCCTCTTGGGCTACAATTATTTTTAATTTTTGATTAATCCATACAATTTTCCGTCACTTTCTCATTAATCGTTTAGTCTATTACATGTTCAAAATAATGAAACATGATGTGCAGCTGTTGAGTCCAACATGAAATGATAGGAAAAATCCTCATATTGATAAATCTTTGACTTAATATAAAACACTTTATTAATTATTCATCAAAAATATTGCAGATTAACATTGCGTTCTGCTCTGAAATTTGATGTCTTGAAACGCTTTTGTACATTTCCTAAAATAAGTTTGTTTTTTTTTATAATGTACTGGTATCGGACCTGTACTTAATAATGGCTGATATGCAAAGGCCAGGTATCAGGATTGACATCTGAGAGGGCAAAATGGTATCAGAGCATATTCGTAATCCCAGTCGAATCCTATCTGACGCCCCACTTCGGTTTAAAGTGGACATAAAGGAAACCAAAAACCAGTTGGAGAGCCCAGTGGCTGGTTTCACAGTGGGACATCCCTGAGCCTTTGGCAGTACAACTGAGCCGCAAAATGTGGGTCTGTGCGTCATGTGATGGATCCCTCTTTGTGTTGGACAAATTGTGATCAGTCATTCATAGATGTTGCTGACTGCTTTGAGAATGGACACATTGAGAGTCTTATAACCAACAGTCCCCAGTCAGTGGTGGTGAAGGCCTGAAGGGAGTAAAGGGATTAGATGTAAAGTCAGCAGCAGAACTCCCTTTTTAAACTTCGCTCGCTATGCTGCTCTCTCTGACCCCACCACAGTCCCACAGCAGGGACCTGTTTATTGCCAGTAAAGTTAAAATGAAAAGTGTATAGTGTGCTTCCCTCTCTGGAGGGTGCAGTGTAGGTGGCAAGTGTTGTCCTGACTCCTGTGGGAGTTTCCTCGTAGAATCGTGCAAGGCAAAATCTCTAATTAGTTTTGTTCTCATTAGGTCTACAATACTATCTCCCCTCAGACACACAAACGCACACGTTCGCCGACACACACGCATGCATAGTGATGGAGAGAGAGAGAGGAGAGGGAGGGAGGCCCCTGAGATGTAGCCCTTCTTCTCTGCTTGTCTTTCAATTAACCCTCTTCATCCATCCTCTATCTGTTCATCTCGCTGCCTTCATCCCTCCAATTACACAAGTGCTCCCTGTTCAAAATCTCTAAAGTTTAGTCCTATTCAGTGCTATCTCCTATTCACCGTTCCGAGGAGACAGGCGGGCAACAGGCCCATTAAAACAGCCTTAATAGAAGCCTGGTGAAGAGGATTCAAAAGCTTTTTGGCCTTTTATGTCTCACACTCATTCTGCAGATATATGGTCAACATGGCTGCTGGAAATCCCCCCCCTTACTTAAAAAAAAAACAAAACATCTTAACCGCCCCCTGTTTTTCACGTCTGGATCTTCCCCATATCATCACACTCTCCTTAGATTGCTTCACAGCCATTGTCATTAAGTGTTCATGAGGAGTTTTGAAAATTGTTTGCTTGGATCTCGATTGGAGTTCGCAGACCAGAGAAGAGTGGGGCAAAAAATAATGGAAAAAGAGAATATGAAAAAGACAAAAATTATCACTGACAAACTCTGGCAGCTGCCTTTGGTTTGCGCTGTAATCACTAGTAGCAACGGAAAATTGCTCCAAAGTGAGAACAACACGGACACAGTCAAACAAGTGTCCAAAAGCTGCTAATATTTTCATTATATATCTGACTAGGGATTTACTATCAAGTGAGAATATATATATATTTTTACTTGCACTGCTGATGAAGTGAATTGGGATCAGATGCAGTACAGTCAGAGAGCTGGAATGTTCTTTTCTATTCTACCTCTGACGATAAGTCACCGGGGACGTGGCAGATAACCGCGAGACCACGCCCCGAAGCTTCCAGCCAGCAAACAGAGAAAAACTGAGAGAACGTTGTCAGATGTGAGTAGAGACATCTCTTGTTTCAAGCACATCAGGTACACATCTCCGCTAACACACACACACACACGCACACATTCTCCTCCAACAAAGGTTGTCACTGCACTGGCATCAGAAGCTTGTGTCATTGCCTCGAGGTTAAAGCAGATAAGAGAGGATTAGCATTCATTACTCTATAAAGTGATGATACCCACCGCCAAGCGCACGCACACATACACAGGTTTGTGTAGCCATCCTTATAGGGACTTTACATTGACTTCCATTCATTATGGACAGCCGAACTAAAACTCTATCCCTCACCTTAACACAAGCACAATTCACAACCTACCTCTAAACCTAACTAGGACCTCAGATATTAAGTGTTGCCTCATTAGGAGCTGCTGGCTCTGACAGGGTCTCTGTATGTTAGAAAATGTGCTTAAGAGGTAAAAAACATGTACAAATAAACACACAGGTGTACGATGATGCACAGAAATACCAAAGGTTTGCATCTGCACACACATACCTTAACAATCAAAGGGAGTTGATGGTAATACAGAGCAACATCATGTAATCCCTTGTACCACAAACAACTGCTGAGCTGAAAAATCCTCCAACTGACTCATAACTTCTGACAGTGACAGACAAGAAACAGATGATGTTTTCTTGCTGAAGTTACCCATTGTCCATCCAAGAATACGTAGCACAAAAGCAGTGTTTGTTTGAAATTTTCAAACAACATTACATTTTTCTTTCAGGGCCTTGGCTTCACTACTGTCGAAGATCATTGTGCTTTGTTCCCATGAAGACACACAAGAGCAAATGTAGGAGGTACGAGGAGAAGAGAAACAGACTTAGACAAAGAGTCATTTGTAGGTTAAGGATATATTTTGTAAGCGTAATACATCATCACATAGAAAAGCATGACTCAGTTTGTCTTAATTCTGTCCCACACACATACACACACACACACACACACTGCACAGCAGAGCAGAGGACCATCACACACACACACACACACACCCACACCCCTCACGTAGTTGCCTTTCGGCTGCACACTCATCCACATCGATCCACATTGATCAAAGTCAGCTCACACCATTTCTGCAAAGAGCAGGGGACTAGCGGGCATCACCTCCTGTAAGCCTCTCTCACAATGGTCTCACCCGTTGTCAGAGATGCCATTGAAGAGAAGTGAGGCCAAAATCTTATTGAAAAGACAGAAGTCAGAGGAAAAAGGGCCTGAGACTGAATGGAAGCTACACGGAAGCTTGAATTACTTGCGTTGCCTGAACGCTGAGGGTTTGACTTTAACCTCCATGTCATGTAGATCACACATTTTTTAGATATGTGGTCCTGCCTCGACTTCAAATATCAGCGGGGAGGCTGTGGCGAGAGACAGCGCGGTGACAGACAGCGTGCTGTAGGCAGACCCTACACAACACAGCTGCTCTATCTCTCTCTGATGACTGAGCCCGATACCGCTGTAATCCAGTTAAAGCCTTTTGAAGAATCGCAATGTCCGACAGCCAGCCCTGCGACATGCGCTGTAACAATACAGGGATATTACACACATTCTTCAATTGTGCGCGCAGCCGAACACGCGACTGACACGGCTCAGTTCAATCCCACGCTCTCCTCTCCCCTTATTACTTTGCCTCCATCCGTGCGCCATCTATCTGCTGTTCATTTTTCTCCATCTGTCCATCACTGTCCGTGTAACACCATTTGATGTCCATGCACCCATCCATCACTCTTACACTCGGTTTCACTCTACTTCATTGCTGCGCAGCTGCCTCTTCTCTCTGGGTATAATCTGCCTATTGACACCACCCTCCTGCCTGTCTGTCTGTCTGTCTGTCTCTGCAGGGAACACATTCTGTGCCTCATATTTAATGTCATGATGATGCAATTACACATGCAGGCCTTTCCGCAACAAAATTGCCTTCTTGGGTCATTTCCCAGCTATTTTCCTGTTTTGCTGCATGCTTGCTTGGGTTCAGGGTGGAAAGGAAAAGACAAGTGGCATTAACAGGTTGCTGTAAGACTCCGATTCAATGCTGATGTATTAACTTTTGTAGAAAAAAAGGGGGAAAGAGAAAACCCACACTGAAAGCAGCATAAAGCATCCGCTCCATAATGGTTATGAAGGATCAATACTCCATGGAGAGAAAGTGCTGCTAAACAGTGTGGTTTCTGTTAATTAGCACTTCTATAATGATCTCTCTCTCTCTCTTTCCCCCCTCCCCCCTCTGTCGCTTTCTGCACTCCCTTCCCAGTCTCACACTTTATTGCTCCCCTCCATTACAACCCTTCCCTTCTTTGGCTTCATCACTTGTTCATTCCTCTGTCTCGAGTCTGTTGATTCTGTCCTCCCAACCAATGTTCCCCTCAGCAGAGAAAACAAAGCGAGAGGAGGCACCGGGTTCTTTTCATAAGCGTGATAAATATCCCACTCCTGTGTTTGTGGCTGATAGCTCTCAAGGATGAGATTTAATGAACCTCTCATCCAACCCTGATTATTTTCTAATTAAAGGAGTGAGTGATGGGGGCAATGAGTGAATTCATGAATGCATGTTTGTAACTGCGGGGGAAAAAATAAAGCAACAAATGACGGACGCAGAGACAGGGATCACATCTTATCGAGCCTTGTTTACTGCTTTCCCTCGGGAATGGAGGCTGTTTGGCAGAAAGAGATGTTTGCCACACTGTGCTCCACTATGACGGGCAAGTCATAGGGTGGTAGTCAGGATGGTTGGGAAGAACACAGTGTGACAGACTCTAAGAAGGTTTAATATTGATCTGTTGTCATGAACCTAGCCTACCCCGGAGGAGGTTAGCGATTCAGTATAAAGACCCTTTTCAAATGGTCAAAAAAACCATTAACTTCTGGCTTTTGTCTGAAATGGGAATGGATACAACTGACATTCACTCCTGGGTTAAATAACGGCAGTGATAGAGACATGACACCCAGGTTAACAGGTTCATTTCTTCTTTATTTTGGCAGTCGAGATGCTGACGCTGCTCCTTTTCCCCTACGACTTTAGGTCACAGATTGAACTTCCAGGCTTTGTAATGTAAATAGCTATGAACATTTGTCTTTTTATTATTTTTTACATGTTGCAAACATTATGCAACAGCAATTTTTTTCTTCGTACTGAGTAAAATGCTACACTGTGGGAAGACAGTGTAGCTTTGAACATGACTCACTGGGGGGAGAAAACTCCTACTGTCAATGGGAGAGGAGACAATCACCGTTTTTTAGCAAGTTTACACCAGTTTAAAAAACCTGGGTATACCCACCAATTTTGGATTTTAAGAAATACAAGATACCATGGTGATTTACCCCAGTAAGAAATGAACCAGCTTCGTTGGAAAACCCAGAGTTAGACCCGAATGGGTTGGTTTTCAACCTCGATAACCAAAAATCCTGTTTCGTAGGATTCCACTGGGATGTTTCGTCACTGGATTCAAACCCTGCAAACACACAGTGCTGACCACTGTATCACCGTGCCAGCCCATACACTCTAATCCAAAACTCGTGACAATTCTACTCATTGTTTCCATTTTGATCATCGAAATTCTATTCTATTCTATAATTTCTAGAAATGTATCTTCCATTATGTCAAGATTTGAGAACCATCAGCATCTATGACAACACACGGATTCATAATCAATTCAAAACGCCCAATAGCACAGAACTAAGAGACTTGATTAGCCTCACACTTCCTGCCTGTTCCATCATTTACCAGACAGCAAAGCCCCTCTAACGTGATTATCTACCTGTGGTGAATGCTCATAATTTAAGCTGATTCTTTGGGCTCTTCTGAGCTCAGCTCTACTGAGATCAGCGTGTGTCACTGTTTGTGTGTGTGGGGGGGAGTGGTGACTGCAGTAGAGAGTAAGCTCTTGTGTGCTGTTTGTGTTCAGGGTCGAAAGTGAAGTATTACGCTTCAGAAGTGCAACTACAGAGCACCCTGACTCCTGAGATCGGATTAAAGAGCAGAGGGTCAATGACGAGACAGGAAAATAGATGGACGGAAGGCGAGACAGGGATAGACAGACTCACGGCGCTGCCAAATGACAAAAGTGAGAGAACAAGTTGGCAGACGAGTTGCTGTCCTGGAGTGAATTAATGCTCCGTTCCTCCCACTCTCCATCTCATTCCACCACCGTGCACCTTACTTGTCCGCAGACTGATTTAAATGTTTGTTTTACTGCATCACTCTGAAAGAATAACAAATGGTGTGCTTTAAAAGCAGTCGGAGGATGCTGAGGTAAAAGAAGTGAGGGGGAGGAGGAGGAGGAGGAGGAGGGGTACTCGGTGTACTTGGAGAAAGACAGGGAGTTAGTTTATCGAGGTGGGGAAGGGGGCGAGACAGACTAACGGGAATGGATCAGGCCATAACTGATTAGCTATTCTGTTCACAACAGCAGGAGCAATGGGACATCACGACTCAGCACACAGAGATGCTGATATTACTTTCATGCTGCCTAAATGACCGAATCCCGACAGCTACAAACAAAAACACACGCTGAGGAACATATATACGAACGGCTAGAGCTGTCTTAATCACATGTAAAGAGAAAGTAAATGTAATTAGAGGTAACATTAGGCATAACGGTAAAAGAGTGAAGGACGCTAAAAGGTGAACGAGACCATTTCATGTGGTGGGAGGCTATTCTTGAATGCCCTTGTATGTATTTTGACTCTGATGTTGTTGTGTCATGTCTCCATGCTGATGCAGCGTGTTTAAAGATTGATGTGAGCGCATGTGCGTGTGTGTGCGTAAGTGTGTGTGTGTCCGTGCTGACGCAGCGTATCCACAGATGGATGTAGAAATGGTGGCCTCTCTAAGGACAGAGAGACATTTAGAGGAGATGTTTCAAGGGAGGACTCGCTCATGAATAGAGTCAGACAAAGTTAATAGCTGCTGGCTGTGTGCTCACAGTTTACTTCATAGCAGCGTGCTAATAAAAGCCTCTTTTCATAATGTCCTGTGTAGACTGAGCTATGTGAGGAATCAGATATGGTAGACCGACCGTAATCTTTTTGGTTAGGCCCAAAAATATATACTCTATAAATGGATACAGAACATGAAATGATAACAGATTGAAGGAGTACACCCATTTGGTAGCATTAATATTTTTTGACCATCTCTTACAGCAATGAGGCCAAAAAGAGCTCAGAGGATACTATAGTGTATAAATCCACACACATGCACTAATTTATAGGCACGGTAATAAAGATTGTGTGAGCTAATTTGGAAAGAGCTTGAACTTATGATGACATTTGATTTAAGTCTCACACTTAAGCCCTGTCTGGGTCTTTTGTCAACGCTAAGCCAGTGTTGTTCACACCCAAAATCCAAGCTTTCAGAAAACCACCCCCAATGGTGATGAATTTAAAAATGCTGGTTGAACAATAATAATGTGGACGGGGCAACTGAGCTTTTGGTGAACAATGAGGTTAACACTGGTCAGAACAACAACCTAAACCATTAGGTTAAATTTTCTGTCCGAACTTGTCTGATCCAGAGAGAACTAACTGACTTACAGTTGACAGAGGCACATTACGTCTTCAGGTTGTCCATCCATCCATTCTATTCTCGTGAATGCGATATTTTAAGAAGGCCTTCGTGGAATTTCTTCAAATTTGGTACAAACATTAAATTGGAAACAAAGATGCACTGATTAGATATTGGTGGCCAAAGGTCAAGTTCGCAGTACTAAGGACATTTTGTGCCATCTGGAAAGCGTGAAGGAACCCTTTCCCTTCCAATTGGATTTGATATAGGTATGGATTTGGTAGCTATAGGTCAAAGTTCGATATCACCTTGGCCAGAAGGTTTATGGGTTTCTTGAACATTATATCTTAAGAATATATCTGAATCTGGTAAAACAAGCTGAGGTATGTTGATGGAAACTGCACTGGTTGGCAGTGAAATAAAACTGTAGTGTGGTAAATCTCAATTGAGTCTGAAGTCAACCCAACCCTTGATGTTTTCCCCAAACAAGTAGATATTCTAGCCAATGTGACCGACCCTGAATGTAATTTCAAAACTTTTGTCCAAACTCGATCCATTGGGTCCCGATGGGTCCCGACAGGCTCAGATTGGATATCCTCACTCTACTGTGGATGCAATTGTTTTCCATGTGCATTCTCTGTTTCAACCAAAGTAATGACCCGCAGTGAAGAAGTGAGAAGCATCCACCATGGAAGTATGATTCCTCTCTTCCTTATGGTTGGCCACAGTTAAAAAACCACAAGGCCTGAGAAAACAAAAGTCTCCCCAAAATATGATGAAAAACAATAAAGAAAAGACTAAAATAAAGAAAAGATAAAAAACCCACAGTGTGTGAAATTGAAATGAAAGTGTCTGGCATGTCTGGGAAAGACAGAAAAAAAAAGAACATAGAATGAAGGAGGAGGGGTGAGGATGTAGCATGGGTTGAGTAGAGACAGACTAACAGAGGTAATGAGAGAAGAGGATGAGAGCGGGGAGCATGACAGCAGAATACAGATACAGAGCAGATTAACACTGTTGGAGAACGTATCCCTTTCAAAGAGTTCTTATCCAACACACTGCACCCCTATTTTCACACAAACACGCACACACACGCACACACACACACACACACAGCTCTTCCTGTGTTCTCTACTGGGCTCTCATCTCAATACATACATACCCTACCTATTCTCCCGTTATGCGTTCTCTCTGCTTTCCTCTCTCAAACACATCCTCTTACACTCACTCCCTCACACTTTTCTTTGTCTTTCCAAGGACTCGGAAGTAAATGCTGTCGCCTATATGTAGGTCATCATACATTTCCAGTGTTGCTCGGCTCCTGTTTACGTGGCTGTGTGTGTTCAAGGTGAGGTTTGAGTCGTACTCTCTAAAATACAGCCGATAATCAATGATCACTGAGACAGGAAGAGAGAGCCCCAGTTATAACTCTCCTATAGAGACCAGTGGTAAACACAAACAAATATTACAAACATATTTTTCCCAAATTGATTCGAACACTGCAATGATTCAACACATGCTGTGTATTAAAGTACATTAGTGCTGTTACTTGAGAGGGATCGTTATTCACTACACAAAAGTAGTTGTTATTTTATGTTTTAATAATGCAGATCTTATATTAATTATTCAGGCACTTAAAAATATGAAGGGAAAAAATGAACAAATGCTGTGTATTTCTCTAATGATGTTCTATCTGGTTAGTGTGTCACAGATTGTATTTTGTGTAAACACACATCAGTATGTGTGTAAACACACATCAGTATGTGTGTTTGAAATCTTAAAAATTGGTGTGCTTTTGGGCATCTAAAGAACTTCTTCTGTTCTTTCATCTTAAAAAACATCCCAAAAACAGTGGTGCTGGCTCCACTTCATAATAAACATGGTACATTGTTTTAATTGATAATGAAGGACTAACACACAAGTTGCATAAACTTAATGACAATAAGCCAAGGCTACAAGTGGAATTGCTATTGACAGTAAGTGTTACGGTGTCTTAGCTTGACCACTGGTTGAATTAAAACCTTCTAATTACTCCACTGGGCAGTTGAACAGTAAACAAATGCAGGTATAATACATGTACAATACAATTTTTTATAAAAATAAGGAAACATTTTGTCACACTGACAAACTGTTGAGTGTGTGTCACTTGTTTCAGCTGCTCACTTCAACACTACAAGCCAAAACACTAATTCAGTGTAAACCCCTTAGTGTAAGATAGATTGCTGTAGTGACCCACTACATTTACTCAACTGCCCTCCAATAATGTGACAGTTTTATAAATATTGATAAGCTGCCACAGGCTCCTATTTTACAACAAAGAGCAAGAGAAAACAAGGAGATGAGTGTTAAATTAGAATGAGAAAATAAATCTTCCCAGCTTGTCATACTCACACCAAAGATCTTATACATCTAACAAAACTACTTCAGCATCACTAAATACCAACTGTTTAACAATGACGTCACCTTTCACAATTACTGATGTAAAAGATGGTGTGGAGCAGTTAGAGAGTCAAGAAGGTCAACTTTTATGTTTTTGTAGCTTAATTAACAAAAATATTTAAGTTAGAGGAATCTAACATGAATTTAAGTTTTGTGTGTTTTCCTCGTGGCTTCAATAAGATATTTTCATCTCATAATATCGTGTTTTCATATTATTATGAAAAACTTTATAATAGGAAACATTTCTTGTGACAACAATAAACTATTTATCTTGTAACAAGAACTGTTTCTGGAATTTAACAAGAAAAGACTAAGTTGTTACATTATAACATTATTATAACATACATTTTTCGTAAATCGTTTTATTGTTTTTCTGACATGTGGGGCACAGAACCCCTGTATATTTAATGTGGTAACTGATTGTTGTGATAACTGACTCTGTGTGCCAGAACGTGTTCTTGACTTAAGGACATGGAATTGAAGGAGGAAATCTATATATAGACTTTAATGTCAACCTCGTCACAGAGCACAAACATAAAGTCATCACTACTTCTTGGACACTAGAAAATTGCTAAGTCCTCAGTGGGCTCCGCATGTTAACACCAAGTAACAATCTTTGTTCAGGGCTTACATATAATCAGCACAACAAAAATTACAACAACCACAACTCAAAATTTAAATCTCCTCCTATCTATTCCTGATATAATATATTCACCATAGAATTAAGTCATAAATGAATGAATAACAATCTTTAAACTTTGTACAAATATGGTAGCTTACGATTTTCACCAACTCAAACTGCCCACCAAAAATCTTAAACACGCAGCCCCTGAAGGCTCAAAATAAGGTTGTTATAGTTTTATTCCTTTCATAGAAATCAGTGGCTTTGTAACTGTCAATGTAGGACAAAGTCCTTGTGGCTTTTTAGCTCACTGTCTCTTGTTTCCCATCAAGACCCAATGGTGAGTTCGTTGTATATAAATACCTCCAAGATTTGCATCCTTTTCACTTACTATGAAACCAGCTTTGTCTCCAGCTGTAGTAATGAATGGTGATGGTGGCCAGGATAGAAAGGACCCATCAATAAACATGCTCGACCAATCAGGAGTCAGTCTCAGATGTTAATTTAATGTATTTTATGCATCATATAACTAATCAATTCCAAACTTACAGAAAAAATTTGCACAACAAACAACAGTGTTCTTAGAACTGCCTAAACTGACGTGAATTCTTTCTTTGGCCCATGTCCCATCTGCTAACATGGAGGTAGATTTACTGCAGCCAGCCACCAGGTGGCGATTGAGACACTTGGGCTCCACTTATTGGGTAGCTGTTATGTCATCAATCTTCATTTACAGTACGAACTGATGCAACATTATTTGTTTGTGGTGAATAACAAAAAGTTACAGGTCAGAAGTCAAACTCATGCAAACAACATGAGGGGAAAATCTGCATTGAGTTTTGTCCAAACCTTTAAGCACGTTTAAAAGTGTTTGTAAGAAAAACAGAACTGGTAGTTTAAAGCATTTTAAACAACCAACCTAAATACGCAGATGTTGAACAATTATTACAACTCAGCCATTTGAATTCCATCAAAGTAAATCTTGCACGGACAGTAGTAAATGAGTAAATAGGCAATATGTCAAATACTTTCCAAATCTGTTCTGTCTATCTTTCCTGTGGTCTCACATCTTTGCAAAGGTTGCTTGTCCCTGTTGCTGTTGTGTTACCAGGCTGATGGGGTCAATTCCTCTGTAATATCAGCCAATCCTGCAGGCTGCCTCTGACTCATTTCCTGTCCGCCTTTATCACTCCATCCTCTGCCGCGCCACCCATCAAATGGAACTTTCCTCTACATTCAACCCTGACGAATGCCCTTTGTTTTAGATAACACTGAATAACTGAGTGAAGTTCTTGAGAGAGGGAGAAATAAAGACATACAGACTCCAACTGTTAAGAAATCTCAGGGCTGTGGTTTAAGGATAAAGAACAAAGTGCATGTATTAAATCTGAGAAAGACTATTTGAATACAAAGGGAGAGCTACCAATATGTCTTTCTGTCCCTCCTGCTACAAGCCCTCCCTTTCTGTTCCAGCCTGCATTCAAAAGGAATGAAGGGTAGGTGGTATAACAAATTGTCCAGGAGTGTGAAGCCACGTGTACCAAAATTCATCCTTTTGCTCCTTTTATTTTTTCTCTCCTTTTTCTCTCCTTTTTTCCACATCCTCTCGCCTGTCCTTCCCCATCCCCTTGCCCCTCTCTCCATGCCTGGCTGTGTGTTATGAATTCATCTGCAGATGCAGCAGATCTATCATTCTGTCATGGAGGCAGGGAAGGGAGGTAGACTGTGGAATGCCCTGGCACTGGGAGCAGGGAAGGGCTCTAAGCATACTGCTACGCTTCTTCACACATTCCCTGCTGCGCCCTCTCCGGCTCAGTCTGCCTGTCTGTTTTCATGATCCACGAGATGCCCCAGCAGTCCCCCTTATCCATTCCGGTCTTACCTGTGCCAGCCAAACCCACCCCGACCATCCGGACCGAGCAGCCCATAACAGTAATAACACAGTGCCTGGCTTAACAAGAAATCCTCCCCCATATAAACCAAGGTGTGGCCTGGCCTGGCTTGACTGACTTCCAGCTCTGGTCTCCAGTTACACTGGATAACACCCTGCTTGCCAATCAGATATGAGACAAATTACAGGACGTGTGCACAGCACGGTAAACAGAAGTGTCAGATCCAGAACTACTGGGCCCAGTTGAGCCAAAATACACAGATCGACGTAACAGATATCCCATTATCCAACACATTTACAGCATATGGAATATTAAGGCAGTATTCTGAAATATGGTAGAGTGAGGTTTGTGCAACGTGTGCATAAGTTATGCCTCTGACTTATATTCTGCACATCACATACTTTGTCTTATACAAAAAAATATATTACAGAGGAACAGTGATTACAATTGGCTTTCAGCGATGACCTTTTGCACACTCTCTAACTGTGGTTGGTAAATTAAAAGTGGTACTTGTATTAATTGTGCTACTTGTCACATTTTTATATATTTTCTTTGCCATCTCATCTTTTTCTGGCAGAGTTTAAGTTAAAGTGAGTTGACTTCTCACTTTTTTTCTCCTAGACATTATGTCTATTTTCTAGGGAACACAATTTGCGAGAAATGTCTTACAATGATTGTTGACTTGTTATCACATGAAACATAGTAAAGACATTGTATCTGCATAACATTCATCAGTTTCAATTTACCCATAATATTCCGGTTAGAAGAAGGGGCTTTGGTTACAGTTTATATAGAAAAAAATGTTGACTTGAAATTAAATGATCTCATCTATTACAACATTTACAGGGATTCATAGTCCCGAGAGGACAAACCATAATGATTTTGTTTATCACCAGACTCTGCCTGGCTTCACCATGAGGTTCATGTTTGTGGTTTTTAGATGTGAGTCATGATCACTTTGCACTCAGCATCATCATCAGTTGACAACTTCAATCCGTCATGTACTTTAAGACAAAATACCTGCAAACTATTGACATTAACATCAGTCTCAGTTCTACTTTGTGTTACGTATTTAGTCGCAAAAATACACGTTTACACAGGGAAACATCTGACAAATCAACACAAGACGACACGTGACTTAAGACGCAAACACTGATCTCCAGTGTCAAACTCCTGTGCTCATCCAACACTGCACTTCCCAATGACCTCTTGGCTGTACACTGCTCTTCCTGGACTGGCAAAAACAAAGTGAATATGATCCAAGCAATCGGGTTCCATTTAAAAATGTAATGGGCAAAGCATCAAAAACTGATTAATATAAGCAGAACATTTGTGGAGAATACCATTGATGCATATTGTGACACAATTTATTGCTGAAGTAAAAATCACTTTGAATTACTGTTGTTGTTTTGATCAAAACCAAAAATTGGCACGGCAGACTCTCAAATGTGCTTTTAAGCATCAGTTAAGCAGTTTTTGCCTCAATGAATATGCAGTGGTATTTAATGAATCCCTTAATACAATATGTTCATGCTCTCTCACAACTTCCTGGCAGAGTCCATTCTACTTTCCTTCCTTCTCTCCACCGTTTTTATTTTGTTCTCTCCACCCCTCGCCTCCGAGAGAGAGTGAGGAGCTGCATAGTGGGAGTGTGTTGTCTCAGTGCCAGGGCGAAAATAGACAGTAAATTACAGAGCCTTGTGAGAACACCCCACTGTGCTGCACGACCTCAAAATAACACACAGACAAATCACTCGCAGACTCACATACAAACATGAAATGCACAGTATGCTGTCCTTCCTCTATATTTCCCATTCAGCCTGTTGAAGCAGTGTGCCAACAGACGGTCCCATGCTGAAGTTCTGCTCTAGTGGAGGAAACTCTGAGTCTGATTCACAGATGTTAATGTGATTATGGCGCACACACACACACACACACTCACACACACACACACACACTCACTCACACTCTAAAGTATTATTACAGATATGTTTTTATCCTCTCGCCATGGCACAACTGTGTCACTCAGTAGTAAAATCCCTGCTTGCAACCATAAAGAAACTGTTGTCTGAAAAGTGTCCCTCGTTGTCCCATGTGATGCAGGATTTTCCAAATATTTTCTGCATCAGTGACTGAATCTAGCATCAACAATCCTGGAAGCTTGGAAAAAAAAAACCTAAACGAGAAGACAGGGCAGTGATGAACGATAATCACAGGTGTTTGTCATACTCACCTTGAGTGAGTCAAAACAGGCAATGACTCTGCCGTTTTCCACTTGACAGCTCTTGGCAGGGTGAGCGAACTTGCACTCGCTGTCTGGTCGCGAGCACGTTCCTCTCTGAAATTCCCGACAGACCTCTAACGTCAGCCACTTCGTGTCTCGCATCTGCGTCATGTTCACCGCCATTTTGAACCGGGCAGAAGGGGTCGATAAAGTGGAGCAGATATCCAGCGAATGCAATTACAAGTCTGTGTGTTTCTAATGATACTGGGACAACAGAGAAGTCTGAAGAAGTAAATGACATGGGGGGGGGGGGGGGGGAAATCCAGTTTTAGGAGGTTTTGTCCTGGCGGTCTGGTTCTACGGTGAAGCCTGTGAGGCCTGAGACTCGCCTACCACCTGCAGCCGATCCCAAGAGTCTGTTTGCGGCTGTAAAAGGAATCCTTCACCGCCTGTCACCCAGGGCCCGGGCTGGTGACGGCCACAGACGTTTGCTTTGCAATCGGTCTCTCTCGTTCTCTCTCTCTTCCGCGCACACCAGTTCTCGCGCCTCGCTCCACGGCTGAGCTGTCAGATGAGATGAATGGCAAAACGCATTATCGATTGAGTCGGCCCATGATGAAAAGATGCAGGGCTGGAGGAAAGAGGGAAGAAGGACAGAGAGGAAACGAAAGGCAAGGATGAGGTGGAGTAGGCTGCAGTGGAGGGGACAGCGAAGGGACAATCTCCTTCTGCTCACAGGAGCCGATAAAAGCTGTCTTCACTATCAGAGTCTGTCTGCGGAGGTGGGAGTGGTTGACTTCCTCAGAAGCAGGCTGACTGACATGGATGGAGAAATGGCGGAGGTCTGGCGGGCAGCAGGCGATGGAGGGAAGGAGGGAGGTGTGGAGGCTCAGTGGAAGGGCTCGGCAGTCCTGGGGCTCCTGGTGTGGCCGGCAACTCCGGCAGACATGGCCAGGCACAGAGGTGGCTTCAGCGGAGCCAAACAGCCCCAGGGGTCAGCAAAAGAAGGCACTTCTCTCTGCGGGAGGAGGAGGAGGAGGAAATGGTGTGAGTGGAGGGTTTAACACGTGCACATAAACTCACACGACACGGGCACACGTCTGGATTCACACACACAGCTCCATTCACACACGTTTCCCCATTCATTCCCTCACTCACTCTCTCTCATAGTAGCACTCACGGAGGCTGCCAGGCTCTCAGCTGGAAAATCAAATCAAACACCATATCGCTAACAGTAAAGCTCACGCGTTGAAGCGCAGACCATTTATTTCACAGGAAGACAGTAAAGAAAAGAGGGAGACAGAGAGATCAAGAGACAGATGAAAAAAAAAAGTAAATGGAAAGAACTGAATGTTCATGTGTGTCCATGTGTTTCCAAAATAAATGACCCAGAGGTGATGGGTGATTCTAGAACTTTTACAACTCATACACAAGTAGTTTTTATGCAAAAATATGAATGTAGTAATTCATTGAATTAATTTTGCCAAGATCAGCGTTTAATAGCTTGAACATAAAATACATTTATGAAAAAAAAAAATGTGTCTCTATTGTATAAAATAATAAACAGCTGCAATGAATCCTCTCAATGTTAAATTTACAATATGTGACTTGTCTGCATCAGTCTCTCAATCAGAATCAGAGTCACCTAGTTTGATGACGTTGTGAAGCAGCGTGGGATCATGGGATTTTAGCACTATTGCTACATGACATGACTCAGGCGCAACTCATGTTCACGGATTAGATAATGTATTAAAGTTTTATGAGTTTATAAAAAGACTGGAGGGAAAAACTGATGATTGGCTCACTTACTGGCAGTGTGTTTTTTCTCCTCTAAGGTTAAAGCAGAGACGGTCAGAGCCACATTAGGCAGATTTGACGCAATTAAAAGGCAACTTAAATGAAAGGTCACTGTTATATTGAAGAGAATTGTGGATTTCCCTGGATTTGAACAATATTTGGAGACATTTCAGACAAGTCAACAAAATATATGACATAGGTGAAGTTGTTTTGAGATATTTTAATGAGGAATTCCTTCTTATTATATCTAAGAAAACGTCAGAGCCTGTTGTGAAAGAGAGCATCATATAAATGCAGCGGTATCAATAACTAATGAGCAACTGTGTATTTAAGTACTAATTAGTGAGTCATCAATTTGTCCATCCCTGGTGAGATCCAAATCCCAGTGAAAGAAAAATAAAGAAAGAATGTGACCAATCTTGTTTCGCTGGTTTTCTTCCTGCATGCTCCTTAGACCCAGTCGTCCTCACACTCTCTGACCCCTCTGGTCACATCCGGATGTGAAAAAGAACAAACCGCCTTTCCACAGAACTCCTACAGCTGCTGTGCTTACAGTAAGTGCCCTCAAAAGCTGCATCCCCCATGTGGTTACATCACTTCCAGGTCCCCCACACTCTGACTGAAGTGATGTTTCTGTGAGCTGTTACACGTCACTGATATGATCTCTATATAAAGCAGAGATCCAGACAGAAGATTGTGGTCGATATTAAAATGACTTGTTTTAGAGTAACTGCTCTTTGGTTCAAGTAGCTCTGTTGTTCTTACACTCGCACTGTTCCTAAATATACAGGCTTACGGAATATATAACTCCACTTTTGATTTAACTGCCCCATATTATTTTGATAAGAATATTGTTAATTTTTGACTATTTCGTACTATTATGTATATGTATTATGTTGCTTGAAAAAAGGATCCATGGACCTCAAGTATTCACTTATTGACTGTATGCAAAGAGGTACGACTTGACAACTACTGCTGGCTGGCTGCAGTAGAGGTCATAACAATACCTCCTCCATGTTAGTAAATGGGACATGGACCAGAACTAAGAAGTCAAAGTATACTAATATATAATTAAATAGGTTTTTCTCAAAGGTGGTTTCTGCCATTTTCAGTAGTTCTTATCTTGCTGGTCAAGTGGTGGGTTTTTTTTATGGTAAGTTTAGTTTTAGTACGTTATTATAATATATATTTAATGCTATAAAAACAGGCTGAGAAGTCATGATTGACCACTGAGAGTGACTTACGATCGGTCGAGCCCATATATGTATCAGCGGGACCTTGATACTGCAGCTCCACACCACAATGACCACTGGGCATCAAATGATGACAAAACCGCAAGATGGTGGTACGAGTATCAGGGATATTTTGGCTTCATTTTGCGGGAAGGAGTGGAGACGCGTAATCCATCTTTATATACCCTCTATGCTCTCACCCTACTATTATTAGCCTGTAGCTAAGTTAAGCTAAGTAACTACATGGAGCAGCTAATTCAGGCCTTTTCTCTTGAGACCCTCACAGCCCATTCTGGGATTTGAAGGTAATGGTGAAATGAAACAAAAGCTGAACAGTGAACACCACAGAGCGTCAGGGAACTCCTTTTTTCTGATGTGAATTTACTAATAGCCTGCTGCAAAAAAACTGGTGGCTTGACCAAGTTTAAAAAGGGAAACAAGTGAAGAAGGGAAGAATTAAAAATACTCCCTTGGTCAAACATTCATTGCTTATGTGTCATGCCCTGGTCTCCAATTTGGGGCAGTCACTGGTTCAAACTAGTTTTCAGCCTTCGAACTGTGTGTGTGTGTGTGTGTGTTGACAAGAGCAAGGAACCAGGGCAGCCCACTGTATCTGGCAAGGAGACTGTGGTGAGTGAGAGAGCACAGTCAGGTTTATCATTACCAGTGTATTAAATATGGACGGCCAAAGACATCGCTTCTTCTTACCCACTTCCTGAACTCTCCTATAACTTTCTCTTTTTCTCTCAATTGCATCATTATATCCCAGATGCTGGGATGGTCTGCAAGTATATTGAAAAGTGCTATACAATTAAAGTAATTATTATTAATATTGTAAAATGCTAAATTGATTTAATTTATACACTTAAAAGGTAATTATAGTGTTTTTCAACTTGGGTATTTTTGGTTACAATGTTTGGCCCTTCTGTTAGGGGTCGTGCTAAAGGATCAGGTATGCTTAAGGTTTGTTTTGCAGTTATCTGTCTTGTGAGTTTGACACAGAACAAATACGTTTCTGTTTCAATTAGGGACACACCAATCCAATCTACTTGATCAGTATCAGGGCCAACACTGATGTTCACTGATCCACTGATTAAGTGGATTGGTTATTGGCCCGACGTGATCTGCAAATAAACAGGGTTTCTTTGTCATTATAAAAGTCAGTATCTCCACTATCAGTTCCATTCATTAATTCACAGCAGACTGTGGAGACTTCGTAGTGCCACAGTAATCGGTAGTCTTGTGTTGCCTTCCATTCAAAAATAATCTCAACATCTTCAACATGGTGTGTTACACAGATTTTAAATCTGGGAATAAAAAGAGCACTCATTGTAGACATCCAGTAGCACTGAACTTTGGCATGTTTCTGTTACAGGGTTTTCTGCATGTTTTTAATAATTATTAAATCAAATCAAACAGTCACTTGACTTAACATAAGCATTTTAGAGTGTATAATGCATCAAAAATGTTTCTGTGCCTACTGTTGTTTCTAAGCGACCAAACAGTTTCTTTTCCTATTAAGATGATATTATTGTGATTTTACACACAACAATTGGAGGAGGTGTGCACTTATGGAGCCCTCTTCTGTGGGAGTCAAGCACCTATGGAGGCACAGCTCCAAGACAAGTGAAAGCAGTTTACTGACAAGTGATCAGACTATGAACATGTGATTGTTGATTGACAAGTCCCAACTACAGCCTTCTTAATCCTGGCAGGGTACTAGAGGCGTTTTGCCCCTGAGTTTGCTCAGGTTGTCCAGGAACAAACCTTGCTGTTAGCTAATAACAAGCAATAAGGGGGTTGGGTTGCTCTCGGTCAACAGGGGCCCAATCAGTCTTTGACAACTCCAACAGTGCACCAACAGAGGCTCTAATCCTTGCTTACCCTGTATTTGTAAGTCTTTTGTTCTTTATATAGATGCTAACCACCAACGTTTGGGATATGTAATGTCACCAGGTCCAGGAAGATAAAGAGTTGTGCTAGTTGGAGCTTAAATCCCAAAGAATACAACAATGCAAACTACATTCATTTCATATTGGAACCACTAGCACTAAAATAACCCCTAACCCTGGCAATTAAGGATAATTTTGAGTTTATTGGTAACCATGTTGCTTATTTGTATTTGGTTGCAGTGGAGCAGTACTGGGTTGCCCACCTGACATCCTTGGATGACAGAGAGAACCATGCCACTCCAGAACAGAGTAAAGACTTTGTGGCTGAACAACATGCCCAACTACAATCAAACTGAATTATTCGAAAAAGATTGGCTTCTCTGCTCATTTCAAATGAGATCAGGGCATAAATCTTTAATCTAACCTAATAAAACAGTTCTGTAGTCTTTCTAGGATGGCTCAAGGTAGGAGTACCCATTATCGCCTTGTAAGAAATGGGCGAGTTGAAAGGATGAACCAGATACAGATAAATATACTCCATGTCCTTAAGGACAAGAAATTGAATAGGTGGCCTGAGCCACTGGGTCTGTTCCTTCTTAGCCCATGTATGGATAAAACCCGACACTCCCAGTGGATGTTGCATTAGGGTTTGTGCAGGAAAAGCCAAATTGTGATTTGGTAAGCTGGGTCCATGATCATTATCAAAAATTGACCTATGCTTATGATTTAACTCATTTTTAAAATGACACGAACAGCTGAATAAACAAAACACCCCATTGACCAAACAGGAGAAACTGCCTTAAACTTTGCCCAGATAGGGGATCGGGCAAAGTGGTTGAGAAACCGCCCCACAGGCAATTGAGCATAGAGAAATGTCTGCGCTGCACTATGCTCCTGCCCCCAACTTGTCCTCCTGAGTAGAGGATGCAATCTCGAAGTACTATCAGCACACTATAGAATGTAATTGTGTATTCAGATCAAACCCCCAGTGAAATTACAAAGAAAGTCAGTAATTTTTGTTGGGAATTTCGTCAGGAATTTGAGTTGAGTTGGAAATGTTTACCATTTGCATGACGTATCACAAAAGCCTAACAGCTTTATGATTCTCCTGATGTCTCAGAAAATTATAAAATGAGGACAAACTTAGAGTTAGACAATATAACTTTTCTACTTTACAGAGACAGAGCAAAAAAAGGAGAGGGCTCAGAAAAAAGTCATCAAACCAGTAGGACTATCTGTTAGCCTTCAAAGTGCTAACATTAGCTGCCTTGCCAATTCAATTAGTCAGTTCCCAAGTTACTTTGAAAACAGTCCAGCAACTACTTATGCAAGTGTTTGTGTTAATTGCACGCAGTAGAGCCCCAAAGGACATGGACCCTGAAAAACTCCAGGTAGTAATCAGTAAAAAGGCAACAGCTATGTGGTGCAAGTGAAAAATTGAAGAAGGTAGCACAAGACAGAGAAGAAAAGAGAGGGGAATATTACACAGAGGGCTAAGTATGGAATGGTGAAGAACCATCCAGAAATTTGAAGCGACCCCCACTAAATCCACAGACCAGATGAATGAGCCTCCACGGAAACCTGCAATGCAGCGGCCTGGTTGGCGTGAATACTTGTCATTACCATCCAGAAAAAACCTGGCTGTTGTTGCCTTTTCTCCAGCAGAGGTGGAGCATTGCAGAGAAAGGGCTGTGGCAACCGCAGGGCGAGGGGAGCTAGAAGCTATTGGCGTGACAATGGAGGCCACGGAGGACAATGAATGCGCCGGTGGTTTCACTTACTGAGTTACAGTGTCTTGTTTTAGTTCGTTAGACATTTTAGGACTATTACATATTGCTTGGGATTTTCTGATAATAACCATTTAAATTATACTTGTAGTCTTGGTTTTAACTCTACTTTGCTCAACCTTGATTTTAATAACTTGTTTTCGCTACACCGTGCTGGCGATGTCAACCTCTCAAGTTATGTTCTATATATTCTTATTCAACATATAAATTCTGGTAATTTAAGAGGAAAATACTATTTAAAAATGTTGGGCTGCTCAAAACATAAATATAAAAAGGATATGTAACATTTTAAAAGACTAGATTAATCAAATGAAAAGCTGGGCATGTACACAAATGAGTCCAAAGGCAATGTTGTGCCAGTTTTCTCAAAGGAGTTATGTTTTTTGTGGTATTTCAAACAGCACTTGTGTAAGACCCCTGTGGAAACAGCAATGACAAAAGGAGCAGCCATGAGCTTTAATATCAAATTAAATAGATTTAAGGCCCCTACATGTATTATTAGCCCCAGTTCGACACCAATTTGTTTAACTCATGCCAAAATTTATATCAAAGAAGTACAACACATTTGAAAACTGAGAGTGAGTGAGGCTCATTAGAACATGCTCGCGTCAAAACAGAGGATTAAAAGTAAGGGGCAGAAAAAGTGAGAAATGACTCTGGCATTGAGGTAATTTATAAATAAAGGAGTCATCAATAAGTATCTTAGCATATGTGAATAATGCATGTGGCCATTTCCCGTAGCCAGAGGCAGGAGGTATTATTACACCATCAGATCAACCAAGGTAATAAATTGGAGTGGAGAGGGGGGTAGGTAAGGCTGGGGATATTATGCACCCCCAATCGCATAATGCCTCAATTCCCCCAACACACAAATACAGTATACACACACACTAACAGACATGTATACATTTGAATAAATACAGAGAGAGTAACCTTTTGGCAAGACATTCTGCCTCATCCTTGACCATCTTCAGCTGACATATGGTCTGAACAGAGTACAGTGTAATGCCAAGTGTCACTGGGTTCATGTATATCCTTGTTTAAAGAAAAAGACTAATCTGGTGCTAGTGTGTCATATAAAATGTCACTTGTATAGACAAACACTACATTATTGCGTGCCTATGACACTATCCAGGAAAACGGCTTTTGATTTACTTACTTTTAAGCCCCAATAACACACAAACTTAACGTAATTTTCACATCCATCATTGATCTATACCAATTATCCTTTGTAGGGTTGTGGAGTAGGCTGAAGCTACTCCCAGCTGACCTTGGGTGAGATGGGGGGTACACCCTGGACAGGTAGCCAGGGAATAACAAGGCCAGCACACAGAAACAACCTTTCATGCTCACAATCACTAATTTAGACTTCAATTAACCAACCCCAATCTGGTGTTTTCGGACTGTGAAAGTCCACAAAAAACCCATACACACAACACGTTAACTCCCCACATTTAGTGGTGCTACACTGTGCAGCCCCTATTTTTTCCTCTGTCAGCAGTTTTGGGAGACTGTACTTGGGCATGTTGGTGCTTTTAGCTAAATGCTAACGTCAACAAGTTAACTTGCTGATGTGCTCGGGTAAACATGTACAGTTGAGGCTTATTCACTCATAGAATCAGGCAAAATTGAATGTCTGAACCAGTTTTCACAGGAATCCACCAAATAATAATGAAAAGTATTAAATGTTGTAGGTGGTGCTATATGTAAAGTCAGGTGATCAGCAAAGTCAACAGCTTTCCAGCTCTGTCTATATAGCTATTTGAATTAATGTATAAATGTCATAGGATTCCATTAAATTATTGTTTGGATAGTCCAGAACAAAGTGGAGGCTGACAAATCTGACAATCTGTAGAATGGATAAATAATAAGTATAAATAAATCTGTTTGCAAAGCCAATTAAGCATAAGGCTGTGCATCTTGATATATTAACGTACAGTGTTTAGAGGAAGCCACGTAGAATGGTACGAGTTAACACAAGCCACATTCATCCCTGCATGTGAGAGCAATACGCAGGGAGGAATAGACAGAATGAGTAGGGGCCAGAGATAGGAAACATTCATTCACCTTGAATGACTTCCAGAGAGGGGGAAAAATGAGGGAAGGTGAAGAGAAGAAAGCAAGAAAACAGGCTCCTGAATGTTTGATTTCCTATGGCTGACCTTTGAAACACAATAGACAAGAGAAGCAAAAAGCAATGGTCATAACCTTCAGTAAAGTAAGAGGAAACAATTTGCTTCAGCACGAAATTCCCCAGGAGAGCCACAGTGTAAACTCTGAACAGTTAAAGTGCCTTCTGAGCTGCTGTCTAGCAATCTAAAGGTCTTGTTTGTTTAGGTCGGCAACACGACGATTCAGGCATTCCTTAAACGTTAGAAATTCTGTCTGGGACTCCGAATCCGATTTTCACACTCTCAACCTGGAACGTACATTTGATTAGCGACACAGACGTTGTTATAGTTCACTTAAAATCCAATTATGCGCCGAGTTTGCACAGCTGATGAGAAGTCAATGGTGGAGAGGCAAAGATAAAGGGAGGGGAAATTCAGTAATGCGAAAGGTTAAAGGGCACTGACTGCAGCAGCAAGAAGCAGATGCTGGAAGCTTCATATTACACCACATCACCGGCTGACCGGGATATCATCTATATACAACCTGTGCTGCCCTTTCTACTGACGGGAGCAACAGGGAGGAGGGGGTGGTCGTGCGAGGCCGACGGGGTGGGGTGATAGACAAATAGAGTGAAGGAGATCAGAGGTGGTGACAGAGGGAAGGAAGGACGCCGGAGGAGGAGTGATGGAAGGCAAACAGGAGCAATTAGTACCGAGTTGGTTCGAGACAGGGGTGTCTGTTAGTGAAAGTGGGAAACAAGGTGATTACTGGGAGGTATAAAAGAGGAGGGATCAGAGGGAGAAGCAAGGAGGGGAAAAGCTGATTTTTGTTCCATTTCAAAGCACCGCTGGCGCTCCACTGCGATACCATCTTGACATTTCTCATCCCTCTTCATTTATCTTCCTCTGATCCCCACCTGTTCTCCTGCTCTGGTTCTCTTCTGCGTATGCTTCAGTGTTTTCCACTTATTCTCTCCCCAAATCCTTCTTTCTTCTTAGAAATCTGCTCGCCTTCTGCTAAGTTGCTCTCCAAGTATCATGTGACATAAACAACTCTGTGAACGTGGCTCATCTTTTAATAGTAGCTGCCCTCGTTTTTTTTTTTCTTTTCTCGCCCACTGTCTCAGCCCCCTCTAACGCTCCTTCTCGCCGTCTCCCCTCTTGTTCCTTGTCCGCACTACACCTTATGCTGCAGTACCACAGTAAACGTGCTGCAAGGTCATTCTCGCCACGGCAACTACAGAAACCATGTTTAAAGCAGGGGTGAAGTAGATGATAGTGTCAGGTGGAGCCTGGTATCATTGCAGAATGGTTAAAATCCTACGCAAGGTTTCAGATGCCAGATATAAATTCTGAACAGTATTACCCTTTCAGCAAAGTTATGAACATTGATGTAAGTTTATCAAGTGCCATCTTTCATGTTCATACTATTAGTGCTAATGACTGTGGGAATAATGTTGAGATGACCTAAAATGAAGGGAAAATACCAGAATCTAACAGAAACTGTCTGGCACAAGTCTGGTTCTCACCTGACCAGTAGTGCTCTGACCCAGAAGCCTCCCTGCAGATAAAAGTCTGAAATTATCAAATAGGTTTTTACCTTATTTGATCAAATGAAAAATGTCCAATATAATGCTATCAAGTACTACAGAATATACTCATTTGCTGTCGTTTAGAACGAGGACAGACGATGGGATACAAATACCAAGGGAATGACGGCTGACTAACTAAGGAGGCAAGACTTTCATTGACAATAAATGCAGCAAAAAAAGAAAAAAATTTGCTGCTGATATCAAAACATAAAGATATAACACTTAGCTCTGTTGGTGTATTTTGCTCTGTCAGCAGACTGCCAACAGGAATACAACACAGCTCACTATTGAGTTCTTTATTAAACATAACACAATATTCTATTTACTGACTATTTATGCTGCTGTGGTATTGTTGTATATTAAGTTACTGTGAAGCTAACATAAGGTTTCTCTCTACTGCAATGTAGTTTTTACATAAAGATGCATCTTCACTTCCTCCAAAAGACAAAAACCATCATTGAGAAAGATGTATTCGACGTGCACTTTGACTAGTTTGGTCCATGTCCCATCTACTAACCTGGAGGAGTTGGTTTTGTGACATATGCTGCAGCCAGCTATCAGGGCAATTGACTCAATTCTGAGGAGCCATATATATCTATATATATATAGATATATATAGATATATATAGATATATATATATATAGTGTATGACTGCCATGGGGATATTTAATAATGCGTGCCATTACGGTCATATCATCATACTCCAACTCCGGCATAAATGTTGAATAAACATGCAAAATTATTTGTGACGTAGAAGTATGATTCTTGTGCTACCTTGGGGCATGTAGCTCGCTGACATAATTAATACTATAACAATAAAGCCATGTTCAAGATTTACATAGTATCCTCATTAATGACGGAGACATGGCTCATTAAGTCACATGACGGTGAATAATGGATGGTGCTGTGGTGAAATATATTGCGTTTGGTCTCCATAAATCTATGTATAACTGTGTAACAATAAAAACTTTCACTTTTCTTCTTCCAGCTTAAACTGCCTGGGAATCACTGACTGAAGGACACCTCTATGGCATTAATGAGCTCATATACCTTGCCGAGGGGACATCAGCATTAATAAGGCTCATGCATGAAGCCTGCTGAAGAAATGCTTGGTCCCTGCCCATGCAGGCTTGAGATTTGATCCGACGGTCTTCGGCTGACTGCCGGTCATTCTGAAATGATACTCCTTTGAGATGCAGTTTCAACAGATTGTACCATCAGGGTAATATTAGACTTCATTCCATTCCCCAGCTTGTGACACACACACACACACACACACACACACACACACACACACACACACACACACATAAGCATTGACCACAAACCATGAGACAACAGATCTGCATCATCTACAGAGGATACAGAGCTACAGAGATATGAATGGAAGGTCAGCCGGTGCATTGATATTCAGGACGCAGGCACATGAGTAATATGTACGCATATGCACAACATCAACTATCTCCCTCGTGTGCTCGCAGGAGCACACATTAACACACACAATCCACGACTCCCTCCTTCGTCTGTAAGACAAACAGAGGGGAGGGGAGACGGCGAGGGCAGTCAAGTGGCACGTGTGCAAGCTGTCGTCTGCACAGTGATATCAGTGTAAGTGTTTAAACAGCCTGACTTGCATAGAGATAGGGGGGGAGGCAGTTATAGCACACACCTACGTGAATAGGGGGTGAGATAATATGTGTTTAACAACATGGTTACCCGTGTTGTGCATGTGCGCAAACATTTCGTTCGTCTCTACAGCTACTTTTATGTTCACTGCAGCGTGGCTGGCTGTGGTGGTGCCAGTGTGGTGTAATGCAGTGGCGGAGAGGGGTGTCATTGAGTTCATGGACATAAACCAACCCACTGCCAGACCAGTCTGCTCCTCTCAGGAATAGCAATGGAGGTGGTGCGTGTATGAGAATGTGTGTTTGTGTTTGTGTGTGTGAGAATGTGTGTGGTGTGTTTGTGTGTGGATGGGACGGAAGATCGAAAAAAAAGGCTGCAAAACAGCAAAGATGAGAGGGAGAGTCAGTGGCACAGACAGACAGACAGGGTAAGGCATAAACAGTGAGTAATAGAAAGGAGAGGTCCGAGGGATATAGATGTATGGAAGAGGTTGAACGGAGGCAAGTGGAAAAAATGCTCCCCTGTGTAAATTTACCACCTCTGCATGTGGCATTTCGAGCAGAGGGACCCTTATCAGTCATAACAATTGGCAAACACACACCCACACACATACACAGTGTGCACAGTCTTTCTACTTTTGTGTCTCTTGCTCTCACACACAGACAGTGGTGCAGGCAAACAGGTGAGCCAGGGAATGATTACAAAACAAGAGAGGGGAAATGCAGACTTACAGAGAGACAGGTAGGCAGAGAAGAGGTACAGGTGTCATGGCCTCAGATAGACAGACTGGAGATATTCAGCATATAATGAGATGGGAGCAGAGTGGGAGAGGGAGAGGTTTCACAGATACAATAACTACAGAGCAGATAAGAATAATTTATGGGAAACTTTGGCAGTGGAAAATCCTCAACAGGAGAAACAGCGCGACCATCGCTGAGTAGAAGCTGAAAAGCTTAATAGCAAAATTGTTGAAAAGATAATGGATGGATAAAGATGATGTGGCCTTCTGTGGATTTTTTTTTTTTACATTCCGCAGTCTGGTATTTTTTATCAAATCAGGAAATGCCAAAGGAGTGGATGCTCCCTCAGAAAGGAAATCATTTCTTTTCCAAATCCGAACCACACACTCACACTTATCGAAATGCAGGATCCCCGGAGTTGACGTCAGAGCAGCGTTTGCGCAAACAAGGGATAATCTGTACTCTTCAGATGTTTATGACTTGTGATTCAGTTTGACACCTTAATCTGCGGAAAACACAGAGGTCTCCTCCGTGCAGCCAACTGTATTTACTATAGATTACATCTTCCCCTAGTGTCCATTAGTCAAGTGACAGCTTTGCACACTGCAGGAAAAAACAGCAATCATACACCAATGACTGACTCACTGTGATTTTGCCACTCGCCAAATGGCCTCGTAGGACTCCCCACCCCCCCAACCATTTGTCGGAGTGCCCATCTATCTGCAAGTTATATGCGCTGTGGTGAGTTTCTGAAGGCTTGGGACTCAAAAGTCATTTCCACTCACATTCTGCCGCCGCCACCTTGACCGGAGCTCCCCCGATTTTGTATTTATCTTGATAATTGAATCATGTAAATCCGGGTAAGGGTGCGCTCATGTCATCAGGCACACACACACACACACAAATTGTCTCACACAAACACTGTCGCTCATCTGTATTCGACACGCTGCCCTGTGCCTGCTGAGGACAGCAGGGAGATGACATCACTTCTAAAGGACAGATTAGTTGAGGGATGAAACGCGAAGGTGGGGGAGGAACCGAAAAAGAGCCCAAATTCATAAAAAACAATTAAATTCTTCGGGTTTTTTTCTCCTCGTAAAATTAACAGTCGTTTGCAGGTAACCGAGTATTCCCTCCCACTCACTCCGTTAGAGTCTTTTGCTTCTCTCACAGAGTCAGAGTCGTGTGTGCTGAGAAATTAAGTATGTATCTGAGTGCCTCTGTGCTCTCGCTGTTCTATACTCTAATGACCTTGTAGATCTGCCTGCTCTGATCTGCAGAGAAGCTTTTTTTATTTTTTTTATTTTTTTTTTGCATCAACCCACTGAGAGTCAGACATCGAAAGAGAAACACGGAGTGAGCCATAAAGAGGCAGAGAGCTGCAGGGAGAGAGAGAGAGACAAAGACAGAGAGGGGTGAGGAAGTAAAACAGTGAAGAAGAAGAGAGGCAGACGTGGTTGAGATCAGTGGGTGAGAAGAGGGCGTGTACTCAAAATAACAGAGAAAATAAAGATAGACGCAGTGATTGTTACAGCATCTGTTTGGCAAATAATAAAAAATCACGTGAGAATTCAAACAATGATCATCAATATTGTTCAAAATAAACAGGTAAATAAAATACAGTGTCTTCTCTGTGATACGTATGATAGTAGGTGGGGCCCGATCAGTATTCAGCCAACATGGCGTCCTCCATTCAAAATTAGACTCTTACTTTTCTTTCAGTTTTCTGTCTCACTCCTTTAAATCAATTTTAATTAATTTGACCCTGCAAAGGAACCAACATAAAGTTGTCTTTGTCTCCTCTTTAATGACACATACGTTTCAGCTTACAGCCCTTTACAAATCCATCATGTACAGTTGCTGTTTAGAGCCAATCACCAGCCAACATCACTCACATCCAACAGACATATAACAGGATCTTTTTACTAAATAATATAAAGCAACTTTATCTAAATTATTTTCTTTTTGTAGGTTTTCTTTACAAATATTATATTTTGTGTTGGGTTGTGTGTGTTGGGGGCGCAGACAGCTTGAATGAAGTGGGAGTTTGTCCTGAGGGCGACAGAAGTGTAAACACCAGTGGTACCGTCATTATACAGGAGGAGTGTGCGGCTGTTCATGTGTGTGAGTAGGTGTGTGTGTGTGTGTGTGTTTTCATTCATTCATCCATAGACATGAGTGCATATTTAGCTTTAGTGTTAACAGGAGGAGCCACACAACAGGGATTTCACTGAAGTCAAAGAGAGAGACAGAGTGTACTCTGCCAGAGGAGGGAATGTGTGTCAGTGTGTGTGCGTCTGTGTGCACGAGTGTGTGTGCGTGTTTGTGCGTGTGTGTGTGTGTGTGTGAACTATTCTGCGGAACATTAAACACTAGTGTTCCCATTCTTAGGTCTGTACAGCTCTTTTCCACATTAAAACTGTCCCGCCTCAAACTACCACACATTAACAATCAAGCACGGTGGCCATCTGCATATGTACACACACACACACACACACACACACACGCACACACTTTACTTACAAACAGACAGTAACGCCAACATGCATCCTCACAATATCCAGATGGTGAATAGAAAATTCCAAAGGCGAGGACAAAACAAAAAAAATAAATAAGCAGTGATAACTCAGTCTTGAGTCCAAACACACACACACACACACACACAGTAAACAGACTTACTGTATCTCTGCGAGGACTCATCTGACTGCTGCTGAGGGGAGAATGGAAAGTGAAAACCTCATGCTTGCTTCACGGCACTCCTCTCTTTCACTCCCTTCATCACTGCCCCCTCCTCCCTCCTTTTTTCCTTTCCTTTCTCCCTCCCCTGCCTCTTTTCCTTCCTCCTCCTTCTCCTCCTCTTCCTCCTCCTCCCTCTCTTCCTCCTTCCCTCCCCAGTCCCTCGCTCCTTCTCTCTCTCTTCCTCCTTCCCACTTGGCAGAGCCCTTACTGTATTCAGATACACCAGTCTCCATATAAGGCAGCACAGCTAAACATGTCACACATAATTTATCCACAGCAGGCTGCGAGTTCACCTTTCACAGCTCACGCTTGGATCGTATGCAAAAGAGGGAGGAGAGGGCAACGCAGGGGAACTAAACTCAGACAAACTTCTACTGTCAACAGCCACGTTCCCACAATTTCACACTCGGCGAGAGTGTATGCGCACCTGCGTGCATGTGTGTATGTTAACAAATGCTGACAATCAGACCGTGAAAAATGCTCCTGGAGACAAAAAAATGCAATTCACCTGCACGGTTCCAACAACACCCTCTCCCTCCTTTCCTCCTCCCAGTGCCTCCACCATCTGTATCTGCAGGCAGTAAATCTCATACAGATGCTGTTTACGGGACCTGTCCACCTGCACTGCCCCCTGTTCTCTCTACCTCTTTTCTGCTCACTTTATATATACGCTACTACCTCTACAAAGCAGGACTGACAAGAGCAGACAGAAGGATAAGGCAAAGGAAACTTAAAGAAGGGTTACACAGAAACACAGATCCAAAGAAAGGGAGTTAAACCATTTAGTTTGGGATTGAAGCAGGGAAGAGCAGCGAGTGAGAGTGCAAGAAGGGCAGGATAAAAATAATAGGTCGTCTAATTAGACGCCATCCAGAGAGGTGTTTGGTTGCAGCTGTAAGAATCTGCACAATTCCGTATGATCATGTGAGAGGTTTTGTATAATCAAAGACACGCCTGCTGACCTCTCTGCTGCCTCTTCTGTTTCCCTTGTTGGAGTTGTTTTCTTTTCCAATTTCCAACTTTTATCTTGCACTTGAAATGAGAAAAATAACAGAAATGCAGCATGCAGATAGCAGCGGTGGGGGTGAAGCCAAAGCAAAAGGAATAATCAGAGAGTAGCAGTGCTAGCTGATAGCTTTCTCCTCCCTCCTCCACAGCTTCAGTCCACTCACAGGACAGCAAGAGTCACAGCTCTGTTGCCATGGTGTCTAACTCCATCAAACACTACGTCAGGTGCATGTGTGTCTATTGGAGCATGTGTGAGTGCATGGTGGGGGAGTTGTGTGTTTGTGGAGGTGTGTGTGTGTGTGTGTGTCGGGTGGGTGTTACCAAGTGACTCAGAGCCACATCACCGACTTGGCTGCAATATATCAGGGTGTTCTGAATTTATCGCTGTATTGGCTTGTGTGTGTGTGTGTGTGTGTGTGAGGGGAACAAGTTGATTGAGCTGCAGCCTGCTCTCAAAAGCACCTATGATGGATCTCTGTGCTGATGTTTAGCTTCGGCTTCTATAAATATTTATCAATTCATTCATAGAGGCAAAGCAACACACTACCGTCACCGGTAATATGGACTTTTGATATTCGCAGGTCACTGATCTGTGCCCAAAAAAGGTCCTGCAGCCGTCTTCCTGAGTTACGCTGAGGTGGGAACAGGATGCGGTGTCTCCGTGTGTGTAGACCTTGCATTGTTATTGTATAGAACACATTTGGAGTCTGGAAAAACAAAAGCCTGCACAGTGTGCCAGAGTTACCGACTGGAAATATGGTTCAGCTGCCGCATTTAGAGCACAGATGTCAGATCCAGATATAGTACCTTCCTCATGGACACTTGAGTAAGTCCAACATTTGCTAAAATAGTGAAACTACATAGTAAGAATACTGACTTTCAAAATTGTACCTTGGCCACTTGGGGGCAGAGGGAACATGCTGGAAGCAACATTGAAGTTTTATCACCTTGTAAAGTTGTTATTAGTGAACTTGTTAGCAAACATCACAGTTGCTAATTTGCACTTCCAACAGGTAAAGACCAACATTATCATTCATTTGGAGCCATGCCTCTGCTGACTTGGCAAAAAGAAGTCCATTAATCCCCTCGCCTTTTACCTCTAGTTTGGTCTCCACCAACCCCAGGATAGAACATCTGGTTCTTAAGCTGCTAAATGCTCCACAATGCTCACCAGCTAATGAGCTGTCTGCCCTTTGCTGCTGGATGGGAAGGGCGATGTTGGTTTTCATGATTTTTCCCATATAAACTGTGATGGCGGGAGTGAACCAGAACAACTACATTGCAGGACTGCAAACCAAAACAAGAGGCTAAAGGATTCTAAAATGCTTTGTAGGACTGAGAGAAACTGCAGATACACATAAGGTTATATTGTTTGACCTATGCAGTGAATGCTGCTAACTTTATAAGGTTAGACAGCAAGTTTTGACAACTTTTAAATTAAGATTAATTTGTGAATTACTACAAGTACTAAAAAATATAATCAATACTTAAGTACTGCAGAATTTGACTGAAGAACTGTACTTGAGTTAATGTTCTTCCATTGGAAAGTAGACACTGGGCACACTGAAAGACTTTGGACTTGCACATAATTACTGCAATTTCAGATAATTTAATGCACACTAAGGTTCCTGTTCACTGCTCTGCTGATGTCAGTGAAAGGAGAAGAGAAGGAAAAGGACTTTTTAGGCACGGATTACCAACACAACCATCATCGCTCTCATTCTGATCGAACGACACAAGGTCAATGATCCAGGAACATGTGTCCCTTGTGGTCCAGATCATTAAAGACGGGAATTGAGAAAGAAATTAGAAGGAAAAAAAAGACTCAGGAGGAGTTGGACAAGGAGATCTGGATCCATAAGTCATCTCTGATCCACGCTGTTAAGCAAAGCCAACGCTGGACAGAGAGCAGAGGAATATATTGGAAAACGTCTAGGATCTTACCCAATGGAAAATCCTGCAGGGTGACCCCGCTGTACGTCTGAAAGGATTTCAACACTTCATCACAGACCTCTGCTCTATTGTTGAGTATCTCAGGTCAAATCATTAAACCAATAATCTTCAAACAACAGCGGCTTTTTAGGCCTGTTCAATCTGTACGACCTTGCAGAGCCTCTTTGCCTTTCCCTTCAGTCTGAACACTTCTCTGTTCGGGTACCGACACATTCAGGGGCCCCGAGATGTGACCTCAGTGGAAAATGTTTGAATCTGTCAATTCAGACCTCTATAACAGACCAGTGGTGGAATGAATGAATAACCATTGTTGAAAAAACCTTCCCTATTGAAAAACTTCTGTTCTACAGAGCCCTGCTGGATTTAATCTTGCAATCTCTTTGAGCCAACATTAAAAACCATCCACTTACAGTATCTCTCTGCCTCATCTCGAGCCCACTGAAACACACACACTCTCTCAAGAACACAGTATGTACTCAGAAGACTACAGTATATCCAGTGAACACAGTTTTATCAGGCAGCTTTGAGTCTCCCGAACACCAGCGCAGGGTTATTACAGAGAGGAGGATATAGATGCTGCTGTCACATCGGCGTCTGGTGGATCAGGTGACGATACACATAGCGGCAAATAGTGAGTTAATCAAAGCAGCCATAATGAAAAAGAGGAGACTCTCCATTCAAAATTTTGACGGGTGGAATTCTGAAGGGAGAGAACAGATGTCTGCTAAAAGGAGACAAACTGAATATTCAAAAGAGTTTGTTTTTTTGTACCCGTCTGATCTGCATCATGGCTTTCTTTTGCATTTTCATTTCCCACCCCATGAGAGCTCTTTTATACCCTGTTACAGCATATACAACTATCCACGTCTACATTATACACAGTGTCAAGAGATGGGAGGCTACAAGTACAGCCTGACAGCTGCTTAGAGACGTCCGTGTGATGAGGGATGACGTGAATAAGATTACCTTGAGCTGTATTTCATTTAGAAGGATTTTTAGATAATACAACTTATGTTTTCCTGTTTTCTTCAGCAATCAGCTTGTACATCTGACGTTTATATTACGTGCTTTAGGAATTAGGAGCTAATTTAGAAGTCACAAGCTTTATTTCACAACCTGTTTCTCACTCTGAGCCTTAGTTTTGACCTTCTGCTGTATTTCCACATGACAAAGTGTTGAAACATGTTTTCAGAACATGGGACTAGAAATTTCTCAAATGAGTCCTGAGGGAATAAAGAGTGTCTTCCCTATAAGCCAACCACAGTTGTGTGTCTGGGTTTTCTGGCGCAACGGATATGATCACAAGCCTCAATGACCGTTAAACCACAAAATGACCCATAATAGTGGAGCCATGCTTTTACCCTTCTATCAAGTTGAGCTACTGTCATGTCACATAGAAATAGAAACCTCAAAAACAGCCTTTGTTTTTCCACATAATGTCGTGTTATGGAGCCAGTTACTGAATATTTAATTTCCATTGAAAAGAAACATAATTGTAAAAGAAAAAAGCCCAATCAGTGTTTGCACTTATAAAGGTCTAACTTAAAATGATCTGATTGGTTCAAGTTGTTTTTCATTGGGCTTACATTTGAATTGACATAATTAGTATTGCCTTTGTGTTACATGTAACATCAGTCGCTTAAAATTCACTGGATTTGACGCAATTAGATATTAAAACAAAATTCCACATATTTCTGGGTAATTCCTGACTTTTGAGGATTTTTTTAAACTACTCAAAACAATCATACTGTAAATATGCTGGACTGTAGCAACTGCACATGAAAATGTATAATCAGAATGACAGAGTGAACTGGAGAAGTTATCCATTCAAATGCAAAAAAGCAGAAGGAGAAAATCACAACTGACACAGATATTCCACAGATGCATATGAGCTATTTCAAATCTCCTCTCTAAGATATATCCTCAATTTGGAAAAACCTTAAACAATATTTCCAAGAAAGAACAAAAAAAACACATCATCGTTCACTATAGCAACAGGCAGGGAAGTTGTCGGAATCATAACATAACATAACAAATATTAATGACACCCTGTCGTTTGTACAGAGCAAAACTCCCCCTGCTCCTCTCAAGAGGCAAGAAAGACAGAAAGACAGATCATCTCGTAAAGCTAGTAGCTGTCCACTCGGTCAGAGAAACGCCGTCTTACCTGCCTGGTTGTCTGTGTGTTTCTCTGTGTGTGTGTGTGCTCACACACAGTCCCCACGAGCAGGAACTGATGAATCTACACGACTTCAGCCCTGCAGCGTGCAGTGCATTATGGGGTTTCAGTCTCTCTCTCGTCCTCTCTCCCTCATTCTCTCCCCTCTCTTTCTCGCTACTATGTCTCTCCCCCTCTCTCTCTCTCTCTCTTCCTCCTTCTGTTGGCACAGTGTTGGAGGGGGATGTCCTCGCGCCCTGTCTGGAGAGAGGAGGGTGAACTCACGCACGCTGTGTCCACACACACACACACACACACACACACACACACACACTGCAGAAGTGAGCCTCATGATGACGACTGCCGCCACTCTGGTTGCCCCTAGCAACAGCCTCCCTCCACCCCCTCTCTCTCTCTCTCTCTCTCTCTCTCTCTCTCTCTCTCTCTCTCTCTCTCTCTCTCTCCTGTGGCTCTCCAGGCTCCCCCTCAGTGTAATCTGTTTAAATAGTGAAATGAGTGGTACAAACAAATGTGCTCGTATTTGTTCTATTTGACGTTTACATTAAGCCAGAGCTAAAAGACTAACACGGAGATATAATGAGGGGAGACACTTCTGAGATAAAGGGGGTGGGGGGTGTAGTAAACGGGAATAGAGAGTGTGTATATGCAGCTATGTGCCAGTGTGTGTGTGTGTGTGTGTGTGTGTGTGTGTGTGTGTGTGTGTGTGTGTGTGTGTGGATTTGGAGGTTCCTGGAAACAGGCTATAGTTCCTGTTTGTGGTTCCTTTCCTTTCCTCCCTTGCTATTGCCAGTGCACGGAGGTCTGCAGCCGCTTGATAACACACATTCCAGTCACAATACCAACAAGGGAAGTACAGCTGGACTGACCAATCAATTGAGTCTTGTGAGTATGCATGGAAGGCACGCTCGGAAAGACTGACCAGGGCACTCTGCGGTCTAATTATTCTAATTTGCACCACTATTCACCTTCCTGGAGGTCACTGTTATTCTGAACGATAATTGGAGCTCAATGGGTTATCAAGACAGGGAGGGCAAAGAAGAGAGCGAAAGAGAGGGATGAGCACTGTTGTGAAGGAGGGAGACAGAGGGGGAGGCCGCGAAGGATACGAGACCTCCTCTCCACCGTCTCCCATGGTGACAGAGTGGGTGGATGGCTGTGGCCGTCCTTCAGGCCCTGTAAATCAGCAGCTCACAGCTGAGTCCTGCAGCGCAAACGCCGCACAGGCAACCCCTGATACTCCAAAACATGTTCGTGTTCAGTCATCATGATCAAGGCAAGTGATGCCGCTTGAGCCTGAATTAACCTGGGTAGTCAAACCAGTTAAGAAGAAAAAAGAAAACTACAGCTCCCGCATATTGTTCTCAGTCTTCCAGTAGCCATGGGAACAGGTAGGAACAGGATTCACTGAGCATTGATTGTGGAAATTCTTGCCAGGATGATTTAATCAGCTTGGCTTGAGGAGAGAAAGGTATAGACATAGTGGGAGTCAACAGGTGGTAGTGAGTGTGAATGTGCCAGGACACGTGTGCTTGTTTGTTTATATGCAGGTGACCAATTCGTGCAAGATCTACTTTCCTCTTCGAAAGTTGAAGCTAGTCCTCCAGGTCGGTCGGGGGAGAGAGAGGGAAACTGCATTAAATCAATAAAAAGTGACTTTTCCGAACCATCTTGTGCCTTTTGAAAGAAGCATATATCTGAATGAGACGGCAAAATCACAGAACGCTCATGAGGCCGGACTAATGAAGGGTCCTCGAGTGTGAGGGACACCGAATAACCTGCTCTGATCTGAAAGCCAAAGTGATTTGTCTGCTCTTTGGGACTAATGGCACCAGCAGGTGTCCACAGGCTCCGTGTGCCACATCTATTCATTAAAGACATTAACACTAACCACTTGTGCGTGCACACGCGCACACACACACACACACACACACACACACACACACACACACACACACAGCTCACTGGTCATTGGAACTATTCATTAACAATGTCGCAGCTCCCCTTAAGCGTGATGGCCATTGATTAGGCTTATGCATAATGATGGTGGTGGTACTGCTGGGGTAATTATTATATACCCTCAGACTCTTACTCACGGAGTCTTACATTTTTTTTTTACAGCACGCCTGAGCTGTAAGCATTGTGCCTCTTTCTGATTCTGCATATTGATAGTGATCCTATGCATTATTAGTGAGTGAATGCTGCATAACCAGAGAGAAACTCTTGAATCATACTCGCATCATAGCAGGAAAAACAAGGCTCCTGGGCTGTACACGCAGGTTTACTCCGTGCAGGGGAGCAGAGAGTTTGCAGGACCTAAAATAACGATAAATATCAATTAAATGTAATAAAACAAAAAGTACGGTTTTCTGTGTTTGAAAATGTTAATTATAAGATCACAATCAATTGTAAATATATTGTGTATTGTTTTCAAAGACACACAAGCTACAACATAAGCAATGAATCACTATACAGACCTTGAGGTTGTTATTGCAACTGGGAAATAACAACCTGTGTGGTCTCAATATGATGATGATGATGATGATGGATATGTTCAAAACCATTTCTTCCTACTATATCCTCCATCTTAAGTCTCAGTACAATACAGCCAGTAGCCTCCAGCACAACAGGCTGAGCTTGCGAAGGTCAGTGCAGCTCCAGGGTCAGAGTTCAAAGTGGAACTTTGGGCTCAGTATCTGAATAACGCAGCACATCACTGTGCCTGGGAAGAAAAGAAAAAATGAAACGCAATGCACCACATCCACAGTAATGAAGGGAGCCCACGCAAAGTCAGCTTTAGGATGTTTGTTGCAAACATTTTTTGTTGTGATCTTCTCTCAGATATCGGAATGTAGCTGTAGCTGAGCTGTGCCTCGCGGGATCAGATAGGATTTTATCTGGGAGAGATAACCGGTCATTGCATTCACTGGTGCACCTCCTCGTTCTGTATTTAACAAAGCAAAGAAGGTATGTGGTTGCAGCAATTTATCGGTATTTGCTTTAGTAGAGAAATTGTTAGCTTCAACAGTAGGTGTCACACATTTAATAGGCTTCAGTGTGATATTGCATGCAAATGAAAGCAATTTAAAAACAGGGGGAATATTCTGTGCAGGGGAAGTCATTAGTTTCCTGTTCATGATCACATCACATATGCAGATAGACATCCAGAAAAGTCTAAAAGGTTCAATTGAACTACTTCCAATTATGTCCATTCGCTGGATGCAGAAATATTTCTAAGGGCTCAGTTTGTTGATGCCAGCGCCGTATACCAGTGAGCACGGAAACAGCGCCGCATGTCAAACTGCAATTTGAAGAGAGGCTTCCTGGATGTAGTCTGATTATTGGAAGCTTGAGTTCCACTTTCTGGTGGCAGGTCGAATGGGCTTTTTCAAATGGTGCGTCTGACAGCAAAATAATATTTACCCATTTATTTTTAAACACATTTCCTCACGTCTGTCTGAGGGACAGAGTGGGGACTGAGGGGTTCGTTGTCTCTTTTATGATCAGACTGTCCCCAAAGAGAGACACTCACACCAAACAGAATGGTCAAGCTTCACAGTTTTGAATAGTTTCTAATATTCCTTCACAAGCAAGCTATCAACAGGCCCCTCGGTATCAACAGTATAGGCCTTATTTTATTTTTTAGAATATTGGTCTGCTATATATGTGCAATGCTGTTGAGATGCTTTTTCATTATTTTTTAATAACTCTGTATATGTGTTATCTGGTTTACGAGCCTTAATAACCCTCAATTTTCTGTATAAAATGGTCTTGTTATGACTGTAGCAGTTACCTCTATACTTAAAACGTTGACAAAAGCAATCATTTTGCTTAATCTGTGCAACAAACAAAAATGTGATAACATTTCAAGGAGATGCCTGATGAATAGTATCCACTAGTTTCCTGCTAAAGCTGGAGACTAAAAGAGAATGTGAAAATGTTGTTTTCACCCTTAATTTTATTTATTTTGTTGACAGAGAAACTTCTACAACACAACAGCAATGAAATGTCAAGTATAGCTTGTATTGATCAGGGAAGTTATGGCAACTCTCAAGAGAGAAAACAGCAACCCAGCAAACCAGCACAGATAAACAACACATACAAGTAAATCCTTTGATGTGGAAAATGGGATAAAAAAACTTTGAATCACTAAAACCCTATTGATTTTGGGCCAAATCAAAAGATATTTGACTGGGATCAACAACCTTTAAAGTCTCTGCAGATGTGCATGCAACAAGTGTGCATGCACAGGAATTCACAATGTGATGGAAGTTTGATACCTTCTATAATAAATCACGAAACAACACATGTCTGCATAAAAGCCACACAGACATACCTGCCTATGACGTGTGACTTTAAGGTTTAATTCTAACATTTGCTGTCACTTCAGTACAGACTGAGTCACTCAATGTAAACTGTCAAACATCCAATAGGTGGCATTGGAATTCTTAGAACTGAAAATGATTTAATAATTTTTGCTTTTTCCTTTAGAGTAGGAATACAAACTTTATTTCCACAACTGATGTGTCATTAAACACAAAGTCACTTACCTCCTTCATCCTTTGGGAGCAGAGCTGGTTCTTTGGTAGATGATAGATGTTCACCAGGCAGGAGCAGGGTCACGTGGTTTAGCATGGTTAGCATGCTTAAAGTTAGCCTGCACTGATTAAATGTGGATTCAAATAGGAGGAACAGGGTATAAATCACACCTCCTCCATGTTGGCAGATGGGACATGGGCCAAACAAAAGAGTCACAGTACACAAGATTTTTTTTTTCTCAAAGATGGTTTCTGCTTGACATTAGTTTGTATCACACTGATGTTTGTCCAAATTTTCATTTTTCCAGTAAGTTTGGTTATAATTAGTTATTTGATGCCATGAAAACTGAGTGAAATGTCCTGATTGACAGCTGAGACTGACTCACGACTGGTCGAGCACTTGTATCACTGAGACCTCGCTACCATGCCGACACTGGCTGCAACTGCACAAGATGGCAGCGTTTACATCCAGGGTGTTTGGCTGCATTTCTGGAGAGTGGAAGTGAAGACGCGTTGCCCATCTTTAAATACATTCTACCACAGAGGCACTCGGAATATTTACTTTTTGACAAAAGCAAGGAGAAAAATAGTTGTAAATACAAAAAATAATGTTCATGATTTAATGTTAAAATGCTATCTAATGTTTTTCTCTGTCAGTCAGAGGCTCCTACAATAATCCTCCACAATCGCCCCCCACCAACCCGTGAGTGCTTTCTAAACGCGTTGTCACTTTTAACCTTGAAAGGCCATTGCTGGAAAATTATGCTGCGTTACTTGGCTCCAGCTTTTGTCTAAAGTGAATTACAATAAGTGCATTAAAATTCCTCAGAAACGAGAGCTGGATATCATCAACATTTGGAACGGCGTTTCTCTTCAACTTAAAGTGTTCAGCGCTGCAGCACTAACGATTAGATGCTTTTATTTATTTGTTTTTATGTCGAAGAAATGAGACGTAAGTAAGCACCGGCGTGGCATGTCAAGATGTTGGCAGAGTGTAAACAGTTTATAAATTATGCAGACAAAAAAGTTCAGCATTCAGGATACGTTGTACGATTTAACCCTCATTTGTTCCATTTAAAAGCTGTTCAATCAAATCTTTTTCTGCTATGTTTAATCGTCCTCTGACTTTCAGCTTGACAACCAGTTTCCACAGATGAATGTCACTCCATTGTTGGGACAGTGATGTGATTGATTGAAGTGTTGAACAGAAGAAAATTCCTTGTTAACGCCACTCAGAGATGATGGTGCAATGCTGCTGCAACCTTTTCTGTTTGTGTCATGCTGGGGGAACGGAACATGTACAGATTACGTTCCAGCCAAACCAGTGCAACGTGTTGTCAAGTTCTGAAGCTATACAGTCAATTACCCAACAATGCTGAGAAAAGAGACCGTACATCAAACGTGGATGTGAGGAATACTGGGGGAAATTAATTGCGGAGGTCAGACTCTCAGAATTCCCTGATGAAATACGTTGCTGTGGGGTTTGGTCCAAATATCTGACCCTCTCTGGGGAAGAATCACTGCACTGAAAGATAAAGCACACACATGCAGTTTGAAGCCAACAGAGATTCATATGCATGCACATGAAACATGGCGGGAGTGTCTCAAATCTCAGCACATTGCCCCTGAGTTAGTTACCGTCTGTAAATATTCATAAGGCCCATCTATAAGCTCATTGCAACTATGGCACAGAGACGTGTAAATGTGTGATGGAGGGGAAAAGATATGGGGAGATAATGAACATTAGACAGTGTTAGAGAGATACAGAACAGAGGCTAAAATGGAGAAACAGAAGGTCATAGCATAAAAGGAGGAAAGACAAACATTGGTGAAGGTTCTCATGGGATCTTCAGGAGTTGTATACATAGGCAACGGGACTTGCTTGACGTTCCTTGCTTTTGCTGTGAATACTGACCCTTTTCCACAAACCTCAGGATCTCAATGGGAAGATGTGATAAAAGTTCCTCACGTGTCTGGTCAGCCTTTGTTTGGAGAAATGTGTCCGCCTAACTTTCTGGTTGAGTTGTTTCTGAGCCATATTCCAACCAAGGTGCATGTAATTGCAATGTAGAGAGCGGAATGAATACTTTTGTCCAGTAATCCTTATGGGCTGCGTGTACCTATGATTGACATTGATTGGTTTGTAGACGGGCGTGTGTCTGATGTAAGTGCGTTGTCAATTATTGTATGATTATTGTAATCTCTAACTTTTTGATTGAAGTGCACAGGAAAAAAGTCAGCTTGACATATGAATGGGGATTCCGTTGCCACCCCGTATCATTATGGAATCACTACCAGCACAATGAATGTCCTCATCATTGAGCAGCAATCCTGTTAGCCACTTGTGCTTTTTCTCTTTAACTATGGTTTAATCCCGTGTCAACTTTCTGCAATTGGTCAGGAAGCCAGAAATATATCCCAAAAAGTTTAAAACCAAAGCAAAAAAACTGATGCCTGGTTCGCTTGATCTGGACTGAGACCACCTCTCTTGGTCGGGCTATTTTCTGACTGTTGGTCCGGACTGTGATCGGAGGCACGTCGAAGGTATGTGACAAATATCTCTAAAAGATCCACATCTGTTGTTGCTAAATGCGCAGCGTTCAACTGCAGAAACACAACTCAGCTGTTGAGATCGAAAGTTGATCAGAACTGAATTAGCATAGCTAATGCTCATGCTGGTGCTAAAGGGGATCCTTGTGAAGAAAGAAATAGAAAGAAAAAGATGCATGGAAACTGTCGGGGGAGATTACGCAGCATTTACCAGGATCCCTGACTTTCTGTGTCAACAGGTTTGAATTTAAAGCCCATGTTGTGATAACACGTTGAAAGAGACTCTAAGTATCTGTGACCCGTGTTCACACTTTTCACTGCCTCAGAAATTTGCCTGGGAATATCAAACTGCTCCTCTAGCGTCTGTGTGAAACCCTCAAAAAAATCACCTGCAGCAGCCCTCAGGCAATATGAAACTGAAATTTTCTGTTTGATTAGAGGAACAAATGCCTCATGAAATGATATTGCCAATGGTGAATGTGAGTCCACAACGCACACTGTACATATTCATAAGGCAATGCTATTCATCAAATGAGGTGATTGGTATTTAATGATTTAGTACACGTCTTCATTTACTATTTCACAGTTCAAAGTCAGAATCTCTTTCCCCGGAGGCACACACTCCTCCTCAGCTTAAAGACGCAAAGTTCGGAGAGCAGATCCACCCAGAGGGCACGCTACAGGGAAATCCTGGTGGGCAGAGCAGATGATGTCCACTCTGTGCAGCATACACACTGTAATCCTCTGCTTGTCTTCCGTGTGTTCTTTTCCAGTGGTAATATACTTATAAGACTACCTTCAGCTCAGCCTTCGGAGAAAGATATCGTTCCTGTAAGAAAACAAGATGCTGACGCTCGTAAAAAAAAACGTCCTGCTGACAGTATGGTGCAGCTTATTTTAGGTGAGGATGATTCTCATTTTCCGTCTGTATCGATCAGAAGCAATGTACATGCTGTACACTCTGCCTGCTACTCAATACACAGATCTCCTCTCAGCTCAGAGATATCACTTACATTGACCGGAGCAAATGTAAAAGATGGAGCGTTTTTCCTGATTTAAATCTAAATCTTTCTACTTAAATTATGTTAAATTGTCATACAATCGATTTTTTCTTACCCAAGCTAGGCCCAAAGGATCAACCCCTCTGCTTCAGTATCAGTTTAAACTTTGTCCCTCTTAAAAGCATAATAATGGTGACATGTATCTCTCCTTTAGCTAAAAATATGTCTGTCTCTAAGAGGCGCTGACCAGCTTAATGGACTAATTAACTCAAATCCCAGGAGCTCTGTAACAGCCGAGTGATATAAAAAAAGCACCTCGCACCACACTTTGCATTAGAGCTGATGACTTAGTATTTTTGTTGGTGTACAGTATAGTTTTCATGAATGTCCCTTTCGATACATGTACACCGTGCAAATCTCTGTCACACACGTGCCCCCCGACGCAAAGATTTCTTCATATTTCACGCCCTTTTCCCCTTCTTTCCTTTTGAGACAGTAATCCCCAGCTGCAGCACTAATAGCATTAGCGGAGCATATCCAATCCCCTTAGTACCCCGACAGGGAGCAGCGAGCTCAGACCTACGCTGAGACAGAGACACTCTGGGGGGGGGACTACGCTACCCATGCTGCCTCAGGAAATCCAAGCACATTACTCAGCTCGTTACTGATTCACGTAAACTGAAACAAAGATTAAATAGAGGAATAGATTGTCAATATTATCACAGAGACACTGAGACTCTTCATTCTGGTTTCTGGAAGGCAACAAAAGACAGGATGGATTTGAACATTTGAACAGAGCAGCTCTAAAACAAGTCTGTTACTCGGATGAGTAAAACCCATGAAACAATTTTACAGCTTCTCTAAATTTCTTAGGCAAACATATGCAGAACAACTGCAGCTCTTGCTTGCAGCAGAGTTTAATTTCTATTTTTTTCTTTCAAAGAAATGGCGAATGTTTTAGCATCTCCGTGCAAATGAGTGCTTACAATTTAGTGCAAATTGCACAGTTTAACATTGTCCTTCTTAATGAAACTGATATTGCTTCTCAGCTGGAGAGTTGTGCTCTCCAAGACGTGTATGAATTATTTCAGTGTGCATGTCGTCACACGTTGAAATATAACTATTACAGCAATTTGGATTCTTTTTGTTTTGTCTGTTAAATTGGTAAATTGCCTCTCAGGTGAAATCCTATAACAAATCAGAGGTTTCTTACATCTAACGTCAAACCAAGGTCCAAGCTTTATATTCATGACACATTCATAGAGCTTGACCACAACAGAACATGAAGGAACCTGGCCGAGTAAATAATGAAGAAAGACATAGAGCTGTCTCTCATGTGGAGAGATGGGCCAAAGTTGTCGACTTTAAATGTAAATTAACTGCCTGGAAAACAGGTACATCAATACTGGAATTAATCACATTACAGTATTAATACATTAGAAATGATGTAAAGTCAATAATAGACGGAATAAAATTCAATACATATTTGAAATTATGTCGTAAGAAATACATGAGGCACAAAGCACAGCACATATTCACGATCTAAACAAGAGCAAGAGCATCTGCAACATGGTGTCAGCAAGTAATGGAATGACACTGAGAGAGATCCAGACTGCAACCTCAGAGGACGGTGGCCCCTTTCATCATATTAACTCTGCAGGCACCACTATTACAGAAAAGGGTTGAATCAGATGACCATGACACAGCTCTAAAAGCTGCCATTTGAAAGAAACAGGCAGAGTGAAGGAGCTGGTGTGTACAGGTGAAGCAGTGATGTGCACATCATTGGCTACAGTCCTTTGTTATGGCCAATATATGCCTATTGAAATTGCAGAGGACACAGAACATTTCTACTTTGCTGTAGCTGATGATATACACATCGGCTGTATATACAAATGGACGGCAAGTCTCTATTTTTCTCCTACTACCCAAAATTGAAGCTAAAAAATCCCAGACACAAAAAACATAATTTAGCACATTTGGAAACAATGTCCTTGCAGTAGCGATCTTTAGAGATGTCCCACTGATACACTCACCCGATAAAACGTCTTAGCTGTCAATCATGACATTTACCCCCATTTTAATAGCAGCAAATAACTAATCAAAAGCAAAGGCATTGGACAAATGAACATACATTGGACATACATCAGTCTTTGAGAAAAAACAATTTAACATGTACTTTTTAGTTTGGACCGTGTCCCATCCACTAACATGGGGGAGGATTCATAACAAGATGCTTGGGTTTTACATTTGGGGAGATGTCATGTTGTCCATCCTGACACACAGTCCACAGCAAAGTCAGTTTCATATGTTGTAAGAATAATGAAGCTGAAGGGAAATCCTTGACACCCTTGTGTTTGTGGATGAGGCTGGTTTCAGTCCGGCCAAATGCGGGAGACGAGGCCAAAACGTTATACACCACTGAGCCATGTTGGATCTGCAGGGCCCATATCTGTGCTGCAGTATCTGAGGATGGTGTGAGTGTACACATATTCCAAAATTGGCCCTTACATCATCCAGAGACTCCTGACGTTCTTGGAGCGCTCTGCAGAGATCCTATTCCTGCGAATGAGAGAGGCTCAGTGGGGCGTGACGTGCCAAATTTTGTAATTGTCTGGGATAATGTGAGCTTCCACCATGCAAATGTCATCAAGGAATGGGTTGCTGTCCACAGAGGGATACTGACGGTGTTCCTTCCACCATGTGCTCCGTTCCTGAATCCAATTCAGGACGTATTTTTCCATATGGAGAAGGAAGGTGCACAATCGGCTGAATGTGTCTGCTCGCTGCAATTGATGCTGCTTGTGATGACATGACAGCAGAACATTGCAGTGGATGCTGCATGCAAGAAGAGGTTTCCCCTGTTGTTTTGAAAAGGTAAAACTTCAGAAGTGATGTTGACGAAAATCTGAGGCCGGACAGACCAGCAGGAGCTTTTACTGTGCTACTGTCTTAAGAGTTTAAGTGTGAAACGGGGAGTAAAGGTGGGGGAGACATGCAGCAAATGAGGGCAGGGTCGAACCAGCTCCTGCAGCAGGAGGACTCAAGCCTCCGAACAAACAGCAGCACATTATTTAACATTTTTTGTATGGAGGTATTTTTGTATTCATTTTTTTGTTCACTGGGGTGTGAAACAGTCACTTTGCATAAATAGGGTAAAAACAAAATGAAAATGCTCATAGACATGTGAGCAGAATGAGGATTGTAAAAAATCTTGCTCTGCTGAAATCTGCATCTTAGTATTCGGTTTGATACACAAACATAATATTCTGGCATATATCAGCATCAATGACAATTTAGAATAAGCCTATAAATGTGGATATAAGGAACAATTCCAGGGTCCAGTGGCATTGTGAATAACATCTAAATGTTTGATCCCCATTGGTTACACAATATATGCCGAAATAACTTTTCATTTTGAGGGCATTGGCTTTTATGACTTAGCTTTTACATAACTTTATTTTGAAGCATGTATTGGATGTGCTGTGTGAGTTATGACCTTCTGCAGGTGAGCTATGGAGCTACGGTGAGTTATGTGCTATGGGCTGTACCATATAAGCTGTTATGATGAATTCACCTGAAGATTTTGAGAATGTTTCTAGAAACTGTGACGTGATGTTTCAGGCTGGAATTTACAACAGGATTCTGGTGTGTTCAGAATTGGCTGCATGGCCCCTGAATTATTCATTTACACTCAGAGCGGACTGGCATTTGTTGTTTGCTTATGCAAAAGCAATTTATGTACATGTCTATTCGTATGTACTTGTCCATATGAAGTGTATGTTTTTATGCATATACTGCATGTGTCTCTATTTATGTGTGGCTATGCACATGTTTCATGTTTTTGAAATGTACAAGAGAGAAAAACTATAGATAGAGAGATGGATGGAAAGAGAGAAAGAAAGATAGATAGATAGATAGATAGATAGATAGATAGATAGATAGATAGATAGATAGATAGATAGATAGGTAGGTAGGTAGGTAGGTAGGTAGGTAGGTAGGTAGGTAGATAGATAGATAGATAGATAGATAGATAGATAGATAGATAGAGAGAGAGAGAGAGAGAGAGAGAGAGAGAGAGAGAGAGAGAGAGAGAGAGAGAGAGAGAGAGAGAGAGATAGATAGATAGATAGATAGATAGATAGATAGAGAGAGAGAGAGAGAGAGAGAGAGAGAGAGAGAGAGAGAGAGAGAGAGAGATAGATAGATAGATAGATAGATAGATAGATAGATAGATAGATAGATTTTAAGGATATGTTGCAGTTGGTCCATTATCGACACACTGCAAACAAACCTTGTTTCCAAACACAGCCTTCTAAGGCAGAACAACACAGAGCCAACCAGAAAAGGACTTGTCTCCCTCCCTCCCTCCCTCCCTCCCAGCCGCCGTTCACCAGCCCGCCAACCACTCGTCTCCCTGACTCCGGCTCCCTCGTTCAACCACTACCCATTGCTCACAGTGAGTCACTGACTTGAAAACAGGCTGCAGTCTGCCACAGCATCAGCTTATAAGTAATCACCCCACTATGCATAGTCAATATTGTGTTGTTTTTTTCTCTTCTATTTCTTTTTCTAAGGGAGACACAGAAAATGATGTCGACATATGAAGGGAAAGGGAGAAAGCTACAAAGGAATGAAAGGGAAAGGAAAAAAGCCGGCAGTTGTGTGTCAGGCCAGAATGAGCTGTAACCTAATGAGTGTAGATGAAAGCTGACTGTCTGAGCTAACTCAATTCTTTGCTCTGCTAGTCACAGTTCTTAGCTTAATGATGTTTGCTCCAGACGGCCGATGCCACAGCCGACGCTGGATTGCCTCTTTGTGGTCATGTGTTTTCCTGTGTAGAAAGTTGAACTCGGCTCAGGCCGCGCACACACACGGCATTACGTCAGCTGCCCTGCAGCAGCACACATCCGTTCGAGACGTGTTTACAGTGTCTAAACCATCGGCATGCCTCTCGATCCTTGCTCGTATAAACACAGAAGGTGGCTGACCATGTGCGCACTTGTGTGTTTACACGGAACAGATAAAGAAATATGGCCAAAGCAGGAGGTGGTTAAATACAGCACAGGAATAAAAACAGCACCAGAGCGAGGGTGTTCCAGGGAGGTCTCGGAGTCTGAGATTTTGAGGGCCAAGGTGAGGACTCTCGCTCAGAAACGCTGTTAAGCTGTTTGTAGAGCCGAGCAGGCCAATGAAAACGCTTAAGAGCTGGAGCTCTGCCAAAAAAGTGCAGAGTGCATTAGAATGAAAGAAAAGAATGGTATCCATAAAGAGAAATCCAGAGAGGAGAGTTTTAAATTCCCAGAAAGATCAAACCTCTAACTTCATGAAATATACGAAACTGGATGGAAAATCCTTCTTGCTCTACTGCACCATTACGACCAATCCTCATCTTCACTGCACAACATTCATCCTGTTTGTCAGATGCCACCCATCACCATCCCATCTGTGTCACACATCACTGTCCTTCACTGTGGTTCTCTGAACGATTTTTAGGATCCAAAAAGAACAATTTTGCAGTTACTCAAACATTTAGTTTCCCTCTAAAAAAGATCAATTTATAGCAACTGAGTTAATTTTATATATGTCTGAGGAAATGTGACACATGTTTATGTATATACTGTATATATATTTATAGAGAAAGAGAGAGAAGGTAATGCGGGAGACAGAAAGGAGATATAATCACTGTGGTGGCATCAGGGTGTTGATGGACAACAGCTAATTTGACAGCAAGTGTTAAAGACAGAGGTTTGAAGTAATTATGCAGCAGACAACACAGACAGTCGGCTCTACAACCAGCACCTGTTTGAGGTCGTTCCTGTTCATGCTAATGTTGCGCGCTAACAAGCTCATAGTGAGCACTGAACTGAGGCTGATGGGAACGTCTTTAGTTTGGCAGCAAATTCAGATGAGATGAATTCATATATTTTCCTGATGATGGAGCAAAAACAGAAAGTCAGAGAATACGTTGTTACAACTGATCCTGAGAGGGACTTTTCAACAGTGGAGATATTTCAGTTTGGACCATGGACTGTAAATAAAGATGGAAGTGGCCGTTTCCATTTCCTCCCACTGTCAAAAAATGTAGCAAAAACTATTCAGATGCAAACAACACCATCTTGCACATCGCACATAGTCTGTCTCACTTGTCAGTCATGATGTTTAACCTCATTTTTATTTAATCAAATAAATGATTAACGTAGACAACACACAGAAATCATGAGAACCTTTTTTCGTTTTGTCCATGTCTCATCCATTAACATGGAGGTGGAATTTTTGACCTACATTGCAGCCAGCCAGTGGGGGATGATCCAAACGCTTTGGCTTCTCTTTCGGGGAGCTGTAATGAAGTCCTCTTAAAAACAGTCTGTGGTCTGTGGGCCGTCATCGCAATGGCTTACAGCTATATCCCCAAATGTAGCTAAAAATGTGAAAATATGATCATTTAAAGTCGAGGTATTAAGTCGGGGAGGCTTTTATGACAAGAAGGCGGTACTTTGAATCACAAAGGAAACGAGAAAGTGCTACACGAGGAGATTGTTGAGACTCTATGAGGCTTCATTTTAGATTTATCTCCATCTGAGCAAAAATCCAATTTAGATACACCCCTCCCTGACCGCATCCCCGTGCCGGCTCCCTCTTCACAGCTCAACGTAACTCAAGGACAGTGAGTCAGCCAGGCAATATGAGCCTAATCTAATCCGCGGTGCTGAAATCGGAGCCGCCATGAGACAAGCAAAGAGCTGTGATGTCACAGGGCGAGACCTCCGCCCGTCTACCTGCTGAGAGAGGCGATGAGAGAGGCAGCAGGAGTGGAAACAGAAGATATGGAGAGACTCGTTCTGACACTGACGTTTTTTTCCCTCGTCTGCTGTGTGCAGCAGAGCACGAAGTGGAGACATTAGTATCGTGCCACTCATATTGGCCACAGGGCGAAAAGTGAGGGGAGAGCCACTGGCTGATGAGGGAAGACAGAGACGGTAAAGATGGAGGGATCAGAATCTTCATGGGGGTGTGAATCGGGTCTTTGGAGGACAATAACGTCCCCCACATACACAAACATAAGCTGCTTTCAGACATGCACTGAAATCAGGACGTCCTCTGGACATTTTTCAGAGGGGCTGTACGTATGAACGCAAAATGAGAGCATCCAGATTTTCAGCAAACTTTCTCTAGTGAATTTACTTGTCCCCTGGTAAAAATTTAGCAGAAAGTCCGGAGGGGTCGATGTCCTCCAGGGGATTTACCATGAGCGAGTGGGGGGATGATTGCGATTCTAGGACGCGACAGAAACAAACAGGAAAAAGACGTAAAGAAATCAAATGTCTCCGGGTGAAAAGACACGTACACGTAGAAGACACCTACGAGATTTCAAAAGAGCTTTTAGTGATACGGGCCGAACCAGAGTTGATGTGCTGTAAACAAAATACGTGATCTCTATGCCTCCCTTCCCCGGAACACTTCGGATAAATCTGTGTTGTTGTGAATGCATCTGAGCAGAGAATCTCCTGCTGCGTTGTTCATGTGCGAAAGGTTTAACGCCGCAGAAAGGCCGGACCCAATTCTCCGGACATCCTCCAGGGCGTCATGTCTAAAAAACGGCGATAGTCTAACATAAACCTAAATAGACCCATTTTACAGATGTTTCCATAAGAGGGAATAAACAAGGATGAAGCGCAAACATTTCAAATCTAAGTGTTGCAGCGACTCCGGTCTTGTGAGCACCTCCAAACATGGTTTCGCTCTATTTCCTCTCTTTATTTTCTTAAAACCAAACTGAGACTCAGACAAATTCCTGCGGGTCTGTTATTTAGGAGAACTGTTGACCACTTCGACAATGGCTGGCAGAGCGAGTCCCGCCATTCGGTGCCAACGCATACAAGCCAGGAAGTCAAAAGACCCCACAGAGAATATTCACCAGCACCTCTCCACCTCATATAGAGAGAGATCCTGTATTTAGAATCCGAGTAGTCAGAGGTTGGTTGTAGTTCATAATCTTACTATTCATCTGGCCAAATTCACAGGGAAATAAATCCAGATTATGTCACCGCTCAGTGCGTTGCTTTCCTCCAAGCGTCCATCACAAACTCTCTGATCTCGAGCGTGGAGACGGATTTCAGCGACGTCCCTCCTCACCGCTACGAGATTCCCCCGACACCGCGTGACACCAATTAGCAGGCTGTGGATATGACAAGCCATTGGTCCAAACACTGCAACTGACTAAATAAAACCCTCTCGCTGTGTTCCTTTGTGTATGATAATGCGGCGAGAAGCGAGGGAGCAAAAACTGAGACGAGTCGAGGGGACGACGGGGGAGATGAGGGGACGATTCCCCTGACATGAAGGGAAATGAGTTGAAGCTGAACTGGAGTGAAGAAAGGCTGATGTCAGTGGTGCAAAGGGAAGTTTTCTGTCGTCAGCCCACACTCGGCTTTCGGCTGACAAAGCTGCCAACTCGGATCCCTCACAGAAAAGGAGTGACAGGCGCACAGGTATGAGTTTAGAGCACCTGGAAATCTAAGATATGTAGGGTCTCCTCTCCCTCGCTCGCTGATCAGAGAATATCCAGCATCCTAAAATCAACACAGAGGCTTAAAAAGACCCCGACTGTCTCTACTTAGGATGTTAAACCATTACAATGTGTTTTACATAATATAACATGTACGACTCCCAGGTTCCCCCAGCGGCAGCAGCAGCCGCATGATGTCATCGAGTCGAGACACAGAACAGGAGGGTCATTATTTTCTGTGCGGGTGCCGTAATGTTCACATCTGTAAAACCTGGTGATGCCAGAAGTTAAACAAGAGAAGTCTTTGAATAGCCCCCGGGGTGTGTGTGTGTGTGTGTGTGTGTGTGTGTGTGTGTGTGTGTGTAAGCTGCAAGTACACAAGTGTGTGTGTGTGTGTTGAGCGTGTGTTCATATACTTGGAAAACAATTTCTCCGTAGAAAACCTACAAATGCCACCTGCCGACATGAATGATTGTGATTCACGTGAACTCAGCCTGACAAGGGACGCGAAAGGCAAATCACACACAGATGCTGCTGTTCGGAGTGCACACCCCCCCTCCTGTGTCACAGCAGCTGCCAGTTTAACGCAGGAAACAAGTTTCATCGCTTGTGAGGCAAAAATCTACAAAGGCTCACTCAACTACCGTTTAGGAAAATTAAAAGCAAACAGCTGCTTATTGCGTCTCTGACAGTTTGCGATATTAAAACGCATGCATACACGAGCACCATGTTAAAATCTGCTGTGGGCCAAAAACACAGCATTAGAGCAGAGATTGTTTTGTTGGAGCTTCGTGATGGAAACTATGTGGATACAGCCACAGCTTGACATTAGCTCTGCTTGACTGACCCTGAGAGGGCTGAAGACTGAGGTGAAACGATGGCCAGGTGAGATATTGGCCCCGGCAGAGGCCGCAGGAAGCCCGAGCTCGGCAACGTGTCCAGTGACTAGAGTAGCGATTAGCTGACGGTTAGCTGACCTGACGTTGTTTTGGAATTTATACGTCCCAGAAGACAGCAGATGCAATCAGATCAGAAAGCCTGACGCGGCATACACCACCCGCATGTGTAAAACAAGCCTCCGGAGCTGCCGTGACTAAAAATGAAATCGAACCCGAGCAGGAGAACAGAATACGGCCGAAACAAATCAGAAAGAAACTTGTTTAATCAGAGGTGGGGGGTGCAGGTCCCAGACCTCCTACAAGAGTTCACATCGTGTAGAACATGGTGCTCCTGACATTTTCTATCCAAACGACCCCTGACACGACTCAGTGTCGACACCGTGTCAGTTTTCAGGTTTTAACCTTTTAAAAGCTGCAATAGAAATGATCTGTCGCTGCCTATATGCTGGTATTTTAGTTCAGTGTGATCAAACGCTTCAAATAAAAGGTTCTCTCAGTCAATATACCATAAGAAATTATAAATTAATAAATTGTACTCTTGTACTCATTTCTGCTTCATAAACATATTGATGCCAAAAATAATAAATCTAATCTAATATACTTGTCTTGGGCCAAAGTGCTACAGCAGGTGCAGAACAGTCAATTGTACAACAAACAACAACAACTAAAAACTGTGCAAGGACATATCATGTAAGAGCCAGAATAATAATGCAGAATAAAAGGGAGTTGAATATTGCACCTGCCCTAAAAACACTTAAAAAGATAAAACACTAAAAAGGATATAACTCAAATATAGAGAAAATATTTGCTGGGGCTTAATGATATGGCCAAAAATCACAAAAAAAAATAGAAACATGTAACTGTGACGACCCCGTCCACACTGAACTCTCTTGTTTTTCACTCATTGTCATTGTTCATGTTCATTGTTCATGGACTCCAGCTTCACTTCCTCCCATAGTTCAGTCACCTGCAGCTCGTCACCAATCACTCACTCAGTCCATATAGACCTGCTCACACACACTTCCTGCCACATGGTCTATGTGCTCCACGTCGTGCTGTGTTGAACTGTGTCGCTGCCTTTTTCTGCTCTTTGCTTGTTTTTGGATTTTGTGATTTTCTTGCCTGTAACCTTTGCTTCTCTGCCTGCATTAAAACTCACACTGTTGATTTGAACGTCAATTTTTCCCTGATTCCTGCATGCGAGTATCAGTCGGTATCAATAAGGGACGGTTGAGGTTTTAAACTCTTCTTTAGGACAAGAGACTGACAAACACTAACATTTTACTAATCTGTGGGTTATGTGTTAAACCTCCTCACTACAATGCATAAGCAAAAGCAAAAATAATGAATGCTCTGTTGTATTTTATTTTATGTACATTTAATCAGGATCATGCAAACAAGAATCTGTGTTGTCAGAGTTTGTTTATTTTCTCTTACACGTGACAAGTGACCAGAGCTGCAGTTGGAAGAAGGAAGGCAGGAGGGCAAACAGAATGAAGTGATTAATGTAGAAGATTTCTGAATTTTTCATTCACTTTGATAATGACAGGGCTACAAGGTAATCTGAGCCACTGTAACTTACATTACATCTGAATCAGGGTTTGAGGGGAAAAAGAGAAATATCCTAAAAATGTCATTTTAGCCTGGGAATTACTTCCTTCATTAGAGTTGAGTTTTATTTCCTCTCTGCTGCAGTCGGTGGGGAATCGGAAGGGAGATTTAATTTGACAGTATCCCTGACACAGATAAAACAGCATGAGCCTAACTGCTTCTCTCACTGAAGTAAAACTGTAAATTGGCCCCCCCCAAAAAAGGCAGTAGCTTTATATTTTCACAGTTAATGATCATGTTTCACAGAGACGGACTCTACACACGAAATGTGAAAACGAGGACCCTTAAGGACATTTTTTAAATGTTGGCATAACCGCAGCCCGGCGTTTGGGCTCAAGAAAAAAAGTGGCTGAAAGCGGGCGCAACTCTCGGCCCCGCCCTCGTCTGACCCTGCTGCTTCATACAAACACGGCTAAATTATTGAAGCATCCAGATGCTGGAATTTGATGATCGGAGGGAAAATAAAGGAGACGAGGGCTTAAAAAGAATCGGAGAGATGGTTGAAATGATGATGATGATGATGATGATGATGATGATGATGAAGGAAGGCCCCAGGGGGAGACTCTGAGGAGAGGGGTCATGTAGAGAGCGTTAGAGAAAGCAGAGGCCAGATGACTCACTGGTGCACTTATACAACTTTTAGATAGAAACTCACACACGAATGTGGTTAAAAGATGCTGCGTCTCCATCAAATGTCTGACTTTCACTCCCTTTGTTTCTTGTGATACAAACTGAAACGGCCAAAAGTCCTTGTGCTACATCAGGTCCAATTAGGAGACTGTCAGATGTGAATTATGTTGATAACTCGTGCAGAGCTGTAGTGATGAAGCCTTAAGTGTGTCACCTTGCAGAAGTGGGACAGTGTGAGCTACAGGGGCTGATGGGAACATTCACTTGGGCCCTAATGAAACACACACTCCCTCACGCATGTTAACACAGAAAACAATCAGATTTTATATGCAGAATAGATGTTGTGATGTGACGCTGTTTCTTTTTGATCAGTTGTGTGTGTGTGTCTTAATTTTTGTGTCGACACAGTGGGAACATTTCTACATTGTGAGGACATTTGTTTCTGGTCCCCGTGACATTCAAAGGACGTTTTAGGATCCGGACTTAATGTTAAAGATAAATGTCAAGGTCATACATTTAGCTGTGATCTTTATGCTGAGGTTGAGAGGATCATTCTGTTGTAAGATGGTCGAGTGGGAGGAATGAGCTTGAGTCCAACTAGCAGATTCAGTGGCTCAGGCGCTGTATGTATGTCACAGCGCCTTCCTTAGGTCGGAGGTTCGATACCTGGCCTCTGCGTGTCTGACACCAAACCCCAGACTGACTCAGAAGGGCTCTGTGTGACCTGCAGATATGGCAGCAAGTGCACACGCCATCATCAAGCTATGAATGCACAGTGACGTTTGCACAGATCCACCCTCACCAGTCCATCACATGGTTTATTGTCCACATCCTGTCCTCGTAACTGGCAACAAAGTGGACGTGCTTGTATGTCCGATTGATGCATAACTTCAATAGTTCATTCCATTTTTATCTCCTTTTTAATTGTTTTCTACTTTGTTGCTGCCTAATTCTAACAATGGAATTTCTTAATATCATAATGGACTTTTGGAGTCTTGGACATCTATAGGTGCATTAGGCCAATGATGCCCTCTACTGGATTAACCCTGTACCACATTATGTCTGCTATATGGCCTGACCTAATGTTACAGGCACTGGCTTAAATAAATGTGTTACTGATATATAAAATTTGTACTTTATATACAATTTACTTCAGCTGGAAAACAAGTTCTTATTTTCAAATGGGTTTAGCTCATTTCATAGTTTATGGTTAACAATTTAAATGCCTCCATTCAGACTCCACACACACACACACACACACACACACACACACACTGCTGTGTTTTATAACCACAGTTTGCTCTGAGCTGTATTTGTTGCGGTGGTAACTACAGTTATTTGACTGTAGTTTTTTAGCAGCACTTTCTACAGTGAATACTCTGATACTCTGTTTGCTGGAGTCTGCCACTAGAGGGCACTCTCACTATATATAATGTCAAATTAAACACTTTCATAGTACTATGTTAAAGGTTATAAAGAGCTTATCATATATAGAATTACATCATTTCTTATGATCATCTCAGTCATCACCTTCTCTTCCTGTCTGGAGGAGACAATGTAATTTAAAGATAAAGTACATTGAGAGTGATGAGCATCATATATATCAGCCATGAACGTAAATATTAAAGAGGAAATCAACATTTTTGTTTCAATGATTTGATGTATAAGACACAAACTTATGTTATACATTTGTGTCCTTGAGATACATTTTTCAAGCACCTCTCAGAAGTGTTATCCTGCCTGTCCTAACCCCAGGATCCCTGCTGCACGACTCCACAGAAGACGTAGCCAAGAGCGCACTGCCTGACGGTCTGAGAATTTCTTCTTGTTGACATTGGACGGACATTTGTTTTGTGTAACCTGTAGCAAGGCCATTTAAATTTAATTCAGAGATGATCACACATCCTTTATAATTTAAACAAACAGAGGAAACTGTAACGTAAGCTAACCCGAGTCGTTATTTAAATAGAAGAAAGTCATTGCCCCACTTTTGCCCCCCCCACACACACACACACTAAAACAAAGCCCCACACTACTAAAGCGCAGGAATGCTGAAAGATTACTCTTGATCCCACAGTAATGTAAACAAACAAACCCCTGTCAGTCCGGGCTGGGTTTCTTGAGGACATACCCGGTCTGTTATACCTACTCTCTCTGCAGGGCCAGGTAAAAAAGAGAAGAAGAAGAAGAAGAAGAAAAAACACACTCTGTCTCACATGTCTCTCAGCAGCAGGTCATGTGCTTTCTAAGGGTTGGGCCAACATTGTAAGCTTTGTTGCCAAAATATACTGTAGGCGCCCTATCAGAGTCAACAACATCACGACCACAGTGTGTTGTGCAACCGCAGGATGGGCGTCGGACGCAACGGATTGATCTTTTAAAAGTCAACACTGCGGTGTTGTTCAGTTATCTGCTTATTTTCCATAGCAAAATGGATTACAGTCATATTGACATTACTTTCACGTGGATAAAGTTTATCAAATTACAAACAGGAACACCTAAATGCATCTCTTTACAGAGAGAGTTGAGCTCAATATTAAACTCAGAAGGGTTCAAATGGCTTATAGGTAATAATTTTCATTGTATATATTCTGACTGTATGTATTAAATCTTTTGTATTTTGCACGTTTACCTGTCTATAGACATCAGAAAAAGTAAAGATAGATTATATGTAATCTATCTTTACTTTTTTTTTTTATTTCCCCGTAGAGGAACTAGTTAAGGATTATCTTAACTTATTTTAAATTAAAGAGGCCTATTACTTGTCAACACATTAACAGGTAAATCTAATATATTAGGCTTATAAGCCAGTTTAGGTCTGTAACTGGCGCAATAACTCATGAAGAAAACGTTGTGCTTGCCCCGACTCGCTACTTCATGTTTCACTTCCTCTCAATACATTCTCCAATGATTAATGATGAAGTAAAAATTTCCATTTATTCTCTTCACAGATAAACAATTTATTATCACTGGAATTTGCACATCAACAAACATAAGCCCTAACATACTTTATTACATGAACTTAATTCAAAGATCTTAAAAAATACACTTAAATACACTTTTTATCCACTTACCCACATCTACGAGATAACTTTATTAAAAAGGTTGTATCTTGATTTTAAAATGAGGTGATTCTCTGTGGAGATACATATTGTTATATATTGTTTAAATAATTTCATAGGCCACATCCAAACCTTCCTAAAAAATGACTCACTACATTTGAATGATATCACGGAACCTTTGAATGCTTATAAATAAATAATAAGATTGGTTTGTTACTTTAAGTAAAGCAGCTATTGTCGATCATGTCATACTTCATATGTCACACTGCAGCCATGAACCTGTTTTGGAAATCCTTTCTTTTAGATCTCAGGAGGAGTTTGAGGACGGTAAAAATGTAATTCCCCAATGACTGTACATCTAGAGTCTTAATTAACATTTAACAGTAAAACACCAAAATAAATAGTAATGTTCTGTTAAATCAGATTTTTTTTTTTTATACAGAAGAAATGCTCCCAAAACCTCGAAGTCTCTCACAATATCTAGAAATAGTTTTTTCATAGCCAAAGTAGCTTTTATTGGCCAAATATAACTTTAATAATTGCTTGACACTCTATACTTTAGATCAGTGGTCGTCTACCGGTCGATCTCTCAGTCTTCACTGTCGATCCCCGAACTCTCTGGACTCACTGGCTGTCGTCGCGCCGCAGATCAGCTGTGTGTCGGTTGTCTGTTTTTCACACGCGCTGTGTGTCCGCTACTGGCGTCTGAGCTGCTGGTTTATATCCTGCATTTCCTTCAAGAACAAGTTGGTTTATGTACGAAACTAAATGTGAGGACTCTACGGTATGAAGATGCGCATCTTTCGGTCTGTCGATAACAATCAAAGGCCCGTTAGAACAAATGAGTGGATTCCCGAAAGTGAAACGCTGGAGTGCTTTTACTTTGAAACGGGTTCGGGAAGTGATGTAAATACATTTGTGTCATAAACAGATAAACATTGTGGTTCACAGCAGAATAAACAGAGGAAATGATCTTACCTGAGTTTTAATGTTTTTCTGATGAATTTATGTCACAAACAAATGGTTGCAACATTTCTGTATGCCTTTTCAAAAATAAAAGCACTCCAGCGTTTCTGTTAATGGAATCCATTCCCTTGTTTAAAAAGGTTTTTTTTATTGGGAAATATTTGCAAGAGCGGAAGCTGCACGGCTTCATACTGTGTAGTACTGGTATTTATTTGAGTACAAGGGACTTCTTTCATACAATAAGGCAATAATCATATTTGTTGCCATATTCAAATAAAAGCCTTTATGTAAAACCATTGTGCTGCAGTAGCAGCTCCTCTGCAGAACATGATGTGGAACTGAGAAGCTACATATTTTGCATTGTAAATATGAATGATATTAATTTGAATATTGTGCATTGAATAGAAAAAGTTGCACAACTGCCTCTCTTTGTGTATATTTATTTATTGTACATTCAGCCTTTAACACAAATTGCAAAAAATAATAAATATGACCCTAAGTGGGTTTTTTGGAAGATATCAGGGTGGTAGATCTCGGCTTACGTTTGGAATTAAAAAGTGATCTTGGGCTCGAAAAGGTTGGTGACCACTGATCTAGATAGTTTTACTATATATTTTATATTCGTGACCTTGTTCTATGAAAGCCATTTGACATGAATGACAGGTCGAGTTTTTTTGTACTTTTTCTGTCATTCGTACTAACTTAATTAGGATTATCCAGAAAATGTCTTGAAAACTATTTGTGAATAACGGGAACCTTAATATAAAACAATGATTTGTATACTCCGTGTACGTTTTGCATGTAAATCTCGGCCAAAACTAACAAATAAACAAACAAAACATGTAACAACAACTGTCAAAATAATGTAATGGGGTAAAGAGTAAAATGTTTCAGACCTGATGAACACACAGTGATTTCAGTGACTTCTTACTCAGAGATGAGGTTTTATAAATGCTAAAAAATACATGCAGTACAAGAACCTCATTTATATTCGACATATGAATACAAAGAAACAAATGGAAGAGGAAGTCTAGGTTGCAGGTAAGATCTTAGATAAATAAGTCAAATGATGTGAATGAAGAATAATCAATTTGAGACATTGAATTTGAAACCAACACAGGATATTAATGTGTTGACCAAAATAAAAAAAGGGGAAGTTTCAAAAGGCTGCGAACATTACTCAGAAAAGAGCTTTATTAATAAACCCTCAAATTCAGAGAAGTAGTCAGTCTTACAGTAGATGGGGACTGCGTTGGTCACAGGACGGAGAAAAGGTATTGAAAGAAAATATTCAACTTCTGTGTTGTTTTTTTTAAAGTTTTGTTTGTTTTTGCCTGAGGTTAACAAATTTTTCTTCGGCTCAGCTTGTTGGAGATTGTAAGTTCAACTTCAGAATAAAAATTGGAAAAAGGGAATGACAATTCTCTGATTAATCACAAATCTGACATTTTAAATGCTTTTATATTTGCACATAAAGCAGACATAGCGTGAACTGTAGTTAGTGAAGCCTGAGCCTGTTACTATTCTTTTTAGTATGGAAGATAATTTTCTTAAGAAGAGGAAGGTGACTTTTCCAGTCTAAAAAAAGCAACATTTCCCTCATGGTAATATAAGACTCAACAGACAACTTTATTTAACCAGCAACAATATTGAAGAGGTTGTTGAAAGGCCGGCGCATGTATGTGTTGTAAATGTACCGTAAATGCAAATGACAGACATTATGCATGACTGCGTCAACCATACGTTACTGTGGCTGACTTTTCCAGTGTCGTGTGGTGTTGAGGTACCATCAGCATTTACTGTTTACTGTGTCCACTGACAGATAGTGGCTGCACCTGTTCATGGTCTCACTCTCTATTCACACTATCTGCAACAAGAACAACCACACCATGGTAAGTCCTATTCTAAAATATCCAATATACTGTAAATGTTCACTGTTGTTAACTGAACCTAAAGCAAATTTCTGCCAATTCTCTTTTTGAAAATTAATCCTTAAAGTCTTTATTTTCCCACTTTCACCTTCTTTTATTTTCTCCTTTTTGCCCTTTTCTCCAGGTGCTGAATTGTACCCTGATAGATGATGTGCTGGAGAAGTATTATTTGTCCCCATTCTATGCTATTGAGTTCTGCATCGGTTTCCCTGGCAACCTCTTAGTCGTGCTCGGCTATATATTTTGCCTGCCAGTCTGGCACAGCTGCAACATTTACCTCTTCAACCTGGCAGTCTCCGACCTCATTTTCCTCTGCACGCTGCCACGCCTCTCCTACCTCTATGCAAACGAGCAAGTGGAAACCAATCCGTATGCTTGCATTATCAACCGCTACGTCCTGCACGTCAATCTCTACTCTTCCATCCTCTTCATGGTCTGGGTTTGCATGGACCGCTTCCTGCTCATAAAGCATCCGATGAAGAACCACTACCTGCTGAGGCCTCGGGCGGCCCTGCTTGTGGCAGGGCTGAGCTGGCTGGCCGTCAATGTGGAGGTGGCTCCAATGATAGCGCTGATGGTTCAGGACCTGCAGAGTGGAAACTGGAGTCTCTGCAAGGATTTTGCCAGCCTGAAAGGAGAAGTTAACCCGTTTGGATACAGCCTGGCGCTCACCTTGACTGGTTACATCCTTCCCATGGTTGCAATGTGTGGTTTCTCCTACCAAATCGCACATCTGCTCCATGTCCATGAAAGGGCTCTGCAGCACAGGGCCACATCGTACAAGAAGACTCTGAGGGTCGTTGCCTCAGCGGCGGCCATGTTTCTGGTTCTCTACACTCCGTACCACGTGCTGAGAAACGTTACGATAGCCATTTGGCAGCCCTGGGCAGGAGTGAAGCTCTGCACGGGGATGTACGTGCAAGGCCTGTACATCTTGACCCGACCCCTGGCCTTCATGCACAGCGTCATCAACCCCGTCTTCTACTTCCTCATGGGTGACAAGTTCAGACAGCTTCTGTTTGCTAAGCTCAGGAAGCTGCTCAGGAAGACAGAACGGCCAAGACAACCAGCCTGACAAGATCCCTGCATGAAAAGGTATTGCACGTCCACACATGTGAAAGAGCTCTCTCTTTACATATTGTATTTTATTAAAAATGTCGCCTATATGCTTTCCCTTGTTTCATTTTGTATAATTGTGTAATATTTTCATAGATATAGGCAAATTTCCATCCATCAAAATATTGTCAAACTGTGAGTTATTATTGATATTGAGGGACATTTTTGGTGACTATTATTAATAATGATATTTTGTATTGACCTCACATTATTTTTTGTAAATTGATTTTAATAAATGCATATATTGTAACTGAGACAAATTCTCTTTCAATGTTTTTTAAAATAAAGTAACTGGTAAACAAACTTCATGCATTTAAAGGTCAGTCCTTGTTACTGTTTTAATATTAAAGCTCAGTTTCTATCTGTTTCTGTACTTATATTAGTTCTGAATGTAATAAAATATACCTTGACTCATAACTGGCTGTTTCTCATTTTACTAAGTGATGGAGGATGACAAATATCAACTGTGTAAGTTTCCGCCTTCACATAAAACACATTTTATGTTTCAACAGTGGCTAAATCAGTAGCTTCCTCTGAAGAAAATAGTTGTGAAACACGTTTTGAGTTCTGTATAAATTTATTATAATTCTTTTCCACACAGAATTTTGTATTTATAATATTCTTTAAATGCTGCTTTTATTCGTTTTCATGTTATATTTTGCATGTTTTTACTTTTTTTTATGTGTAAATCAATTTGTAACTTTTTTTTTAGTTCTGTATGAATAAAGATATTGTTTTTATTAAATAGTTTATACATATTTGTAATTATTCTGTCGTCTTGTCTGTTTAAACCTAGTGATATTTTCTGATAGTACTCATATATATATATATATGTGTCTAAAGGTGGAATGATCTGTAGGTCTTAGCTCTCTTCATACTTGACTGTCATTGACCTCTGATGTTAAACTAAAACCCTGAATCCTCATTAAATGCATTTAACTCCATGCTGCTTTAAGACATCAGCCAGGATCAGGCGCCTCAGTCTTAACAATGATCACACCAAGCCTGAGCCGTCATTTCATTTACACTGGCGTCTCTCCTGGGATGAACAAAGGGGGAAGAAAGAATGAAATATTAGGTGTGCAGGTTTCGAGTTTCATAAAGAAAGCCAGAGGAGCGGTACTGAGAGGGAGCCACTGAGATAAAGCAGCAGGAAGGTACACGTGAATACAAACACAAAACCTGAAGCTCTGTATTAAATATAATGTGATACCCTAATGTAATAACCCTTTTGAAAGATGATCCAGTGTCAGAGTTCAGACAACGGAGGCTGGGAAAAATTGCATCACGGGGCACATGCTCTTTGTAAAGCTTTTCTTTGTAAGGTTACTGTAAATGTGTGGTTTCTTAAAGTGCTTATCTCAAGAGATAATAATGACTTAACGTCATAAAGAAAATGCCCTGATGAGCCAATTGGCTTCGGATTCATTTAGAGAATTTGACATTTGAAAATTAAGATTTATCGTCCTATTCGTGTGTGTGTGTGTGTGTGTGTGTGTGTGTGTGTGTGTGTGTGTGTGTGTGTGTGTGTGTGTGCTTACTCACATTCTTGTTTTTGAACACAGCAACCACTTGTCGACACTCTACACTATACTATTGGCCGTCTGCTTACCTGCACACTGGGCCAGTGTACAGTAGGACCACATGAGTGTTCCACTCCACACCGGGGAGCTGTGGTTTGTTTTGTTTTATGCCTCCTGACGAACGAGGTTGACCTTTCTGAATAATGCTCTTGTGTAAATGGATTGTTCACACTCGTGCGTCAGCCTCTCTACCTTTCCGACCTCTTGGGTAGAATGTGTGTGTGTGGGTGGTGGATTGGTGGACATATTTGCAGTATGTTTGCGGATCATCTGTTCTCTCTGCCTCAGCTACATGAACCCTCACATATCACCGTGTAGCGCAGAGCGGATTTGGTTTGTCCGAGTCAGAATGTCCTCCTGTTCACTTTCGCTGTGTAAATTTACATATATGATCGCAGTCACCAGCTTGTCCCGCCCTGTTTGCTGTCCCCTAGCAACAGAGCTGCAGTTGGACAACAAGAGAAAGTTTAAACACCCCTCGGCTTTTTCAACATGAGCACCATTCCGTTAGGTTGAGTTGAAGTGTGATACGTAAACATTGGACTTCTCGTCATTTGCCAGTGCAATGAGCTCTTTGAAAAACACTTTGTCACTGAAGCGCAATGAATCCTGGGATAGGTTCGGATGAATCCCCTGAATCGAGACAGTTATTGTTGATCACCTTACTTCTACTTCTGCTTCCAGCCCTTGTGATTGTCTGCACCTGTCCGAATGTGTTTCCTGCCTCCTTTGTGTACTTAGTCTCTTTGTTTCCACTTGTCTTTGTCTGTTCGGTTCGGATCTGTTCAACCCAGCTGCTGTGTCTCCTCTCCTCTCCTGTTCTGAGTTTCTGTTTCTGTTTTTGGGTCATCTGTGTTTTCTTGCAGCCTTCTGATTGTAAGCCAGTAAATTGTATTTGATTAAATAAGTTTTCCTAGTTTTTTTGTGTATGTCTGCATTTGGATCGAGTTTTAAAACAAAGGTTTCTTGAACTTTCAAATCGGTGAAACAAAAAAACAAACTAAACTTAACACAACAAATTTGATCTTGATTACATTTTTGGCAATATAGCCCCCATGTCTTTCTCTTCCTTACGCTGGACGTGATCGCACACAAAGTACAATTCATTAGTGGTGAAAGGTCAAGTCAATTTATTGTCAGATGACATTAAAATGAAAAATGCAAATCAAACTCTCTACGAGAGGGAATCCAACACACACATAGCAAGAGTCATATTTACAACTGAAAACGAAGCAGTGCTTAATCAAAGGAGCCACGTTTCTCAGCAGTGCTTTGACTTGTTTGAAAAGTTACATACTTTAAGAGGTTGTTTATTTTCTCTTTTCCTAAATGAGTCACTGGAAAGAAAATGACAGAGAGAAAACATCGAAACAAAGACAAGCCTAAAAGCTGAGTCAAGAAAATCACATCTGTTTCATATCAACTGTAACTAACCTCATTTTAACCTTTACCTCCCTGTAATCTTTCAGATAGCCAGAAGACACAAGGTGATTTCACCAACGGACATAAAGATAAACAGGGGGACACTAGTTTATGGTTTCAAGTCATGATTTTTGGACTTTAGGGGCTAAAGGTTGACTGACAAACTGCAGTGAGATCAGTGATACGCATGTAGTGTTGGTGCAAGACATTTACTTAATCTATATTTCTACACACAGTTTCATGTCATAATTTCCTCATGAAGCCAGAACTTGTTCTTACAACCTCCTCTAACAGGAACCAAGGCAAAATTCTAGCTTATTTATTACTCAACCAATTCCCATGAAATGTTGATGAGGTGAGGCATGACCATGAGCCGAGGAAACACCCAAACAATCTTGGTGTGGATCTGGATGAGGGGGCAGATCCAGGCATGGTTCAATTTCATTTTCGTTAATTTCTCACAATGATTCACGGATCTTGACGGTCTTGAGGCATGAGTTCTATTCTAGTTTGTTTGTTTGCATGTTAGTTAGAAGCGTAACACAAAAAAATACCAGCGATAAGCATGAAACGTGTTGGAAAGTGTCTCTTTTCCATTCATCACATGTGTATGCAAGGTGTGAGGACTGCTGAGAGGTTGCTATAGCATCGGCTCTACTTGTATCTAACACATAAATAGCAATACTCTGTGTGGAATGTGGCTTATCATATTTATTTGGGTGTAGCCCTCATGTTACAAAGCAAACAGGCAAAAACATATTTATTTTGTTACTACTGCACGTGGGTGGAAATGACACTAGATGCAGGAATGTGTTTTCCTTATAAAGATACCATTGGATTATACCATTGAATTGTACCATAGTTATTATACCAGCATATGTGAGCTGTTATTTGTTTAGTTGCTCAAACTACTCAGGTTTAGTTCTGTCCTTGTTTTTGCTCTATTTCAGAAAACAGCACTCGCCAAATTTTTTAAAGCAACGTCAGTGACCTTCAAACGTGAGACGTGATTTTGCAAATACATCCAAACCTTCTCAGGTTTCAGTGTCAGCTTGCGCTCAGCGATGAATGTTAACTTTGGCCGAGGCGACCGTATTTTCTTGCTGTTGTGAAAATCCTGTTCTGCTTTGCCAAGATTTGTCCTGGATTCTGAAAAACCTCTAATGGGAAAGCAATTTGTGTAATGAGTGGTATGCATGACTAATATGATCTTGAGGCAGTGGACAGGTAGCAGGTCCTGCAGGGGGATGCAAGAATGAGCCAGGGCCAGATAGTCAGCTAAAAATAAATGAATGACCATACCCATAACAACTTTAGCGATGTTGCGGGGTTTGACTTCTTTTCCCCTCAGATTTCTCTGGGTAATTTGATGGTTGTTGTGCACGTTTGTGTACAAGTGATGATTACCTCCGCTTAAGGGAATGAATCTGTTTGTTTTACAGGATTACACCAAATCTACAAGACCGATTAGCATGAAACTCAGTGGACAGACGCAGTAGGTTCATGTGGATTCTCTGCAAATCAAAATAAATCTGGATTTAGTGAATTTAAATGTAGTTCGATAAGGGGCCTATCAGGCATTGGCTGAGGTGTGCCCTCTATAGTGCCAATCTAGTTTCATATGTATTGTGTTTTACTCATATACATACGCGAAATACTTTTAAATATTATTTCAAATTCTCATTTCCTGACCTGCTATTTAATGAATTAGTGGGACAATAAATGAAGTTAATATATTTCTAAATATATTTACAGAAATTATAGCCTGACCAACAAATAAGAATTAACAATAAAAAGTTAAACACCAGAAGGAAAAAAAATTGCACCTAAACAAACATTGGTGCATTGTGGCGATACGTCAGGAGTTTTTACAAGTTTTCCTTGAGCCATTTGATATAGTTGTCTGTCATGCGGCGTCCAATCAGGAAGTCAGTCGGCCACACGGTGAACATCAGCGCTCCGTGAAATCCCGTGTCATAGTGTTCATGTGACACCTCGACGCCAGCAGCCCGGAGCCGCGTGACATACATGATGCCATCATCTCGGAGCACGTCATACTCACATGTCATAATGTAGGCCTTGGGCAGGGAGCGTAAGGCCGCGTCTGGAACCAGCAGTGGCGACGCCCTCGGGTCGGCCAACGATCGAGACGGTCCGTCCATCCCCACTGCCTCCCCTCCGACTCCCTGCACCACAGCGGGCGCACTGTAGTTGTACTCTCTGTGGTACGTTTCAGGAAGGAAGGCGCTCCAGTCGACAAACTTCAGCAGGCTGGAAGACTCGGGGTTGTTGTGGGTGTTCGCCATCATGGCTCTGAAAAACGCCTTGTCGCTGGTGAAGTACTCGCTCCAGAACCGCACCATGAGGGTCCGGGGTAGAATGGGCATGTCCCGGTTCTGCTGATATGAAGGAGTGTTGAGGTCCAGCGCCTGCAGCACTGGGTAGATGAGCGCCTGGGCCTTCAACTGGATCTGCTGCCCAGGCTCTTTCAGTAACTGTGGAGAGAGATGGAGAGAATCAGCTTGTGTTCAAATAAAATCCTAAAGAAAAAACAGACTATTTCGCCATCAGATGAAATATGAGCTGATGGTTTTTCTTAGTCAACCAGCATGTGATCAGATGTACCAGTCATGGTTGTCAACTTCGGGCGTTCTCCATTTGTCTTTGTCTCCACTGAGCTGCCAAGAATTACTGTGTGAGGACAAACGGGCTAGAACACGCTTTTATCATGGATGCAGTGAGATAAGAGGACTGGCACAGTACTGACGTTGTCCAGCAACGGTTGATCCAGGAATGTTTCTTCACTTTCTTTAACATTGGGAGGGAGGGCATTCTTCCTAACCCTAACCCTTCTTTTTTATTTCTCAGAAAATAATTCAAGGATCTTGAAAAAAAATCTAGCATTTTCAGGGGACTGATATTTATGAATGTGTGCAATTTGATGCAGAATATAAATCCGGATCTTTTGAATTTAAATGTAAATGAGATCCCTATTGAACCTCAGCGGAGGTTTGTACTCAACTCAGTGAGAACACGAGCATCTTCAGTTCAAAGCCAGTCCTCAAAAAACAAAGCAAATGTATACTTCCTTTACCTGGGAACATGAAACATGAAAGTTTATGGGAAACCCTAGTTTTACGTTTTTTCCTTGTTCGTACTCTGATGGGCCATCATGGATTCCCATGATTATTCTCCATATTTGCTGTGGTGCAGTAAAAAGAGGACTTCATCCTCGCCATGACTTGGCCAGCATGGGCACCTGGTGCGGGGCCAACATCATGATCATACATGGGCATGAGGAGAAAAGTCGTGCGGAGTCCTGTAAAGCCGTTCTTGGCTCTTTAGGCCGACATCACAGTTGCTGAGAGGAAGAATTGGAAATGTCGGGAGATTGCTGTCTGTATCGAGCCAGTTCTCCTAGCGCTGAATCAGCCCATGCTGCATGGCTCACTGTTTACATACAGATGCAAAATCATTGAGATGTAGCGTTTTCAACTCAACCTTAATGGGTCTTTAATCTTGCATACAACAAAACATAGTCTTATCTGTTGTTAAGACTTTGTAAAGCTGTGCTGAAGCTCACAGGTAGCATCAGAAAATGCACCCACAACCTAAACTTCAGTCACTATTAGAAAATGAAATTCCAAAGAGATTATCTTGGGAGAGTTGAACTTCCTGCTATGCTGCGGCTCACTGTCTCCAACCTCACTTTATCTCCTCAGCTACCTGTTGCCGGTGGCACTGCTGAAAATGTGGTTGTTCTTACTCTTTTGACCTTTAATCGTGTGATCAAATCACAGAATAACCTAAATCCTTGTGAGTGCGTGTTTACTGTGGATACACACTTGTTACTTCTGGTCAGCTGCAACGAGTTCTTTCTCCTTCGACTGTTAACATGGATTTGTGTGAGATTTGCTCTAATTGAACACAGCTACATAGCTGAGATCCATCGCACAGCTATACATGTCAGAGTAGATCAATGTTGGCTATCTCAGGCGCTAAACACGTGTTCTTGTGGTTCAGTAATATTTTCCATAAACCGGGTTATTAATCGTGTCTCATGTCATCTCGTCACACAGGGTTTTTATTTCCATGTGCACCAGACGAACAGAGCTGACAAAAAAATAGCTTCAGAACCTGTTGAGAGACGGCAGCGGCCAGGTTCCCTCCAGCACTATCCCCAGACACAGCTATGCGTCCTGGGTCCACAGAGTACTGGGCCAGCACCCCCTTCTGGAGGAAGTGTTTGACCACACGGTACACGTCCTCATACGGGACGGGGAAGTGGTGAGCGGGGGCAAGGCGGTACCTTTAAAAATAGAAAGGTACAGGATTAAAGCTGGAACATAAATAAATGAGAGGACAGGACGAGACAGAAAACAGTTTGAGCTTGGAAAAAATAAACATGTTGATAATGTCAAGAGACGACGTAACAGGATGGAAAAAGGACAAAACCACAGACGTTTTTTTTCTTATTAGCTTAAGACTTAAATCGGTTTGAAACAGAAGTACAAACAGTACTCAGATGTCTCATTTAATCTGATCATGTTTGGGAGAAGGAGAATGAAGTATGTGAAAAAGAAAGCTGCTGTTGCTGAAGCCAAACGGGCAGGAAAATATAAAATCAGACTTATTAAGAATAATGCAAGAAAGTGACAGCTAACACACATGAACTAAATAATGGTCTTTTAGTTTGTGTTTGTTTTTAATTTTCACTGATTCCCCAGGGAATAAATTATGGATCCTGATGAAAAGGCACATATACTTGAGGATTGATATACAAGTCCTTGCAATTTGGAGCACTTGATCAAATTTAAGGGGAGTATTGGCCCTTCACCGCAGTATGCTCACTACCATTGTGGTTCATTTTAAAATGTATCTGAAGTTTTACTATTTAAAAAAAAAAAAAATTCAGTCAAATATACAGAGGGGTCCAAAAGTCTGAGAACATCTTGGGAAACTGGTTCAAAAGTTCCAGTTGCATGACCACAGTAATATCCTATGAAGCCAACAACAGACAAGTATAAACAGCCATGTCATTTCAAATAAATTCCTCTAAACTTGCTCACTTCAAATGTGTCGCAACAGCTTAGGGGCGAAATAAGGTCCATTACATCCATTCACTGAAAGTGTTTTCTTTCTTTGCACTGACCCGTGTCCTGCTGGTGTCATCTCTATAGATGTTTCAGTCTATGAGCTAAGATGTTACACATGGCTGACCCTGAGTCTGTGAAGTGCTGTAATTACCCACTGAACCTTTAACAAATTGCACACAGGAATTTGGATGGAGGCAGATAAGGAAATGTGCTCCCACAGCCCGTACACATAAACTGATCCACTCCGACTTGCACAGTCAAATACGCTGCATCAACAAACACAATTCACACACATAAGAAAAAAGAAAGTGTGACTTAATGACTGAGTCACCTCACTTGTTGACTGATAAAACCATGAGTGGTGAATAAGGGGATAGAGGGAGTATTGGCAGGATAAAGTTACAGTGCAGAGGGAGTTGGAAGCGGATGTGCCAAAGACCAACAGTGAGTGCAGCAATGAAATCCTGTTTCTACTGCATCCTCACTTCCATCTGTTCTGTGGCTAATGAGGGAGGACAGGCTCAAAACAAAACTCTGTGTGAGGAAAAGTGCAAAGGAAAGATGGCATTTGTATTCATCAGTAACACAAATGAAACGACTTTGGTGGCTTTATAATGTAAATGTACCTCTGCCAAATTAAGTTTTGTTTTAACTTTGTTCGTTGTAGGTTTTGTTTCTCTTTCTCTGCAGCTTTCCCACAGAATTCATTCAATCTATGGTGGTAGCGGGGGGGGGATGTAGGTACAGAGAAGTAACAGGTAGAGAGAATAAAGAGTGAAAGACAAGTTCTCGTGAGAGAGAGAGCTGCATTCATGCCACTTGTAGGTACATGCACAACTGCAGCTGAATCTATGAGGTCCGGCTGCCTGCGTGGATGGTAACAACTTTATGGTCCAAAATGGCAAATGCAAATGGCAAAGCAAAAAGCATTGCACACGGCTATACAATGCTGCAATGGAGCAGAGTTAGAGATCTCTAATGTTATGAGAAGAGTATAATATTTTGGTTCAATATCAGACTGTGGCGAGACAAATTAGAATATAGCGTGCCACCACAGTCGAGATAATTGATGGGAAACTCAGTTTTGACATAGTGAGGTGGGGCAGCACCCTTCAAGTTTGACTCTTAGTTAGCAGTTAGTGGAGGAAGGATACGGTATGAGTCGGAGAATAACTCATTAAGGATCAGATCCATCACTTTCTTTAACATAGCGAGATAAAGCGTTTTTCAACATTTCCATTGATTTCTCAGAGAATAATTCATGGATCTGGATGGGAACACACTATTTAGGGGACTGGTATTTATGAGTGTGAGCAATTTGATGCAAATCCAAATAAAAATTCAGATCAAGTGAATTTGCATTGGACTGTTGGGCCTTGTCAGAGGTATGTGCTCTTTGAGTGTCATTATAATTGGAGATTGATGCAGGGGGCAATTGTTGCAGTTCCTGTGTTGTTGACTCAGCAGTTTTTGCACTACATCATCTGCATAAAGCTGACTATAGAATAATACTTACTCCACAGAAAGAACAACTGCATCGAGCTCAGTGACTAATTCTCTGGCTAGTTGATCGTATGGACTCATTCCTGCAAAGACAGAGGAGACAGACAGATCAGAACAGAGATTCCAAAGCACCTCAGACATCCACAGAAACTGACTTCCATCACCTTACATGAAGCTCACACTGCAGATTAACATGTCTAGAGGCAACTCTTGGCAAGAGCCACATTACTGTAATAGCTGCAGCCAGTCAACAGATTGCAAGAGCAGCATGCCATGTGTCAAACTGCATGCCATGTCTTTAGGTTTTGGACTGGCAGGGGTAAACACCCTCTGAGGTCGCCCACCGCTCCAGCAGCCGGCACATTATTTCCTCAGGAAAACCTGAGAAAGCTTTTTCGCATTTGACAGTTAGTTCATTATTTATGTAGCTGTCACCACAGCTGTCATCGGGCGCCTGTAAAGTCATTTATAACATCAATCAAACAGTGAATGCTGACTCTGAGTAATGGTGTAATTACCGCACGATGAAGACATCACAAGAACATGGGTATTGCCCACTCATCTGTCTTTGACGCATTCTTTAGTCAGAGAGTCGTAATTATACGGGATGAACAAGAAGACAGGCAAAACCCATCAACTTACGGGAGCTGCCGAGACACCATCCTCCCCCGTGCAGGTATATGATGGCTCTCCTGAGTTCTCCGCCATCGCCCTGTTGCTTCGGCTGGTAGAGCACCACCTCCACTCCGTCGAAGTTTTCGTCTGTCACCTTGACGTGCTCGTCGGACACAGGCACCACCTTTTCGGCCAGAGTAATGACGTACATTACCCCCATGTAGTCCTTCAGCCCCAGTAATTCACTGAGGTCTGCCTGGAGAGAGAAGCATATTACATAATTTACCGTGTACATAAGTTACTGTAAATCAGTTAATTCTACGTAAGCGACCACCTTCACTAAAGCTCATAATATCCTAAACAGAAAGCCCTAAGATGCTAAACTATGTGGCCACGTCACAGCGCGAGCAAGGGAGAGGCTACAGTCATGTGAATGTTGTCTGGTAACACGTCAACAGCCCCCTGGAGTTATTCATCTTTAGACGTCTTTGATGGGTTATAAAAGAAATGAGGCTATAAAAGCTTCACCCCTGGTGCATCGTGTCAGATGAGGTAAGCAGTCGGTGGCTGGCATGAGGGGAATCAGCTGATGCACTTCTGCTGTGGCCACATATCAGAGAGTCATCCACTCCGAAGTATCAGGCATTCATATCGTGAAAGGGAAAAAAAACAATTACTGAAGCATTCTCCTACTTTCTGCCTAAAAGAATAAAAATGATAATTTGCTCAAGTAAAAATAGAAGTAGCCTCACAGAATAGGTTACACTGCAAAACTAAAACTTATTGTAAAAGTACTGGAACATACGCTGACGCGGCCAAAGCACTACAACCATCTGCCTAACATTGCGTAAGTCTCCATGGTGCTGCCAAAACAGCTCTGAACCGTTGAGGCATGGACTCCACAAGACCTCTGAAGGTGCCCTGTGGTATCAGGCACTGGGACTTTCGCATCAGATCCTTTAAGTCCTATAAATTGCAGGTGGGACCTCAGTGGATCAGACTTGTTTTTTTCCAGCACATGCAAGCACGCAAGGTTTTCCCAGAAGCAGAGCATCACGCTGCCTCTGCACTCTGCATGTGCACTTCCTGTAGTGCGTCCTGCTGCTGCAGCCTCTCGCCCCAGTCATTCACATGATGTAAAAGAAAATGAGATTCTTTTGACCAGGCCATCTTCTCTGACTGCTGTGTGGCTCAGTTTCTGACACTCATGCATATTGGAGGTGTGTCCTGCTGTGGACAGGGATCAGCAAAGGGCACGCTGACTCGCTTTGTGGCCATGCAGCCCCTTATGCAGCAGGATGTGTGTTTCTATCAAAGCCAGGATTAAGGTTTTCAGCCATTTGTGCTCTTTTGTGGGATGGGACCACACCTGCCATCCTTGGCCTTATGCACCCATGACCTTTCCCCAATTCCCCTTCTCTGGACCACTGCATACCGGGAACACCCCACGACACCTGCAGCTCTTGGAGATGATCTGACCCGGTTCTGCAGCCATCACAGTTTAGCCCTTGTCAAACTCGCTCTAATCTCATGCAAACCTGTTTTTCATGTTGTAAAATTAAATCAACCTCAAGAACTGACATTGCGGCTAATCAGTGTAACTGTCACTTGCGATTAGTGTCGACATTCTCCAAGTCTAAAATTGAATTAAAGCACCCTGACCACGAGAGGATGCCTGCATGCCTGAGCCGACATCTGGTTACGGCTAAAGTAAAAGGTTTGATTCAGTGACAAGTTAGACGTAAATAAATAAATAATAAAGATAATCTGAATATTTTAAGAATAAAATGTCCATGCTAAAAGTCTTTCAAACTTAACCCACTCTCCCTGCAGCAATAAATAACAAAGCCCCTTTGTGTCAGAGGCAGCGTCCTGCACTCACTGTCACTTTTTTCCAAAGAATCTGAAAAATGTCTTCATTCATAACTGTGATCTAATAACTCAAATTGTGTGACCTTCCCAGTCGTGGATTTGATTAAATATGACTTTTTAACAGTGACGAAGATGTATGAGAATAAACCCACCATTCATTTTGCACTAAGGTTACAACCATGTAAGCACTTAAAGCATGGAACACATCACAATAAGCTCAGTGCACCGCAGGCGCCTAACACTAACAGTTTCCTTAATAGGGTCTATTATTAGAACAGGTGAGCAGGCCTATACAACACATGGATTAGCATCTGATATAATCTGGGGTAACCAGTGTGTACAGTATATCTACATCAGCAAAACACAGTAAACGTTTAATGAGGCACCTTATACTCTGAGAACAGACAACAGCAAAAAAAACGTCAGTATTTCTGTATTAAATAGAAGTTTAAATTATCCAAATTTGTATAAAAGTGAATAAATAAATACAGCCAGAGTAAGCTGGTAGATTGAAGGCTATTTTATCATATAGGGATTCATTTCCAAAGTCAGAGCCACGCAGACCTAATGTCCAGCCAAGGGATGCCAGAACCCATTTGTATTCATCATTCTTACCATGTGGCTGAGACTTCGGAAGAAGCAGTTGGTCAGCATGAGTTTCCATTTCTCCTCTATCTCCTCGGGAATGGGCTCATAAATATAATAAGCTGTGAACGAGCACAGGGCGACGAATAAAATGATGCTTCCCAACCTCATTGTACAACGTGCGTCCCCGGCAGCGGTCCGACTGCAGGGTGCGAAACACAAACGGGCTGTGAGCTGCAGCTTGTTCTCAAGTCGCTCCGGTGCGCGACAAAAAGCTTTTTACGCACGGAATTCAATTTTGAATCCACACCAGCGAAATATGACAGCACGTGTCCGTTTGTCATTTGATGGTTATGTCGGCGTGCATGTTCTTGTCTTTCCCTTGCTGCTCGTGCGCGTGCCGTGATGTGTGTCCGTGTCTCGTGCAGCCGTGGAAGTCATTGCCAGTGTCAGTGATATGGAGGCTGGAGAGCGCGCGCACGCCGCGCTGCGCTCACGAGGCAGAACCGTCCCACCTCGGCCCGCGCCGCAAATTCCTCAGGTGCTTCTTAAACGTCTGCAGCTTGAACAGGATGCGCGTGGAAACGCTGTGCCAAGATGCAGCCGGTGCACTAATGTAAACATTGCACACGGTAAGAACCAGATAAGAAATATTACACCAGTGGGGATTTCTTCAGATACTCCAGATTCTTGCAGTTTGTGCGCAATAGTGTCAGCTGTGCGTAAAGGATCATTCTCCAATGTTTGCTGCACGTCCACGTCGCTTTATGACGACAGGAACCTCCATAACGCAGCAAAGTAAAGTGTCTGTAGTGCAAGTTAACCGCAGTGGCCAGGCAGCCAGAGCTAATAATATTGTTGGGTGCCAGAGCCAGATGAGTGTCGTTTCTTGGCAGACCCGACTGTCGACGCAATATGACTCTCTCAGGCACTCAGGCTCTGAAAGGGTCCTGCACAGAGGGATTGATTTAGTTCTACAGGAGCTTCTCCTGGTGGGAAGCAGTCAGACAGGCCCACACAGGCGTGAGAATCTCATTATTTCAAGCATTAATAGCCTCAAAGTCTCCCAGGGGAAATGTAAGACCAGCAATAACTGAAGCATCACATATGAAGGTAATTAAACCAATGTTATAACAAAGTCAAAACTCGAGCAGTATTTTCATCTGGCAGGTTGATGGTATCAGTGCATTCACATGGTTTTGCTGTGGTACTGTTTCACATATAGAGCCAAACAGGAGAAAGGAATAAGAAGTATAAGGCTGCACTTAAGTAAAACAGCTTAAACCAAAGACAGGTTGAAATCCATCGTCATGCTTTTAGTCAGAAAAGAAAGAAATGCAGAGATTTAAACTTAAAGCTTTGGTCAAGGTTTGGGCTCTCAGTCGCATTTCACTTTATCTGCTTTGAAAGCAAGTAGTGGAACATCATGGGTTTTCCAACGGCTAGAGCTCTCTGCTGCCGTCATCCAGAAAAAAAACAACCACATGCCCTCCATGTGACTTTCTGTGAACCTCTGTGCTTCAAAACTTTCTTCTCTGTCAGGTTGGAACTTGTAATTGGCTGGTGTCTCCTTCCACCAGGCATCCCACTCCATGCAGTGAGATGCCATCTGCAGGATCCAGCGTGTGTTGGAGGCTCGGTGAAAGCCTCTGTGAGTCTGATCACTGCTGAGCAGTAGAATACTTAATCTCCTCTCTGAATACAGAATCACACTTCAGACGCTCGGGGATCCTCTCTGGAATTCCCCTCCCTCCTGTTTTTCGCCTCCAACCGCCGGCCTCCACTCCGCTTCTGAGGGAGACCACCTCAGTCGGTTAGTGAATCTTTCATGGAGCTCCCTTCAGTCATTGCGTCTCGTAAGTGGGGAGGATGGGTGTCGGAGGGTGCGTGGGTGGGGATGTTGTCTTCATCTACGTAAGAACCGTGCTGTGCAGCGCCATGCCACGTGGCTGCCCAACACCCTGCTGTGTGTGGGGGTAGCTCAAGCAGATGTGAAAAATGTCTCCAAAGACTCCAGCGAGGAGTTTGAGTACTAAAGTGTGAGTGTGTGTATGTGTCCATGCAACGTGCTGGTATGTGCATGTGTGTGTTTGCCTGAGTAAGCCCACAAACTTGCATGCAAATGTGTGATTGTGCAGCCAGGCCACGTTTCTTTCAGTGGTGCGTGCACATTCTTGGGATTAATACATCAGCACAGGCATATCAGATTCGTATAATCAAGGAACAGGCCAGCCCTTCACTGTCAATGCTGAGTGTGAGCTGTAACTTCATGATTTGCAGGGCCCCCGCTGAGGCAAAGTGGATGGGCTGCATGACAAGAGGCATCTGAAGGCGCTCGACTCTGAGTTCAAGCTGAGATGAGTGAAGGATATTTTTATGATTAAATAATCAAGAAGCAGGTTTTGGTGCATTGCAAACTCCCAACCAAATAATGTTAGACATGAGTTTAATGTAAGTAGTTTATCAATACATTATGAATGCATGTGGGATATAGCTGATGAACTTGACAATTGCAAAATAATAGGAACATATGGGTTCCTTTGCATGCAGAAGTCTTTTTTAGCAAATGACTATGTTTCTCCTATGCCACTGATTTCTATGCAACATATGTAAGCTGTGAACACACTTCATTCCTGACTTGAGTGAACAGAGGAAAACACACGTGGATACATGTGCATTTGTGTGCAGCTTTTCATATATGTCATATTTTAATCTTTTGAGTTAATCCCGAAAGATTCAATCCACACATGGAAATATACAGACACATTAACATGGAGCCTTCAGTTCCCCTGACGCTCAGGAGTCGTTTCAAGAGAACATATCCTTCCTTCACGGTCTCCCTGATGTGATTTCAAACGTCAAGTCCACTCTCCGGAAAGAAAACAGGCACGACCCAAGAATATTTATGACTTCCTTCAGTTTGCTGGTTCGGAATCATCTCATGCATTCAGTCTGAGTGTATCAGGGTTTAGAATCCTTTTTTTCTCTATATATATATTAGGTCAAAAAAAGTATATACAGCAAAGATAAACAAAAAAAAATTGTTTACACAAACCTCAGTGAACAGGTCATTGTCCGTTAACCAGCAAATTTACTATTAATTGAATGAACACTATGTAGAGAGTGGATAGTTGGAATGTAGGCGTTGACCTTAAGGATATAAAAACACACAGGAAAGATCAGCGCAGAACAGATCGTTTTCTTTTAGACCCAAAGGATTACAAACACGGCAGTATAACAAAAGGAAGCGTTGGATATGTGCTGCAGTGAGTATCTACTGTGCAAGTGTGAGCAACACATTGGAGAGGTCTGCAGGGTTTGATCCATCTCTGCATGTTTAATATGGTACACGCAGAGCTGTCGTACAGCACGTGAAGCAGGACCAGATAAAAACATGCACATACACTATGTATGAAAATGAGCTTTTTCCCACCAGAGACCACCGTATTCAACGTACCCATGGAATAGATTAGTAGCAAAGAGCTAAGCACAGCCAGCAGCCAGCATAGATTGTTGAAGGCTCTTGTTGGCTCCCCAGACCCACACCTCATTGCTCATGTGGGAACTGTAATCACAATATGAAATCTAATATTTTTGAGGACTCAGTTGGACCCAGAACATACCAGATCCATTCATTTATTAACTTTGTTGGATTTTTGTTTTGAAGCAAACACAGTTATGCTATGTTTTTGCCTCTTTGTAATATCCCCATGTAGAAGTTACTGTTCAGCTTCATGAAATTAAAGGGGACATAGCATGCCCATTTTACTACAAGTTGATATGGTTCCTTGGGGTCTTAATGAAATGTCTGTAACATACTTTGGTCAAAATACCACAAGGATCATATAAAACAGCACCCTTTTTACCCTGTATAAAACAGCCCTCCACAGAGTGACCTGTTTTGAGTGCCTGTTCCTTTAAATGCTAATGAGCCAGCTCCCACCTCCCCCCTCTCCCCCCATGATTTTAAACGATATAAATTACATATTTTATATGATATAAATTATCAAATATGCATCCCATACTTTGTATTCCCCTTCTGTTGTCCTGGAGTTTTAATTTTCCCAATCACATAATTAAATGTCCCCCTCTGCCCATCCACTACAAGCACACAAGCAGACAGACAGAGAGAGAAAGAGAGGGGTGGGGGGGGGCTATGAAGACCATCATTTACCCCCGAACCCCGACATTCAACGGGTACAACAACAAGCGGAGAAAGCAGAATCGCGGGCTGACCTTATACAGTGCCTTGCATAAGTATTCACCCCCCTTGGACTTTTTCCCATTATGTACTGTTACTAACTGGAATTCAAATAGACTTAAATAAACTTTTTCCCGTTTGATCAACAAAACATGCATAGTACTTTGGAGGTGCAAAATAAATTTTATTGTGACACAAACAATAATGAGAACAAAAAAGTTGACATCTGTTGGGTGCATAAGTATTCACCCCCCTGTGTCAATACTTGGTAGAACCCCCTTTCGCTGCAATTACAGCTGCAAGTCTTTTGGGGTATGTCTCTACCAGCTTTGCACATCTAGAGATGGAAAGGTTTGTCCATTCTTCTTGGCAAAAAAGATGAAGCTCAGTCAGATTGGATGGAGACCGTCTGTGAACCGCAATCTTCAAGTCTTGCCATAGATTCTCTATTGGATTGAGGTCTGGGCTTTGACTGGGCCATTTTAAGACATTAACATTCTTTAATCCAAACCATTCCTTTGTAGCTCTGGCTGTATGTTTAGGGTCATTGTCCTGCTGGAAGATGAACCTCCGCCCCAGTCTCAAGTCTTTTGCAGACTGCATCAGATTTTCTTCAAGGATTTCCCTGTATTTGGCTCCATCCATCTTTCCCTCTATTCTGACCAGTTTCCCTGTACCTGCTGAATAGAAGCATCCCCACAGCATGATGCTACCACCACCATATTTCACTGTTGGGATGGTGTGCTCAGGGTGATGGGCAGTGTTGGGTTTTCGCCACACATAGCGTTTTGCATTGAGGCCAAAAAGTTCAATTTTGGTCTCATCTGACCAGAGCACCTTCTTCCACATGTTTGCTGTGTCTCCCACATGGCTTCTGGCAAACTCCAAACGGGATTTTTTATGGATCCCTTTCAACAATGGCTTTCTTCTTGCCACTCTTCCATAAAGGCCAGATTTGTGGAGTAGACGACTAATAGTTGTCCTGTGGACAGATTCTCCCACCTCAGCTGTGGATCTCTGCAACTCCTCCAGAGTAACCATGGGCCTCCTGGTTGCTTCTCTGATTAATTTTCTCCTTGTCCGACTCTTCAGTTTGGGTGGACGGCCTCCTCTTGGTAGGTTTGCGGTTGTGCCATATTCTTTCCATTTTCTTATGATGGATTTTATGGTGCTCAGAGAGATGTTCAAAGCTCTGGATATTTTTTTATAACCTAACCCTGCTTCATATTTCTCCACAACTTTATCCCTGACCTGTTTGGTGAGCTCCTTGGTCTTCATGATGCTGTTTGTTCAGTAATGATCTCCAACAAACTCTGAGTCCGTCACAGAACAGGTGTATTTATACTGAGATTAAATTGCAGACAGGTGGACCCTATTTACTAATTATGTGACTTGCAAATGTGACTTGTGAATGCAATTGGTCGCACCAGATCTTTGTTAGGGGTTTCACAGTAAAGGGGGTGAATACATATGCACTCAACACTTTTCAGATTTTTATTTGTAAATAATTGTGAAATCCATGTAATATTTCCCCCCACTTCCAAATGATGCACTATTTTGTGTTGGTCCATTACATAAACTCACGATGAAATAAATTTTAATCTGTGGTTATACCATGACAAAATGTAGAAAAGTCCAAAGGGGGTGAATACTTATGCAAGGCACTGTATATACAGTCTATGGGGCTGACCAGCGCGGAGAAATGCACGTCCCGTGTGAACAGCCAGGCGGCTGCGTGCTGGAGAACGGCGCTGCGCTGCCTCGCAGCGGCGCCTCCGCATCCGGTGTACCCCGGCGTAACTACTGTAACCCGGCGTAACTACTGTAACCCGGCGTACAGTAGAGCTGAACACTGCGGAAGTCTTCCACACAGCTGGCAGTGTGGAAGACCGCTGCGAGGCAGCGCAGCGCCGTTCTCAAGCGCGCAGCCGCCTGGCTGTTCACACGGGACGAGCATTTCTCCGCGCTGGTCAGCCCCATAGACTGTATATATAAGGTCAGCCCGCGATTCTGCTTTCTCCGCTTGTTGTTGTACCCATTGAATGTCGGGGTTCGGGGGTTACAGTAGCGCTGAACACTGCGGAAGTCTTCCACACTGCTGGCTGTGTGGCGCTGACACAAATTCCAGCTCACGCACGGGAGAGCGAGCGGTCGCTCCCGAGCAGCTGCTGCAGCCTCCCAGTCCCACCGATCCAGACAAATGCCACATGTGAGTGAATCGCGGGCTGACCAGCGGAGAAATGCTCGTCCCGTGTGAACAGCCCGGCTGCGTGCTTGGGAACGGCGCTGCGCTGCCTCGCAGCCTCGCTGCCTCCGGTGTAAACCCGGCGTAGCGAGTGTGGGGGGACGGGGTGGGCCAAGACCATGTAGGGAGACTTCCAGTTCCTTGTTACGACACAAAACCCAGGAAGCGCAATCGAGTCGCTCAAGCATGACGTTTCTGACTTAGAGGAACTATAACAAAACGCGCGAGTGTTTTTTCCCCAGAGTTTTTGGGTTGGTAGACATGCCAGATACCCACATTAACCTGTAGAAGCACTAACAAAGTGGAATTTGCATGCTATGTCCCCTTTAATGTAGTTTCCTCTAAAAACTATTCATCCTTCTATGAAACCCAGGAGATTTAAGTTGACATTTCAGAGCAGAAAACAAAAAATCTTGCTAAAATTCAGTTTACAATTCAGCACAGAATTGATGCCCTTGCACTGACAACCAGTAAAATTTATTTTTTTATACAGATGTCATATCAAATCTGTATTAATTAAGCAATAATTTTGCTTGGAAATACATTGAAATAATTTTACCAAACCCACCCAAATATGGAAGTTTGAGTATCACACTCATGTTTATTCTATCACTATCTGTTCGGGTGGATCCACCAAGAGATTAGAAAAGCAGAGCAAGGAAGCAGTGGAGTCAGATACATCAAGTTTTGGAAACTTTCCTGAATATCTGTTACAGTATAATTGCAAGGTTAAATGGATAATGTTACTTTCCCATGTCGTCTCTTCGGCTAAAAAACACAACAACATATCTATCAACTTGCCGAGCAATGTATCTCTTTGAAATAATCCTCCGTGGTTGAACAGGGTGAACCGACTGGCTCTGGTTTCAAGCTGTGGGCCAGAAACCGAGCCACATCCTGCCTATTTGTAATTTGGAGCCTGGCCAGATGCCCGGCGTCATTGGTCCAACCTCCAAAACACTGCAGTGGTGCATCTCAACATACATGTTCTCATCTCACGCCTGTGCTCGTTATTTATTTTTTTTACTATTTTAGTTCTTCTGTTCTGCACCGATGATTGGACTAACTTAAAAAATTACTTAAATTGGTATCACAAAAATGAATTAAGTTTGTTCAAGTTAACAAGTTATTTTAACACAATTGATAAAAAAAATGTAAGTTGCAACAACAATTTTCTTCTTTGAGTCATAAATATATACAAGATGAATAATTGATTAAATGTCAAATAAATTTGCCAATTAATGACAAAAAACAGTAAATTACATGTTGAATGAATGAAACTAAAGTTTGAGTTTGAAACAGCGACCATCATCTGTCATTAAACAACACTGTGTACCATCTCTATTGTGTTTTTATCTACATTCCCACACAAAACCAATACACACCAATACAACCTTCATCAGTAAATTTGACCAGTGAAGTTGTATTTTGTTGTATTGTGTTATAATGTAGTAAGGGTGTTTTTAAAGCACTGCTTCCCCAAACTGTTTGATTGGATTGGACTTGTGAGCAAGTACGACAGAAACCTGGTCATCCCTGTGAAAGAATTCCGGACCATCCTCACACATTACAGCCATTAGGAGAATAGAGCCTGTCTCATTCCACACGTACTCCGATCTTCTCCTCGCAGTGCCCAAGGTCAGGTTAGAGATAACGGGCCGACCAGCAGTACATTGTAGTGTCTACGCTGAGGGACTTTCTAATTCAAATGCCCCAGACAGAGAGGCACAGACTCCAACTCTTTTCTGCATTACATCAGTAGCAAGGCATAAGGACACAACGTTATTTAGTAATGCATGCTTAAGACTTAACTGTCCAATGGGAAGCGAACACCGGGTGTGCTGTTGGAATGGGTGACGCAAGGTGACAGAGATAAATTGGGATGCTGAGGAAGACATCACCAGACTTGGGGTTGACAATTGCTCGTGTTCCTCTGTTAACATTGCTATTGTTTCATCCCGGGTCTCTGATGTACATCAAGCTTTCAATGAACCCTTCTGCTGACTGAGTTCTCCTTTCACCCCACTTCCAGAAAACTTCCATCACAATCCCCAAAGCTCCCTGTTTCACCTTTTGGGCCAATTATTTTCATTCTGCACCGTGCACACCTGGAAGATAAGCAATTTATCCTTTGAGCTTGTATTCCAATAGAAATGAACCTGCCAGCATGTTTGTTTAATTTACTTGACGGTGTTTGGCAAATGAGTGGAACAAGATATTTAATCAGCGATTGACCTTTTAAGTTAATGCGTGATGTTATTTACATGGACAGCGCATTCTATCGAAGGTAATGAGCTGCCAGGCTGATGCTGCTTTTTCAGATAAGAGACAGAAAAATGTTGTGGCTTCAAACCCAAACTAAACGGTTTTTTTTTCCAAAACAAAGTTAAAGAAGCTCTGGAAGATGATAAGGTTGAAATGATTGTGTTATAGAAATCTAATGAAAACAGCGCTGGACGATACGGACAAAAATGATATCAAGATAAACATTTTCATATAGTAGTCGATATTGATAATAATCTGAAAGACTTTTTCAGTTTTTGCTCTTGAGTGAAGGTTGTGGTTTTCAACTTTTTCTTTTCAAAATCACACAGTATAATTTACAAAGCTGCAGTGGGAAGCATCTTCCTTCGTTACAATTAAACATGGGAACTGTATGACACACTCTGCTGCTGCTAAACATCCAATGTATATTAATCCATGGCTGAAAACAATCCTCAACCCATGCACTACTTGTTTGAGTAATGCTGCTTAAAAAAAACAGAGACTAGCAATTTTAGTAAAATTATAACCATCTAAGTAAAAACAAATTCATGACCGTGACCCATACTTTGAAAAAGATTTTGGGCTTCAGAAGAAAGAAGTACTGGGGGACAAACCTCTTTGGTTTTGGTCTGTTTAAGGGATTTTCTGACATTAAGAAAAGTATATGATAATTTGGGCATTATTTAAACAGACGTCCACTGTCATTTGTCACAAGAGATTTCTATAAATTGCCAATACATTGCAAAATATACAAACCAATGTATAAGCAACCATTGGATGAAATGAGAAACTATTCGCCGACACTCAGTTACATAACTGAGTGGAAAGCTTTATAGAAAATGCCCCAAAAGGCTTAAATAATTAATTTGCATGCATGCTTGAACAGGTAAGGGCACGTAAAATAATGAAGATTAATGTTCTCGGGTATTTAAGCTTTGGACTCGAAAACACTTGGCACAGTTGTTTGGCATTTTCATTTCTCTTTGACCTGCAGCTTTCTCACCTGCTGAGTCATTAATACAAACATGAAGTCTGGAAGATTACAGAGCTGCACTTTTACTTCCATGCAGTTTGGATTTTTAACTGTCAACGTACGTTTGCGCTTCACTGTAAACTCTCGACCTTGAATTCAATCCCCCTCCTTCACTACATCTTCCCTACGTGACCAGTAACCAAAGCAGCCGTAAGGATCTGGAGGTTTATTATTTCCACACTGTGCCTCATGATCATGGGACTGGGTGGAGGGAACTGCAGTGGATAAGCTCTTTATCAGTAGTCACCTATGTAACACTTGTGTCATAAGGAATGTTGGCCTCTCACCCGATTCCACGTGAATTTCTTCTGTGTTATCACCAGACACAAGGATACCAGCGGGTATCTGCATCTTTGGTTACACATTGACAAGTCATTATTGGTAATTCGTGATTTAAAACGAACAAAACCCTAAAACCGTCAGTTTCAATGAATTTATGAGGCCATTTCTATATTTGACTCGTGCTTCAACTTTGAGAAACGTAAGAAGGTTTTGTGATGTTTGGACCACTGTACTTACAGTAAGTACAAGCAGCGGTTTCAGCTAAACGTTAAAGTAAGCAGGTTAACATCATCACAATGAACTATGTTAGTTTATCTGCACCGGATTGCATGACATAATTATACAAGAGCTGCAGAGACGGGTCAGTCCAGACCACAAAACCTCATGGTGGAGCTAGAGCGAAATTCTGCAGCTCAGCAAATAGAGGGGACTGAATTCGGTCTGGGAGGCAGGATGATTTTTTAAATAAAAAAACATCTATATGTAGAGACTCTTAGTGCCAATATCTATGAACAGGTGAAAATTGATGAGGATCAGATAATGAATGAAAAGTCATTTTGGGAGGTGATCTTTATTCCGTTACTTATAGAGCTAAGAACCTTTGAAATATTTGCACCACCTGTCTCATTTTCATTAGTATTATATTGATATTTGCCTCGGATGGTAAAGTTAGTTGTTTGACATTTTGAGAAAAGTAAACTACCATAACATTCTAATCTTTTTGTTTCTTTCAACTACATCAGAGAATGCATATTTTGTCTGTGTCTAATGTTAGCTGTAAAATGTCTGTGTGCATGATACATGTTTCTGACTTAAGTGCATGCTTATGCAATAGGGTGATATAATCAGCTCTGGCAGAGGAATGCACTCTTCTAGCTCCTTTAATGATTTAAAAAAAAATCTATGCTCAGTCATTTATCAACATTCTTGAAAGAACAAGTTGAGCTTTGTGCTTTAAAAGTGTCATATAAACAAGAATGATGAAATCATTACTGCAGAAATATATAGTTAGAATATAAATAATTGGATCAGTCAAACTGCAGTTATTGAACTCCACTCTCCAGCAGATGGTGCTATAACCTAGATGCTGGAAATCTTTATTACTTTTCAATTCACAACCTATTGTGGTTGTCAGGTCAAAAGCCTGCAGTTGTTTAAGGTTTGCTTCTATTTAGGAGCTCAGAGAACTAATCATCAAATAAACAAAGAGGTTTCAGAGGGGGAATTATAAGCCTGTAAAATGAATTTTTAAAAATGCCCGGAGGATTAAAAACCACAGACCATCATAAACAGTAGAAGTAAACAGCATGTGGACTGATTTTCTATGGTTTCAATTGCGTCTTTATTCTGATTCCGAAGTGAGATATGTAGTTGGCATCGTCTGTATGCGTCATCTCCACTGTTGTCAACCACAGAGAGTACAGACTTATTATTATTATTTAACGATTTAACTCATCATGTTTGAATGGAATATGCTAGAAACTACGTACACAACCTCCAGGCTGCACACTGGTTGATATACTCAAACACACATACCCCTTTGTCCAAGCTCTGTCATACAGATGCATGCTGGGTAGACGAGGCCACCCAGTGGCTGAACAAGTAATATGATGACATCTCTTTATACCAGATTACTTTGAACCACCAATATCTAACTTCCATGATTATTTAACCCCTAATATTTTAGAATAATTGACAGAGTCACAAGTTAATAAAAGGAAATAAATAACATAACAAATGTAATTTAATGATTGTACTCAGTTATTAGTAATAGTTATTAGACATTCTAGGAACTTTTCTGCATTAGTAAATATACAGAGAATATACGGCATGAGCAGTGACTCATCAGTGAATCAGTGACCTGTCCGGACTGACTGACTCATTCAGACTTCCTGGTCTGCAGCTTCTCTGTGACCTCTGAAGGTCACACAGGTTGCATCATGAGTTGCTTTGCTGACCCTTGGAGGTGAACGGTCAAAAATGTGTCAACTTGCCCCACACAGGGTGGCTTTCTACTGGATCTCAGTCATTGTGCTACCAACACATTGAAAACATCACACAGACAAACACACACACACACACACACACACAAGTTTAAGTTAAATGAATACAACATAAATAAACATAGCCGAAGTTGAACAGGTATTGGTTCCAAATAAGTCCGAAAAACATAGACTCACTGTGTTTAATAGAGGAAGTGTGCAGGAAACGTGCTGACACACAGGCAGGTCACCATTAATGACTATACCACACAATGTAATATATAGTTTCCCCCCTGTGTCCCTTCTGAGTCACTTTTAACTTTTCAGTTTAAATGTTGCTTCATGTCCAGTAGCTGAACTTTCACAGTCTGGTTCTGTCTGAGTGGAACAGATGGAAAAAACAGAGTCAGGACGCTGGAGACTTAATCAGATCAGACAAGATGACTGGAGGTAACTTCTCTTTAGCGTCTTAATGCTCCTGCTGTAATAAAGTTATTTTCATTTCTTTTAATAAGACATTTTACAGATTTGTTGCTGTTTATTCCAACTCTATATTTTTCATCCATTATTTCTTGCCTGAAAAATGTACCACAGGCGAGACCTCAAGGTCACCATCTCCTCAGTTATTTAAACAATAACTGAGGAGATGTAGAGAAATAAAAAAAAGTCTTATTAAAGATCAAGATCCTCAATATTTCAAGATAAAACTTGATGCAACTTACATGCAGATTTGACCGAGACCACTGAGAACTGTGATGTGAACACAGGATGATGCGTTCAAACTTTTACAACTTGTCTGTCTATCTTTAATTGCATCCATTAAATAAGACTATATATTAATATCAGCAGATAAATGGCTCGAAAGCCACGATTGGTTAACAACATGATTTCCTCCTTGTCATATGTGGGAAAATGGAAATTTGACATAAGGTCACAGAGGAATACAGGCTGACTCACTTCTTCCCATTCCAGAGTTTCTGGATGGGTGATACTAAGACTTGTAAAGTACTCACATTTGTTCCTGTGACAGACAACTTGGCGCTGCGCTGAGAACACAGGGAAACTAAAATTCCCTGTGTCTGAATGAGATCACTGAACAACATGTTTGATTCCGATGGCTTTTTGGCAACATCCAAGACATTGTGAAATTCAATGAACTGTTGAAAGATGATTTAAAGGTTCAGTGTGTAGAATTTAGTGACATCTAGTGGTGAGGTTGCATGTTGCAGATGAGTACCCCTCACCTCACCCTCCCCTTCCAAACATGACAGAGAACCTGTGGTAGCCTTCAGTTGTCATGAAAACTCAAAAGGTATTTAGTTTGTCCCCTTCGGACGGCTGTAAACAACATGGCGGCCTCCGTAGAGAGGACCCACTCCTGATGTAAATAAAAAGTATTTAAATATAAAGGGCCCATTCTATGGTAAAGAAAACTACAATTAGTACAACTTAGATGAAACACACTAGTGAAAACATCACTAGGATCCTTTAATATAAAATTTCTGCCAATAGATACCTAAATCGTACACACTGGTCCTTTAAGTGACACGTCCCTCACAAAGCAATTTTTGTAGTGTACTTTTGGAATTGTGCAAGTGTGCCTTCATTACATCTGTATGAGCTCTATTTTATTGTAGCTATGAACACTATAAACTCTAATCTTTCTGATGGAAACTATGATCTATCATTATTGACCTATATCCATTTTGACTGGTGTATTAATCACAATACTGTGGGACTGTGAAAGCTTTAAATTATTTAATCTATTTTCTTTTTTTTTGAAGAAAGATCTGGCAGTAGCATTTCTTGGAACGATGGAAGATCTATCTAGGTCACTCAAGACATTAATCACAAATCACCTAAATGAAAAAAAAACCACAATATTATATTTGCTCGATAAACATGAGTCATTTAGCCCGGAGCCGTGGAGGGGAGGAGTGGATGTGTACACTAATGTGCACACATCCACGCCCACAGAGGCTGCCTACTATTCTGGCAAACTCTAAATCATCCAGCTCATTTGCGAGGAGAACTGCAGTAACTAGAGTGTGTATTCTCTGCTCTGTTCATTGAATACTATCAGTGAGTTATGGAAGGTTAATGCAATAAAAGTGCGTCACTCGTCTTTACATTTTAATCTTTTCTGCATCTATTATTTTGTTACTTCTATTATATTGTTGACATAGCCTGAGAGCTTTCCAGTTGTTGCTAATTGCTCATGTATTGGACATTTTATTTCATCATCTATTCCTGTTTCATCTGGTTGTTTGAAGGCAGGGACTCAGGGACACAGCAGGCAGGATGGGTGCCTTACTCAGGTAAACATGTGTAGATTCAGACTAGTAACCAGAGGAATCAGAGGGAATCAGGGCATCAGTAACTAAAAGCACAAAATAAATACTGTCGTTTACAATACGACTAAAGTTACTCATATAACATGAGTATTGATATGGAAAAATACCACCTGAATACAAACTATAGAAGACAACAAACACCTTAACAGGGGATGCTGACCTGTTTTCAAACAATTGCTGACATACAGTACAATCAATTTCTTTTAGCATATTCTATAGAAATGGAAAGAGAGAGGAAAATTGACATAAACTGATTAAACTGATGCTAAAAGTATAAAAAAGAACACATCTCCAAACTGGATAAAGGTGGGTGCTGGACAGAAGAGTGGAAAACCAGAAGACGAGAAATGTCTGCTTGAGTCTCCCACGGATTTTTATTTCCTTCCCGGTAATGTTTCAGGCACAGGTCCTTCTTCAGAGACTGCGGACATTTATTGTCTTCTGGCAAATGAATGCAAAAGCATATAATAATAAAACATATCCTACTACCAAATTCTATCCATTCATCAAATCCTCATGATAACTGTGCGTGTGTTTTGTTGTTTGGTTATATGTTTATTGTTGTAATCTTTATAAAACAATGTACATTTTGGACGCAACACAAATTCCCAAAGACCATTCTAAATAAAGTGTAATATGTTATCGTAACGTAACGCAACGTACCACATCATGACATAACGTATCATAAAACAAAAGTATCGTGTCATAACGTGTGGTTGCATAATGTATGCTATCATCTCATACCTTAACATACAGTATCATAGTCTCATATCACATTGCATCGTACGTATCCTGTCGTGTTGTCTGGTCTTATCTTATCTCATGATACCACTCCTCCAAACACAATTCTGTCTTTCCTGTGAAGAAGTGTTGTTGCAAAATGGACTGGATTTCATTCCTGGAATCCGTGCTATGTTTAGTGCCGTGAGTCAAGCTGCAGGCATCAGTCACATAACTTGGTGCCATTAAAGCCCACAATTTATGCTGCTCTCAGGAAGTGCACGTCGTACTTATCATTCTAATTGCAATAAAACAATGACAGCAATAGAACTGTTACCAAACATGTTGAACTTAATATGAGCCCCATCACACGTTATTAGTTATTTACTTTTAATTCCAGAGCTATTTCCTTAGATCCTTATAAATTCTTACACACTTCAGTCATGGACTCAATTTTTGAAGTGAGAAAATGCTCTCACTTTCTGGTCTTCATTAATGACATTCTGCTCCAGTGAATGAACTCACATGTGTGTTCAGTTTCTTTTTATGTGTGTGCAGATGAAAGAATGATAACAAACAGAGAGCAGAACATACAGGACTACCAGCAGGACCTTTGTATCCTCTAACGGCTCCAGTCCAATGCACTGTTTTTATTAGAGCCGTTGGGGCCTGAAGGACCATTAGATAAATAACGTGGGTCAAAGAAAAGTAGCAGGGGACGTTTTGGTTTTCACCGGCCTGAGACACTCGTCCTATGTTCTGGTTTATGAATGTTATCTTGATGTTTTCTTAATGTTCAATCAGTGTGGCGTATGGCTTTCACCTCTGGGAGATACAGCAGCTGAAAAGCTCAGCGGTTGGTCTGGTGCTTCTGTACGCCAGAATCACTCAGGCCTAATAAAAATAGGCAGGTAACGTGCACCAGTGCGTCGTGCTACAGTAGTTTGCTACAAATTATTGATTATTTTGTCAAAGCTAGGGTTGGTAAGCCTGGAAAAGAAGGAGACATTACGCAACCAATACATCCTACCTCCTCCCATAGACCCTCAAAGCCACACCCTCAAAACGCAAGGAAGCACCCTGGCTGACAACGGCTAGAAGTCGACTTTTCCGTGACTCGCTCGCTTACTTCTTCGTATCGTCTCTGCTTCGGAGGTGTATGTCTCCTGGCTGAAGACGCAGCGAGAGCGAGGGGAGAGTGCAGGCACGCAGGAAGGTTAGTAAGTGACATACAGGTACACCAGCCAATGATATCATTCGGTCCAGCAAGGGATACAGACGCCGGCTGTTTTTCTTTTTGGCAATTTTATTTAATGATTGCTATTGGGACATGAAGAGGATTTCAACAAATAAGATAAAAAGTGTTTCAACAACTTAACGATACCTTTACAGTAATATAATGCTTGATTATACTATTGGTAGATATTGTTATACCACTGTTATGACAATGTAATTATACAGCCAAAAGACCATGTCATAATGCTGTTTTAGATTTGCAACTTTTTTAGATTACCGGCACACAACACCAACGAATGAGATGATCTGGAATGCAACGCTGCGTTAGAGTGTTCGATCTGCTGTGGGGGGGGGGGGGGGCAGAAGGTGGGACTCAGAAAAAATGTTTGCGGCCCCTCTTGAACAGTGTCGCGGTGGAAACCTGATCTCTGCAATCAGAGGCATGAACAAAGCAGTAAACACACGAGTTTACAAGAATCTCAAATGACACTCCTGGCATGTTTATTCAGGATGAGGTCACACACGTTCACGTGCACTAACATGCCTGTGCACAAACCAAACAGGCCCCGCTTACCAACAACAACATTAAAATGGTTGACGCGGAGGATGTGACCGACTTTATGAACAAAAAAACCCACAAAAGATAAAGAGGAGCAGGTGAAATCGGGAAAAACTAACTCACGCGGTTCCGGCGGCAGATATTAAGGAGGGATGCCTGAAAAAAGACAGGGTGAAAAAAGGGATGTAAGTATATTACTACATGAGCAGCTCCTGGAGTTTGATCATTGCGCTCCCCAGTTAGGTTCCACTATGTTTTGCTCAGCACGGCCCATAAAGAACAGAGGTATGCACAGAACAGGGGGTGTATTGCAGCTGAAAACGTAAGTGGCCACATGTTGTTCACATCTGTTATAAAGTGCTGCATGTTTGCCCAGAACTCACACATACATACACGATAAATCAGATTTATATGATGTGATTGTGTTTCCACAAAAAATAAATCCAAAAAGATTACATCGCTGAAAATACGCAGTTTATAATATATACAATAATGACTTGACAAACCCTAACAACTGTATGATGATAATGTGAGAACTTACCATGACATCTATAACGTTTATAAGGAGAATTTAAGTACCAAGCAAATTGATAGTACCACACCAGAAAAACTGGGTTGTTTGTCACTGCAAGTGCCATTTAAAGCAAACACATGAGAAACTACAGAACGGCCTTGTCTGTTCATGAACACCAGCTTTACTTCCTCCCATTGTTCAGTTTCAAATCACTTCTATCACCACACCTGCACCACATACCAGTCACCCAGTATATACATGTGTGTATATATATTTATATATATATGCACCTGCACACATACAAACTTCCAAACACATTCATTCCTCGTGTAGCCCTGTGTATGACCATTACCTGTTTCTCTTTCCGAAAACAGCCTATGCTCTGTACATTTTATATCTTTTCCTGCTTTTGACTTTTTGCCTGTGGATCCTCTGAAACCTTTGAATCCCTGACCGCTTCCCGTATGACCTCTGCCTGCATTCAAATTGACACTGTTGATTTGAACTTTTGCCTGATTCTTGCGCGAAGAAAGACTTGGTCCAGTCATCACACAATGTTTATCACAAATTCAGAACTTATTTGATAGTGACAAGTCAAAACAATCTCTTAAAACTTTGTATTTCTCCATCATTTATTCTACATTTTCCAGTGAGAGGTTATTTTTCAACGGTCTGTTCAGTGTTGCTTCAACAGAATATTGCTCATTTCAATCAATGTAGAAAAAACAGATGCAACAATAACTTGAAGGATAGATACACATATGAAAAATAGTCGACTCAAGAGTTATGAGGGGTCAACAGATATTAAAATCATGGCAAAGTTCAGACAAGGAGTCTCGATAGAGAGCAACTACCTTCACGCACACACACACGCACACACACACACGCAGACACTTTTTAACAGGGGCCTGAGGTCTGACGAACAAAAAGCAAATGACATCGACAACTGAAGCCAGCGACTGATTACAAATTGAGTCAAACAGAGTTTTGCCAAATCTCTATAAAACATGACAAGAGGGAACTGAGAGGAAATAAATTACTTTTATTGTTCTCACTCCAGTTGTTCTCTTCTTGTGTATATTCACGAGGCCAAAATCCAACCATCTGGTTTAAGTTTTTGTTTTGTTTTAGTCTTGAAGAATAAAAATACTCACTGGCCCTAAACCACTCAGATCGCAGTCATTATAAGAGCATGCTGATCTCAGAGATGTCAAATACAAAGATCCATCATAAACTCATCAGGCCGCACGCTAAAGATCTGCAACAGTCGCTCACTTTAATGAGCCTCCTCTTCAACTATTTTCACTATCACCACATGCTCACTGACATGGACGACAATGACTCAGCTGTACATGACGAATTCAATCCAAGCAGCCAACTGCGTTTCGAGGTCCAAAAAACATTTCTGGGTAAAATTATCACCAAATTCCAAACTATAACTCAGAGCAGACAACACTTAGTTGGACATAAACAAAAGTGTACTGAAACACTGCTGAGCCGTGGCCACAGATCCATGATTTGTGAGTCTATGGTGAAAAAACAAGACCATAAATTAACACAAAAATAAAAAAAATGTAGTAGAAACCATCAATAATCATGCAGTGATGTATTTATTAAAGATATACTACACACATGACGGTTCTTTCCGAATACATTAATGCTGGTTTTCATATCACATTCATGAGCAATTTAATAAAAAAATCTACATCTAAGGGTTGAACCTGGCTCATATCGCCACCTAGTGTTGCCTTGAACCGTGCATGGCCAATGCTTTAATATATTACATTTATATATAATTGTAAAAGTTATCACCCTCTAAGAACTCCTAAGTGGGGGCAGCTCCCCCACCGCCTACATGAATGGGGATTTCTAAAGCTGCACTTATTTTCAAATCTATACTGAAACTAAGTTCTACCACTCAGAGATGTCCCCCATCTTCTCCTGCCCCCCGACTGTGTGTCTCATGTACACACCGCTGAATGAGACGGCTGCCTCTGCCAGTGGTTCGGACACCTTTGGACCATCACTCCCCTTAGACATGGTTTGTTTAGCCCCGGCTGTCTCAGACCAGCCGGGGCTAAACTCTCGGGGTGACCGTGGTTTTGGCGGTCAGGAAGGTCCGGAGCCGAGAAGCTTCTACTTCGTACGACATTTCTGTCACAAAAGTGTGTGTGCTACCGGAGTCTTTGATCATATCTAGACAACATAGATAACTTGAATTTGTGTGTGTGTGTGTGTGTGTGTTTATAGGAATAGGAATGTGTTAGCTGTGACAGACTGTGAATGTCAGTGGAGGCCATGTTTTTCACAGCTCTGACTGGGAGGTATCACAACACGTTCATGCACAAACACCATTGATACCAGTGTTGGTATTCAGCGAGGCGAGGAGGCGATAAATGTCGAGTGAAGTTGTAATGTGGTTTCCTTAAGGCATAACCTTTGATTCAAATATAAGCAATTCTGTGGCGCCGCCATTTAAATTCAAAACACACAACTGGAACATGGCGGCAACTCCCAGATCGACTGACACAGATTTTGACAAACATAAAAAGACAGTGGGCTCCTATAAATCTAGATTATTACTGCAACTATATAATGTGGAGCTGTACTTATAACTAAAGTATTACTGTTAGGGGCATGAGGTGTCTTTCTACATTCGTTGTAGTAGTGACACCCTGACAGAAAAAACAAGTGAGGCTTTAAATAGACTCACTCACACACTAACAGAATACCTCGTCCACAAAAACCATCCCACATGGTTCGGTTCATGGCATCTGAAGCTGACGCAGAGCAGGAGCCGAAGCGCTCTGACAGAAAGGCAGCGTTGCACAGACAGAGGTATGGGTGGCACGCCCACCGAGAGGCAGAGACACTCACAAATAACCACCAGTCAGATTTAGTGTTGCAGTTTAGTTGCAACTGGGAAATACAGATAAATCATGTTGTTCATATATTGAAGCGGTTACGACTAAAACTGAATGCATTTATAAATCATTTAACTTTTCACATTGCTGCGTCAATTGCTGTAAAATCTGTTATTTGTTATTTGATCTATGAACGGAATGACAAATGAGATATCTCAAAAGTAAAGGGTAATACAATGAATTTTGTTGTCAAGAAGTTATTTGTCACATATGTTTTTCAAATTGTTCCTCATTTTTTCTTTGCATTAAACTGCTGTTGAGAAAGCGCTCATCATGCCTGGTATATCAGCAAAAAGTGCATTAACAATGTTGTGTGAGAAGTTTCACAAAACCTTGCAAATAGGGCAAAATGAAAAAAACAAGTACCCACTGTGTCTTTGACTGAGCCAGATATACTCTGAACTGCCACATCCTGACCCCTAAGGGTCAAAGGTCATCAGGCTCTTGACAGACAGCTGTTGACATGTGTGACTGACGTCAAATGGTTCAGACGTGTTGAGAGACCTGGGCTCCTTTTCATCAGCAGAGAGTCTACGAAACCTGAGTCAGGAGTGAAGTCACAGAGGTGAATTCTAGGAATAAGAAATACTCTAAAACACACCACACGTAAACTCAGGCACACAACTATTTACTTACAAACATAAACACTTACAGTAGGGTCCTGTAAATGAATCAAGAGTCATTACCTCACATGAAGATCTGCATCTACGTTGCTGATTCATGACACATTTGCTACAACCATGAAACTGGTCCATAAAGTCCATAAAGCTCAGGTTACTTTGAAAAGTTTGTGAGGGGAGTTGGAAAGACAATAAAAAATAAGTTAAACCTGAAAACAGATAAGTGAAAAAACAACACATGCCACAGATAACATACTCAGATTTCTCTTTAGTCTTAGTGAGAGTAGAGCATATACTGAACAATTCAATGAATAACAAAACTCTTGAATCATTCAAACCAAAATTTGCTCAAAGGACTCAAAACTGTTTTTTCTTGTAAACTGATGCTGCAGTTTGGACAGAAAAATGCAAAGCTAAATTTGGACAATGTATTGCATGAACAGACCCAAAGCCGATGCACGTCTGGAATGAATGTCTGAACAGTTGCATCGACCTTCAAAGTAAAGAAAAAAATATGTCTTGGCTTTCTCACACCAACCAAATGTTGGCTTACACAACAATAAATCCTCTCTGTCTCCCTTCATGGACTGTGTATCTGTGTAAAATAAGTCACTTTCATGCTTATTCTTCGCCGTCCAAACTGTTAGAGATACTGTCTGTTTGTTTACTGCTCTGCACGGCTGGAGTCACTGTACCTGCAAACAGATGTTCAGACGCGGGAGCTTCAATGACAACGCAGTTTAGACTGTTCAACCGCAGCTCGCGGACATGCACAGGAATTCATGTGTCTAAACTAAAACTGAAAAAAGTCTTGTATTAAAATGTGTTGAATTTCCTCCACACGTGAGGAAAAAAACATGTCGAGGATGTTGAAGGAGCGTTTCATGTAAGGCGATACATTTTCCAATACGCACTATTCCTGTCATTCACCTCCCACAGAGGTGGGCCCCCACTCATAATGGAGCAGTGAGTGTGAGGAGCCGAGGCCAATGCTGTATGTGTCTACAAATTCCTCAGAGCCTCCCAGCTAGCTGTGACTTTTAACAGCCCGGCCGTCCCTCCGTGCTGCTTTTTGAACCCTCAGTGTACAGTGAAGATGAGAGAAATATTAGTTTAGCATTTCCCGCTATCAGTGAGGGTATGAACTTGTATATGCAAACACAACAGGATTTCCCCGAGTCGAGAATCAAAGTTGTTAAAAATCCTCCAGAAAAGCCCATAATACAGCTGCCTTTGTAGTACTCCATCATCTGGAGTGAATCACAGCTAAAGGGGAACAGTTTCCGAGGCCAGAAAAAGGATGGACCGGACTCAACTTTGTGATCAATGGAATCACAAACAAACAAATATTATTGTATTGGTCACATACAAATGAAAACACACACGCACACACACACACACATACACACACGCACACAAGCCTCTTATCAAGCCTCTTATCAATGCAATTTGCCATCTCCAAGGCATGAGGCTTAATTCTTCAGTTGCAATGATGATTTGGATCAAGACGTAATTACCTCCACTATGTGTCTTCCCAGAAGAAAAAATTCTGCGCCGTTGCCAGATTAAATCCACTTTGATTGGGGGTTTAGAAATGGGCATGAGATCCTGCATAATTGAATTAAGTCTTGTTTGTATCAAGATTACTTTGTGAGAGGTGAGAGCAGAGCCTCCCTAACACCGCGGGTCACGGACGTTGGTAAGTAAATCACGTATGTGGCTTTCAACAGGCCTGGGAGGCGCCTCTGAACATGTACAGGAGGATTACTAGTCCTTCCTCAGTGCTGCACATGGACACATGCAAACCACACAGTGACTGTTGCCCTTTATTTGCAGGGCAATTAAAGGAACATGACATATTGACAGAGAAGACAAGAGAAGAGAAGAGAAGAGAGAGGTGTTGCTCTCCACACGTGTTGGTGTGTTGTCCAGATGTGCAGTAAACAACACTGATGACACATGCAGTGGAACATGCCAACCTCCCCTATGACCTGAAGTGTGTGATCAAAGCGACTCCGACAAACATTCATTCCATACAAACAATTTCTCCTATAACACACTTGTAATGATGGTATACCTTGTTATGGCATGAAAGCTATATACCTCGTCATGACTTGTGTTACTAAAGGCAGGGGACATTATATAAAACAGTCCCCTCCGCAAATGTGACTACTGTGTGCGCATGTTTGTGTGTCAGGGGTTTTGTGTGTTCCCTGTGGATGGAGGATGTGGTGAACTGCAGCTCTGGGACAGGAAGCACACCGGTAGTATTTGGGAGGCTGGAGCACACATGGAACTATTTAAAGAGCTGCAGTGGTTTGATGTATACTTTTCTTTAACACTGTTCACAAGTGGACGACGGGGAACTTCTGACGGTGACCGTCACAATGACTCACCCATCAAAACAAGACACGCTAACTTAAAGCTGGAAATCTGTCCATTTTTCCATCTGGTGACAGGAGCTGGAAGATGCTATTCTAGATAATAGAGTTAGTATCGTTCATCTCCTGTCACCAGATGGAAAAATTGACAAAAGGCCAATTCTTGATAATAGAGTTTGGCATTTTGGCCACCGCCATCGTTTTTTTACACTCAATCTATGATATTTACCCCAAGTCAGACTCTGAACTATGCTCAGTTTCAAAATCAAATATTGTCTAAGTTATTCATCAACATTAAAAAAAAGTTATTGCCATTTCTCAAACATTATAACTTACACAAACGGGAAGACACGTAACTGTAACTGATTCGGTCACTTTCGGCAGAATGTGATCGGTGCTGACTGTGCCTATAAATATGCAGATTCCTGGGCACACAGGGACTCCAGGAATTCAGCAATCTGACAAAAGAATTTTACTTTGGAAAAACACAAGAAAAAGAAAAAGAAATTGCCCCCAAATGTGTGGCATGATGGTTGGTTTGTAGCTTTCATCACAGGCAAAACACACGAATAAAAACAATGCATTCAGATGGCAGAGAAAGTCAAATGCTCATCTGTAACACATTTGTCCTCAGTCGCCGTGACTGAACGCTGCTTCGATGTGACACAAAGAGTTTCATAAAAAGTTTGTATCTTGGGGCAGTTGTGATACGATGCCAACATTTTATCACGTACTATTTACAACTATGAAAAAAAAACAGCCAAGATCAAGCGAAAATCATAAAGTTATTTGGAAGCTGTATCTAAACACTCACATTCACATCTGCACAAAACAATTTGTGACCCAGCAAATCAACATATTATTGTCTTGGCAGATTGAGAATTCCACTTTAGCCCCCAGTAATCCAAGTTGAGGAAGTTTTTTTTGTGTTTGTTGGCATTAAACAGTCGATCAGAATCTGGGTATTTTCAGCAGTCCTCTTTCATGAGTTTTTCACAGTTGCCGTTGCTCCAGGATTACATTTCAGCAGATTACAGTGGAGGGGGGGGCCGAGGAGACCAAAGTGTGCGCTATGCTGCAGGCGCTCACACAGACATGACTCCAGTCCCTCTGCGCCTCGGACACAGTGGACTCATCTGAGGAATCACACTGAACCTTTTACTCTTTCATCTGGATTGTTACATTCCTGCAACGGTTCAGTTTTCTACAGCTGTGCGGTGAGGGAACATTTATTATTTAATGCACAATCTTAAATTGCAGTTTTGTGCAACTTATTACAGTTTTATAAAGGTCTTTATTTATCATCTATGCTTAAGGTTGCATGTAATATTTTCTATTTTTACATGTCCTAATAATTGAATGACTGTTTTTTCTCCTTTATAAATAATGAATAATAAACGTATAAATAGAGAAAAATACACTTGTTAAGGAAAAACTGTGTTATAGTGATGATTTTTATGTTGGGGTATACAGAAATGTTTAACTAGCATTACTTTTATCCTGTTTTATGTTCATCATTTTTCATTCATTTCATCTATCTATCTTTCTCTCTATGTATCTATGTATCTATCTATCTTTCTCTCTCTCTCTCTCTATCTATCTATCTATCTATCTATCTATCTATCTATCTATCTATCTATCTATCTTTCTCTCTCTCTCTCTCTCTCTCTATCTATCTATCTATCTATCTTTCTATCTTTCTATCTTTCTTTCTCTCTATCTATCTATCTTTCTCTCTCTCTCTCTCTCTATCTATCTATATATCTATCTATCTTTCTCTCTCTCTCTCTATCTATCTATCTATCTTTCTATCTTTCTATCTATCTATCTTCCTTTCTCTCTATCTATCTATATATCTATCTATCTTTCTCTCTCTCGCGCGCTCTCTCTCTCTCTCTCTCTCTCTCTCTCTCTCTCTCTCTCTCTCTCTCTCTCTCTATCTATCTATCTATCTATCTCTCTATTCCTTGTAATGTCAACATGCTCTTCCTCTCTCTCCAGGTGGGTTTCATTAATGGTTCAGGATAAAGTTTAGTCCCCCTCCTTCTTTTGCACGAGCAGCTGAAGCCTCATCTCCGTGCACAATGGGCGCGTGTGCCTGCGGCGCATCATACGTGCCGAGGTGGCTGCTGACGGCTCTGTTGTTCTTGGCTGCTGTGCTGCCGACGAGCGGTGACTGCCCCAAATCATGCGCCTGTCACGTCCCGACAGAGGTGCACTGCACCTTCAGATACCTGACCGCAGTACCTGACCACATCCAGCCAGCTGTGGAAAGAATTAACCTCGGGTGAGCCCTCACTTTCCATCCAGGTTTTTTTTTTCTCAGAGACGTGGAGGGGGAATAATGTTATTGATTGATTGAAACCACAGACTGAATAAGCAGAACTAACATTTTAAGAGAGAAACACATGTTGGCGTCCACCTTTGCAGAGTTTACACTGCGCCATGACAACACCGAAATAAAAAACACATTGGAAGCGATTGTTGCCCATTGAACATTTACACTGGTAGTGTAACTTTATACCTTAAACTGTGGGAAGTTAAGAAGCTACAGGTGAGAAGGAGATTAACCTAGAGTCCAAGGTTGTGGTTTTGTGTATAATGTCTTACTGGCATGGTTTACTTTTACATTTACTCGAACTGAACCATGTTATTGGTAACACCTGTGTTTTTCACGATGTTATCATTCAACATGGCTGCTATGAAATTCAGCACAGGAGGTGGAAACAAATGTTGGTGAGATCCCACCTTCGGGACTTTGTGTGTGCAAATACAGTCTGTGTCTGATTCCCTTCCATCGTCAGTCAAGTAGTACCAGTTTAAATGTAGTTTCAATCAGATTAAACCCAGTGAGAAGTCTAATCAGCCACAGGAACCAAAAACATCTGAATGGTTGCAGGGCCTATGTTGGCTGTTGGTAAAAATCAGTTGTGCTTTCTGTTACTTCCTGTGAGCGAATAGTTTTTACTACTTTCCACCACATGTTGTGTCAATCTCTCAAGTGCATGATGAAGTAAATATGAGATTATTGACTGTGACAAATAACAAATCTATTACGCCTTTTTCTTTCCCACATTGTTACACCGGAAAACTTAATTTATTGTGTGTTACAAACTGAAGAATTTTGGTTGGTACAACTTTATATATTCGAGATGGATTGTAGTAATCCTAGAATTTGAAGACACCTGTGTGGTTGTGCAGGATTTTAAATTAGACTATTGTCCTTCTTTTTGACTTTCACAAATAACATGTGGTACATTTCAAATGCTGAAGACTCTTTTTCTTCTCCCTGCCTTCAGGTACAACAGTCTCACTGTCTTAAGAGAACACGAGCTTTTGGGACTTGAGAATTTAGAGCTGTTGATGCTGCATAGCAACACTATTGAGAGTATTGAAGACAGAGCCTTCCAAGACCTCAAGTCATTACAGGTAAGTCCTGAACTGATTGCAGACGTCAACATTGTTTTGAAAAACCTCTCCAACTTCTCAATCCTTTTCACAGGTCCTCAAGATGTCCTACAATAAAGTAAAAAGACTCAACAAAGAGACATTTAAAGGCGTGGAAAGTCTGCAGAGAGTCCACATGGACCACAATCACATTGAGTTCATCCACCCAGAGGCTTTCTATGGCCTAACCAACCTGCAGTTGGTCCATCTGGAGAGTAACCACCTCCAGCAGCTCCACCCAGACACATTCATCACACTGAGACACAGCCAAGTCTTCAAGGTGTCCTCAGTGAAAAACATCCACCTGTCTGACAACCTCCTCACCACGCTGCCTGCAGATATTTTTGCAGGATGCAGCCAGCTAGAGAACGTTTTCCTCCATGGTAACCCCTGGACATGTGACTGCCGTATGAAGTGGTTCCCAGTGTGGACACAGAGGAACACAGGTAAGCAGTTTGAGTTTGGCTTTGGAACAGTCTGAAAGCATTTATAGAGGTGTAAGGTTGTAGTGCTTACAAGGGAAGAGGACCTCTCCTTTCTTAAAAGGGACTCTGTCCTAAATTAACACTCTTAAAACTGTGTGAACCCACATTTACTAGTAGCTTTAACAAGACACGTTAATAAGACACATCTGGTAAAGTTGCCAAGTAGCCTAAGTCCTTCAAAGGATTATTCTACTCAGACTTTTTAAGTGATGTTTTCTCTTACAGGACGTTTCCAAAGGAAAAATAAATTATTGCAGAAACATTAGTAGAGTCACAGACCATATATTTTACAGGGCTACAGAAAACACTAAAGTCACAGAGGAATAAGAGTTATTCATTTTAGTCATGACTTGGCTAATACTAAAGTCAATTCATAAATATTCAATATTGTATGATGATGGTGATTCAAGTTTAACTGATCGGTTTTCTCTGCCTAATGTTGAAAAGTGTTCTTGTCTTACATGCAACCAACTAAATGCTACACCACTTGTTCTAAATGTTTCCAGGTGTGCTGAAATGCAAGCGGGACCGGAGATATCCAAGAGGACAGCCATGTCCTGCTTGTGAAAATCCTTCCACTTACCACAACAGACCTCTATCCCTTCTCCCCGATGATGCTTTCACTTGTGCAAAACCTTGGATCCAACCTCAGCTAAAGCAGAAAAACATCAGCGTGGATGAGGGGGACTTTACTCCAGTTTCCTCCAAGGATTTCGTTGCCCCATTAGGCTCCATACAAATGAACCTGACTGACCAGTTTCACAGCGATGCCAGTTTATCCTGCACTGTCCAGAGGCCATCTGCTTTTGAGAATTTAACACAAACCTTGGAGGAAGAGGAGGGAAATAATGTCACTGTGCTTACCACTGTCATAACTGCCTATTTGGTGTGTAACATTGACTATGAACACATCCAGCAGCTGTGGCAGATCCTGGCCTCCTACAGTGACTCTCCCATGAGGTTAGAGAGAGGTTTAATGCTGGCCAGAAGCCCAGAAATGGTGTACAGATACAGTCAGTTACAACCAAAAGAGGAAGAGGAAAGAATTCACACGAACATTGAGGCTGTCATTAAAGCCTCCCCTGCATGGCTCATGCAGGGAGAGGTGAGCTTCCAGCTTGACCGCACTACTACCACTTTCTCCACACTGCACATTAAGTACCAGTCTGTGGTCAACCTACGAGTGGAAAACACATCACCTAAGAAGGACCGCTATTCCTGGGCCATGATCAAGAGAGATAATCAAACCAAGACTGAGCACACTGTACTTGCAGGTGGGAGTTAAAGATGAATTGTTAGTAACTAACCTGATAGCTGTATGACTGAACATTTCATCAAGTAAAGACAGGAAGCATTGTATAATTTTCAAAACTCTAAAGACAAATATGTTTTTGAATATGAAAGCAATAATTAATGTAATCAAATATTTATTTTATTTTGTAACATAGGTGGTATGGCACAATTGAGCTGTCAAATCCAAGGTGAGCCAAAGCCTCTGTTGGAGTGGATATTACCCGATGGAAGTAAAGTCAGAGCCCCTTACTCCAGTGAGGACATGAGGATCGTAATCACTGCTGAAGGGAAGCTCACTCTACAGAGTGCAGATGCCTCAGATACAGGCCTCTACCAATGCATTGCCACAAATTACCTGGATGCGGATATCCTCGTGTTTCGGGTGACAGTTCTGTCAGCTGATGTGGAAGAAACTGAGGTCAACGGTGTCCAACTCTCAAGGCCACTGGGTGAAAATCTGGAATTTGACTGTAGCTCCTCTGGGAGCCCTGAGGCCTCGGTACAGTGGATCCTCCCTGATCACTCAGTGCTGGACAAGTCTCAAGGGACTAGAAAGGTGTATAAGAATGGGACACTGCTGATTCAGGGTCTCACAGTGAGGGACAGAGGGTTTTATAGATGTTTGGTTGCCAATAACCTGGGAGTGGACCTGCTAGTGTCTCAGGTGACAGTGACTGAGCAAACATCTGAAAAGGTGACAGTTTTAGATAGAGAGGGATCAGGGATAGAACTGTACTTCAAGGTGGATCCTAACTTTACAGAAAAGACAGTCAGCCTCAACGAGATCCCTTCTACCAGTCCCACAGACAGAAATAGTCAGGAATCCAAGACCATCACCTCAGATCGACCTTACCCAAGACAAGGGTCACAGGGTAGAGGAGGTGGTGGGGGTAGACTGGGACAGAGAAGGAGGAGGCCAGTCAGCACCAGACGCACCTGGAGTAGAAAGGTCTTTGATAAAGCTTCCAGGATAGTAAACCCAGAGAAATTTGCTGAATTAATGAAGAAGGCTCAAGATGGATCAAGAAAAAGGAGTGGCACAGAAAAAGAGAGGTTGAAATATGAAGACCCACAACCTGGTTATTCCGGTGATGGTGAACTTGGCTCTGGTGTGGGTCAAAACGAAGACGATCTTATTGTTGTACCATGGACAATTAAACCTACGATAGATAATCCACAAGACTTTCGAATATTCGGGCAAGATAGTCAGACAGAGGCAACAAAAGTAACACAGGTAGGTCAGGATCATATTTCAGCCACAACAGGGGCTCATCAAACTGTTGTTATGGAAACCACAGTGAGGGATCGCCTTGATAGAAGTACAATAACAGAAAATACAAACACACAGTCGTATATGCAGTCAGACTCTACACTGATCAAGTCCACATTCACTGATTATCCAAGTTTTGTTGACAAGACCGAGTTTTATACCCTGGAAAGAACCAGCAAGCCGCCCTCAAACATGCACCCAGTCACTATCCAACTAACTGTGACCGACACCTCACAAGAAACTCAGCTCCAGTTCTCAGGAGAACAATACACAGAGCCAGAGACATCAACAGAAGTAGCACTTCCAATTACCACTGACCCTAACATAACTCTAATACGGGATGGCCCAGGAACAGTGGGGTTAGTCATCCACACAGACCCAGAAAGCCAGACCACATTCACAGCTGTTACCACCACGGAGAGACAGAAAGATGAGATCACCTTCCACACCACACAAACAATCAAATCCCCAAACCTGCCAGCAGGATCCACCATCATCTCCCGGCAGCAGATCCATATCATCCCAAACAAGAACAGCAGAGGTGGGGGCCGCAGGAGGACTTTCCAAGGCCGCAGGAGGATTATAAAACCTAACAAGATCACTGATATACAGTCCTTCATAAGTAAACTTAAACAGTCTTCAGTGAAGAATGAAGGGAACGCTTCGGTGCCATATCGAATTGAACTAACTACAGGTAAGCAACATTGTTTGGTATTATTTTGTAACAGATTCTTGAGTTTTTTTGCAGAATTGCTGAATATACAGTAGGACTCTTTAGCTCCTATTTTATGTAACTGTTCCCATTTATTTTTTTCTTTATTTCTTTCCCCAGCCCGTAACAGTGATGAAGACAAAAAGAGGACAGTAGCCACTGATGTACACATGGTCACACCAACAGCTTCCTCAAGTTCATCTTTACGCAGCACAGAAAGGACTACCACTACGCAGTTTACGGCAGAGGATTATGTTGGGAGTGGCTACACATCTGCACCGAAGAGGCCATTAATCACCCAAAAGCCCTCAACTACAGCACAAACTACAACAGTGACCTTAACAACAACCCCTGCTGCTATTCCCACCACCACTGCAAACTCACTGGCTGAACCTGAGACTCTATCCCCATCGAAAAGCAAAGAGAGCAGAGAGAGCTCATTAGATGATGACTATGGAGATTTATCCTCTGCAGATTTTGAGTTCACAACACTAAGACCCAGCTTTCAACAAATAACAACGACCACTTCTTCTTATTACTCCAGGTCCTCCACTACTGCTGAAACACCACCAGAATCACAGACTCTACCTCCCCCACCTACTGTCAAGCCAGTTTCAAATAAAAATCCTGATGAATCCTTATCATCTGGGTCTGGTGGACTCCCTAATAAATGGGTTGTGATTAGACAGAGGCCTGGTGGGACGAGAGGACGGCAGGGGCAGAGAAGGAGGCCATTTGGGGGCAGGAGACCCTTCAAGAAACCTGGAGTAAATAAAGTACATTCTACCACAACTAAAGGTCCAACTACAGAAACAACATCTTTGGGAACTACAATAGAGACAACCCCACCTCCTCAACAAACTGTTTCACTCTTTAAGCCCCTGTACACACCATCGCAGAAAGAGGACAGAACCACAGTAGCTGTTTCTGCTGAACAAATGTCAAAGGAGACTGACTTGTTTGAGGAATTTGAGACACCTTTCAGGACTTCAACAAATAACCCTACCACAACATCGACACCAGCTACCACAAAAGCTTCTTACACAACAGTTCAGGCTAGAGTCCACAGCAACATCGGACCATCAACACAGTGGAACAATGGTAGAAACACTCACAGGCCACCAATGAGCAGAATCAAACCTACTGTGCAAAGCAGTGCTACCAGAGGCAGTGCAGATAAGGAACTTACATTTGACACAGTGACCATCCTTACAGCCGAGCAAGGTTATATCAACACCCCTGCACCATACAACAACCTAGGCACACACAAAGCCATTTCTAGTGTTTACAATCATGACACTGGCAATGAAGCTACAAGTACCTATATTGCTGGTTTTGAACCCACTACAAAGGTCATGGCAAGCAAGCCAAAGATAGTTGGTGGAAATGCAGCCAGTTTTACCATTTTGTCCAACTCAGATGCTTTCCTGCCGTGTGAGGCTGTTGGAGACCCCCAGCCAGACATAACCTGGAAACGCTTTTCCTCAACCACAGGTACAAAACTAAAAACTGTTTATATGTATATCTATGTAGGATATCAAGGTAATTCTAGCTAAGTAAATGAGACTCAATGGGGCAACTATAACTGGAAAGGGGTTCCTAAATAATGTTTTTGATTGTGAGGAGCTTATTGTTTTGTTGATATGGTATTTTATGAATATAGTAACAACAAAATTTGTGTGACTAAAATATTGAGTGTTTTAGATTATTGTTTTTTGAAGAAATTGTCTTTCTGTGTCTTTCAGGAAACAGTTTTACCATTAAGGGGATAATGGACAACTTTGAAGTTATGAGTAATGGGACACTGTTAATCCAGAATGCCAGCATTAAGGATCGTGGCCAATACCTCTGTCTAGCTGAGAATGATCATGGATCAGATAAACTTCTTGTCACTCTCTCTGTGGTGGCCTACCCATCACGCATACTGGAGCCAAAAATGCGTGAGATTAAATCTCATGCAGGAAACACTGTAGAGATGAAATGTAAAGCAGAGGGTCGACCCTCTCCCATGATATCCTGGATCCTGGCCAACCGGACCCAAGTCAGAGGTCAAAACACAAAGAGGGAAAGGGTATCAGTATCTTCTGAGGGGACCCTGGTCATTGAGCATGTGTCTGTTTATGACAGAGGTCTTTACAAGTGCATTGCGAGTAATCCAGCTGGAGCTGATACAGCTACCGTCCGCCTGCAGGTTGTGGCAGCTCCACCAGGCATCACGGAGGAGAAACGACAGCAGCTCAAAGCTAGTGTAAGCCAGAACTTGTGGCTACCCTGCACTGGTAAAGGCAGTCCCAAACCTGCTATTCACTGGGTCCTTCATGATGGGGCAATGGTACAATCGAACAGACCTGCCAGAGACAAAAGGATATCAGTGTATGAGAATGGAACGCTCCACATTAAGGATGTGATCTCAGCAGACAGTGGGAAATATGAATGCATTGCTACCAGCTCTACTGGCTCAGAGCGACGGGTGGTGACTCTGGCAGTCGAGAAGCAAGAGTCTACCCCTAAAATAGTGGACACATCCCAGCGCATGACAGAGTTGTTCTTTGGGGATCAGTTAAGACTGAACTGTTCAGCAACAGGAGACCCCAAACCTAGGATCATGTGGAGGTTACCCTCTAAAGCTGTGGTGGACCAGTGGCACAGGTAAACATGCTTTGCCAAGGAAAACATTAGAAGTCAATGATAAATAGTTTAAATAAAATTTTGGTCAAAATAGAACACGATGAAGCGATAATTATAAAATGCAGTGTGATAGCGTAAAAGCATGATGTATATTAAAACAACGAAGGCAATTATATCTGATTATCATTCTTGTATTGAGATATGACACCTTAGGGGAAAAATAATCAGCTCTTTATTTTCCCCATTGCTTTCTATTGTGTAGAGAAAAAACATTTTCCAAAAAGCATATAAATAACACGCTCTGTATGTTTTAGTCTAAACACCCCTTAAGAAACACGAGAGCATCATAAGAATATTAGCTTACAGATTGAACCACTTATGATATGATATCAGAAAATCTGTATTTACCCTTTGAGAAAAATGAAAGAAATGAAAAACTATTTCATAAACACATGCCAAGGCAGAGGGTCCCTCTTCTCCAAAGATCGTAAAATATAAAGACTTTCCTAAAAAATTTGTTCTAAGTAATTCATTCCTGCTAAAACTGTTTATTTTCAAATACTAAAAAATGTACTTGTGCAACAACATCGGTTTCTTTCTTTCATGCCTTTTTACAACCCTAAATATTAATGCACTGAATTAAGTTTTTTAAGAACTTACCAAAACAATTTGTCTCAGATATCAACAGTGACAACTCACACACTACAGTAAGTTGTGTAATGACAGCATTATATGTGCCATTTGTCCTGTGCTTATATAGAGCCTGAATTTCATCAGGCTTTATTAAGTGTGCCACTCTTGCTAAGTCACTTTAATTTTCTCTCACATGTTTCTACAGGATGGGCAGCAGAATCCGGGTCCTGGATAATGGTACTCTTATTATTAACATTGTGAGTGATAAAGATGCTGGAGACTATATCTGTGTGGCCCGAAGCAAGATTGGTGATGATCTCCAAATCATGAGGGTCAGTGTGTCAATGAAGCCAGCCAAGATCGAGCCTAATCCCTATGGCAAGAAACAGGTACCCTATGGTAATGATTTGAAGGTTGACTGTAAAGCCTCAGGAGCACCAAAGCCCGAGATCTCCTGGGGTCTACCAGATGGTACAGTGGTCAACAGCGCTCTGCAGTCTGACGCAAGCAGTGGCGGGGGACGAGCACGGCGCTACACTCTGTTTGACAATGGAACTCTTTTCCTAAACCAGGTATGCTAATGCATTTACCATAAACACCCACAAACGATATTAAAACATAATAAAAACATTTACATCACTGTCTTGTTTCTTCAGGTTGGTATGTCAGAGGAAGGGGACTACACCTGCTTTGCTCAGAACCAAGTGGGCAAGGATGAGATGCATGTACATATAACTGTGGTAACTGCTGCGCCCAGAATACGACCAGCCAGCCAGACCTATGCCAGGGTGACGCCTGGAGGGAACATCCGCTTTGACTGCGAAGCACTTGGTGAACCCAAACCCAAGATTTTGTGGATGCTGCCAAACAATGATGTAATTGCAGCATCAAATGAACGCTACCTAATGCATGTCAATGGTTCTCTGGATATCAGGGATGTGAATCTTATCGATGCGGGGGAGTATGTTTGCATGGCTCGCAACCCTGCTGGAGACAATAGAAAAGTCTATAAGCTTGATATAGATGGGAATCCACCAGTGATCAATGGCTTCCCAAAGAACAGGACTGTGGTCAAAGATGTAGCTGCTAAATACTCCAGGAAATTTATAGACTGTAAGGCTGAAGGTAATCCCACTCCTACCATTACTTGGATTATGCCTGATAACATCTTTCTTAAAGCACCATACTTTGGCAGCAGGATTAATGTCCACTATAATGGGACATTAGAGATTCGAAACGTGCGACCAACTGATACAGCAGAGTTCATATGCATGGCAAGGAATGCTGGAGGAGAGGCGGTAATGGTGGTGCAGCTGGCGGTGACCAGAATGTTCAGAAGGCCAATCTTTAGGAATCCCTACAATGAACGTATTGTGTCTCGGATTGGGAAAACCACAGTTCTGAACTGCGCTGCTGATGGACACCCAGTGCCAGAGATCATCTGGACTTGGCCAAATGGAACACGATTCACTGGTGAACCTGATGGTGAGTCTGGCCACCACCTAGGCAACGATGGGACCTTGATCATTAACAACACACGCAAAGAAGATGCTGGGAAGTACCGCTGTGGGGCAAAGAATTTCATGGGCTACATAGAGAAGCTTATAATTTTGGATGTTGGCCAGAAGCCTTACATCCTGACCAGGCCTAGAGGTATCATACGCAGTGTGTCTGGGGAACCTCTCTTCCTTCACTGTCTATCTGATGGGAGTCCAAGTCCCAGGATCCACTGGACCATTCCTGCTGGTCACACTCTTACTCGGCCTCAAGTCCTTGGGCGCTACCAGTTGTTAGAGAATGGTACTTTAATTGTGCATGATACTACTCTCCGCGATCGAGGGAACTACATCTGCAGAGCTCGGAATGATGGTGGGGAGGCTGTGCTCACTGTACCTGTTGTTATTATTGCTTACCCACCACGGATCACAGCAGGGCCTCCTCCAAATGTAAGGGCAGTAACTGGGACACCTATCCAGCTCAACTGTGCTGCCAACGGAATCCCCAAGCCAGAGATAACCTGGGAGCTGCCCGATCATTCAGTTCTGTCTACGGCAGAACAGGGTCGGCCTTTGGGTAGTGAGCTGCTCCATCCTCAGGGAACACTCATCATCCAGAGACCCACAGTCTCAGACTCGGGCACATACAAGTGCCTGGCCAAGAACCACCTGGGCACAGACTCAAAGGTCACTTATGTACATGTTTTGTGAGAAAACAATTTGAGACGAACAGTACAGTGGTACATCTGAGTGTAAATAATAACAGACAGATAAATTTGCGTTGGCAATGTACAGTACAACCTTTTTCACTTCTGGATTTGTGAGGATGAGAGTTTGTGGAATATTATTTAAAAATGAGATAGATATTGATAAAAAATTAAGTAACTAATAAAAAAGAGAACAAAGAGAGAAAGGAAGCAGATGTTTTAAGACATTTAACTGGAACCCCCAGCCTGGGATTAGAAAGTTGTTATTTTAACTTTGGAAAAGGGGGCCTGGAAAAGTATACGTGGTTCTCAATTGGAGTGGTTCTCTTGAGAGGAAAAGGGTCAGTGCATAGAGTCAAATGATTTCTTTACTTTACAGGAGGATACAATTACAACATATACAAGGGGGATGAATTGTGTAGCAGATTGCAATAAAGAAAGAATACTCCCAAGATGTTTGTACTACCCTTCAGACACACGTTGTTGCAGTCATGACATGTTGCTTTATGTTTTACAACAAATAAAAAGACAAAAGACACATAGTAATTAATTGAATTTTACAGTGGAAGAAGATGGCACTTTTTTATTTTACAAAAAATATATACAGTATGTTGCTTGTTTTACACTGGATAGATATCTGCATTATAATACCACCAGAATGACATTTTGAGTTTGAAGCAGTTTCCTTTATTCTATTCACAGCACAAACAATACAAAAACACACATCAGTCTATTGTGTTGTACACAATAATTTATATAATGTTATACATTATGCTAATCTGTAATAATACAGTATATACATATATTTGTAGTATCTACTTTATCAAAGTGTGGGGGCGAATGAATGATAATGAAATTAAAAACATGATCCATGCCTTTTACATGTTCTGATTTTATTTGACATACCAATGTATTTTTCCTCAGTGATATTATAAACTATAAAACTAACTCTTTTGTAATACAGGTCCCCACAAATGTTCAGTTATACTTCATGATACAGCAGGAGGTGCCTGTGGCTGCAGGAGAAATCTTCCAGACACATGCAGTTTTAACTTTCCAGCTGTGAAAATAGTTCCTTACCCAGCTCTTCAGTGTGCAACACCCACAGGGGAGCCTTTGAATTTTTGCTTGTGATTAGGCTCAAATTGAACTGAGAGTTAATGGAGGATAAAGAGAAACAGAGAAATACATTGTTAAAATACAAATTGACTTGCAATTGATTCAATGTAATATATTCTTATTTCTAGTTGCATTTTAAGAAAAGATTAAACATGCTACAGTGTTATTACTAATAGTCCATTAGTGTCATTGAGAGATGTGGGAGTGGTATGTTTTCACTATGTAGTGATGTTAATTTCTAACCACACTTCTTTAGGGGTATTTACATGTCCTTAAGGGCAACAACTGGAAACAATTTCTCTGTAAATTGCACCAATTTTAAATTGCCTATAATGATGCACATTTAAAATAGTACTTTTAAAAGAGCATTTTTTGCAAAGTCTCATTATAATGCTGTGGCATGTGATGATGTATGATTTCTACACTAACCGAGACGACAGAGCATAAACTAATTTATTCCCATGGGCTGGAAATATAGGCAATGTCAGAAATAATATACAGAGTATATATTGTCATATTTAATTCACATGAATGTTGTATTTGTTTTGTCCTCATCATAAAATATCTCTGATAAAGAGTTATCACTTTCCCCTTCAGTCTCTTTCTGGTGTGGACGTTTGAAAGACAGAAGTGTTAAACAGGGACATGGTTCATTTAAAGCGACTTTCGTTACAACTGCATTTTAATGGAGACCAAAAAAAGGGGGTCAGTGTTTTTTTTAAGCATACAGCCAGTCTACAGCAGAATGATAAAACCCAGGCATCCAATTGTCTTCCATAAACTTTGGGCAACTGGCTCCATGATTTGAGGGAAAAGTGCTTTCATATGTGAACCAGGTGACAATCAAATGCAAACTGAAGTAGTCTGGCCCCTCAGTGTGAAAGACAGTTCATCATTCACCTCATGTGGCCTCTGTGGATGGGGAAGAGTTTATTTGTTCAGTCCTTCCACTGAATTGGATATTTATGAGGATTTCAAACATGTGATTTTCCCATTTGCTCTTTTCCTCATGGGTGTTTAAAGGAAAACGGTTGAAGTTCGGCATGTATGAAATATGGTTTTATAAGAAGCTACTGAAAGGAGCAGCGTGTGTTTCTGTGTCTGTTTGAATTTCACTTTTACCATGTTACATTAGCTCTGAACACAGTTTCTGGTCAAAAAACAAATGGTGAGACTTACCAACGTGAAGAGTAGCACTGCCGCCAGCATTTCATGAGAACAAAATAAACACAGCCTGTTTTTACACTACATGAGGTGGGTAAAATTTCGCCACTCCTTGGCCAACGTGAAGACTGTGGAAAAACAGAGCAAATCTGCACAGAATCAAATGACATCTTACTGGGAATATTGTCCATTGCCCCGAAGTTACAGCAAAACCCACCTCCTCCAACAGAATCGGGGCAGAAACCAGTAATATTTCCTGGAAGAAGTGTTGTTGATTTTTTCCAATTATTTGCCTCTTCAGTTTTAACTGGATTCAGCTGCCAGCTTGCTCACACTTGATATTACATCACTACATCACTGCAGAAGTCTCCAAACCCAGCCCAAACTGCAGGGGATGTTTAACAATAGATGCTTTGTTCAGTCATCAGCAATCCCTTCCTTTGTATTCTCATAGGTTTCCATCTGTCAGAGGGACTGTTGATCTCTTCTCCAGACCTGTTCAGTCACTCAATGCAACTATCTGGAGTTTATTATTTCTGTCTAGGACATAATGTGTTGAGTGACCCAGGGTTTTTTATCCTACATACTTCATAAAGTTAGTGTGTAATAAATCCTGACAGATGTTTGAAGCCAATAATGATGGAGTTTGAAAAATCTGATAATATATGGTGATATTATGGAAATAAGTAAATAATAATATATTTTATAAACTTGTACATGTAGAAAAAGTCTTAATAGCAATCCCATAAAGATTTGTTTTTCAGATTTTGAGTTGGACAATCAATTTGTCAGTGCTCTCAAAACTTAACACACAATCTCAAAATTATCAATAAATAAGCAAATTCTTGTTACCTATCAGGCTAATATTAGCTGTTATATCAGCCTGGCCAAGAACAGAATCTCAAAGCAGAGTGGAATTTATTTACATTCTCCTGGTGTCTTGAAACATGTCTTCTACCATTTAAGAATTCGTACTACTACTTTTGAAAGTGGATGAATAGTTCTGTGTGTGGGCAATGCCTGGAGTGAGTAAAGAGAAAGGGTTTTAAAAAAAAGGAAACTGAGTGCTTGGTGAGAAAAACGAAGGATAAAGTCTAGAGTGGAAACAAGGGAACGGTGAGACATAGTTCTGGTCTGTGGTATGAATTCCATACTTTAACTAGAGTGCTAGCAGTCTGAACATGGAAAAGGAGATGAGATCTCAGGAGAGGGCGGCTGGGAGCGGACCAACAGCAGTCTCAGACAGTGCTCCTCTGTTAGCTCAGAGAGTCTGTCTTATGTCTTTGAAGCTGCAAACTGGGCAACGAGTTAAGTCCCCTGCAGAACGAAGTGGATTACTCGCATCCTTTCTGCTGCAATCCATACGTGAGAAAATACCTTTTCAAAGTATTTTCATTACGCGCAGATTTGTGATTGCATTTGCTCATGTAGTAAATCATCTCTCTGTACCTGTGGTGATGCAGGAATTTTCACACCAGGTTTACAGAATCCTCACCTCCACCCTCCAGCCACAAGTAAGACAGATCCATCTTTGCACCTCCTTTCCAGGTAGGATCTGTCGTGGCGTGATGGTGGTTCACAGCCGTTCTCTAACCCTTTCTTCTGAGGCCTATTTTTGATCATCTACCAGTTTGACCAAGAGCTTATATGTTGGCTAACATAGGAAGGTATGCAGGTATCAGATGTCACCTCTGTCCCACTGTGGCATTCAAAATAACTGTTGAGTTCCATTGTAACTCTACATAAGCTCTTGCTTTCCCTCGGATTTTGTCTGCAGGTGTTAAGAATGAGCCATAAGCACTATAAGCCAGGTATGAGACCCCGGCACAAGGGCAAAAGTGCAACCATAAAACAACTAACTTTCGCCATTAATAATCCAAAGATGGGCCCTAATAAATTAAAAACATGGTGCACAGAGTTTATGTTTATTATAAGAGTAATGGGGGGGCAGTGGAAGTTCTTTTTTGGCGTTTCTCCGTTCTGATTAGGTGCAGATGTGGTCCTTTATTCTCCAGAGTGGACTGGTGGAGCCCGCAGCTCTATAGCTAACTAATAGTCACACACACACACACACAAAAAAGCAAAAAACATCAAAGTACCTATAATTATTGAGTCCCAACGGGAGCAGAGGGACAGTTCTTTAAAATAAGCCAGCTCACCCAATTAGGAAGCATAAACAAACTGGCCCTGCTACTTTACAGGGGAGGCTGATGCATGACAGGTTTAGTTGTTCGAGGAAACTTTTTAGATTCAGTGATGAAGTGATAAACTAAGTCAGTAGAAATTTAAGGGCAAAGACTCGTCTACTAGCCAGACCCTTGAAAGGGCTTTGGCATTATTAGCAGAGAAATGTGGTGTTAGGGGGGGTTCATAGGTGGGGACCCAAATGTACACTTCCCACAAAGAAGAAAATCTTTAATTGGACAAGAGGCAAAAAGGCAAGGTCAAAAAAGTAAGGGAACACACTAAATACATATGTGAATCTAATCAAATACAGAAATGAGATTGGTGAGTACTAAATAAAGCAGGAAGTAATCTAATCTAATCCAAAAACAATGCAAGGAAAACAACAAGATCAGAAAACATTAAACAAAACATTAGATCGTTGAAAGTCCATAAGTCCCTTCAAAGGTTCCAGAGAGGGGCAGAATCACGTAGAAATGTATAACCTCCCTTTACTCATCCTCCAGTAGTTTTACTTACAGTAGCAGTTTAGTTATAGCGTTCCCATCTATAGTATTGGTCATGGCTTTAATTTTATCGAGGCCTGCACACCTTGTACATTAAGGTCTTCACAGAGATGAGGGAACTTTCATATTTGATACAACGTCCTGTGTCCTCTATAAGCTGCCCGTTGTTCCCATATTCTTTGAGAAGTCATTATTTCCAATACATGAAGACAAAGCTGTTGACAAGTTCTTGGCTTGTTGTGAAAGAGTGCCATGTGTTCGCAAATAGCCTTCCTCTACTCAGACGTGTCTGTGGTCAGCATTTCCTCCGTGCTTCCGGAAATAACATTCAATTAACCGCGGTGAAGTGCAGCCAATGTGCAATTTAGATGCATTGTGAACTGAGGAAAAACTAAACACAAAAAAAACCCAAAGACAACAGAAGCAGAAGGTGAAATCATGGAGACAGATAGATGTTATCAACAGTTCCAATCATTAAATGTAATTCTGGGATCCTAAATAGGTTTTTGACAAATGGAAGTAAAACAAACAGGCATATACGGTGTTAAACTGGAAGTTGCGTCATTTTACACAAGACCAATTTGGCCACCTGCTGCGGCATGTCTGACACAAACATCTTTATGGCACCTAGCAACCTGACACACCATAATGACATGAGGGAAAACAGACTGTCGTTATAGCCCTGAGCTCAGCGGCTACTAATGAAGTCATGTTTGCTACTTGGATCATAAACATTGTTGTAGACCTTTCCTGAAGCAGCTTTGTATCACATCATTTTAATGCTTATTGGTTTGTATCCAGAGCTGAAAGCAGACAGGGAATCTGTTGGGATGGTTTTATTGCAAACAACTCGATGGAACACAAGACGACAGGCGTTTTCACTTGTTCTCTCTGTCGGCCTTGAAATTTCTTGGATTGTGTTTTATAGATTTTATTCATGTTAAAAAGTTAATTTCCACAAGAATACACTCCAGGTTTAAACCACTTCCACCTTATTTTGTACACATTTGTTCATGACCTTGTCCTTATGGTATGTGTAATGTCCGCTGAAACTGAAGGTGACTTTCTGCCCTGTCCCATCTACTACCCTCTGTTTGCAGACAGGTCTGTGGTGAGCAAGCAGAGACACTCTGTCAAATATGCCTGGTATCCCAGAGTGTCCAGCCTCTCAAAGGAAGCTGTTGTCCCTTTTTTTCCAATTCTCAAGCCACAGCTCTGCATCCTGCTTTCTCAGACGTGGTTCGAGGAATTATCAGTCGAGCACCATGGATGAGAATTTAAAGGAGGGATGCGATCGACAATGTGCCAGGGGCATTTGAAAAGTGTCCCAACTTTGGTTTTATTGCAGAATTGAGGGCTTTCCCTTCTCCAGGCTTGTGTCTGTCCCTTACCACTGTGTGTAGGCGGTCTTAAATAGTTGGTGAATTATTGTAAGGTGTGGTATGTCCTGGCTGGACTTCAGTTTAGGTTCTGCAGACGTGAGAATATAACACACAACACCTCGGCTAATTTTCACCTGAGGTTCTCTATCCATCGGCCAGTATAATATCAAACCAATACTAATGATCGTCTTCACAGTTGTAACTTGTTTTTGTTTGATCTAGATGCTTGTTAATATTATGCTACTACTTAAATTTTACAACCTTAATTACACAAATGTGAAATTACAAGTGTAATCATGGCTGTTAGTAGTTAGGCATGTAATAACAAGTTTGTTAATGCTGTATATCATTTAAGCAGCAGTCGCCATAGGCACTGTGGGCCAAGTTTGTATTAAATTTATTTCACACATATAATTGCATACGTTAGACATGCAACACCAAACTTCATTTAAATTAGTAACAGGGTTAACAAAATACTCATGCGTAAGTCCAAATGGATGCATTGGTGAAAGGATCAGTTGTGGAGCCAGGTGCTGTCTAGTAGGTCTTTGACTGATGCGTCTGCCAGACCTAAGAGATGAGTGATGATTTGTAGCAAGACCCAAACAAAAGCAGTTGCTAGGAAAACATCTCAGTGAGCATCACACTGGAGCTGAGCTTGGAATCAACAACATTCACCAGCAGAAACCGAAGCCCTGGAGCCACTTGGAGCCACTGATGTGTGTGTGTGTGTGTGTGTGTGTGTGTGTGTGTGTGTGTGTGTGTGTGTGTTTGTAAACACTTGTACTTATATCTTTGTGAGGACCTAAGTGAGGACATATTAGTCTGTCCATTTTAAAAGGGCTGTTGGAGGGTTAACGTTTGATTTTAGGGTTAGAAATAGATCCAGGTAAACTTTGGGATTATGCATTTAGTTATGATCACTGAATGGAAATAAAGATGGACGATATGACAGCTCCCTGAAAGTGACGCTAATGCAACTTGATCACCCCCCTGTTGACAGTCTTCCACATATTAAAGCGTTTCTCCACACAAAACACAAACAGAAATATTTTTGTCGGTGTTTTAGGTCCAGGCGACATTTAGGCAAATCTCTATTTACACCTATGAATGCAGAGAAATTATAAAGCCAATAGCCACTGCATTTCGATGAATGTCACCCCACTGGTCAAACTAGAAGGGGAAAGCTTGTGGTCATTGGTATGGAAGATACTTTGCCTTAATTTCTGGACAATAGAGATATATGGTTCGTCTTTATATACAGACTATAGTTGCAGTGGTTAAGGTTATAGGAGAAGGGGCTCAGAAATGTGCAATGCCAACGAGTGTCTTCACTAAAACAGGAGAACAAGATTTAGTGTGTGTGTGGAGTTTTGATGTCAACACACCCGTACCACACATGAGGCTCATGAGAAATTAAGAAATGCACTTCTCAGTAGTTAGAGTCCTCACAAAGCTCCTAAAGAAATAAAACTAGCAGCTCCAGTGGAACACGTAGACCATTTCAGTAAATGTTTATTTTATTTTTTTTATCACAAAGAGTGTAGTGATGGTGTTTGACAGGCAATGTGGTTTCATCCTCGATAAACGGTAGCAACACTGTAGCTAACAGTGTTATTTTTAGTCACACCCATGTCCCTCTTCACCTCCACGGGAGCTGCTTCAGATTTGTCAGTTTGGATAACCATATGGACGGCAGAACCGCGGCAGTAGCTGAAGAAACCTTACACTGTCAAAACAAAGTGTGGCCCACACATTTCAACTCTGTGAGGAGAAACTGAAGTGAAGCCAAAGGAAACACACACACACACATGAACATGCATAGATAAAGAGGAAGGCAGTCACAAACAAACACACGCAACAAAGACCACCCTCAATGTTTTCTCTCTCTTTCTCTATGTGGTAAGAATTTCCTTTCTTGTGTCGTTTTACCTGTCGCGGTGACAAGATGATCAACTGTCGACTGTTTGCAGGGGTCAGAGGTCAGAGTTCGGCCTCATCCTGCCCTCGGATCACGCAGGCGCTCCACACCACAGCTGTTACAGCCCTGTGTCTGTTATTAGCTTGATGTTTGCCCTCAAACACTGAGCGTTTCTTTTCATCACCTTTTCCTTAACCTCAGTCTCCCTCATGTCGTAAAAAAGCCTCTCCAAAGGTTATGTAAAAACAGTCTATTTCTGCTCGGAGGCCTTTCACCATGTGCAGAGACAGGGGGCGCATTGAAACAATAATTCACGCCAGGAATTCGACTCGACAATACGACCCTCTGGTGCTCCTGACGAGCCGTGTGTGCAGAGAGGAGATGGGAGTTTTCCCCCCTCCACTCTCCGGCGTTATTAACAACACCAGGTGATAGAACAGTGTTTATCTTGACTCTGTTGGCAAGACAGTGGCGATGTATCCGTAGGCCTGTGGTCTGGGGAGAGAGTGGTGACTTAAAGGTCAAGGGCTGCGTGAAAGAAAGACTGTGCATATACAGAATGGTAGTGTGTGTGTGTGCTTGTGTGTGTTTTGGGATTGGGGGGGGGGGGGGTTAGGAGGCTCAGAGGGGTTTAAATGAAATTTCAGTCAAGTCTTGCGTCACACTCTTTTTATTTCCTCTCCTCATTCCCTTCTTCCTGTCTGTCTGGCAGGAAGCTGACATGGGTTACTGTGTAGGTGAAATGTGTCTCGTGCTGCTTTGGTCTCTGTGTTTGAATTAATCTGACAAAGACCCTTTTACTGGAGTTTATTTTGGAGTTTGATTACCAAAACAAGACCAGAGCACATAATTTCAAAAAACCATCGACCTTTTGACACAATCGTGTCACATCAGAGAATTGAAGCAAAAGCAAGGAAGCAAATTAGAAACAATGAAATGGTGACTTACATATAGACTGAACTGAGGGGCAGCAAGTGTGGCTATGTGTAGCTGCTGAGCCCTCTCCAGGAGAACGCATGTTTGATGCCCTGATCAGACCCAGATGTGCATCATAGATCACAGCTTTGGGAAAAATTATTGCCTGCAAAAATGGAGGGTGGAGAAACTGACCTCCTGTACAGTTTTTAACACACACACACATGTTTGTACTTCTATCTTAGTGAGGTCACTTATTGACATAATACATTTCCTAGCCCCTTACACTAAGCTTACCCATCCAAACTAAATGCCTAACCCTAACCTAAACCTAATTCTAACCCTAAAACCATCGCAAAACAGCCCATTGAAAAAGTGAGTACCGGTCAAAAAGTCCTCACTTTTTAGGGTCTATGCTTAAAATTGTCCTCACAAAGATATAAGTACATGACCTTAAACTCACTCCAATTCACCGCTAACTTTAACCAGGATGTCAGAAATTACGTTTTGCTTCATTGGGAGCGGTCGTGAAAAAAGAGAACACACACACACACATTTAGAAGAGCATTTATTTAGGAAACGAATGCTGCTGACTGTACCAATCTTGCCCCAGACACGGGAAGTTGCAGCATTGCCATGCTTACTGCTGTAAGCATGGCAATGCTGCAACACAGCACAAACCAACATGTGCAGAAGTGTGCAGTGGTGTTTATCAATGAGGTTTATTGTTGTAAAAGCTTTAGTATTGACTATGGTATAGTCATAATTGTGAAACTGCATGTTTTTATGGAAAAGAGTGAGTTATTAGATGTTTGTTATTTGTTATGTACAGTCTATTGCACTTTCTCTGCCTTATTTCAAATTAATATATTTATCTTTTAAAACAAAGTAAGATGCATTTAATTACATTAGCATTTCAGTAAAAAAAACAATGTTGGCATGAGGGTAAGAAAATTAACATTAAATGCACAACTTAACATTTAAATTCACACTAAATACATTACATTATAAATGGAAAATGCAAAATGTCAATAGCTCTAAAAGGGCTTTTAATCTCACTTTGTGTTAATGTGTCTTCCTATGATATTATTTATACTTTAGAGTTTATTTATGCTCTAACATTTAGAGGCCATATGTATTAATATCATTGTCATCATTATTACTATAACTGTGTTACACTACAACCTTCATAGTGGAGAATTATTTCAATGCAATGAAACCTGGATAAAAATCACTTTTGCAGTTGTTGTTTTTTTGCCATTGTGTTTCACTTGAAGAACTTAAGTCTGGGCTGTCTGTCTGCTGGACATTATGACAGACAGGTTTTAATGGAAAGAAGTTTCCTCAGGGTCTGTCTCCAACAGAGGGAGGCTGGAGAGTGAGGGCACATTTAAGGGGTTTGCTTTACAACCTGGACGTTGACTTGTTGACCCTGCAGTGAGACGTTATAGATAGAACGACCCTGGGAGGAGAGTGAGTTCAAAACCTGAATGGGACTTTGAGTACTGGAAAAAAAGTTTTATATCGCTGAAGAATCTGCCAAAAAACATTTCATATTTTTCCATCGCGGAACAGAAGGTATTAGTGCCATCTGCTTCCAAGATGTTTGTTTTTGATGGACCTGCGTTATATTGCATAAAAGGTCTAACCATGTTACCTTATTTACGGTGTTTGGTGATATATTATAAATAGTTATACATGCACCAATGAAATGTGAAATGTGTGTTAAAGTCATGAATACTTAACCAGATTGTCCTGGACATACTTCAGGATAGGCTGCAGTTCAGTAACACGCGGGATATGGAAAATACAATACAATAATGTACAATACAATGCAACTTTATTAATCCTAAAGGCAATTTGGTTTTGGGCAAATAAAAGAAGATCCAAAAAACGAGAAGCAGACATGCACTGAAAACATGAAATAAAACAATAAAACACCATAAAAGAGCAGCTCAATTGCGTTGAACTAAAAGTGCAATTTCTTTAAAAACACCAAATTTCTTTAAAAGTTCTAAAAGCTATAGTTAATAAATAAAATACTTCACACTTCAAGAAAACTTAAGACTAAGAGGATGCATTCAGTTACTCACAATGAGACCTTCTGGCCTGGATAACCCTTCCTTGGTAACATACATCAATGTTAATTTCGTAAAAAAATATTGCAGAAGCTATGAAAATTATACAACAGTGGTGACCAGAAGTGAAAGACGAAGAGAAGGGGAAGCACATTGGTTTGTATCATAGAACGAAAAAACCATGAAGAGTCTCATATTTATAGATTCTTAGCACCTTAATCTGAACAACTTGTCAATACTTGAGACTTAACCATAAATACACAGCTGCAACAATAGCTCAGGAGATGATGATGACGATTGAATGTTTTATTTGATTGATGCTGTGGTTGTGTGTCTGTTACTGTGCCTGTTGGCTGTTTGCTTGGGTTTCATTTATTTATCATCGGCTCCAATTAAATTCCCAGGAACTGAAGTCCAAACTCCATGTCTGTTCAAATAGATGTAGAAATGTAGCCAGCTGCCTCTCCACATGACAGGAAACAGAAAGGAGAAGGCAAAGAGAAAGTCTTTGTGCTACTTTTACATCACAAATCCTCACACACTCATACACAGACAAATGGTCAGTATCAGACCACATTGGTACAGAATATAGAAGCAGACGGGACTAAACGGCTCCACGTGAACTGAACTGGGACTTTGACTTGATTCTACTTAATCAGCTAAATTAAAAGGTCAGTTTTTCTATAAATAGTGATTTTAGGAATGTTTTTTTTCATACCATAACACCTAACAATATGTACAATATGTTTACAAAATTGCAAGGAGATTATATACAGGATTATATGTTATTTACATTTTCATTCCTCAAGCTCTGCACTACGGCTCTTTCATTTTCAAAGTGGGTGTAGAGTTAAAAGCTGCCAATCAGTTTGAGGTGGAGTCATTTTGTCAATAAAAGTAAATTAAAAACCCACCTATTTGTTTTCAATAATTCTGTGGCTTTAATATTTGTATTATTCCTTTTAGTGATGATTATATTTTATTATCCTATTTTATTATCCTATTATCTTTTATCCTCTCTTTAATTATTTATTGCTATGTTATGCATTAGTCCCTAAACCTGAGTGTTGGAGTAAATATTTATTCATTTGTAACATGCGCCTATGTTTTGTCAATCAGCTGTAAAGCACTTTGATTTGAATTGTATTTGTTTAAAGGTTTGACTGAATGACCGATTGGTTGAATATCAGGTGACCATGCAAATGCAGAAGAAAATAATAATAAGGTTTAAAAAAGCAATCAAGTAAAAAGTATGTCAAAGTTGGTTTACCAAAATCAGCACTTGAGCAGAAAATATTTTTTTAAGGTGAAGAATGAACACTTTGTAGTTTATAATGCCCTCAGGGATCAAGGTTTCTTTATCAAGAATCTAGAGGCGACTTTTAGAGATCACTCTAATGTTGTGGATTCATGAAACAAAAGCCCACCACAATCGAAATTAAAAAGAAGGAAATCATAGAGGAAAGAGGAACAGTTCATAGACCTTTTGTTTTTCAAACAGATCATAGTTCTGTTATGTATATTTGGGCAGCGGACTACATTCCACCACTCGGCATAACAATGATCCTGAACATCAGTCACCTAACATCAGACCTAGTGAGGTGCATTCAAACTGCTGAAACCCAGACCAAAAGCAGCAAAGCTCTGGAGGAGCGTCACCAGGGTGGATATAGATACAGAGTGTCTGACTTCTGGAAGTGATCAAATGCAAAAGATTTTCTTACCAAATGTTAAATATGTTGATTTTGGGCACTTTGTCCAGAAGTTGTACGTAAGCAACTGGACTTGTACAACTTCTGAAGATACCATGAATGGATGACGGAGAATCTTCACAGACAATTTGGGCACTAAAGGTCCCGTACTTTAGAATTTGAGATCTCCACGTTTTATTTTTTATCATTATTATACAGGCACTGCTCTAGTTATTATAAAGCAGGTCACAGTCTAATTTTGTGATGTCTTTTCTGATTGGCACATTGCCTTGTCTGTTCTAGAGGTCCAGAGAGAAGAGATGTACGATGGTAGTGCAATGTTTTTTTAGTTTTTATCAGAACTTTAGGTGTAGTATAGGACCTTTGAAAGACTATTTTTCCCCTTAAAGTTTAATATTTTCACAAACCTACTGAAATTAAAGGTGAAAGTTTACACAATTTACAGAGCCTGAAGAACAACAACCTGTAACCTTAAATTGAATCAGACCTAAATTGTATTGATAAAATAAACTGTGAACATCTTTCTCTTTTCAGACAACAATCATGGAGACAAACACAACTTTTCCCCAGTTCTCCGGCAATAACAGCTTCACCAATATCACTTGTTCCCGTGACAACGTGTTGAAGACTGTGGTTTTTCCTGTTCTCTACTCCTTCCTCTTCTTGCTGGGACTGACACTCAACGGCGTGGCGGTGTGGGTGTTTTTTCGTATCCCCTCCCGGTCTCACTTCATCATATACCTGAAGAATATTGTGGTTGCGGACGTCATCATGACCTTCACGTTCCCTTTCAAGGTTTGGTTACACCGGTATCACTTACTTATAATGCACACTTAATTAAGGGTTAATCTGTTATGATTTAGTATTTCTAATAGATTAGTTAGAGCACTTATACAGCAATAAGAGAAATTTCTATTTCTGATGAATCATTAGTCAAGGTTATTCCAAGAATCCATTAATAAATAGAAATAAACAAAAAAATATATAAAGTCAGAATTAATTACACATCATCGGCACTTAGCAAGTCATTTGCATACATACATGGTAGTAAATCAATCAAAGTGATTGTACAATAATCCATCAGTAGATAATGAATAATACATGTTAATGAGTAGTGTCCTGTTGGAGGATAAAGATGTTTCACAACTTGGCAACCCAAATATTATTCTCAGCCTACAATTGAGCAGTAAAGAATCAGTAAATTATCTAAAACCCAAATTTGGCCGATGAAAGAAGCACAATAGTTAGCATACAAATCAAATATGTGACTTGAATGTGATTTGTCTTTCTCCAGGTGTTATCAGACTCCAACATGGCGTCCAGTGACCTGCGTGTGTTTGTGTGCCGAGTTTCCTCAGTGCTCTTCTACCTCACCATGTACATCAGCATCCTCTTCTTCGGCCTCATCAGCATCGATCGCTGCAGAAAGACCCTCAAGCCCTTCAGGGGCACTAACGCGTCCCGGTTGGCTCGTCGGAAGCTGCTCTCGGGCTTCATCTGGACCTTTCTGCTCGTCCTCTGTCTGCCCAATGTGATCCTGACGTGCAAAACCCCGACTTCTCAATACTTCAAGTGCAGCGACCTGAAGACGGAGGCCGGGCTGTTTTGGCATGAGGTGGTAAATCATGTCTGTCAAGTTATTTTCTGGGGCAACCTGGTGACGGTGATAGTCTGCTACACTCTGATAACCAAAGAGCTGTACAGGTCCTACTCCCGCAGTAAGTCCCACAGCGCTGGAGGGGCTGCATGTCCGGCACAAAGCAGGAAAATTAACGCAAACGTGTTTCTGGTCCTGGCAGTGTTCTTCTTGTGCTTTGTGCCGTTCCACTTTGCCCGTGTGCCGTACACCATGAGCCAGACGCGAGGGGTTCTCTTCGACTGTAAGCTCAAGCTCTTCTTCTTTCAGCTGAAAGAGAGTACGCTGTTCCTCTCATCCCTGAACTCTCTGCTAGACCCGCTCATCTACTTCTTCCTCTGCAAGTCCTTCAGAACCACACTGTTCAAGACCCTGCGGCTTCCTCCTGGTTCCTGCAGCTGGCTGACAGGGAGAAGCTCGGACGGGGACACGGGCAGCACCCCTCTGAGAGACTCCTCTGTGTGCACATAAGGTCACTGCACAGCACAAAGACACTTGTATCGTGGTAGTGAGGTGTTGCTATTTCATAATGATGAGAATTTACCTTTGTGACTATATTTCACAGTTTGTCCCTAACAACAGAAAACAAATCATTAAATCACCATTATATCAATATCTATAATAGTTAATACACTGTAATTAACAATTATCAACAGCTTTTTTGTTGTGTGTGAAGGTTTTCTGTAACATTGCAGGGTTTAAAGATCTATATATATTTTTACTTTCATTTCTGTTTTCTGCAAAGGATGTTGAAGACAAATATTTTGAGAATAAAGTTGTAATTGTGTTGTAAAAGTTATTATATAATGAGAATAAAGAAGAACATTTTTGGGGGTGGAATCAATCAGCTGTAACCAACGATAACCTTTAAGGTGACTATTACCAAACATTTAGTCCTCCGCAAAGTCTTCAGAAGAGACTATTGATGACAATGCGAATTAAACAGATTAAGTATTTGTTTATTTGTGAAACTTATACTAAAGCATAACTTCACAAGATTTCCTCATTTTAACGAAGACAAGAGGCTGAGTTTTTGATTTTCCCCCTTAAAAAATCAATCTTTACAGCTTCTAAGCTTGAAATATTAATTTACCAACTGAAAATAAAATAAAAGTTCAAGTTCAATCACCCTATTCCTCTTTTACAGTCTGCCTGTACGTTAGACGTCTAGTCTTACATGTAAACTCCTGTCAACACACTGTTATGTGCATGGAAGTTGTTCACGTTATCAGTGAGTGATTGTTCAGGATAATAAGTCACATATGCAGGTTACTGTGTCAAAATGAAAGGAGCATTTAAGTTTAAATCATATGGAGTTGATGGTCAGAAGAGACCTGTAGAAAGAAATCCACCTTGATTTGTTATTCAAAGTCAGAAATGGTTTCACACTAGTTTAAAAACACATGGCTCACCGCGGTGAAGGGAATTTGAATAGTTTTTCTTGAGAGCAGCTCAATGTCATAGATTTGAATCTGTTGGGTGGAAGAGTTGACACACTAGTTATTTCTGCTGTGAAGGTGGAGTTAAAGAGATCATCATCCTTGGTGAGTGGCACAATATTATTTCTCACAACTCTATGGAAAAAAAGTGCTTCAGATTGCTATGGCAAGTCAAAGTCAAACTAAAATATTTGATTACTTATTGAAAAAGACTAAGCATGTACAATTTCAATACTGCCTCAGCATGGCCTATAAGTTTGATTAACTTCAATGTTTCTGGGCTGTAACCTTCTTCTCAATGAGGTTTAAGCCAAGTCACTAAACTTCCTCATGATGTAGTGGACACAAACAAGTTGTGATCAATGTGTAGAGAAGGGGAGGATAGTTTAAGATTAATCAAACACAGAAAGCAAGAATAAAGAGTAAGAGTAAAATCTTCATTTAATAAAGTTAATTGTGCCAAGTATATATATATATGTATATATGTATTTTTTTCCACAGAAGCATTTTTCTTACTTGCTAAGATTCAGATTAATTTTGATCAAACTGATTTTTTTCTTAGGGCATTGTAATTACTGTGAAATGGCTTTGCTCAAAGTATAGTTTTTGCAAAATAGTAATTGTATCAGACATCGATTGGATCTATTACATCAAGGTCTTCATTAGATAATAACAATTAAATGGTTATTTGAATCTTACTACAAAAATTCTTGCAAATTGTAAAATAAAATGTATGGGTATTTACTGTTAATTTAATGTAAAGAAAATTCAACTGCACAAATGGACACTGAATATATAAACTTCTCGATACACTGATAAAGTGATGACATTTTTTTATTTCTAAATCAGGTATAAAGCAACAAAATAGAAGCTAAGAAGTAAAAAATAAAAAAGGTTTAATGTAACCTTTTGATAAATGGAAGATTTTAAAATGTGGAAGATTTTATGTAGTATATTCAGCATAAAGTAACACAATCCATTGATTTGATTTTGTGCTCACTGTGGTAGAAACTAATCCAACAATTGCATAACTTCCCCGGTTCAGTGTCAAAAGTGGAAGTGTCAAGTTCAGCAACCAAAGTGCATTCAAATGCTTTGGTTGAGCAATGTAAACTCAATTATAGTAACAAATGTCGTCTAAGTTAATGACAAACGCAAATCAGGTCCAACAGGGCCAGCTGGAATACTGTAGAGCAGTTCTCAGTCCATAATGACGACCAAGCAGAGAGCAATTCATGTAAAACTACGCCCCCTATAGGCTTCAGACATTAGCCATTCATCTCCAAAAACTTTCCTCACATGGCTAAATGTTGCTCCAATACATAAATGTATGCCAGTGCACCTTTGTAGCAGTTGATAAAATTTAAATGTAAATTTAACTTTAACAAAATGTGCTGTGTATCAGGAATTGTCTTTCTTTTTCCTCGTCTTAGATGGTAAATCGTCGTTTCACCTGATACTGATTTTGTACTCAAAGTGTTGAAGATGCATAACACAGTGTTAGATAATGTGTTATCAAACATATTCTGCATGTCAATATGCAGAATCTGTAAGTGAGGGACAAGATTTGGGGGCTGGAAGCCTTTTGGTTTCTGTGTCTAGTTGGACCAATCAGGTTTGAGCACGCTTTAGTTAAACAGTCTGTGTGGAGACAGAGACAGAGTTTTGGCCCAGATATCCTCTGGAATCCTCAGAATATAAGCCTTTGACCCCAGAGGCTAATTAGTTTTCAGCCGAGGGGCTCCGAGATTGTAAAATGTGTAACAATTATAAGTCACTAATGTTCCTTCTTCATTTTTGTAAGTAAAATAAAAAATCCAACCAATTGATGGCAGACCAGTTCAGGATTAGGAACTCGAGACCTGCAGAATAAAAAAGCTTAAATCTTTATTTGATATCTGCCTCTCTTTTTTTTTCAGATTTTATGATGGTGGCCAACAACACATCACACCTCTCCCCGAAGTGTGTCACTTCCACAGGTACCTTAAACGTGGTTGTCTCATACCTCTTTTTCTTCGAGTTCCCCATTGCATTACTGTTGAACGGCGTAGCAGCATGGGTTTCTTTGCACATCCGCTCCACTTCAACTTTCATCGTGTACTTAAAAAACCTGGTGGCTGCCGACCTGCTCATGACTCTGACGCTGCCGCCCATGGCAGCGAGCATGCTTCCTGGAGCAGCCGTCGGGCTGAGGGTGTTCGCCTGTCGTTATTGTAACGTAATCTTCTACAGCTCCCTGTATGCGGGTATCACTTTAATGGGTCTGATCAGCCTGGACCGATTCTTCAAAATCGTAAGACCATGTGGAAAAGTGCTGGGACAGAATGTGACGTTCAGTCTGGTGATGTCCACTTTGGTTTGGGTGGTGTTATTAGGCACCACGGTCATCCCAACCATCATTCTAACCAACAGTAACCCTGTTAATGACTCAAGAGATTTCTGCATGTCCCTGAAAAGTCCAGCTGGTGAGACACTTCACACATTTGTGGTTTTATTCATGGAGGCTCTTTTCTGGTTCATCAGCGTATTGATCGTATTTTGCTACATCTGCATCACCGTGAAGGTCCTGCAGTCCTTCAGAAACTCCGGGAGCAACAACAGCCAAGGGAAGAAGAAAACCAAACTGCGAGTCTTCTTGATCCTCCTGGTGTTTTTTGTGTGTTTTGTGCCCCTCCACATGATTCGCATTCCTTTTACCATACAGGAACTCTCTTCCGGTTTTGTCTGCAAGGAAATGTGGTTGGAGGCAGCTCATAAAATAGTCCTGTGGATGTCAACCACAAACATTTGTCTGGACCCTCTTCTCTACAGCTACCTGTGCAAAGAGTACAGAGACAAACTGGTCAACATGCTGAAAGCTGCAGGGATCCGTGTTGGGTTGGATTCAGGGGGAAATGAGGATGTTTCCTGAGAGAAAAAAGTCAGAGATTGATCTTAAAATGAAAGAAAATAAGTTAGAATAGATAAACAAGATATTCCTAGTTAGAAATGATGTTGTTGTTTTGGTCTCTCAGTGAATTTTTAATCTTTAGATTTTATGTTTTATTGTTGCCTTATGTTGCCCTCTAGTGACCTGAGATTAGCTTCTATTAAGACTGAATATCCACTATATCCATAAAAACAAGGTGAAGAAAATAAATAAATCATATATATGAGGAAGTACAGGTATAATAATCTTTCTATCAAATATTCATGCTGAAGTGTTTTTGTGAAAATCTCTATAAATAAATGTGAGTTTGAAGTTTCCACACTTGTGTTGTTTTTCTGTGTCTGGATCCTATTGTTGTATAACTAAGTCTCACATGAGTTTGTTAAAAGGACAATTAAATTAACAGTGTATTTAAAACATATAAGGTATATATTTTTTTAATTGTATTGATTTAGATCAAATATCACTTAAGAGTCAATATTTTTCAGCACTAAAAAACAATATACAGTTATTGTATTAGTCATAGTTTTGATACATTATTTTAATGACTCAGTTAAATAGTAACAAGAAAATTCCACAAAATTCTTGTAAATCCTGTATCCAAATATAATATTATCCCTGCAAAAAAGAATTAACCAACAATATATTTCTTTTATCTAAATACACTTTTATATACAGGTTTTCATTGCTTCTTTAAATGATATAATTTTTCTGTAATTGCTTTCTAAGAAACAAACTTGGTATGTCCAACAATGTTCTCCTAAATTCCAATTTAATTAATTGCATCACAATAATCTAGCCTACACTGCGGGATTTTAAACTATTATTAAAATATACAACATACTTTGAATGTATTTCCTGCCCTTTGAACTGAAACACCATCAGCAGAATAAACAGCGGCTGACCTTGTCCTCTATAAGGAGACCCTACGCTCCACTGAGGCCTGTTGGACTGTTCGGTTGACTCTGACAACTGAGTCCACCTTTTGGTCAGAGGGTGTCACTGCATCAGTTGCTGCAGACTCTTACAATCAGAGCTATAGTGATGTTTAATGTGCGACCTGAGGAAATATTAGTTTCCCTGAATCTAAAGCTAAGCTCTACAGTTTACAGTCTGAGCTGAGTGTATGACGTCTGATTTAATTTTGGATAAAGACCAGTGTGATTTTCCTATTTTTGCATATGTCCTGATAGATTGCCATTCTCATCGCAGCTGAACAGTTGATTTGTTTGCTAGGAAAATCAACAGTGTTCAACACCTACCATGTCAGTATACTTGCCAGAAACGCAGGTCCAGGTCGCAACTTTGTGTTTGAGAAGAGGGAATTGAGTCGTCAACGGTAAGTTTTTATCAAAATGTATATTAATCTCATGTTACTGTGCAAGGATAGTCATTTTTGTGTATCGTGACACGGAATTTTTGTTATTCTAAATCCATGAATATGCATTGATGTTGCATTTTTTCTTTATCAATAAAACAAGCTGATTCCTGTTAACTACGGTTTTGATTTGATTTTAAAAGAAATGTGTGAGCTTTATTTTGTGCAGTGTTTATTAAACTTTTGCTTGAAAAAGACATTTATTTACAATGATATCTAGTAAGAAACACCAGGAACAACACACTGCTCCCTTTGATTCCTTTGGATTAATGGATGGATCTGACATTTGATGGTAACCAGCAGACACGATTTCATGTGTGAAAAAGTGAAGAAAAATAAATTAATAAAGACTGACGAATATTTTGTTGTTGAATAATTATTTTTTTATCAATGAGATCCCTGCTAAAATACTTAACTGTCCACATAATAGTTTAAAATCTAAATGTGGGTTCTGTGTGTTTTTAATTCTTTCATTTTCCTGCAGGTGCAGTGATGGCGTTTAATCAGACGTCGCTTTATGATTCCCTGTGCAACGGTTTCACCTACAACCCAATCATTGTTCCCGCTCTCTACTTCTCGATGTTCCCCATAGCTTTGCTGCTGAACGGTGTAGCAGCCTGGGTGTCTCTGCACCTCAAGTCCACCACCACCTTTGTGGTGTACCTGAAAAACCTTGTCGCTGCCGACGTTATCATGACGTTGATCATCCCGTGGAGTGCTGCGGCTGACTTGCCGCATCTGTCAAATCTATTATTTGCACTGTCATGCCGTTATATCAGCCCCATTTTCTACAGCACAGTGTACACATGTATCGCTTTGTTGGGCTTAATCGGTCTGGACCGTTTCTTCAAGATCGTGACACCTCAAAACAAGTTAGCTCAGAATCTGACTCTTAGCAAAGTGATATCGGGCTCAGTGTGGGTAATACTGTTCGGAGGCACAACTTTACCAACTATCATTTTGAGCAACAAATCAGTGGCAAACTTGACAGAGATCGGCACTTGCATGAAGTTGAAAGGAACGGCTGGAATTGAACTCCATAAGAAGATTGTGATCTACCTGAATGTTTTCTTTTGGCTCGTCAGTGTTGTCATTGCGGTTTGCTACATTTGCATCGCACACAAAGTCATCCAGTCTTTTAAAAACTCTGGGAGTAACAACAACCAGGGAAAGCAAAAGATCAAACTTCGTGTTTTTGTGGTTGTGTTTGTGTTTTTTTTATCGTTCGCACCGTACCACATTTTCAGGATCCCTTTCACTTTTCAACAAGTCCACCAGCATTCGTCCAAAACCGACTGCTCTTACTTAAAGGGCAAGTTCGCCAAAGAACTCACGCTCTGGCTCGCCAACACAAACATCTGCATGGACCCACTTATCTACGTCTTTCTGTGTCGAGAGTTCAAGGACAAGCTGATGTCTATGATGAAGAATGTTTCCACCTCATTTAAAGTAGCTTCAGCAGGCAAAGCAGAGGCTGCTTCGCTTTAGATTCTGACAGACATCATGAAAGTGGTACGTAACTGGACTGAGCTCAGGAGCCACTGCATATTTTGTAGACTCAGATTATTGCTTCAGATATTATTCAACATGTTTGCTGTTTACTTACTATTTACTGACTTCATAATCACTATTTAAATCCATGTTAAAGTTTGCTGTGATGTTTTGCTTCTTGACAGTGTGACTCTTGAAAAGCTTGAAAACCATATGCAGGAAATAAAATGAGGATGAGTGACATATACATTATAGGGTGACATTATGCAATGCCATGCAAAACAAGTATGTATTGTTATGTGTATCTCATAATGAGTTCCTATGTGGTTTGCGCTAACTGCAGAGTGGGTCATGACTTTAATGCAGTTCTGCAGATTTGTAATCTGTATATCTGCTCCTTGTGGCATGTCAATCAGTGTTTACTGTAAAGAATAAAAAGATGTGTGCAACAAGTACCACTTCCGTTTTGATGTAGTGATATATTGTGTTGATAAAGCCTTTTATATGCTATTAACAGTTGTGAAAACAATTAAAGTTATGCTGTAAGTTTTCTCACTGTGGTAAACAAACACGAAAATACACAAACAACGAAGGAATTCGACAGGTGGGGGAGACTTTTTCCTATCATGGACCATTAAAATTTTCATAACATTTGAGGGCCAAACTAAATTAGTGAACATTCAGCAGATATTTGAAAAAATAAGTATAAACAATATAGACAGTGCAAACAATGTCTAAACAGTCTTTACATAATATAGTGTCTAAAAAGAAAAACTCAGAAGCAAACGCTTGTATTCTTTTCAGATTAAGCTACCCTTCAGTATTAGACAATGAAAAATCATACTATCCTCTCTAATGTGATGGCTGTAACTGCTTTACGTTTGATGTCAGATGGTAGTGATGATGATGATGACATCATAAAACCTCAACTTGACTCAAAAAAACTGGACATTTCTTGTCTTTTGGCATTTCTTCAAAATCTTGTGCCATAGGCTAATATGCTCTGTGATGGTTCTTCGAGACTGACTCTTTGGAACAACCGGACAGTGTCTGGTTCAAGCAGCTCCAACGCAGCATCTTTCACAAATTATTTTACTGAATGAGGTTTCAGGTTCTTAACTCGTAGCTAGCTTACCACAACATTTGCTTTCGTAACATCTGTGTCTTTCAGAAAGTGGTCTATTGAAAGATGTCTGTGTGGAACCCAAACTCAGTTGAAGAGCATTAACTTAATCCATGAACATTTGTCCTTATAGCTCATCCAGTTTAGCTTCACGTTTCCAGCTATGATGCTCATAATTGGCCTTTGTCATCACTGTGACCGTGTTCCAACAACGCTGGCTTTTCTTTTATTCCAACAAACAAACATATATTGGTTTGTCTATTACGTTTGGAAATAGACTAACTTTTCTTGACATTTCTTGCCATGATGCCTGTCAGTGTTGACACATATGGAAATGTTTACTGAGATCATGACCTGACAAGCTTATAGCCAGAGTGGGACCACTGCATATTTCATTTTATTGCAAAATATCATTGCTGTCATAATATTGTTTTCGTATTTCTGAATTATGTATTGACTCGTGGGCCTGATCAACTGTCTCATATAGATTCATAGGAATATAGATATTTTGTCAAACCAATAAACAGACCATCTGGTATAAACTGTGATGTAAATTAAAGTAAAATAAGGTTGAAAATGTACAGTCCATTTGGATCCTGCTTAATTTACAGTAAAACATGTTCTTATTAAATAACAACAACAATAACAGTAGCAGTTTCTGGGACTTGTAGTAAACACATGCCTGTCATCTCTCAACTATGTTTGTCCCCATCTGTCATTATCCTTGGCCCAGATATCACACAGGAAATCATGTTGTCTTGTTCTCACAGAGCACTATTTTTATCATGAGAGCACAAACGGGAATAAAACTGGGTGAAAAAAACGAGTGGAAGGCAGTGTTCAGTCACTTATACTGTGCCGTGTGTTGCATTTGGTGATAGTTACAAATTACATGCATGCATAAACAGTACATAAGAATAATGAAAAAAAAATACTGTTGCACAAAGTTGCCTACCCAGTTAAAACCCATTTTATGAGAAGCAGCACAGTACATGGAACCCATATGTCACTCTCAACCACTAAAACCACAGCTGAGCTTCATGTGACATGATGGAAGATAGCGGTGGTGAATAAGCGGCAGGGTGATGGAGGGAGGAGCTGTGGGGGCACAGAAGGTCTTGAGATGTGGGCCGAGAAATGAGTCCATGACTTTCGTGTTCGCCTGTCAACAGCAATTGAGAAGTGACGCAGGCAACAGCGGAGACAGGAGCACTGGCACGGAGCAGAACAAGCTTCTCACCAGACAATTGCAACAGGAAGCGCGGAAGGAAAGGCTCTTTCACCCGGAGGAAGACTGGCAAACTCTTTGGGATTGTGACAAGACAGCCTCACAGTAGCTCCAGAGACCAGCCATTGTAAGAGCATCAAACACACACACATGCATAAAGCGGGCAGGGGAGAGAGAAATGCTGGGAGACACAGAGAGACAGAAACCTCTTTAGTTCAGAGTTAGTGTTTCTTGGTTGATTAAAGAACTGAACCAACCTCCAGGAGTTTTTTTAATTTCGGCTTTTCTTTTGTTTCATTTTCTTCCTGCTGGTCCAAAAGGGGAAATTGGTTAATTCACCTCTTCCCCTTTTTTTTGAAATAGTGTAATTTTTTTCTATTGCTTTAGTCATTCTTCTTCACATGCCCCACAGTGACAGACAATACGGATACAATAAGGAGGTAAGACTCAATTATTGGCTTCTTCTGGGTAAAATACTGGGCACAAAGGATAGGATTTGTGTAACAATGTTTGTAACGGAGCTAATTAACATCACTATGCACAGTAAAACAGACAAAAGTCTGAGAGTACTGTATGTTTTAGTTGCCAGTGCACCTGCTCATTGGCTCAGTGTAGTTCTAAGCTGTTAAGGTTTTCAGTGTAAAGACAGCACACCAGACAGATGTACTGTCAGACGGGAGGAGAATTCTTAATGAACAAACCCAGCAGGTATTGAATTCTGACAGTTGAACTAAAGTGACAGTCTTACCACTGTGAACTGGCTTTGAGGTAGGTCAATTCTGAAATGAACTTTACATGTTCTGAAATGAAGCATTTACAGCATTGGTCACCAGCCTTTTCGAGCCCAAGATCACTTTTTAATTCCAAACTTAAGCCGAGATCTACCATTACATTACATTTCATTAAAGGCTGAATGTACAAGAAATATATATACACAAAGAAGGGCAGTTGTGCAACTTTTTCTATTCAATGCAAAATATTCAAATTAATATCACATATTTACAATGCAAAATATGTAGCTTCTCAGTTCCTACTGTATGTTTTGCATATAGGCTTTGATTTGAATATGTACACAAATATGATTATTTCCCTGTATGAAAGAAGTCTTTTGTACTCAAATAAATACCAGTACTACACAGTATGAATGTGCATCTTCCGCTCTTGCAAATATTTCACAATAATAACCCCTTTTTAAACAAGGGAATGGATTCCATCAAGAGAAACACTGGATTGCTTTTATTTTTGAAAAGGCATACAGAAAGTGTTGCAACCATTTGTTTGTGACATAAATTCATCAGATAAACATTAAAAATCAGGTTAGGAAATGCCGGAGATAAACCTGCAACTCCACCGCCAGTAGCGGACACACAGCGCGTGTTAAAAACAGACAACCGACACACAGCTGATCTGCGGCGCGGCGACAGCCAGTGAGTCCAGAGAGTTCGGGGATCGACAGTGAAGACTGGGAGATCGACCGGTAGATCGCGATCGACGGGTTGGCGACCACTGATTTACAGCATATTAAGAGTTTGTATGATTTCACTTTTTTGTAATTGTTAGATAGAGATACACGATCATTCAGACATAATCGTTACCTGCGCCATGGAGATTATGCATCCATCTGCGTTTGTTTGTTCGTAAGCACGATTACGCAAAAACTATTAAATGGATTACAATGAAACTTAGTGGATGTGTGATGTGGGTCAGAGAAGAACCCACTAAATTTTGGTGCGGTGGATCCGAGATTTGTTAAACTTTCATTAACATTTTCGTTGATTTCTCACATGTGAATGTTTGATTTTATTTGAAAAAAAATCGTACATATTTAGTACATTGGAATCTGTAAGTGAGTGCAAATTGGTGCGAATGTAAATTTAAAAGAAACTGAATCTAGTGTATTTATATGTGATTTCAAAGGGGTGTAGGCTCTTTTCTGGCGCTGTATGGTAACAAATAGAGAAACATCATGTGGCCTTTGCAGTAAGGAGTTTATAAATATAATGGGACTGTTGCCTTGGAAGAGGTATGTACTAGGGGTGCAATTCTTGTTTTATAAATAAGTGAAAAAAAACGTCATTGGAAAACATGCTGATGACTCGGCTATACTCTTTTTGAGGAATTTCTTGGCGATCCAGACAATGTTAACAGCAGACACAGTCTATAAATGTGTAAAGTATGTTGTAAGATCAGCACAGGATGAGTGTTTCTTCTCTTCATAATTCATTTGTATCTACATTTTATTGATTTTTTATGACGCCTCTCTAACCTGTAACCTTCTGTCTGTCTTATCCTTCCAAAGCTCCAACAAGGACTGCAAGATGAACAGCACCCTGTCGAACACCTCCGTCAAATGTGTCCGAGACACCAGCATAACAGCAGTGGTTTTCCCCTGTTTGTACAGCATACTCTTCATAGTTGCTCTGATACTGAATTGCCTGGCTGCATGGATCTTCTTCAGCGTCCCCAGCACCTCAACATTTGTGGTCTTTCTAAAAAATGTGGTAAGACGTGAGGGCTTTAGAAATCTTGCTGTTTTTTTAAAGTGAGAAACATTTTTTTTAAATAAAACTTGTGATCATTTAACAACAGGTGGTAGCTGACCTGCTGATGACTTTGACCATCCCTCTGAGAGTCTTAAGTGACGCGGGCGTGGGCTCCTGGCGTCTGCGCGCCTTCCACTGCCGATACTCTGCGGTTCTCTTCTACATCACCATGTACATCAGCATCCTCCTGCTGGGTCTGATCAGCCTGGACCGCTACCTGAAAATAGTCCGGCCCTTTGGGAAAAGTGCTCTGCAGCGGGTCCGAGTTGGTCAGGTGCTGAGTGCTGCTGTCTGGGTGGTGATGTTATCTTTGGCACTGCCCAACGTTATCCTCAGTGACAAACCACCACGGGTCTCTGGAGGCAAACTGAAGTGCTCGTCCATGAAGAGCGAAGCAGGGCTGATGTGGCATGAAGGATTCAACTACTTCTGTCAGGTAATTGCAAGGAGCTAATAATCTTTGTTCTTCTTCACTGTTTCCAGACTAGGCAAAGTTATGCTATATAGTCATATCTAAATTTCTACTGTACAGACATGAGAGTTGTCTCAATCTTCTCATCTACAGTGCCTTGCATAAGTATTCACCCCCCTTGGACTTTTTCCCATTATGTACTGTTACTAACTGGAATTCAAATAGACTTAAATAAACTTTTTCCCGTTTGATCAACAAAACATGCATAGTACTTTGGAGGTGCAAAATAAATTTTATTGTGACACAAACAATAATGAGAACAAAAAAGTTGACATCTGTTGGGTGCATAAGTATTCACCCCCCTGTGTCAATACTTGGTAGAACCCCCTTTCGCTGCAATTACAGCTGCAAGTCTTTTGGGGTATGTCTCTACCAGCTTTGCACATCTAGAGATGGAAAGGTTTGTCCATTCTTCTTGGCAAAAAAGATGAAGCTCAGTCAGATTGGATGGAGACCGTCTGTGAACCGCAATCTTCAAGTCTTGCCATAGATTCTCTATTGGATTGAGGTCTGGGCTTTGACTGGGCCATTTTAAGACATTAACATTCTTTAATCCAAACCATTCCTTTGTAGCTCTGGCTGTATGTTTAGGGTCATTGTCCTGCTGGAAGATGAACCTCCGCCCCAGTCTCAAGTCTTTTGCAGACTGCATCAGATTTTCTTCAAGGATTTCCCTGTATTTGGCTCCATCCATCTTTCCCTCTATTCTGACCAGTTTCCCTGTACCTGCTGAATAGAAGCATCCCCACAGCATGATGCTACCACCACCATATTTCACTGTTGGGATGGTGTGCTCAGGGTGATGGGCAGTGTTGGGTTTTCGCCACACATAGCGTTTTGCATTGAGGCCAAAAAGTTCAATTTTGGTCTCATCTGACCAGAGCACCTTCTTCCACATGTTTGCTGTGTCTCCCACATGGCTTCTGGCAAACTCCAAACGGGATTTTTTATGGATCCCTTTCAACAATGGCTTTCTTCTTGCCACTCTTCCATAAAGGCCAGATTTGTGGAGTAGACGACTAATAGTTGTCCTGTGGACAGATTCTCCCACCTCAGCTGTGGATCTCTGCAACTCCTCCAGAGTAACCATGGGCCTCCTGGTTGCTTCTCTGATTAATTTTCTCCTTGTCCGACTCTTCAGTTTGGGTGGACGGCCTCCTCTTGGTAGGTTTGCGGTTGTGCCATATTCTTTCCATTTTCTTATGATGGATTTTATGGTGCTCAGAGAGATGTTCAAAGCTCTGGATATTTTTTTATAACCTAACCCTGCTTCATATTTCTCCACAACTTTATCCCTGACCTGTTTGGTGAGCTCCTTGGTCTTCATGATGCTGTTTGTTCAGTAATGATCTCCAACAAACTCTGAGTCCGTCACAGAACAGGTGTATTTATACTGAGATTAAATTGCAGACAGGTGGACCCTATTTACTAATTATGTGACTTGCAAATGTGACTTGTGAATGCAATTGGTCGCACCAGATCTTTGTTAGGGGTTTCACAGTAAAGGGGGTGAATACATATGCACTCAACACTTTTCAGATTTTTATTTGTAAATAATTGTGAAATCCATGTAATATTTCCCCCCACTTCCAAATGATGCACTATTTTGTGTTGGTCCATTACATAAACTCACGATGAAATAAATTTTAATCTGTGGTTATACCATGACAAAATGTAGAAAAGTCCAAAGGGGGTGAATACTTATGCAAGGCACTGTAACTCCCATCAAGGAAGTGAATAAGCATATTATGAAAATGTTTGACTATTGCTTCAATATATTTGCACAAATGGTCACAAATTAAACACTGCCTTGCCTGACGTTTGTTTGTTGTATATTTGCAGGTGGTTTTTTGGGGTACTCTGGCCTTGATGGTGTTTTGCTACACATTCATCAGCAAGAAGGTTTATGAGTCATACAAAGCCTCAAAGAGCAGATGTCACGCAGCCAGACGCAGAACCAAAGCAAAAGTCTTTGTGGTGGTGGGGGTGTTTTTCATCTGCTTCGCCCCCTTCCACTTCGCCCGTGTTCCCTACACTCTGACCCAAACCCGCGACTTGATGACTCACTGCCAAGCACTCTACATTGCCAAGGAAACCACCTTGTGGCTGTCAGCCACGAATGTATGTCTGGATCCGCTTATTTATGTGTTCCTGTGCAAGGTATTTAGGAAAAGACTGACCGCTACACTCTGTCGTAAGCCGTTCAACAAAGGTGCCACGGAATCTCCAACAGCAACATCAACTCAGCTGGAAATGTCACAGCTGGCCAACAATAACAAAGTGTCAAGTAATGGGATGTCACAGTAAAACAATGGACAGTGGACAATGGAACACAACTGTTATGGTCTAGGCAAGATGGGACTTGTGTTACTATACTTGTAAATAGCAATTTATCTTGAAAAAAAAGGTTGTATAAATTTAACGCAATGTGACCAAAATCTGTTAAATTTAAAAACTGTGGGAAGTCGGGCAGTCGATGATGAAGTTTCATTCCAATAATGACTGTTTTTAATACTGTGCTAACCAAGCACTTCTGCCACTTGTTTGCTAAGTCATTTCCTTAATTGTGCTTATTGTCATTTTCCACTTCCTACTCTCTAATCTTGCTCAAACTGCACTTTCCCCTCACAGAACTTTGGCCAAAGGGTGAACATGTTGACAGCTCATATTCCCTAATGATTATACAGCAAGCAAAATGTGACCAGGCACTGAATGATAACAAGATGAGCAGAAAAGACTGCAATAGATGATGCTTACAGCTGTAGGCTGACCTTCTGTCCAATAAATACATATATAACTATACTAATAATAAAATAATATTTTTCATACTACAATTACATGGTGTCCACTCTTTATACTGATAATCTCAATATTGATTATAACAGAGTAACAGGTCAAAGCAATAAATAGGCCAAATGTTGTAAGAGTAGGCCACAAAAAATATAGCCCCAATTACAATAGGTACATGTTGTTTGAAATTAGATTAAGAGAGTTAAGGTTTCTCAAACTTGAGATGGCTCACAAACAGGTGGTGAAATGTTATTTTGTGTGGCTGTAAAATTATTGTATGCATACCAAAGTTTTAAATTTAGAGCTATTTGTAGTGACTTCCCTTATATGATTCACTCACTAAATAACTATGCTTCTTTTTTGAGCAGATGACCAACAGGAAATACAGTCATTGCTCTGCAAAACTAACAAGGCCCATACAAAAAGCACCCATACAAAAAAATAAGTAGTACATAGATTAAATCATTTGACGATATTGCCGTCGTGTCTGATTAATTTCTGAATTAAATAAGACGAGAGAAAATATATAGAACTGGAATAAATTGACTTTTTCCGACACTGCATCACCTGAAGATGGGTCACGCCATTCACAGACTGGTTCTGCAGGATTAATGTCACCTCCCACCCGATTTACAATCATGTCTGCATGTGGCTCTGATTAATGTAATAATGAAATATGGTCTTCCTCCAACCCACCCACTGTCAGCTACAACAGAGGCTGATGTTTGGGCAGGAAATTAATGAGCTACAGAGCAGTTGGAGCAGAGACTGCAGCCAGGGGAGGGACCGTTCGTCGCCCTCAGATTAAATCCCCTGACAGATGACCCTGCAGTATTGAATTATGAGAAATTCTAAATGACATTCATGGAAATTAAATAAACCGAGGAGATAGCGTTGCTTAGCAGTATGCATGGACACAGGTTGGGGACAGAACAGAGGCAGATTAATAGGGTGCAGGTAGAAGGCAGGGGCTGACAGTTTCACGTTGGATGCGTGTGGAGGACTTGATGAAACACAGTGGTACAGCTTACGTGTCAGAGAAGCCTGTCAAGTCTACATGTCAGTGATGCCAATCAGCAGAGGTTTATGAACTGTTTTATGCCGAGACGCCGCAGAGAGGTGGCTTTTGGGCGGCTTATTAGAGCTGTAGACTTAAGCTGTAGGTCAAAAGAGCCATTTTGACACATAGTTTAAATTTTCAATTTTTCACTGAGTGAAACTAGTATAAGCATGAGGCGATTGTATGCCTCCACCAACCAGTCACGTCGCAGCTTACATTCATATCTGTCCAGACCCACGTTATATATGCAATGATGACCTTGAAGGAATTTAATAAAATATGTAAGGGTTATTTTTTTTATATTTTCTTGGCAAAATGAAAGCTGTCACTATGTTGAAAGGTATGAATCCAAGCTTACAATGTTTTATCCCAAAAAAATGTCAACACATAATTTTATCCTAGAAGATATCAGTTCGAAAAAAAATATTCTTATTATTAATATAAGCTTATGAGTTCTCGGGACTGTCACAGGAACCTTGACATTTGACCACCAAATTCTAATCACCTCATATTTGAGTCCAAGTGGACATTGGTGATCAACCCCTCGAACTAATGTGAATGACATTGAATTTTGAATAACCAAAATCAAATGATACATTAGAGTCTAAGTGAATTTTGTACCAAATTTGAAAAAAAAAAAACATTTCCTTAGATATTTCTTTCACAAGAAGGGGATGTACAGACAGGCAGACAAAACACTATGCCTTTGGCCATGGCTGTTGGCTGGCACGGAGGTATGAAACTGAACCTCACTCTCATTTAGCTGGAAAGCAGAGTGTATATTCGATAAACACAAATTTACAACATTCGTGTAACCTTAACCCACAAACGGACCTGGAACTCAGCGACATGCAAGATCAAAGGTTTTGCAGACCACAGTTGGAGCGTGCTCAGACACTGCTGAAAATATTTGCTTATTACCGTTGACAACAGGGCAAGGACAACTGCAACACCAAACCATAACAGGGTGTCATACAAAAGTAAAGCTTTGAAGTTAAGTTTAGTGATAATTGTTGGAGAATGACCAGTATTGTTATGTAGAAAATGTTCCGTGTCCTGAAAACATAGATGAGCGGGGACAGTGACAAAACAAGTATTGAAAAAAAAAAAGAGGTATTTTTGTGGGCGTCGATCTTTTCAAAGTGAAAGTAAAAACCTAATGCTGTCAAAGAACCACTGTCATGCAACAGTAATGTCGAGGTCATTACGATTACTTAAATGTCAACACCTCTAAAAAGCTAATTTAGTTTATTTATCCTATTTAACCCCCGAGAAATAGAGCGTAACAGTGACTGCCCACTTTTTGAACAGCTCTGGTTTCACAAGCAATTGTTCACACCTTTTCAAGCCCGGAACCAGACCGACCAGCCACAAGATGAAAGAATTAGAAAATGGAAAAAGACAAAGGTACAAGACTGAGGATATAATTACATAAGAGTGAAGGAACAACTCATCCCACAAACCATTGTGTCTTCCAGTGGCTTCTTCTTGAATTAGACCTTGTTGTGGTGATTTTCTACCTCTTATTCCATCGTAGCCAGCAAGTTTTTCGCGGTTGCAGACACGCTAACACCTAGCTCCGCCAATCAGCGATGTCGCTATTACACCTGAGGATTGTGGGTAGTGTAGTATTTGGCTTTGACACCGCGAATAGAACAGGTTTGTCTGAAAACGCAGTTGATATAATGTGGACTTGTGAATAAAACATCGTTTAACAGCCTCGTAGCTTAGATGCTTAGAGAAATATGACTGATAATTAAAATCTCTATTCAGAAATTGAATTTGGATTTTTACTTCAAGTATGAACATCCCTCCAAACCGGAATAACTCGCGTTGAACTCAAACGTCCCATTCTGTCGGCATCACCTGAACGCAGCACAGCGCCACGTGACACCGCTGTCGGGTCACATGATCGATTCCCTCCCTCTAAACTTGTTTTTTTCCCCCTCCACTGCTCCCAATCAAACGAACATGGCGGACAGCGAGGAGCGGCGGAGCCTGCTGGGAGAGGAGGGGGATGAGGGCTCTCCCTCCGGCGGGCAGGCTGACAGGGGCCCCGGCAGAGCGCTGCCCGCGATCTGTGACCCCGCTCACCTCCTGCACCGGGTGGTCGTCCTGGGGTTCATGTGCTTCCTGGGATTCGGTGAGAGCAGATTACAGCCCTGACTTCCCCTCAGCTCCTCCTTTTAATGTGCAGCAGGTTTATTTCAATAAGTTACAAATGGCCTTTAAAGAAACGTTGTGTTAGATTCCCCCCCTCCTCCTCATGTCACGTTACAGACATGTTGTGTTATGTCTGTTGTTGTGTTGCAGGAAGCTACTTCTGTTATGACAACCCTGCTGCTCTTCAAACTCAAGTCCTTCAGGTAGTTCAACCTTTTCATTTACACCAGGACATGACCATGAATACAGAAACTCATAGTAATGGCTGGTTGACACAAAGTGACCAGTTCTTTTATTTCACATGAAACACAGATCAGACGAGGGCTGGGCTATAAAACAATAATAATCACACTATTATTTCCCCCCACAAGTAATATAAGGAAAGTTCAGTTTATATCGACATCCTTCAGGTGTAATAGAGAGTTGGTTTTAATGTTCTATCATATAGATAACAAAACCTTGACTTGAGTCTTTGAAATCGAAAGTAAACTAAAATTACCTACTGATGTGAAAAGTTTCATCTTGACAACTTTTAGTCTCCTTTAAATCAAAGTTCAACATGTACTTTTATCGTTCCGCATTCCCTGATGTTGCCTACTTCTAGTTTTTATTATTGGGAGCTCATATTCATTTTTAGGTGTTTTTACTTGTGTTTTTTAATGGTGAAGTGCTTTGTAACTATGATTTGAGAAGTGTTTCATAAAACAGAAATTGTTATTACTACTGTTAATATTATTATTGTTGTTGTTATTAGTATTATCTATATGGGCCAGACCTAGATAAGACATCTGTATTCAGGAAAGTATCATTACAGTTTGTCTCATAAACCGACCAGTACAGCCATATTACCACACTCAACTCGAGGATTTCAGTTCACAGACTAACCTGAGTTTCACATCTACATTTTACTGGTAAAAACTGCTGAAGTCATCATTGACACTCTGACATGTTTCCTCCTTGACTGGACCAGGATCTGAATCTCAACACTGCAGAGTTCATGCAGCTGTATGCCTGGTACTCCTGGCCCAACGTGGTCCTCTGCTTCTTCGGGGGCTTCCTGCTCGACAGGGTCTTCGGCATCAGGTACAAACAGGTGTTGCGTCTGTGTTGAGCTCAGGAGGTATAAAACACCAGAAGTGAAAGTGAAAGGATGGAGTATTTTTTTTATGCTTATCATCTTGGTCCGTTTCATCTTTGTTTTGTTTTTCACAGGCTGGGAACCATCATCTTTTCCCTCTTTGTCTGTGTTGGACAGGTACTTTTACTCTGAGATCTAAAGATAAAATATAATAACCAATATTTATTAATTTCAAATTATCTATTTCTGTAGGGATGAAAGCATACATATATTGGATGACATGTAATTGTTTTCTTTTCCCACTTCTACAAAGGTAATATTTGCTACTGGAGCTTTGCTGAACCGTTACTGGCTGATGGAATGTGGACGTTTTGTATTTGGGTAAAAAAATAACTAATTTTGCCACACATTCTTTCACAATCTCACTAGTTAACCTGACCCTGCATTGACTGTTTAAATCTGAGCCCAGTGTCTTTCTACTTAGTCACAGACTTTCAACGCTGTCAGTCTGAGGCTCATGTTGCACCTGGGCTCTCACGTAACTCACACCGCTCTCCCTCCCTGTTTTTCTTCTGCTGGGTAGTATCGGTGGAGAGTCCTTGGCTGTGGCCCAGAACACATACGCAGTCAACTGGTTCAAAGGGAAGGAGCTTAACCTGGTGTTCGGCCTTCAGCTGAGCATGGCTCGACTGGTAAGGATGCTGCCAATGGAACGTGCTTTCCCCCCAAAAATGTTTTTTCTAGGCTGTAACCATGGTGAATTAACCTGCTTTAAAACATACAGCCCATGTTATTGATACAGTGAATTTTAAATCCGTTCACTTCACTCTCCTCTCGTCTCAAGGGCAGCACAGTGAACATGAACATTATGGGCTGGGTGTACAACAGAGTCGCAGACCTTGTGGGCTCTCCTGGATACACCGCACTGGGCGGTTCACTCATGATAGGTAAATATTAGTATGCTCTAGCTGGGACTGGGGGAGTGTTGAACATCGAGACTCAGCTTTTCCTCTGTCTGTGCTGAAGATATTAGATCCTGTCTCTGTTACTAATGACCTCAGATTACGCAGTAAACAGAGGCAAAGAGAATGAAGAAGTAAAAGTGCTGCTGGCTGCTACAGATGAGTCACAGGAGTTAGGAGAAGTGTCAATTCTCGTAATTGTCTTCATCTGCTTCTGAACTGAGCTAAAAGTGCTTCCACCGTGCATTCTGTTTTTTTTCTGTATAATCTCTCTCCACTTCTACTGTAAATTTAAGTGTAATCTGATCTGAATTCATACGAACTACAGAATCCAACGGCAGTCATCATGTATCCCAGTTTGAATTCTGGATAACCTTTTTGCCAATATCTGACTGAAACCTACATTTCCTTGTCTCCTCCATTTGTATTTATGTCTGTTTCTGTCCTTAGCTGGTGTAACCTGCCTGTTTTCACTGGGCTGTGCCCTGGTGTTGGGGTTCCTGGACAGAAGAGCAGAGAGGATACTCAACAAGGAACAAGGCAAAACAGGTAATGTATTCTTTGATTGTCTGCTCTCTTTTTTTTTTTACTTCCTCTTCAACCTTTGTTAAAACCTGGAACATCTTTGTCAGACAAGCCACTGTTTGTCGTTTACAGTTGTTGAAGTCAAATAATAGCCTCAAGCTAATCTGTGTGTCTTGAACATCAGGTGAGGTGATCCAGCTGACAGACGTGAAAGATTTCCCCTTCCCCCTGTGGCTCATCTTCCTCATTTGTGTGTGCTACTACGTCGCTATTTTCCCCTTTATTGGACTTGGACAGTGAGTACTGTATCAGTGGCATATCTCTAACACAGACATTAGTCACCACCTTAGACACGTCCATGTTTTTTCCAAATCACGTCTAAACAATTGAATTTTCCAGAGCTGAACACTGATCAAGGTCTAGTTCATTCAAAAGAGATCGAGAGAAATGGAATTGAACCTCAGCTAAATATCAAGTGTCTGAATACTTATGTCAGTATATTTCAGTTTCAACTTTTTAATGAATTTGAAAATGCTTTCTTAAATTATGGTTGAACCTTTTCCTTCTGTTGAGAAGAGATTGAGGAAGGAGACATTTTTGTTGTGTCCTCAGTGCATCTTTGGTGCCTTGACACCTGCAGTCAGAACTGTCCACTTGTAATTGGACCACCCGGGATGGATGTTATTTCGAGGTCTAAACGGGATTTGAAAAGATAAAACCGACAAATCATCATATCTATTGTTGTGACCATTGACACTAATTACCAACAGGATTTCCTTATTTATTCCAAACAGAACTTTAATACATCAGATTAAAGGAAAAGATAATATGCTACTATTATGGTGTTTAATTTAATTCAGTAACTACAAATGTGCTTTTGTGCCTGTATATTGTGCCTATATATATATTTGCAATGCCACATCCATCTGGTGATTTAAAAAAATATTCAAAACTAATTTTTTGTAATACTGCAAATGACTTGACCCAATGCAATCTGTCCAAAATCACTCCCACTTCAGTGCACCTCCATGTCTTCGTCTTTGTCCCCTTAAATATGTAAAGTGTCCTTGGGTCTCTTGAAAGGCGCTATAGAAATTTAAGTTATTATTATAATAATGTGTATCATGATTATCAGCTCCTAAACAAGATGGAATTTTTTTTGTGGAATGAATAAATTGGGATTAGTTTAATGCTAATGTCTAAGGAAAGATTTATCAGTGCAACCTCTCAATGTTGCGATGTCGTCAGCCCACAAAGAGAGTGACAGAGGGAAATCAGACATGGAAAGAGGTTTGACAAATGGGTTTTCAGTGAAAGGAACCAATTGAAATTATCACAGCCTGTATTTCCTCCACTGATAGGCACACTCAAATCACTTAGCAACTGACATGTTTTTCTTCCACAGAGGGTCAGTGCTTACAGAGCAAATAGTTGTTATGCAAATGTGGCAGAAAACTATGTATGTGAGACAGAGCGAGAGAGAGAGAGAGAGAGAGCTAGTGGTGCACTTGTTTGATTTCTGTTCCCTTTGAGGTCACATCAACATAAAGTCTTAACATCCCACTGCACCGTGAGCCCACCATCTCATTTTCTTTGTTTACAGGGTGTTCTTCATTGAAAAATACAACTTCTCCCCGGCTGAAGCCAGAGCTGTCAACAGGTAAATCGGATCAGGTGTAATAGGCCCCGGAGACCTTAAGGCACTAACACTATTATAGTCTGCTCTTGCTGACGTATTCTGAATTTCCTCTGTGGGGTACATTTTGATACTTCCTGTGGAGCAAATTACATTATCCGGTGCAACATTAGAATTTTGCGAGCTGAGAAATCTTCAAGCACCTGAAGCTGGGAACAAAATAAAAGAAATGACTCAGCATCATGTTTGTAAAGACAGATTTTTGCAAAGGGTTTGTTTCCAGGTTACTGTCATTAGACTCAAACTTGCAGAATCACACGCAGATTGTTCTGGAGTCTAGTTACAAAGATCAATCGTCAGTATGACAGTATGAGCTCAGTCTCTCAAGTAGCTCTGTGTGTATATATATACGTCTTCAGCATCAGTGCAGTGGATGTACTGTTCATTACTCCCTTCATTCCATTCTCTGTCTTTCTCAGTATTGTGTACATCATCTCAGCCCCTGCATCTCCAATTCTGGGCTTCATGGTTGATAAGATTGGGAAGAATGTGATCTGGGTAATAACTGCCGTGGCCGCCACACTCGCCGCTCACATGATGCTGGCCTTCACCTTCTGGAACCCATGGATCGCCATGGTAATGTCCCTGGAATTGAAACATTAATTTTGTTAATTCATGAACAATGGTAAGATGGATTTAAGGAATTAATTGTGATGTTAGCAAATACTAGTATGTACTGAGATTCTGGGTATGTAAGGTTTATTGTGTACAAGGTGGATGGAGGAATCGCAGTCATTGAGGATAGTTGAAGGTCCTTTAGGCTCCGTATTTATTCAAAATTATTGCAGAATTTTTGGCCTTGTGGTTACAAATGCTTTGATTTTTTTTCTCTACAGAAACCTTAGTGTAACCTCCAGTCTTAGTTGGTAGTGATAGTAGAAGGTTACACATTCTTTTTTTGCTGCAAGCCCCTGAAGACTGAACAAACAAACATGTTTCTCTAAAGCATTTAATCCTCACAACTAAATAAACTACAGTCAACCTTTTATCTATGATTTATTAACAGTTAAATGTTTGGTTAATCTGCTTCATCTGAACTCTGTGTGTGGTTTGATCAGATATTTTGGCTTAAGCTAAATCCTGATTAGCGCACAGAAGTACGTGTCATAACCTTTTTTTTCTGATTAAACTCTGCCCACTTCAAACCAGTGACAGGAAATCTCAAATGTTGAATAACCAAATCAGTTGAAAATACAATGATGAAGAAATATAACATAAGACACCAGAAACCTCTGTCTCTTCAAATCAATAGCACGACATCATCATCTATTTCTTAAAGCATTTTTTCATACAGTATATCAAGTTGCGTTACATCTCACCAAGGGATTCTGTGCAGAGCCATGTAAAGTAACGTGAGAGCATGTGTTTGCTTCCTTGTGTTCCAGTCCCTGCTGGGTGTCTCCTACTCTTTACTGGCCTGTGCACTGTGGCCCATGGTGGCCTTTGTGGTGCCCGAGCATCAGCTGGGGACGGCCTATGGCTTGTATGTACCCTCGTTGACCCCCATACTATACAGTATACTCTGCTTGTGTGGATGGTCCACCAACACATAGCACATTGCTGTTTTTGTTTATTTTTTAATCGACATTGGTTTGTCTTCTGCCTTTCTTCCTCCATGAACCAGCATGCAGTCGATCCAGAACCTGGGACTCGCTCTCATTGCCATGGCAGCAGGAGCCATCCTGGACACCAAAGGATACCTGGTTTTGGAAGTGTTTTTCTGCGCCTGTATTTGCTGTCAGTATTTTCCTCTGGCTTTGTGTGTGCTTGTGAGAGAAGAGTCTTTCAAACTCCTGTTAGACACTTGACAGTGACATGTGAGTGATTCTACACTTTGTTTTTCTGGCTCGCTTTCTTGCAGTGGCCCTGATGGCAGGCGTTATGCTGTACTTTGTGGATTATCTCAGAGGTAAGAGAAGACTCTTTCACGTTTTTACACTTCCCTCAGTCCTTTGCCATATTCTCTCAGATTTTTATTACCTCAGTCTACCCCTCTTCTTTATTTTCTCACGAGGCATCCTTCCCTTTCCTTTGTCACTGTTAAACAAACACCACTTCCCTTTTTTTTCTGCAGGAGGAGGTTTGAACCAATCGGCTGCAGCCAGAGCCAAACTTCAGAAAGAGGCCACTTCAGACGCAGAGTGAGTAACTTTGACCCTTCACCTTCAGCCACTGCTATTCCAGCCACTTACTCAACAATTAGACAAGCATCTCAGAAACATAATGAACCACCCACTCATGTAATCAAGTGCCACCGGCATATTTTGTTCAGGAACACTTGCAGGAGCTCCTGTGCTGATTCACTGAACGCGTCCTCAGCTGAACCTGCTGCAGTCAATTTAGTCCAAATCTAGAGAAACTAGTATAGATATATAGATATTTGTTCAATTCCGTGCTACTCTGAGTTAACAGTGAGATGAAATAAATTATTTCAGATTTTTGTAAATGGCTTTCGGTATATAGTAGTTGCTGTCAATGTCATTGTTTTCATCGAACCGTGTTTTTATGGATTTGTTCTTTGGTCCCATCATCTAAACCTCCTTCCAACCACATGACTCACACGCAGCATCATGTGACTGTGTCGACAACTCTTAGTTTTAATAGTTAAAAAGGTTAAGATGTTTTACTACGTTCAGGTGATGTGTCATGTTATCACTGATATGTTGGTAGATATGAGTTTTTATTTGGTTTGTATTAAAGGAAACCTGGTGGCCTACTGATTACCCACCTTGTGTTATCAGTGCTACTGTAAAAAGGAAAAAGAGCTTAATTTTGTGACTTAAAACTTTCCGTGCTGCGTTTGTGGCAAAGCCCCTTTTCATGAACAGCAGAACAACAAGACTTACTGTACCGCAATGTGCAGGAAATGGCTCCTGCGTTGGCTAACCTGGTGGGCACATTTATGTAGGTCACAGCTTTCACATTCATATATACTTAAAGGGCTGGTTTCGCGACAACAACTGACTACCTGTGTTCGGTTTTAAGTCTGTGGGACATACTGAATAATCAAACCATACTTCTGTTTCTGTCTCTCTGTGTATCTACTCTTTAATACAGCTTACATTATATTATATCTGACTGACTAATATTTTCCGCTCTGTGCTGTCATTGTTTTTTTGCAGATGATGATGATGATGATGATGATGATGATGATGATGATGATGATGATGAGGGGAACACACATGGTCCTGGGCTTTGGAGCAAGGGAATGCACTGTCCACCCCAAAGCTGTCAATCATCTGCCACGGGGGCAGGGCTGTGCTACTGACTCCGCCCAGTGCTGTCATCTGTGGCTCTTCCCACCAGAACTGACCCTGGCTATTACATAATCGTGTATTAATAGCTGATATCATCCAGATAAGGACAAATTGCAAATCTTCCTTTGGACACGGTCACTCCTCTCACCTTTTTGTCTACCTCTCACTCATCACTGACTCCTGGGTGTGTGAGTTAAGACGCTTGAAATGTTTTTTTAAAAACATTTAAATTGATCAGCGGAAGATGAGACTCATGTCCTGTGGATAGGTATCGATAACCCTGACTTTATCAAATGCTAATGCCACTCATAATATAGGGTTCCTATATTAATTCAAGTGTTTTATATGTATATATGTGAAATGGTTTTTTTAAAAGGTTTTTTTATAGTTCTTTTTAAAAGTGGTTTTGAGCAGAACTCTGTTACTTTCCTTATTACAGATAATTCATTTATGTGTATAGCATCTGTCAGCGTTAACAGTAACCCAAACAAAGTTTTTCTTACTGGACCCTGAGTTCATATTTGGTTTTAATCATATGCGTCATTTACTTTTTATGGTGGACAATCTCGAAAAGAGCTTCAATCTTTCGTCTTTGCACTTGTACTTTTTATTTCCTAATTTCTTAATCTGCTCTGTTCTGGTTTTAGAAATTCATAAAAGTTTATTTTCTGTCGTATAATCAAATGGAACACTACTCTAATGATGAGAAAGATGAGATAAAAAAGACAAACTTTTCAGTGCAACTACTCCTGTAAAGATATGCACATTTTAAACAGTTTTATTATGCGATCTGATAAAGTAACAGTTGGGCGTATGACTAATGTTTCGGAGAATATGTTCTGCTCATTTATCAAGCTCAGGTAATTAATTTTGTCGTAAGCACTGTCCCAAGGTTTTGCTTGCTTCATCTGGACAGTGCAACAAAGCACTCGTGCACTCTGCTGAACTGTCAGCGTGTCAGGGTGGTAGAATGACATTTGTCTGCATGTGTCGTCATCAGACTGTGGATGATTAACATTCACTACCTCAGTCGGTCAAATGAGTCCCAGTCAAATTCTGAACAAAACAGTCAACACATGTAAGACGACGCTCAGTAGCAATTAGATTAAATGACAACTGTGTCACTTCCAAAACCATCCTGATCTTTTCACCAGTCTCTCATTTGCACTATGGTGTTATAAAAGTTTAGTCTTTGTTTAATGGAGAAAATAAGTGTTACCTGTTGCTGATCTACACACAAGAGGTTATATGAGAGATTAAAGAAGATATATTGTACAATCAAAGGATGGCTATGACTTAAAACAAGTCTTTGTTGTTTAAAAACAAATCCCATTTGATAAAACATGACTTATGGAACAACTGCATTTGATTAAAGACACATTTTGAAAGATTTTGCTGTTTTTGTACAACTTTGTCTCTGCGCTACTTTTTTTTTTTACCTCACCATATACTGTAATAACTTGTGTTCTCGCCCTTTAGCGGCAGCCAGTAGGTGATTAATGCTGCCTGCAATATTTACATAATTGTTCTCCTGTTGGGTGCGGAGATGATAAAGATGGCCACGTTATTATTGGTGCAGGATTAAAAGACGGCCCAGTAAGCTGACAGAGGGGGGGCTTGCTAGATTAGCACCCATGTCTGCTTTTGGCCCACGCAACCGCTACCTGTCCAGACTGGGAGCTCAGGTATGCACACATTGACACACACACACACACACTACACGTAGGACACAATTCAAACACAAATCCATTTATTATGTAGTTCAGCCTCTAATCTTGACACTGGCGATACATTTGTTTTTTTCTAAGAAGACACGGAGGACTGGTTCTGCTGCAGCACCACAAATTAAACACGAGTGACTCTAAAACTGAGGTCTCCTTTTCCTCTTTAGTCAAACTTGTATTTTGTCCTTTGCTCGCAGCTCCCAGATCCCCGCTCTACCCATCTGTCTTCACTGGCCCACAGGAGTGTTCTGAAATGATGCCCTTCATTCATCTGCCTGCTCCCCCTGCACTGTAGCTCTGCGGCTCCAGACAAGTATGCACTAAAAAAAGAGGATGCTTACAAAATGTCCTTTTTTCATGTTTTTCATGTTTTCATGTGTTTTTTGCTTTAATTATTATCTCCACAGAGATTATTCTTGAACCTATCTAGACTATTTCACTCTGCAGTTTGTTTTTTGAGCCAAGGAAATTGTCATAAAATGATGCTGCTGCTTTATGGTGCCATGGATGCTGTTTTTTAGGGTCTGTTTTAGAGACTTCAAACGACAGAGGGCAGTAATTCCCACAAATGCTTTAATATCACTCCTGGCTACAGTATCCCTGCTTTTAAATAACAACATTTAGCAATCTCAGCATTTGCTGTTATGTCCTAAGGTGTGCTGTTCTTCCAGGTTTTATAGGTTACATTAAGTTAGTAGAATAGATTAAAGTGTACAAAAAAAGGATGCCTCACAAGTCAGGGACTTCTGTCACCTGTTGAATGTTTCCAGTTACATATCTTTTATACTTAACATCAACATAATAAATTGAGTTATTAAACACAGCTTAGACGGTGTTGGCATTGTCCTTATTATTATTATAAATATCAATGTCCACTACTTATGATAAAAGTCACTGTTTGGCCTGAGTCCTGTGATGGATGCTGTCTACCCTCCGGACCTGTTTCTGCTGCCCACATCCACCACACACACCCCGGGCTGCACCCTCTTCTTCCTCCGGCACAGCCAGGCCCGCAGCTTCTGCCGGCGCCGGTAGGAGCCCCAGAAGTAGAGGAGGGGGTTTGCGCAGCAGTTGAAACTGACCACCGGTTTCCAGACTTTATAGGAGATCATGACCACGTTAAGCAGCTGGCAGTCCGCGGGCATGTACACCCTCACGAACAGGTACACGGTGCGCGTAACGTGGTATGGCACGAAACACACCACAAACACGAGCAGCACGAGCAAGACGGTGGACAGAGACTTGTTGCGCATGAGAGCCGTGCTGGTGTTGGAGATGGTGCCAGCGGCCCTGCAGTAAAGCGCCTTCATCATGGAGCAGTAACAAGTGACAACGACGAGGAACGGGATGAGAAACCCCACTATGGCTAAGAACAGCCCATAGGGAAAGTAAACGCCAAATTGCTTCGGGTTAGTCATTTCAAAGCACACGGTCATGTTGTTGATCACCCCCGTGTGCGCAAAGACCAGCGTGGGCAAGATCTCCGCCGTGGCCAGGACCCAAACCGAGCCTGACGCAAAGAGGGCGAGCCGCTTGGTCCTGAGGCGCACGGCGGCCATGGGGAAGCACACGCCGAGGAACCGGTGCACGCTGACGCCGGCGAGGAACATCATGCTGCAGTGGAGGTTGACGAAAAAGAAGAAGCGGACCGTCTTGCAGAGGACGTCGCCGAAGGGCCACATGTCCCCGCGGGCGTTGCTGATGATGAGAGGGGGCAAGGACAGCACGTAGAGGAGGTCCGCCACGGCCAGGTTGGTCATGTAGATGACCGTGCTGCTCCAGGAACGCGTCCGGCAACACACGCACCACAGCAGGGCGCCGTTCAGAGTCAGGCCCAGCACGAACACCAGGCTGTAGGAGAGGGGGAGAAGGATCCTCTTGTAGTAGCTGTTCACCGGACAGAGGTGGAAGTCCTCCATTCAAAAGGTCAACTTGGGTTACTTTTGGAGAACCAGTCCAAACCTTCGTCACCTGATAAATGGATACGTCCTCCTGCCCCTCACCTATTACTACAGTGTGTGACGTGTGCAAATACCAAATGCAGGTGTTTGTTCAACTTGTGAGTTCCCCACCCCCCCTTGTTCCCAGCACACACCTGTCTAATCTAAAACCATTACAGCGCCATATCTGGGCCATGAGCAAATAGATTGGCACACAGTGGAGCGTTTGAAAAAGCCTGACATAATAGGCTGAGATACTGTAGCATGCGATTGCGCTTTCCCCCAGAGAGACATAATTAATGCTGCTATTGCCAAGTTAAATGACACACCGCACACGCGCGCAGGCACACGCACGGCATCCCATTGGCTGCTCTCTCCCTCCCTCTCTCTCCCTCCCTCCCTCTCTCCGGCTGCTCCCGACCCGGTGCGCTCACTTCATCTCTGTCTGACCGCGGAGAGGGAGCTCGTCATGCTGAGGAACGGCGCGCACAGGTTAGTGTCACCTCCGCGGACCCATGCCAGTCACGCGTGTGCATGCATAGGTGCGTTCCCTCAAGGATGCGAGGGGAGCTCCTGCATGAGCTGCACTTCGACATGCACCGATGAGTGATGAAATCCTGCAGAACGCCACTCTCTGCTGCAGCAGGAGGAGGAGGAGAGAGTACAGGCTGTTCGCACACTCTGGAGATTAAAGCAGATTGCATGTTTTGGAGAGTTTTCGTGTTTGTGTGTGTGTGTGTGTTAACTTGAGCGGTGTCCTTCCAGAAGCATGCACCAGGGAGAGGAGGCGAGGCTGCGCAGCGGGAGTCTGGCTCGGGAGAGGAAGCACCTTGCTCTGCGCATCAATAACCAGGTGAGAGGCTTCCACCAGACAGCACAATAGACAAGTCCATTAGGTCATGAGTGTAAACTGGATTCTGTAGAGTCTCATCTCTGGGGGGAGATACTGCGAGAAGATGACGGTATCCGCTCAGATGCATTCTCAGCAATGATGTAATTCACTTTCTGATCTTTTTTTGGAGCAGGAAGTTGAGGCTCACACAGTGAGCGCTCTCACAGGAGGGAAAATAAATCACAGTAATCCAAGAAAACATCTATTTTAATAACAACGTTATTTATATAGAACCTTTCAAAACAGCTGTTACAGAGTGTTTCACAAATAGGAGCAATTATAACAAGATCACAGAACCTCAAAGACAAGATGCAAATGAATACGTCATTTCAAATCAAAGACAGCAAATGATTTGACACAAATCTAAATTCAAAAGACATCACATGAAATAATACAGAATCGTTTAAAACTAATGGCAATAGAAGAAAATGACAAATCTTCAGGCAAGTGTTCCTCAGTGGATTCCAGCAGACAATCAGCACCATGGACAGTGACACATACTGTGTAAAACTTATATTATTATAATTCTTCTCATAATTATTTTTGTTCGCTTCTCTTCGCGGAGTAACCATGAACTCTGCCTCCATCATTCACCCATTTAAAATGGCACAATTTGCTGAATTCAGTTTTGTTTGGGAAATTGCTTTTTAATGTTGGCTCGTGGGCCCTTCAAGATTTTTCTGTGATGGCAGCAGCTGAAAAGGTCTCATTAATACCCCACATTGTACCTCCTGTTATAAATGACTTCATTTCCAGCAAGGAATGGTTGAGGCCCGACTGAACTGTGCGGCTGACGCAGGGGCTGCGGCCCCCTCCACTTCCTCCACCTCCTCAAGTTGAGACCAGAGCTCATGTAGAGGGACAATGAATAAACTTTGAAGAGAGCGACTGTTGTTATTGACTTCGTATAGTGTAAATCAGTTTTGCTTATCTTTAACAGAAGTGCGAGGTGTTTCCTTCATGTGCTCGGGTGAGCGTCAGTGCACGAGTTCACCTGGTTGTATTGAGCTTCTGAATATTTAATGCCAGTGATGTAGTGTTGCGCATTATCGGCAGCAGGGGATATTGAGCACACGAGCTCTGAAAGCACTGTTCCATCACAGCGTTCGACTCTGCAATACAGTACATTGTAATGCTGCAGCCCCCTCCAACACACAATCACACTTACCCTGTTTTATTGCATGTTCTCCTAAACTTCCTCATTCTGATTTCAGTTTTTTCCCCCCACTGTACCACCCGATAGATGAATTTTATTGTCACTTTCCAGCAATGACATTTCCAAATTGATTAACTCGCCAAGCCAGAGGAGGTCTGTGTTAGTCTGGTGAGGAAAAGACGCAAAGAAGCTTTATGAAGGGCTAACCAGTAATTGGTGTGTGAAATATGAGTGGAGATAGAAAATGCAGGGTATTGGTTATGGAGGCTGCTGCACTTGCTGTGTCTGTGTGAGTGATTCAGATTCATTGCCGAGGCATCAACCCCCTGAGAAACACATTAATCTATCCAACTATTACCCAGTAATCAATGGGACAGCGGAATTTTTATGGCCACCCAGAGCTTATTTAAACAGCAGGCCAACGGGGAGGTAGGGGGTCACCTTTAATGGGATTAAGCATGAAATATACAGCACAGGTGACATTATTGACACAGCACATGCAGCTGGAATCTTAAAATCATTCATCAATATCATGCAGGAGGCCCCCTGTTGCTCCTAATTAAATGAACATCTTCTTAATTAACCTTTGTTTGTGCTTCAACAGGAGCAGAAATCCAGCATCTAACATGTTACAGTGGTGCACCAGCACAGATTGTGGGATTCAGACGTAGATACAGCGTTGTCTAATATATAGAAGGATGTGCATATGGTGGGAGTGCGGTGGTGCCAGGGACGGGTGTCATATTTCAGAAGTGCATTATCGTCTCTCCCCCAGTTGGGACGGAGCTCTGCTGAGTGCTGTTTGCGCTAGCTCACTCAAACGCTCTGCGATTGAGTCATAATAACCTTCGCAGGGGCGAGATGAGCCTGCACGCTGACAGATAGATGTCTCTCGGGCCGCCACGGCCATATGACGCAGAAATACACCATGCATCCTCTGTGTGTGCATCTGTGCTCTGGTTCACATCATTAAATCTTTTATTTTAATTAATTATAATGTAAGATAACTTTTACAAAATGCACACAATCATAGATTAACACACACACGGGCAGCCCCACATGCAGTACACACTCTCCTGTGAGTTTTATAGTCATCACCATTCATTCCAATTACCATGTCTTGGAACGCTGGTTTGGTCCAAATGAATGTGTCTAGTCTTTGATCACTGAGAGAAACCCCCTCTGTTGGGCGTGCGTGCGTGCGCGTGCGCGTGTGTGTGTGTGTGTGTGTGTGTGTGTGTGTGTGTGAGTGAACATACTCTTGCTCCCTTCCTCACCATATGTTAACCAGAGCAGCTCTCTACTGCTTAATAGTAGCAGGGGGACTAGTCCCATGTGCTCCATTTTGCATTCTGATAGACCGTATGATCATTATCTCACTCTCGCACCTCCCTCATCTGTAGTTGTCACACCTCTCGGGATGTCTTCCTGTCCTTTGCCATTTTAGAATAACATTGTGCCCTCCTCTTCCTCCTGATTGATTACCTCCTGAGTCCCTCATTGCAGATTTGCTTCCTCCAACCTCCCTTAAGGTTCAATGTACTCTTGGCTACATGTACTGCATTGTATAGTTGTCTGTATGAATTAGTGCTGCTGTGATTAATCAGTGATTACAAATTTACAGAAAATGTATTTACTCTTAATACTAAATAATAATTTGGGGAATTCATCTTTATCAAGCAGAAATTCCAGGCATGTGTTTGCTCCAGCTTCTTGGCTTTGTTTTTATATCATTATCTACACCAAGGAGGTATGTTTTGTGTGTTAAGTGTATGTTTGTTGGTTGGTTTCAAGGCAGGATTTCTCAAAAACAACAGAACACATTTCCACGAGACCTGTCGGATGGATTAGGCATGGGTCCAAGAAGAATTTATACAATTTTGATCCAAATCCAGATAAAGGCACAGACCCAGGAATTTTTATCACATTTGTTAGCATTGTCGTTATTTTCTAAGCGAAAAATGCTGAAAGAAGGATCGTGATATTTAGGAGATGGGTATCTATAAGTGTGTACATTTTGATTCGGATTAGAATAAAAATCCAGATTAAACTAACATGAATATGTTTTCATCGTCTTTTCTCAGCCTGTATGGTACAAAATAGGGCTCATCTGTAATAGATCTGTGGGAAGGGTAAACTATGGGTGGAGGCTGAGTTCCGTTTTAGTTGTTATTTAAATACTTTTTGACAAAAGATACACAAAATTGTACAAAATAAATCCCTAGTAAAAATTTTTTTACATAATATAGTAATATAACGTTTTGATCGTACCTTTAAACTCTGTGTATGGCTCTAAAATAAATGGTTCTGTCTATATTTGATGACCTGCTGAATTATAGATATGAAATTAGCCTCACGTCTGTATGTGTGCGTGATGTAAGCCTCCTTGGTGTTGCTGCTCTAACCAGAAGGTTGGCGATTCGATCCCAGTCTCCCCCATCTGCATCTGTGTCCTTGGGCAAGATACTGAACCCCAAATTGCCCCTCATAGAAAAGAAGGGCTGCCCATAGATGCGCTGCATGAATGTGTGTGTGAATGGGTGAATGGCAAAATAAAAACTTTTATCGAGACTAGAAAAGTGCGATATAAATACAGACCATTTAGACTGTTAACTGTATGAATGTGTGGATCTCTGAAAACTGTTATCCGATCAGTATGAAATTGCTCTCTCAGTCAATGCAAGTTTATCATTTCGACTCTTTGTCAATTTTACATATTTAAATGTCTGTTTCCCTCTCGTGCTTTAGTTACCTTCATCTCTCCTCAAATGTTCGAGCAAAATTAGGCTGCGTAATAGCATTTAAAATCATGTAATCACATGAACACATCAGTACCTTCATCTCTCAGCGGGCTCTTTTTTCAGTACTCAGGGACTCCGGCGAAGGAGTAAATGTTGACTTCCATATTACTCTTCGCACGCACCGCGCATGTAAATTGATTTCCGATGTTGCGATTAACAAGCATCTCCACTGGTACATCCCTTCTCCTGATTGGACATTTCCCCGGGCTGATCGGCAAACGGGGCTGCAGCTAAACAGCCAATAGTCAGATGCAGCCCTTTCAATGCACCTACTTAATCAAATCCTCTGAGATCAGACTGACGTGTGTGTGTGTGTGTGTGTGTGTGTGTGTGTGTGTGTGTGTGTGTGTGTGTGTGTGTGTGTGTGTGTGTGTGTGTGTGTGTGTGTGTGTGTGTGTGTGTGTGTGTGTGTGTGTACGTGTACGTTTTTCTACATCTTGAGACTATCTCCACTATAAACACTGACCTTTTCAGGACCAGCAGACCTCATGGGGACCAAAGACCAGTCCTAATGAGGCCAAACGTCACTTCTGAGGTCCTGGTTACGGTTAGGGTTCGGTTGTCCACAATGAAATGATGTCAATGTAGTGTCCTAACAAGGATGGCTGCACAAATGTATGAGTGTGTGTTAACATGTGGTTGTTTCTGTCGGTCTGTGTGTGTGCAGGCATGTTTGCTCTTAGTGCATTCAGTTCTGTGTGTCTGTGTTCATATGTGTGTTTATGTCAGTAAGAGACCATACTACAGGCTGAAGGTTGAAGTGAACCGTCTCTCTCACACAGGAGGGAATTAGCTTTAGTCTTTGTCTTTGTCTTTGTGTGTGTGTGTGTGTGTGTGTGCGTGTGTGTGTATTGGTGTGGACATTCGGCTACGTCTGCCATCAGTCTCTGTGATAGAACAAGGTCTCTTAGAAATTAGGATTTTAATACCTCATCAATTAGGGAAGCCCACTTTCTGTTTCTCTCATTTTCCTTCCTCCTTTTCTCTCATTTTTCAATGCCATAATTCGTATTACTGTCCACCCTCACATCCCTTTGCATCACACTTTATTGATTGCCCCTGTTTTCATATTGAAAATAATGCAATTTAGCTGCTTACACGCACAGTAGAAGAGGTTTTTGTAAACATGCCTGTTTTTGCAATCATGTATTCAGCCATTGATTCAATAGATTCTCATGTACCCCATAGTAACCCTACAAGTAATGTGTTCCTCCTGTGATCAGCTGCCGTTGTATTGCCACCTTGGTAGTTCTATTGCTCTCATATAACTTTAGTGCATTTGATTCGGTCCAGAGCGCCATGACATTACACTTGGCTCTAAACACACAAAAGATAGTAGCAGTAAAAGTGACCAGCACTCGGTGCCGTGTGTCAAGCAGGTGCTACGATCTTTTAAAACTTAAGTGAATGGTTATATTTCCAAAATAAAACTTATACTGTGATTTTTATATTTATAGTGGTAATGCTTTTTATGTTCAACAATTGATTATTATGTCACTAAAATGTATCACTACTAAAAATTGAATAATGCTTGTTGAAACCACTCGCATAAGAAAACAAAGAGGACCCTAAAAAAAGTGCAATAGATTTCATTAGCATAACGTAACAAGCAGGTTCCTAACATTGAACAAATGTCTCCACTTCCTCAGACAGAAATGAAGCCGAAACATTTCAAATTCCAAATCCGATATTTGTGTTTCAGATGTGTTTTACTTTCATTCGTCATGGATTCCCTTTTTGGTTCGAGTATCATGACGGAGTCAGCAATTAATAGTATTAACACTTGTTGATACAATTATATTTTAAACCCGTATTTGTCTTTTTCCTGGCATCCTGATTAATTAATCTCTCCTGGCTTCGCTAAGAGGAACAGCGAGAACATTGAGAACTGTCCAATTAATGTAGCTTTATAGCTCAGTGAACACTATGTGCAGCCAAACACACAATATAAGCTCATAGATTCACACACATACACGAGAAATGTGATTAGGATTTTTGATAATTATTTCAGAGGGTGCAACCAAATGTCACAGTTAAATACTGTGAACTTTCAGAGATAACTTAAAATGTTTACAAACTCATAGTTTACAAAATGTTTGTCAGTGTGTGTGTTGATGTTTGAATTGAGGGTTTTTAATGGACTGGAGTAGTTGCCATGCCAACAAACTTCAAACGTTTTTTGATTTTGATCATGGGCACATTCTCATCCAAACAGAAGAATGGTGAAAAATATAAACTTTATTTTTTTTTTTTCTTAAAGGTTGGGTTTATTATTTAGTGTCATCTAGTGGTGAAGTTGCATGTTGCAGCTGAACACCTCTCACCTCACCCTCCCCTTCCAAACATGAAAGACAACCTGTAGTAGACTTCAGTAGCCATACAAACCTAAAAGGTGTTTAGTTTGTCTGGAAGACTGTTAAAAAAAACATGGAGGCCTCCCTGGAGATGACCCGCTCCCGATATAAAAATATAAAGTATTTACATATAAAGGATCTATTCAAGGTAAAGAAAACAACAATTCGTATAATTTACATGATTACACACTCTGGAAAACTTCACTATGATTATTTTATATTCATTTTCTTCTGATAAGAGTGCTGAGACCAGTGAAGGGGATAAATAGCGACGTTTTGTACCATAGAACAAAGACAATGAGCTGAAAAGTACCAAAATGCTCCATAAAGCTGAGAGGAGAATCAGTTGATAACTCGTTTGGTTCATCGCTGCAAAGGTCACCTTCCTCATTACATGCACTATGGTCATTAGCTTCCACATCACACTGAGCTGTGAGCAGGATGTATACTTGCATCCTTTCTGCAGTCACAAGCACACGGACGCACACATGAACAAATACTCACAGCATGCACCCTGCTGACTAACAGGGAGATGGGTGAATACTATGGAGTGGAGCTGCTTTGCTGCTTTGGGAGCTCATCCATCTGCTTCCATTGATCTTGATGGCAGTGGCCCCAGAGCTGCCTAAGAGAAGGGCCTCACCCCCCGGCCTGCAGCCGCTGTCTGGCTGTTTGGCACCTGCTGAGCACTCACACATGCTGTTCACACATCAGTGATACCATACCAGTTGTTTTTCTTTCCCTGCTTCTCAGTTGTTGATGATTATTCATGTTAATGCACCTAAACATGCTGCCGCTCATAGGTTAATAAGCAGATAACAAACAAATAATAAAAAGAGCAGTTATGGCTCAGTTATGCAGCAATGCCAGACAGACAGTGTGCGTGGGCGGAGGAGCAGTTACACAAAATGCTGCCGATTTATTATCGTGTGGATTGTGTCGAGGCACAGACCCTCCTGTATTTCATGAGAATTAAAAACCATATTGGTACTGTTCACCGCACAGGAAGAAGTCAGGAGGTGCCATCGCTACTGCAACCACAGCGGAGGGCCAGCGCCTCCCAAGGTGGAGAGGTAAGCCACTGCACCGTAGCAGTCCCACCGTTCCAAATATAAATCCATTTATCTATAACACACGGGATGAACTGGGCGCGTCTTTTTGTTGCGTGTGACGTCACAGAAGCCGTCCTTGTAGGAGCGAGGAGGAGGATGACAATAGCCCACACCGCCGGGAGCGACGTCAGCGCCTGGAGAGCAAGGCTATTGTGTGAGTGTCACCTGCGGCTTATTTCTTTAAGCTGTGTGATTGTTTATTTTCCAATGTTTAATTTCTGATTGTCAGGGATATGACCTTAAAAGTGCATTTTATTTGTTGTGTGTGAGGGGGTCGATTCCCGCGCGGCTTTAATTCAACCTTACCTCTGATTGGATTTTGGAGGCAGGGTCAAAGTGCACTTTTGAGTGCACAAACTGCCATCTTATACCATTTTACTTAAACACGGAGCCGCGGTTTTATAGGTGTAACGAGGAAGGACAGCTCTCGCCTCGGGCTCCGACTCCCTTGAAAGTTGAGGACAGAGAAGAGAAAGCCAATGTTTACGTGGAGCGGTAACATGATTGGGGTGTGGGAAGGTGAGACGGATAGGAAAAAAAATGTCAGGGTGGACTCGCAGAAGAGGCAGAGACGAGCAGGAACGGAGAGATAGAAGAAGCAAAGAGAGAATAGAAGTGGTGAAAATGGGGATGGAGGAAGGAAGGGGGGGAAAGGGTATTGGTTTTGGAGCGAGGAGTTATGGCTTAATTCAATTTGTTCCATTTGGTTCAGCTGTCTCTCTGCTCCACTGGAGGTGAATGTGTTTCTCCATCGGGTAATTGATCCCACACTCCATCCTGGACCCGGGCTTTCGGGTGACTACTGGGATGAAAGAAGGTGGAGAGTGAGAGACAGAGAAGAGTCTGTGCAGGTTAAGAACAGGGGTGAGATGTCGAGAAAATGTTTGAGAAAGATTTAAATGGAAAAAGAAAATGGCAAAGTTCACTCAAAAATATAGCATATTTCTTTTATTTAGGCCAAGAGATAGATATTGGAAAGTAAATTCTCATTTGAATGTTTTCTTAGGATAGAATACTCATGTCTATATTATATTTTCTGAATTTAACCAAAGTTGAATGCTAAATTTAAACTTTTATGTGTTCCTATAAATCATAGTTATCAGTGTTAACTCACCATTAGTGGTGCTTGAAGCGAATTTTAAGGTCATTGATTGGACATTTGTCATAGAAATGCACCTTGGGAGTTGCAGTCGCGACAGCCAAGAATGTTACGTTTTTCGATGGCGTTTGTTTGTTAGCAGGGTTTCACAACATTGCTGATTTCTCTGAGAATAGTTCATGGAACTTAATGAAAAAATCATGTTTAAGCGACTGTTATTTATGAATGTGTGCAATTTGGTGCAGATCCAGGGAAAACCCTGCATGTAGTGAATTTAAATGTAGTTTCATAAGGGGAATGTTGGGCCTTTGCGGAGGTATGAACTTTACTGAGTGCCATTCTAGAGGACTTTTGTTCCTATCTTTTTTATATACGTTTTCTGCTCATTTAAGCTTCAGAAAGGCTCCATCAACCAGTCACAACCTGGTTAATGAAGTCTTTTACGAGACGTAGGTGTCACTGTGCATTTTATCTCCTGTTTCCAGGATCCAGCGTGCCTGGCGTGCAAAAATGTCCTGCGCAGGAAGTCGTCAGGGGCAAGACGAGGACCTTACAAGCCATCGTCAGGGTGAGGCTTCAGAGAGCCAGCAGGACCCTGTGATGACCGCTGATATGTCTACGGTAGGACTGCATTAAAAGAGTTAAACAGACGGCCGCATGGTGCGACATGAGAATGAGGCAGGTGGCGAGAGATTTCGACATGTTGAAGTTATCTGCTGTCTCGTGTGAGTTGTCAGCCGTGATCTGTTGTGTTTGCACAGAGCCAAAAAAAGAATGGGTGAGAGGATGCATGGATGGATAGAGTAATAAAGAAGAGAGCAAAGGAGGGAGTGAGGGAGGGGTGTTTACCTCCAGTGTCATCTGGGGGACCGCAGGGGTCGTACTGGTGGAGGTGGTGGGGATGCCAGCTGGCGCGGTGCCCGGATCTGTAATTAGCCATTAATTAGGTAAATTTTCAAAGCCGGTTGATTGATTAATGAAGTGCCTCTGCCCTTGTCCTCCCTCGTCTCATCCCGCCCACCCCTTCCCCTCTCCCGAGGGAGCGCAGGGGAGAATTAAACAGTGCTCACAGGGCATGTCAGCCAGACAAAAGCCAAAGAGAGGAGAAAACAAACGGCTGTATGAGCAGCAGATAAACAGTGAGAGGAGAGGGACAGGGAGAGAATGTGTCGGGGGCGGGGGCAGAGACGAGGAGATGGGTGCAGAGATGTAAAAAACATGTCTGTAAACCACCTCAAGTTCCAAGTGACAGACAAGACACAAACTCTCAGACTCTCCTCTGCCGAGTTCCTCAGTCTGTGTCCTCAGTCTGCACAGCCCTGCCCACGCTCTTTGCAGCGCCAGCACTGAAAAGCATGATGTCATGTCTGCATTTGTGTGTGTGTGTGTGTGTGTGTGTGTGTGTGTGTGTGTGTGTGTGTGTGTGTGTGTGTGTGTGTGTGTGTGTGTGTGTGTGTGTGTGTGTGTGTGTGTGTGTGTGTGTGTGTGTGTGTTGAATTTCCTCCTCCATCGTTTTAAGAAGTGCTGGAGGAAAGCAAGGTTTCTTTAGCAAACAGATGGGCTGGTGTCCTGGTGAGAGACTGTGAGCGCAGTGCTGCGTGTGTGCACTTTGTTTTTAGGTTGTTTGTTCTGCTTGAAGGAGTTTGTTGTTCATTAGCACAGCAGCAAATGTCTTCCTAATTAGAAAGTTGGTGTAACTTAAAAATCAAGATGACAAAGAACCCCCCACCCCACCCCTACAAACACAAACCCCCTCACCCCCGTCTCTTGTCTCTTACTTTTTTTTGTTTTCAATATTGCTTTTACCAGAAATATAAATTAACAATGTTGATTTAATGTGAGGGATTCACACACTTATTTCCATCCCATCTGATCCCTCCATCTCAGCGGTTGCATGATCAACACCTGTGGTTGAAGTTAACTCTACATATATCGACATTCATAAATAAATAATGCTAAATATTGAGTATAACTACTTTACTCGAGTATTTGCACTTAATGCTACACTAAATTGACACTCATTCACACGTGCACAGCCACAGTTACTTTGCAGCACAAGATTTTATTTCCAAAACGAATGATCACCTTGTAAAATGTATATAGATTAAACATATATGGTATGATCACAGTGTTAGTATAGCATTAGTATTGCTGTTGGTATATATCCTCTCCTCATCTCCACCATAACCAGCTTTATACTAATATGCTTCTTACACATCAAATGCATCATTACTAATAATACTTTAATATTTGCATATATGAGTCCTTTTACATTGGATCATTTCTGTACACCTAATTACACTTGTGCATTTTTCTACATTTTAAATGCCTGACTTTTAGATGAAGTATTTTTAAAACTGTAGTATTACAACTTTTACCTTAGGGTAAGTTCTGAATTCATCCCCCCCCCGAGGATCAACACACAGGGGCATTGGTGGGGAAAGTAAAAAGAGCAGCACTTATCCAACCCTCATCCACGCAGCAGAAAGTCTGTGTAACTGTGTGAATGGGTAGTTCCCGTAAATCCAGGGTTCCCTCCCAGTGAAACCACCCTGAATAAATAATGCTTAGAAAAAAGAATAAGTAATGTTAACATGCAGTTTCCTCTCATCATCTCCTTCTTCTCCACCCACTGCGTTTGTTCTTGAGACGGCGCTTCTCTCCATGCTCGCCGCTGTTTTATGGCACCGACTTACAGTAGGAAGTCGGGGAACAAAAGTCTCTTGTGTGCACTAAACGCCACATGATTACATAATAGACTGCGGCATGATTGGCTGCTGTCTTGGAAGATGCAAGACAGGCATTTACTCCAGCCACTTTTAGTTAGCTATATAAATCCCCCCCTACCCTGAGATGGGTTTGTTTACCTGTCGGCCTGTGTACACACCACTACACAATTAATGCAACGTTTATCCCTTATTCTCTCCTCACCTTGCATCCGCATCAGAAAAGTTCATAAATACATTAAGAGATACATTGAAATTATGAATAAAAAGTCTAAAATTAAATATAATTTGTACAGTTACAGTGCTAACGGACCTTGTGTACTCACTAACCCTCTGAGATTGAATATGGAAAGTCAGTCAAATAGTCGGTCTTCCACTCTTCAGAAATGGACACATTTCTTTTATGATCAAACGCTCACTTTCTATCCTCCAATCCATCTTTTATTCAGTCGCCGTTATCTTTAGAGAGAAATGCTGGACAGACGCTGCTGTTTTTTCTCTCAAACTCCCCTTCATCACTTCTCCACCTCTGTCCTGCACAAAAAAAACGGATTTTCTTTTTCCGTCTCTGTCTCTCACGCCGTCTGTCTCTGTCTCGGTCTCATTGTCCGTCCTCATTCGCACTGTATCACTCCTCTGTGGCTGTTCTCTGAAGGACAGACATTCATCAGTGTAAGGCCAGGGTGCCACATTATGTGTGTGTGTGTTCATGTGAGCTCATGTGAAGGACCTTGCTACACCCTGTGTTTGTGTTTGTGTGTGTGTGTGTGTGTGTGTGTGTGTGTGTGTGTGTGTGTGTGTGTGTGTGTGTGTGTGTGTGTGTGTGTGTGTGTGTGTGTGTGTGTGTGTGTGTGTGTGTGTGTGTGTGTGTTGGGCGGGGGGGTGTTCATGCATATTTCATAGAACTCTGATATTGAACACTACGTGCACACACACAGGAATAGATAAGACACTGCAGCACACACCGAGGTTTTTCTCCCTCATCTGCTCTCACACAGAAAAACATCCTCAATCAACTCTCTCTCCCTCTCACAACACCTCCCAGAATTCAACTCTGCTCGTATCAATGTCAGCTTCTCTCCTAAGTCTGTCTGTGAGCATCTTCTATGTATCGCATGCCCAGAAATGGCCGGTTCAAGCTCGCCGTAACCCTAGAACCCGAATGTATTATTTATACACTGGGGGGCCAGGCCCTCCATGTCCTGCATTGGTCATTCCCGGCCACGTTGATAGTAAATCAATACGGTCTGACTGCTCTGACACCGCTGCCTTGTGTTGACTGACCTGCTGGGATTGTTGTATGGATGACTCTGTAAGAGGGCGGGTGTGAGGTTGTGGAGTAAAAACATGTCCAGTATGCGAGAACTCATAAGCTGCAATGTCTCAGCGCCCGGCCAAGACGTAATCAATAACGGTATAAAATCCCCTGCAGGTTGATTTTTGATATGAAACAGTAACATTCTTACTCAAAGGAATAGCTTGGAAATTTGGTAAATGAGCTTCTTTGATTTCCTGCCAAGAGAGAGGGGAGAAGATTGATACGGCCGTCACATCTGTCTGTTCAATGTGAGTCTATACACCCAGGAGATGCTCAGCTCAGCTTCGCACAGAGAAAGGAAGCGGGGAGACAGCTCGCCTGGCTCTGTCTATAGGTAACAAAATCTTTCTGATCCAATTCAACTTGAAATACTGGCATTCACCAAAATGCTTAACATGCTCTGGGCAAAAAAACCTTAAGGCTGTACTCATTGTACTGCAAGTCCATACTCCTCCCTTCAGGCTCAACTTAACATTCGGCATGTCCACGTATCCGGGTGAAAGATACCTACTAACTGAGTGGCTGCGGTTTTGAATACAGATACAGCCTTTGATACAGAAGAGCGCCGGTCCAAAAGATGAAGACCCGCAAGCTGTTATGGACACAAGGTTGTTTTTTAATGGTCTTTATAATAAATTAGTATGAATGTAGTTTGCTGTATTTAGCTCTTAGTTTCGCTGGTTTATAGCGTGATGTGAGTGTGTGGTTAAATGTGTAAATGTGAGCATTCGTACGTGCTGACTTTGTAGCTCGGGTGGATCCCTGCGATTCACAGCGGAGTGTGGCCCTCTGGGACGGTTTGCTGAGTTTTATTCGGAGACACCAACCAGCGATCAAAGCTGAAGTGTTGGAGATGAGAATGATGATGAAACGCTTCGGTGCCGAGCCTGTCATTACAGCATAACTAATGCTGCTGCTGCCGGGCTGCCTGATCACAAATGAAATGATTTCAGTGATGGATAGTTAAGAGAAATGCTGTCAGGTGAAGACGGAGAGAAACAAAAGGTAAAGGAGAGCTGAATGTGAATTTAGATAAAAACACATTACATCATCCACACCTGGGCTTTGCTTATTACAAAGTTTGTGTGTCTGTTGTTGTGTTTGTTTGCCTTCGGTGTTTGTGGACATTGATCTTGTCCTATCACTGTGGCGCGTTTGCACATCCCCCCCCCTCCTCTTCCAGCGCCCAGGAGGAGGGAAAGTGTTAGTGTAAGCATTCCTGCAGCCTGCGTGGGAGATCATTCTCTCATCTCTCACCGCCAAGAATCTCACAAAGCCAAGTGACGGCTTCATCCATGCTTCCACCTCCACCCCCCTTAATCCCTTTTTCCCAGCCTCACTCCATGTCATCCCTCGCTTTCCCTCCCACCGCCTCTTGATGCACACAGGCACACACCCGCATCCCACTTCCACAAACGCACACCAGTCCCCGGCCTCTGCAGACAGATGCTAACATATTACTGGTTTTATTGGTGACAGTTGGTGTCTCATTTAAAATGAATTTATATACCTCTGCCCTGGAGTTGACATCGATCGGGCTTAGCTCATTTAATAGCCATGACATTTGCCTATTAGCTTATTTACAATCAAAACAGGCCCAGGCTCAGCTGGCTTCCTGAGAGACAGTAACTCTCGCGTTTGTATCCGTTAGAGAAGAAAAGAAGAAAACGTGATCGCCTGTGCAAAATAGAAACTCTGGAGGAGTATTCACAAATCATGGCCTCATACATACACACTGTACACACACCCAACATGTATAAACACACGTTTACTACACTGTAAATATCCTAATAGTAGCCAAATTTATTTTTTGGTTCACTTGAACTCTTCATTCTTACAGTAGACATATACCTGTATAATTAATTAGCCCCATGTGTTTATCTGTGTATTGTATTTTTTTCTGCAAACTCAGCTCTTTTATGTTTTTCCTTTTGTTTCGGTAAATTCACAATAATGCACATGATAGCAAATTAATTCAAATACAGTTCTCATACTGTCATATTTACTAATTAACTGAACAGCAATTGTCCAATCATAGCTTAGCAACTGTAACTAGGCATGCATGCATCCCTGACTCCTCCACATGTTGCAGCAATATGTATAATGTATGATAGGAGCCATAGATTCCTCTAGGGCCTCTTCTGCTATAAATACTGACCGGGTGAGGACCAGTAGACCTCATGGGGACCGAAGCTTTGTCCTAATGAGGTAAACGTAATTTCTGAGGGTAAGGGTAAGATGTGAAATGTGGTAAAGGTTAGGGTTAGTCATGAATTGGTCATGGTTAAGAGTTAGGGTTAGAGAAAAACGTTTTGGTGAGGCTGTCCACAATTAACAGAAGTCATTGAATGTTAGCTGAAATAATTCATAATGGCTTTTATTTGAGAATTATTCAGCATTTCAGAATCTACATAGATATACTGTCATACCCTCCCTATCAGCCCACAAGCCCAATGCCCAGAAAGTGATGCTCCAAAATGGCCATTGATTTTGCAAAAGCCCATTGGGAACATATCTTGGAGATTTATCATGGCTGTATGGTAGAGAGGGAAAACGAGAGGAGTAGAAAGTTGATTTCTCCAGGAGGTGGAGAGACAGCGACGAATGGCTCAGGAGCTGAAAAGAAGAGCTGAGTAAATAGAGAGAAGATGTGGTGGATTTTGGAGATTATGAGGATAATAACTCTGCATTAGGGCCTCTGTGACCTCCCTTCTGTGCAGGTGCGAGATCGAACATACACGCAGGCAGAGGTATGTGTGTCCAAATGGCTCATTTCTTCTTCACCACTGTCCATCTGTCACTTGTGGAACCTGCAAAGATACATACATTTACATTAGATCATGTACAGAAATGTAAACACACTACAGTCTTCACGCCACATTAAAAGCATCTTATCACCCCTCAAAAAAAAAAAAAGAAATGAGAAATCAATGAAAGCCGTTAGACAAATGGAAAAGGACTGACACGGGAAGAAGAGCAGAGAGTAAGATAAATCTTGATCAGGACACAGTGGGAGGACAGAAAGAATCTGGAGTGGAGGGGGAAAGAGCTTTTCAGCTCATTTTAGTTTTCATCTACTGTTGTTTTCTGCCTTTGAGCACAGGATCCTGAGTCTCTTCATTGGATATTTACAGCAGGCCGCGTGTGATGAGAGCGTTTACAGCTGGTGTATGGGGATTTGATTGGACACTGTAGCTCACTGCAAACTCCCCCGCGCTTCTAATTGGTTATTTATCTCGAAAAACATGCCATTCAGCCGACATAACTTAAGCTAAACAAGCATATAGCCGCGTGCAGACATGGATGTGACGCGTAGAAACACATACGCCGACTATAACGAAACATAAATCTGCTGGAAGCATCTCCCAACCATCTGGAACAGTAATAACAATCTGGTACCTCAGGCTATAGGCTCTGCTGTTCTAATATCTCCTCTACTTCTCTCTCTCTGCTCTGCGGCCCACAGTTATCCTCCCGTCGTCCTTTCTTCTACCTTCTTTTTCAGTCTCCCGCTTTCCCCCCCCCCCCCCACCACCACCACCACCACCACCACCACCACCACTTACTCCCATCCTCTTACACATATAGGGCTTGTCCCCCTCTTTAGCCAATCTCATACACAGATGGGCTCAGTCCTCATGGCCAGTGAGGCTGCCATAATGAGATCCCTGGAGGAGAGAGGAGTAAAAGGGGAGGGAGGAGAGGAGTGGGTTGATCTCCTCTCTCGACCCGCCTCAGATATGGGAAAACCTCTGGAACCCCCGTTCTCGCTATCACTACTGGCCCTCTTCCTCCCCCTCTCCAACATCTCCTCCTCACCCTCCTCCGTTCATCAGCCATCTACCATTACTGTCCATTAACCAGATCAGAGGCATTATAATCCTCCTCTGACAGCAACCCTGCTGAGTGTACAGAGCGCTCGGTGGTTGTGGAGACAGGAACTGGGAGCTACCCTCAGAGAGGAGAGGGAGGGTAAAATCAAAAGCATGCATGTGCGAGAGGAGGCTGTGGACGGCAGTGGACGGTGAGAGAAAATGAAGTCCAGGCTGTTAAATTGCATGTTTTATATCATATCCAGTGCACTGGGGTCCATGAGGTATTCACTTCTTCACTTCTCATCTGATCATGGGCACCTTGCGTGTCAGTTAACCACAACCCTTAGAGAGGAAGCCTAATAAAAGGTTCTGAAAAGACACTTTCTGTTAAAGCCTTTGCACATAAATGGCAATGCAAAAAAATGGCTCATGATGGCTAATAAAACCTTTTTTACACCAAAATTAGCAGGGAACTCTCTTATCCCTTTCCCATTGCTAGTCTAGGAGTTTTTTCTTTCACCTCGCTAGCATGTTCAACCGGGTGTTACATTTCCATCACTGTCGATCTGAGCTGAAGCCAATAAAAGTCTTTGTCTACTGCAGAATCATTTGACCCCACAGTGAATGCAGATTGTATCTATTCCCACTGCAGCCAAAAGCCAGATGAAATTGGCCATTAGAGGTTTTTTTGACCAGTGGAAAAGGGGCTTCATCTGGAGGCGAATCCCGACATTTCTTACATTAAGTAAGACGCAATTTAGCGTTAAAGTATCAGAAAAAATTGCACCTCGGACAAAGTGAAAGCGAATAAACATCAAGCAGTGATGATCTAGTGCTGCTTTGATTTAATTAGAAAAAGATGAATTACTTGGGTACGATATCGACGCGGAGAGGAGAACTTGATGAGTTGGCTGCTTCATGATGAACTTTATAGCGTTCGTCGAATAATTTGAAGAACTGCTGATTTGACGAAGGTGCCGTTTGTCCAAGCTGTGCACATTTTTTATATTCATCGTCTTCGACAGGAGTTGTGTCGCCTGTTTCTTGTGTCGCCTGTTTCTTGATTGTAGCTTCAAGTGGCCATATTGTATCTTTTTAAAGACATAATTATAAGCAATGGCTCGAGACAGGATGGAGAGAGGAGGAGGTTGTTGTTCTACTACTGCTTCAGGATGTGACGTCCTCAAGAACATACGTACAGATTGGCTGGATGTGTACATGTCGAAAGCAAGACCTTGTATGTGCAATATGTGGAAGTTGATGTAAGTGGAAGTTCGATTGATTTGAGCTTCAGTAAAGACCCCACAGCGTAATTGTATTTCAACAATAAGCAGAGAAACGTCATGAGCCGATGAGTGACTGTTAAATGAGAGCCACCTCCCTGACATCGTAAAGTCCAGGCTGTGTCAGCGAGCTGCTGTTAGTCTCATTATCCTGCGCACTGCACGGTAAGCAAAACCCCTCATCACTGCTCCAACAGTCTATTGACAGTTTAAACATCAGTTAGACAAAAGGAACAATTAATGAAATGTTTTTCTGGCCATTAAAGAATATGTTGTTTTTGTCGTGGCGGTCACCCCTGCAGAGACACGTTCAATTTCCCCTCAGATCTTGAATGTGATTATTACTGAATAAGCTTGTAAATGAACATTTCAGTGCGGTGGCGTGTCAGTCAGCCGCAGGATTCCGTGCTGGAGCAAACCCACTGATCTTTTATTTTCCGTGCTCAGTGGGCTACGGCTTTGTCTTTTTCTATTTTCAAATGGATTTGGTGAGTTTTCTGTGGTTATTGTCAAAGCCATCAGGACCGCAATTTGGTTTTCCGAATACATTCAGAAGTGGAATTGGGCAATGCAGCTGCAAAGTCGTGTATTGGGTTTATTCGTGCCTTTTTAAAGTGAAATAGTCGGCCACTGAGTTGTTGATATTATCTCCTCTGGAGTTGGCTTGTAAGCTGCAGGGCTCAGTCGATTCTCAGTCGATGTTTTCCACACTGAGATCTCATATTGAATACTGACCTTGTGAGATTTCGGCCGGCTCGTGCAAAGCTTCAACCACTCATGCACACTTTTATGAGCCTGTGTTGTTGTTGTATTGGAGTATGCATGTGTACTACTGGGTGCATGTGTTAAGTATGCCAGTGGAGGCAGTGGAGATGTCCTGTGGGTGGATTTCTCGCAGGCGCATTTGATCTCTGTCTGCCCTCTCTCGTGTCTGTTTGATCTATGAGTCACGGATAAAGGGAGGAGGTGTTGTCCTCCAGTTTGATGCGCATAATGAGAATCCATTCCTCACAGCATCACAAAAAGAGACACCACAACATTGCAACACATTAAAGGGACTGAAACGACAGATAGGGGATCGCTGCGGGCCGAATGCCAGGCCTTTCTCTCATCCAGTCCCTGTGTACATGTCAGTGAGTGAATACTGTGTTCGTGTTGCGTGCTTTTAGCGTGTTGGGGAATCTTCTCAGCCAAGAGCCTTTGCTTTGAAGTTGGGCCTCTTGTCTATTATGGATTGTTGAATCTTTGAAGCCACTGTCAAAGCTTTTGTATTTGCATAGGCATTTACATCAAATGTAAAGGCACGTGTGTGTGTGTGAGTGTTCTGAGGTGTGCGTCCCTTTGTCATGTGCGCCCACGTATTGTACAGAGCACCTGCAGTTGCCCCCCCCCCCCGGTTCATGCAAACACCTCCTCGTAATCTTCTATCCATCACCATGGTAACAGTGAACTTGCTCGGGATGTCCTTCTTCACTCATTCAAACGACGTCCTGCTACCCTCCATCCTGTCAATCACACTCCTGAGCATATTGTGAAAAATTCAGCCGGAAAGGTGAGAACCGGAGGTGTCGGCTTTTTAAGTTATGTAACCTTCAGTGAGCACCGTTTTTTTTCCAAAGCTCTACAAAGTGTTTTTTGTAGAAATTTGAGCTGAGAGTTTCTGAAGCAGAAAAAAAAGTCTTGCAGATAATAATGACTGTTGATATCCCTGACGTTTTCGATTCTTGGACCAAGTGATCGTCAGTGGTCAATGTGGAATAAATTATCCCGATCCTTCCATGTGAAATAGTATTAGCTCAGTGATGGCGAACAGGAAACACTCGACTCACAAGTTACTTTTCTGCTGAAGCTCTTCAAACACAATGTTGTGTGTCTGTGGGTGTGTGAGAGAGAGAGAGAGAAAGTTTTACGATAGCGTTTACGGTAAAACATTTAGTTTGAAGAATGAAATCATACACCAGCTCCTAGTGTTTCTCCATTTCCTGCCACAGAGTGAAGAGAGGAGAAAGCAGAGTGAGTGTTAAACACAAAATACCACAACAGTGATGGGAGTGGCGGAAAGAGGAGAAGCACTGACAGAAGGGAGACCAAAGCAGTTGCTCTAACTCAGCCTCAGCATAATGCACACTGTGCTGCTCTCGTGTCTGTCGGACAGGACGGACTTTCCAAGGGTTAAATGTGGTCAATAGTCTGGACACAACAATCTGGAGCGATCTCCGCACTGAAGCCGTTTTCAGACATGACCTCTGGGTAAAATCCAGAGAATTAGCTGCAGTTAACCTGTAGTCTGCCTTTCACACACGCGCACAACACAGCGGGAGGTTTTCTACACACACTCGTTCACAACAGCATCAAATCCTCCCGCTTTATTCAGGCAAGAGGTGGTTCAGCAGACCGAGGCAGGAAGTGACGTATTAACTCTGCTGAGTCGATCACATGATCATGTTCACAGCAGCCTCACGCCGTCGTCAGCTCTTATCACCACAAACTCTCTTGACATTTTCATCTCTGCCTTCTACGTTAGAAGTGTCATCACTAATTTTTGGGGCTTAATTTACATTTTTTCCATTTTCTTTTTAATAAGAAGCCAGTTATAATGTATCATCAGACTATAAAAAACTTTAGTATCTCAATATTACTTTCAGATTAATGACATTAAATCACTCTTTAGAAAACCATTACTTTTGAATTTATTGACCAGCTGAAAATGAACTATATATTAACTTGCATAAAACCTTTTTAAGTTCTACTTTTTGTATTTTCTCTTTCATTCTGATGTGATATTCATTTGTGTTATTTCAAATGTTTGTTTTCAAGCCGCCCAAGTGGATTTGGATCCTGAACTATTCAAAAAAATTAAAGTGTTGCATCTATCTACAGAATCCACCTGCTACTTGGAAAGCCATATTGATTTCTTTCTACCATTGTTCAATATGCTGTTTTACATTTTCAAGCAGGTTGGTCTTTAAATGTCACAAAAGAGTGTGAATGCCCCTCGCCAGTGCTCTGAGCTCAAGGTGATGTCTGCAAAATATAAAAACATTAATCTAAATTGCACTTCTCAAACAGAGGACAGACGCAAATCCTCACATTTGAGAAACTCTAACCAACTGATATTTTGCAAAATGTTACCTGACAAATGACTCAGACACTCAAAAGATTATATAAATAATAATAAATAGTAAAAATAATAAATTATATATAATAGCAACTAATAGGGTCGCTGAATTGTTGTACGTGTGTCTTCAAACCTTGTCACCCTCTCTCATCATTCACACTGTGAGTGGTCACTTTTCTCAGCCACTATAATACCTTGAAATCTAAAGCTGAACTCTACAGTCTGTATTATATGCATGTGAGACGGAGCATGAAGGAGACAGAATATCAGGTTTACTACTTTTTCTGCAGGTATGTATGTATTATATGTGTTTTATGATAAATTGGAGGGATGAGGAGATGAAACACAAAGGTTAAGAATGAGGAGGATGAATCTATAAAGCGGTACTGTGGAGCTTTGGCAAGAAAATACGACTCCACAATTCCACTGCTTCCAATTTGTGGCCACATGGAAGCTTTTGAGTGGGCAACACTGAGAGTATGTTGCCCAGATTAAATGCTGTGGCACTGTAGCACCATAACAGCATAGCAGCTAATTACTAACCCCCACGGCTTTGGGATCCACTTTTTCCTCTGAAGTTAAATTTACTCAGCACTGAAGACGGTTAATTGACTTCTCGATGTAAATTTTTTTTTCTTTTTTTCTCCTTTAATTGGTGCAGTGGTGGTGAAAATGGCTGCACAAGTGTTGGAAGTCCATTTAAATTACAAGACGGCCGGGGAAGAATTACCGGGCTTCAATACTCAGTTTTAACTATCTCTCATTGTTCAATCTCTGCATCTTTTTACATCTCTTCCTCTCACTTTCACACACACACACACACACACACACACACACACACACACACACACACACACACACACACACTGTGTTCACTCCTAATTGGCCTGTCTGTCACCCCAAAAATACTTTCTCCCCTTGGTGTGTGAGGCATATAAATATGTATTCTTTTAGCCTCAAGATTTGTTCCTGGTGCTCGTTTGGCGTACATAAAATCACAGAAAGTGTAAATGCAAAATGTGATATTATTCTTTTTTTTAAAGATACAGTATCTGCACAAAAAAAATTACTGATAAATTTACACTGCAAGAATGTGTAGATGCTATATGAAAGCACCTGTTATAGAGACATAGCCAGCATTAGCAATATGGGCTGTTTACGTACCAGACTGGTACTACAAGACAGAAGAATGCAGCTAACTGGTTAGCAGATTAATTTAAGGATATTTCTGCAACACCATCCATAGAAGTCTTGGACATAATGTTAAACTGTTATTTCTTCTTATTCTGTTAATATAGTATTACATTTTGAATGTTTTTAAGGTATTCTGTATAGAACATAGACAAATCTGTTTTTCCTACTCTGCCTGTATATATTCCACTCATCCTGGTGCCTCGTGTACCTTACACATGCGGCACTGCTGGACAAGGTCAGAATAATATGGAGGACACACTTTCACACAACAACACAGACAGACTTATATATTCTTTTAAAGGTGTGGAGCAGATCTTTGATTGCATGTGTTCAAATGGAGTCTGAATTCCAATGCTACCATGTCTGCAGCTACTAAAGCTGGAATTACCTCATCATGAACCTGTGATGAGGTGTGTGCATGCGTGTTGTTGTGTGAGTGTGTGATCTGCTAAATTTTTTAATTTCCATATGTTACAATCTCTTTGCCACCTCTACTCTTGTCTCTGACGAATGGAACAACTTCATGCACATGATTGTAGATGACCAACAATGTCTTAGCACTATAAAAAAAGACTGATGCTTCAACAGTAGCTCTAAAACAAGGCGAGGCGAGGAGCTTTATCTGAACAGTTGCTCTAGAGGTGGTAGCTCGCTCCACTGCATCTTGAAGTACAAAACTCAGTACTATGGCTACTTGCAGTATAGTCCTGGTGTCATATTTACAGTGGAGACGTGAGAGTGGTATCAAACTTCTTATCTAACTCTGGACATCAGAATGATTGAAGTTAAGCGCATCATATTAAAACATATCTGTAATGCCAGCCATCAGCATGCCTGTGTAGCCAAATACACTAGTGATCTGTATCTGCGATAATTCTGCAGCCTGTTGGAAGGTTCTCGTCTGTGTCGGCGACAGGAGGGCTGGTGGCTGTAGTAGCATGTGTGGTGGCTCTGTAATGGTTATATTTAGCTCCTTCTCTCCCAGGCGGCCCTCCGAGCACACACACTCCGCCTGGCACAACAGCCTATTCTGGGGTGGAAACTGGGAACATTTACTGCCATTCTGGCCCAGACAAAACTATAGCCTTGATACTAACGTGGTGCTTCGACAAATAAAAACGTTTTTGCATTGTCACTTTTATTTTACCCCGACCTCACTTGTAGCAGTAACAAATACAGACTTTCCCTCAGTTTTCTCTCCCTCAGTTCCTGTGTGTTTCCTCTTTCACCTGTATTGTCTTTCATTCTCTCCCAGAGCTTATTTCCCTCTGTAATCTGTCTGGCAGAATGAGAGTTAGAAAGAGGGTTTGCATTTTCTTCTTTTCTTTTTGTGGCAGTGTGTGATGTTCCTTCTGATCCCTCCGAGTGTTTGAAGCTGCATTACATCAGACTCTCCATCCTGCCTCCAAAGCCACGTCTGTCATTGTGTAGCTTGCGTGTGGGGAGGAACACGGTTGAGCCGAGGCATTGATTTTCCCCATGCATCCTGTATAAACATGAGAAACGCACACATGCAGGCCAGAATGCGTGTGTGAAAACTTGGATTTAGAAAACGTACATATTCTCACAGGACCAGGTGAAGCACGCTGTATGCATGAGCGCACGGCTGCTGCACACTTGCATACTCACAGGTATGTGCAGTGCTCAAGATTACATCAGTATATTCTGCTGCTGCTGAAACACCGGGGCTTTCTCCTCTGCATTATAGATGAGGACGCTGTGAACAGCTTGTTTGCTTTCTAAATTAAGTTTTTCTCCCCTCTCCCTTTCTTTCTGCCCTTGGTCTCTCGCTCCCTGAGAGTTGTTGCATGAAGGCTCTTTACACCTCAAGACGAGCCTAAGCCTGTGCATGTCAGGGTACATTGGTGTTTTCCTGTCATGTTTACACACATGTCCACAAGTGTAAGGAGGCTTTCTGCTGCTATTTGGTGGGAGAAGCTCTCATCTTTAATGCATACTGCCCTGTGGAAGCAACACCCTCTAAGCTAGTGGCTTTCCTGCTGGTTAGCCTCCAGCGGATTACACTAAAGTCACTAAAAGCACACACACACACACACGATTCCTATGTCAAAATCCGGCACTGCAACCCTGCGCCATCAAGCCTGAATACTTAGAGTAATGTGAAGTGCGTAAAGATGCAGTAGAGGCAACTGAAGTCAGCGGTCACATTGAAGACACAATTGTCTTTCAAGCAACACTAGGTTGTTTTTATGCCTTTAAACAACAGCTTCTAAGGTCATGTTGATGGATACACAGACTTACAGGGGGAGTGGCATGTCTGTTATTGCCACAGCGCCCCCTAGTCACCTGGAACTGCACCATGTAACTTTGGTGTACTGTGTTGGAACGTTACGACCTGCTTACCTACACTATATGTCACACAACAAAGACTACAGCTCTAGCTAGCAGCTAAAGAGACAACTAGCTCACCATTTTCATCATGGCAGAACCTGACAGAGGAAACGAGGAAGTGACGAAGCAAAAAACCGAGCAAGAATGAATATATTTCACTTCCAGAAGATGCAGGACAGATGCCAAACTGGCATTGTTGTTAGTGAACAAGCAAGTCATAGCTTAATCTTTAATTCATTTCCAGAAGGTTTATTTGGCAAGTTAGCCAAACAATTCAATTTGATTTGATACCTGTTGGGACATTGATATCTACATCGGCTACCAGCGTACTGTGTTAGCTAGTTTCCATCCAATTCAACCCCTTTGTTGTCAAGGTAAAAAAGGATGATGGGAAAGTGGTTAACACAGATTGACGGATTATTTATTTTTTTGTCAGTAACAATGATCAGGGACATTGTGCATCCTTCCTCTGAGGCTCCTGATTTGGTTTATTTGTGGACTGAATATTCTGACTTGACAAGATCATACATATAACAAACTGCAGGGCTGTTTCACTGACATTGATTCACAGTAAATCAAGTGTTGTAAGTATGGACTGTTTTGCTGTGCAAGGTCTGCAATAGTTTGCCGGGGATTTTTTTCCTGAACTCTTTTGGTCAAACGAACTTTGCTGAGAGGATAGATTATCTTATCTCAGCTCAGTTAGTGGATTCGATCAAGTAGTGGCTCCAGTCTGGCTTAATTGAATTCCAAACTAAACCTTCATTCAAATGACATCTACACTGCAAATGTCACTGAAAAACATGCGCGTCTACCATGGAGATACATGCAGGATAATGTAATAGAGTGGAAACAGTTTACAGTGATCACAGGTACAGATACCAACTGTTTATATGGATCAACAACCTTGGGGAAGGATCATTCCCATACAAGCGCTTTTTTAATAATTTGCTTATAGTAATGAAATAATACAATTAAATTGTTGATTTGGGTCTTTGCCAGGAGTTACATTGGATCAGCATGATCTGGAACTGTGTTCTGACATGCTTGATTACTAAGTCGATCGAACTATGTGAAACACACAGACGCCATACACACACACACACACACACACACACACACACACACACACACACACACACCAGAAAGAAGTGCTCCCTGCAGATCATCATATCGCTTATTGAGGAATACACAAAACACTTTATGATATATATATATATATAAATGAGATTACATCAGCTCTGCATGTGATTAGAAAAGAGCAGAGGAGCAAAATCACTTTGTTGATTGATGTCTCGACAGGAACAGCAACTGTTTGACAATGCATTGTAACATATAGCCTTCTGCAAGCTGTCCATTATACTTCCTCTTCTTTAGCTTATTTTCCATGAATTCTGCTACATCGTATCACGACCATGTCTGTCTGCTCTCTAAACATATAAGTTCAGTGCTGTGTGTGTGTTTATGTGCAAGTGCACAGGCGCAGCATTTGATATCTTCTTCTTTCCCTCTCGTATTCTGCTCTTCTCCTGTTTTTGGACTTTGACAGTTCGTAACTATCATTTCTGCCCCCCCCCCCCCCCCCCCCCCCCCCCCCCCCCCCCCAGCAGCAGGTGTCTTACCTGAGTGGAGTGTAGTACTCAGATAGAAGAGCAGGAGAGGCTCCCATCACAAGTTGTTATTTTATCTGAAAATCGACAAATAGCGAAGTTGTATGCATTAATATAATTAATATATAAAAGTCAATTAAATGGTGCATGAGAAAAAAAGCAGGTTGGAATAATCATCCCTATCTCGTGATGAATTTAACCAGACAGACGTGGTCATTATGAGTGGTTTCCTCTGTAGTAAATTAGCTGTCTTATCTGATCTCTTATAGACTGTGGTCATGAGTATGGGTGGATTGTTGCGGTGTTTCCATCTATCAGCCTCTCTGTCTCCTGACTCTGGTCTGTGTCTGCTTGTGTTACTCTGGCCTGCTCGCTCTGAGGTCCAGGTGGACAACAGCTTAACCTTCAGCCGGGCTTGGACACCGCTGTCCTCTCCATTCCTCTCCGGCTTAATTTCCTCTGCTCAGACTTTGACAGACCCGTTGGCGGCCATTGATTCACAGAGAGACAAAGAGGGGAGGCCTACGGAGGAGTTGCTGCACAGTTTGCTGGTGCAGAGCACGCTCACACACACACACGGTGTATCTGCTTCGATTTTCCAACGAAGACTTGTTGATCAGATACTCTACATGCACTCCACATACACATCCAAACAAACAAATGAGAGCATTGCCTGTCTGCTCGACTGGATGCTAGTGATTGTCCTGTGAATGCCTCTGGGCCTGTCTCTATGTGCTTAGGGTGATCTCTGACCTTGACAGCTCACATACTCACCCTAAAATACACACACACACACAGAGGCATAACATGGTCTGTGGAATCCAGAGAAAAGTATTATGGTGTGTGATGTCTTTCTCTTGCAGGATTCTTTCCCTATTCCCGTGTCACACAGCCTGACTACCCAGAATGTCAAGGAGAAATGACTTATCAGTCTCCCATCTATCTCTTAGTCTCGCCCTCATTCCCTTGTTCAGCCGCCCGTCACTATGGCCCCCAGGGGGGCGGCTAGCCAGAGGTCAGACCTCCATCCTCTCCCACTCTGTTTCTGTCCCACTTTCTGGCCTCCCCTGTCCAGTGGGACAGGGGGGGCGCTGACTGACATTTATCTTCATGGGTGCAGAGTCTGCTTTCAGACTGGGAAATGGCCTTTTTGTCAGTGTGAATGTGTGTGTGTGTGTGTGTGTGTGTGTGTGGAAATGAAGATTTACTCTTTTGGCACTGAAAAGAATGTTTCTTTTCAGTGCCTTGGTCACTAATGGTGAAAGCCACAGTGTGTGCAATGTTAAAGAGAAAGTATCAGTAGCTGAAACTCCGTTGAGAAAATCCCATTTCAAGAAATCTCAAAGGTGGAAACCTCATCAACACTGAGGACTTTTAAAATACGCACACACACACACATCTCAAGGTCATGTGTGTAATTTTTAATTAATCGAACTGACCCTTATGTAGTTACTCCATCAGGAACAAAGCTAATTCAAGTCACGCTGCTTGTTATATTATTAGAGAGCAAATTCATTGTGAAACCTGAAATCTGTCACAGATAATTATAACACGTTTTAGAGTTAAGATAAAGAAGCAAGTTGCGGCTTATTCCCAAACAAATATTCTCCAGGTAAAGTTTTGAGATTAGGGAGAAGCTGTAATGCCGTCATTCATGTAGAAGTTTTGGGGCTGCCCATCGATTTGGCTTGAAGATAAGAATAAAATGTTATTTTTGACCATGGAAATAGTTTGACCAAAACAATCCCAGCTCAAAATCCCTATTTTTTCGGAGCTTTCAACGCCATAACACACGATGCATCAGATATAAACTCCGAAATGATGTTTTGCAATACAGCAAATAAGTTTGGATTCCACTGTAGGGTGGTACGGCATTGAATGATTCTTTTCATTTTCAATTCATTTATAATATTCTATTATAAAGCTGTGTCACAACTGTCACAATTCCTTCTTTGTCTTCTTATTTGTTTTGTCCAACCAACACTTAACATTCCAAGGACATTTAACTCACAAATATATGACCAAAATAACCCAAACAATTAAATGATAACTGACTTAAATTATTAATTGACTTAGATTGACTAAAACCGTTACCATCTAATTGCTAAATGCTGATTGGGTTAATTAATTAATTGTTTCACCTCTTCTCTAAGCCTGAGAGGGAAACAAGAGCACGAGAGAAAGAGACTGTGTCAGCATGAAAACAAAACTAAACACTTAACTTTAATTACCATTGTCCAAAGTTACAGCTTCTTTAAAGACTCTTAAATTCAAACACATCTGAAATCGAGGAGATTCTCTCCACATGCGATTCAATCACTCGTAAACTTAACTATAAACCGGCCTTTATGTGTGACTATATTTGTGTTACTGTAGAAATTACTCGCTCATGTTCTCAAAGGTTAACCCCAGCACTGATCTCAGACCAGCAGATGGTAAAAACCTCCCATCTACATCACATTTACTGCAACACACACGCTTACAGATGCAAACACACCATGTTATCCTCCCCGCTTTTTCCCCGGGGTTGTATTACGAGCAGATTAAGATTCTGTGCCCAGCTCTGCACTCATTGCTTTTATCAGTGGACTTTTATCCTCCTCTCCTCCTCCTCCTCCTCCCCCGCTTTCCGCAACCTCCGCCCTCCCACCTCCACCCATGCAGCAGTCAGATAGCACAGGCTGCCCCTGAGCCCTGCACGCTGCCGGGGTGGCCAGCTGCTCGCTCCAGTTCCCCCACATCACCACAAACACCGCCACCACCTCCACCTGTGTCATCAGATACGCCATTTCATCGTTGGGGATGAGTTACGTGGTCAGGCAGTGCAGGACAGAAGCTACAACGTGTCCTTATGTACGCTCTTGTCCTTGTGTGCAGGCAGGTGTGAACGCTCAGGTGATGAGTTAAAAGGGAGGATGAGAGCGATATTGTCGAGGCTTTGTGTACAACAGAGAACGAGTCAGGACGGTTTTATCAGCGAGCGCCTCTCTGCAGGCAGCTCATGTCTGAGGGGCATTTAATTAGATCGGGCCAATTTTCTCACATGCCCTCCACACCACCCTCAACATTTTCTTTCCTTTGCCAATCTCGCCATCTCTTATCTCTCTGGCAGTCGTTCACCATATGATGCATGCACACACACACATCATTCTTTTAGGGATGACCCCCTCTGGCTGGTTAGGCTGAGTGCGGCTCAGCATGGACATGCACACACACTCTCATGTGCCTGTAAGGTGTAAATATGGCAGCTGCATAAAAGTGGCCAATTTAAAGGCTTGCAGGGTGGTTAAAGAGTGATATGTTAAACAGGTCACGTCAACAAGGGCGTGCACGTGTGTGTGCACGTGTGTGTGTGTGTGTGTGTGTGTGTGTGTGTGTGTGTGTGTGTGTGTGTGTGTGTGTGTGTGTGTGTGTGTGTGTGAATGTGTGTGAATATCTGCTGACATAGGCTCTGTGCCCTCTAGCAGTTCTCTTTGCTTACCCAACTCTTATTAAAGCAGTAAATATGGCCGGAACATAAATTTGACGTCATGATTTAATTCCTCTCTCTCTCTCTCTCTCTCTCTCTCTCTCTCTCTCTCTCTCTCTCTCTCTCGGTCTCGGCCCTCAGTTTGTGTCAGTGTGTGTACCGACACTCATTAATATGGCATTAATGTTGCCTTCTAATTACAAGAAGCCAAGAATTGCTGCCGGGCAAAGTTTGATGCCTTCCATTCCAGGGCGCTCTTTGCTCTTTTGAAATATGCCCACCTTTCCGTTCCTCATCAATCTCGTTTAGAGGCGGTGATATATTGGAGCGTGTGTGAGTTTTTATGAGGATGTGTAATTGGAGTTTTATGTAGATGTTCTTGGGCTGTTAAAGAGCCAAACACGCTCCAGGTGTTACCGTGCCCTCTTCTCCCATCTTAAAGATGCTTTGAAAGGCTGCGACGCGATGTGATACGGCGGCGTGCACACTCAGAAGTGTCCCTGCAGAAGGGATCCACCGCATAATCAAGTAGACGGCCCTGGATTTGTTGGCTCCCGTGCAAAAGATGAGAGCACAGCCTATTAAAAACTGGCAGATTTGTTGTAAAGATAATTAATTTCCTCTTTAATTTGGAGTTTGGCGCGCAAGTGCTTCAAGTAAAAATCCACGTCACGTGATCACCTCCTTATGACGTGTTTATGGCTCTTGAGGAAAGCTTTAAATTTATGTAGACAGTGAATTTTATACAGGTTATGTAACTTCCAGTAAAATCAAAAGACATAAATTATAACTTTACATGCATGAATTTAAGTGCAAATGAAAGAAAGAAAAGCCATATGTGTTCTGGGTCAGTTACTTGGGTTTGCCAGACAGAGAAACTGATCAATTATGCTATCAAATTGCATGATGGGAAATGTAGGAAGCTCATGAGGATTTGACCCATTGACTTTATATAAAGATTGAGAGCATGACTGTTGAAGTGAAGCCAAGCATCTTGATCGCCACCTGGTTGTTGGCTGCAGTATAGGTCATAAATCCTGCCTCCTCCATGTTAGTGGATGGGACATGGACCAAATTGCACGTCAAATTGATGTTTCTCAAAGATGGTTTCCGTAAATGTAGGTAGTTCTTATTCAACTGGGTGAAAAAGCTGAGACTGACCCAGTATTGGTCAAGCATGTCTGTCAGGAGGAGGCTACAGACTCTGGCTCCAAGATGGCAGCTTTGGATTCTGGATATTTGGCTTCATTTCTGGATAGTGGGAGGAAGAGGAGTTGTGTTGTCCATCTTAATTGACAGTCTATGGTTTTAACACATACCTTTGACTAAAAGTCACCATGTTGGTCTGATCAATTTCTTTTTAACAATCTGTCTCACAAAATTTGCTGAACTGGCTCTTTAATTATTTTGTATTTGAACTATGTATATAAAATAACATTGAAATGTGCTCTAATGCCCTTTTTGCCCACGTCATCAAAAGTAAAATTTAGTCGTGTTTCATAGTGATTGTTATATTGTTGGTATGAAATTAAATAAATAAAAACCATTCCAATTTTATTTTAACTTTAATTTCAATAACGAACAGCCTATTTACCGCAACATTAAATCAACTCTTCTATTATAAGCTCAATGAAAGCTCATGAATATGAAACACATACCCAACAGCAGTAATGAGCCAGTTTTAATGTTGAGTTAGTGAAACAAATCCTTTCTTGGAATAAATTCTCCCGATGGCCCAGTGAGGAGCCACTTTGTTCCTGACAAGTATTTACTCCAACATTTACAAGGCCATTAGAATTATATCAAGCCACGGAACCGACGAGAACAACATCGTTCTCTTAATTTAACCGGCATTATGGCACTTTTATTAGTGGTAATGGTGCAGGAGACGGGAGGAGATGATCCTGGGGAAGGGGAAGGGGAAGTGGAAGTGTGAGGTGAAGTGGGCCGGGAGAAAATGGAAGGAGGTGGATGGGAGTGACACAAAGAGATTATACTGAGATTCGAAGGAGGGTTTAGAATCGGCTATAATGTCGTAACTGATCTCATAGTATAATCATCATAAATACTGCGTCAAACATCAGGTTGCACTTGTGATTGTAGTGAATTTTATCATGTGGAACCTGAGCACAGCCTCCTCTTCTGTCTCTATATATATCGTAAATATGAACTTGCATAGGTGCACACAAGTCTCTCTCAAATACACACGCAGACGCACAGATAACGAGTTTCCTGCTGTGAAGGAGGTTTCTCTGACTTGTGCAGGATCCATTTGGGGCACTGCGGAGGAGAATGTGATGAAGTGAGATAAAGGAAGGAACACTTTGCCTCCTCTCGAGCTCAGCGCCTTCTTTTTCGCTTCAGTGTGAGATCGGGGGGAGACGGTGAAAGAGAGCAATAGCGAGAGTGTGAATGGATGAGAAGGCAAAAGCTGAATACCTCAAGGCTTCAGACGGGAACATGGTTTTCATCACCCAGCTGATGGAAAGACCAGATTGAGTTTTATTGTTCTGTAGAATATGATCCCATATACTGTAGAAATGAGACTGTCCCCCGCTTCATGCAGCAGACACTAAGGTTAGAATGACTTTAGCTTGTTGAATTAACTTAAATCATGTCGGCTTTCTTTTGTCGAATGTCCTCCTATTGATTTACTCTTTTCTAAATACTGCCTGTTCTCCTTATCTGCCCTCTGTTCTTCTGTTCTGCTTATATCTCCCTCCTCCTCCTCCTCCTCCTCCTCCTCTCGCTACCTTGTCCTGCGGTTACCTGGGAAACGGTTTCCTTCAGCACTGAGAGAATGAGCAAAATTTAGTTAACTCTTTCTTCTTTCGGAGGTGACAAAAAAAATGTAATGGCACTGAGGGAGTTAGCATTTTTCATGCAAAATGCACACATTTGTCATTGAGTTTGACACAGCTGAGACCCCACTTTACAGTTATTGTGTTGAATAAAGGGATTGAGGTATTTTCAGACATGCACTGAACTCAGGAGGACCTCCGGCCATTCTCCGAAAGGGCTGCACGTGAAAACAAATGTCAGAGCAAGAGCCTTTAGACTTTCTCTGGAGTTTCTCTGGCCAGCCCCCTGGTAAAAACTCTACACAGGATGTCCAAAGGAGCCAATGTGAGAATTTAGCAGGAGATCCTCCACAGGTTTCACTGGGAGTGAGTGAGTGTTTTGATGATGTTTCTGACACACGACAGAAAAATATCTCAGGATGAAAAATCAGCGCCACACACATAGAAGTCCCCAAAAAAGATGGCGAGCATGCTTTTGGTGATAAAGGATGTGTCGATGAGCTGTAAAAAACGAGATCTCCACCGGGGGAATTTATATCTTACATCCTACCTCTGCCTGCTGCCCCCCCCCCCCTCACATGAGCGCTCTGGAGAGTTCTGTTTGTTGTGATCGCATCTGAACAGAGAATCTCCTGCTGCGTTGTTCACCTGTGAAAAGGAAACCTCTGCAGAGCCCGCACCCAATTCTGCGGACATTCTCTGGAGGTCATGTCTGAAAACGGCTATTGAGTGTCTCACTGCGAAACTTGCTCTCTCTAGCTGCAGACTCAGACTTCCAGAGAGACATTCACACCTTGTTGTGCGTAACTGAGTCATGCATAGTTGTAAGGAAGTGTGAAAAGATGAGTAAACACCACTACAAACATGTTGAGGCTGCATTCAGAAAGCCCGAGAGACGTGGAGTTACAGTGAAAACGTCAGTAGAAACTGTATCACCACCCAACACCTGTCAGCAATTTAACCTACAACAAACACAGGCTGATGTTTGCTGTGTTAACTACGCATTTTAATTCGCGCATAATCTCATGCATGACTACTAATTCATTGGCATTTGCTGCACACCGTGAATTCCACACTGAGACAGGTTCAACGCCCTGTGTCGTGGATTTTTATTAAACTTTTCTCAGCTGCATTGCAAAGAAATGCAAAGAAAGAAATGCCAGGTATGGCCACATTCTTCTTGGTGTGTGTGTGTGTGTGTGTGTGTGTGTGTGTGTGTGTGTGTGTGTGTGTGTGTGTGTGTGTGTGTGTGTGTGTGTGTGTGTGTGTGTGAGAGAGTGTGAGAGAGTGTGAGAGAGTGTGTGACGGTGTACCTGACAGGCCCCCAGTTTGTGCTAACTGAGCCCTGTCACCCACTCCCACAGTGAGGCGAAATCCTTTTCACTGCTCGCTGCCTTTGTTCTCCATGGTCCTCAGGCTGCATGAGCATCCAGGTGGGACAGTATAGGCAGAGAATATTGTGTCTGCGTGTGTGTGTAGCTGCATGATTTTCTACCAGCGGAGTGTATCCGAAAGCTGAGACATCGCCGTAGGCAAGCTTTCTCTATCTGTCACAAGGCTTTCCCCCTCCTGCTGCTGCTTTTACAGGATTAGAGATGCCACCATCGCCTTCTCTCTGTGTCCGTATGTGCTTCACAGCGAGATTGGACAAAGATGGAGAGTGAAATCTATGATTCAGACGTGGTCATTTTAATTTAATCTCTTGATTAATGTAGTTATAATTTATATATATATATATATAGTTATTGCAGCTATAGTTTTGCTTTGCAACTTCTTATATCACCTATATCCCGGTTCGGAGTCTGAGGCGGTTCTATTGCACCGTCACAGCCGCTGCCTTATTAACTCCAGCATCAAGCTGCATGACTAATAGACTAATATTACGCTGATAACAATCCTGTTTGTGGTGGTAATTGTATGAGGCAATTTCCATCCGTATTAGCCCATCTCTCCTGAACTGATAAGAAGCAGGGAAACCTGAACACCGCTATATTTAGTCATTAGAGCAACAAATATCAGGTCTCATGGTTGTCATTCCTGGTGGATGTCAGAAATATATATTCTGCGACACACGTCTAGCAGCTGTCAGTGGGCCACGTATCCAATGTCTCAATGTCAGTGTCTGGAAAATAAAGTAATACAGTTGTTACAAAACTTTAAAGACTTGCAGCCAACTATTGTTTGAAGAGATGAGGAACTGAGACGATTTTCTGATCATTCCGTTATTATCATGTGTCCAATATTGTGTTTATTTTGTGTTGGGTTTCCTCTCTCAAAGGACTAATTGACTTAATGACATTACGAAGGCACAAGAGATGTGAAGGACAGAATACTGCTCACACATTTGGGGGAAATAAAACCGGGTAAACCATTAAACAGCTGTCTTCTGAGGCTGAAAACGAGGTAGATGTGAATAGTTGGAGCCAAAACGATCAAATTTGTGCCATAAAAATTAAATAATTAAATAAAATACTATTGAATAATCTGTGGGCCTGAGAGGAAACTGCAGAATTAGGCGACACATCTTTATGGCTTCATTATTACAAGGAACACTTTGAACATTACAAATTGATCCATTGATGATTAAAATAATAGGGATTAAAGTAGCTTTTATATTATGGCAGAGACACAAACACACACAATCTTTTACTTCTGTCTTTGCGGTGACACTCATTGGTATAATGCCTCCCCTAACCCCAACCTTAACCTCAACCTAATTCTCATCCGAATCCTAAAACCAATTCTTATCCCTCAAACAGCTATTGGAAAAAGCGAGGCTTGGCCAAAATGTCCTCACTCCGTATAAGGTCTATGCTCAAAATGGTCCTCACAAAGATATAAATCCAAACAAACTCACACACCCACGTAAAATGGAAATATACTGTGGGATTTCTTGGACACCTGAATGGTAAATATTAAAATCAAATTGTTCTCTCACAAAATCGCTATTGTGTATTGTCTATAGTGGCGTTACATCCATTTCTCCCTTATTCCCACACACACACACACACACACACACACACACACACACGCTGCTCAATCATTCATGGAGATAAGCACTATACAGCTTATCATTAAGGAGCACAGGCCGAGACACGGCAGCCAAGTAACCTGCCTGCCTGCGAGGAAACAATAATGACTTCCACAGAGCACACAGGAACACGCAGACGTGCGTGTCCCTCCACCACGAACACAATGAAGCAGATACAGTATGGACACACATGTCCACCGTATTTAAATAATGACCCATTCAAAGTCGGCTCAGAGTTTTGGACACCGCTGTACATTTAGAATCCAGCCTCATATCCCTGTCAAGGATTTATCCAAATTAGGGAAGCACATGTTCCAAGAATGGCTTCTACTGGCTTTAGCGCTTCTCAATAACAGAATATTGAAATATTGACATTCGCCAATGTAGCAATTACAGAGATTATGTTCTTTACTGTGAGGCAGCTGAGTATGAGTCACTTATAGATTGCAGGTGGCGTTCACAATCATAATGAGGAGAGGCTCTGGAGGGTGAGCTGGGTTACGCCGAGTTCAGAATGAAAGGGCTATTGCAGGCTTCCCCTGTTTCAGGCCTGAGTAATAACTCCTAGTGAATCTGTGAGTACGGTACTTCTACCTATAGACCTGCATAAATCTTAATGCTACAGGCAGCACCTCCAAGTGTCGGGGATCAATTTAAGGTTCCGGCACTGGACTTGAACTATTTGCAAAAAGCAGGCATGCGCTTAAATAATTTTTCTAAAGTTGTTCTCCATGAATACATCAAAGCCTCATGCAAAAAAATATTGCCGATATATAAAATAAATGTCAGGTCACATGTTGTCATATATTCAGCAGAGCATATAAATTCCTCCAGACGCCGGACCAGAGGGTGAGTTAATCCATCCCTCGCGAACACACTCCTGTCTCTCGTATGACATAAACTATAAACTGTACATTTTCTTTGGGTTCCATCACCAGAAAATAATCGTATCAAAGCTTACACAGCACACAGTCAGTATCAGATTAGCCTTGAAATGTATTTCCCCGAATCCAACGTAAGCAGTCGCATTGAACTCATAATCCCATCAGGTCAAATCAACACACAGACACTTATTATTCATTCACGGCGACCTCACAGTAATTGGATGCAGGACTATGCAGTTGTGCACATGCTCCTGTGTTGTTGCATAACACACGGACCCACACGCTTATGTATGCTCAACATCAACCCAAGCTCTTCTAGCTGGCGTAGTCCCAGAGGGTTGTTATCCAGAGCAACAGCAGAGACATACATTTTGAAAAGTGGCACTGAAACATGGGATAGGCTCTACTGGAGCTGTCTGTATGTGTGTGTGTATGTGTGTGTGCGCGTGCGTGTCTTCCACCTGTGAGTTGTTGAGTGGAAAGATGTCACACTGGGAGTGAGATGGGCTTTTCATTGGCTGTGTTGTGGCCCATTGAGCATCCTCTCTTCACCCAGCCAGCTCATCCCGTCTCCCTCCATCCACCCATCCATCCTTTTTGGTTTCACCTTCTTCCATTTACCCTTCGTCTCCAACAACCCTGCCTCCTTTCTCCTTCCGCACTTTTACCTTTTCTGTTATTTTATCTTTTTTTTAAATGTTTTCCCATTCGCACCTCTATGATACCTCTATCCTCTCTTCCATCTTTCTGATAGTTCACTTTTATGCGCATCTCTCCAGGCCTCTCTTTGTTATCCCACTCCCTTTCTTCTCCTTTTCTCCAAAGCTACAATTTCTTCCTCTGAGCTGTTCTCTCTCTGCCTCTTTTCTGTGGATGTATTTCACCGCTTTTTCTTATTCACACTGTGCTGTTTTACATTCAGTTTTGTCCCTCTTCTGTCTCCTCATCCTTTGTCTGTCTCCATCCTCACCTGTAAGAATATATCCATGATGTCAACCCGGCTGAATAAGACATTACTGCCGGCAACGTGCTGCTATCAAAGGAGAGTCATGAGATATATATGAAAAATATTCTCTTTTCAATCTTCTTTAGCTTAGATATATACCAGACACCAGTAATGTGACTCATCCCGTCTCTCAACTCCTGAACCTTCTTAACAACTATTAACTTGAAGGAGACGCATGCGTAAAATGAAACATAACTCTTGAGCTACGTAACTTAATCTCACCCAGGATGAAAGGCAAAAAAATAAAATTTCAAACATTTTTCAAACAGCTGTCATGACTTTTTGAGTTTGAAAACACGACCCTAGAGCGATGACAACTCAGGGAGTTGTGTCTTTGCTTCAATATGTCGCTGCTTTTTACCTCAAATCCACAGGAGTAATCACTAAACCTCGAGTGCTACAGTTCATTCAGGCGTGATTATGTGTTTTGCATGTTGCCGCTCTGACATGAATAACTATGACTCTTATCACAGATGTCAAATATGAGTATGGCAATTTTTATTTGTAGGAGGCATTTAGAGACCGAGAGAACATTTAGTCACGCTCGGTGTTGAAATGGTATCCGTCATGAACAGTTTGACACAGGTAGGAAAACAGCAGCCAGTTGATGTCACGGCAACCATTATGCTCCATAGACTGTGAAAGATGGACTACGCGTCCCTACTTCCTCCCAATATCCAGAAATGTGAGCCACTGTGTCGAGGTCCCGCCAATACATGCATTGGACCAATCTCAATTCAGTCTCACCTGTCAATCATGACATCTCAGCCAGTTTTAATAGCATCAAATAACTAATTAAAACCAAACTTACTAAAAGAATCAACACTTTATGGTCTATACTGCAGCCAGCCACCAGGTGGAGACAGAGGTGATTTGGCTTCACTTTTGGGGAGTTGTGCATTTTTTTTGAGTCTATATTTTGTCCCTTGTGGTTATACTCAAGTACTGTAAGGTGAACTGTTGCAGATGATCAGGTTTGCACAGTGTTTAATACCACTAACGGATGATGTATTATATCAGATTATGCTCTGAACGCTGATTTGTTTAATCACTTATTCATCTAGTTTATAAAATGTCAAGAAAATACTGAAAATAAATCCCCATAAATTTTCTTAGAGTCCATTTAATTTTTATTTTGCATCAATTCTTCTCAATAAGCAGCACATTTTGCATTTTTGCCTGTGAAATCATCTAAATGTTTTATTATCTGTCAATCAACTACTTGATTTACTTAGTAAATACCAAACTTTTCATTTTCCAATACGACGGATTAATTGGAACAAACCAGTAAACACTAACTATTGGAAATTTCAGTCCACTGCCTCTGTCAACTTCGACATTTCCCTCTCCTGCTTTCTTCTGTGTCCAACCCCTCCCACGCTTTGTCCATTTGTGTGTTGTGTATCGTGGCCTTGTGGCTCTGCTTTAATCTCCTCCTGCCCTGAACATCAGTCAATCACCTGCGGCCCAACCTGCCACCTGTCTCCATTCCCCTCACTGCACCACGTAACACTTTCCCCACAGCTGGTCCTCCATCTCTGCTCGCATCTCTTATCCCCGTACTCCCATTCTGTCTCTGCATTGTCTCTGCCGTCCTATTTCCCTGAATTTCTATTTCTTATTCACATTTATCTTGAGTGTTTCAGGAAGGCAAACATTTCCTCTCCTCTTTCCAATTTCTACCTATTGAGTATTTGTCTCCTTTCTTCTGTCCGTCCCCTTTTGTTAATGAAAATGTACGTTCTGTGTGTGTGTGGAAGTGTAGGGGCGGTGCTTTAAGTAGCTTATTTGTTTTGCGGTAATTTGTTTGACCTTTACCTAACCCTCCTTCCTGATTTGTTAAAGGATCAACACCGAGCAAAGCGGTGGCCACTGCTGCTGACTGCTTCATCCATAATACATTTTTAATAGTTTGAATTAGCTGAAGGATTGAAAAAGTATATATTTCTTATGAACTTGACCTTGAAATGAGGCTAATGTGATGTGGAGGGTAAGAAGGGTGTAGACAGCAAAAAAATAAAAAAGCCATCCATCATGGGGCGATGGAGGGAAACAGTCGGCAAGTTGTTTGGGGTGCAAAGAATGATGGGTGGAGATGTGAAGGAAGAGAAATGAGGGAAGGTGGGCGTGCGGACAGGTGGGAAGACGGAGAGGTCTGGTGATGGGCAGAGGGCAATCTGTGGGAAGAAACAGAGATGGGAGAGACAAAGGGAGAGGGATGAGGGGGGGAGAAAAGAGATTGCTGTTGTTAGGAGATTAGCTCAAAGATAGAGTGTGTGAGACGGAGAGATGGAGTGATGATGGGGAAGTCACAGCTGAGGAACAAAAGAGAAAATGTGAGTGTGAAGAGGCTGTAAATGTTTATCGGGGTTTGTTTTAGCTGCATCAGATGGATGAGGATGTTTGCTGGTGGTAATGTCCACGGCGCAGGATGGAGAAAGTGCTGATCAATTAATTGTCACCTCAAGAGAAAAAAAAAACTGATACCATACACCATAAAACCATTGCTCAGGTTATTAGAGGCCACATACATACATATTTTTTATATATATATATTTTATGTAAAATATGTAACTGCCACTCGGAGTCTCTCCTCAAAACAATAGACCTACTTTGATGATGATGTCATGAAGCAGTGTGGGATCATGGGAGTTGTTGTCTTCCCCACCAATGCTAATGAAAGTCCACCTGATGCGACACAGCCACAGATCATGTTCAAGGGTTAGTTGATGTATTAAAGTTCTGTTCCCGTTACGGAGCAAACGGCAATGAATGATCGTGATCCATTACGAGTGACCAATATAAAAAACTGCTGACTGGCTAACTGGCTAGCAGTGGGTTTTTCCTTCATCATATGTTTGCCCTGGCAGTAAAGTTGAGACAGGACCGGCCGATAAAGCTGATGTGACGCAATTAAAAATCAACCAAACGTCGTTACTTTGAATAAAATACTGAATTTCTCTGTGTTTTTAATATTGTTGGAAACATTCTGGATAATGTAAGTACATTCAACAAAATATATAACCACGGTCTTATAAGTTCTGGACATTTTAATGAAGACGTTTTCCAAATTATACCTTAAAGAATCCACAGCTCTGGATTTATCCTTAAAATAAAGTGCTCAGGTGCATGTTAGAGTTCTGCTTGGGTGAAACTTGACCAGTTTATGAGGCCCCATAACACAGGATTTATATTAAGAGATAAACAAAAAAGCAACAAAAAAAAAGTGTGTGTATGTTTATGTGTGTGTGTGTGTGGGCGAGATGATGGAGAGAGGAAACAGTAAAATGAAATGGTCAGTAATCACGCTGCACTGCACTTGCAAACACCGCCAAAAACTCAATATTTACTGTGTGTGTACTGGCCGCCCCAACATCAATACAGCTGAGTATAAACAAATGTAGATTTCAATCTGTGCCAGCGTCTGATACACTTATGCTGAGAGAAAGAAACAGATCAGCAGAGGAATCCATTTTACTACCACTCACCCCCGTCGTGGCTCATTGCCATCAGCGCTGTTTTTGCTTTACTTAGCAGATCCATGACGTGTGGGTACATATTTACGTGGGAGGTTATTGGCTGCGATCTCACCACAGCTCAGCAAATGAGCCATGCACAATGACAGGGGATTAGACCTGTTAAAGGTGGGGTCAGCGATTCTGGGAAATCAGAACAAATACACGCCTCTCTTCACTGGTCCTTCAGAAGCTCCGCCCCCCACATTCATGTATTAGCGAGGCGAATCACTGATCTCACAAAGTTCGAGTTAGCTTTTACAAACATTAACAAATGGGGCAACACAATACTGACCAAATGTGAGCAAAAGAATATGAATGTTACCAGCTACTACGAGAATGATCCTGGGTATTACATCCTGTGAGAAAGCTGCATTTCCAGTGGCAGTAGTTGTTACTATCTGAAACAGTAGTGGCAGTCTGCATTATCTGAGGACAATTTTTCAGGTCATCCTCCCATCCCGCAATAGTAGAAGACAAAAGAATGATTACATCATCTTAAATCTGATGTTTTCCACTCGCTTTATTAAAAATCGCTCCAAGAAAGTGGGTTAGCGCACCGTTAGCGTTCCTGTTCCCATGGAAGTCGCTGTGCCACTTCAACCCCCCGTCCAGTGCTCGAGAATGAATACCCTTGTTGCTGATTGGCTGGATAACATTGTTTTACTGTTTTGGTTATCCTGCCTTCTCTGTTTCCTTAATACAGAGCCATGCAGGGCAGTGTATTCAAACCATAGTTTCCGTCTTTCTTCTGTTCTAATCCGTGAGCAGAATTTGACAAAAAGTGTATCACTCCCCCCACATTTAACAGCGTGTTCCTAATAAACTCTGCCTCACTTAGCTCGACTTACGCTGTCCTTCCTCTCTGTCTTTCACCTTATCTCGGGCTTTTCTCTACTTTCCTCAGTTAACTTTGCTTTTAGCTCCTCATGTCCCCAGTTTCCCCCCGTCATCCTCTATATCTCGCCTTGACGTTCACTTGTCCTGGTCTGCTTTGGAGTGTTGCTATAGCTACTGATCTTAGAGAAAGGGGCTGCTGGGGTGAGGCAGCAGGGGGCTCTGAGACTGAGAGCTTTTACCGAAAGTCAGGTGAGGACCTGCTGGAACATCCACATGTAGGAACCCGAGCTTTACACACGATGTAGCAGACAAATATTTAGCAAACTCAAAAACACATTTTCAGGCTTGTTGGGGATATTAACCAGCGCGGAATCAAAAAAGAACATTGGGAAATAGTCCATGGGAATCCACAGAATTGCTCCACTTGGAACTTGGAACTCCATACACATCACCTGTATGTATACAGTGTGGTTTGTACAGTATTTGCATATATGTCTATACATGGAACTGTACGACCATGACCATAGTGGATATAGAAGGTAAAGCATTATTCTGCTGATTCCCTTGTTTTTGCGATTGAATTATTCATCCGGGCAGCAGAACTCTTTCATCCTTCTCTGCCCCATTCCTCCTCCTCTCTGTCTCCACTGCCCTTTCAGTTTGACTAAACACAACATTTTTTCATGTCCGCTCTTCCCCCGCTGCCCATCTCCTATATCCTCACTCCGTCCTGTCGTCGCTTTCTCCTTTTCACATATTCTTTTTTATCCTTCCTTTATACTTTCCTCTATCTGAACCCTCCAGTTCCTAATGTGTTTCTCCCTGTCTCTATAGTCCACTGCTTTATATACTTTTTCTCCCCCTTTTCTTTAATTTCGATTTTCATCATACTTTGTTCTCTCTGTCTCGCTCAGACTCCCTTTCATTTTATGTCTTTTGATGACTATCTTGGTTTTTCACTTCCCCGTCTTTGTCTCACTCTGTCTCCATCTCTCTGCACTAAAGCCTTGGTCCCCCTCAGTTTCCCTGACTCACTGACTCGTGCTTCTCTTCTATTACTCGCCCCGGGGTGGCCAGACTCCACAATGTGTCGTGTGTCACCTCACCAAAAGGCGAACAATGAAAAACTAAACATTTCGGGAGAAACCCGGCGGTGTCGCCGCATGTGAGAGAAGGAAGTGTTGGAGGATTAGGACAGAAAGAGGAGGACAAAAAAAGGCTTTGTATCGGAGGAGCCAACAAGACATGTTTGGTATAGTAGAGGCAGACAAGCGGACTGACCTGGAACGTGCCGATTGCACACATAGAATGAATAACTGCTCATTTTCTCTGCTCCCTATAAAAGAGAACCCGCTGAGGTGGGCTGTGATTGTATGTGTCACAGTGTTGCTGCTCACAAATGTGGAAGTGCAGTGTTAGTATGTGTGGAGAGCCTGCGTGGCTTCTTTCGAATTATCATGGAAATGTGATTACAAAAGTTATTAAATTATTACATTATTAAAACCAGGGATATTTCTTCACAAAGTTTGATTATCATTTTGTTATTTAAAGTTTGAATATGTCACATGTGTAACAGCTGACAATGTGAAATGTGTCTTTAAGACTGAGCAGGTTAGTTATAAGAGAAGCAACGGCATCAGACTGTGCTTTTTGGTTTTGAATGGCGCACCTCGGTGAGAGCGGATGCAGAGCTCATCCTTTCTTGTTTTGGTTACATGTGGTTTCTGTTTTATTCATGTATGATAAAATAGATGCATTCAACCGGGCATGATAAGGTTGAGGTGTTTTTTAGTCCCAGCACCTGTGTGGATGTGAGCTTTTGCCTTTTTTTATTCCCAATGCTCCCTAAACTGCTTCAAACAAGACACATGGACCCAAACCAAGGTTTTGCTCATTTCTGCTATAACCTCCTTCTATGAAGAATGGAAAAGAAAGTGAGTCAGTCTGCAGATTTTTTGTACTGGTCACTTGTAATGGATCACAGTGTGCTGTCAGTGTTCTCTCATTATAACGGCAGCATGTGCAGGTGTACTAATGGTGAGCGCTTTCCTCTACGTTCCTCACGTTTTTGCGTAACAAGAAGTGGCATCAATAACCCTGAATGGTCCAGTCCTGTCATCTCGTGGGGTATTCATGAAATGCACATGCAGCCATGAATATGAAATGCACGTATTATTCACTGTGACTGTGATCTAGTCCTGTATTTGATTTGAAACCTCAAGCCTGTCTCTCTACAGTAAAACACGGGTGGCAGGTCCACTCCTTTTTCATTTGCTGGAAAAATATCATCTGTGCACAGCCGGAGGGAGGTCCTAAGGAGGTGCTATGTCTTTTTCCCCCCACTGCTTTGCTTGTAGGTTCCCACTCATATACATTATGCACACAGACACTTTTTTCTTTTCACACACCTCACCCTACATAGGGAGAGGTAAGTCCGAGTGTGATAGAGAGAGAGTCTCAGCGTGCGTGTCATGTGACATAACTCAGGAGCACGAGCTGGTGACGGAGGGATGAGGAGAGCGAGCGAGGGAGGGAAGGAGGTGGGTGATAAAGGCTTGAGATAGAGAGAGGCCGGACTGAAAACACAGGACATAAAAGTAGAGCATCGTCACACACTTTCTCTCCTGGGGTTGAAAGATCACTCCATCTCTCCGTGAGGCAATTGAAAGACCCAGAGCACGGCGATGCAGCAGGTCCCTCACAGACACACACACACACAATAAAGCTTCCGTCCCCCTGATTCACACATCAACATGTAAAAACAACCCAAACACACAGACACACAAAGATCACAGTCATCTGTCGCACTAGCCGAGCTTTGTATCAGGCTTTCCAACTTTAACATAGTTGTGATGTCATGTATCGCAATGCGATGTATCTGACAGCACCGCTCCCAGCAGGAGAGCTCAGCCCAGCGGGGGGTTAACAAGACTGAAAAAAATACGGGGGGGGGGATGAGACAGTGATAGTGTGTGATGTGTTTGTTACCTGCAATAAGGTGCCGTCCTACACATGGCAACACACACACACACACACACACACACATACCACACACACACACACACACACACACACACACACACACACACACACACACTGACCTTCAGTGGGTACCTTGGTAGACAGGTGGTGGTGCCATTGCCTGTTGCTAAGCAATTACCAAGTCCATTACCCCTGCAACATGCCGTAATGTGTTTTTCTTTTTTTTCTCCTCTGTATGGGTTTGTGTGCTGACTACTGTGTGTTTGTCTGTGTGTATGTGTGTGTGGTATGTGTGAGAGAGAGAGCTTTAATTATAGCAGATATAGTGCACAAAACAGAAGCTACAAGCTAGCTGACTGTTTTTATGCGCATTTGTGTTGGCCAATTATGTTTTTTTTTTCACAAATAACTAAGTCATATAAAACCCAATTTACGGTTTTATTCACTTCATAACTGTTTGGTGGATTCAAATAGTATTTGTGAAACTACCTTGCGAAGTGGGAGGAGTTTGGGGCTGAAACCAAACAGCTTCAGGTGCATTAATGCCTCCCTCTGTACTTGAGTGGGACACATTGTGATCAGGATTGTGATCAATAACAATCATTTTTTGGTGCAGGAGACTAATTAAGAAATAACTAAATACTGCTTATCAGAAATCAGTAAATGAAGACAGATCCTGAAACTTCTCTAACATCTTTACAACATGTCATGTCATAACCACAAATTATTTTTATAATCCACTGATCCTCACTGGAAACTTTTTTAATTTGTTTTGACCAAATTTCAATCAGGTTTCCATCCACATCATAGCCATGCTCCTTAGTACGACCTTCCACTAAGAGTGGATGCAGGTGATTGTTTGGTTTTACTTCTTCTGAATATGAGCATTTGACACCGTGGGTCATTATCATTAGGTTGGCTTCAGGAACACGGCTCTAGCTTGGTGTAAATCATGTTTATCAAACAGAACTATGGTTAATGCCTTTTTGTAGACCCCTCTGTTTTATGGTGTTCACCAAGGCTCCATCCTTGGCCCATTATTGTTCTTTATATATAGTGCATACTACCACTAAGGCAAATCATGAACAGCACAAGTTCCAGTACCACATTTATGCATATGGCACACAAATGTATTTACCATTAAAATCAGTGAAGAAGGCAGTTTTAATCCCATTTTGTCTTTGTCTCATAAAGAAGCTGGATGTCCTAAAATCCTTTCCAGCTAAATGTCAGCAAATAAGAATTATTTCTTATTTGCTGACATTTGCTGACATTTAGCAATAAAGTCAACACCAGTTTACAATAACGTCGTTGACTTTTGTTTTGAAAAGTAAAGTTTATTATTATTATAATTATAAAGTTGAGGAAAACCTTTCACATGAGACATAGTAATTTTGGACATTTTTTTAATTTTGTGCTTGAAAAGTGGCTAATGGATGTTGCAGCTTAATTTTCTATTTTCACTTTTTGCACGTGCAAGAGAATTAAGAGGTGGATTTATTGTTGGGTGCCTGCATCCACATCCAGAGCATTACTTTATTGTGTTGGTGGGTGATTGTGCGTATGGTCATGTGCCCCGTTCTTGACACACACAGCCCTGATATATGCGACACCGCTAAATGCAGGAAGCAGCGTGTGTTGGCTGTAAATAACTGGCAAGCCTATTAGAAAAGGTTGGACAGCTTTAGCTGCGCGAAACCACACTGCAGGCACAGGCACGTGGGACGTTCACAAGAACCACCTTGATCTTGCGCATTCACGCTCACAGGTACATAGACAGATGGTCAGATGAGGAGGCACAAGCTGTTAGAAACCCACACCCCCTATTCTTTCACTCAGGAGAGAAAGTGATGTGGTTTGATAGCCACTTGCAGTCAGTAACACCCCCCTCCTAATAGTTGGCCTATTGCGGAACCCACTATTCCCCCCCCATATAATGCAGAATTGATTGGTACTCTGGTGTGATTACCTCTTTCCGATATTCTATTAAAATCTCTCCTCCTAAAACACATGTTAAAAAAGAAAGCACTTACCCTGCGTGACTGCTGCCTCCTGCCCTCCTACATCATTCTGTTTCCTTCTGTAAAGGGAAGGGAAATTAAAGCTGACCTTCACCCGTACGAACTCACACACAGACGCAATAATGTGCTCAAATGTAAGTGCACAATCAGGAGAAAAATATAGATATACAAAGCTCACAATGATGTTGAGTAATTATACACATAATGGGTAACGATTACAGTTAACATCTAAAGGCTTATAAAATAATTTTTCACACCAATAACCTCAGTAATCAGTTTGAAACATTACTTGTTACTTTTGTTATAACCCTCACCTTCCTAACTACACCTCTTGTTGAGAATTGTTCGTCACTGATTTGACATTTCACGCAAAGAAAGGCGCTAGTTTAAAAAGCCCTGACACCGTAGACGTGAGATGAAACCATATATACCAGTCATATCGTGACCTTTATAGATGAAACATTAGAAAGACAGTTTTAGGATTGCAACAAGAACAATGTGGATAAAAAATTCTTCTTCTCCAGAGCATTAAATCTATGCTAATAAGTTAAATGCTATTTTTATATTATCTATATATAAAATCTTTTGTTTGTCTGATTCCAATCTTTCCCAAAATGTCAATGTTTTAATGCAGCGTTAGTTGGACATTTTTGAGAGTACTTTTATTATCTTTCTTGCTGAGGTTTGAAGGAAAGATACCACTCTCATGTCGGTTTCCTCTTGTTTCCAGTTTTTTTTGTTAGCTGGCTCTTGGATGTACACTAGCTTCATATTAACCTTATATGAGAGTTGTATCATTGCTCTCATGTAACTGTCTGCAAGAAAGCAAAATAATGTATTTCCCGAAATGTCTTACTATTCCTTTAAGTTTCACAGCATTCAAGAGAGTGCACCACTTTTGTTTTTACTTGAATTCAATTCTAATTTCCCAGTCTGTCCGATGTGACAGTATTCTTTTTAATTTTTTGATGGATGTGTTTGTGGGCAACGATCATGTGCCTCAGCAGCCTTTACTTTAGCTTTTCTCTTCTGCTGCTTTAGATTCTTTTTACAGCCTTTTTCAAGCATCCTTATCTTTCAAAACTTCACCTCAATGCTCCTTTGTATTCTCTCTCTCTCTCTCGTCTCTCTCTCTCTCTCTCTCTCTCTCTCTCTCTCTCATACACATCCCGTCTTACTGCCTCTTACTCTCCTTCTCTCTTTGAGTAGTGACCCAGTGGTGGTGGAGAGGTGATTTATGGCGTATGGCTGTTGGCTCTAAATGGGATGTTTTATTCAGTGGTGAGAGGAAGTCGCTTCCTTTTCCACCGCTCTCCATCAGCCTCGCTTTAAAACACATAATACAAGCACATGCACATGCATGCACACACTCTTAAAGGATGATTTACAGGCTGACACTGACGTTTCCTCTTATACATTTAGAAATGTAGACAAGGAGAGAAAGACTGACTGAAGCAGATGGACAGAGTGACAGGGATGCATGCAACTGACAAAGTCAAAGGCACAAGGAAGAATAATGACAACTTCTGTTGTGCAGTTAATTGTTGTGTGTCAGGGTGATTTTAAAGTCAAGGTAACTCCAGCAGGCTGCATTTATCTCCCTGTTGTCAGCTAACATGCACGCATAAAGTTGCGAGCAGCAGAAATGGAAATTTGTCAGTCTGTCTGACTTCCTCTGTGTATGTCTTTCTTTATTTTGTATTTGCTTGTGTATCCAAATGTGTTGGTTAAAGTGCAAGCTTGCAGATGTGCATGTTCAAAGAATGAACATTGTGTGTGGGTGTGATTTCATGCTGGTGTGAATAATGCAGTGAGTATAACGGCGTGAATATTCATTAGCTGTGTACCAGTGACAGTTACCCATGTACCTGTCACTCAGAGTCTCAGGTGGGTACAGTGTAGTGAATGCTACACACAGACAGACAGACACACACATCCCTGGAAAGATGCTGCAGTGTTTACTGTACACCGCCTCTGCATTGGGATATTTGTACATTTTTTGTTTTTATCCACTATGCACTCTTGTTCACGGAAGAGTTCGTTTTAATGCAGCCTGTTTGCTCGAGGGTGGGCGGTGTACTGATTTATTTATTGCATCTGTCCCTCAGAGTCATCATGTAAGCAGGAAAGACCCGTGCAGCTTGTCTCCTCTCTGTGTTTACGACCTCCAGTTGATGCTCTTGCGGCAGACCTCCCAAACTTTAATTCTAGCTCGAGTCCTGCAGGAGAGACAGGTGCTCTAAACATGACTTATCCCTCACCTGAGTTCCCCTCGGATTGGACACTAATTGAACCTGCGTGTGTGTGTGTGTGTGTGTACTGCTGTGTTACTGCGTCTCTGCACTTGGAATGTATCCTCCTTCGCTCACATATATCCCCCGGAACTAATTTCATCTTCTCCCTCTGCGATGGAGAGAATAAAGAGAAGTCATGCAACAGCTCAGTGTGGGGCCGTAAACACAGCAGGTGAAATGATGCTCGGAGAACACACAACTCCCTGAGATCCCCGAGAATATTCAGATAGTTTTCATTTTCCACAAGATTGGCTTTGGGTGATGGCAACTCGCTAGAAGAGGAGACGGGGAGACAATGAAACATAAAATTAAGGGACCTGGAAAGAGACTATATGTTTGTGTTGAACATTACCATTTCTCCCTCTGTCATCGAAGGGCAGAACAATAGGAGCCGATATGGATATTTTCTTCTGCCCTCTTTTGCGGAGGATGTACTCTGTTTTATCATCTCTTACATCTCCCTTGCCTCTGTATTAATGTGCATTCAATGTTTCTTATTCAGTTTTTAAGGCCGTCAAGGACAGAATAACATGTTCATTTTCGAGAAAAGGGTAAAAAAAAATGGCAAGAATATCATGGACTTCTGAAGTAATGGGGGAGAATGACAAAGTGTCAAAGAAAGTGAACACGGGAGTGAATTTCAAGGAAAGGAAAGCTGAGGAGACGATATGGAGAGAGAGTAATTGGATGCTGGGAGAGTGGAGGTATGAGAGCTCTGGCTTCCTCTCTAATCTCTGGAGTTGACCTTTGGTGGAGGAAAAAACATTTAATGCTCCGACTACATGTACAGTATAGCTGCCTAGGTTCGACTCCACCTGTCCTTCAGTGTCTTTCCCTCTCTGTTTTCCATATGTCCTCTATTACCAGTGCCCCTGACGGCTATAGAGCATGATCCAGATGTGTGTGTGTGTGTGTATATGTATGTGTTTAATGTGTTACTGCTTGTCCTCTATAGTGATAAATCCAGCTCAGTGCAGCCTTAGGGTCAGATATCAGTGGGACAATCCCACTATTAAAGCTACTAGCAGCCTACTATTCTTAGCTCAGGCAATCATACAACTCTCATTATTACTCAATAGGGCAGAGGCATGCAACTCGTCATCTCTCATCATCTGCACAGCCTCCGGCAAGAAATGCACTCTCTAAGATTTTATACACACACACACACACACACACCAGCTCGATTGCTTATTATTTTCTATTGTATCTGATATGGTTTTTTTTACTGTTATAGAGAGGAGAGGAGAGGAGAGGAGAACAGAACAGGACATTCTTCAGTACTAACTGTACACCAGTATCAGTACTGATTAAGCTCCTTAATTATACTTAGCAGAGGAAAATGAGATACTCTGACAGATACTCTCATTGTGCTCTAATAATCATCTGCTGTGTGGGAGAATATCTGGGGATTAGTAGGGATGGCTTAAAAATACCGATGCTATGTGTTGAGGTAAAACTGAGGTAGAAATGAAGTTAGCATTTGCAGAACGTCCTGTGGTCTTAAGTAGCTGCGACATACGGATAACAATCTACAATCTATCAATTTATATATCCATCCAACCATCCTTCCTTTCTATACCGGTTATGCTTCAAGGGTAGCCACCGACATACAGAGAACTACAACCATTCACACTCACCCCTACAGACAATTTAAAGTTTCAAATGAACTTAACCCGACTTAACCCCCAATCTGTATGTCTCTTGAGCGTGGGAGGAAGCCATAGTGCCCAGAGAAAAGCCCTGCAGACACATGGAGAAGATGCAAACTACACACAGACCCTGGAGACCTTGCTGAGAGGTGACAGTGCTAACCACTGCACCACCATGATGCATTGCATTTCATTTACATTACTTTTTTTGGTCATAAGCCAATTATGTGGCACTTTTATAGCACTTAAAAAGATGAACAGGTCCCCAGATAGATACCAGGCACTTTTCCCAAAATGGGCAATAATTTGACTTTATTATCCATTAAATGAAATGACAGTACGGATTTATTACATTTTTCTTTTTTATTATTTAGTTGTTTTTTTGGTTTTTATGCTAAGCACTTTTCCACTATTTTCTTTGTTTCTGTTTTTTTAATCCTCCAGTCAGTAGCTGATAAAATGTAATGACTTCCCAGGACAATATGAGAAATCCTTATCCTGAATTCCATCATCAGAAACAAAAAACCTTGTTAATATTGTTTAATGGACTTGGTGCACATCCATCAATAGGGATAGGAATCAAAGCCAGTAGGTAGGTGGTGAAGACAGATGAATGGTGCAAAACAGTGTCCAGACCTGTGAGGAGACATCACCTAAAACAGAAAATAAAAATCTGGGTCCGGCTGCTGCGTCTGAGCTCGGTGTGGTGATCTGTAGCGAGTGTGATGTGAGCCTCTCTACCCACCTTCTGCTATCTCTACGACTTAGCACTGGCAGGATTTAGATAGCAAGACTTTTTAGATAAAAAAAAAACCTTAAGATCTCGCGATCTACTCTTTATCTGAGTAGTTCAGAGAAACAGAATCAGACGGGGAGAGATAATGAGAGGGAGAGAGAGCGAGAGAGCGAGAGAGCGAGAGCGAGAAACGAGAAACGAGAGCAACATCTCACCCTCCTCCCCTCCTCGCTGCTCCCACCGTCATGCCTGTGTGTTTGTAGGTGCGTTGGACAGGCGGAATGGCGTGTTTATGGGTAGATTAATTGCTTTTATGGCCTTGTTTCTCCCTGTGAATGGTGCTGCGGTGTAATGAACACCCACACTGCCGGCCTCTCCAGCCTGCCATGCCATTCCTGCTGCTGCTGCTTTTTAGAGCATAGCCAAGCTTTAGCTATGGAGCCTGCTACAGCCAATGCCTAATGCTCACTGCGTGCCCCTGCACAGGTGACTGATTTCATCTGTGAGTGTGTGCGTCTATGCATGTATGTGTGTGTGGGCACTTAGCATTTCTAAAAGGCCCAGCACAGGTGGGTGGTTCCACCCAAAGCCCACAGGGCAGAGGGCGGCCAGCCGTTAACTGGACCGTGACTTTAATCATTTCCTGCTGGGTCGAGGAGAGGTAAGCAGGCCTTCTGCAGAGCCACAGTCCAACATGCGAAGATTCTTCAAAAGACTCTCAAAGAAGGAAATGGAGCGATAGCATTGAGAAGAGACCGTTTAGCAGAGAGGTTCCAGGAATTAAGACTAAGTAAGCGCTTTACATGGATCAATTAAAAATCTAGCACAACCCCCCTGTCCATCCTTTCTTACTTCATTACCTGTAATTACGCATTTCTTGTCTCTCTCTGTATTTTCGATCCCTATTCTTTCCTCTTGTCTGCATTTCAATATTCCTCTCTTGTTTTCACCCCCCCCCCCCCCCCCCCCCCCCCCGCTCATTAATCAGGTCTGCAGGCCTTCTCTTTCTTCTGGCTTTCTACTTCATTAAGCCAGACACAGCGATGGGCCGCCGCTAATGGACAGTCCCAGCTCTAACTCACAGCTCTAGCCAGGCTATAATTGTTTGTGTGTGTGTGTGTGTGTGTGTGTGTGTGTGTGTGTGTGTGTGGGTCAGTGAGTGTTTTTGAACGTGCACACTTGTAGTTTTATGACAGACATTCTGCAGAAAACAGGTTCTCTGTTTATTTGTGTCCAGTTTCTAAGGGAAAAACAAGTGTGAAGAAGCAGTCGTCAAACCATGATGGCCTTCACTCCGTTTGTTGTTGTTGTTAAAGGTTCACTTCAACAATTTTAGATGTTAGGATTTAATAGTCACAAGGGTTCAATAAAGTGTTTAAAGTGTCCTGTAGCTCTGGGGGAGAATCAGGAAAAATCAGCTGACATCACCTGCAGCTTATAGGTGACAGATTTTTAAGTGCGTGGACTATAAAATGGCTGTTAAAAGACATGGGTTTAAATGCTCATTTGTGCTCAACTTTAGATACGTACATGGAAATGGACGGAGCCTACTGTCCATACTTTACGTTCATTTTGTTTGTATTTGTGCAAATGTTCTTGAAGCTTACAGTAAATGGAGCAGTACCATGGGAAGTCGTGGGGGGGCAGTGTAGTCAATAGTTCAAGTTAAACCATCATAGGACAAGAGGGAGACATTTTTTTTAAATCGTGAAACGTATCGAGTAGAGACTACAGGCATCTGATGTTACTTTGCCTGGTCACAGGGATAACCGTTGGTATAAGTTTACAGGTACATTATCACAACCTCCTCCACCAATGGCACGCTTGTTGATGTCAGAAACTCAACATGCCAACGTAAAGAATGCATAGAAACGTGCGGTCAGTGAAGGTTGCATCGTCCAAAACAGACGTATCTCTTTTCGTACGTAAAGTCAGAGACTTAACAAAAACACTGACAAGCGATATCAAGTTGAATCATGGGATGGATCATGTGTTTTTGGAACCTGACTGGTACGAACTAAAATTTAACATTGACCGTGTCGATTTGAGGGTTGTTGTTTTTCTTTAAATTTGAACCTTACCTTAAAGATACTAGATACAATATGTACATATATGAAGTAATTAACATGTGAGCGGATTGAGCTATGCTGACTTTGCTGACTTTCTTGCTGACAGCTAGATAAACAGCTAACACTAACATAAACGCAGTCAACACATCATGCAGCAAGAATGGATTAGTTTAACGTCGCTAGCCTGCAATTTATTGTGCTCGGTAGCGAGCTGATATAACTCTTCATAAATCTTATGTCAAAAAAACATAATTGGATCATACCACCCTAACTAAAAAGCGCCCAGGGAGCTAGTGTTCCTTACTCTGCATCTCTTTTATTACTCGTTCCACAACCGCCTTTACGGTCTTATTAAGCAACAATGCCGATCCCTCCTTTGGCCATAATGCCCAATAAAAGAAACTTTATAGTTGCATACATTTACCTTCAGCTCTTTGCATATATATTGCTCTCCAACCAGCGGCGCAGTCAACGGTACAGCGGTGTTCTGCTCGGCCGCCGTGGAGGACAGGTAGTATTGAGTGGTGTTATAAAAGGAGCTTTACTGTGTGTTTGTTCTGGCATGTTAACAGCTGGCTTTACAGCTGTGATCATGGCCCACCGGGGGAGAGGGGAGCGCTAACTACACAGGGGAAATGCTGCAGGCAAAAAGGACAGGAAGTTGTACTATGGAAAACATACCTGCACTGTAGAAAACAACAACTTTCCCCAAATGATTCTACTTTATTCTCTCCTGTTCTCTTTTATCTCAATGACATCATCTTTTTTACTGATAGCTGTACTTCCTTGAGGATTTGAAAGTCCTGTTGTGCTCAGTTTCTTCACGAATACAAATTCCTTTTACACAAATGTACTTTACAAATACAAAAAATTGATTATTACCCTGTTGCAATAAATTCTCTGTTATTTATGACGGGTGACAACACCGACAAATAAACCGGACAAGTATGAGTGAAACATATGTTTTGACTCTTGATCCTAATAACACACACACACACACACACACACACACACACACACACACACACACACACACACACACACACACACACACACACACACACACACACACACACACACACACACACACAGTATGCATGGACCTATACCATACAGTGGAACACTGATAGCAAACAGATGCTGAGTGAGTCACATTGCCCACTTATACTGTCGCATGTGACATAAAGAACAACTTTCCCTGAAATACTCATCACCTTTCTCCCCTCTTCTACTTGTTGTTGCCATTAACTTGTCATCTGTAATTATTGGTATCACATTAAGATGTGTTGTTGTGTTCTTTCTGCACTCCTCAGGATTAGCTCTTGTAACTGTCTTCAGGCTTCCTCCTTGCTCCATTTCCTCTTTGTCAGTATGCAGCTCTTCTCTCTCTGTGTCAGACTCTGTCAGTCATTAGCCCCTGTGTGTGTGTGTGTGTGTGTGTGTGTACATACAACAGAGTGTAACACAAAGGGAGGGTGCCAGCAGCTCTGATTGCAGAGTCACTCAGGGACAACATGGAGCCAGTGTCGGGACACCGAATCCCAAAGGACACTGGAAAATACACGCACATGCACGCACACGCACACACACACACACACACACACACACACACACACACACACAGGTGCCAGAAGACACAGTGTCTGGCCAGGAATGGCTACAGATAACAGCACCTGTCTTTGTTCTTTTCTTGCTATCACACACACACAAAGACACGGTGCACTGACAGCTTCTGTGTCCCCGTGGCAGAGGAGAGCAATGACGATATGAGGGTGATGGCAGAGATGGCGTTGGCTGCTGGCTGGGCCAAAGGACCCGAGGGAGGTTTGACTGATAGAGCCTGCCTCCAAGTCCACTGGAGCCTGTGTGTGGGTGGCTGAGGTGGGAGTGTGTCTGGCAGATGGTATGATGGTTTTTAAACCAGTTACGTTACCATCAGCTCAGGACCAGGTCATGACAGGTTTTTGGCTGAAATTTGACTGGAAAGAATTACTCTCAGTCTCAAGGTTATTCCACTATCAGGTTGAGAGAACTTGGCTGTTGATCAACTGAGCCAGAAGGAAAGAATCCATGCATGTAGGGAGACAAAGTTAATGTTTATTTGGCTGATTGTCTTTGTTTGTTTGATAATGGCTGACATATTGTTGTTAGTTCAAGGGGATGAACAGAATCTCCTGAAGCACCATATTTCAGTATGAGGCACCTCCACACTTCTTTTTTTCCTTGTGTGTACTTATCCTTCACTGGACAATTGAGAGGGAAGCATTGTTTTTACTATTTACTCCACTACATTTGTTTGACAGCTGTAGTTTCTATGCTCAGGAAGTAAGGCGGACCGTCCACTAACCAGAGGGTTGATGGTTCGATCCCCTAAGGCTCATCCAGTCCACATCCTGAACCCCAAATAGCCTCTGATGGCTCTGCTTTAGCAGCATATAGTAGTGCTGTATGTGTGTGTGGATGTGTGTATGTGGCTTCAAATGTAAAGCAAGTTCAGTGGTGAATATGACTAGAAAAGCACTGTGCATGAAGAATTAGACCTTTCCTCACAAATAACTGCTACTTATACATTAATGCATCAATAATAATAATAATGTAATAATATAATTTACCTAAATTTGTGACATTTTTTGGAACTTTGCTCTTTTATATAACTTTTATATTTGTATCTACTTTTGGTAGTTTAAGAACAGTTTAATTATAATACGTTTATACCCACTTTTACTTAAGTAAGAATTTCAGTGCAGGACTTTGAGTATTATTATAATGCTGCAGTCTAAGTAAAGGATCTGCATTGTGTGTGTGTGTGTGTGTGTGTGTGTGTGTGTGTGTGTGTGTGTGTGTGTGTGTGTGTGTGTGTGTGTGTGTGCGTGTGTGTGTGTGTGTGTGTGTGTGCGGGCTCTGATATAAAAGCGTGTGCAGATTTCTGGAGACTGTGTACCCGAGTTAATTGAGTTCATCAGGAGAACAAACACATCTGGCCAGTGTTCTCCACTGCTGGAGGACGACAGAGCGACGACCACATATCTGTTGCCGGCACTTTCACATCAGGAAGCTCATCAAGTATTGAAGAGGAAAACCGACTCAGACTGAGAGACTGTGGAGCCGAATACAGAAGAAGACATATCATATTGAGGGGAGAAAAGGAGAAGATTTTGACCTCAGAAGAGCAACAGAGTGTGAAATACGGTGCAACAATGAGGAGAAATAGATAATAAGTGTGTTTTTATGGGCTCTCGAGATACAGTATGTGTATGTTCCCCTCTTTGTCTGTCAGTCTGTCCCCGGAGCTGAGTTAAGGGGGCGTTTAGAAGAGCGGGAGCAGTTATGTAAATCAAGTGTGTGAGTGTTAATACGTGTGTGTGGATCAGTCGGAGGTGCACGGGACAGATTTACACCCCAATGTGCAGGAGCGATGAAGGCCATTTCCCAGGCAGGCCGTTTCTCTCTTTTCTGCGTTTCTCTCGCCGGTCGCTTGGCATTGGTCCAGTTTAATTTCTTCGGCGCCTAAAGGCTTGTTCTTTCACCTCCATATCCCTTATTCTCACTGCCAACCAACAGCCTACTTTCATATTCCCTTCCTCCTCAGCTCTCTTGCGGACTCTCAACCGAATTGCTCTCCGTCTCTGCAAAGTGCTGCATCTTTATCTTCCCCCTGCCCTCTGTCCCCTGCAGCTGAGGCATCTAACCCCTCACCACGTCAATCACTCAGCCCCTCCCTCCTCCATTATCTGGGTCGCTATACGCAGCTTTCTTTTCTCGTTGTACAAATCTCTAACCTTCATTCACGACACAAATACGTCTCCTGACCTCATCATCCTGTGAAAAACACTAATATGCTCAAAGTCATGAATCACATCCCATTAATGTAAATCAGTTCAATATTTACCATTTGTACAGTATATGACCTGAACGTCATATACGGTGCATTTATTCTGATACAAATATCTTTATTTTCTTTGTATAGTTTAAGTCTCCACATGAATGAATCCCCACCTAAAAATCCAAAGAAATACAAATAATGACGATGGATCAAAATGTGGTTTTCAAGTAGAAAAACACCACCGATCTCATATTTCAACTCAAGTCAGGTTAGGTCCTTCTTTATAGTCCCATTATGAAAACTGTGATGTGCAGGCAGGTTTTGAAACATTATATTAACAAGATAATAACACAGCAGGGTCGTCGCACCGTGCACACACAACTCTACGACAATAAAAATGATGAATAAAAAAAGAAGCTGATGCATTGAAGACAATAACACTGTTAAAAAAAACAATATTAAAACAATAAGCAGTATAAGAAGCATGAGATCATATCAGACGTGTGGGAGTTTACGGTGTAGTAAAGTAGTGAAACGGCAGAGAGGGCAGCTCGTCAATGTTCACTGCATCAAGAGCAATGCGATACATACACAGAGCGGCTCTCTCTGCAGAACAGGTGAGGTATAGCTGCAAAGAGCTCCCATTCTTCAGCAAGTGGTCGGTGTGGAAGATATTCAGATGTCCTGACCACCTGCTTTTTGTAAATATAATAATACATTTTCTTCGTATCGTGCTTGTAACAATGCTCAATAACACTTAACATGGGAATAAAAAAATGTGAAAGTAGATAAAGGTGAATCACTATACACATAAAATACACACAATAACACATTATGTCAATCAAACATTAAAAGCAGTTCTGGGTTTTGAGAAGTGTTTTGAAGGTTGAGAGTTCAGTGCAGCCTCTGATGGGTTTGTGAGGAGAGTTTATCCATAGACAAGCAATGTATCCTGTCAATAGTTCTTTTAAAAAAGATTAAGAATACCAAAATAAACTATTTTTGCATTTAAAAAGACTATTATTAGAGGGGAAAAGAAATGAAACTTCCTTCGTGTAGCGCTGGAGAAAAAGATGTTGTAGTTTTGATAGAAAGAAAATTATGTTAAATTGCAAACAGATTTTTTGTGACGATTTGCGACATGTCATTAAGGGCTTTGAAGGTTTTTTTTAATTAGTCCTTTGTATCCTTAATTTCATAAAATGTGTTATTGCAATGTCTTTTTTAATTTGTTGAAACGATTTCAGAAGTCCACAGTGAAGCTGCTGCTTCCCTTTTACGGCATGTGTGTCGGTTGAGAACCTTTCCATGAATTCCTCCGATGGGGTTGTGTAAGGACGAGGGCAGCAGCCTGTGAAATCATGTGCACTCGTCTTCTCCTCAGATAATAAGGCAGATCTTCAAAACAAACATTGATCCGCTGTGCTCTATCCGTCCTTATTCCTGTCTTCTTCTAAAAAGACCAAACCCAATTTCTCACAGTGGGATCAAATCAGCCCTCATTCTCTGCTTTCTCTTCTCATCTCCTCTGTGTGCCTAATGTCCATTTATTATTTTGGGAAAGTAGAGTTGAAGAGAGGAGGTTGATGATGGAGTAAAGACGTAGAGACGGGTGGAGCAGGTGAAGGAGGGATGGAGACCAGGATCAGGGTCTGTGTGTGGTTGTCAGTGGCTCTATTTCCTCTGTTGTCGTATGGTGCCCTGTGGGTTCAAGGTCCCCTCACCACCTCATTCTCTCTCTCCTCCCCTCACTCTGCTCTGCCTGACTCTACCATAAATCCACCAACACACATACTCACAAGAACACACACACACACACACACACTTGCATACACTAATCAATACAAGCCTGCTTGGCACTGCCAAAGCCCAAAATGACTATAGATTTCCTGTCCCCTCCGCCACTAAACTATGCAAACCTCAGGTTTATGTTCTGGTACTTTTTCCGGTGTTCCTTCTTCATGCGCAGGATGGGGACTTCCTCTGAGGCGGGGACGGAAGGATACAGGTGTGGATGGCTCGAGAAAAAGGCTTTTCAACGGGACCACATTTGTTTACTTGACAGAAAACATACAGCCCCTTGCTTTGGTATTCAATAATCGCAAACTATATACTGCTATCGATTTTGAAATCAATATAGTGTATTAGGACGGTCGTAAATGTCCTGCTGAAGTCAAGGTTTTGTTTAAGCAGAGAATTACGTGAGCACAAAGACACATATAACACATGGTTGATTATCGGATGTTAAATAAAACTAGATGTGATTTATAAGGTTAAATATTGTATGATTTGTGAAAAGGAGAGAATACCCGGTTATGTGAGTCAGCGAATAAGTCGCCTGTGGGTTAAATCTGACCAGTACGAAAGTGATTTTTATTTTTATGAAAGTTTCACCAAAAGGGAGATTTTTATCTGTCTGTGTTTTCGTTTTAACAACCCAGCAACATGTTGGTCTGGCTCAGATTTTCAGTATACTTAATAATACATATCAGTAACTGAATCAATACGGATATTTATTAGAGAGAAATGAGATTATACAGGCTTATTATTTATTTTTCTGTGTCATGACAAATTCAACACCATGTTTGTTGGTCTAACGTGTCAGTTTAAAATACTAATGACTTATTATCTCCTTGTTTTAAGGGAACAAGTAAATAAAAACATGTTTACATATGGGCCAGGATACACACCCAGTGGAGTTGCTTGTGTGTGTAATGTCTTGCTCAACCGTGCATGAATGTCTGCAGGTGCTGTCGTCTTAAAAGCAGGAATACGTGCACGTTTCTCCGTGTGCTAATTTGTATTCCTTCCGTGTGTGTTTGTGCTGGTGTCGGCTTGAAAGTGTGTTTGTGCGTCTGCAATGGGCTAATAGTTTGTCTGGCCAGACCTGTGACAGGGTCATCGGTAACTCGGATGGGAAATTGAAATGATCGGCTCATTCAGTCTCCCAGCAACTCCATTACCCACAACCTCACAATCAAACACACACAGACGCACACATCTTCTCTCCTTGTTTATACTCGGCTTATCTCTCCATCACTGTCAGCCGCGTCTGTTATCTCTCTCGCTGCTCAAGTCTTTCTTCGGCATCTCCGACTTTAAGTTATTTTAGTGTCTTTCATGTACCGTCTTCTTTCTCTGTGCCTCTTACTTTTGCTTTTTCCTATTCATCCTGTCTGTCTCAAAACTCCCAAATGGCACTTTGTAAAGTCTCTTTAAGAGTCTGTGACTGGATGTGTGCGCGTGGGTAAGAGGACTGAATAAAAGAGAGACAGCTGTCGGTCCAGGACAGCATTAGGGAGGGATTTGGAAAAGCTGAGGTGACATTGACTCGAAAAGCAGAAGAAAGTTCAGGGAGCTTTCATAGTCGAGCCACATCCACACTTTCACAGATTCTCTTTGAACCAGAGAGAAAATTGAAAGGGAAAAACAAACAGACGTAAACAGATGAAAAACAGCTCCCTGCACAATCATTGATCACCAGTCCAAGTCCTTGATTCTGTCTAATGAGCTGCTTGTTCCTTCTGGGGAGCAAAGAGAAAAAACAAACACTGCCCGACACAGCGAAAATGGGCAAACTGCAAAAACAAAGTAGACCTTTTTATCGAAAAAAAACCATGATGCTGGTGTGATTTATTCTTTCTTTATGGAAATATGGAAATTGCGGGCGGCACAGTGTTGCAGTGGGTTTTCATTGTCCTCCGTTTCTCTGAGTGGGTTTTCGTTGGTGTTACAACGCTTAGCTCAAGAAGCAACGGGGAACATAAAAAACAAATATAAATGGTTATTTATTTTGCAAAAAAGTTTGAAATAACATTACAAAAGTATAAAGGTGAGGCAAACTACAAAGAGAAATGGCTCGATTTACATATTAAAGAAACACTATATAAAGGGTTTAGACACAAGAGGGCGCCGTAACACCCGGTACTTCTTCCTGCCACAGTTAAAAACACGCAGATTGGGGTTAGGTTAATTGGAGACTCTAAATTGAACGTAGATGTGAATGTTAATGTGTCCAAGGTGTATCAGCCCTCTCGCCCAATGTCAGCTCGGATCGCTCCCTGTGACCCTTAAAGGATCAGCAGTATAGATAATGCATAGATGGATGATATGCAAAAGATGCAATGCTACATGACGTAACGGGACAATCACACACTAGGTCAAATTGAAATGTGGAGTTCTGCCGGTTTCACTGAAACACACACACACACACACACACACACACACACACACACACACACACACACACACACACACACCAATGTGTAGCTGCTTGGCGCCCTGATGTGACCCTCCTGGCTCATCAGGAAGAACTGCTCCACTTAAACTTTGTTGCTCCCTTGTAATTGAATTAGTTTGCTCAATTATGTAGCGGCAGGTCTGTCCTCATTACACAGCACCATTAAAGCACAAGGATGGAGCCGAGGGGAGGAGGACGAGGACGAGGAGGAGGAGGACGAGGAGGAGGAGGAGGAGGAGGAGGAGAGCAGCAGGCGAGGAGGGGGAGAGCCAAGCTGAAAGTCATTTTAGCGAGAGCGTAAAGTTTCACTGCTCTAATCTTCAGCGCGTCAGCCACATCTGTACAACACCTGTGCCATAGTTTATGAATTATGTCCTGCTGTATCTCCCCTGCCTTCACTGTCTCTTTCTGTTTGACTTTCCTCTTCGACTCACTCCGTGCTTCGGGGGGCAAATGCTTGGAAAAACGCTGAGGCAGCATTTCGGCAGAGTTCTTCTCAAGTTTACTTCACTGACTTCATTAGAAAACATCCATCTGAGCCAAAATGCTGTCAAACCACTTGCTGCAGGGGTTTCTGAGCTCAGCACAATGATCACACATCTGCCAAAGATTCACTCACACTGGAACACACACACATAGGAGGGGGGGGGGGGGGGGGGGGTTCCTCATTCTGTGAAAGACTCTGTGTATCTGCACCAAAGCCACATTTCAAAGAAGTCAACTCTTCTTTTATTTCTGTTCCTTTGTCTCTCTGTTTGTCCCTTCTCCTGTCTCTCTCTCTCACAGGAGCAGCTGGAGGGCCTCCAGAGTGACTCCAAGCATGTTAATGATGGAGGTTTCCAGCTGCAGAGGTGAGTTTACACACACATGCACACACACAATGAACACAGAGACAGAATGCGCAGCCGGCTGATGTAGAAGCCGATTTCCCTGCAGATGTTTCCAAGCTATTGCTGTTTAATTACTGATGACCCTGACTGAGATTGGACGTGTGTGTGTGTGTGTGTGTGTGTGTGTGTGTGTGTGTGTGTGTGTGTGTGTGTGTGTGTGTGTCCTCTGAATGTCCCCTACACCCCCCCCCCCTATCTCTCCTGGGTCAGTAATCACCTGACCATGGACCTGGATAACAACATCAATATCAACATGCTGCCCATTGAGAACAAGGTGTTCATGTGAGTATGTGTTTTATCTCTGGCTAAAGAGAAGTAATGATGTTTTTTAATTTAGATTAAATACAGTTTATCCAATTAAATAGAAAGCTTCCTCTTTGAATACTTTATTTATGTATTTCTTACCATAGATGTTCTGATCTTTATATTTGAGATGACTGTGCAGTTGCAAGATAAATCTGACATTTCACAAGATAATTAGCAAAACATCTTAGAGAAAATTATTTTCATTATTTGTGACTTTTTGCTAATCTTAGCTTTCCTCTTAAAAAATGATCTAAGCATTGCTTCAATGTAAAGGATCACAAACTTAAAATAAAATCCTGTCTCCTGACTGATTCTCAAATAAACAAACCCTCCTTAAAGATATAAAATATAACAATTCTCCATTAAAATGTCTAAAACAACTACACCTATGTTGTTTATTTTAATGTACTTACATTAACCAACATTTAAATTTTTTTTATTATTTATTTAATTTATTCTCGTACCTTCATCTGTGAACATAAGTTGTGCCTGAGTGGTATCAGGTACATTTTCATCTGCAATGGTGGTGAACAACTCCCATGATCCCACACTGTTTCACAATGTCATCAAGTCTTTGGTTTTTGTTTTGACTGAGAGACCCCCTATAGGCTGAAATGACATATTCTATATTGATGTTGACATTATAGCAGTTCATGCAATGCATTTACAAAACATGTCCCTGTGTTGATACGTTGCCTCTTCATCGATGCACGTCTGCAGTATCCAGCGGGCCTGGCGTGACTTCCTGCAGAGACAGGAAGCGGAGAAAAGGAGCCCGTCCCCGCCCTCCCTCTCCTCCTCTGACAAGATGAGCATGTCAATCAGCATGACGACTCTGTCAGATGGCAGCACCCCAGTAAGTCAAACATCACTTCCATTTCAAAGTCAAAGTGCTCGGACAACGCCGTGGCTGCCAGTGTTCCTGGGGATGTGGTCATGGACACGTGTTGGCTTTGGCAGCTGTTTTAATATTTGTGCGTCACCTGTTTCAATAAGTCTGTGTGTGTTTGGAGTTTTGTGCTGCTTTACATGCTGAATATTGGAGATATTCATTTCTGCCAGAAGGGGGCAGTATCACTCAGCTAATTTCCTCAGTGTGCACACTCACAACCTGCATCTTCTTTGGGAGCAGAGAGTCAATATAACAGGATTTGTTCTGATATACACTATCTCTCTCGAAGCAGCAGCAGCAGCAGCGGTGGAGCAGCCATTCCCATTAAGCACATCTTCCCTTCATTTAACCAGATCGCAGTAAATCCCCGGGATTTTCTTTCCTGCGTCTCCCGGTCATTATAATTCTGTACTGACGTCGGCTGCAGCCCTCTGACTGAATAGCAAGTGTGTGTACACTCCTCTCCTAATCTCTGAGCCTGGAGTCAACAGGCAGGTTAAATCTCAGAGACAGCCGGGAGAGTTCCCTGTGTGAGCACACTTAGGTGGTACTTGTCCACTCAATCAGTTCAGAGACCAGCTTTTACACTGAAGGAGACTGTTTGATTTGGATTCCCGTGGAAGAAAGGGGGGTCGATTGGTTTATTAGTGAGGAGAAGAAACTGGAAGAAATACCAGAGCTCTGTGGGGTTTACAGTAACATGATGTGAGCAGTGGCAGCGAAGTTTGTGGATACACAGTTTATGCCTTAGGTTATGTTTATGGTTTATAAACACACATATACAGTATATATACTGTGCAACACACACAAACACACATACACATACACACACACACACACACACACACACACACACACACACACACACACACACACACACACACACAAACATGTACTCATATATTAGAGAGGACAGTCATTGGTTATAATGCATTCCCTAGTCCCCTACACTAACCATCACATCTAAACGCGGAACCTACCTAAACCTAATTCTAACCCTATCCCGCACATGAAACACCTGTAAATAACTGTATGCAAACCTAAACACTGAACCTGGTTGTTTGAATGTATCCTCCCCTAACCAAACCCTAAAATCGAGTCTTAATCCGACAACAACACTTACTCACCTCCCTCTGCAAAATCTATGCTCAAAATGGTCCTTGCAAAGATATAAGTGTAAGTAACAATACACACACACAAATACACACACATCAATCAATCGATAAAAATGTATTTACAGTATACAACACATTTTATACAAAGTAATCTAAACGTGCTTTACATACAACTAAACTAAAAATACATATATATATCTCCTCAACACAGCAAAGGCACACAGTAAGAAAGATGTGTGGGCGGGAGCTGGCCTTGGGCCTGACAGAACACACATGTCTTTAGCTTGCTTCTGAAAGTCAACACAGTTGTGGTAGATCTTATATCATCAGGCCGTTAACGTTGGATGCGTTGGAAATCCTTTGGGATGGCCAAGAAATGCTTAGCTCAGTGACTCAGACCTGCTGACAAGGGCATATCATCAATGAAAGACGGAGAGCGTGTGTGTGTGCGTGTGTGTGCATGTGCGTGTGTGCGAGTTGAGACCCTAAGGTCAAGGGAGACAGAGGAGAGCGGTGGAGGGGAAGGGAAGATGAAAAACAGATGTTGGTTCAGCGAAATGTGCTGATTCTGTCGATCTGCTCCACTTTGTGGGAAACAGAGGCTCAGCTTCTCCTCATATGATTTCATGGCTTCTTCTTTTTTGGACTGATAGCAACAGTCCACATAAAATCAGTTTTACTGTCTCAACTCTCTCTCTCTTTTATTTGATTGTCCTTTCTTTACAATAATGTTTTTTTTTTCTCCTACTGGATGTGACAGCTCCTCCCTGTTTGAATTTCTAACCATTTCATTTCTGTTTACCCGGCGACATACATTCTCATTTTGAGTCTATACATAAATGGCATTCTATGCATGAATGCACATACACACACACACACACACACACACACACACACACGCACCCACACACCCACGCAGGCACACACACGTACACGCACACACAAACAAGGATAGTCATATTTCCCTGAGACACAGTGATGTGGCCGTCAAGTGATTGAATTTGTAACCTTTGTGCCTGTAACATCCTTCTTTGACAAATCCTTGCTGAATGACATGTATGTGTGTGTGACCATGTGTGTGTATATTTCACATGTCAATCTAACTTTCAACCTGTTTCTTTGGCCGTCGTGTGTTTTCAAGACTGATGAGTTTGTGTGTGTGTGAGTTTACATGCGACTCTTTGCTGCGTTAATGATCTCTTCACACTGTAAGTTAGGTCACTCATCACCATGGCAATCCAGTAAAAACGGAGCGGCTCTCGATATCTCTCTCTATGATCGATCACTCCGCTCCGTGGCAACACCGATAGAGGGAGGCAGAAATTATGGGTTTCATTAAAGGGGAACCTAACAAAACTCTGACTTTTATGCCCAGATATGAATCAGCTGTCTAAATTTTATTGTTTCATAATACTGTACGCTGTCAACACCCCCCCCCCCACTGACCACCTGCGAGCACACACACATGCACAACACAAAGAGAGAGCACACACACAAAACCACACACACGTGCACGCAAACACATTGACAAAGGCACATGGACACACAAGCCACTACAGCCTCAATTTCAGACTGTCTACATGATAGATGTCTTTTTATAACCACACATCAATCAATAGGGGCCTGGCTGAAGGTTTTTTATTTTCTAAATCCCTCGAGAAATGGGGACAAAAACAAACATTAGATGTTCCTATTTTATTATCAATAAAAAAGTGCAGCATTTTAATTCTGGATTGTGAGGATGGCCCCGCCTCCGCTCGGTTTACTGGCTGTCTATCCTTTGGGGATTGGGAGCTGTCCACTGCCCTGGTGCTGAACCAGGATGTAGTTGCTGAGTTTTCACACTAGAGGGAGATCCTGTATCATAGTGGGCTTCTTTTTTTTTTTTGCTCTTCCTGGGGAATGATCAGACCTGTTGTGGATATATATATATATATATATAAAGAGAGAGCAGTGTGAGTGTGTGTGTGAGTGTGTGTGCGTGTGCGTGAGTGTGAGCATGAGCGTGTGCGTGTGCGTGTGCGTGTGCGTGTGCGTGTTGGCTGATGAAGGGCACACAGGGCAGGTTCGTCCATCTGGTCTGCCAAGGTGCACTGAGACTGGGCCGAGCAGAGCAGCACAGCCCCGTCTGCCAGCTGTCATACTTCTCCATCTCTGCCTCTCTCTCTCTCTCTCCATCAACTCTCTCTTAACATTCCTCTCCTCCTCCTCTTTTTCTGACATGTCATAGTTTTTTGTTTTTTTTTCCTTTCTCTCTCTTATTTTAATGTCCCTCTCACTCTGGCTCTCTGTCTCTTTATCACTTACTCGCCCACCTCCGGTTCTCTTGACTTTATCAGGTCATGCAGCTGCCGCAGCAGCTACGGAAGCCTGGCAGGGGCGATCAATTGAGGTTCTGCAAAGGATTTTTTGTCTAGTTGTTGTATCTCTACTTTTAATGTACAATACAAGTAGTATAAATTGACTCCATAGTAATAAAAGTGTGCTACGTGCAGGTCTGCGTCTACCCAGAAGTGTCCTGAACTACTCAAACTTTGCCATTACACCAAGCGTTAGCACTTCAGCAGATTACTGAGCCAACAGGCTGCACAGACGCGTTTAACCCTTCACCTTCTTTTTCACCCATTTAATCCAGTACAGGGCGCAAATTGTTGCCTTCACTGAACTTGCATAATTTTAATCCTCACAGTCTTTTCTATTCACTGTCTATGGTAATGAAAGGCTGACTCGTGCAGGGAAAGGTCACACATTGTATCATGGCAGTGGAATGGTTATTAATACACTCAGGGCCTCAGCATTGTGAATGTATGAATGCCTCCCCCTCAGGCTCATCATGCCCTCATTCTGCTGTATTTACTGTACATTAACCTCACGGTGGAACAGCGACAGGTGGACAAAGGGCGGCGCACAAATCTTCAAGTAGTCAACCACAGGAAAGGAAGGAGCTTCAATGCCACCTCCTGTTTGGCTCGAATCTTAGTTACCGTAGTTACCAAAGAAGTATGAAGTTTATGCCTGGATTGAGATGAAAACATATTTATTTGGTGCAGCTTGATTGAATTTACGAGGACTGTTGGGCCTTTGCGTAGGTATGTGCGCTTCTTAGTGCCAATTTGTTAGCTACTGATGAGTTGAAAATCAAAGATCATGTTAGAATAATGAATCTAAACCATTGTCAATGTCAAATCGGTCAAATTCTGTTTATGTAGTCAAAAATCACAAAGCACTGCAATCTGGGCCGTATCCTGTGATCCCTGCTTGGTAAAAGGAAAGGACCCCCTTGAAAACGAGATGGTGCATCTCAAGGGGTTTATCCTCTAATTAAATTGTCAGATAAATAAGGAAACACTTCCCCCAAAACTTTTAATGGGGGTTAAATGGAAACCTCAAAGCAAATCTAATATTCTTGAGTGGAGTAAAAACACCCTTGTAAAATGGAAGCCATGCACAGATCGAGATTATTAAAGCACTTTTTAAAACAGGGATCAGTAACTGGTGCTTTGATGCTGCAGATAATGTCAAGAGTAATTACGTATAGACTTTGTATAAAATGTCTGTTTCCATAGACACAAGGGTCTTTGCTGTGTGCACTGTATCAAGGAAACACAAGATCTGATTATCATTACAGCGCCAGCTATAAAGTCAGCTATTACATGCTGTCCCTATTCCCAGCAATGTCTTTTTTCCTAATAGCTTTTCCCACCTCTCTTCTTCTGTGGACCTGGACATCCCTGTGATGATTCATGGAAATTATGCAAATGCAAAATAAGGCTTTGGAAATTAATGCCATCCCTCTGCAGTCTCATCGTCACTAGAGGATGGGTGTTACTGGAGCCGATGATTTTACAATCCTGTTACTGTAATACCGCGGACGATACAAAAAAAAAGAGCCTAGGTCTTGCAATTAAGAATCCCCCTCAAATTAGTTTGAGATTATTGGATGCAAATTCTGCGTTTAATGATTTTTCTTCCTTCATTGATTGAAAAGGCAGCCTACACGTGGGATTATACTCCTTCTTATTCCTCGGGAGTGGTGCTGGGTTTGGTTTTCAAGGCTGCATATTTAATCAACATAATCCCTCTTGTCACAATGGCTCACCCATAGATAAGATGTACAGTATGTGGCAGCAGTGCAGGTGGGGGTGCGTAGGCGGGGGGGGGGGCCCTGCTGCGTCTGAGGTGGGCCGGGCGGAGAGAGTGACAGCCGGATGCATAGGGGGCTGCCATGACACACCAGCCGAGGTATTGATTGACAGAATTGTAAGTGAGCCCTCGCCGCTCCATCGCCACCTTGTGTGGACAGAATCAGGCCCTAGATGTGGACGCTACAGAAGCTACATCCTCTAGAGACTGCAAAGCGAATATTAGCTTTTTCTCTCTCCATGCACTCCAGCTCTAGCTTTCTTTGCAAATGTTTCAACCGCCCCGCAGACATGTGAAGGACATTCATGCGACTCCTATAATTATGTATTACGGAGACGGAGCCCTCTGTGCAATGATGTCTGATGGAGGGCAGCAAAGTCTCACTCCCTGCTAATCACCTGCCTGCGGCATGTCAAGTCAAACATGGGCCCTTTTACACCTGGGACGTGTCATGTCACGCGCTCTCCACACATTACAGCCCCGTGACACGCTGGACGTGATATGTGTGTGTGTGAGAATGTGATGGAGGGGATGACGGGGGGAAGTGGAACTAAATGCACACTGAGTCTTAATTAGCTCTGGAGCGTTTTTCCTCCCTTGTGCATGAAGTTCCTTGAAAAGCCAGTTGAAAGTAATCTGTGACCTGTGAGACTGTTGCTTTGGAGTCTGCGTCATTTCTCAGTGTTTGCGGGACAGTTGTTTACAAGTGGAACCAGCTCCTGCTTCAGAGTGACGTCATGTTGCATTTTGCATCATCTGGCAGAATCCACAGGGGGTCACTGTTCTGCCTAGCTGGGACCGACACGGCAGCTCAACACTGTAGCAGGGAGTTGTCCAGGTCGAATGAAACCCTGTGTGAAAAAACCTCCAAGCTCCACTTTCATTCCCCTACCTACACCTCAATGACATCATCACACGATGTCGTGTAGATGACGCTTGGTCAGCAAACACCACCTCTCTCTCTCTTTCCCTGCAATCAAGGGCCTAAAAAATTGGTTGTAATTAAAGCGAGAGCCACGCTGCTGTTTTGCGTCCCAGTGGCTCATCTATCTTTCTCATTTCTCCTTCACCTTTCTCTCTCTCTCTCTCTCTCTCTCTCTCTCTCTCTCTCTCTCTCTCTCTCTCTCTCTCTCTCCCTCTCTCCCTCCCTCTCTTCGAGCCTTTTAATTTCATGACACTTGAATTAAATATTAAAGTGTTATAGGATTACGTCAGACTAGTGAACAAGCTGCTGGGGGTTTTCCTGCCCGTTCCTCCATATATGCATTTCCCTCCATCTGTCTTTCTTTGTACAGTACGATGACGTGTAAATACATTTGTGCTGCAAAAATACACAGTAGATAGATTAGATTCTGTAAACAGCGCCACAGGGTTTTAAATCCTTGTAGGACAATAAGTGGGATTTTACTTCAAGCATTGCACTCCAATGACAGCACTCTCATACATTAGGGCTTTTTTGTACAGCAAGTTACCTCATGTAGTAACTGCTGGTTTATGGTAAATGCTCTTGGTGAATACTCAAAGCGCTTTACAGTACGTTTTGCCATTCACCCATTCACCCATTCACCCATTCACACACATTCACAAAGTGCATCTATGTGCATATCACTCACACACTGCCGGCACAGCCAACAGGGGTAATTTGTGGTTCAGTGTCTTGCCCATGAACCGCCGACCTTTTGGTTAGTGGACGACCTGCTCTACCTCCTATGTACATACATTGTTCCTGTTAGCAGTCTTACATACATCCACACATTTATTTAACAATAATAGAAATGTGGTTTCTTTTGTATGGAAAATGCAATTGAAAAACATGAGATTTCACATTTTATTTAAGGGCAGCACTGTATTTCTGTGTGGAGTTTGAATGCTCTCCCCGTGTCTGCATGATTGGGGTTAATCTGAATTGGAGACTAAATTGGCCGTAGGTGTGAATGTGAGACTGAGTGGTTGTTTGTCTCTGTATGTCGACCCTGTGATGTGTTAGTGACCTGTCCAGTGTGAGCCCCGCCTCACGGCCAATTTCAGCTGGGATTGGTTCCATTCTCCCCTATGACCCTTAAAGGATTCGCGGCATTGATAAAGAATAGATGGGTTTTTATTTTACTCATTTTCCAGACGCTAAGCAGCTTTTTAACAGGCTCCTTATCAATGATCGGACAAAGACACATTTAAATATTTTTATATGCTTTTTCTTCCCATCTTTTGTTGTCTCTTTCTTCTTCTCTCTCCCTTGCTCTCATTCCAAGACTTCATCCTTTTAGATCCCACAACTACCAACACACTCATTGATCTGTACTTTGCAACGTGGCAGTAATTGATCATTAGTTTGATTGTGGGCAACAGTGAAAAGCAGGGGGCTGGATACAATAACCATTCCTCTTTGCTATTCTTTGCTGGTTCTCTGCAGAGGTAATCAAGACTGAAAGTGGATTATTTACTATTTGATAAAGAAATCTGAAAAGCTGTATTTACACCTTAGGTAAGAAATCCAAAGTATTTCTAACTTTTAATTCAGCTTTTCATCACTTTAATCAGGTAGTTTGTAAATGTATGTATGACTCATGCATATCACATTCAGCAAAACTCATCTTACTTATTATAGACATATTCTAAAATAACCAGTTACTTAGACATATTCCATCTGCCTGCGTCTAAAACAATACATGTGCTAAAATATTATGAATGGAAGTGAATTTTAGTTTGTTGTCAGGATGATATTTGGCATTATGGAAAAATATCGATTGTCGTCAAAAACACTATTTGAAACTGGCACTTTTGCAACTGCAGCAACAGTGTTGGTTGTCATGTAGTCTATTGGGTGGTGGATATTTATACCACTAATTCCCAAATGCAATGACAACAACTGTGCTGTGGCTCATTAACTTTGTGTTTGTGTTTGTGCATTAAAACCCTGAAAGTCTCACCTGGACAGAGGTGAGGGTAAAACCTGCTTCGTGCGCTGCTGTCTTATATCTGGTGGTGACCATGATTTATTAATATGTGGAAGGTCCTGCTCTCAGCCACATAAACTCAGGTATTCACACACGAACAAACACATACATTTATGCATAGACACACTCCTACACAGGCACATAGGAAGTACAGAGGTAAGGGGAGGTGTAGGATGTTGATCATTCGTATGTACGATTTTGCACATGCTCTACCTCAAAAGGTGTGTGTGTGTGTCTGTGTGTGTCTGTGTGTGTGTGTGTGAGAGACACTGAGTGCAAAAGAACAGCCTGCAGCGCTGCACATATCCAGCTTCATTTACCAGATTCCAGTCCTCCGTGATCAGCGGGATCATTATCCTCTCTCCTCTCTCCCCTCGCTCCCTCCCTGCTGCTTCTGCCGGGACACGAGGTGGCACACCGGAATACATCAGCACACACACACACACACACACACACACACACACACACACACACACACACACACACACACACACACACACACACACACACACACACACACACACACACACACACACACACACACACACACACACACACACACACACACACACACATCTCGCTTGCACTCATCACAATTGCTTATTATTATTCTGCACTCAAACACATGAACCGAAAAAAAAATAACTAAAAATAGTGAACTGCTGAGTGCGTACGGGCGCAGAGAGGTGCACAGTTCTGTTGTTTATTGCCACGTGTATTCCTGTGGCGGTTTCAAAATGACAAAATGAGGTTAGTGTGCGTGCATGTGCCTCTTCACTCCTGACTTTGGTGGTTTGAAGGCCACAGTTGATGCTGGTATCAGTATGCACTGTGCACAAGGCTGATGGAGAGATAGATATCTAAGATGATATTAAGGCTTCCACCCTGCTACCAGTGGAATACTCCCTGTGTCGTCGTGTATATACTGCACTGTTGAGCATAACAGGAAGCTGTTTGTGTTGCACAACAAGGTCACACATATATGTGCTCATGAGGGGACACATTTGTCTATGTGCGCAGCTGGGGAGAACAGGAAATGGAGCATTAACCGTTCCCGTGGCTCGCTGTCCCAACATGACAATCATCACTTAGAAAACATCAGTGAAGACAGATTGGACTAACCCAGATGATTCTGTGCTCCAGTTTTTCATTCAAGTGTTTCCTTTTCCTCAGTTGTACGTTCCTCTTTCTTCTCAAACTGACAAGTCTTCTCTGATGTTCCCCCGCCTGCATGTATTTCTGAGTGGACCCACCATGTTGTTATTCAACTTGAACAATCCCGATGCTTATTCAGCCCTGTGAGATCCCTCTAATAGTCACAGTGACTGCTGAGGTGTGGAGCTGCGGGCTACACTAAACCCACTCTGCAAATATAAAAGACAGCACGCATGCTGCCCGTCAATTGTTGTGTGTGTCTGTGTGTGTGCGTGCGTGTGTGTATGTGTGTGTCTGCTCTGTCAGATGTGACCATCTAAGCTGTGGTTTTTATTAAAATACTGAACATGCAGTCTGTTCCAGAAGGAGAAGAAGAAGGGGGATTTTGTTTCTTGGTTTATTGGTTTGGCATTTAGAGACTGGAGAAATCCTGGGAAGAAGATTGGAGGGAAATATATTGAACAGAAGGGAGATAAAAGAAGGGAGAAAGGGGCCTTTTCTCCTTCCCACTGAGTGGTGCGGTCTCCAGAGAGAAATAAACTGATTTGTGATTAATGAAAAGATGGAGTAGAGGCTTCCTCTCCCTCTCTTTCTTCCTCCCCCTCTTCCCTTTCCTCCTCTAACCTAACTTTCTCACCCAGAAAATCCATCTCGGTAATGATGTCTGTGTGTAGGGAATGATTAGGGAGCAGATAAAGAGAGGAATCAGCCAAAGGAACACAAAAACACTCTACAGTATTATCATCGCGCAACCACTCCGCAGGCAAACGGAGATAAGGTGCTATCGCGAGGTAAACACATGACCTCTCAGGAAAACACAAAGTCACGGTCTTCTCCCGTGCAACTTTCTTCCCCCTTTCACAGTGACTTTGCATAATTCCCATCATCAATTTGGCGAAATGGCAACAAAGTGGGAACAAGCCCCTGTGGGCTCTGTGTTTAGATGATGCAGGCAGGTGATGATGCAGCACAAGATTCAATAAAACAAATAAGAGGGTTTTTTAAGGAGACACACAGATGAATGGGGGTGATGGAGTTGTGTGGAGCTCCTTCATGCTTCGTTAGCCCTTTGAACGTTTATCAGCTGGCTGTGCTGTCCTTATCACCACCACCGTGTCCCATGGTGCAGCACTCATCGCTGCACCCACTGATATTACAGGGCATCGCTCTGACCTTTTACAGCCAGTGAAATGCAGAAAGGCCAAAGGGAGAGGAAGATCGAGGGATGCGGATGGTGCACACAGAAGGACGTTTGCTTTTGAACAGTAGTCACATGAGTATTGCAGGAAGAGAAGGATAGAAAAGCGAAATAGAAGACATGTAGAAAATGGGTGAGCGACGGTGTCATCACCAGGAGCCCTGGTGGATCAGAAGCTATACAACCCTGCACCTGCCAATCACAAAGGAGACTTCACAGCTCTCACAGCCAGAGCAAAAGGTTTTTAGTATGTTGAGAGTATGAAGCGGGAAACAGAGGCGTGCAGGGAAAGATGATGGTAAACAAGAGAAGCACTGTTTCTCTTAAAATGCAGGATATTGAGAAACAAAGCTCTGATTTGATGCTTAATGTCATGGAGAGAGGAAGATGCCGTGCAGTGGCACAGGAGAGACTAAAAACAGGTTTCAAAATAATGAGACGGCCCATCTTTGAATATTTTAGACACTTACTCCTTCCTCCTACTCACCAGCTGCTCCTGGTGAAACCACTGTGCTTTAATCTGAGTTAAGAGATCCCTCCAGTTTGTGTTGGATCTGTGTAAAGGACTCCTACCAGTCAGCCGTGCACAGAATACCTGATTGTGTTGACAGCTCAGGACCATCCTAATGCGTACCATGCCCCCGAAGACTTAAAGACAAATGCGCTGTCCCTATTCCTCTCCCTTGGCCCAACCCTGAGATATGAATATCAATACACAGTCAGTCATCATGTTTACATTGTTTATTTCAATGTAACATTAGTCCTGTCCATAGAAACCTCTACACTGCACTGAAAACGTCATGACATGAGCGGGGAATTTATCAAAATTTGCGGGTTTGACAATTTTTTAAACTTCATGTACAGGAGTAGGGACTGTTACTCGTTACTCGTTACTCTCACTCAGACTGTTCCCATGCATGTTTTGATGGCGTGAATAGCGACTCTGGAATTTTCGTCTACCACAATCATTCCTCTTCTGGTTGGGATATATTGCCGGACTGTTGTATTGTTTTTAGCAAGGGGTTGTCACGATTTGCATTGTCACCTCACAGCTAAAAGGTTAATGGTTTCATTACAGTTCAGCCGGGCCTAAGCTGTTCTCCCCTTATCTGCATTGGTTGGCTCCAGCTTCCCCTGTGATCCTCCAAGGATTAGCGCTACAGATAATTCGATTTTTAGCTATCGGTGTCCCTAATAAACAGGCAACTGAGCGTAGAGTCAAGTGTCAGCTTTTTCAAATGTATTGTGTATTTAGGTCGTGTTTGTTTGTGTATTCAGTAGTACACTACGAGTTGCCTCAAGGACATATGCGTAGCCTCATTGTGTACTGAATGACAGCAGACGCGCTGTCCCAGAATACAGTGTCTGCATATTCACATCAAGAGGAAACAATTCATGCAGAATTCACAGAGCAAACAGAGAGTGGCTGACAGCTTTGATATGACAACGCTTTTCCCCTCACGTAGCGCTCCACTGTCTCCAAATCAGTCATTCGCTGAGTTCACGAACTCAGACACAACTAGAAAGAAGGAGAGAGAGAGAGAGAGAAATACAACAAAGCTATGTGAGGCTGACGAAATGTGAGAAGAAGGAAGATTTCCAAGAAATCTCTCATTCCTCTACAACTCTTCAGCGGCCTTCCTCTACTTTGGGCAGAACAGAGGTTTTGCTAAGAAAGAAGATCACATCACAAAAGCACGTTAACTGCTTTGTAGTAAGCAGATCTCACATGGGACTAGCTCAGGTAGAAAGTTCAGCAGGTACTGGAAAGGAGAAGCTAAGTAGTTTGGAGACTGGGGAAGTTTTCAAGTCCTAGTTATGTTTTCTAAATTGCATTTGTGGAAATGAACATCTGCTGCTATAGGTTCGTCTCTGTCCTGGGTTTGTGTTATTAATTTATTGTAATCTTTCGCTGGGCTCACAGGGTGTTTTTGCTCTTCAACGTGAATAAATATTTCATCGGGCGATTTCCATTTTCCAGTCGGCAGCTGTCTCTCTACCATAAAGGCTGGAGAATGGAAATGACCTTAATGTCTCTGGCACAGTAAATGTATTCAAATCACATAACATCAACCATTATATATATATATAATGGTTGATGTTATGTGATGTTATGTTATATATATGATATATAATATATAACATATATATTTTATGATTTATGTTATATATATATATATATATATATATATATGTTCCTATTATACACCTCCATACTCCTCCATACTCCCATCTCTCATTTACATATATTTCTTGGTCTTTTACAAATTCAATATCGTGCTCTTACAAGTACCATTCTGACTGGAGGAAACCTCTCTGCATGCATAATGCAGCACAAAAAAAATCTTTATTCACAACAGCTGTGTTGGGTTTTCAGTACAAATCCATGCTGTTCAGTGAATGAAGGCAGGGTAGTAGGCACAGCTACAATATTTCAGTCAACAGCCGTAATTAAATGACAAACGACTGAGGAGACACTCATTTGTTGAACAGGAGTGGATTTGTTCTATCACTGCTGTCAAGGGCACCAGAAGATTTCTGGTGGTACGGTCACGTGCAGCTGTCTGCTGGGGGCCGTCACTAATGAAATTGGATGAGACCACATGGATATCCTATTCTGGTCAAGTGTATTAATATCATGGTTGATTTATGTTGACTTTAAATCTATTTCTAATAACAAGTGAAGATATTCCAATTTTGTCAGCGCCCCAGTGAACTCAGTGTTGTAAATTATCAAAAGGTTTCCAGCATTATAATAACACAAGATGTAAGTAATTTGTACAAGTATCATAGGCTGGTATTATACGTTAGTATACATATATATATATATATATATGTAATCCTATATTATTATATAAAACAATGTCTAAGGATTCATGCTCACCTTTGTTTGAACATGTACGGATACGATTTGAGAGGACTTCCTCTGCAGGTAGTAGTGTACTGTATCGCAGTCTTAAAGGTTCAGTGAGTAGAATCTAGTGACATCTAGTGGTGAAGTTGCATGTTGCCGCTGCATGCCCCTCACCTCACCCTCCCCTTCCAAACATGAAGGAGAACCTGTGGTTTGTCCAGTCGGGCTACTGTAAAAAACATGGCGGCCTCGGTACAGAGGACCTGCTCCCAATGTAAATATAAAGTATTTTAGTTTAAAGGGCCCATTCAAGGGTAAAGAAAACAACAATTCCTACAATATAGAGGAAACACACCAGTGAAAACATCACTAGGATTATTTTGTATTCACCTTCGGCCAATAGATCCATTTCACCTAAATCTTACACACTGGACCTTTAAGATACAGATAGATACTAACTATAACAGTGGTTAACTCAAATTATTATCTTGCATATGTGGGTGAATAGAGTCAGTGCTTACTACTCTAAACAAATTTATACAAAAAGCAGTGTTTGAATACAACATGCCCTGTTATCAGGTTTATGAATAGGTGTTTTTACACTTCAATCAAAAATACAGTTTTTAGTCTTTCCTTTACTTCTTGTGCAGTTGGGTAAACTGTGTCTCTTCTGTAATATCAGTTTTTATTGGACCATTATATTCATGCACACATTGAACATATTTGTAACGACAGCTCATCTTAGATCAAATATGTCTAAAGCTTGAGAAGCTATAGAGGCAAATGCCGGCTGAGACAGAGATTAAAAGAAAGAAAGAAAACTTTATTATAAGAAAGCAAGTGGACACATATTTCATCTCACTCTGCTGGTATAAAGTCCAGTGTGTGCGCGCGTGTGGGTGCACAAACACAAGTGCTACTTTGTGTGAAGGCTTGTATGCCTCTATCTGCTATTAAATAGAACTCAGTGGACCATGCCTCCATATGTCTGGCTTTGATATAGCCACTGTCTTTGAGTTATGCACTGCGTTGAGCTAATTCGTTTTTTCACTGGGGCAGATTGCTCCGCTCAGAAGCACACGTTGTTCTGTCCAGCACTCGAGTCTGTCCCCGATGGACGACAGTCAGAACGGTCCATATGTGGTGTGAGAACAAAGCAAAGCCTGTGATATAATGTTAAAACGATGTTAACTTGTGATATAGACTGAACTCAGAACATCTTGCAAATAAAGAAATATTTCACATTCTTTACCAACTACTGCTGTAACATTTGTTGCTTTAAACACTTGATTGAATCAATCAGACATACTTCTATTTAGAAGAGCACTCAATATTACCATAGACTGTATATAGGGATGGACGACCTGTCTCCACTTCCTCCTACTATCCAGAAATGAAGCCTAAATATCCCAGATAGGAACGCTGCCATCCAGAGAGTCAGTCTCAGCTGTCAATCATGTTTCACCCCAATTTTATAGCATCAAATAACGTATTAAAAACAAACTTACTGGAAAGAATTATCATTTGACCAAACGTCAGTATGATAAGAATTACCTAAAATGACAGAAACCATCTTTGAGGAAAGATTTACATGTTTGATACTTTGATTTTTTATGTTTGGTCCATGTCCCATCCACAAACACGGAGGAGACAGGGTCCTATACTGCAGCCCACCACCAGGTGACGATGGAGATGCTCTGGCTTCACTTTTGGGAAGCAGTCATGTCATCTATGATCATTACACGGTGTTTGCTGTATATCACAATATGTGCCGTAAACACAGACGACACAAACAGGTGTCAGAAACAGTATGAAACTGTACCTGCGAGGGATTTTCCATAAACAACTGTCCAATCAGTGAACCTGGTGTTTATCTCTCCGCAGCTAGAGAACACATGGCTCGGTTGTTTGGATCCAATTCAATGAACAGACTGCATGTGCTAAGGCGACTGCTGTGGGAAGTGGAATTCACTAAGGAAAGCAGAGAAATGGTTTTTTTTTGCTACAGACAAGCGTGCAGGGATTAGCAGTAATGGGTTTACCTTACTGTAAACAGGCTAAGCACTAATGTTAGTGTTTTAAAATGTTTTCCACCACATGTTGCTGGCTTCATCACGCTTTGAGCCTATTATTGCATGTTGGGAAGTGTTTCTGCACGCAGTGGAGCTCGTACCTCCGCCAAGGCCCAACAGTCCCCTTCAATCAAGCTGCATCACATTTCATACACTCAAAGATATATTTTCCTTATTATCCCTGATTTTTCATCAAGCTCAATGAATTATTCCTTCTGGAAAAATGTTGAATAATGCCCTATGTTTCAACGTTAAAGAATTAATTCCTGCACCTGCCCCCTAATTCAGATCCACAACTAAATTCAGTGGGTTCTTCCCTGACCCATATTGCATCCTTCCATTAGGTTTCAAGCTAATCCGTCAAATAGTTTTTGTGTAACTAACAGACAATCAGACAGACGCCATTGAATACAGAGGTTTTGTGGAAATCCATTCAGTAGTTTTTGTCTCACTTACAAACAAACCAATACACACGCAGGGGTGAAAACACAACCTCCCTGGCAGAGGTAACAGCAGAGCATATCGTAGGGAAGAATAAAATGTTCTATTCTAAAAGGTTTGCTACTGTTTGTTCCGTTCACTGTTGTAGCGGCTGACGTGCTCAGCTCCAATACTTATTTTAGTGCCTGAGTCCTGAGAGGTAGCAGTGTGTGTGCAGATGTTCACGTGACACCCACACTGAGGAGAGATAAGACAAAGATAAAAGATAAAGGGAGTCAAAGAGTCTGGGATGGATGACTCTTACAGTTTATGAAAATGTACACTGCTGTCTTCAAGTAAAAAGATTCACTGTGGACATGGAAACAAATGAAAACAAATGGAGGGGGAGGGGGGGGTGATGTTTCCCTACCCGACCCCAAGACCATAGTGGCTCCAGCAGAAATAAGAAGGGTGGAGGGGAAAGTGTGAGTTATGAAATCTGTAATGAATAGTCTCAGTGACACCACTGGCTGCCAGATTGCGTAGTTTAGCTCAATCCATCACTAAAGGAACATTTTCGACTCTTCACCCGCAGCCGAAACATGAAAATCACAGCTCCTCTGCCCAGTTTTAATACTGAAGCTATCAATTCACTGGCCCCTATCTCACTGCGGCCTTAATTATGCGCTATCTCGTGTGCTATCTGCCCCCCCCCCCGTTCGAGCCTGATCATCATTCAGTAGGAGATGAGTGAGATGAGCCTGTTCTAATTAAATAAGAAAGAGAGGGAGAGAGAGAGAGAGAGAGAGAGAGAGAGAGAGAGAGAGAGAGAGAGAGAGAGAGAGAGAGAGAGAGTCAGGCTGTGGGAGATCGCAATATCAGTGTGTGTAATATGAGCCGGGTGGAATAATGTCTACATTTGACTGTCACAGGGTTTATGAACTGCTTAGATGTGAAGTCACAGCGCAGTAATATAAAATGACTGACACCAGATATGAAACCAGCCTCAGCAGAGACATCTGTTTGTTCAGCTATTTAAAAAACTGCAATATTACGTTATATCACACCTTAAAAAGACATCATGGAGTGCACCCACATCATTTTTCATTTTTCACCTCATTCTTTAAAAAAAAAATGACATGTATGAACAATGGACTGTACATAAAGATGAAGCAAATGACTGCTCCCCAAACAATAAAGGCCAAAACCTCTCAATCGCCACCTAGTGGCTGGCCGCAGGGTAGTCCCCATTTTTCTGGTAATTTTTGTTTTAAATATTCAATATGTTACTTCGGCCGCTCTGGGTCTAACATTCAAACAATAATAAAACGACAATGATAATGTCATGTAGCGGCGTGGGATCATGGGAGTTGTTGTTATCACCATTACCAATGATAATGATCCATTTCACGTGATCAATACAAACAGTGGAAGGAAAAAACAGGCTAACTGGGGGTGTTCTTCCTTTGCCTTTGTCCCGTTAACTTGAATTCTCTGGGTTTTGAACATTATTGGAAACATTTTGGATAATGTAAGTACACAAGTCAACAAAATATACAAAATAGGTCCAGTCATTTAAATAATTTTTAAGAAGAATTATCACATCATATATATTTCATTAGCTATCTGATGCTACATAGATGAGGCTGATAGACAGCTGAGGCTGGTTCATGATTGGCTGAGCACTTGTATCTGCAGAACTTTGTTACCGCGGCTACACACCATGATTGCTACTGCACAGACTCTGGTTCCAAATGCATAAGATGCAGCGTTCCCACCTTGGATATGTTGACATGGAGACATGTGTCTATATACAGTCTAGTTCAAACATTACAAAACCTTTTAGTGTTAGTTTTTAGGTTTTTAGTAGAAGATAATTTCTGCAAATTTTAGGATTTTCCCCATATTTGTCTCTTGTAACTTTTCCTACATGGTCACACTTGGAGAAACGAGAGTTCTTCCAAACGAAGAGACTAATAACTGGCTCAATAGCAAACATGTGTCAGACTAAAATTGCCAAAGTGCAACTGAACATTTACACTGTATCTGTTTTGCCGTCAGTAACAGAAGGCGGGAGACACCTGCAGAGAAAGAAAACAGCTTGTTTTTGCTGGAAAATTCCTGAAAACAGCTTACTCATGGCCTGAAACAGTAAATATCTATTATCCCTAGCATGTTCCAGAGCCTCTGCACAATCAGTTTTTCTCCATTTGGCATCAATGTGCTTTAGTGTGTGTGCGTGTGTGTGTGTGTGTGTGTGTGTGTGTGTGTGTGTGTGTGTGTGTGTGTGTGTGTGTGTGTGTGTGTGTGTGTGTGTGTGTGTGTGTGTGTGTGTGTGTGTGTGTGTGTGTGTGTGCATGCTTGTCTACGGGGTTGTGTGAGTAGGTGTCCCCTGCTGGAAGGCATAGGTCCCAGTCCTTGCCAGTGTTATCTCTCTAACAGAGCATGGAGCATCCCGCCGAGCTGATCAGCTGGGAGGCCATCTCTCTCACAGTGGGACGCACACACACACACACACACACACACACACACACACACACACACACACACACCAGTCAGAAACCCTCATGGCTTTACTCTTCTCTCAGAGCAAATTGAAGAGCTGCAGTTATTCTTTAGGGGAAACCAGGTGGAAAAGAGGGATTAAGGTGAAGAAAAGGGCTGAAAGCTTTTGTGAACGTGACTTTATTGAATACAAAGTTAAAAGGAATATCACTGTTGCGTTGCACATCGCTGCATTACAACATGCATGTACTTCCTCCCAAGGTCAGATACCGTATGCGTGATTAAATATGAACTGCAATTTGTGCCCGGTCACTACAACACATCACATGACCGAGGCTTGACTTCCATGGTGAGGTCAAGAATCAAACTACCGAGTCCTTGACCTCCCAACACCCCTTCATTGATTTAAACAGAGCCCCGTGTGCCCTTGGAGGCAATAACACAGAAGATTTATGAGTTTTCCTCCCTTCCAGGATAATATGGTTTTAAGTGCAGTGAGATACACAACGGCGCTTCTCCCAGGAATGCTGCATACCATCATCTCAGGTCGAATCTTTTATTTTCGGGGTAGCGTTAGTTTCTTTTCATTTGGACTCATGGTACATCATCTCATGTCCACCCTCTATCAATCCTGGAGCCTCCTCAGGGGTTTGTCCCCTGAGCTGCAGACAGACGACCATCACGGCTCTGCCATAGACAGTTTCCCAGCAAACAGTGGCTTGTGACTTCACAGTGTTGAAATCAACTCGGATAAGAGGATTATGGGACTGAGGACGAGTGAACAGAACATTTAGTGTCTGTGCCCGGAAACAGCGCGATCAGCAGCTAAGGGTTATTAGGCATCTCCAGGATTTAAGGGCTGGCTCTGTCTCTCATTTACTGTCCTCCACTTCTCCCATCTTTTTGCTTTTGCCTCTCTTTCAAGCCAATTTCTTGATTTAGCTTGAATTTCTTTGGGCTATCTTGTCTCATAGCTTAATCTCCCTCTAATTTACTCACCTTCTTTCTCCCCTTATTATTTCTGTTTGGTTTTTATGCCTCTACCCCTGCGGCAGCCAATGGCCTGAGGCATTTTGTTTTTGGATTGTCTGTACATCCGTCCGTCCTATTTATTTAACACGATATCTCAAGAATACCTTGAGAGAATATCTTAAAAATTGGTACAAACAATCACTTGGACTAAAAAATGTATACAATATGTTTTGGTGGTAAAAGGCTTAAGGTCAAGGTCATTGTCAACGACCTTGACGCAAAGCACATTTTTCTGCCGCAAGAAAATTCCAGGTAATCAGAAAAAGGCTCACTGTTATCTGTTACAATTTTCACATATTAAAGGGATAGTTCACCGAAAAATTTAAATTTCACTCATTATCTACTCACCACTATGCCGGTGGAGGGGTGGGTGAAGTGTTTGAGTCCACAAAACACTTCTGGAGTCTCAAGGGTAAACGTTGTTGCAGCAGAATTCAATACAATTGAAGTCAATTGTGTCCTCTTCTTTAAACGTACTAAAACAAAAAACAAAACATAAAATGCCTCCATACTGCTCCTGCGGTGTTATCCAAGTGTCCGCAAGCCCTGACATTCATATTCGAATTGAAGGTCACTTACACTGCATTTTAATCCTAAAAGTGTACCGGAAGTGGCGATGCTAATAGACTTAGCCACACGATGGTGTGTCCGAGGGTCCGTGAACGCACTATAATATAGCAATCATCACTCCCTCTCCTACTTTTCCTTGATTTGAAATTCGCACCTTCCCAGTCATAAGCTCAGTATCCAGCAGACTGTGAGACATAGGAAGCTGCATATCCAGCTCAACATATAGTCAGAATGGTGTTGCGGCAATTGTCTAAATAGCTTTAACTAAGCTGACATTTGATGTGATGAAGTGTTACTGATGCAGTGCAGAGTTCCCTGCATTAGCATAACAGTGAATCAGTGTTGTTTCACTTAGCTTAGCACTCCGTGTCAACCTACACTCTCTGAGCCAGGGGCGGCCGGCACTCCTCTGTTACACCGATGATGTCAACACATGAACGTAAATGCATTAACACAAAGAAGAATGTTAAAACAGGCAGTAAATGGAATGGCTTGTTTATTTATATAGAAGAAAGAGTGAGATGGATGAGAGGATTCAGCCAATTATGGCTGACTGTGTGCCAAGAGGAGAGAAGAAGAAATGGAGTCAGGTTGATCAATAGATGAGGGAATGTCTGCTCCAGTATTTCATATTAAATGTTAAGCATGGAGACTAATTACCTGTTTCAATGATAAATAGTTTTACTTTGCACACACACACACACACTCATTCACAAAGGATTTTTAAGCAATGCTTTCACATTATGTGCGGCAGTCTTCTGAGTTGTTCTTTGCATATATAAAATCTCCAGTAATTTCTAAGCTCTGGTTCGCTCTCAGTCAGACGCCCACAAGGCATTTACTGGCTCAGCAGGGGGCGGAAGGTATTCATTCTCTATTCCAGTGGCATTTGTGACTCCAATCATCCTTCGCTTGTAGAGTTTTTGTGTAATTAGATTAAAAAAAAGGGAATTTGTAGAAGGTTTGTTCACTTCAACAATGGTGTCCAGGACTAACTGCAGCCTTTACAGTGTACTGAAGTGGGCTGTGGTGTTTAAAGTACATCAGAGCTTTTCTTAGCCTTCACTGATCATCAGTGTCTCGTATTAATCAGTGTTGCTGAAAGGTCGTCTGCCCTCGATATGTGAGTCTTGTTGACAATCATATAGGAACAGTCTTTCTTTAATCACTCAACCCTTCATGTGAAATGATATTCCCAGGAGAACAAAAACTTAAAAAGCTTTTTTTCTAAACAGCAGTATGTCATCTAGGGGCGGGGAATTATTTTCAGATTTTTTTTTTTCTATCTCCACAGCCGAAGAAAACCAATTTCGTTTTTATTGTCATATTTCCAGCAAATGAACTTTTTCTGTAGCTGCAGAGAAAAAAAAAGTTCTAATCCTTATTGCTACAGGCAGGAAAATAATTGAGTCTGGGAAAAGGTCAACACATGCGCATACACAAACTAGCTTTGTGTATGCGCATGTGCACTTACATGGTAAGACACAACATACACGAAGACCATCTCCGAAGACATGAATATAAACTTACTCATATATACTCTTATCAAAAACTACAACTAACTATCATTTTCATTAATGATTCATCTGTTTAATTAATCAGTTATGCTTTAAAAATGTGAGGTTAAAGTAAACAAGACTCTACTGCAACTACTAGAAACACGCTGCAAACAACAAAAACGACATTGGAAATGTTTCCAGGGGACCCAAGTATGTGATGAACCTGGCTGTAGTTCAATGCTTTGTGAAGTTATTGGAGTCTGCTACTCGTCAGTGGTTTCTTTTTCCAAATTTCATGACTTTATGAATTTATTCAATAGTGGCTCAGATATTTTACTAAATAATGTATTGGCTCAAAGCAAAAAAAAATGTCAACCTGTTTGTGGAGCTAGAAGAAAAGTTGGGTAACACCAAAGTCATTAGAATTCATCTACTGGGGACCATGAATGTCTACACAAAAGTTTATGGCAGCCAATCCAGTAGTTTTTTTAGACACTGGCAAAATAGGGGGAACGACTGACCATCTTTGCATAGTTTCTAATACGCATAGACTTTAGATTTTTTTAAATAGTCCAAAGATATTACATTTTCACTGACAATCTGAGAAAAGGTGCATATTTTCATATTTGAGAATTTTATTATTTTCTTAGTTTTTTACAGTGTAGACTACATGTACACACGACTGCAAACTAAAAACCTGAAAAATAATCCCAATGACATGTCATAGTGTTTTATGAAATCACACAGAGCACCAGGTCACCAACATGGTCACTGGAGCAGACATCGACACTGCTATGGTCTTATGTAGTCATATACTGTATGTGTGTGTGTGTGTGCAGATCATGCTGTGGCTGTCCCGGCTGACTGTGGCGCCGGGGGAGCTCGAGCTGAACAGCCACAGCAGGGACCCTTCCATTCCATTAGTTAAAGTGCAGGTAGATCAGCTCGGCCTGCCTGACTCCCACTGTCACATCCACACAGGCAAATGGGCGTTTGTTTCCAGACAGGTGTGTGTGAGTCTGTGTGTGTGCGTGTCCGTTTGCTGTGTAGCATGAATACAACCTGCAAACACCTACATCAGATGCAGCCATTAATCATTGAGCAGATTCTATAAATATCTCCTAAAGGGATTTCTCTTGTGCGAGTGTACAAGGCTGAAGTCAAGCAAAGAAAAAAAAAAAAAGAGGTAGCCTTTTGGTTTTATCCGTCTTTTCTTTGTCCTCCTCCTTTGTTATAGAAGAGAAATGGAGGCTATAACCCATATCTGTCCTGGCCTCACCTCTCTCACATGACCACTCTCTCAGACGTGCAGAAAAATAACTTTGATTGAGGATGACAGCTGCCAATATTCATGGATTTTCTCCTCTTGTTTCCAAGCCTGTGTATATCAGCATGTGTGCATATTTACATAATCGCACATGATTGTATGTGAGTGTGTTAGCATGCACTCCTGCCCGTGCTCGTCCATATGCTTGAACGCGGCTGGTGCGTCTGACAGCCAGGTCTCATTCATTAGGGTTCCATCCAAGTGACGCCAAGCCGAACTGCTCATCTCTCATTTGGCCTGATGGACACCCGCTCGGGAGACGACAGAGGGGAGACGCGTCCCGCTCTGTCTGTCCTCCTCACTCACTCTCTCTGTTTGTTTGAGCATGCATACGTGCCCGTCCCTGAATGGCTGAAGGGCACCGAATCCATTAAAATGAATAAAATATCTACTTTCAGTTTAACAGCATAGGCCATGGATATTAAAATTGCACGGATAACAAAGTTGTTTCCCGCCGAACCTGATGAGCACCATCCAGTGTGATTATGGTCTGGTTTGCCTGTACCACTCAGCCCGTGTTCCGTGGCTGTATGGAACAAAATTTAACAAGCCGTGGGCGTAATTACACAAAGACGATTAGAGGCGGAATAGGTCAGCTCTACATCTTCCGGAATGGCAGCGGTAATAAAGCAGCTTAGGGAGCTATCAGCACTGAGCCACATTCAACAAGTACCCGGCTTTACACCTGATATTTAAGATCTGTAACCCTATAACAGAAAGGGATGATTTTAATTTCCAGCCTATAGAGTTGGTTTTTCAAACTAAGCGCAAATCTCCTTTTTTTTATACTCTCGCTTCATCAAGTAGATCAGAGGGAATTTAGCTTCAAGCTAAGATTCCGCAAGCATAAAATATTAGCTTTAAAGGAACAGGTTAATATTTTTAGAAATATAATTATTCTCTCATATTTAATGCATGTATGCATATGAAGCTATAGCTGGGACAGTGTTGGCTTTAGCATGAAGACTGGAAATAGGGGAATATCCTTGGCAAAAAATAGTCTCACAAGTAACTAAAACCTCTTATTTCTTAATGTATTAAGTTTTTATTATGAGTTAAATCATTATGATTATTATTATTATTATTATTACCTTGTTTTTTTAAATATCACAAACAAGATGCAACAGACATTGTTAATTTCACTGATAAACACTACGACCAAAACTATTTCTTGATGGCCTGTATTTCAAGACAAAAATAAAACAAGAACTAAAAAAAAACTCACCTCACAAAAAACTATGGTGAAATTTATTACATTCCATAGATTTGTATTAATTCATGCAAATTAGATAAATATATGAATTAATGCATCAAAATGAATTGCATTTGCTTTTTGAGCGCTCACTGTAGTAAAACATTGCCTTAACAATGTATGTATATTTTTCTCTGTATGACCACTCCTGGCCACCTTACAAAGGAAAACAATACCTGGGGGCTGATCTGACATCCGCATAATTCATAAAGCACTGCAGGCATATCAGTGTCAATCCTGTTTTAATTACTAGACAGAGATAATCCGCAGGTAATTACTCCTTTTTTTATTAATTTCTATTTTTAATGTCCCCACATCCAATCGTTTACAGAGCAGCTCAGCGGCTGCGGTGGAGGACATTATGTATTAAGAGAGGTTTCATTTTAAATCTTGTGTTTTCCCTTTTCACAGAGAGGAGCCATTAGACTTATGTAAATAATATGGTAATTCAGCAAAACTGTATCTATATCCACATGCAATATTGTTGGATCTGTGCCTTGAGCAGTTATTCATCAACACTACATACAGCAAGGTTACACATAATAAATATATTGTGTTATTCCTCCGCTTCTTTTTCTGCCTCTACCCTCTGATGCCTCAGTCTGTCTGTTCTATGTCGAAATCCATTCTTCGAAACCGTGTTTGTCAGATGTTTTTCTGACCTCGACCTTGTCATTCTTTACCGTGGGTCCATTATTATTAAGTATTTTTCTTTTGCAAAGGTTGTTTGTTTTTTTCCTGTTGGGCATCATGGAGAAAAGAAGACTTATAAGTAAGGGCAAAGACCAGAACACATGGGGAGGGGGGAGCAACAAACAAACCAGAAGTGTCAGGACAAGTCAATGATCTGCCGCTGGCTTTGAACAGAATTGAGGAAAGTGAAGAAAAACAAAAAGAAAAAAGGTTGTGGAGGAGAGATGGGGGAGCAGCATCATTATGTTCACCGCAGAGCACTTTCCTCGGACATCATTCTCCCATTTCCCAATTAAGCCCTCCAAAAACAGATCCCTGCAGATGGGAATGAGGCACTCAGCTAAGGCCCTGAATGTCTCCCACCGGTCCAGTTCCCCTGGATGAGCAGTGGATCAGTGGGACTGTGGCGCTGCTAAGACCTGCTTTGTCAAGTCGAGGAAGCTCCGGCTGTTTCTGTTGCTATAAGCAACTGCGGACGCATCCTTTACCAGAATAAAATGAGCTCGCCTGGAGAGAACAAGAGTTTGTGGATTTATAGCAGGCACTTACAGCGCGGGCCAAATGGTTCTCTGATGTAATCAGACCCACCATCATAGGAGATACAGTTCCTCTCGGCCCTTTGTCTGTCACACACTCACATACACATAAAGATTTCCACAGAGACCTGTTTGCCTCAGCTGCACATACTAACACGCATTTGTGGCCATAAGACCAGACCACACGCAGTTCATCTCCCTTATCCTCTTCCAATTAAGCTTCTTCTCTACATACATAAATAGAATAGGAAAGAAACATCTCTGACGCACAGCAGCCACATATGTTTTATTCAGACCATCAAACCTTTCCTTGTCTTGCATCATAATAAAATCTTTCAAGGTGTGCGGGAAACTCGGCCATGACTTGGCTCTTTGTTGACGTCTCATCCTCCTAATCATCCGCGCTGTCCCACTTTCATCTCCAGGCTGTTCCCATAAATCAGTGGATCTGGATTCCAGTAATACCCTGATCACCGGGTCTTATTTCATCCTCCTAAAATCTCAAAATTAATTCTAACGTAGATGGATGTGCTCAGCAGAGACGCAGTTCAATTGGCTCGCTGTCATGTGCTCAGCTCTCCTGGCTTTACTCTGTTTGTGTGTGTGTGTGTGTGTGTGTGTGTGTGTGTGTGTGTGTGTGTGTGTGTGTGTGTGTGTGTGTGTGTGTGTGTGTGTGTGTGTGTGTGTGTGTGTGTGTGTGTGTGTGTGTGTGTGTGTGTGTGTGTGTGTGTGTGTGTGTGTGTGTGTGTGTGTGTGTGTGGTGTCCAGGTAACTAATGTGGTGGAAAACAAAATCTGTTGACATGGTTAGGCAAGTAGTAACTATGGTGAAGAGTAGGAGTAAGTCTCCAGGAAATCAATATAAGTCTATCAGTTTTCCTCTGAAGTCATGGAGTCACAACTGCGTGTTTGTCTGTGCGTGTGTGCGTGTGTGAGTTTGTGCATGTGTGAGTCAGTGGCTGACGTGTGAGGAGAAAGTGGAGACAGTAAGTTTGTTGCTAGGATGCACATCTCTCTCAGAAGGAAATGAAATCTGGATGACGGCAGCACAGCAGCAATCAATTAATTGTCCATGAAGTCAGGACAGTCACACACACACACACACACACACACACACACACACACACACACACACACACACACACACACACACACACACACACACACACACACACACACAGATATATAGCAGCGATATAACACTTTTTCTAACGGTCCTTTGAGCAGTAAGGTAACAAGAGAGTGGAGATTTTAACCGTATCTATTTATATCCATGAACCTTCTTACCGGAGGTTTCTGAAGGTGTGTGTGTGGCAGCATGTGTGTATTTTCATTCACGTACATGAGCCTCATCAAGCTATAAAAACTGCATAGATCAAACGCGGGGCTGGAGGAGAGAACACCCACATGGTAACGCAATTAGTGTTGAGTTTATGCAGTAAGTTATTGGCCTTATTGAACCACAAAACAGAATTAATCTAAAAGCCAGATAGCTCTACTGGCTTGTGAATAATGATTTCTCAGCGAGGTAATTTGATTTATCATTGCATACTTTTAGCCAGAGTCTACTTTTTCTTCATTTGTGAATTGATTCCCAAGGTTGAGAGACAGCAGGATGACGGTACTCTGGGGTTTGTTCGAAATCCTTTTTCTTTATTACAAACGTGGGAGAGATTGAAAGCAGCGGAGACATAGAGAGGGAGAGAGAGGGAGAGAGAGACGTGATGGTAGAGCGCGGCATAAACATAAGATAGGAGCCATCAATATTACACAGGCCCTAATTATTTTCATAGAAAACGATTTGATGGCACCGTGCTTTGTCTCCTTTACTCCTCTGTCCCTCTGTGCTTGATCCCATTTAATACCTTGCCCACAGTGTATTACATTAACGCTCCAGCCATTCCTCTTCATCAGTGATTCAACTCTTGATGCTTTTTGTCCATGCAAGATATCCAGTGACCTAACTCAGGGACAGAAAGAGGAAGAAGACGGACACTGAAGTAGTTTTAGAGGCACTGTGTTGTTTCGCCGCTTGTTGTTTTCTCACCTGAAAGTCTGGACCATGGTCCGAACCAACGTCCATGTCTTTGGTACATTGTTTACATCTGATCCAGTTAGTTTCGGTTTCACATTACATTTTCGGGAGCGGACTAAAGATACTGTCTTCATCACCTACATGGGCTCTGTTGACCTGTAATTGTCATTGGATTGATGAGTTTGTTGACTGGCCTGTGTCTGATGTTGGCGCTTTGTCAGTTTGGCTGTTGTATTCGATAACATTTTTTAATAAAGCTCACAGAAAAAACGTTATCCTTACATTTCAACGGAGGAATGAATGAACCTGTTCTGGTATTGCTACCAGCGAATTGAACGTTGTTGGAGGCAAAGAATACAAACAATCCCGTGAGCCAGTTCCTCTTCTTATTCTTCTATTTTCTCAACTTCGTGCAATTGGTCTGAAGCTCCAAACTATCCCAAAAAATGTTTTCACACTGCAAACAAACCGAGGCCATGGTTCAGTTTGATTCAGACTGTTTGAGGCCCTTTTCAGAACTGATAGTTTGGTTCGGACTAAACTGAAAAGTCAGATAGTCCGGACCAGACAGAGTAGACGCAAAAGCCCCGTAGGCTTTGACAAAGAAATAGGATGCTGTAATTCTCCTGACAGACACAATAGCAGCACATGGCCTTTGTATCCATATGCAATGGGGAAAAGAAGTGCGCAGTGTATTTTGGAACTGATTTCGCTGAGGTATATGCAGAGAGCGCATAAGATAAACAGTGAATATAAGTAGAGCTTGTTCACCAGCATATCCTCCCAAGAGTACGGTTCCCTTTATACATGACAGAAATATCAAAGGCCTGTTTGATCTCACCGTCTGCTTTTCACCCTCCGAAACAAATCGACACAGTTCAGGGCTTCTTTTTTTTTCTGAATAGCTGCTTGTTGGAGTGTGGGAATGATGAAATGTTGCCGTGTCTTCAATCCCTCACGCTCTGAAGTTCTCAGCTCGTCCCTTTTGCTGTTCATTCTTTTAGCAGTTCTCTCTCTCTAAGTCTGGCTTACTTCTTCACGTTTTAAGATGTCACCCCATACAGATGTGCGGCTATTTGCATCTGGGTGTGGAAGAGACATAGCAGAGGTATGCGGAGAGCACAGTGGGGGAAGAAAAAAGATACGATGATAAATGTAAATACGGAGCAATGTGGAGGCTTAGTTAATTGTAAATGCTTGGCATCATCCTCCCATCCAATCTTATTGCCACACACTCACACTTTTACAGGCTCTTAACCATTCCGTCTGGTCCAAGTTACTCTCAGTCTCTGCTTAATGTCCACCAATTAAGCCCAGGCTCATTTCGGACAGAGCATGTCTGATGATTTGTCATTTTTTCCATCATAGCTGTGTTGCCGGACTCATAACTGTGACTTAATTGGCTAGGAGACAGAACACTGGGCCTGTATGGGTGCTTAGGCCGGCTACTGACTGATGATGATGGCCAGTGTGGGACCAAGGAAGCCTATCTATGGGCTAATGGCGGCTCAATGGATGGTGCCCTGCAGATGTGTTATGTTTTCTTTCGAGCCCACCTAAGCCCTCTCATCTAGACTAGAGGTGCTCATTAGAAGTGTGCTGTGTTGGCGTCTGGTCAATTCTAAACATGGCAGCCACGGCGCTCTGCCATGATGCTCAGCTAGCCTGCCAGAGCCCATTCATATTTCGCTTTTTCGATTTCCAAGAAGCGTCATCGACAATCACAGACCTAAATTCCTCTTGAAACAACCCTCTGCCAATCAGAGCAAGCAGATCAGCAGCACTACTCTGTCAGGGTATCAAACCAACCTCTCTCGAAACATGCGGACAAAGAGAGAGCATCTCGCCAGACAGAAAAATAACAGAACCTTTGTGTAAACAGGGCAGTAGAAGTGGGCACATCGCCATTTTATTTATTTCTTTGTTGATCAAACAGGGTGAGGAAACGCTCTCCACCCTCCAGCGGAAAATACCACAGAGTTGTCCTTTTGCAAGAAACTCAAAGATCTCCCGTGAAGCTCAAATGAAGACATGAAACGGATTGTTTCTATACAAAGCTTTGTTTAGCTATACAAATTAATCATATAATCCCATAATGTTGTCCTGGGGGTGTTTAGGAACAAGTTGACTAAAATATCTGCATGAGAGAAGGGTTTTGAAGTAGAGGCTTAATTTCTGCAGCCATAAAAGCCTGCAATATGTAGCAATGTTAACAAAGATAAACTGATCAGATTAATTAGCTGAAAATAAAGCCAGGGTTGTTTATATTTTTAAAATTGAATGATGAAGGTTCTCGCATTAAGGATCTTTTGTGTGTTATTCTTTTATTCTATAGAACAGTTGAACGCTAATTCCTCTCCAACTTTCACTGTCTTCTTTAAAGCCTTTATTTATGAATAAGCCTCTAATTCACAACTTGTGTTGAAGTAAAGTTTTCCTCCATTGCATTGACACATAGAACTGTGAATGGATAACTGTGGAATTCTGTCCTTAAGAACTCTTTGGGGTTTTTGTGTAAGAGTCTTTCAAATTAGATATAACCAATCTTTCCTAATCAAACCAGCCCCGTAATTAAAAATCCCACAATGTCTGGTGAACACAACCTCAACAGCCAGGAGTTGAATGATCCCATGTTAATATAAATGTCACAACTGGTTAGATTTTGGCAGGACCCCAGGGAAAACTCAGGAGTTCGATACCGTCTCGTGAATGTGATGGACACTGTTGTACCCGTCCAACTTTCACTGGGTAAATAATTGCTTTAAATAAACAGAGAGTCTGTGTTTTGTCGATTAGGAACGATGGACAACACCTCAGCAGATAAGACAGCGAAATGCAAACAGATAAACTGTCAAGCTGATAAGACCCATTGGATCAAGCTGTGAATAACTGGATGTGGTTCAACGGACAAGTGGAAGGAGCAGAGGCAGTGGGAGGAAGAGCTGATATGGTGTGGAAATAACGGACAACAGAGCTTTTTTTCCAGAAATAGAAAAGTAGCCAATATGTCCCTGACTGCACGTTGGAAGAAGACAGGATGAGAGTGTGAGAAAAGAGGAAAGCAATGGGGGAGAACACAGGGTCATAACTGTTACAGCTTGTTTAAAGTCAGGCTGAATCTCTTCATTTCACACCTCGCCTCTGAAGTCCTCTCTCCTCTTCTTCATCTTACAAGTTCTATTTTATTGAGGAAGATGAACATAGTCTCCGAGCCACCCTCCCATGTACTGTAACCATAACAACCAGGGGGAGTGATCATTGTTCTGGTATTCCACCCTACACTCATGCACTGTTTGTGCTCTATTTGACTGGAGGCCATTATTTCATCTTTTTTTTTTCTCCTCTCTTCAGTTTAGAGTGTTCAGCGCCCTGTACTGCAGTTTCTGCTAAAACAAGAGGGTGTGAGAAGCCTTGGGTCTTCTCTGGTAAACATGGTGTTATCTGTCAACTGCCATGAAAGAGCTCAGACAGGAAGGTGTAACATGCAGAGATTTTCTTGCTCTGACCATAGTAGCTGTGCCCCAATTCAGTGGTCGACTTCCTCCACAAAGTAGGCATGGCCTTCGTGGGCAAAGGCCAAACCGAAATGAGATGGTCTGGTCTCATCTGGTGATCTGAGTCGCCAGCTATCACCTAGCAACAGAGCTAGTATCATGCAATGCTAGTCAGACATGACGCTAGTTGGACACGATGAGGACGTTTTTATATCCCTTGGGTTTTTTTTGTTACCGACGCACAATGAACCCTGGGAAAGGTTGTCTCCTGAAGGATCCACCTGTTGGAGCCATAAATGCTTGGGAACGAAAGGACACATTTGCCGAACGCATTTAGAGGAGCCTTTGAGAAAGGACTGCCTAATAGCACAACTGTGGCACAATCGGTCTTCAAATGCAGCCTCCTAAGGAGGGACTGTATACAAAGATGGACGACTCAGCGCCACTTCCTCCCACCATCCAGAAATGGAGACAGAATATCCCTGATAAAAGCACTACCATCTTGAGCATTTGGAGTCTGCACAGGGACGTTTGGGAGATGGAGCCGCGATATTTAGCTCCATGGAGTTTATGACACTGCAGCCAGCACTTAACTAAGTGGTGGTATTACTGCCAGGACCGGAACCCCACTTACTGTTGGGGTTGGACACATTTTTTGCCTCTCCGCCATCCCAATACATCCTCCGATATGTCTCTCCCCTCAGATGCGACCTATACGTAGCGTACCAGGGGTGGGTGCACTGGACCTTTACAGTCAAGACAACAATAAAAATAAATAATAAACAAGGTTGTGGAACAGACCTGGATCGAAGAAACAACACTGACAGTCAGGGTTTAGTAAAGGTCACAGTCATGGTTTAAAATGGGAAATGAATAACAGTCTCCTGTATTATGTGGACCCACACCTCCACCCCAACCCCCTCCTAATGCCGACCTTAGCAAGTATTCTCATGCAATTAGCTTCATCTAATTTGAACAATATCAGCCAAGCACGCCGCACCGTGTTAAACACAGAATGAGCAAATATAGAAAAACGTTTTGGGGGATTTATGCCCTTGGCGAGCAATTTTCAAATGAATGTGATAAACAGTTCTTATAATACATTCATGCAGTATTGTGTTATACATATAGATCATGTGATACCATATAAGTCAACTTAATCCATTGGGGAAAAAAAGTGTGAGATGCTGTTGAAACCATCAGAGGTGAGTGTAAGTGAACACTTCAGGTTGGATTCTCTTCCTCATTCAAGCTAAAATGACTTTTCTTATTCTGATTCTGATTCATTTATTTATTCAGTCATCATCACACATAGGAGAATACGTATAAACAATATAGACAGCGTGAACAAAGTCTAAACAGTCTTTGTATTGAGTGGTGACAACAGGCAACACATTCAGTTTCCTCAATCATAACATCTGAGTTAGTTCTTTCTTGTCTCACGATGTCTCTCTATATGTGGAACTGGTCTTTGCTCTGAATTTGATTAACGACAATCACTGTCTCACACTTCTTATCTGCACATTGAGTTTCTGTACTTGGTTATATCTATTCGTAGATCTCAACCCATGAATGTGTATGAAAGACAAGAAACTATCTGGAGCTCTGTCTGTCACATTAGAGGTTTTATTAATAGTGTTCGCTCTCTGACCCTGACCAGGCCCATAGGAGCTACTGGACGACTCTTTGTGTGCACCTATGTGCTTCCACAGTGGACGAGAAAAATGGAAATAGATAAAAGGCAAAGGTGACAAAAGAAGAAAACACAGAGCGAGAGAGACACTGTGAAAGTGAGCTCTGTGAGTAATACCAAAGCCACTCTCATGGAACTAACAACCGAAAAGGTCAGCTTGTCTGTTTGAGAGAAGCATTCCTTAGGGTCTCCATAGCTTGATCTTGTTTTCTCCTCCTGCTTTTTCATTTTCTCTCATGTTTTTTTTCCTGTTTTCCATCCATCCCTGACAGCAAGGGGCAAGTAGTTGAGGAGTGAGACACCTGAACTACCCTCAGAGCGGGCTCCGTGGCAAAGGGGGCAACAAGGGGCATGATTTCAAGGTGCAAGGAGAATTTCTCTGTGGAGCCACATAACACACAGACGATGATTTTCCTATCTGCTTTTCTTCCTCTGTTCTTAAACTCTCTTCCTCTCTTCCTCTCTTCCTCTCTTCCTCTCTTCTCTTCCCTCACTCTCTCCCTCTTTCTCTCCGCGCCCCATCTCTGTTCGCCGGTGATGTCACTGATGCAGAGATAAATATGTTGCTTTAAAGACCAGCTCACTGCTGAGGGACAGTCCGCAGTGCGGAGAGGTAGAGGAGGGAGAGAGAGGGAGGTTTGGCAGAATGAAACAGTGTGAGATGCACTGGTGGAACAACTTTGTTTAAACTATAAGCCCTGCTCTTATAATAAATACTCGCCATGATGCATGACAGAAAAGAGAGGAGAATGTGAGTGGTAAAAAGGAAGGTGGGGAAAATAGCATTGTGTCCGTTGGGGTGGCACGTCTTCAGGTTTGTATTGTCAAAAGTTACGATGAAAGTCGATTTGATGCAGACTAATCACTGAGGGCGAAACCAAAGGGAAAGGAAGGCTTTGGAAGAAGCAGCAATCAGTATTTGCACAACTTAATGCATGTAGTGATGGCTCATATCATTTACGTGGAAAAGAAACAGGGGGAAAGCCTGAGGTGTTGGCTAAAGACTTGTGGGAGATAATCCAGCTGGCTGACTAGGTTCACTCAGCAGACCCACCTGTTGCTGCAGCTCTCCCTCGTCTTGCAGCAGGATGTTTAGGTGACTCCTCTTGTTTTCTCTCTCTGAGATGATCGGAAGCCTTCTCCATGCGCTGCGGCTAAAGGTCTAACATCTCTGACAGTGTAATTCATGAGTTAATTAGCGATTTGGTCTGTCAAGAGGATTTGGATCGTTCCACAGCAGAGTTCTTTTCATCAAGATGTGCATGGGACTTGTGCTTGTGTTGTATTTCAGGACGGACTTGCATGGTTTTGTCTGCAGTGATAATGTGGTTTGCTGCGCTATACAGAGCAGAGCAGTAAAGTCGAGAAGTTGGTTAGTGGAGTCATCTGTGCAACCCCTGTTCGGCTCATGTTTTAAATATGCCTCATTGCTCAGTCACAAATCAGCAGAATCAACAGAAGGGATCCTGAAGTAGAGATTTAAATAATGAGCATTTCCACACACACACACACACACGCAACCACGCCCTTCCATATGCACGCAGGCACTCATAAACTTCAGCAGACACCCACAGAACGAGCAGGCTGAGTTTTGGTGTTTGGAGATGTCTTGCAGCGGAGGTGATTTATAGCCTGCCAGCTCATCCCTAGATGAATTCTCCCATGAATCATTGCACCTGCAGTGGCGGTGGCAGAGAGGGCTGTGTCACTGGCTGCTCCTTTTGTTTGGCCCTGCATGACTTGTTTTTCCTCACCGTTTGTATCTTGTCTCTAAAGTAAATTTACATGCCTGTCTTTGTTTTTCCCTCTGGCATGTTTGAGTCATGTCTCGCAGATGATGATGTATATGGAGTGTGTGCTGCCCAAAATTCACATCCATGCAAAATGGGCTGGCATCTGTGAACACATCCATGTGTGCAGACACCCTATCTAGTACAAACACATTAGACAGATCTATATGTATCACTCTATTCAATATATTCATATTTAAAGACAAAAATTCTTCTTTAGAAAAATCTAAAATCTTAAAATGACTAGACCTACGTTACATAATGTTCTGTTCTTATATTATCCCAAATGTTTCCAAAAGCAGAAAAATCCCCAATTTTATTCACGTTTTAAGGGAAGTTTTATTTTGGTCCTTTTATTGCCTCATATCCACTTTTCCCATCTCTGCCGTAACTTCCGGGGAAAAACGATGAACAAGGAAAATAGAGGACAAACACCCTGCTAGTCAGTTAGCCAGTCGGCCATTGTCCCCTGCTACTGTTTGCATTGGTCACTTGCAATGAATCACGATTAGTTTTTGCTGTTTGCTGTGACAAAGATTTTTGGACAAAAAATATTGGTGAGGACAACAATTCCCATGATCCAACGCTGCTGCACGTCATCAACCTATTGTTATTGTTTAGCAGCCGTAGTCACATATTGTACATTGAAAGCGTTAGGAGTTGTGACTTCTTTCATGTCTCTAGCTGTGTGTATATTACACTGTTTAGTAATTTTTAGATCCTGCACCGTGCCCAATGCTCTTGTTTTGCAGCTCGGTCTTGTGGCCTCAGCTGCTGTCCTCAGCCTCACCGTGTGTGTAAGTGCTGAGCTGCGTTAGTTTAGGGCCAGATATTTGTTTAGCAAAACGCAGACACAGCGCAACAAGGACACTCTTGTCAAAGTTGGTCCGGAGCGGGAAGCAGAGGAGTTTGCTTAAGGATTTTCTGCCTCCCGGTCTTTAATCGCGATGCTAATTAAAGTTTACTGGCTAATTGTGGCTGAGATAGTGTTCCTATATGCCGCCTACTTCTCTGGACTGGTACCTTGGCTAATTACAGAGCTAATGGTCTATTGGTCTCCTCTGCTGCGGACACAATTCCAATGCATGAACAGCACACTGAATTACAGTCCGTGCTCATCAGTGACGGCCCCACTGGAGCTTCCCAGGAGGTTCAGGCGTTTGCTCCGGCCCGGTGGTGAAAGTGGAGCACCGGAATTCCTCTTGTCACTCTTCCAGCTCACAAGACTTCCTATCAACCTGTGGTCTTTTACACAATTAATCCACAGGCGCACATGAGCTTGAACGTGACAACAGACTCCTTTCATGCATGGTCACTTCTCTCGTCAGGTTCTAACATTGACAGCTGGTACTGACGGGCTAATATCCTGAGGCTGGTGCTGGGTGTATGTAATGTTTGTGCACTCGTCAGCCATAACAATGATTAACAGGGTTAATTTGGCACACCGGGGCTCTGATCAAGCCGCAGGATGACAAGGAGCTGCTGGAAAGCTGTCAAAGGGCTGCCGGCGCTCATACCTACGACATTAGGCCTCACTTCTGTCCTTGGAAATCCCAGTGGATCAAGTCAGGGTGACACGCGGATCTTCTGCATGAGCGCTTGGTTTAGCTATGTTCAGTAACACCATGCCTGTGTAGATCTGAGACGACGGGTCTTTTCATGTGTGCCATCTTGCAGCAAGCTTTTACATACCATCAGATGCTGTTAAAACACAGGGAGCTTTGCAGGCAGCTGCACTAATGAACAAAGAGGTGGACTTGCCATGGGGATAAAACACAAATTACACATTCACAATGTGTAATTCCCAGTTTACACATTATATTCCCGATCATACACTTTGAATTTCTCTACTTCATCATCCCGGTGCGCACCAGAGCTCATCTAGATAACAAGGTTTTCAAGCGGCGTTCCCTAGAAATGAAGGCACAGGGACTCCTTTTGAAATCCCATCACTCAATGCATACGGTCTCATATTTTAAAGACCTGATCTAGTCTGTGTCTTGGATGTGGAATTCATGCAAAACTCTGAGGTTATTCAGTTTGTTCCTCACAAAAGCATCGGGGCAGACTCTCAGAAGGCCCATCATAAACACGGCTTCTTTTGAATGCTCGTGTGTGTGTTTGTGTGTGTGTGTGTGTGTGTTAGCGTATTTGTGTCCTTTGCCTTTGTAATCGGATGTCTGTGATGTCTTGACTGTTTGTCAGATGAACCAAAGCCCTCTGTAGGCAACAGATGATAAATACAAGGGTAAAAAGAAAGAGAGGGAGAGAGAGATGTATTTGAATTAGGGATTCCTCTTTCTTCACCGCGCGCTTTGAAGCTCAGGAGAAGCCTGGTGATCGGATCAAGGACGCCATAAGAAATGGGATAAAGGAGGGGAGGGGAGGGGAGTGGTGGGAATGAGATTTTCTCCTGTGTGGGAATGCGGGCATGTTCTGAGATTCTTTTGCTTATGCACGCTGACAGCAGCACAGAGCGTGTCATCATGCATGTGTTCGTGAATGTATGTGAGCGTTTATAGTTGGATCACACACTGTCAGAGCTCTCTTGATATCGGCAAACATTACACACACACACACACACACATATATATTTCTAATGCCAAATCATTTCTGTCTCTTACATCCACCATATCAGATCCTTGATTGAATTAGATCAGCATGTTTTCCGGCCTTAAGAGGATTCCACCGCATGCATTTTGAATGAGACTGTAATCGGCACTGTTACGATCACTGCTGCAATTCAGGGAAGAGGATTATTAGTGCGGATTACAGGCAACTGTTTAAGAGAATCTTCAGTAAAACATCACATACCGCCCACGGCCTGAGCTTACACTTCCACCAGAGGGGAAGAACTGCAAGACTGCAAAAGAAAGAAAAGTGAAGAAAGTATTGCACTCAGTGTTTTGCCATGTTTTAATATATACTGTAGTATAATAGCATTGATTCAAGTTGTGAGATCTTTCTTGCACTCACTTTTAGTTACAGTCTTTGTGCTGCTTTTCCACACGTGTGTAACGTTGGTGTGTGTCTGTGGCATTACTGCAGTGCCCTGCCTCGCCCCGCTGAATGACATATTGATCAGGACAGCTTTAAGCTCTCTGCATTGTGGTTCCCTGGAGCCGCACACTCTATACGGCTCTGTGCACTATAGGCTAGTTTTATTAATGCCTTACATCTTTGAGGATAAGCAGAAAGTTTTTATACTTCTATATCATGCTGAAGTGTACACAAACCTGTGCAAATAAAACTCAAAGAAGTCATCTTTTATTCAAGCTTTTGTCTGTTGGTTTTTTTTTCTTATTATTTTGGCACCGCTTTCATCTTTTATCCGGGGTGTCTGTCTTTAATTCTCTGGTTCGACTACCAGAGCAGGAGTGAGTTTATCTCCCGCTCTCCGTCTGATCCCTGTGGTGAGTGTGTACCTGCCTCCTGTCTCTCTGTGTGCCTTGAACTGTGCGTTGGAGTAATTACCTGGAGAGCCGGAGAAATGAGAGGGAACACCTGACCTTTAAGTCTTTATCAGCCTGCAGGCCTGGAGGGGACGGCACAAACACACACAAACACCCCCACACACACAAATACACACACACACACACACAAACATCCTCCCATCATACACAAATGCAATTCCGATATGTCTGGCATGCAGCTGAGATAAGCACACGGCTCTCGCACAAACAGCGCCAAAAAACAATAAAGAGACACACAAACAGCAGTCCGCCTCAAATGAGCGCACGCACACACGCTCCGTCGTTTTGTCTCAGAAACAAATGGCGTGTACAGTGGTGACAGGCTATCTCAGTGAGGGATTTGGTCCCATCAGCCAGGCGCATATGGCAGGCCTTAATTACACTTGCCCACAGACGCACATAATTGATCATGTAATCAATTAATTAATGTGCCCCCACCCCCCTTGTTAGTGGCCCATGCAGCCCATTTGCTTTTACCGGCCATTACTGTGATAAACGTCTGGATGCAGGGTTATAAAAGAATATACTTATGGACTAGTAATGGCAACAATAAGTTGGAGAAATAAAGACGGAAGGGGTAGGTGTGTGTGTGTGTGTGTGTGTGTGTGTGTGTGTGTGTGTGTGTGTGTGTGTGTGTGTGTGTGTGTGTGTGTGTGTGTGTGTGTCTGTGTGTGTGTGTGTGTTTTTGAAAGCGCCTGGAGATGATTCTATTCCTATTATTACTCTTGAAGACACCAGTAAATACTGCATGCAAACACGTGCACTAAAAACAACAGTTACACACAGAAGAAGAATCACGTCTATACTCCCTCTGCACAGCTGTCAGAAAACCTTGAGGAGTAATTGTCTGCATCTACGTCACGCGCCCTATTTCTCTCTCTCCGTCCCACTTGTTTCTTCTCCTCCCTCCCTCTCACTCGTCTTTCCTTCAATTACAACCTCTCCTGTATTTGTCAGGTTGTCACCATGCAGTTCTCATTCATACGGCATCCATCTGGTGACAGCACACACCTGTCAGGCGGAGGCAGGTGTGGGAAAGTGTTGACAAATGGAAATTAATTAGGAAGAAAGTTCTTTTTGCATAAGAAAAAAGAAATCTGGCGGATCATATAAATCAGATCTGTCTTGGAATTAGCTTCGCAGTCGTTCAGAGGAATGAAGCCGTAGAGGAGGAGAGAGAGAGATGTAAGAAACTTTCCCCCTTTTTTTTTTTTTACATGGATTTCGAGACATCCCATGTGTCAGGTAGTTTCCCTGAGGGGGAAAGAGGAGGAGGGAGGGTTGATTCATTTGAGCTGAAGAGAAGAAGAGAATTGTCTTGCTCCGTCCTACCTGTCCATCTTGTTTGCAGGTTACTCAGCGCTGGCTGCAGAGAGCGCAGGAGACTGAAGCAGTGATTTAACACATGACTGCTGTCTCACTTCATCAGTGTCCTGTCAACTCCCATTCCACCCCACCTCACATACCCATAATCCCATTCATCATCCATTCAACAACCCTGACTCGTGGAGATGGTTATACAGTGTGTGTCAGTCTAGCTCTGTAACCCCAAAAGCCTAACGCCCCAAAACGGGATTTAACATTTACAGTTCATGATTTTAAAGTAATAAATCCATTATTTCCATACGGAGCGGTCCATAGTTCAGTTGAATGCATTAGCATGAATCTAAATTAGCTACATTTTACTGATATTTTCTGTAAATGTGTTGGTTTTTGGGCATTCACTGAACAATCTGTCAGTAATAAGCACAGTCAGAATCATTAGTATATACTGTATATATGTATATATATATATATATATATACAAAGACATAGCATCATTATTCAGTCTGTTCCATTGTCTATAATCTTATATATTTCATGGTCTTTGCTGCTGCAATGACCCAGTTTCTCCACAGGGATCATTAAACTTTCATCCTATCTTAATTTCTCATGAAGAAAAACCTCCAGGCTCTCCCATAAGCTCACTCCCAAGCACACCGGCCCTCGCTGCCACATGCAGCTGCAATGACTGGGGAACGTTTTCATGTGTGCTGCATTACTGTGCCTGTCAGTGGAGACAGAGGACAGCCACGACTGGGAAAAGAAAAGGGAACGCGAGCAAGAGAGAGGAGAAATCATTAGAGTAAGCAAAAGTGCTGAATGACTAACGACCTGTCAAGTCGCCGCAACTTAGTCAAACAGGGAGGAAGTTGGGGTTAACGGGTGCGTGGGGGTTTGTTTGCACATTTGATGACTAGGGGCCGATAATAAACACACAGACACAGAGATGCACAGAGCGTTTCGCCCTCGCTCTGCATGGCTGTTGTCACATTGATTCATGGCAGCGCGCCCTGTTTACATACAGTCGATTTGTAATAACATTATCTGTGCGCTAAAGAAATATTTCAGCAATCATTTGTATGAGTAAAGTAGTTAAGTGTGTGTGTGTGTGTGTGTGTGTGTGTGTGTGTGTGTGTGTGTGTGTGTGTGTGTGTGTGTGTGTGTGTGTGTGTGTGTGTGTGTGCGTGCGTGCATGTGTTTGTGTATTTTGCACAACAGACAGACAATGTTAATTGTCGCTGGGACACCTCAGGGCTTTTGAGATAGAAGAGGAAATATGTAAGACACTGTGCGCAGTAGAAAGAATCACTTACAGGAGTTGTAACCTGGCAGGTGGGCGACAGTGTGTGCCAACGAAAAAACCCATGTGAGAGGAGAGGAGAGGAGAGGAGAGGAGGGAAGGGAAGGGAAGGGAAGGGAAGGGGAGAGGAGAGGAGCATATTAAAAGTGCTTTTAGAGAACAAGAGAAGAGAGGGACACTAATAGGCTGACTTTGAGAAGATAAAAAGCTGCATATAGCTGAAACAAGGGTACAAAACGGAAAACAATGAGGATATTTAAGCCTGAACAAGCAAAATATTAACCACTGAGATCAAATATCTCATTAAAGCCTCCAGTAGAAAGCCTTTGTTTTACAGAGACTTACCAGCTCTGCTGCACATGACAAGTATTGATCAGAAATAAAACTCCAATTTACTACCGTGGACATTATGTCAAGTATTAAATGGAGATAACATGTGGGGCTTGTGCAAGTAAAACCTACAGATCAAACACACATACATAAAAGAGAAGAGAGATTATGAGTGTAATCAATCAGCTTGTGTGTGTGTGTGTGTTGTGATAGTGTGTGTGTGCTTTGATGTGTAAACTGCAGCTGCTGCCCTCTCCAACATTTTGACTCAGATGAAAAGTAAACTCCTTTTCCTCTTCCTGTATTTATTACAGTGTAACACCATCATTTATGATAGACACGTGTACATTTGTGTGTGTGTGTGTGTGTGTGTGTGTGTGTGTGTGTGTGTGTGTGTGTGTGTGTGTGTGTGTGTGTGTGTGTGTGTGTGTGTGTGTGTGTGTGTGCGTGCGTGTGTGTGTGTGTGCTAGCCCTTACAAGGGAGAGAATTTCATGCACTGAAGAGGGCAGCGATGTGTGAGAGAACGGAGGGGTGGAGGAAATGAATTAAGAGAAGGAGGGTAAAGGGCTGATGGGATTCACACTGTAATTTATGCAAACACTTGTTGCCCCCTCACACCTGATCCTCCTTGCTTCCTCTACAGTGTCCTCTCATCTCAGCGCCTGTACTGGACCAAGCGATTGTTGCACAGACAGAGGCAGTTCATGCTCATTTTAACAGTTTGAATGCTGGTTTCTGTCTGCGAGCAGTTATTTTTGTGTTTGATTAAAACTATTTTGTGCATTTTTGGGGCAAACTTGGGTCTCTGAAAAAAAGACCATAGACCACTGGTGGATCAAGGATTTTTCAAAATCAGGGGCCATAAAGGGGCCCCAACTTACACAACTTCTTGTTGACTGTTAGTTCCATTTTGAACAAAGCCACATATCATTGAATATATCTTGAAAAGTGTTTCTTGTTCAAGTGCATTGTGCAGTACTTCAAAAAAGCTCAGAAAATTTGAATTCTTAACAAATTGTCATATTTATTGTAAGTAGTTAGTAAGTGACTATTCTTGTTTCTGGATCCACCCCTACCATAGACTGTATATAAAGATGGACGACACATCTTCTCCCACTATTCAGAATTAAAGCCCAAATATCCCCGATATGAACGCTGCCATCTTGCACAACTGACGTCATTTGGAACCATTTGGAGTCTGTGAACAATCATAGTCTCCCTTTTATAGCATCAAGTCATGATAGATGATAAAATGAATAAGCGTCAGTGTGATAAGATTTCGCCTAGAATGAAAAGAAATATATATTTGAGAAAAAATTATGTAACGTCTACTTTAACATTTGAGTTTGGTCCATGTCCCATCTGCTAACATGGATGAGGTCGGGTCTATGTTTACCACGGCCGCAGTGAAACAGGTTGTTGTTTAAAATGTACATTTTATCTTTACTCCACCTATGACCGGAGAACATTTCTTTTCAGTGACCACTGTTTTTTCGTCTTTGAGAGCACCCCGGGGTGCTGCATGTTAAACTGAGCACTTACCTCTGCTTTTCTTCAAATGTTTGCTTTTTTTCATTTTCCTAAAGAGGGTGCTTCAGGAGGGTGACATTGTGCGTTATTTGCTCTGGAGAGATTTTACAGTTAAGATCGCTGTTATTGCAATCCCCATAAAATCAAAGTACCTTGAATATTTCCACCTGGAGAAAAGACGCTTTTGCATCGCAGAGGACTCATTCTCCTCTTCATCGAATATCAGGGTGTTTTCTTCCTTTCAATTAAAAACGAATTAACACCTGATTATAGTGACAATAACTCTGGGGCTGAGAGTTGATTATTTGTTTTTGCCGAACCTCCAGATGATATTTGAGGAGGTTAATAAAAGCTGTAACCTCTTTACATTTATTTGTTATCATTGGAAAACGTTTAGGAATAAACACAAACACATTGTAATTTTAGTCGCTTTCATTATCACACCCTAATCTGTACAACTAACGAGTGTATCCTTTCTTTATTACACACAAAACTGCACATCCAGTTTCCCACCTAAATTCACAACCACACTGAAAACAGCTGAAAAACACAGACTGCCTTTCTTCACCCTTGATCAAATGACAGGGGTGTTGTCTCTATAAATTTGGATCTATAAATCATTCAGCATTGGAACAGTTACTCCCACTGACAAAAGCACTGTGTGTGTGTGTGTTTGTGTGTGTGTGTGTGTTAGTGTGTGTGCGTGCGTGCGTGCGTGCGTGCGTGCGTGCGTGCGTGCGTGCGTGCGTGCGTGCGTGCGTGTCTTTTCCAGTCTCAGAGTCTATCAGCTTTGATCCCTTTGACAAATTGGCCTCTGTCCCAACAGCCAATATTTTGGGCTGTCTGGTTGAGACGGCAGATATCCGGACCTAGACTCCATTTTACATTCGTCAAACACAGATTACAGTCTGACTAGCTCCTTTTATCAGATCAGTCTAATGTTTCTTCACACAAAACACAAACAGTGATACTTTCTGTAGGTTTTAGGTCCGGAACGAAATGTTGGCTGATCTATCTCAATCTTGCATATGAATGCAGATTAATTAAAATGCTAATAGCCAATGCATTTCACTAAATGTGCTCCATTTGTTTTGCTCTCTGCACGGATTATTTACCTGCCCACAAGCACAGCATGCTCAAACATTATTTGCAGTGAAACAGAAGAATTCCTGCCTCAAAATATTGGCCCTCAGCCACAGATTCTGCAAAATCTGTTTATAGAAATGAATATTTTCCGAAAAGTATGTACAATGCAGAAAATGCCATTGGCATCTTCGCATGTTGTCACACTTTTATTGTTTATCTGCTTTCTGACTCTCAGCCATGACACCTGGATCACTGCAGGCAAACGCAATTGATCTTGCCACTCTTCGTAAAACCAGTCACCAGTGAAGAAATGACATTCACTGAGGACTTCCCTTTGTCCTCAGCTGTCCTCCCCCGACCTCCCTGAGGGCCAAAGGTCATGAAAACATGTTGAGGCAGCACCGACGTTTGCAACATCGATGCTGTATTGGCATAATGCAAGCTAGAGACTAAAGGCTGCTAGCAGTACAGTAGCATATCAAACCTGCATTGCACACGGACTATAGCGTATATACATGCTCAGATTATAAAGGGAGAGGCGCTTTAAGCTGCGAGTGGCCTTGGGAGCCCAGTTAAGACCTCAGGGAAAGGTTTGTATGTAAATGGGTATGTATCTGCAGAAAGGGCCGGGTCAGAGGGGGCTGGAGCTGTTTAACATTAGCAGCAGCACCCACCATGAGTCAAGATGTCAATGCTCCACCATCCTCTAATCACCTGTGAGGAGACCATTGAAGTCAGGCACGTGTGTATGTGGTGGAATAGGGAGGGTTTCCTGTCTAATTTATGGTATGTGAACCTCTTCTGTGCTGTACACTGCACAACCCTTTGTGTCAGGAGGATCTGCTCCGACGTGTCTTCCTGTCTTCCTTTGTATTATCATCTAGATACTCTGAATGAGTCTTTATATTTGCATCCTCTCTATATGACCACATGCATGTTTGTTATCATCAACGGAGCACAGAATTTAACAAGGGAGACGAGGGTGAGGGGGGGGTAAATATAGTACCTTTGAAAATGATTTCACTCATCCTTTTATTGCCTCTCATTTCCATCCATTTATTGTGTGGGAGAGAGTGTATCGAAACGCAGAGAGGGAGACACTTTGAATCATTACACCCCTGTGTCAAGATTAGTTTTTCTCCCTTTACGCCTCTGTTCGGCTTTATTCGTTTCTCTCGCTGCAGCTGTGCACTGAGACCTGATTTCAACATCAGGTCCACCGCAAGAATATACAGCACAACGCACAGAAGACATGTTGAAAAGCAAACAAGTCAATTGCAAAAGCACTCACAAACGTTATCGTATATTTTCCTCCCGAGACGCTGACATTTGCTGCACTTCTCCTGCCTCAGTCTCTCCCTTCCCTCTCTAGCAGCAACTCTCCCTTTCCTCCTGTCGTGCTGTTAATTGGTTTGACATTTCCTGCCTCTGCCCTAAAGAGAAGCTGTCATTGGATGAACCGACCAATAGGTGGTGGAATGTCCTCTGTGTGGGTGTGTGTAGGTGTGTTTGATTGCCAGCAGGGAGAGGTCACAAGCTTTTCACGCGCCAGATTGTTCTAATTTCCTCCCCCCTTTTGTCACTTCCATTAAATAGCCAGATGAGTTTATTTTAATTTTTTTCGCACTTCCTTTGGTGGAGCCTCACCCTGATATAGTGCCTCCTCTTTGATAATAATATCACGTTACATGCAGTTGGCAGCTGGGTCAAGTTAGTTATTGGAGTGTGGGTTTTCGTCCAAGTGAAGAACCATGCAACTGTCTGCACGAGTCCAGGACTCGGTCCAACAAAAAAACCGGAAGGAATAAGACATCAAATAAATCATGAGATATTTGACCAACCCTTGCATAGACTGAATTTAAAATGGGAAAATCTTGAAGACCACTCAAAGTGCTTTACAGTACAGACTGCCATTCACCTATTCACACACACATTCATACAGTGCAACTATTAGCAGCCCTTTTTTTCTATGAGGGATTTAGCATCTTGCTCAAGGACACTTCAGCATGCAGAGGGAGAAGACTGGAATCGAACTGCTGACCTTCTGTTCGAGGACGACCACGCTAGCCCCTCAGCCACAGCCGCCCTAAAAACTGGACAACATCTCTCCACTTTGTGTCAATAAATACGATTTCCCCCCATATATATAGCATCAAATCATTAATAAAAAAATAAAAAAAATTACTGGGAATATACGAACGACCATTGGATTCAGTGTAAGAAATCAAATCTGATCTTCTGTGTTCATTTCATTGCAGCGAGGTTGAGATTAGATTCTTCTTCTGGCATGTGGCTGTGAGGTGCACCGGTGGGTCTTCTTCTTAATTAAAGTTGTTCTGTGTGTGAGGTCAGAGCCCACAACATTAGGGCCATTACCCCCGAGGAGCCGAGAATCAATGTCGTGAGGGAGAGGCATTCTTCTTTTTCCTTAACCCTATTGATTCTCATTTACCACCACCCTATACGCAACCCCCCCCCCCCCACTCCCTCCCCTCCCTCCCCTCCTCCATCCACTACCACCGCCCAGTATGCCGAGGATGAGCGTGCACCGAGCGGCTGAAGGTGAATCCATGGACTTTGGAAGCGTGTGTAGGATGGACGATCAGGACCGGCACATTAATAAGACTTAACGTGTTGTTTATTTTGATGAATCCGATTTCTGGTTCTTATGGAGCACGCGTCACCTCATTCTTCCTCAGACACATCAGCCGCTCCGGTTCGCTGTCTCTCATAAAAGCTCCCCCCCCCCCTGGCTGCCATACAACTGGAGGTGAGGAGACAGAATATGTGAAAACATGTGTCCTGTTTGGCCTCAAGCTTTCCTCTTCATCTACCTTGCACTCCATGTTCACTCTCCCACCAACTCTACGTCCACTGTGTTTCTGCATCCCTCTTTACAGGAAACCATTCCACCTTTTATTTTCTCTTCTCTTTCATCATACACATATCACACAGGCTCAGGAATGACACATTTTTCATTACCTCCATCCCCCCTCTCTTTCTCACTCCCTCTGCAGGTGTTGGCATAATGTACTGTGAGGTGCAGCAATTAAGAGAGTGGGCCGGAGCCCGGGCCTTTAACTTGTCTCTCGGTGTACTATCTGTGACGTGTTTTACAGCCGTCTGCTTCCCAGCAACACCTCAATCTTTCTCAGAACAAAGATTCTGTTAAACCTCTGAGTCAGTCGGCCGTCACCACGTGAGGTTTGAGGCGATATGTGACACAACTCACGGGAAAAAAATATGCATCCTTCCTGTTGAAACGCAAACATGTCAATTGCAGAAGCACTCAAACACTATTATTATTATATCTTTCCTGCAGAGACACTGACATTCACAGCTCATCTCCCTCCTCCTTGTTTACCTTCCCTCTATAACAGCAACACTCCCGTTCCTGCTGTCATGTTGTTAATTGGTTTGACATTTCCATCAAATACAGTTGTAATTTTTATTTTAGGCTATTATATTATACTGTATCATATCGTATCGTATTTTCTATCGTGTCAGATCCGATCGTATCATATTGTATTCTATCGTATCTTACCTTATTCTATTGTATCGTCTCGTATCGTAACATATTTTAGCGTATCGTTTAGTATCACATCATATTGTATCGTATTCTATTGTATGCTATTTTATTCTATTTTATGATATGGCATGGTATCATATCGTTTTCTTACATATCATATCATATTCTACCGTATCGTAGTATCTTCTATTGTACCCTATGGTATTGTATCCTTTTCTATTGTACTGTATCTTATGGTGTCATATGTTATTGTATCGCATCGTATGATATTATATTATTACATCAAACAATAAGGGGAACTGTCCGTAAACTGTTCAAATGAAAACTAATGAACCGCAACGCCCTCCACAAACTCTCTTAATGTACAGGGCGACACAAGTTTGTTATATTATATTACATTATATTATATTATATTATATTATATTATATTATATTATATTATATTATATTATTACAACAAACAGTATGAGCTGCAAATACAAACTGACAAACTGCAACACCTACCACAAACTCTCTTTATGTACAGGGACACTGAAGTTTGATAATTCACTTGAGGCAATTTTGCTTGTATATTTTTCCCTCCTGATGATGTGATTGATGGGTCACACAGCATCAGTGCGATGTTATGAGTATCATCACTCATGCAGGCAAACTTGACAGTTAAAAAGGGGGCTGCTGGGTCCTCAATCTACTCACAATAATGCAGCACTGTTGGCAATATTCTTCACTCACTCACACTTTGCTGTGTATTCATGGTTTGTGTTTGTGCTCCTGGGTTTGCACCTACAAGGTTACATAGGAGAGTAGTGCATGCATTTATTAGTCCTGGATCTGATCTTGTATTCTACAGCACCTCTGCGATCCAGAGTCCTGGGACTTTTTAGAACACATTTTCCTTTGAGTTGGGAAATAATGGCCATTATTCAGGGCACGGTTATCAAATCTGACTTTTAAATTGTGTACAAACACACATCACACATTCAGTGACACATCCGTACCCTCAAATGCTTTCCGTTCTATTTTCTCTGTTCGCCATCTCTCCAGGGGGGCCTCGCATGAAAGGTCCTCAGCCCAGGGACATGCTCTGTTAATAGCCCCCCTAAATGAAGTCATCCATAATGTTACAAGCCGTCCATGCACACACAGACACACTCGCATGTGCACGCAGAGGCACACATTCTCCTCTGGCTGCCCCACGACATATTGAAAGCAGAGTCCATTGGGATGGGGGTGTAGAAAAGGTAAATTTGACTGGATAAGTGAGGGAATGATTGAATGCGTGACCTTGGAGTGGTAACAGAGACGAAAGTCAGACGGGTAGACTTTGATTAAAGGTTGCAGGGGGTGAAAGACAAGCTTGGGTTTAGCGGGGAGTGGGGGGGGGGGGAGGGGGGGACAAGGGTAATGGCAGAGGTCCTTCAAGAGCAGGAAGACATTGAGGGGGAGTTGTTGTGGAAGAGGGTAGAGATGGCCCGGTTTTAGTTTGAAAACTCTGGGGCTCCGCTTTATTTTGGACGGGCAGAATTTGAGATATTTGGATATTATGATATAGACGCTCAGAGCCGGTTAGAACGCAGCCTTGGCTGATTCTTCAGACTGCTGACCCTGACGTCTTTGCTAACAGCTGTTTTGCATTTAAATTCTGCATTTTTCTTTTCGCCATTGCTGCTTCTTGTTTGTAGCCTGTAGCTTTTTCTGCAACTATGGGTTCTATGTACACCAGGCGTGTTTGTATTGACTGGAATTATAACTGATATTCTGCCAAAATGCTTGTGTGGACAGAGATTGTTTTTGTTTGAAAACGCCTCTTCGAGAAGATGCCAGGGTCCACAGAGAGTATGTTCTGTACTTTTGTACTTCTACTTCCTGAGGAACAAACCTATTTTAAGCTTCTCTCTCATTTCGATTCTTTGTTTGAAAGAGTCATTAAATCACGATGCAGAATTTGCATCGAGAACACATCAAACAATCTAATGCGATGTGCCAAATGAGACATTTTTAGAAAAAGGTTTCCTGGGAAACGTCTCTGTTTAAGACAAAAAAAAAAATGTCTGATTGTATTATAACTTTGGAAATGAATATCAAAGCTGGCCAAACAAACAAGGTTATAATAGGAGCAGGGTTCTGTGGGCGTTGTTCCAGCATTGCAGCTGAGTTACGTCACTGATATCGCTGGTGTTTCTGTCCCTGGTTCCTCTCTGAATATTTCACACTGCCACTGCTCCTGGGCTCTCTCCGAGAAAAAGGGAGTTATAATAAATTGTGCTCTGCCACTTCGCCCTACTTCCCTCTACCCTCTCTCTTCCTCCCTCTCTACCTACCTCTCTCTCTATCTCTCTGTTTTCACCCACACAGTTTGTTTTTTTTGTAACCTCTGGCTCTCAGCCCCCGTCCCTCCGATTATCTGTCTCTCCTATACCACCACCTCCTTCCCTGCATCCCAGTCAGAGCGATAATGGGTCTGAAAGATGTATGTGATGTAATCCAAACAGACTGCAGTTCTGTGTCAGGGATGCCGCTCCCTTAGCTGCTACAGCACAGCTGCCCCTCATCCACCTCCGCCCCACAGTCTCTATTCAGACTCAAGCAGCCATCTCCTGTGTGCTGCTGCGTCTCCCTGGCTCTGTTCCGTTTCACTTTTTAAGATAAGACAGCCAGTACCTACCGCTGAATTAGGCCAGAGTACTACTGCATATGTTCTCAAATACTGTGTATTATCAAAATTATAACCCTCCTTTAGCAATGGAATTTAGGCTGTAACTCATTTCCTAAGTATAAGTTCAGTGCCTGTTCATGCCTGTTTCAAATGGGCTGTTTCCTTGACCTGTGCTGATGCTGGTTGCCGCTTTCATTCCGAAACTGTCAAAGTGACCCGCGGTGATTGAGTCGTGGCGAGTAAAGGCCGGCTGCTGGAACGCAGAACTCTGAAGCTGCTCCTCCGCTGCTCCTCCGCTGCTTCACCTGTTTATTCAGAGTTCTGTGAAGTACAGAACAAAGCAACACGCAGAACAAGAAAATCAGTGGTTGTTGCTGTTGTTGTGAACACTCATGATCCACAGCATCACTTATGTTGATGCCTGTAAATTCAAAGTTTTATTAATATAGTCCAAATCTTTATAGGGCCTTTAACAATACACACGGCAAGTTTGAAGATGATAAGATGAACGGTTCTCAAGATATGCGAGCGACACTCAGACAGGGAGAGATCTCTGGACTTATTAGACGGATGGGACAAAAGGTGATGCTCTACATCGTAAATATCACAGTGTTGTTTTGACATTGCTGGGGCATCGCAGCTGTTGCTAACTTCACTGCTCTATATTTCAAACATACTGGAAATGAGTGGCAGCTTATTGCACGGCTGACCTTGTGAATGGCGGTGGCCCCCGGGGCTGCGCGGAGGTGCTCGGCCGATCAAAGGCTGCACGAACGCAGTGAACTTTTGTACCTGCATACATCAACCTCCTCATTCAATCACTTACTCGCCAACTTTCTCTCTCTGACGTTGAGGGAGAGCGAGCGCGTCTCGTCAAAGAGCGATTGCACTTTTATCTGTTGGAGTAAAGACAAAAAGAGTGAAGGAGGGAGAGGGGGGGGGGGGAAACAACAATGAATTTATATTGGGACCAGGAGGATGAGTAAAGAAAGAAAGAGAAACCAATATAGAGAGAGCAGCACTGAGGGAAGAGATGGAGAGAAGAAAAGCTGATATTTTTTAAACCCATGTGAGTAAGTGTGGTTAAATATTGACTGAGAGGAATGTTACATTACTTTTGCCCTGTACGCCTCTTCCCAAGCAGGTTTTTACAATCATCACGTGGAAACACCTTAACATCTCATCTTGACCTCCATCAATACAGCTTCCCTTCATGTTTTCAAACCTTGTCCCTATGTCTCCTTTTCTTGTCTCTTACTCTTTCCTTTGCAGGATGAATCAGTGTCTCTCCCTCCTGTGCATGTGTATATCTCTGTGAGTTGTAAGGAAAGCAAGATGCACAGAACTTTCTCTGTTGTTCTCTCTGAGGGATTTCACAACAGTTAACTAAAAGCCAAAATTCAGATTCCATGCATTTCTATTTATTGGCTCCAGCTCCCCCGGCAAAGGATAAGCTGTATATATGAAGGATGGATGGATCTATTTCTATTTTTATAGACACAGCTATGAGGGATGCGAAAAAGTTTTAAAATTAATTATCCTGCAAACAAAATCCACCCACACTTAAACTCTATTACATTTCATTTATCATCATTTTTCCTCCAAACTGACTAAAATCAATTTTTTTAACATTATTTTATCATTCTCCTATGATCTAGTATTAACTCATTGTTGGATTACATCCATCTGAATCTGCTGCTCGCCACATGCACGTCAATATCATGCAAATGTTTAGGCCACGCTCTGTTAATGTGGGCCAATGGTGTCTGTTGCTGCAAATCTGTTGCAGGCCATGACCTAATTATGACTCGGTTAACTAGTTGCTCATTGACATGATGCTCTCCCGATACAAAGGTCTGAGCTAAGCACTGACTCAAGTGGAGGCAAATAGACTTGAATACAGGGCTCTGCACTGAATAATAGGAAATGTATATCAGCTTATTCATAGAGAGTTTACTAACACCCTACAGTGTTTTTTAAACATATGCACACCTTTTCAGACGCATGAAAAAAAAACTAATATCTCCCCACCCAAAAATACCCAAACAAAAGCCTCCACCAGTGCTGTGTTGCAGAGCCGCTGCCCCATCTGGTCAAGTCCTGGATGGTGGCCGTATGGCTGAGTTGTGGCTTTTTAACAGATTGCATTTGCCCTCTCATCGGCTCATTGACAGGCGTTTTACTGTAGTTCACATGATGCTTTGAGTGAGTGGATTGAGCAGAGTAAGAGAAACGAGATGTGGAGCTGGACCACAGCTTTCAGGGACGTTTCTGCAGGCATGACCTTTGGCTGACAAAAAAACATGGTGGTTTGTCATATTTTATAATTTCGTTTTTGAAATGACAATAGTCTTGTGCAAAGTAGTTTTAAAATGCAATGGCCAGCAGTTTCATTCTAACTGCTGACAGAATTTGGCAAAATGCGTCCTGAATGCGTCCTGAATGCGTCCTCATGTCCGATCACAGTCCACATTCAGAGGTGGTCTCCTCTCAGGTTGTTACATGATCTGATCACTCAGGATGGATGGTACCAGGTCTGAACAGGGTCTTAAGTGCATTCACACCTTTTCTTTTGAGCTGGTCACTCGTGACTGAAACTTTGGAGATGAGTTTTAATGTTAGACTTCCACAGCACAACCTGTTTGCTAACTGCCTCCACTTTTATGTATTTCATCTCTAATCTGTGCTGAAGTTTCTCGGTGCTGGTTATTGTCCTGTGGGATTCTCTGAGATGTTGACAGGTAATCGTTTGTTACTGTTTTCGCCCCCATACTCAATTTCACTTGTTTCAACATGTCAGAGGGAGTGAATCAGTGTGATAGCAGCTCTTTCCTTCCCCTCGGCAGAAGATTCCATGACACTGCAGTGATACTGCAGGCTCTTTTTTGTAAATAGGACAAGTGGTTGTTGACAGAAGCAACCAGACCAGATGATAACAGTTTCCCAGCAACCTTTATTGAAAACTAAGCCTTTTCTTTTTCTTTGGTTACCCTTGTTTTGTTTTTTTAACTTCTATTTCTCAGAAATAGAGCAGTACACACACAGGACATGACAGTGACTGTAGTTTCAGGTGTAGCAACTTACCTTTTTTTTATATGAATCCATCCATTCGTTATCTATATCCTTTGAGGGTCGGAGCCAATCAGCTGACATGGAGAGGCGGGGTGCACTTGGACAGTTTTCCAGCATATCACAGGGTCGACAGAGAGATTCAAACCCAGAGAAAACCCACAGAGACACACTGAGAACATGCAAACTCCACTCAGAAAGACCCCAGCCAACCTGGGTTTCGAACACGGAACCTTCTTGCTATAGTGCTAACCACTTCATAGAATGAATATTTCAGAATTTGAGAGCTGTTAGACTTATTTTAGGTCATTCATTTCTGAAACATTAAATTAATTTATTTCTAAGACATATCTTCGCATTCCAGTTCAGTAACTTTTAATCTCAGAGCCCATTGGCTATCAACGAACAACAAATTCACTTCCGTTGCCTATTGGCAGCAGCCAATATTTTGGGGCTAGACAGCAGATATCCAGGCCAACTACAAATAGAAACTAGAAGGTTTCCGGCCCAAAATCTTGTCCCTCTCCTACAGACTTTGCATATTCACAAGCAGAATCCGTTTATAGAGATTAATTCACTTTAGACTGACCTTGAAATTTGGCCACAGGCTAGAAAACCCATTTCTAGCTTAACATGCCAAAGCCTTACAGTTAAAGACACACTCATCTCCAGAATGCAAACATATAATCCCATAGGCCAAATCGAATAAACACAGACACACACCTTCTGTACACACACACACACACACACACACACACACACACACACACACACACACACACACACACACACACACACACTCACAACCACACCAATCGTCTCCCTCACGTCTCTGGCAGGACCTCAAGTCTGTGTGATGAACACTAATGCTATCTCCTCTCGGTAATAGATAAATCAATGCCGCGCTCGCTGCCAATCAGAGGGCTGCTTCAGCTCCGAACGGATACGGCGAGCGCTCGTCTTCGCCGTAAAGATCGGCCCGCTTTTGCGCTGACAGAATTGATAGAATGTGTTATTATGTTGATGCTGGGTTTATCGATTTCCTGTGTATCGCAGACAGGAGAGAAGTAGCAGAGGACAGGAGGAAGAAACCAGAGGAGGAGGAGGTAAACGTCTTCTCTTTGTGTCAGAGAGCTTCTGGTAATCAGGCTCTCTCTCTCCCTGCTGAAACCTCAACTTCACAGGATTAAGAAAGACTGAGAAAGTGATAAAATATAAAGAATGGCGAGGGTGGCGTCTTATGCACTGACTGATACTATCCCCTGCTACATTTCACCTCGAGGTTGCTTCATGTAAATTGAATTTCGTGTCATCTGATTCTCTCCCCCGCCCCTGAGACGTTGCAACAATAGGCTGCACTCATTCTAGAGTTCAGATCCAGTCTTCGGGCTGTTTGGTGGGTGGCGGAACGCAGCGTGAGAGGAGAGGAGCTCCGTCAAAACAGTGAGGCAGCGTTTCCAGTCCAAGAGAAGCCGCTCTGTTCCCCCTCCTTTTTCTTTCTTTTTTTGGCAGAACATAAGCAGCTTGACTTCACACTCACGAGGAGAAAAAACCTCGTTGAGCGTAAAAAGACAGTTTTATTTTTCCTCCTGACAACTTTCCAAGAATCTGCACAGTCAGAGTTCAATCTCTGGAGCTGATAATGAGAGTGTTCCAACATGGTGGACTGTTGGAGATCGAAACTAAATCCTTGAACTGATTGACAGTTCACACTTTAGCCCAAATGAATATTGTACATTTACACCAGTTAAGCAGGTCAAATCCTTTCTTTGCTGTGTGTGTGTGTGTGTGTGTGTGTGTGTGTGTGTGTGTGTGTGTGTGTGTGTGTGTGTGTGTGTGTGTGTGTGTGTGTGTGTGTGTGTGGTGAATTGCTGGAAAAGTACTCGCTGACAGTCTGCGGTTGCTTTGAGTTCCCTGGGAAACAACTAAGTGTTTATACGATGCTGTTACATCTATTTCTTCTATCGCCCTCTGTGCCCTGTGCTATGTCAAGAAGCAAAGCAGACATTCAGAAACACAAGTAATGTGCATATGCAGTACATAACATTATTTACTCCAGTTAACAAGTATAACTATGGAACTATACTGTATATACCTGTGTCATATGTATCCACCTGAAGTCTCATTATGCAGTCGGATGGTAAAAGGTCAGTGGTCTCACGTGTATTCACCGTCAGTGTGTGTATTATTTTCAGTATTTAGAATCTGACGTCTTGATTGCCGTTACTCTACTTTTTCAGTTTTACTGAATAAAATCGCCCAACTCAGTTCTGAGCTACAATCCAAATGGCTCGTCGACACTAATCCAGTCCACAGATGTTCTCCTTCACCCTCTGTATACCCTCATAATGCGAGCCCATGCTGGGAAAACTTATTTCAGATGGGTGACCTAGTCTTTATTCTGCTCAGGAGGCGTTTACAGTTTGTAGACCTGCAGTCACTTGACTGAGATAGAGCTGAAGAGAAAGAGCTTAAGACCTCCACCAAAAAAAAAAATTCTTGTCCTCACCCTTGTAACTCAAACTTTAAGTTATGGCTGGAGTGTCTCCCTCCAGCCCGTCATCCCATAAATGTTTTTTTTTTTATAAATGTAATAATAGATGTGGTATTTAAACCAATATTAATGTATTTTATTTCATTTATTTTACAGCTCAAAAACACATTTGTATTCCTTATCTCTTTAAATACGTTGCGATCACATGTATGTTTAAAAAGCAAATTTAAGAAAGTATATATTGTTTATGGGCAATATCACATCTATAGCACATGAGCCGATCTGGTGTGCATGTGTGTGAAACAAAGCAGGGGGTCATGAATAATAATTGATTCTTTTAGGATGATTGCTGCTACAGCCCATCAGCATCAGTGCCACATTCAGTTTCCTACGAATGGAATTTTTCACCATTCTGCAGAGGAGCTATGAATAGTCACCTGTTTTTCGCTCCGCCGGCTCCTCTTCTTCTATTCCAAGCCAAACTTTGCATTGACAGAGACAAACTTCACTATTGATCTGCTGAATACCTCCCCTCCCCTTATATCCCCCAGGAAAATTAAAGCAGGATAGAAAAGCTTATTTCTCCCTTCCTCTCGGTTTCTCTCCTTTGTCCTCTCTGCACTGCTGCCCCAGACAGCCCTGCAGTAATTCAGAACTGTGACACGTGCACAGTCTTTATGCCCATGTCTTCCTCTTGCACTCGCCCGCTCTGTGTGTGTGTGTGTGTGCTCGCAGCTCTAATGTTCGGGGCGTGAGACTTTTACAACATGTTCAATATCACACCACAGGGCCTCGCAAACCCAGACAACAACTCTAATGATGCAAGGAGAGAGAGAGATGAAGGGATGTGAGCAGAGATGGCACTGAACTATCAGCGCAGAGTAAACCCATTTGTCTTCCGCCCCCATATTTGAAACACCCCCTACAGCCTATAAAACATACCACACACAGCATACCCACGCACACTAACAAAGAAACATTATATCTTCCAAATTCCATATTATACTTCCCACAGAAGCGGAACCACTCCCAGCTCTAGACACGTACACCATTCTCCCCAAGCTACGCTTCAATTACCAGACCAAATGGCTGGAAAGTGGAGACAGATATACAATATGTGGACCATGTGTTTCCATACCTATATTTGTAATCTTGTAAGATCTGTGAATGTGAAGCGGTAACAAGGTAACAAAGTCTGCATATCCACGTCTGTCAAGTTCACAAAACAATATCTCCTTTGTTTAATTCTTACAAAAGTCAATCTGTGGTTTCCTCCTGTTTCTTAGTTAGTTGATCGTAACTCTGTTGCTTAACATCGATGGCGTAGACCTCCCCAACAGTTCCCTTGTGAAATGTTTGTGAATCAGCTGGATTTTTATTTGGACTTGTATCAAATTGCACGCATTCATATCAGTTTTTCATCACGATCCATGCAACAGTCTGTCTTACCCTGTATTGCAGTGATAAAGACAGTGGTTGTCAAGTACATAGACTGTATATAAAGATGGGAGGTCTGGGCAATACACGATACACGGCCAATCGTGAGTCAGTCAGAGCTATCAATCATGATGTTTCACCATGTTCATAACCAAACTGATCAGAGGTATGACCACTTGGCATCAGTGTGATAGCAACAACCTAAAACAACAGAAATCTGGTTTGAGAAAAATGTGATGAAACATGTACTCTGACTTTTTAGTTTGGTCCACGTCCACTAACATGGAGGAGGCAGGACTTATGACCTTTACTGTAGCCAGCCACTAGGTGGCGACCAATATGATTTGGCTTCACTTTGGAGAGCCATGTCGTCCATCTTTATATACAGTCTATGTGTAAGACAAACCAAAACAATCAGCTGATTTTGTTAGTTCCTCGTTCAGATTTACCAAATTGTTTAAATCTAAATATTCAGTTAGGAACATTTTGTGATCCAATATCCTAGGATTTTAGTAAAAGTCTATGAATACTTGTTTAATTTACATAATTAATTTATGACAGTCCTTGTAAAACATGTACAGCTCAGAGAATTTCCCAGCCTGTCAGGATTCAGCAGTCTGGTGCTCAGTGGACACGGACATAGTTTTGGAGCAGATTGCATTTCTCAGTGCAGACAGGCCTACAGTGACAGTCTGAAAGGTGGGCGGCCTGAGAGGAAGTGTGTGCTAATATTTGCCCTGTTATCCATTGATCCGTGCGGATGAGTGTTGAGGCTTTGTAGATTAAAGGCTGCCTGCCTCAGGGCTCTGTGGAAATCATCAGGAAACACTGTCGCATCGGACCATCTTAACCGCTCTGTGTTTGGAGGAGGATTTAATCTCACTGTCACAAAACCAACTAATAAAGGTTTTTACAACATTGGAAAGTTGGTACGGTGGCTGAATGATTACCAGCAGCTCCCAGGTGGTGCTGGGTAACCAATACACCCTAAAATCAGTTCGTGGTTATCCTGCTACTCCGGTCTAAGATGTATGTTAACGCTGCTTTTTTGAGGCTCAGCTCAGTCCATTTTTGATGGACAACCTTTAATAACCCGTTAAGATAGGTCCCAAGACCCTACGTCACCCATGATTAGACACACATGCTACATACACAGTCACTGACAATCTAACAGGTTATGGCCTTGAGAAGCTTCTCTTAATAGTCACAGCACCTGTGCTCCTGCAGCTGTCATTGTGTTCCGTCCGCGACAAAGTGCCTATCTTGTGATTGTCAAAAGCTGATTTACTTTTTGGCACTTTTTACAAGCAGCAAATCCACTGAGAGGGTATTCACCACTGATGTTTCTGTCTTTTGAGGATTCTTTTTGATGCTCAGTATAGTATTATTATAGTATTTTCTGGGTGGAAGTGAAGGGGTCTAAAGTGGTATCGTTGGCTCTCTGTGCAGTGGTTTGATGTTGCTGACTGGTGGATGTCTCCAGTGGTTGTAAATACTCCATAACACTGATCATTTGACAAGTTGGGCTGATTACTCTTCATTTAATAGTGCTAAAGCCGCCCATGGGGTAAATTATCATGAGGGGAATATGATTATTGTGTTTCCCACTTAGTGATATGGCTTTCACCAAAGGGGGTTTCTGGTATCGACGCCGTCTCAACAAACACTGTCCTGTTTTTTTTTCCCCCTTTACACAGGGTTGCTTGCCTTGCAATAAACACGTGCACTACTTTCCATTTCAGGCTCAATTAGGAAAACATTGACTGGGCGATGGTCAAGTGAGCACAGGCAAACATGGCCTGTAGGGAGCAGCACGAGCTGATGGTAATATATAGGACGGCATTGTGAAAAATGAGAATGGACGCCACAAATGGACTGAGGTGCTCTGCTTTTTTTTCAAAATGGCGACAGGCCTTTTCTTAAATAGTGGATGAGTGTGTTGTGTTCTCGAGCGGATGTGTGAGTGTGTGTGTGTGTCTGTGTGTGTGTCTGTGTGCGCTGGATGTAAAAGCAGGACAGGCGCTGAGTACCTCTCAGCTCTCCTCATTCACGTGTTCCCCGGAGATGCATGCAGGCTTGTTTTAGAGTGCAGAGAGAGAAGTGAGAGCAAGAACGGAAGCTGAAGACTTTTTATTAACCCTTCGTGGACTTAGGTGAGTTATATAAGCAGAAAAACACATCCTTGTGTGTTTTTGGTTTCCTGGCCGACTAAATGAGACTATTCCCTTTTCGTCCTATTCCTCCGTTTCTTCCCCTTCTCCTTCCTCCTGCCGCCCACCATCGTGCCCTCACCTCTTCCGTCCTACCTGCCTGCCAAGTTTCCTCTACTCTCGCCCACCCGAACACAACACCTGTGTGAGCAGAGAGTTCCAGGAAAAGGAGGCCAGGATGCATTCATAAGCAGCCTGTCACGAGCTCTCTCCCGCTGAGGAGCTACCTCACACAGCCAGAGGGGAGGCAGGTGGGTACCCCCCCTCTGGAGAGTCAAAACTACCCCAGAGATCTGTATTTAGGAGGCTGGGGACTTTCATATCTCACATCACGTCTCCTCTGTACTTACAGACACACACACCGAGTTACAATACTCTCTAAGTGTGTGCTGCAGTGGTGCAGAGTCATGCTAGTCTTTACACCACCATCAGGCGGCCTGCTCTCACTCAGAGGTGTAATAATCTGGCAGCCAATCACAGGCAATGTAATATTCATGAATGAAAATAAGGCTGAATGGTTGAGTGAAGGGTTTGGTGAGGGGGAAACAGACGACATGTTAGTTGCTTTTTGTTTCATTCAGATTCCGAGGATCGCTTCCTCATTTTGTGGTGTTTTGTGTGTCGCTGTCACTCCAATGTCAACTCGGCCCACAGACGCCCAGGAGCGCTCATCTCTTTGTAGTGAGTAAACAAATGTTCGAGGGAATTTTTGTGGAATTAGGCTGCATCTTCGGCTGAGTAAGCAACATTATGCAAGACCATTTTTCAAGTTTATGCTGTTTACTGATAGATAGCTGAGATTTTTTTTTTTGTTGGTAAAAGCTTCAGCGCAATAATTTAGAACAAGCCTGCAGACAGAAATATCTGGATAACTGAAGCAAAGCAAACAGAACAGATATGTGCATTGAATGACTATTAATACACATCAAATAAGGCAAAATAACATTGTACAAAAACACAACAAAAACCGTTGAGTGAATTGGCTTGAAATTAAATCATCATCAAGTATTGACTGTCCGATCAACCTCATGGGTATTTTGCGTTCAATGCTTGTTATCAAATGTTGGCATGCTAACATATGTTTTCCATCCATTAGCAATTAGCTCAAGGAGCAAATGTGCTAAACCACAAACTCACACATGCTGTGTCTGTATAGGGTCTTTGTCTTGTGACTGATTGATTAACTGTGAGACTGTACATAAAGATGGACGACAAGACAGCTCCCCTACATTGAAGCCAAATCATCTTGATTGCCACCTAGTGGCTGGCTGCAATAAACCATGCCTCCTCCATCATAGTGAATGGGACATGGGGCAGAGTAAAAAGTCATAGTAGACATTAAATATACATTTTTCTCAAAGATGGTTTCTGTCATTTTAGGTAGCTCTTATCAGTCCGTCAGTCTATGACGGAATGATCAAGGAAGTGGAGACACATTGTAATCATTTTATACAGTTTATGGTTCAGACTAATAATAATTTTTGATTCATAATCATCCCAAGCCCAAGATGACATAGGTGCAGGACAATTGCTTCAAATTCTTTGTTTTCATATTCTTTCATGTGGTGTGAAATAGACAAATGAAATCTGTCCATTTTAACAACTAAATCAAGTTAGCTGCATTTCATTTTCTGTTGACTGACAAATCAACTAATCATTTCAGAGTTTCACAGTTAGTTCGTCCAAGTGATGCTGTATTTGCAATCATCATGCTAATTTGTTTTTATTGTCATACTTTTTCATAGAAAGCATGCTCTAACCCAGCAGAGGGAGAAGCAGTGGTATGCGACACTGCTCCGTTATCTGTGGCAGCCAATTAACTCAACACACGCCCCCACACATATACACAAATATGGGTAAATACACAAACATACCAACACACACACAAACATAAAGCTGTAGTGTTATCTGTGATATGCAATTAGGGGAATATTTGCCACTGTGCTGATGTTTGCAGTAATGACTGGAGTATTAATCTATTAGTATGCACAGGCTGCATGTGATTTGCTCTGGAACACTACCTTGCATTGTGAACTGAGAGAGAATAAAGTGTCTGCCGCAGTTATTTTCTCTCATTCTTTGTTTCTCTCTCTCTTCCCTCTCTGTCCAAATAATATCTCCTGTCCCTTTTTTACGCTTTTCGTTTTTTTCATAACATCATTCTTTCTCTCGCTTTCAATTTCTTTCCTCCAATGATTTTCTTTCTAATTCCCCTTTCCTCTGTGTTCCTCTTATCTTGCTGAAAGCTTTTTTCAATCCCTGGCAACAGATCATTTTTTTCTTTTTCAAATAAATACTCATTGCCCAGTTTTACCAAAAACATCTGTTTATTTTACCCGTAACATGTTTTTATTTGAATAAATAGCCGAAGCAAAGAGATCATCTTCAGGATATTTAGCTTTGAGTCAGCCGTTTTACCTCTTTTCTTCCTGCCCTCTTCTTCCCCTCGCTCCCTCGCTCTCCCTGGTGTAATAACTCATCTAATGTGTTAAAGTCCAGCATTCAACCGTGCCACTGGCCTCACAATCACGCACACAGCGGGGCGAGCTCGGACCTAATCTGTGCACTGGTAGCAAGTCATCTCCTTCACACCAGTAAGGAGTGGTGCCACAGATAGAAAGAGCAAGAGGTGGAGACACGAGGTGAAGACATGAGAGAAACACTGAGGGAGGGAGAGCTGAGCAGAGACAAGGGAAATCTTATACAGAAACAAAGACGTTGAGGCAGAGTTGAAATGAAATATGTTAACATGTTCCATTTCTACCTTTGTACTGGACATGAGCTGTGTCTCAATTCAGGGCCTGCATCCTGCTGAGGCTGCATTTGAAGGCCGATTTTGTCACAACGGTTCAACTTGGCTGTCCCATTTCTAAGACTCCTTCAAATGCTGCCGACAAATGTGTCCTAAAGGTTCCAACGGGTGGATCCCTGCTGACCCAACCTATCCCAGGATTCATTGCGATTTGCTGTGACGACGTCCAATGCTTGGTCATAATGTTTCAACTCAACCATACAGCTAATGGTATACATGTTTGAACTGTCTTGTCGCATCCAACTTGAGCTCTGTTGCTAGGCAACAGCAATAAGGGTGGGACAAGTTGGTGATGCCGATCACGGAAAGCCTCTATAGACCAGAACATCCCATTTCAATTCTGCCCTTGTGGTCGACACATACTGTAGACCATGTTCTTCGAAGGATGCAGCCCCGAACCTAGACACATGTGGTCATCTGTCTAATAAGATGGACAACATGTTACCACTTCCTCCCACTAGCTAGAAATAAAGCCAAACGTCGCCGTCTTGCGCAGTTGGAGCCAGAGTCTGTGCAGTAGTGATCAAGGGATGGAGCCAATATACAATCGTGAGTCAGTCTCAGCTGTCAATCATGATGTTTCGCCCTGTTTTTATAGCATCAGGTAACTTATTAAAACCAAACTTACCAAAAAAAACACTTGAAATGACAGAAACAATCTTTGAGAAAAATTTGAAAGATGGTTTTATGATGATCATTTTTGGGGAGCTGTCATGTCGTCCATCTTTATATACAGTCTCTGAGAGAGAAAGAAAAAGAGCCAGAGAGATGGTCACTTCTGACTCCTCTATAAAAGACATTGTAGGATTGAAGGGATCATGGTTTTATTTCTGTCTCTCTCGCACACACACACACTCTCTCTCTCTCTCTCTCTCTCTCTCTCTCTCTCTCTCTCTCTCTCTCTCTCTCTCTCTCTGAGTCATGGATGATGTGTCAGAGCCAGATCGATATTGGGTGTCTCTTCCTCAGATAGAGTGGCAGGCCAACCCTTTCGGAAAGGAGGAGAAAGTTTGGCTATGAAAATATGTTCCGTCTTGACTGCTAATATTTCCACTGACTCATTCCTCTGGAGGACCGTCTGAACTCACATATAAGACTCGCAAGTGAACATTTGAATGTTGGCGCGTCCGCGTATATATAAGAAAAACAGCATTTTTCTATGTGAATTAAGTGTCTATAGGGCTTCCAGCAAAAACAGCTCATCTAAGATAAGTGAAACAATAATCCTGAATCTGTTTCTATGTCCAGATCTGTGCAAAAATTGAATGGGTTCTCTTTTGGCCCATAACTCATCCTTCCACCAAGTTTTGTAGAAAACAAAAGTTCAGTACAGTCCTCCTTCAACTTATCTAAGAGCTTAAAGGTCCAGTGTGTAAGATTTAAGTGATAGGGATCTATTGGCAGAAATTGAATGTGAAATAATCCTAGTGATGTTGTAATCATCTAAATTGTACAAATTGTTGTTTTCTTCACTCTAGAATGGGCCCTTTATATTTAAATACTTAATATTTACATCGGGAGCGGGTCCTATCTACGGAGACACCTTTTGAGTTTTTATGACAACTTAAGGCTACAGGTTCTCTTCCATGTTTGTAAGGGGAGGGTGAGGTGATGGATAATCAGCTGCAATGAGAAACTTCACCAATTCAGCAAACCTGGTGATACATACTGCACATCCATGATATGTCTTTTAGAATGACAGGGTTAACTCACATGTTCAGTCATGGATTCAGTCATGTAGCGGTATGATTTTTCCAAATTACTTTCTAAGCTTAAGTATGTTTCTAATGCTACCAGCTGAAAAGTCCAGCGGCCTGTGTCACACTTGTGTGCGGTCAGTCCATTTAATCACACTCGTCCTTTCGCAATCCTCCTCGGCTGTAGCCTGTTAACACTGTTCATATCTCCTCATACACTTCACACCAGACTGACTGTGCTGGAAAAGCACCCAATGAAAGATCAATACAGCATTCATTTAGTCCCTCTGCTTTCTAATGCTCCTCAGTGTCTGCCCTGCCAACCCAGAGGTAGATGGCCTCCTGATAGAAGCACAGGTCATTGGTTCATCTCTGCTCCGCTGCTTTCCTTTGGCTGACCAGACACTTCACCAGCTGTGCTCCCTCCTTCAGTTTCCCAGTGTGTGTGTGTGTGTGTGTGTGTGTGTGTGTGTGTGTGTGTGTGTGTGTGTGTGTGTGTAGATGGATTTGTGTCCTCTGCTGTGTATTTTCTGGTATTGAAGTGTGGACTGTAATTCTCTACCGAGGATGACTTCAGTCAGTTGCAAGCCCTGGAGCCATTTTCTTACACACAGCTCTTCTAATCCATGTACTTAACCGCAATCTCTTAACCTGTGTTTCTTTTCACATGTATCTCCTGACCTTATTATCTTAATCATATCTGCAGGGTATGGACGTAACAAACCATCCCTGGAATTCTTGTCCAAGGACAGATTTTTCTTGTAATTTAATATCCTGTTTTTACCCCTGATCCGATTCTTTGAGGACTTTTGTTGAAAACAGAAACAGGCTGCTGGTTTTGCACATTAAAAGCTCCACGTGTATTGCAGATGAAATATGTATAAACCTTGTATTAGAGAATATTACATATTCATTTATTTATTTCATGTACTACTCAGTAATATTCAACATAAATTCAGATATAAACACATTAAACACATTTTTGCGGTTAAGGATTGTTTTTTTTCACTGCCTTTAACATTGGGATATAGAGCGTTTTTCAATAATTACTTGATGTCTTGTAAAATGATTCATGGATCTTGATTTTAAAAATAACAGGCATGTTTAGGGGACTCATATTTAATGTGTGTGCAGTTTGGTGCAGATCCAAATAGAAATATGGATCTAATGAATTAAAATGTGGTTTCTTGAGGGGACTGCTTGGCCTCTGCAAAGGTATGTGCTGTACTGAGTTCCATACTAGTTTTCTACTGTTGTTACACTTTGTACTCAACTGTTTCCCGATCCAAACCTGCCTATTATCTTCACCCAAACAACTCTCTCAGTCACAGCCTCCTGTGCGTCACCTACAGTGATAACTGGGAGGTCAGGTCCCTTGCCTCAGGAAATGACAGCTCAACAGAAAAGCCTGAAGAATACTTCTAATTGTCGGAATCAATTCAGTCAGTTTGAAGGAACCTTTATTTCCACACTTCCTCTTTAGCTCAAGAAGAAAAAATACAATATCTAATGTCAGCATAAAGAAATCTGGAGTCTGAAATTGCCCTTGTTTCTCTTTTCCGCTGGTGTCAAGAGTGTTGCAGCCTTCTAAACTGCCTCACAGAGTATTATTTGATGGAAGAGGGGAAGAGACAGAGCTTTATTCACAGAGCGTGAGAAAGGCTGTGAAAGTGAGTCGGAGGTTTCGTTTGGAGAAAGACACTAAGAGGAAAGGGCAGGAAAATGGATAGATGTGGTTTTCCTCACATGTTTCAGATGTGACTATCTTTCAGTAGACCTTTTCAGAATAAGATTGGAATCTGAATCGTCATCATCACAGGCAGTTTTTTTTTTTACGCTCATCCATGCGTCACATGCTGCAGCTCCATGCTGGAGAAGCAGAGCGCGTCATCTGATATGGAAGTCATATCACACAGTAATCAGATTCATTTAACCTTCTCTTTCCACTCACTTTCTCATTCAGCTGCGGCTTCGCACTCTCTACCTGCAGAACGCACACAAACACACACACACACACACACACACTCATCTGCACTTACCACACCTCTCATTTCTGCAGTGCTGGCTGGGCTGAACCACACGCCATTGATCTGCTCCGGTGATTGATTGCAGTGGCTGACGGGTTTCAGTCAATTTTTTTCACCTTCACACAAGCGCTCATTTGCACATCACTGCCCCTTTGTGCACGAGTGCACATGCAAAAACATGCGCACTATATTTACACCATGCATTTTAGAGCAAATTACCATAAAGACAAGCTGCTGGGTGGTAAAACACCTCGTCTGTGATTCAAGACCCTGCATATTCTTTCTTTGCATTATGCATCATGTGGACTGTATAGATTTGTGTTGGGAACTTATACACGTTGAGATATATAAATTAAGACACAAACAAACAGAATACATGCTGCACCTTTTTGCCAAATGTTGTCAATGTGTGTCTTTGAAGGCATTAAACCCTGGCTCCAGTTGGAAAGGTACATGTGAGACTCAAGATCACAAGCAGAGGAAGATAAAATACCATTTGTTCCTGTCGACGGGGAAAACGTAAGGCTGGGGGGGAAGGTGAAATCAGTCGGAAGATGAATGTTGATGCAATGCTTTGCCACAAACACGCAAACAAGTTGGAGATTACTGACAACACACAGTGGCCTTCTTCCATGCACTGATAATACTTGCAGCTGCAACAGTTTGTGTCTTTGTGTGAATCTGTTGTTGAGAGAGAATGAAAGGGACCAAACTAACTTTTGGATATTTCTTTAAAGGAGACATATTTAGCTTTTTCTGTCTTTCTTTTCTCTAGTGTCTTATAGAGGTTTGTTTTTCAATTCAATTCAATTTTATGTGTAAATCGCCAAATCATAACATACATTATCTCAAGGCACTTTACATATTAAGATCGAGACCTTAAAAATTATACAGCAAGTCAACAGTTCCCACAATGAGCAAGCACTCCCTCATTATCCTCTCACAGAACCAGACTCAGTGTGGGGCGGCAGATCTGCCTCGACCGGTTGAAGTGAGCGGAGAAACAAATGGGGAAAAGAGGAGCGGTGGGTTGTGTATGTAAAAGGCCAACATTTCCTACATGCACAAGAAGCGGTTAACCAATCACAGAGTGGGCCAGATAGCCAATCAGAGCAGACTTGGTTTAATCTGGAGGGGGGCCTTAAAGAGACGGGAGCTAGAGCTTAGTTTTTAAGACAGAGGCTGAAAAGAAGAGCAGCAGCAATGGACAGTGTGAGGAAAGTGATCTGTTTTCTGAACATTAAAACACGTGATTACTCAAATTACATTAAGAACCTGAATGAGCAGAGTGTGTCTCCTTTGAGACATTAAACATTAGATTTTAAAGTTCACCATTAGCATTATGGGTTTGAGTTCGGATTATATTCACTTGTTTGATTTTTAAAGGTCTTATTTGAGGTTAGAAAACAAATTAATTTAAAGCCTTGATTAAAGACTTGAAGCAAAGAGAGCGGCCTCGTGGAAATACAAAACCAGGGTCCTCCATCTATAGAGCGGAGGTGTCAATCAATATTGACCTTTCAGCCTTTTTTCAAACAGTTAATCCCTGACTCCAGACCACCCAGGACCTGACTTGTATGAACTCATCACACAACTCTCTGTCGCCTCGCCTTTCCCTCCCTCTGGTGTCCTCTCCTTTCATGCCTCCTCTCATCTCAGCGATTGATGTCGGACTCAGACCCCACTTCAATCTCTCTCTCTCTCTCTCTCTCTCTCTCTCTCTCTCTCTCTCTCTCTCACACACACTCATACCTTCTCCCCTCTCTTTATTCAGTGCTAGCCCTCTTTTAAAAAATCAGGATATCAGCACAAAAAAAAAATTTTTATGTTTTGTTTTGCTCATCAGGGCTTCCTCTGACATCAGTGTCATTAAGACGCTGTCTGTATTTACATGTATTAAGTTTCTTTAGCGCATTAGTACCGTCGACAAGGAGGTTATGTTTTCATCTTCATTTGTTTTTTACTTTATCTTTTGTGTCTGTTAGCAGGACTACACAAAAATTGCTCGACGGATTACCATGAAACTTGGTGGAATAAATTTTGGTGACGGTCAGGATTCAGATTTTTCCAAAGTTTGTTAATTTCTCATGGATGTTAATTAAAAAACACACACACACAAATACAGTATACACACACACACACACAATCACACAATCACAACAGTTCCATTTATCATTGTCAAACTGGCTAAAAACAGTATTGCATTGGTTGGCTAAGTCAATTTGCATATAGAGCAGGAAAAGGGAGATCTGGTCAAAAGTGGTCACTTGTGACTTATGTGGAAACACATCCTAATGCCAGGTGTGAACTGACGTACCAAGCACTGTCCACTTGTGATCAGATCCCCCCCCATCTCAGGTATGAACAGGGCCTCATAGTGATGCTTGAGTGCCCTGACCAACAGTCCCTATCATGAACTGTCGTGCACTGAGGTCCCGAGCTTCATCATCTGCGCTTCTCCCTCCTTCAATCTCCCTTTCACCTCGTCTAATAATAATACCATCTAATTACCACTTCATTACTAATCATCCAGAGATTCCCGATGCTGATTGGCTAATCAAAAATGCGTGTTCCATGGATGAGAATGTGAAATCTCGCTGATTTGGATTCTCCTCTTCACACATTCATCTTTGCTGATGTCATCCCTGACTCACTCGATCACACAGGAGATTTACAGTAGAGTTTAGTGTCTTTGTTACAGAGGGAGGGGGTGCACTTCCTCCTCAGATGGTACCACTCAAAACCTGGAGCCCGACGAGGGACAGACAAATCTATTCTGCCTCCATGGACTGTAGTGTTTACTTATGTGCACACACACACACCCACACATACACTGGCATATGTTTTTGCCAATTGATCATTACCAACTGTTCTTCCCGTCAGACCCTGGCAAAGTGACCATCCCTCACCGGTTTAGTGAGGCAGACATTTCCTCTGAAGTATCAGACACAAACACACACACACACAAACACACACACCCACACACACACAACAAATCCGGTCACTGTGTTCACCATGCACATTTCTGTGTGTGTTTGCATGTGCACATCCTCCGGTCTGCATGCTCTCACCTCCTCCCTGCATCAATCATTGTCCACCCTCTAATGAGGGCGAAAGAACAGACTCATTAAAGCACCTCATTCTCCCACCAATAAGCCGAGTGAAGGAATAGGTGCTGGAGGGAGAGAGAAAAACTCTGAGATAGCAGTCATGAAATAGAGAGAACCCGAGATGCTGATTAACATATGGAGTGAATAAAAGGTGTGACGGAGGAAACTGATGGGGACACATGGCACCAAATATACAACAGATTTAAAGGACAGGCAGAGACGTGAGCAGCTGCAGTGAAAGGCAGGCAGAGGAAGAGGATGTAGGATTCCTGGAAGGTGATGGAGAGATGGGACGCACATGGACGATAGTTTCATTTGCTCGGGCCTCCTCCGTGGCAAATTGAGAAATCGCCCAGATTTTCTCTTCTCATGTTCTGTGTTTCTGATGCGGAGCCAATCCGTCTGCCTGGCCAAAACTCAAAAGACCCATATTTACTCCCCTCACTTTTATCTCTCTCTCTCTCTCTCTCCAGTTTTATGAGTTCGCTTCCCTCTCCCTCTCTGACGCAGAGGCTTGTGGAGAGCTACTCTAAGCCCCTCAAGCTCAATGTAGGCACGAGGTTTTCATCTGGTTTCCTATAATCCCGTCAACCACATACTGCCACATTGTGGTACCCGGTTTTCCTCCTCGTACCAACACTATCATCAGATCTGCTCCCAAACTAACTGCACTCTTCACATTATCTCCCTCATTCACACGCTGGAGTGTCATTTTCCTGCCTTTTTGCTGTTGTTAGGGATTTGCTGCTCTTCTCCGGCCTGTAATTGTGTCACATTTGGAGTGGTGTTGTGGTGTTTGTAACGGGGCTGCAGTGTGTGTTTGCGTGCGAGTGGATGGGAGGTGAATACACACTGATCTGGAGGGATGGCACTGGGCCCAATATTCCCCCATGGAAGACAGAAACACTGTGCTGGAGGATTAACAGCCGTTTAAGCCCTTATGTCTAGGTCTGCTGCACTCTACTCTCTTAGTGTGTCTGTGTGTACGATTTGGTGTGTATCCGAATGTTTTTGTGTGGATGTGCAAGTGTGTCTGTGCAGCAATGTCTGGTGCTAGCAGATTAGCAATGAGAATGAAAAACAATGGGCAATCTCTGAGACAAGAGAAGCGGGGAAAAAAGGGAAGAGTGGGAGAAAAGAGGAAGAGGAGAATGTTGGAGAGAAGGGGGAAAGAGATATTTGAAATTGACGAGCAGATGAATGGGAGAAGGGTTGTATTAAAAAGGAATGACAGTAAGGGACCTCACAGCACAGAGTAAGTGAAGTGAGGTTAGGAAAGGTTTGATGAGATTTGGAAATGGAATGAGGTAACTGAAGAAGCAATGATATTGGCTGGTTGGTTGGTGGGATGGATGAAAGCGTGAAAAGGCTGCAGATTTGAGCTCACTTATCTGTGAGGCAGCAGTCAAAGAGCCTGGGGGTTCCCTCTCGCTTCCCCCTTTCTCTTTCTCCCCAGTCCCATACCAAAGGAGCCTGTTAATTCTTTGGGATCCAACACGCTCATCGCTGTTCTGCATGCATGCACACACAGATGTCCGCTCCATTCATACATTCACTGTGCGAAGCTGCGATAGATTTGTCTTCACACAAATTGCACACACAAACACAAACACAAACAAACACACACACACACACATACACACAAACACAAACAAACACACACACACCTAGTTGCCACCATCCATCCGGGCCGTCCCCAGTGTGTCCTGTTCTTGCCCGTGGCCAGCAGGTGTCATATCGAGAGGAGATTTGGCTCATGCTGAGCTGCTGGCGGTGGACCAGGCTGTCCCCATGTCAAACCCACACACATCAGAACTCACACACACACACACACATACACACACACACATACACTGTGCTTGCACACAAATAGACGCTCGCTCACGCACAACACAGAAGGCGATATACGTGCACACACGCAGCTGCTGGCATGCCTCAGCTTTCTGACAGGCTGACAGAGGGCTGCTGGCTTTACACCCTGCACAACTGTGCTACCCACTGGCCTTCAACTCCATCAATCTCTGTAACATAAAACAGAAGCACGCACACAAGCCCACCGGCGCAATGTGTGTGAGAGGAGAGAGTTTTTCATTCTAGTGGTAAATTTCAATTCGTAATATATTTTATTTGTTGCATAATGTCCCCTCAAGTTATCTCCACATCCACAGAGTTACGGCCCTCAAAAGCTGTTGTGCCTCTAAACCATCGAGTTTGATTCACTCGGCCGTCTGACAGATTGTGCATATTTTTGTGTAATGGGTCGGGGCTGCTTCCACAAGTCGAATCACGCCCCACATCTAAAATTTTACTCAGCAATTTAACTTTATTGTAGGAAGCCAATCACCGCCTGCGTTGATGAGATCAAAGCCGGGAACATCTCCTAACCGTCCCACATCAGAACAAATCGGCACAGTGCTGTTGTAAATTAAACAACATGAAACAACAGCTTTTTAAATCAGACCAGTGCTGCACATTTAATGTGGCTCTTCAGAAGAGTGAGGCTTTTTAGTATTTTCCCGACAGGTTTTGTGAAAAAGGTTTAGAATTCATCATTTGGTCTCGACGGTACTCGAGTTAATAGGTTGCAAAGATTCGGCGAATGCTGTTGTTTTTCTCCTGATCACCTCGATGGAGGATTAAGTGAAAAAAACAGCTTGAGTTTGAATGTGAAGGGAAAATCTATATTTGATGTTTTTGTATTTTTTGGACGGGTTGCTCATTGTAACAAATAGTACAAGACTTCTAGAATTTGATAGGAGTTAATTGCTCCTATCTATGACTAATGTATTTCATCTGTTAAAAATGAAACTGAAAATGACATGGAGCGCACAAAGGCAGCGGTCGCAAATAATGGTTTTGGAAAAATAACACAATGGCAAGAATGACAAGACGCCCGTGTCAGACTGATGATTTATGGGTAATCCAGTGTTAATATCAGGCTGTCAGCAGGAAAATAAACACAGATAACCTGCAGTTATTTGTCTGCTCTGAGCTTTTGCATCAAGTGTTTACGAGAAGTACATAGGGGCTCAATCTTTATAGCAGCAGCAAGAGGTGCGACATTTCTGACACCATTACTTCTCCTCTTTTAAGACTTGTAATCTGATAAAGCACCCGGTAATAAAATATCCATCCATCCATTATCCTTTGAGGGTCTCGGCAGGAGCTTGAGCTAATCCCAGCTGACATTGGGTGAGAGGTGGGGTACACCCTGGACAGATTACCAGCCTATCGCAGGGCCAAACATACAGAGACAAACAACCATTCACACCTACGATCAATTTAAAGTCTCTAATTAACCTAACCCCAATCTGCATGTCTTTGGACTGTGGGAGGAAGCCAGAGTATTCAGAGCTGGATGTGGCGCAGGAGGTGGAACAGGTCTGAACTCCAAATTGCTCCTGACGGCTGTGCCTGCAGTATGTGAGTGATGTATGATAGAGACAGTGTACTATTCACTGTATGACTGTGTGTATGACACTGGTGTAAAGCGTGGTCATTAAGACTATTGAAGCCTTATGAACACAGACCATTGTACCTGGAGCAAACCCACGCAGACACTTGGAGAACATGTGAGCTCCACAAAGAAAGACCCTGCCATGGTCAAGCTGGGATTTGAAAGAGGAATCTTCTTTGTGTGAGGCGACAGTGCTATCCACTGCGCCACCGTGTCACCATGTAAAGAAATATATTGATGAGAATCTTTTTATAAACACAATTTCCTTGAAAGTGCTACACTTGATGGCTGAAATACTCTAACCCTAACCCTACTATACCGTAGTATGCACTATATGACATGTTTCAGACATGCTTAGGTCTCGAACCCACACACATGCAGACACACATAGATAAAACATAGACAGTTGTCCCATCTTGGCAGCTCCACTAGGGTTAGCATCAGCGTAACGTGTCTCTCTAATCATGAGCCATCACTGTTTGGGCTGCTCTGAGGGTTGTCTGGCACAGGAAGTGGAAGCCCTCAGAAGTCAGCGTGGAGACTATGAAAACAAAATCCATCTTCGGCTAGCGGAGCATATGTGTCGTCAAGCCGGTTTCTGCTTATGCTGCCGTGGTCAGTATTTGTGCTTTGGTTGTTGCCGTTGTCTTTTTTGTGCGACTCCTGGCTGGAGAACAGTCGGTAAAGCTCTTCGTGCAGCGAGCCTTTGATGGAGTGACTGCGAGCAGCTGGTCAAGATGATAGAGAGGAGGGAGAGGGCGGCGACTGATTGTTTAGCTGGAATGAAAGACAAGAGGATGCTGCCTTCAAGTGCATGAAAAGAACCGTATGGATTCAAACTGCAACCTCATTGATAGTTATTATTTTGCTCAATCAGCATGATTTAATGAGCAATGTGAAAATATTGATTGAAAACCAAAGGCTTGAAATTCATGAATACTACAAAGTACAATAAAAAAAAAGCAAGAAAACAAATTCATATTCACCTGTTTTATGTGGATTTTCTTTTTTTATTTAATATAAAGTATCACTATCACAAAAACATTTACACGTGGAAAAGTTTGTATAAAAGGTAGAGGAAAACAGATTTTTCTATCATCACTTGAAGTTACAGAACCTTCTTCTCCTCTGCTTCTCTTTTCATACACATCTTTCACTGCAAATCAATAGTGAGAGCAGGGTGTGGTTGAGAACTAAGAAAAAACAGCCGAGTGTCTGTGGCCCAATCCGTTCAGAGTGAAAGGTGAAAACCCAGATAAAAGTGCTGCAGCCCCCTCTCATCTCTCTGTTCATCTTCCTCTTCCTCACCCTCTATATTTCCTCCCTCACTTCACCCTCTCTCTCTCCTCCCCTCCTGGGTTTTTCTCTCTCTCCAGCCCTCCGTCTCGTCTGTACCTCTCCTCTGACACGTTTCACCTCGCTGCATTCATCACCACTCACTCCCCTTTCCTCCTCAATTCTCCTTCTTCTTCTGGTCACTTCTCCCTCCTGCCTGCCCCCACTCCCACCTGTGAATTCCCTCCATCTTCTCTTTATACTCTAGTGGGTTGTGTTGAGGAATAGTCCAAGCCCCTGCTATCTCCCCCATATATACCCCGAGCCTTCCTCCCTCTCTCTCTCTCTCTCTCTCTCTCTGCTGGGTGTGAAGGATTCTGTACATTCAGTAGCCCGGCTATCTCCAAATAGCCCATAAATCACGGCGGCTTGGCGTGGAGGGGAGAGACGGCCGGCCGGGGCAGAATTATTAATGCAGCAGAACCACACTCATCATTGTCCCTCTTTCAGCCTCTCTGTCCGTCACTTACTCCCACTCTAACTCTCCTGAGTTCTGTCCTCACACCGTTTAGTAACTCTGCCTCTGGTTAAAGCAAAAACTTAATCTGAGTACAAAATATTCAATATTTTGTTTATCAACTATTGATATTACAGATCAGTGACTTCATTGTCTGCTTTGTTTCTGTTTCTATCAGTTCTCTGTTTCTCTTTTACATTTTATTTTTAACTTGATACATAAATATTATTTCAGTGCAATCAAAAATAAAACCCATTTTCTAGTTACAGATGATCAAATCAGTTTTTTTGCCAGTCACTGTCATGTTTTGATATTTAGTAAACAGTTATTGAAGATCATATGTAAAACATATATTGTATTTACCTTTATTTAGAAAAAAATTTGAATAAATGTGGACAATAGTTATAGGTTGATATATTTACAGTTAAGCTTAAATGTGTATAGATAATTTAAATGTATAAAACTTCATGTTACATTTGAATTTTTCTAGATTAGTAGATTTCTCTACTATAGCCATTGGCCCTGATACGTTTGGAGCTTCGCTGGTGTAGAAAGTGGACTCACACAGACCTCTTCTCATTTTGAGATCTTTGGAAACTGGTGATTGTACCAGTTGTTTTTTGTGTGAAGTCGACAGTGAAATTGGTGGTGGATTAAAATGAGGGAAACCGTTAAAGCGTCACGTTAAGACTTCGTTCGTGGAAAACTTAGAATCATCTTTCACAATTTCAACATGTACAAACACATTACATACAGTTCTGGAAAGATTTTATTAGGTCCACCAAAAGTTGTATTTTGACTTCAAAATGTAATCATGTTAATCGAAAGGTACTAGACCCCCTGAGACCTCCTGCACCGCAAAAACAAAAGCTAGATTTTTTTATAAAGCAAGAATTTTGTATTTTTTATGTATAATTGCAGGTTAATCCACAACAAAAGTAATCGTTAGCCTTATTTCAAAATCAAAAGTACTAATGACATAATTCTTTTAGATTTTATTCAGCACAGATTAAACAAATAATTATACATACAAATATTATACAGGGGGAGGCAGAAAACCTTCTGGTATTATTTCAAAGCCTAAATTGACATGCAGAGAATAACATGACTACTCTTGAGAATCAATTACGTATATAGCTTAATAAAAACAACAACAACACTTACAACACTTACAATAGCCTTACAATTCCTTTAGTCGTTGAAAATCCAAACCAGGGTTCTCCTCTCCAAACCAGTGACTCTGAGAAGCCAACATGTTGCACTCCAGCCGGCAGATGGATTATACTCCATCACCGTGATGCATGGCATTAATTTACTAGTTTGCGATGTGTTCTGTATTCACTCATTGGTATTCATTGCTCCTAAATGCCTCTCTATATGATGGCCATTTTATTAGGCTACAACGCTTACGTGGGGTTCTCCCCGCCTTGCTAATCCCTGTGTGGGTGGAGGACCGGGAGCCATAATGCCAGCCTATTATTGAGCTGTAATCCCTCTTCTTCCCTCCACTTTCCACATTAAGACGGGGGAAAGAGGCAAATAAATTAATGAGGCCCGTGCGCCTTGTACGAACAAGATCATTTCAACAGGTGTGCCCGAAAATCAAGACGCTCTCTGTCTGTTATTCATCCGTTTTATATTCTCGTTTAGCACCTCTCCAGGAACCTTTGAGCAAGAAACCTGCCGCTGTGGCACAAAACTCCACTTACTCGACTGTTCCGACGGTTCCAGTTGATGACCCATGAAAGACAGAGGAACTGAGGGAGAGACCGTTAAGAGCAATCCTCGTTTCTTTTTATTTCGTCAGCTCTTCAAGCAGATGCTCGGCTCGTCGGCCTGGGACAGACCCACCAGTGCCAGTGTCGGGATGTGTCAGCGGCATGCAAATTCACATTCATACAAATATGTGTGTCCCATCTTCAAATGGTGGTGTGACTCTGCTGCCAGCCCATCTGTTAATACAATACATATTCATATACACTCACACAATGTACATGCCTCCTCCTCCTCCTCCTCCTTCAGATATTTTATTTCTCTCTGTCCTTTTTCTTCCCTTTTCCGTTTTTTTTTTCTTTTTTTTCACACTTGTAAATGCACAGCCATATTAAAAGTCTTACATCGTGTCGTGGGAATTTAGATGGAAGTGGGAAGAGAGATTACTCATATATTGTTTAATTTCCCTCAGGTCCAACTGTTTTAGACGAGCACAGAAGCGGATGACTGCCTGCCTGTTGCATTTTTTATGTGCATAATATGTAGGCCAACGTGCATTTGTTTGCGTTTTTCCTTAAAATTTAGATTGATGGATTTGTCAAGCTGTGTCATTGCTGTCATTGCTGTCAGTGGACATATTAAGTCCTGAGCTTTACGTCTCCTGTTTGACAGATGGGGTCGGGTAGTACTTGGCGACCTCTCCCTGTTTGCTGAACCTGCGAGCTCGTGCCTCTCAGCCACCTGTGTCCTCCCGCACAGCTCGTGTCCCATCGGACCGGAGTGACTGATATGTCAGGCAGTTTGCTGCCAGTGAGGTTCCATCCCTGTGGTCGAGGGGATGACTGATTTGTCAGGCAGTTCCACCAGACAGCTTTTTTTGCACTTGGCTGGGCCTCGTGTGAACACTTGAGCATACTTTCTGGAGGGCTGCGTGTCAACTTTCACAATAAGGATGATAAATGCTGTATATTCTCTCTGTTTTTCTTTCTTTTTATAAATCATTTTCACCAGCTCCCCCTTGTATTGTTTTGATTTCTCTCTCGTATTCCTCTCTCCCCAGTCATTTCACTCTGTGAATCTCTTATTAGTTTTTGACTGAAGGAGCTGGCATGCAGAGTTATCACTTGATTCAGATATAGTTGCCAGTTCTGCAGCCTGTCAAGGAAACTTATCCAGATACATGAACACACACGGGGACTCTTTGTATTTCATCTGCGTAAGAGAGATATATAATTGTCTTGCTTGCTACGTTAGTGTGCGCTCATACATGCACGCATCCTCCAGCATGTTCGTGCACAAACAATCATGTGCATGTGTAATTGGATGCAAATGAGGGAGGGATGGGCAGAATGTGCTTCGCCTGACAACCCTCGCACACTGGCATACCAATATGACAGCGTATAGTACCCAGAGACTGGCAGATCTGTCCATCATCTCCCAGTCTCAGACCTCTGGGTGGGGAACTTTCCAGAAAGTAAAATGAAAGGGCAAAAGTAAAGAAGAAAAAGTGTTTGAGAGGAGCTGCAGATGGGGGGAAGGAGGGAGGAAAGAGGAGGAAGGTCGGAGTTGGTCTGCGGGTTGAGAGAAAACGCAGGGATGAGCTGGAACATGGAGAGTCGATGCAAATTGTCTTCCTTGTTGAAAACCTGTGCACAGATTCTCTGCAGCGACGTTGCTCTGCAGGTGGAGCACACTTTCTGAGTCATAGAGAAGTTGAGACCGGAGGTGGTTCGGCAAGAATAACGCTGCCGTTCATTCTCAGAGTTAAAGACAGTCTTTAGGAGGAAGGTGAATGTGGAAAACGGACCTGCTCATCAAACATAAGAGAAACTCTGTTGGCCTTTTTCTCCCCCTCAATTTTTTCCTCTAATCTACTGCCACCGACTGATCCCATCCGCTTTCACACAGACACCTTATGTTTGCAATGTATCATCAGCTCGCCTGTAACTCCTGGCTCTCATCTCCACTTCAGCCGTGTATGTGTCTCTGCCTGAAGACTCATGCAAAGTTACAGCAGGGGCGTGCGCAGGCAAGCAGGTCGGTTAGTGGCAGACAGGTTCGCCATCTTGTTTACGACAGCCCTGCGAGGGCCATAGAGGCTTTTTTCTTTCTTTTTTTTTTTTTAAGACGACTTAATTTATTGATGGCTCAGGACATGAAGAGGATTTCAAACAAATAAGATATAAGGTGTTTCAGAAAAGAACTTGTCAACTTTACCTTTAATGTCTCCCATTTAAGCGAATACAACTTCCCACTCAAGTGAATGCGAAAGTGGTCTCAGACTTTTGGCTGTAGTAGCGTGTGTGAAATAACACTGGACTGATAGTGGAGGCTTGTTGGCAGAGAGGACACACACACACACACACACACACACACTCACACACACAAAGTATATATATAGTCACACACTCCCCATCTGAATTTGAACTGTTTGCCGCCCACATTATTTTGGAAGCACCAGGCAAGAAATGCAAATAGTTATAATTATTTCACAGCCTTATCTTGCATATACACATGTCTGTACACACACACACACACACACACACACACACACACACACACACACACACACACACACACACACACACACAGTAGAGTGACTGACTGAGAACCAGCCCTGCGTAAACCTCCCATGTTCCTAAATATACCTGAGCTAAAGTTGAATACGGATGTACGTGTGTGTGTGCATCTGTTTACATGTCACATAGATTAGGCTCAATTTAACCAGCAGCTGCCCGGTGCATGACAACCTGCTCCACACCCTTGCTGACTAGTGATGCAGATCTACCACTAACCACAAACACACACACACACTCACATGCCACCTTTTCTAAAATATCCTCCAGACAGTGGGTGTTAGCCAGCAGCAGTTTAAGTGAAATTAATGAGCTGTGTTGCACACACACAGACACACACATCGCAGCCCACAGGGAAGACTAGATTAACACACGGAGATGGAGACTGCTCAATCACTATGGTTACACAGATGGGCCCCAGAGAGGCCGGCCAGCACTGAGGCTGGAGGCAAATGAGACACACACAAACAGAGACACACACAGACACACACACACACTGTCACATGTTTACTCTGACCCTACTTTTGTTCTCTTTTAAATGGTTTTATTGTTCTATGACAATCTGTGATAGTTCTGGGATTCATCTGACGTCTTTGTTTCATTTATAGTCTTCAGTGTGTCTGTCTTTGTATTTAACGGAACCTTGTGGCCCTCCAGAAAAGGCCTGAGTCAACAGAGCTGACAGAAACTCTTCACTTCACACTATAAAGTTTCATTGTCCCTATTCTCATCAGGGAATTGTAGTAGAGATAGCATTAAAGTGAACGATATCGCTTCTGTGTGCTCCATATCTGCTGGGACAGGCAGAGAAATATATCACTTTGAGGAAAAGGGAATTGGGGCTGGGGAAGATGGTTTAGGACTTCGCTTCTCTGTCTTCATTCACGTACTGTATTACCTTGTGGGGTTAAATCGCATCACAGACTATAACTCCTCTCACTTCTAGGCTCTCTCGTCTCTTTCTCTTCCTCCTCCATTCCAGCGTTCTGCTCTCCTATCTCTCCTTCTGTCCCCAGCCAATCCCAGAGGGCACCCGCGTTGTCATCCCTCCCATCTCTGAGGGGATCCGCAGCCTGACAACCCGGCAGCCTGGTGTCCCCTTGGGGGGGGGCGAGGGTGCTTTAGGAGCGAGAGGAGTAAGAGATACATATAGGCCCGAGGGGTGAAATGGGAGATGAGAAGGGATTCGGCTGTAGAATGGGAGTTCAAGATGGAGCACGTGCGAGGCGCGCTTGAACACGTGTGTCGGTATAAACAAGAAAAGCTGTTTACCCTTGGTGGACGTGGTGAGATCCTGCTGAGCTGAGGTCAGGCGGACTAATCTTAGCACGGAGACAAGACACTGAAACACTAGCCTCTGTTTACTGGGCTGCAGCTACAGCACGTTGTAAGGCCAACTGGTTTGCTGGGATTGGTTTCTGTTCTAGTCGTCTATTCTCAACCAAATGATTCTCCCACAATTTAGTGCATTCCTTTATTTTTCTTCTCTTACATTTATGCGTGTATTCATTCATCATCATTGTCCCTCATCTGAGGTCTGCGGGCAACAGATCAATATTAGGTTTGCACTACTTTATATACAAGTGATATGAGATTTAATGTTGTCTGGGTCTGGATACGGGTCAGGACGGGAGGCAGATTAAGGGAAATGTCAGTATCAAGCCTCAAGAATCAATATCAATTCTTCAAGACTCTGAACTCTGCTGGAGCGAATAAATGAAAAAGTATTTATTCATACACAAAGACAGATTTGATGCTTTCGGTGTTTTAATTGTGGTGGTCAGAGCACTCAGGTGATACCTCGTGCTCTGTCTGGAAGTCTCTGCATGTGTCTCTCAACTCAGTCCGTCACATTTTCTCTTGAATTCACTGCCTGTCCATACGAGTTAGGTGTTGTCTTTGAAGATAAAGGTTGGAATGAAGGGGTGTGTGTCATATCCTTACCTCTAAAGGCAAAGTTGGCTGTTTTTGTTTGTTTGCAGGATTACACAGAAACTACTAGACAGATTACCATGAATCTTGGTAAAAGGATGCAGTATATTAAGTTAAATTAAATGTTGGTGCGTATCCTGGAGCAGATCCAGGAATCTTTTTCACTTTCTGTGACATTGAGAGATGTTTGAGGCGTTTCTTTCTACATTTTCGTACATTTCTACACAGAATTATGTGTGAATCAGACATATTATGGGGATTGGTGGCAATGAGTGTGTGCAATTTGGTGCAACACTCGATCCAATGGATTTAAATGTGGTTTCATAGGTGTGTAGGCTTTTTTCAGCCTGTACTGTAACAAATCGGCCCACAAATCGGAAAGTACCACCAATGTGTAGCTGAGAAAGGTAACATGCCCCTGGCTTGTTGTAATTTAATGGGACTGTTGGTGGATGTATGCGCTCTGCTGACTGCAATTCTAGTATTGATACCATGATTATCTTTTATCGAGGATGGGACAATACTTGAGTTTGTCGATGTTTTTCTGTACTATGTCAGAATCAGAATCAGAATCAGAATTCTTTTAATTGCCAAGTATATTTACACATACAGGAAATTGCCTTGGTGTGGTTGGTGCATTTGGACATATAAACAACAATCGGACATAAAACAACAATATGTATGTATGTTTGTCGTATAACTTTGCATTGACTTTTAATACAAAAATTGCTCTTTATCAGTGGCCTCTCCCATGAATGTGCATTTCCTCACATTTTGCTTTGCATCCTATATTTAATGCCAAAATATTCCTCTGGATCAATAAAGTATCTATCTCTATCTACTTTTTCATCCATTTTTACAAATAACTGTATACCTTAATGGAGCCTTTACGCCACCTCCTCAGAGATCAGTGTTTTTGTATCTCCAGTAAGAGGTAGGATGGCAATGACAGAGATCGTGCAGCAAACCAAATGAGTCTGTCTCGCTGAGACCAGACCTGGGGAAGCGGTGGCCTTGTCGTCGGCATGTGACATCTCGACCGGCTGGAGCTGCCAGACAAAGTCAGTCAAGTGCAAAACTAATCTACCAATCTACCTTTTTCGTGAGAGCAGCAGAGGCAGACGGGGCTGGTGTGACTGGGCTCGGCGTTGTAACGATTGCCACCGCTTTTTGGGTTTCTCGCAGTTATACGGAGGCCAGATTTCACAGCCCATTTTTACAGCGCTCCGTCTATCTCCGAGTTGTTTTAGATTGCACAGACATGCTGATCATTTGAATGAAAAACAGCTCCTGTGTCGGTAGGTGTGTGTATAAGGGGTTGAAAGCATGGCTGCATTTTATGAGCAATAAGCTGTTTGTGATGCTCTGTGGATGCATAGATTATGCATGTCTTAGTCAGCACACTGCCTGTGTGGATATTATAAAACCACACTCGGGGTAATTGAAAGGGGGCGAGACAGAAGAATAGAGGTGAAAGATAAAGCTGTATTGGGAATAACATACATTGGCGATACCATCAGAATCTCGCACATCATGTCGCTTTGGCAGTGTGAGTAGGAGTTTACACTTTAACATATTCTGGATGATAAAAATCTGTCACGCAGGTGAATAATACCTCCAACTATTTCATATCTTTGCATTATATTAGCATCTTTTTCCTTTTTGCGTCACTTTGCCCTTCTGGCCAAAGCACCCAGGTAGTTAAAATGTTAATGAGTTTGATCAGTTTAATAATGTCACCTGAGCCAGGCTCATCAATCATGGCTTCATATGGAATCCTATAATGTCGATGTGAATACAGACTCAGTGCTTATTAAGAGTCATTATTATGCCTCTATCTTCAAGAATACTGGCCTTTTTTTCATGTTCATAAATTTCTGCCTGTACAGTAAAATATAATTTTTTGACCCATTAATACTGAATACACAAGGCCCAGATTAAACTGGAGCTAGAGACCGTTGTACCAAAGTAAAGATTTATTTATAATCTATAGAGTAAAAAGCTTGTCTCCATTCTACAACCAACGAGGGAGTTTCCATAATAAAGGAAGGATTGGGTAAATTGTGTAGTTAGTGCATAAATCAAGTCAAAAATTAAGCCAAGAAAATAAACAATATGTAGCTAGACTATAGCTATGTCTATTGAAAGATTATCACAAATTATGGATAAACTAACATCACACTAACAAACGCAGATCTCAAATTTGGCTGTTTCAAAGTGTGAATCCGAACGCACAGTAAAGCGTGTGTGGGCCAGACGGCTCCTCTTCCCTCAGTCGCTCTTTAACACAGCGAAACACCCCACAAGAAAAATAAAACAGACAATGACCCATTAGAGTGACTCGTTTATAGCACACTAAAATCTTAAAAGTCAGGGACAAGCAGTGGTTGACTCCTCTAGAAGAGTCTTTGTTTAAAACGCAAAGTAGACAAAACATTTACACAGGATAATTTACAGATACAAATTATAGACACATGCAAAATAGAAGTAAATGATTTACCTTGATAAACGGGGACAAAACAACCCCCCCCCCCCCCCCCCCCCCCAATTAGTTGTTTGGAACCGATATTTAAAAGAACCATTTTTATATTAAAGGGACAGATAACTGATTTAAAACATCATCGTATGCCCGTGTATTGTTCCCTGTTTCTTGACTGAGAAATACTCCAAGATTTAGTCCCTCACCAAACTTGAAAAGTCTATAATTCATACTTTTAAACATTAAAAACAAGAGGAATCTTCCAAATCAAAGGACGAACAAAGGCTCTTCTCGGCTGCTCTCTCGGGTGAAGAAAGAGACGGGTGAGCTTTCCACACCCTTTATCAAAACTCTGCCCCGTCCTAAGACTAAATTCTTGTTTCCATATCTTCCACACTTAAATACTTTCAAAAACTATTCCTTCCTTCTCTTCCGACTTCTCGTGCTGTTTTCCTGTCTCTTTTGGATGTGCTTCTTCTCTCAGGGTATTTCCACCTTAGTTTTGCGCTGCACCTTGCTGTCTTTTCTTCTTTCAGTTCAGTTGTCTATCTGAAAAGGGCTCCTGTGCTGTGAAGACTTTTTCATGTGTTTTCCCACACATATTACAGTGCACACACACACACACACACACACACACACACACACACACACACACACACACACACACACACACACACACACACACTACTACTACTAGTGCTGGAGCAGTACCAGTCAATTCATTTTTAATGGTAAAATGATAGAAGATTGTCAACCACCAGAAATGTTGCTCTCGTTGTTTAGACCTGTAGTATTTTAGGTTATGTTGTGTTTCTGCAGCCAGTTGCACTAATAATTCAGGACGTTTGCATTATGGCAATGTAGACTAACAGGATTTTGGTATCACTGTAATATAGTGACTACATTTTCAAGTTTTTAATTCACTGGATTAGTCGAAAACTATGAAAGTGATACAGTAAATTGATACAGGTGTGAATGTGTTTGGCCCCATATTTACTGCATCAACTGTTGGGGGAAAGTTTTTTAAATTGTGATTTGTAACATGAGATTTGTGCACCTCTAATGGAGAATTAGAGGAGGTGTAACTGTTGTGTTGTGGTTGTGGGAGAGGAAAAAATCTACAAGTTTGCAACTCCTGAAGCATTTTTCTCTTTAGAGTTTCCTTTTCACCCGATCCCAGTCTGCACATCTTTGAAAGAAGATAACCCCCAAAGACACAGGGGAAACTCATGCACCATATCACAATATACTATCTTTTTATAACATCATGTAGAATTACATATACAGGGAGAATAGGAGAAGACATTTTAGGCGCCCCGTGTTATGAAAAAAAATATTTTCTCTTGGAGAGAAAGTGACTCACAGACTCACAGAGCACTAAACTCGCATTGTCAAATCATAAGCAAACATGTAACGAATCCTATAGGAAAAAGATGAACACAATCTTACACACATGGAAACACAAAGTGGTGGTTAACTGTGACTCCTAAGGTGCATTTCAGTTAGAGACATTAACTCACATCATTTTCAATTCTGAATCTAAAAGATGAAACATTTGCTGCAGCTCTGGATTAGAGTTTAGTGACATGTGCAGTTCTACTGATCCACAAAACCTGCTTTCTCTATAAATAACCTGAAACAATGACAACTATTGACCATATTATTTAATGTCGAGACTCCTGCTGCACTATTAAAGAACATTTAGCAGATCGTTCTGTTGTTCTTTTGAAACCAACAGGTCCTCCCACTTTGCATTTCTATCGTGTATTAGAAGGCTTTGTCCGCATTGCTTACCATTACCACTACTGCTATTCACTTCCTGCTTGGTCTCCGGAAACCCTGGAAACATAAATGCAAAATCGAACATTTCACTCAGTCGCAACAGTTTAAGCAAATTAAACATGTTTAGCTGAGGTCAGTGGTTCACTCTCTGTTCTCAGTCTAATCGCAATCTGTCCATAGTGCCAATTTCTCACTGCTGTAAGTTAGTTAGTCGCACGCTAATCTTTCCCAGGAGCACCACTGATCCAAATATAATGCTGTGGTTTCAATACTTAGTCCCTTTCAAGCTTAGTCACATTAGTGTGTGTTCTACGACAATATATATAAATCTGGTGTGTGGTTGTGCAGTTTTGTGTGTGTTTGTGTGACCCGCGGATCCTATAGCTATACAGCATACAGCAGGCCTCGCCCATTCCTAATTAGTGTGTGATCGATAGCCGGTTGTTGTGATGCTGTGCATGGGGAGACGTGTCGGAGCAGGGGGAACAATGACATTTCAGTGGACAGGGATTACTCAGTTGACCTTATTGTTGTGATTAGAATTCAGCCGCAGCTCCCCGAGAGATGACCTCACCTTGTTCACACTGCGCCAGGGGGCAGGAAGTTGCTCAGAACTTGCCACCCCGACACATGCATACTGCAATAAATGCGACAGCGCCCTGAGACTTTTTTTATTACCTTGCTTTTTTCAATATGCTCTGATATTTTCTTATTATCCTTTGCATTTTTCTATGATCTCCAAATTCATGCAGAGAGACGAACACCACATCAATCTTTCATCTTTCACTAACATGTGCTGCAAATGGAGTATAAGTGTAGAAAGTAAAAAAAAGGGAATAGGTAGGAAAGGCAAAGACAATCAGTCGCTCACAGAAAGTGTTGCATACATATTGTCCTCCATTTGCTCTCGTCACTTTTTCCTTGTTGCTCCCTCTTTCCCTAAGAGTAGTGATTACAGCCCATTTAGACTTTGATGTCTGGCAGAAAGAAAAGGTAAAAAGCATTAGCGCCATTCCCTTTAAGCAACGACAGAGGCATTGTGTTGTGTTGAGGCCATATTTAAATAATCATGGGGTAATTGTGTAGAAGGAGAAATCTCAGACGTAGATATCTGAAAAGCTGGGAAAACAAAACCAGCTGCAGAGATTGATGCCACTATGGGGGTAAGTGGTGTGTTCCGTGTTGTTGTATTTGGGCCAAACTCAACCAAAGTGTTCGGTAAGGTGCTCTGAACAGAACATACGGTTATTCTCTCACAACCCTAACTCTCACATTCTCATCTGGGAGTGGAAATACAGCCACTGTATGTGCAATGTCTCTGCAGCTCCCGATTTAAATAGTGGCAGCACCATTATACACAATAACCCTTTGTGGTTACTTTGACTAAATTATGCACAAGCAATACCATGGCTGCTGGAAAATAAATACACTCCTGTGCTTTTGACTTTTATTCCTCTTACTTTACTACAGAGGAGCTAGCCGAGCGTGTGGTTATTGTGTGGACCACTGTACTGCATGAGAGCATAATGACCAGATTTTCAACGATAAATTCAACTTAAAGCCAGACTAAAAGCCAAATCATCAGCTTTTGGCTGCGTAATTGTTTTGCCATCTGTTTGCATCTCATCTCACTGAACCTGAAGAAAAACAGAAAGCTCATCTGCTCCCTGCTCTCATGGTGAGTCGTGTTCATTTGCATCCACATTTGGAGCAAATTATGGTAACACTTTACAATGCAGCCTACAATTCACAGAGTAATGAGTCATAAAATAGTTACTTGTTGCTTGTGATACCTCACTGTAGTTACAGTTACCTCAAATTGTAATACCTGTAAACAGATTCTTCATGTAAATGTACAAAATCGGATTTTGGGGCCCCGGGTTTCACCAGTCACATTTGAGCAGGCTTTGGTTGACAAATAGAGCATGTGGTGAGCAAAAGAGGTGGAACACATTGACTGAAATGCATCAGCTATAAACATTTTAAATGAATCTGCAAAAGCTGTTAATAGAGATTAGCCAGAATGTTGTCTGGACCTAAAACACCTACAAAAAGTATTGCTGTTTGTGTGGAGAAAGGTTCAACTCTTCAAGATTAAGTCTTGGCCCAGATATCTGCCGTCCACACCGGAAGCCCCAAAATATTGTATTGGCTAATTTGCCGTAAAACGATAGCCGATTAGGCTGTGAGATTGCCCAAACTCTAAGCAAATATCAATACCAACGAGTATTTCCATTCTGACTGTTATTGGTTCACCAAGATGAACATTGGCACCACAGAAGTAGTGTTGCATGAAGAAGAGGGCTTGGCAGGATTATGTGGTTAAAAGAGAAATCAAACAAACCTTGAACGACAACAATGTGGAAAATGTGACAAACATATGTCATTTGTGTTTGTTTAATGTGGAATAAGGAATATTTCAGTTCTAAATAAGTCCACTCCACTAAATTTTCAATCACTAGCGGAGCAGAAACTTCACTAGATGCTGCTGGTTCATCATGAGCAGCATGCAAAGCTTGTTTTAATGCTCACTCTATTCTATTTCTCTTCTAGGATGCAGCTGTTGAATGGTCATGTAAAGGTGTGAGTGTCATCAATGCAGAATCATTGGGTGACTGGTACACTTATCTGGGACATGGTCCTAAAAGTGCAGGGGCTTACTATGGTACCCCAGCAGCAAGTGAGGATGGAGGATTGTGGTTTAGCCCCGGCGATTCGGTTCCACTGGAGGGGAGAGAGTCAGCTGGTGGTGGGAGGAATGCAAGCCTGTCACACCTGTTTGAAGGCCACTCTACTTATCAGAGAGTTTTTCCAGCTCAGAGCACACAACCAGTTGGCCACCGTGCAGGACAGAGGAGAGGAGAGGAGAGGAGAGGAGAGGAGAGGAGAAGAGAAGAGAAGAGAAGAGAAGAGAAGAGAAGAGAAGAGAAGAGGAGAGGAGAGGAGAGGAGAGGAGAGGAGAGGAGAGGAGAGGAGAGGAGAGGAGACGAGACGAGAGGAGAGGAGAGGAGAGGAGGGTTAGATGGCGTCGGGGGAGCATTTTGGGCATAAGAATTCCTCTGTAGCCTCCCACTGCTGCCAGCTTAGTGATAACATGCATGAGTAGACCTTGGGTGAAAGAAGATGGTAAGATGAGCAGAGAGGGAGGATGGGAAAAGCAGGGCAAAATTGACAGATTAAAAGGAGCAAAGAGGTCTGAAAGCCTCCCACTTCCTCCCTACCCTCCATCCCCTCTGTTCCCCACGAAAGGGGGGGGGGAGCCGTCCTAAGGATGTTAGTGGCCATTAAAATTGCAGCATGTTTACATAAAACGAACCCTGCCTTTGGCAATCCGATAGCCGGGTGGTCACGGTGCACACCACATCAGGGTCAGCAGTGAGACCCTGATTCGACACCTGACCAGTCAGTCCATTTGTCTTATGTCATATCAAGTCTCTATCCCCACATTTCCTCTGTTTTCCTTGTCCCTTTCCAATATAGACTTTAAACCACCATGCTGTCATTACTTCAGGGGCCATTTTTCTCTTGGCCCTCTTTCCTATCGCAGTAATTAAATTACTGAAGACATATATCACACTAACATCTCTGATGTAATGGCTGGATCTGCTTCTCTTTGGCTAGTGATGATGATGATGCTACTATCAGCCAAACAACTTGATTAAACAAATGCTCCCCTTTTTTGGTATATACCGTGCATGACTTGCATATTGCTCCCTCATATCAAACTCAGGAGTGGTCCTCACAGAGAATTGGCTATGGTCTGTATGTCTGTTGTTTCTTTGTAGGCCAAAGAGAATAAGTGGGCCTTTGTAGTGGTGTCGATCAGCGTTTATTCAAAATATTTTACCATGTAAGTAATCTGCTCTGCAACGGTACTTCAGACAAACTGGCAAGCAGGTTGTATCATCATCATCATTACCACCTGACATCAGATGACTTGCCAGAGAGAAGCATTTCCAGCCTTTATATTAGAGATGTTAACGTGATATATGTCTTGAATAATTTTGTATGTGAAGCAAAGGATGTTATAAATATTCCCCACCCTTGAGGTAAAGACAGCACAAGGGTTTTGTAAGTTTAACAGGTTTACTTTGTAAATGAGTCTCCTTCAGAGCTTCTTAGCCATTTGCTTGCTCATCACAAAGCTTGACTTTCAACAACCGTGTCTCTGTCAGAATCCAGTCTTGTGAAACGTGAAACATTTTTAATTTGTTTGCAGTTATTTCTCTGAGCTGGTTTGCATTGTGTTGAATGTAGCACAAAGTCGCAAAGACGTGCACACACTCAAACACAGGTGCAGGAAACCCAAACACCTATCAGCTACTATATTGATGCACTGTACTCTATTGTTTTGCTTTTGAATGATTCAACACACTTAATTGCATGGTCCATTTGCTGTCTGATTCCTTTTGCTAGGGTGGTTTTACTCAATACTCTACCCATGATCCCGCTCTCAGTGGTTCAGGCTGGATTGCCTTTTTTATATCATGGATATATTCACATAATTCCAAAAGAACAAAGCCCGCACAGCTCTTTGGCCCAGCATCATTATATTCACGAAATATTTCCCTTCAGCTTATTCAAAGGGAGTCTCTGATGACTTGTTTTGCCAATCCACCTGCCATCGTTAACAAGGCAGAGCTGCGATGATCCGGTGGGTCTGATATTTACCGTGGTCTCCTCAGAATGTTTTTTTTTACTAACAAATGGCAGCTATAATTACAGCAACCAAACCATTGTTTCATCCAAACACTGGCAGTCCATTCACGGCTTCTCCCATTATCCATGTTCTGTGGTCATGGATTAGCTCTAATCAGCACAGTATAATCCACATGAAAAAGAAGGCTATTATGATTAAAACTGCCATAATCTGATCTCGGCTCCAATTCTGTCTCCTCTATTACTTCATCATTAAGCTAATCTCTGAATGTATCACTGAAATGAGGAGTAATGAAACTGCTGCAATAACATTTTCAGGGAAATTTTAATCACTTGCAGGAGCAGTTCTGGTGATAAATTCATGGAATAAAAATCCAAATGCATATGGATGCTGATCCCAGTGAGTCCTGCAAGCAAAGAAACATAAGGAAAACAACATTTACTGAATGTCTAGAAATTAGAAAAGCATAAATTTATAGATATAACCCCAAAAAATAAGTAGCAACACTTAACCACTGGTGGAAAGACCTCCGTAAATTACAGCTGCTTTTCATCCCTATATTAGTGGTGAAAATAGCTGAATCGCCAGTAGCTGAACAAGCTTTTCAAAGACTTGCGAGCGTATATAGCCCCAGAGCTAACCATAGCTACAGCGGGTAACCCAAATGAAGTCGGGAAAAGCCCAAAGCTTTGCCCCTGCGGCAATAAGATGTCAAGCTGGGACACCCACCCCACCTCTGATAAACAATGTATGGTACGTATAGGTAAGGGTAACAGAGAACACTGAGTTTGTTCTTTATAACCCCTTGCAGGAAAAGAAAAGTTGTTAAATGTCTGTGGCCTTGTTGCAAAGATTATATTTAATCCAGTTATAGATACTGAGACAAAGCAGTGACATAAAATAAGAAGAGGTTTGTTTTTATCTTTGAAGTGAAGATTGGATTATATGAGCAGTGTATCAAGGCTGCAAGAATGTGCACATAAAGCTGAACCTTCACCTTGAGGGGGACTGCAATTATTCAGAGACAATATAACATCCTGTTAAAGATGGAGGCTTTCCGGATTAAAACACTGTACGCACCATTTTCCTGTAAGACAATAAAGACAGTAGCAGGAGAAATTCTCTCAGGAGAAAGTCTGCATCTGGGGAGAAAGAGCAGGGAGCACAGTAAATGAATCTATTGCACACTTTTTAGTCTGTTCTTAGGAACTAAGAAAACAATTAAATTGGCTATTCACTGAAAGGATACAGACACCACTGAGAATTAAACCTAACCTCTATCAAAGATATTGTTACAGTACCAATTCAGAAAATGATAACGATTATAACTATAAAGTCCAGTCAGGAAAATTACTGTAGAATAAACAAACTCAATTTACCTAAATACAGCAAATAAAATGTATGTTTTAAAATGAAGCAGGGTTCTTATTTGAAAATAATATTGGGGAGCTACAACCAACATGTTCCAACTGAGTCAGAGAGAAAAACATGTGATTCTCTGTAATTACTGTGACAGAGGGCAAAGATTGCGTATATACACTGTACAGCCCAATAACCCAACGAAATGTAATGTTCCTCTGCTGCAGACTGTTTAGAATTATACCAGATATATCTGAATATATAGCAGGTGAGGAGAATTCTCAGTTTAATACATTTTACACATACAGGCTTTGATTTTAAATTTAATTTGTGCAATTTTGGGTAAAAAAAGGAAACAATTTAGAGAGCAACTTTGAAATGTGTATATGTATGTTAGTGTTCTGTGTAAATATGTGCATATCAGTGGGTTTATAAGTGTTTGTTTAATAATTTATGTTCTGGATGAAGTTTGTGGCTTATACAGTGGGGCCCAAAAGTCTAAGACAAGGGGACAGCACATTACTAGTAGTTATTAGAATTAGTATCATTAGTGTCCCTGGAAATCATGGTTGATTCTGCAATTCAACTTTATGTAGTGAGGCAGATAAGTGTGTGGAGGTCAGGGTAGTAGATGTGTTATTGGCACATTTGTCTTTCATGCGAGGGACCAGAATATTTACCCCATCACACACCAACTGTACCAAAATAACCCGACCTTTCTACTACATTAACTATGAGTATAACTACTGCTACACTGTAGTAGCCCTTGCAGAAAGTTTTTTTTTAAACTACGGGATTGACCATAATCCAAGGTTTTGTCGAATAACACCTATATGAGAGTTCTTTCGGGTGATAGGGTCGTCATGTATTCTGACCACAAGGGACAGTTACACTAGAACCACATGACACAACCCAGCATGGTTGCTGCTGGAGTGGAGGGAGCGTTGCTGCTCGCTTCTTGCCATCTCTGCGATGATGAGTTACGAGACCCCATCTGACTGCGATGCAGTAGTATCTCACACATGGCAGTCTGGGAAGGATCAATAATTGATCTAGCCTGTGTGTCACCACCTGTTGGGGTCTCGCAGGGTTCACATCCACACATGTATTACTAGAAAACACAGACACACACACACCTCTATTTCTGCTGCGACCATAATGATCTATATACACCATCAACCAAGGTATAAAATAGAGTTGTCACTCAGTCACATCACGGCTGATCAGATCGCGCTTAACCCTGACAACTCTCCGGTGACCTGGCGGGTTACATGGCTGCCTCTGAGGTCAAACTGTGAAAGCCGTAGATCATCAGTGGCTGTGTTGATGCTGGGCTGGTGCTGAAACCTGCACAATACAGGGTGATTTCCATGGCATATTTTCCACTAGCAACGTTGGGCTCAGTGTTACATTACAATCTCTCTGCAGGTGTTTGCCTGGAGGAAAGGCAAGTCTCATTTTGATCCGTTTCAACCATCAACCCGTTGCCAGTCTTCTATCTCATTCAGGCCTTCCTGGTTTAATTCGCTCCCTAAATCAATTCCTGCTGCCTCACTCCCTCCCAGTCTGTGGATGTTTAGTTGTTTATGAGAGAAGGTGGAGAACAGCAGGTGTGAGGCCTGCACAAAACAGCAGAGAAGTCAGCCAATTTGGGAAGGGCAGTAAATTGCATGGACGTCTGTGCGCTGCGTGGTGCGGAGCTGAGCGAAGGGTTAGGGTGGATGCATATCTCTGCCTGGCGGTACTGCTGACGGGGCACAGAAACAGCCATGGAGGCAAGCCAGGCAGGCAACACAGAGAGAGAGAGAGAGAGAGAGAGAGAGAGAGAGAGAGAGAGAGAGAGAGAGAGAGAGAGAGAGAGTGCGGGGATTGGGACCTGACACACTCTCGGCGTCTCCGTCTATGTGACTCTTTAACCGCTGGATGTTTTCTGCCTCGTTGCAGAAAGAGCAAAAGGGCAGGGAAATAAGGTGGAGGGAAACATAAAGAGGAGGGAGCGGAGGAGGAAAAAAAACATGAACATCTGACCTGAAATTCCTCCAGCGTGTGAGAGATGTGGTAAATCTGAAAATGAATAGATAGTGTTATAAATCTAGCCATGACCGTTATATAAACCTTTAGGTCCCTTCCTTGTGATTCTTGAAAACGGTTTTCAGTAACAGGCACAGAGTCCTGGACCTGAATCTCTGCTCAGCCCCACAGGGCACCTCTGCAGACTGGGCTAATTGAGCAGATTACAAACCTCCCCTTCTTTTGCTCTAATTAACATTAGTGTGCCATGGACCAAATGGGTCTGAAGTAGGCCCTCCACTCTAGCATGCGATTAAGATCTCCTGCCACAGCGGTGTCTCTGGTCATAACTTCATTAACGACTTGGCTGACTTTTCCCGACACTGCTGGCTCCAGTCCCCCGGGGAGTTTGGGCCTGAATTTCCATTTCCTGCAGCATAAAGATCTTTGATCGAATTTAATATTCGGACTTAAACGATTTCCTACAGGTTTCTCAGCTCTGGGTGGCATGGTGGTGCAGGGGTTAGTACTGTTGCTTCACAGCAAGAAGGTTCCCAGTTCGGCCCAGGTCTTTCTGTGTGGTGTTTGAACGTTCTCCCCGTGTTATGCTGATTGGGCTTGGGTTAATTGACGGCTCTAAATTGAATGTAGATGTGAATGTGAGTGTGAATGGTTGTTTGTATGTTGGTGACCTGTCTAGGCTTTACATCACCCAATGTCAGCTGGGATTGGTTCCAGCTCCCCCCTGCAACCCTCAAAGGATAGGTGGTATAGATGATGGATGGATGGACGGATGGATGGATGGATGAATTTATCATCTCCCAACAAGAAAAACTCCTTTTCTATTTCCTCTCCAGACCATGTTGGTTTCGATTAATCTTGCATGTCAACTTGATCATCTATAACTCCTAACTATAGCCTTAGAATCTATCATTTTCATCAGCACAAGCATGGCTGTAATGACTCTGATTCCTGCACTGATTGTCAACATAATCATGAGCAACATTTTTATCTTCCTCAGCTCCTTCGTCACAGTAACTCTCCTCCTCCTCCCCTTCAGTAATACTATTGCCTCGTCCTTCATCACATTTATTGCTATTTGTTTTCCCCACATTTCTTTCTTTACGGTTATGGCCATACGCACATATTCTGGTCTTTTCAGTAATTGGTAGTTTGGATTTAAGGCATCGTGATGAATGCTGAAATGCGTGAAATGCGTGAAATGCGGTCTACGGCTAAATTCAGCCACTGTAAACTAAGCTATACAAATTCAGTAAATCTGAGTCTGTCCACGTCGGGTGACAAGCTGTACACTGCAGAAACACACAAATACTGCATAGACTGGATCCGGACATGCCTCCCATTCAAATGCATCTAATAGCTGTGAGTCCTTGTATATAGCTTATATAGATGTTGCTCTCACAATTCATTTCACACTTCATTAACAAGTGAACTTGTTGGCTGGATTTACAGTATGGAAGGGAAGATCAATATATTCCAGCCAGGTATTAATGGTGCAATCCAATACAGGCGCTGGGGTTCAGCAGATTATGCAAACACAATTACAAAAAACATGACAGAACGGTTCATTGTCATGCTTCATGAGCACATACCAATCGCAAATGAACATGCATGTGGATGTCTTTGCACACACGTATGCATGTAGTTGCCAAGGAAATGAGGAACACCCAGATTTTCACTCACACTCCTCTTTGTTCCTCCTCTTCACTCCCCCGGTGATCTGAATGGAGTAAATCATCATTGTGTTTAGGACGGCCAATCTCAATGGTTTGGCCACCCATTCTATTTAGAATGCCGGGTCAGTCATCCAGTTAAAGATCCAACCTCTATTGTGGCCATCTGACATCTCTATTCATCATCACACAGTCTGCATCCTGCTGCTGCTGTTGCTGCCGTCGTCTCAGGGCACACACTGCCTTGTGTGGCACTTTGTGTGGGGAGGGGTCACACACGTTCACAGAGGGGTTAGTGATGTATTGATTTATAGTGAATGATATAAATTTGTCGGACAGTTTGCCACACAATTGAGACTATGATGGTTTCTCCCTTCGATAACTTTTGGTGAAGGAGGTCACTGGGGAAATACGTTGCAAATCTGCTTTATTGAAATGTTGAATGAATTTTATTGCAATGATTTACATTAATTCAGATATTTGATCAGATGCATTAGCCAAAAACACACTCCTGTCTGGTATAGGGGTTTATGTTTCTGCCCCTGTCTGTTGGTTTGCCTTTGATTGGTTTGTTTGTTAGCAGGATCAGGCCAAAACTACTAAATGGATTTCCACAAAACCCATTATATTTTGGCGTAGATCTGGACAAAGGCGTAACAGGTACCAGGAATTTTTAAATCAGTTTTTGTTTACCAATTTCCCAGGGAATAATTCATGGATCTTGATGAAAAGAAAATATCAAACATATTTGAAGGAATGATATTCATGAGTGTTTGCTGTTTGACTCATTTAGGACAAATGTTGAGCCTTGGTGGAGGTTTGCACTCTACAAGTGCAATTCTAGTTCTTATGGAAAAATGTACTGTATTGCGATCCATATACAGTATATTGTGTGCAATTGCAAGGCAGTAGATGAAACTATTTCTCAAATTGTTTCTTCCCTAAATCATAACAGTTACGCTTGAATGCAAGTGATCACTGGGAGTCCCCTGAAGATAGTGTAGATTTTGTTTTACACTTCAGTGTCAGATTTCACCCACTGATACCCCCATTAGGCAGATGTAATATACTGTACATGTTTAATTATATTATGTTTTAATTATATTCCCCACCATAACTGGGCTCATATTTCTTCATTTACGTAGTGATGTGGCGTGACTGTGGGCTACTTACATATAACTCCAGTTACATACAAGCGTAACTCCACTCTTGCCTTGATTCATGACTGAACAGGCTTCACTCATGCAAGCGCTGTAATAACGTTCCTTCATTCAGTCACTGTGATTAAGAGCAGCGACTGTGGTGAGCAGGATGTGTGCAGTGGAACTGGGTCTCATTTTGAATTACTGAAGACCTCCTTCATGTTGTCTTCATTAGCACCACTAGAACTAGAGGGGTACTCAGCGAGTGTTTACATCCGCACAGGCTGGTTGGCCACCTAATCTCTATATTGCATATGTATGTGTTTAGATCAGATACTCATACCATGTACACAGACCTATTCTGCAAACTGCTCACATTAAATGCCTAAAGATCACCCCCAAAAAATACTTTCTTGGCTTTGATTCAGAACATCTAAAATGTCACTTTAGATGCAGGCACACTACATATGCCTAATTTTTTTCCATTAAGACCACACAAATACATGAATTCTGGAGAAATTCATAAAATTCATCACCGTAAATCCATCTTTGATGCCTAAGCAGTGGAAAACACCAACAGGGAGTTTTGTGCTTCGATGCGGCTGAATCACTTCTTCACCGTGGTTTGTTAAATGCGTTAAGCCGTGTGATGATGACGGAGATTTAGAGAAACTTAGCCAGGTTTTCTATTCTGTTATCAAACTCCTCTACATGCAAGACTGAACAAGACAGACTAACGGAAACCACCAGTCTTTCACACACAGTAAAGTGTTGTTCAGTGTTTTAAATTCAAAAGGTACAAGGGGAAGTATAAAGATTTCTTTCTTGACAGTCAGGATCGGGTCTTTTTTCACTGAAAGAGACGTGACATGGTGAGCGACCCGGGTGTTGAGTCTACTCACTGGCCTCTTGTTTCTCATAACAAGGCAGGACATTTCCCCATCTGCAGGTTTGGCCTTGTACCACAGTGAAGTTTGTAACACTTCATTTTCTGTCCTCTGGTTCGGCCCGAGTCTTATTTCAAGGTTAGCTCTTCCCCCTCAGTCACTGGAAAGTGAGAGGGGGAAGAGAGGAGGGGGGAGAGAATTCTCCAAGGTCACTTTCGGTGTCTCTCCGTTTGAGTTGGTGAGTTCCTGACAAGGCAGAGACAGTTTCAATTCCTCACCGACTGTCAGGGGCTGGCTGTTTTTTAAAGGCCTTTGAGACAGATATAAGCAGAGGAAGATGTTCCCTGACTTTTCAGTATTATCTGAGGAGTATTCTTTTCTCCGGCCTTATCGCTCTGTCAGTAATGGGCCTTCAGTGATTCCTGCCAGATATCTGCCGCGGATGGACTGTTAGGCAGTTTAGATAGAGCAACGCTTTCCCAGATCCTGTAGATCTAGACTGGGATGTTTTTCCACATGTTCCTGTCCCTTGTTGATTGGTGAATCCCACTGAATGGCAGTTTGACAGACACTGCACCACTGCTTCTAAGTGGAGTGGAAGAAAAAAAACAAAAAAAGGAGGGGGAGATTGATGTGGAATGCCTGAAGTGTTGCATGGTAAACTTTGTATGACCACCTCCTCAATCAAAAGTACAGTAAAAGTCATCCTCCTCTTCAGATGTGATGAAGACATGGATCAGAGATCTTTGATGTGACAGATCATGGACATCTTCATCTGACCTCCTGTCTCCCAGCTCGTTGGTGCTTTTATTGTTCTGTGAAACAATTCACTGAGGGGAAGGACGGCGAGTCAAAACTGTTTTAGAGGCTTTGACATTGAAGGGAAAAAGAAACTTCAAAGAAATTAAAATATGTGTGCACGTGTGCGAGTGCAAGCGAGACCGAAATCTGCCTCCTATGTTTACAAAGTGAATAAGTTAATTGTCTGGTGAGCATAAGAACTTATAGTCACATTTTTTCTTAGATAGAACAGCCACAGGTGGCTTATCCTCCTTAAAGACATTCAGTTAACTCTACAGCTACTTCACTATGACCGATTCATGTTTGGGGAATAGGGGAGGAAACGCAGATGGGAGGAGTGGGAGGGCTGATAAGAGAGTTGAAAGCAGCAGTGGGGAATGGAGTGGTAGCAATAAGCCGGACTCCTGCTGTCTGCTCTTTAGGGAGATCCCCAGTCGTGCTGTCCCAACTGTAGCGTGAGAAGAGACTCAGCCAGGGGTCCTCGAAGTACTGCTCTGTTATTACATGGATGAACTCCTTTGTGCCGCCATTATACATTAAACCCACCATAACTGAGGACAGCTCCCATCCTTCAAACAACTACAAATCTCAGCTGCGCCCAGCCAGCCGTGCAGGGCAAAGAAACTTGTGACTCAATGAGATTCCCAACAACATCACTGAAGCACATCGCCTCGGTTCTGTGTCCCCAGATGTTTGGCATTCCACTTAAGAGATGCAGATATAATCCCCAATCACTGCACTTGTTATATAAGTGCTCCGTTGTACATTTGACTGCTTCTGTGACGAGATTGGTTTATCGTTGACATTTAACTTCCATTTCAGGGAATGTAAATTAGCAGCTGGTGCAAGAGGAAACTAAAGGCAACATGAGGATATGCTTTGTTGGTGTTAACCCCTCTTCAGCTCTGACACTGCATTTAAGATAGTTGGTTGGTTTGTTGGTGGGTGGGTCAGTCGATCAATCAGTCGGTCAGCCAGTCGGTTGGTCAGTTAGTTGGTCGATCGCTCAGTCAGTCAGTCGGTCAGTCGGTCAGTTGGTCAGTTGGTTAGTTTGTTGGTCGATCGCTCAGTCAGTCAGTCGGTCAGTCGGTCAGTTGGTCAGTTGGTCAGTTGGTCAGTTGGTTAGTTTGTTGGTCGATCACTCAGTCAGTCAGTCTGTTGGTCAGTTGGTTAGTTTGTTGGTCAATCGCTCAGTCAGTCAGTCTGTTGGTCAGTTGGTCAGTTAGTTGGTCGATCGCTCAGTCAGTCAGTCGGTCAGTCGGTCAGTTGGTCAGTTGGTTAGTTTGTTGGTCGATCGCTCAGTCAGTCAGTCTGTTGGTCAGTTGGTTAGTTGGTTGGTCGATCGCTCAGTCAGTCAGTCAGTTGGTCAGTTGGTTGGTTGATTGCTTAGTCAGTCAGTCAGTAAGTCAGTCAGTCGGTTGGTCAGTTGGTTGGTTGGTCGTTCACTTGGTTGCCTGGTAGGTCAGTTTGTTTCTTGGTTGGTTGCTTTCTTGGTCGGTTTGTTGGATGCTTATTTTATTTTATTTTACCAGAAGGAGAAACTAATTTCCACAACACTACATTCACTTTTACAAATGATGTCCCAGTAAACGAATAACAGAGCAACATCATAAATGCATAAGAAAACACGGATATGTATTAAACTGCACAAATATTCTCCAACCCTAAAACTATCTTATAAAAGAAAAGACACTATTTGAGAAGCTGGAACCAGCAAAATGCATTTTCCCTGCTGATTGACTAATGGATCAATAAACAGTTTCGGCTTCACTGCAATTCTAAGAGGAACGGTTAATAATAGTCATTTTTTAGACAAGTATAGTGGTGGTTTTGTACCCGGTTGCATTGGATGGATCATATTCAACAATGGTGGACCTAACACTGGAAAAGTACAGGCTGCGAGGAAGGAAGTATGTCAGTGGTGTTGAGAGCCTTTAATGGTGTATAGATTGTTAAAGAGATTGAGAGCTCCGGCTGCACTGTTGGGGATTGATACTGCTCTGTTAATCTAATGCAGAGGTCTCCGAGCAATGTGTAATATTTCATGTGTAGGTGTTTCATGATCAACTTGCCCTTTGTGCTGTAGCCGATTTTATAGACGAACATTACAGTTTTGTACAATAAAAGTGTTATTTATACAGCCTGACTGATTGTGCTTGCCTTTGACAGTGTTTGGAAATCAGCAGCTGTGGGGCTGCGCGTGTTTTAGTGTAAAGCAGTTGAATCCACCCATGTGATACACAAACCAGACACAAACTGAACATTATGACTTTATCTCGGAGGCTGGATTTATTGCATTGCTGATGCAGTTATGTTATACAGGTGTAGCAATAACAGGTAAACCAGGTAATTCTGAGAGGAAGACGGAAATGCAACTTTTGCTCCAATTAGGTTTAACAACAGAAGGGTCCTGCGTTTTTTTATGTGTCATAGAACATAGGTCCACTAGTCTAAATTGAGACCATCAGAGGCGTGTTTAATAATTTACCTAAATAGTTTCCTCTCTCACTCTCTCTCTCTCTCTCTCTCTCTCTCTCTCTCTGCCTCTGTCTCTCTTCAGCAAGGTCAGTGGGTGCAGAAGGATGTGGCTTTAGTTGTGTTCTGTCGTCGTCACTTTGTCCTCGGAGCTGCAGGCTGCGACAGAGAGCCTCAGAGCCTCCAACACCAGACCGGCGTGTGCCAACCGGGGAGCAGCAGCTTCAGCGTGCTTGTTTTGTGCAGTGTAGCTCGGAGTGTCGTCTCTTAAGTAGTAGCTGAATGATCGAGAATAGAAAAGGGAGCCTGGTTGCTTGGAAGCTCACAACATAAGGGGACGCACTTTACTCAGAGCCTATTTATCCTCCAGCTGACGTGAGGGAGCGAGCGCGCAAGGCTGAGCTGAACTGCCGTGCGCCGGGGAGGAGAGAGGAGAGAAGCGGCGCTGACCCACTGGGATTTTAAGCCATTCCAGGTTTATTCCCTCGTTCTTCCCCCCCCCACAGCAGGACCCCAGACTCCGGCTGGCTCCTCTGTCGGACAGACTCAGACAGACAGAGCGATGAATGCACTGAATTACCCACCGGCTCTCTGTCATTTCTCCGGCGCAGCCTGCCCGACCACCACCCGTACGTCTTAGAATAGAGCTGCCGCGAAGCGAGCCGGCACCTGGGATTTTTATTCTCCACACTTTACTATGTCTTGAGACGGCGGAGCGGAGGCTACACGGATGATGGCAGTGAGTACATGGCTCCGCTTACATGGCAGTGATCGTGCGTCCGGGGCTACTTTTAGCTCGTCTCCAGGGTGCAGCTTTTTTCATCCACGACTTTAAATGTGACAGATAATCTTGCATGGAGACGGGGGGGGGGGGGGGGGTCAGGGGTTGTGATGCTGGGCTATTGGGCGTTTCTGTGCCCTGTTGTTGCCGGGGGGGGGTGGTGATATCAGGTTCCTCCTGGGACTTTTCTTATTTGGGGGGGGGGGCATTACATCATTTGGGTAGCCTATACGGATGACTCTGCAAATTGAAGAAACGCGTATAAGCTTAATCATGACAATCAGACGTGGATCTTAATAATAAACCTCAGCCTCTACACATGGTTGCCAGGTGCAATCATGGGACTGTCATGCGCGAGGAGAGGGAGAACATGCCACTTGGAGACTGGGCGTATGCGATGGTGTCTCCTGGCATGAAAAAAAAAAGAGATCGGCAGAGTTGCGAGGGAAGTGTTTGACATAAATTAAACACCCTGCACCCCACCCACCCATGACACCCGCCCGGCTGCGGGGTTGGGTGGGGTGGGGTGGGGTGTGGGGGGGATCGGTGCAGCTGTCAATTTGCATGTATTTTGTTGGTCAAATCCAGCCTGTGTGTGTAGAGACTGTCTGCCCGCCTGCGCGTCGCTTAATCCCACAGAGGATCAGCTTTTACCGCCCCAGCCTGCTGCCTGCCTCCCTCCCTCCCTCTCTCTCTCTCTCCCTCTCTCTCTCCCTCCCTCCCTCCCTCTCTCTCTCTCTCTCTCTCTCTCTCTATCATTCACACACATGCACACTTTAAATGGTTTCACCTTTTGTGATCGGGCTCATGTGACCGTCGTGTTTTGACGCGCATAATATCTGGGAACCGTTCGGAGGCTGTGCGCGCACAAACCGGGAAAACGCTCCAAGGAACGAGGCGATGACCGAGATTTGAAACGCGGTATACCGGCGGCTTGGATACTCTGCTGCCGCTGTAGGACCTTCCTGCTTCGGAAAAGGAAAACACCCGGTTCCTGAATCTTAGTTTTATATATGTATATAAATAGTGCTTAGAGGGGGACAACGCCAGGATGACGCGCTGGTTCACGCACACAGACAGGGACTGGTGACCGCGTAGTGATCCAGCGCGTTTGATGAGCTCGTCGGTAAGGTGGTCCCCTGATGAACCGATGGGCTGATACATTGTATTTTCTTAAATCATGTTAAATTTGAAGCTTAAATGTTACATTTGATAATGTGTCATGATGGTGACTGTTGTTATTTTTGCTGTAAACATAAATAGTCGAGGAGGTTTCAGAGTATTAGGCCATAACTAGGCTGGTTATGCTGTGTGTGTGTGTGTGTGTGGGTATACTTGCACAGTTGTCTTAGTGAGGACCATTTGATCCTAGGAGTGACAATCTGGGAAAGTGAGGACTCACTTTCAATTGGGCTGTTTGAGGGTTCAGACTTGATTTTAGGGTTAGGGTAAGAATTTGGTTACAGGGAAAAGGTTAATGTTAGGCGTTTAATGTGATGGGGAATGGATTATGCCAATGAGTTTCCTCACTAAGATAGAAGTACACGGTTGTTTGTGTGTGTGTGGAGTTCTTCATGTCAAGATCCCACAGGAAAATGATCCCATTGACTTAAATGGAGTATTTTGTAGTATCAGAAATACTTTCAGAATCCGAATCAGAAATACTTTATTGATCCCAAGGGGAAATTGTTTATTACCGAGGGATAATAAACAAAACAGTATTATACATTCAATCAATGGAACATCTTACCAAGATGTTTTTAGTCACGCTGTTTGAACTATTTTACCATGACGTCGAGGCAAAGTGGGGCTTTTGTGACCCCATTCGTGCAGCCAGTGCCAACCTCATCCCTGCACCTCATATTCTCTGTGACCTGTTGGAATTTCATGGAGAAATGCAGGTTTCTCAGCACAAAATGGTTCATCTCTCTAAACTGCATCAGCATCTATTCCCTAAGATGCTGAGTCACTTTGCTTTAGATATATCCTGTATAGCCCTCTTGTCCTTTGACGTCAACAGCCAGCGTCTGCACAGGTGTGGTCTAGTAGCCATAACTCAAGAGAGCCTTCTCTCATTAGTATTTTTTCTCCCTTTAAAATGTTCCATGAGAAACTAGCAAGTCCTAATGATCTTAACCAGTAATTACCAATACTCATAATTAATTCATTTTCCAGAGCAGCTCATAATGTGGATCATGCAGGAATGTGAATGCGTCGTTAAGTTCTCTTTGCCCTGAGAGAAATTTTTTGCAGCTCCTTGCTTTTCATTAACTTTTTAAAAGTGTTGTGAGGCGCTATGATAATGCACTCCTGTGGAGAGAAGACTGATAACTCGGCAACAGACAAGTCTCGGGTCAGGGGAAGATTTGTGGAGGGCTGTAAACAACACAGACATTTTCATTAGCTGCAAACTAATCAGTCAGGCGGTGATTGGAGCTCTATGGGAGCAGCACCATCAAGGTTAGACAACAACTCTGGACTCATCCGTCTGTGTCACTGTTAGGTGTATTGTGCATCGACGCATCTCAGCTCTCCTATAACACCCTGTTTTGTCCCTGTAGTGCAGATGTAGCAGTGGGTGGTGGGATATTATTCTGACACATCCAGCCACACGGACTCCGCCTTCCCTGTGTGTGTCAAGTGTTGCACAAGCCCCTCTATACACATTAACCAATACAGAGGAATGCAAAAGGAATGAGATTATCGGTTAGCATGGTCTAGAATGATTGGGAGGCTTTGCAGTAGCACAGTTGTTATGGAGAAAACTAGAAAACAAGTCCATAGCAAACTGTCGACAAAATTCTGTGCAGAAAGGAAGTTCCTGCGGGACAGGAAGTTCTTTGTGGTTGCCTGCATGAAACCACAACACTGGTGTGACTAATCTAAATCTACACACTTCCCTAAATTCTCTTAAATTTCCATATTTCCTTCCTCCTTCCTGCTCACCATTCACTCTGTCTAACTTAAAATAGTAGAACTCTTTCAAACCCTTATTCTATGTCCCATCCTTTTCTTCACATGCTCCTGTTTCCTGTCCTCAATCTCATTCTGTCTCTCTGTTCTTTTATTGTTTCAGGATTACCGGGAGGATGGCATGGACCTGGGGAGTGATGCGTCCAGTCGATCCAGCTCAGAGTCCAACTCCAACAAGGTTACACCTTGCTCCCCTTCTCTTGACCTGGCCACTTTGGAGGACTACAAATCCTCCCCATCGCTGGACCTGGTCACCTTAGAGGACTATGAGGAGGACGAGGACTACCAAGAGTATAAGAAGAAGGTGATAGAGGAGTGGGAGAGTGAGTATGGAGATGACTACACCTCTCCACCGCCTCCTGGTCAGGAGGAAGGCGGAGGAGGCCTCGTGGAGGTCGACGGCCTTGGCAAAGGCTACAGGAAGACAGTGAACAGTCTCAGCCTCGCCGAAGAATTCCAGGATGTGAAGACCGTCCCACCCCTTCCGGCCCCTGGCGGACACACTGCCACCTCAGTCGCAGCCGTCCCAGAGGAACTGAAACAGAATGGCAATTTGATTTTCCCAAGAAGCAACCAACTCCATTCTCCCGATACGCCAAAGGGGGGCACAGGGACTCCCAAGCCCAGCCGCCGTAGCTCCAGTCAAGGCAGAGGGAGCCGCAGCAGTAGCGGGGGTGGTGGTGGAGGAGGCGGAGGAGGGACTGGGGTACGGATGGGAGGATACAGAGAGGAGGAGGGTGTAGAGGAAGAGCCTCTGCCCACCATGGACTGGGCGGCCCTGGAGAGGCACCTGGCTGGGCTGCAGTGCAGAGAGCAGGAGAATCAGAACCTCAACCACATCCAGAACCACAACATGGGCAAGACCAACTACACCTCGGTGAGTGTGCAAGGATTTCAAGTGTTGTTTCTGCTAGTGGGTATATTTAGATGTTTTTCTGCTTATATGTTTCACACATATATATTTTTAACTCTCCCATGTACTCGTATGCTGCTGTAATCCAGCAGTTATCCATGTCAGATGGACCCTGGAAACATGAGGTTAGGTTAGCTGCAGGAAGAAAGAGGGATTAGTGGGCTAATGTAGCGCTAAGCTATGTGGCCCTACCATTAACCTGACCATCACGGAAGTCTGGGCTCCACAGCTGGAGGGAAGTGGAGGATAACAAGGAAACAGGGATTCAATGCATTTTACTGCAGATTCAAACAGACATCAACAGGAAGTAGAAGCTTTAGATAAGATAAGCTGATGCAAATTGAATACTAGACTTCTACACTCACTGAAATGCAAAAATGTCACATGTCATTGTTATAAGCAGGAGTCATTTTCTGCGCATAATTGTTATGATCTGATGAATGTGGACAGAACTTTCACCGCAACGATTTGTTGCTGACCTTGGAGACTTAAATCTGTGTAAGCTAATTTCTGAAAGTCTGTGAGTTCTTTGCCATGTGGTGTATCCACCAGAAGAGGTCAGTGTTGCATTGACGCTCTGCAGACTGGATGATCGAGGCCTGTGATGCCACACTAGCCGCAGCCCCAGCACTACAGGCTGTTATGATTTAGTTGCAGTGTTGTGACATCACTCAGTCTGAATTACAGTCAGAGCCGCAGCTTGATGGTTTATTGCTGGTGTGTGGGTGCAGAAGGGTGCAGCTTTGAAAATGTTTAGGGGAGAAGCAGGAGATTATTTAAACAGCTACAGTTTCAGTGTAGACTCACAGTTTGGGAGAGGGGTTCCTTTTGATATGCAAGCACCAAGACCTTTTCCTCAGTGCACACAGACAATAGTTGCGGCCAGTGCCATTGTGAGTGTGTTGTGTGTGTTGTGTGTCTTTGTTTGTCCGTCCTGGAGGCCCCCTCTGTGTCCCTGAGGCATGTGAGGAATGCAGCAGGAGAAGTGGGGGAGTGTGGGAGGAAGGAAAGACGGACAAAAAGGACAGGGAGATGGTATCTTTAGGACCCGGCTGCAGTGCAGGGCCACGCGGCTCATGCGTTTGTGTCAATGTCCATTACCTGCTGTCCATCTTAAACAGGAAGGTCACCTCCTGGTTTGCTTTAGTCTGGGGGGGAAAGTCTGCTGCTCTCCGTCTCTCTTTCCTGAGGCAGTGGGATGTGATACAATTGACCTGGGTGGAAGAAAATCTCATGAAAGGGAGTCTCTGTCTCCACATGCAGCCACTATCTCCTCCCTGCACACACACAAGCACAAAAGTCCACACCAATGCTTATCGCCATTTTGACACATTCCTGATCCCTGCTGGTGTTTTACATGTGTGTACATAAAGGAGGACGAAGCCTGGTGTGATAGAAGGAGATTGACCGGTCTTGATGGTGATTGTGCCACTGCCTCCCTGCTGTCTCTGCTATTACATGGCGAGTCAACCCGCAGAAAAAAATGGACCTCGGAGTCCGATTGCCCGGCGTCGATAAGAAATTGGAATTAGCCTTGTAATCCCAGCTGAGCTTAGAGGAGAAGAGATACCCCAGAAAAGACGAGAGACACAAGCTCATATCCTCAACAATCCCACTCGTAAAATCATTTAAGTGCTGCTGCTTCCTCTGTGGATGAATGTCTGTCAGATGGATCATATAAGAGCAATCAATTACCGAACCTCTGATATTTAATTTGACTTTTTGGTTTGTTTAGGTCTCTCTCTGACATTCTACATATTGTAAAATAGGACAATGGCAGTATTGACCTGCTGCTAAACCACTGACAAGAGCATAAAAGCAGTCAAGTGGCAATTTTAAGGCTATTTCCCAAAAGACATTTCCCAGAGTTTCTTAATTCGCAAATTTGCAGGACTTAGCAGACACCCTGGAGAGAAGGAGGCTGGTGCTTTTAAAAGGTTGTTAAATATTTAGACATCCACTCAGGTGGGACCACCACCACCACCGAGCTGGCGCATGTGCTCATGTATAGAGGGGTCTGTCTGAATAGGATGTTGATGGGGTCCAGTGGGACGGAGATATTCAGGCTTCAGTGGAATTTCAAAAGCATCTGTGCTTAGAAAGACAGACACTAAGACTGAGTAAATAATCCGTAGCTGTGCCTGGAGGCTGAATGGGATTGTTTTCCATAGCTGCAGATTCTTTCTTGTATATAAGAAATGTAAAAAGGTTTATATCAGTAAAATCTGTGGTTCAGCAAACACACTATGTGCATCAAACAGGATCCACACAGTCATTCAGCATTCTTGGCTGTCCTGTTCACATCTTTATGGCGATGGCCAAAGTTCCCTTTGCTTATCTAATCCAAGGTTAAATTATGATATAGATTTTGAATTATTATCTCCTCCAAGAAGGTTATGTCTTCACCCATGTCCATTTGTGTGTTGGTTGGTTGGTTGGTCTGTTTGTGTGTTTGTAATCAAGATTACGCAAAAACTACAGGATGGATTACAATGAAACTTTCTGGCTCAGGGAAGAACCCATTTAGTTTTGGTGCGTATCCAGATTAGAGGGCGGATCCAGAAATGTTGTCATTTTTGATGTACAGAAGGCAGATTGTACTGTGTCCATGGAAAGCTTCATTTATCCTGTATGTTGCTTCGTCATCAACTCAGTTCTGTATTAATGAAGTAGTCATGTTGTTGCAGGTGTGTTTAGTCAGGGTGTGGTGTCAGGCCGCTGTAATCTCAGCGTCTGCCTGCAGGCTGTGGGCGTGGGTTCAGGAGGATGCATTGAGGAAGAGGGCTGAGCTGACCTGTTTGTAATTTGATTCTAATGAACTCCGGTGGCGCGTGGCAGATTGGGGCCCACAGGGACCTCAAGCACACTGGCCCCTAACCTTCCGTTGAGCTGCGCACCAGTGAAAGGTAAACAATAATATTATTCTTCAGTGGCAGACCCGAGGGGGAAAAGGCAGCGAGGAATGGGTGGGTCAGTCTTGATGTATGCCTCCGAAATGCACCTGTGTGGTGGTGGGGCATATTGGAAAATAATTAAATCTATGCCTAAAGGCTACGTCTTTTCCAATCTGAGAGTGCACACACCCAGACTTACTCACACAATTTAAAAACCCCCCCAGGGGAAAACTGTGCTTATAAAGACAGGGCCTGTGTTGAGACCTGCAATATCAGGGAAGAGCTGTCTGTGTGTGTAGGTGTGTGTGTGTAGGTGTGTGTGTGTGTCACTCACATCTACACACACACCTCTGGGTGCATCATTTCCTGGAGACTTTCCATAACCCTAACCCTAACTGTAACCACCACTTGCCTAACTTTGTCTAACCGTGACCCGAATCTCTAAAAACTGAATCTGAAGGTGAATGTACAGAATCTGTAGGTGAGGAGCAGGCGTTTGGGTCCGGAAGCTTTAAGGTTTCTATTTCTTACTTGACCAATCACGTTTGAGCAGGTTTTGGTTGCCTGCAGGTAAACAGTCCGAGAGCAAAAGAGGCGGAACACATTGACCGAACTGCCTTCATATGCAGATAGCTGTTTGAAGATATCAGCCAAAATGCCATCTGGACTGAAAACACCTAGAAAAACTGTCACTGTTTGTGTTTTGTGGAGAAAAGTTTGACTCGTGTGATAAAAGAAACTATAGTCGAACAGTGTACGGCAAACAGTTTCTACTGCATTTAATCTGACTACATTTTTTATCTGGCTCTTGGGCGTGTTCCCCAACTTTATCTAAATACGACACATAATTGCTATAATTGTATTCTAACTAGGTGGTAATGGATCATTACATATGGCATAAATAACTACATAACTTACATTACATATAAGATTATAAATTGCCAAAAGTCCATTTGTCAACTTCAAAAGACTATAATCTCTGAATTGTTAAGACCGATGTGACAGTTTACCTGTTTCCAGCAGTCAGTGGAAGTAACATGTTGACGAACATCTACTTAATAGGAACCCTAATGTGCAGCGCTCTGCCCCAGAAAAGCACTCGAGGGCTTCGGAAAATAAAAGGATGAGAAAGAGAGGAGAGAAACAGAGAGGTTAGAGAAAAGAGCAGTTTCTCTGAAGCTCTCTCCCTCTCTTTCCCTCCACTCTGTGCTCTGTGATTATGTAGGAGTTCAGTAGTTGAACTGTGCACGGCACCCTCCACTAATGACCAAACCACTGGCTTCACCCACTACTCAGACTGTGCCACGTAGAGAGAGCGAGGGCGAGGGAAGGAGAGGGAAGAAATTGCAGGGTTGGCCTGTGGTTGTAGTGGATATAAGGCAGAAACAATGAATGTCGAGTAGTAACACTCGAGTTAGGTGGTGAATGGGGAAAAGAAAAGCAGACAGGGCCTGAAAGGAGAGATAGCTGGATTGAAAAGGATTGGTCTGAGGAGGAGGAGGAGGAGGAGGAGGAGGTGCTATGAGGAATGTGGGGTCAGGGTTTGAAGTGGAGGAACTAGTGGAAAGACAAAATGGGAGGAAAGCTGGAGGAGAAATGTATGTGGGTAGTAAGTGGGAGGAGGCTTCAGAAACAGGGGGCCTGGCTTTAACCAGGTGTGTAACGTATGTGGTGTCTGGTTCAGCCCCTAAGGCTCAACCACAGCTCCTTGTGTGTCTATGTGTGTGTGTCTGTCTGTGTGTGTGTGTGTTTTTGTGTGTGAGAGTGTGTATCTATGTACTGATACCAGCTGAAACACGCCCGGCCCGCTGCTCGCCAAAGCTCATGCACACTCTCCTCACTCAGACTGACTGCACTGGCTCTGCCTCCGAGTCAAACACATATCTGGCACACACACACACACACACATGCCCACCCTCGCACCATCACCTCACTAAATCACAGGATATCTTTTTCTGCTCATGGTATCCTGACAGTCTGCCGGTGCTGGTAGATGTTCTTTTTCCTTCTCTTTTTTTTTTATCAGTGGAGTATTTTTCAGCTCAGCTTAACCTTGGATTCCTCACAGCAAGCCGGGCACTTTAGTCAGGTAAAGTTGAACACGACTTTAACACAAATAGGAAACTTGGGGCTTTCTGTTTATGTACATGTGACGTGGCTGTAGACGAAACAAAGTTCAGGTTCCAAGTAGTGATTAAAAGACACAACATTCCTCTGCTGTGACATGTCGTCTGTTGAATCTTTTTCTGCATGTAACAGAAAAGTTGTGAAGAACGGGGCATAAAGTAGAGCCAGCTGCACATCTGTCTGTGCATCTCAGTTTCCTCGCAGATGTGTTGTGTGTGACCCTTTAACAAAGAGCAGGTCCGTGCTGGCAGGACTCTGACCATATGAGGGTTGCTGCTCGGTAGCACTTTGTTTTCTCCCTTTCTGGCAAAGACAGAATATAGTCAAATATGCAGTGCATTTGCACGTGAGTTCTGTTTTAAATAAGCAAAGCTTTGTGCTGTTCTCCTGTTTTCAGTGTTCCTTTTACCTTGAGGTGCATAAAAAGGTTTGTGTGACGACAAAGGCAAACTGATCAAAAGCTTAGGATGCCGCGTTTCATCTCAGGTTTTCTGTTAGAAAGACTACAACTGACTTTCGACATTCATCACGTGCACCTGCATGGAGGAAACCCTGCACACTGCAAAATGCTGTACAGAGAAAACAAAGCAGAATATCTCTTCACAGGGTCTGGTTACATGTACTCGGTAGACAAATTGAGAGAGAATCTGATCATTTGATACTGTAAAGCTCTGCTCCGGGACTGGCACTGTGAGTCTTCTTGTGGAAGTAAAAAGCCCAAACTGAAACAAACGACCATAAATGGGTGAAATCACAAGAGTGAATATTCAGTAAACTCTCTTCAATGGGCCTAATATGACAGGCAGCTGACTGTCAGCTTTATAGGCCTCAAAGATATATGTGGTGTTGGTTGTTGAAGTGGTTTTATCACTGAGGAGCCCAGCATTGACCCCCATGGCTTTCAAAAGTGAAGTCAGCTTAACAACTAAACAGCTTGGATACATCATGTTTTATCTGGAGATGCTGGAATGCACCTGCACACAAATCAAAACTTTTGCTGCTTAGATTGACCTGCTGGATAGTGGGTGTAACAAAATGTGCAAAACATACAACGTGTCATTAAGTTCAAGACGACCTGAACAGGGGTGGTGCAGTCTAAACGGCTCTTATCTGGAGTCAAAGTACATTTTAATCTGTTGCCCGATAACCTCTCCTTGTCAGACAAACCTATATGAGCTGATGAGTAATAATGACTCTATATGAGCTGATGAGTAATAATGACTCTATATGAACTCACAAGATCCCCATCTGGCAGAGTTAGGAAGATGGTCACTGAGAATTTCACCTACTTCAGTGTGTTGGATCATCTAGAGAGTGATGTCACCCTGCAGGCAAGCCAATGTAAACCAGATGGAGGCACTGTTGTGACTGGATGATAAAGTGATGATAATGGTTTAGGTGTAAACGTCCGGTTGATCATACAAAGACTCACACAAACGCACCTTCCTCTGATTCATTCCACCATGATTCACCAAGGTCTGAGGAAGGTTGATAAAATGCTCAAACTCCTCTTTTAGCGTGTGTTCAATGTAATATCTCTTTTACACCACAAGTACCAGGTATACACAGGTTTGTTATATGCAGGTAAACCTGATAAAGAAAAGGCGATTGACTTCTTTCCCATTGTTAGTAGAAGATCTTGCCTTTCTTTTTTTACTACGGTGAGTCATGGCTCCCCAGAGGCGGATCCAGGGTGTGGGCCAGGGGGGCACTTGCCCCAGTTGAAATCTGATTGGCCCCTGAAGTGCCCCTGTCCTGTCAGTAGTCATTTAAAAAACAAGTACAAATTTGATAGATAGATAGATAGATAGATAGATAGATAGATAGATAGATAGATAGATAGATAGATAGATAGATAGATAGATAGATAGATAGATAGATAGATAGATAGATAAAGTACACAATATGCCAAATATATCCAATGATGTGTGGCTTTGCTCAAACAGAGAGTGAATACGGATTGTCTCCATTCCCCTTGCAGACAAAATCCAGATGTTAGTGAGTGTTCATGTGTTTTAAGACCATTGGAAAAGGGGGCTTAAGTCATCTTAGGCTCATACCAACTTATTTCGCAAATCTCTGCTTTCTTCCACTCCTTTTCTTTTCTTCTCTCCTTGTTCCCTCTCTTCCAGACGTCCCCCGTCCTTCACTACCATTCCCTCTCCTGTTCCCTGATAATTGTCCTCTTCCTCAAGCTGTCAGGAAGCATTATAGCCTAATGTTCTCCCACAGCCAAAATACAGCAGGACACCATTTCACCCCCCCTCTGCCTGTTTCCCCCCTCTCCACCCTATGAAAACTATCAAAGAGGGGCACAGGCTGTGAGTGGCAGAGCGTGCTGTGGGGGAAATGGGGATTTATGTAGCAGCGAGGAGACAGCTTCTAATGTTATAGCTTTGTGTCAGTCCTTATACTGCACAGTCACTACGGAGCACAGCCAAATACACACACACACAAACACTCAGTTGCTCGCAAGCCGGTTTTATAAGTAATGGGGCCGGAGGAGATAAAAAAAACAAGGTTTATTGCGAGACGGCAACAAAAAGAAGAGAGAGGTGGATATTGAAAATGAGAGACAGGAGAGGGTTTATGTTTTCCAAGCAGTGAAGGATTTTTTAAACTCCTATCCATCATCCTGCAGGAGAACTAAAGGCAGACACACAGACTGCGGCCTGTGTGTGTGTGTGTGTGTGTGTGTGTGTGTGTGTGTGTGTGTGTGTGTGTGTGTGTGTGTGTGTGTGTGTGTGTGTGTGTGTGTGTGTGTGTGTGTGTGTGTGTGTGTGTGTGTGTGGTGTGTTTGCTTTGACATGGGTGTTCATTTGTGTGGAGCTGAAACCTGAAACACTGTTATTCTCTGTACCTAATTATAGATGGTGTGTGTGTGTGTGTGTGTGTGTGTGTGTGTGTGTGTGTGTGTGTGTGTGTGTGTGTGTGTGTGTGTGTGTGTGTGTGTGTGTGTGTGTGTGTGTGTGTTGGACTGGTGTGAACCTATAGTCTGTCTAATAATACACGGCATATTTATATCATATCCACGCACCCACACAAATCCCAGAAAACCAAGAGTATTTTTGTCTCAGTGTCTCAGACAGACTCAGTGTTATCTAAGCTGTGTGTGTGTGTTTGTGTGTGTGTGTGTGTGTGTGTGTGTGTGTGTGTGTGTGTGTGTGTGTGTGTGTGTGTGTGTGTGTGTGTGTGTGTGTGTGTGTGTGTGTGTGTGTGTGCGCATACATGTGTGCATGACAGACCAAGAGAGAGACTTGTGCCAGGTCATGCAGAGCTTCATCTGTTGCTATCGAGAACAGAACACATTTTTCACAAACCCACAACACAGGGCTGCAAGTAATGATCCTTTTCTTGATCACTTATAATCTAAAATATCCAAAAATAGAGAAAGGGGCCTGTTTCAATTTCCTTTGGAAGGAGATGACATCTTAATATTGCTTATCTTGTCTAATCAACAGTTCAAATCACCCAAAAATAAGACAAACGAAAGCAATAAATAATCAAATCTGAGGGACTCACATCGGGGAGTGTTTGCTTTTTTCCGTATAAATTATTAGTGTTGAAATTATGAATAAAAGATCTTGTTAATATCAGCTCCTCACGATTCACTGTGGCTCACTCCACTGTTTCATAATGGACTGTGATATTGCACAAGTGTAATTGCTTGTCAGTTAGTTATTTAATCAGTTGGTATACACATTCGCTGGGACACATGCTCAGTCTTTCCACCACCAACTGTAGCCGTAAAGTCCTCATTAGAACAACCCTCTGGTGGCTGATCATAAGAACGAGCACGCCCACACACACACACACACACACACACACACACACACACACACACACACACACACACACACACACACACACACACACACAGACACACACACACACACGCATGCTTTAACTCCCAGGCCTTCCACATCAGTTCCTCGCTGTCAGGGCGAGCTCATTACTGCCAGAATCCAGCCCTCACACTGAGCCAACCTGCTTCGCTATGCAGTGTTTTTACGGCGGCACAAAATGTCAGGTCGCTAAAAGCATCTGTGCTCCCCTTTTTCCTGCTGAGACGGGAGAGGGCGGCAGGAAAAGAGAAAGAGACGATGTGTGTGTGGGGGGGGGGGGGGGGGGGGGGGGGGGGGGAATGGAGAGATGTTGTGAAAAGAAAGCAAATGTAGTTGCACTGAAAGGCCAGAGAGAGAGAGAGGAGGGGTATATGGTTCACAGGCTGAAAGGAGAGAGTGCGAGCTGTTAGTCGGCGGCAGGGAGGAGGCGTCACAGAATGGCTGGGATTCATCTCTTTTCCATGAGCTGCTCCAGGACATTATTTACCACCTACAGTATCATTTGCAGCTCTCTCTGTCTGTAACCCACTAGTTACAAGAGAGTGAATCACCATGTTAATCACTGTATTGTCAGTGACATATGATTGGGTAGCCATCATTTCAGTTTACACTATAAATACTGTTTGCCCACATAGCAGAACTAAAATGACATAGTAGCAGCACATTCTCCTACTAATAAATGACTTACTACAGCTGAAATTTATTATTAGAATAAGCTTCCTGCTGTCGCCCATTTTAGCATAAAGCCACAGTTTGCAGAAGTCCACTTATGTTTTAGCAGTGGAGGAGGAAGAACTCACTCATTTTACCCAAGTAAAAGTTCAAATAAATAGACAAAATGTACTCTAGTAAAAGTAACAGTACCACATTAATATTTCTACTTGAGTAAAAGTAAGTAACGCGTATGACAACAGACAACCGTGCGGCGCCGCTTTTCCGTGGAACAATTGCAGCCACTGAAAATTACCTGAAAATGAATCTACTTAAGTCAAATTCAGATTCCTGAAAAACTAAAGTACTCTAAGTGAATGTACTTTTTGCTCTATTAGTTCCTGGATCCATCCTATCTGCACCACCCAGCTCACAGGAACATATCATAATGTAGCCATCTGTGTAGGAGGCTAACTTGTTCTCTGCCTGTTTGTCTGTCTCAGTTAACAGTCTTTGTTTTGAATTGTCGTTGTGCTGATATAGGCCACTTACATAATCAGAGTTGATGTGCTTGCTGTGTCTGTTTTTCTGAGCTGTTAAAAGCGGCGCACACACATGTAATTTGAGAATCGGGGGCTACACACTGTTCAATCTGGGTATTGTCAGTTATTGTTTTATTTTTCTGGAGAGGATAAAGAAGTGCCGTCTCTCTCTCGGTCTCCACCTGTGCTGTGACTCAGATTGTAACCTTGACAACCATGTGAAGGTCAGCAGGGGGGTGCCTTCAGACTTGACTGCTGCCATGGTGATAGTGGGGAGGAAAGGGGGATAGCTGCAGCTTCTTTTATCAAAGCGTTGCTCACAGATGTAGGACATCAAAGTTTTTTTTTGCTCCTGTGTATGTGTACGCATGTGCACTGAGTGAGAGTGAACTCAATACGATGCATTTGTATTCAGAATGGAGAAGCATCAGGCTTTAGTGAGCTTGAAGTTGAAAAGGTCTTAAAACTGGATCTACATCAGATCAATGGCTCATTAACACGTATTGGCCTCAATTTTAATGGTCCTCACTCGTGTAGACTACCAGGCCAAGGTAAACTAAAAACACCTACTTTATCTGAGGTATACTGGCTGCAGCCAATTGTACGAATGGCCTAAATGAGTTTTCTCCCTCATAGAGGAGTTTAGACATCTGTGGGAAGCTCCCAGTAGAACCGCTGCTCCTTCACGTCCAAAGTGGACAGTTGAGATGGACTTCAGTCCCTAACCAATCTGGCCCGGGAAGGGATCTGCCAGGAAGAGCTGGAAAACGCGACCTGATCTCAGAAAAGCAGAAGACAATGAATGGAAGGATGACATTTGTGTTCACACAAAAATTAAGGAAAGAAGTTATGTTTTAAATGAAAATACAAGTTCAAACTCTGTTGACTTTCCCACCTCCACACATCCGACCAATGACTGCATGAAGTGGTCGGTTTGTCGGATTATTGGGTTTGGAAGACAGATGTGGGGGACAACCACTTCATCTGAATTATACAAACACCCTAACAGACACTAAATCTGAGTCTATGCATGGCTCCAGATCTAAGAGTCTCCATATCCGGTTGCTGTTGGTGGGATCAGCATGGGATTGGGCTGTATTCCATCCTAAATCCACAACATATGCCCTAATTCTGTGTTTTTCTAAGACATCGTTGATCATTATAGAAAGTTCTCAGATTCATAGCAATAAAACCTTATTTTACCGAATACAGTCATTACGGTTTAATGGATAATCTATTAGCAATTAGGATCCCTTGACTTTCTATATCTTTGACTCTTTTTTATCGGCTATTTCTAGCTTGGCTTTACTGCCTCCTTCTTATGCCTGTAATCTCAGCATAAGAATAAGCCCCAGTTGCTTTGCTTTCACTGAAAGGAAAACCAGTTTATCACAGCTCAGTGTCATGCACAGATAATTATATCCATGGTTAGAGTGACAGCATGGGCAATGTTCCAGTCTGCCCCAGCCTGGCCCCACATAGAGGACCAAACCAGAGCCAGCGATGTGCGGGTTGAGCGGGGGAGATCAGAGCGGGGAGTTCATCGATCCACTTCCAGCTCATTAAACCCAAGAGTGGTCTTATCGGGGAAAGCAGCGTCACCCAACAGCGATCAATATCAGATAGAGAGATTTGGCCTGAGAGGAGGAATGAGATAACACAAGCTATAGCTGCTTTACCAAAATAAGAAACGACGAAAAATGAAAGCTGGAACAGATGTATGAGATAACGGCATCTGGATGTCACATCGTCCACGTTCTTGTGCAGAATCTGTTTCACGGCTTGAATCAGGAGGAAAATGGGGACTTGTCAAAACGCAGTACAGACACTAAAAGATGAAAAAAACTAAAACCTATGCAGCACACACTGGTTAAATTATTATTCAATTAATTGAATGAATGAATATTAGAAAAATAGATAAAATTATGACGATAATGATTATTGAAGACTTTTGTTAAGAAATAGTGTCAATCGCTCTCAGTTTGTAACGTTTACAATAATATAAACATGGAAACAAATAAAAACAAAGTCATAATAAAATAATAAAAACACTAAATGTGAGAGAAATCTTTGCATGACCACCCATAGAAATGATAAAACCTAGAATAAGGTAAAATCAAGAAATGCAGTAGGAGAAAAGTGAATTTGCCTGCCTCATTGTGATGTATTTGGTCTTGGATTGTTCGTTGGACAAAACAAGGACTTCAGGACAGATGTTTACATCTCAGCGAGATCAGAAAGAACGGACAGAACAGGAAACAAAGAGATTTCTCACAGAAATGAGTCAGGAGAGAGATTGGAGAAGGGAACGATTAACTGAGTAGGTTTGCCTGCATTCGGATTACAGAGCGGCCATCTGCCACTATGGGATTATAATCTGACAAAGACCAAACTCTAAACAAACAGTTTAAATTTCTGCTAAAAACACATTCAATGTTTGATACCAGCCATGTTTTAGCTTTTAGAGTTTTACAGTGTTGCGGCATCCTGTCTCTGACCATTCATGCAGCACCGATAGAGATTAAGATAAAGATGAAGGTATGAAAGTCATTCCTCCGCCCTTCTCCCTCCCCGCTCTGTCTGGCATGACTCCATCCGAAACAGCAGATTGACATCTCGACCCTGACCCACACTGCCCACACGCTCTCTCTCCATCCCTCCCTCCTGTTTCCACCATCCCCTCTCCCCTACTGGCCGACTCTGCACACACTCAGCCCGACAGCTCCTCCCCCTCTTCAGCCAGAACCAGACGGAGAAAGGCGCGCGGGAGTGTACTCTGCGTTTCACCGCTCCACCTCCCTCCCCTCTCTGCTTCTCTCTCTCTCTCGTTCTCACACCCCTCCTCCAGTCTATCACTGCCCTCCCTCTTTTCAGCTTTGGGGAAGCAGAGATCGAACCCTGCCTTTTCAGACAGAACGCAAAACAGGCAGGAAAAGATAGATTTTAAAAAGTAGAGAGCAGATGAAGGAGTGAACTGACTGGAGAGACAAGCAGGAGAACTGATTTATAGTTTGGATCAGGGATTAGAGTGGTGGGATTCCCCCCCCCCTTCCTCGCCTCCTCTCCTCTCGTCACTGCTGGAATACCACCGCAGGGCTGGGAATCTTCTCTCAGTCCCACTTCTGTTCCCCCCAGCTCAGCCAGCTCAGCTGTAGGATGCTGTGAAGGATGGTCCACCAGGAAAACTGTTCTTACAAGGTACTTCTCAGAGATGAAGGACAAACAACATGTTGCATAGTCTAATTATTTATTTGGCATTTTTTACAAGCACTGAAGCTGATTTCCCTGCTGTTACTCTGCTGTTTGTGTGATTATCATGTTTTATTTCTGTCATTCAGTTTATCGTGAGTCCTTGAGCATCAAGTTGAAACTAGGTTGTGTTATGGCCGAGCCTCGGACTTCTGTCTCCTATGTGATTGTGCTGTGAATCGGTTGCTAAGAGAGCACTTGACTCAAGGGAGTAATGTCCTACGTCCTCCTCCTCCTCCTCCTCCTCATCCACCTTCATCAATCCATGTCAAGGAGGCATGAGTCGTGTCACCACTGAACAGTGTGTGTCTACAAATGTATTTCAGGCTGTGAGTTTCCTGCTGAGGAGGCATCTTATTCAGTTTACGTTGGAAGAGAATTTGAATGGCTGCTTGCAGGGCTGTGTATATGTGTGTGTTGACGAGTGTGTCGTTCTTGTGGGACATGCGACAGCAGCGTCCCACTTTATCTAACGAGGAATAGGGAGTAATGAGGCAGTCGTGATTAAAAAGAAAGCGAGAGCAACACAGCTGTACATCTGCTCTTCTTATAACCTGCTCCGCCAAGGGAGGAAAGTCTGCAATGCAGTGGAGATGGAGAGTGATGGGGGGGGGGGGAAAGCAGGGGAGGTGGATGAAAGGCAAACTGATATGAGCTGAATATGTCGGGGGAGGCATTGAGGGGGAAGGATGGAGCTTCTTTGATGGAGGGAGGAGAGAAAGTGTTGAAGCGATGGGAGAACTGCATGAAAAGCTGCAGAGGAAGTGATGAGAAGGAAACATGGGAGTTCTGGAGAGATGGAATGGCCTTGTGGGCGTACTTAACGTGTCGCATCAACATGCAACATGAAACCTGAGAGTTTTATTTTTAACCTTCAACCGTTAAATCTACTTTTGGGCTTAAATGGAGTCACATTTTGGGTACATGCACGAGAAAATGTGTGTGTGCATATGTGTTTCTGTTTTCCTCAGCTGGATTTCAAATTAGGTGACTGACTTTCTGGAATTTTAAACATTTACAAACAACGATTTCTTATCAATTCCGTGCACACCCTCGTAATTCTTGAGATTAGGTTTTGAGAAACTATAAATTCCCCTGAGGTCGGCTCTGATCTGGAATTTCAGCTGTCGGAAACCCGAAGAATGAAGGAGAATTTAGCAAAACCTCTGTGCCAATCCTGCAAGTTCCACATATTTGTATTTGCATGTCAGGGTGGTGGATTTGTGCTTGTGTGAATGAGGGAGTAGTTGTGTAACAGGATAAGGATTTCCTGCCATGTTCTAGGGGTAGATAAAATCTAGATGGGGCGACAGCAGAGAAATGGCAGGATGAGGAGGGGGAGAGAGAAGCCGATAAGCTGAGGAAAGTGACGCCGAAGGGGCAACTGGAGACGGAGATGAAGCAGAAGCAGGAAAACCAAAGCATGAGGTTGAGAAACAAGGAGAAAGAGAAAAGCGGGCGTACAGCTTTCTGAGGCAGCTGAGATGATACGTGAGAATGGAAGAATCGGCCTCCGCTTACTAAAGGCGATGAAAACAAAAGTATATGTTCATAAAATTGCTCAATTAAAAAGCATGACATGGCTCTAACACGAGGGATGTACCAGAAATGAAAGATGGAACGAATAACAGAAAAGGATGAGAGCGTTAAGCGGAACAGAGGGTTCAGCCTCTGATAACAGCAACTCTCCAGGGGCCCCTCAATTAGACTGGTAACCTGGCAACCGGCAGGCAGACAGCGCCCCTCACACGCAAATAACACACACACACACACACACACATATGCACACACCAAAGGATGGAAAGAAGCAAAGGGCAATGGGGGAAAGAAGAGAGGAGAGGGAGCGAGTGAGTGAGGGGTTTAATGAGGGAATGAAATGGACAAGGAGTGCGAAGATTAAGTGGAAAACGAGCGGGGTGTTGTCCCTGTGTCTCGGTGTGTCTCCTGGGACAGACCATGTCTTGGGGTGTATCTGCGTTGTTGTTTTCTGCCGCTCTAGTTAAGGTGTGGTCTGTCTGGCCTTGGCTTTTGATGGTTCAAAGCAAAGTAGAGGAGAAATGACAGAAGACTGGAGGGGAAAGCATCGCTCCCTTGTTCCTCCCACAATGTTTGAAGCAGGCTTTCATCTAATGTAAGAATCCATTGGCCAATTAAATCACACGCTGACCTGCGGAAAAAGCTATAATTCAACCAATTGACCCACAGTTAACCGAAACCACCTATCGATTTAAACCCTGTCGGTTTTGCAAATTAACCAAGAAGCCAAAAAGAGCATACAAAGTCAACAAGAATAACCAATCGTCCGCTGAGCCCGTCTCCTTCGCCGTGATGCTCGCTCTTCATTTCGTTGAGTGCTTAAGTGAGCTCCAAGCACGCTGTTCCTCCGCGTGTTTACTGGAGGCATCGTATGTCATCCTGTTTTCAGATTCTCATGTAAATCTATAAATCTCGTGCTGCCGTATTGCTGTCGGACAAAGAGGATGAAGAAGGGTGATGGGGAGATTTATCAGCTCGGCCCCAGAGCGTCATCTCCGGCCGTACGTAAACTGTCAGCTTGCCAAGGCCTGCGACCGCTGAATGAATCCCGGTTCCTGTCACGCACAGAATTTGTGTGGAGTAAGTGGGGTCGGAAAAGTGGTCTTAGACTTGCGGACCCCACTGTACTTGACTGTGTGTTGTGCATATGCGCCTACAAGCATTTTGTTCCACGCTTGACTGGAGAAGGGTGAAGAAGAGCTCCAGTGTCTGTGTAACAGTATATGAGGTGTGGCCTGATGAATAATGAATGAGGAGCAGCAGTACAGTAGATGTGTCTGATGGATCGTGCTAGAATGAGAGAGTTAATCGATGAAGGCTGAATAATAAAACCACAATGTGGGATTGCAGACAATAGGAACGCCTCTAGTTTGCCAGGACATAGTTCTAACACCAAACATGCCCAATCTGCAGCTCCTACCTTACAAACACATAAACATGAGATCGATATCAGTCTTTTCATTTCACTCTAATACTAGAATACCAGTCCCCTTAATTTCCGGATCAAACTTTAACAGGTTCTTCCTGACTCATACCACATCCTTTCACCAAGTTGTGTGGTAATCGTCATGTAATTTTTGTGTATTCGTGCTTACAACCAACCAACAAACTGTGACTGGGGTGATAATAATCTCCATTTTACCAAAAATTTTTAGCCTTTGAACCAGTTACACTGTAATTAACAAACAGAGACAACACGAGAGAGGACATTATATTTTAGAAAATATCTTTCTCCAACGAACATCGAGGCAAATGTGATCCTTTTGCTTTACATATATTTTAGGTCATATTTTGGCCGGCTGTGTTAATCTATGTCGGGAGGAACGTTGGATGTGGAAACAGGAGGATTTTTTGTCTCAGCACACACCCAAATAAAACGAGACAGAACTGCAGTTTCCACATTAACTGCGGTTTTTAAAGTTATAGGACTGTAACTGGTTTGTGTATCGCCCCAGCAATCCTCCTGTTTTCATTTTACACAAGCGTATACACTTTTTTTTATTCGATACAATTTGTCAGAGACTTCAGCTCCGTCCAACACTGGCCTCTGTGTGAGTCGGTGGACTTCCCGATGGGCCGCCCTGTGCTCCTCTAGCAGACCAATTTGTTTGGAACACAGAGCCATCGCCATGGAGAAATTCTCACCACGTTGCTATGGCAGCAGCCCCCTTTTCTTTTCCTCCTCTTTCCAAAATAAGATCTCCCAACATTCCCTGCATATGTGTCAGTAAACGTGCTGTGGTTGGACAGTATCACACAAGCACGCACACATGCAAGTTAAAGTATAATGTGATTGTTTGCAGAGATTGAATGTACAAACAAACATGGAGTGGGTGTCATAAAAAAGAGCGAGTGCATCATGAGTGTAGGTGAGTTCGTATCAATATGCTCATGCGCAAACACACACACACACAAACACACACAGACACACACACACACACACACAGCGCCATTGGCCTTGGATCCGAGGCTTACAGGAGGTGCCAGGAACCTTCTCTCCCACAGTCACCCTCTGTTCACTTGGAACAATAAGCCATTCTGTGTGTGTGTGTGTGTCTCTCTCACACACTCGCTCACTCAGCTGACCCCACAGTCAAGCCACCACACCGACCTGTGTGTGTGTCTATGTGTATACCCGTTTGTGACCTCATGGGGACCAAAGCCTGGTCCTAATGAAGCGAATCATCAATCAATCATTCTAATTACCAGATTAAGGTTAAAAGAAGAGAAGATTGTAATTATAGTTAAGTGAAGGTTAGGTATGAATTGGTCATGGTTAGGGTCCAAGTAAAATTAGGTCCACAATGAATGGAGGTCAAAACAAAAACCTAATATGGGTAGCTGCTTAAACCTGTGTGTGTGTTTTAGCGTGAGTGTGTGCGTGTGTGTTTATTTGTGTGTGTGTGTGTGTGTGTGTGTGTGTGTGTGTGTGTGTGTGTGTGTGTGTGTGTGTGTGTGTGTGTGTGTGTGTGGATTCCCTCTGCATCTGCAGCTCAGGTAAATCCCATTTGATTCAGCGGTGACTTCACCTTCACTATGAAGTCAGACTCAGTAATGAAGCAGAGATCCAGAGGGGCCGACTCTAACCCCCCCCCCCCCCTTAGCACGAAACAGGCTGCACACACTCACGACTAACTCTCTCTGTGTGTGTGTGTGGTGTCTGTATTGTCCACGGCAGCAGCAGCAGTCCATGTGTGGGTGTATTTAGGAGACAGCCAGACAATTCGCTTTACTCTACCCATAATCCTTAGGGATCAACACCGACTCAAACCCACTTCCTATTTCTTTATTTATTCTATTCCTCAATGCATGTGTGTGTGTGTGTGTGTGTGTGTGTGTGTGTGTGTGTGTGTGTGTGTGTGTGTGTGCGTGTGTGCATGTGTGCGTGCGTGCGTGCACATGTGTTGAAATGCTCTTTGATGTTATCATGCAAATGCATTATTCCCCAACTATCTTCATCTGTGAAGTTATTCTCGTCGTCGTCTCTGTCTCTCTCTCAGCAGAGTTAAACAGATGAATGTGACTCGTGTTTATCAGAATCACTTGGTATTCTCTTCCCTTCTCATCTTTCTTCTCTCGTCTCTGTTGAATCCTTTTGTCCTTGGCCATTTTATTTTTTTAATCTCATATCTCTGTCTTCCATTTAGATCCCCGATTGTTTAGCAAGATTCATCTTGTGAAACCCTCCCAACGCAGAGAGATGCTTCAGAAAAAAAATAAAGAATAGTACTTCAAATTTTAACCAGATTTCCCACAGAATGAGGTCAGGTTTAAAGTCTTGTGTGTTTCTGTCACTTCACAGAAACCCTATGTTTCATTCCAACATTTTTCCTAAACTGTGTGTGCATTGGATTATAGCTTTTAACAAGGATAACCTGGGAAAATGTAAAATGATAGTATCATGTCATTTAACATAACATTTGCAGGGTAATTGTAGGCTAGGTAAAGGAAAATGAAAAATAAAAGAGATAATAATAATTAATAAGAAATAAAATTTGAGATAAATCTCGAATAAGAACAGTCTACTAACAATGTAACTGTGTAATGTTTGAAATCAATACCACTGTAATACCTCAGTTCAGTAGCAATTCCTTACTTTTATGATTCAAAAAAATAACTTTCCATGATCCATTTTTCTATCTTTTATTTTTGTTAGTATGTACAAATGAAAATTGGATAATTTGTTAATAATAATTGTATATTTCTCCTCTGTCTTTTAAATGAACTAGCATCCAACTGCTATACAGATACAATTATGTTGTTCAAGGGAGTCTTAATAAGCTTATTCCATCTCTTCAGGGAATAGGTGAAAAGTGATGATAAATAAAATGGTAGTTTAGGATGGCTTCGTAAATTAAAGTGAAAACTGTTGAGTGATAATAAATCTAATTTAATTTTGTCCTCACTTTCAGATGTTTGGGGTCGAACTCTGTCCGTCTTTGGTTTTAGAGGGATTTATCACACAGGAAGGCTTTATTGCACTTAACTTAATGAGATGCTAACCTGTCTCTGCTCAGTGTTTGTGTGTGTGTGTGTGTGTGTGTGTGTGTGTGTGTGTGTGTGTGTGTGTGTGTGTGAGTGTGTGTGTGTGTGTGTGTGCGTGTGTGTGTGTAAGTAGAGCAGAGGAGAGAAACCTGAACTCTAAACCCAGTAGACTCTATCACGCTGAGTTGACATAAAACGAGTGAAAACAAATGAGGTAAATAACATAAATAAAATATTTGGGTTTGTACATTTTTTAGATTTGTAGTAGCATACACTACTGCTGAAATCATTATTTTTTATTCTTTTATTTCTTTAATACATGAAATTTATTTTATATAATTTGAAATTGATATATTTTTGAGTTTGGATTGTCACGAAAAGCTCAAAGGGCAGTGAGAAATTTTTTGACAATCCTTAGTTAAGCAATTAACGAAAAAAGTTAATAAACAAAAACATCAAACAAGAAAAATAAAAAAATCAGTTGCAAATTTTATTTCCATTTACTCTAGACGCCTTGTTTTGCTGCAAATGAATTATGTGCTTTTTTCCACGTAAACATGCTCATGGTTTTCTAATTCCTTGTAGTGCCTCATTTTTAATGTGTAACTGTGTGTCTCTGTGTGTGTGTCTGTGTGTCTGTGTGTCTGTGTGTTAGTGTGAAGTAATGTTCCCCCGCAGTGTCATATTCTGCTGCCATATGTGGATATAATTTTCGGTCTGGGCGGTTATGACAAATACATGAGTCATGGGTCGATAGCGTCTCTCAAAGATGAGATCAGTGCACACCGCGCACGGATTGAGAATGTAAGTCACAGATTCATGGCACAGGAAATATCTGTGTATGTGAGAGGGTGTGTGTGTGTGTCTGTGTGTGTCTGTGTGTGTCTGTGTGAGCATGTGTGTGCCAGACTAATGGGCCATTGTGCTCTGTCAGAGTTTATTCAGCTGGCCGGGGCTGATGGCTTTGGAGTCCAGACGGACACACTATTTTTACCTTAGCAGGAAGGGAGCACAGCACCTCCTCCGTTACATAAACACCAATATCATTTTCCCCTCTTAAAAAACATAATCTCTCTTTTCACGAACACACACAAAACTATTCTGGATAAAAGGGGTCGGAAGCGAGAGAATGAATGGGACAGATAGAGTCCAAGAGAGGCTGCAGAGACACCAGGAAAGTCAGGAAAACACACACATGGGCTCACACAGCATTAACACACACACGTGTCATCTAACCACACACACATGGGCTCACACAGTATTAACACACACACACACACACACACACACACACACTCGCACAGTACTGCTATCCCATTGCTGAGGTGTGTCTTTCCAAACTGGCGGTAAGCAGCTGCTGTCCTCGCGTCAGGGCGTTAAACCAGAGGAAAAAAAACACCAGAGTGAGTTTCCCCTCTCCCTCCTCCCTGCATGCTGCTCTCCCTGGCTGTGAGAGGCCGCCCTGTCCAGAGGGTGGAAGGTAGGGAGGGTCTAGAGAGCACTTACCTCTGACCATTGTGCTTTCACCAGTCCTGTGGGAGAGGCAGCGGTCCTACAGAGGCGTAGTAGTCAGAAAGTGCAGGGGAAGTGAAAGAGAAATGGTGTCACATCATGTTAGAGGGAGATAAGGCAGGAGAGGAGAATATTTTTGACTGGGAGGATGATGTGCTCTGACTGGTCCCAACCTCAAGAGTCGGTGTGGACCGACCCACTGACTGGGGAGTAGAACAGGAAAGGACAGGATGACAGGGAGGGAGGGAGCAATGAGGGAGGCGCTGGATAATATGGATGGATGTGGTGGAGTGGATGATGTCATCAGGCAAGCGTCCAGTCTCTACCTCAGCGATGACTACAAAGAGGTAAAGGGCCATGTCGTGTTTTTGTATGTGTCTGAGTTCATGAACCCAGTTCTTATTTATTAATTAATTGAAACCAAAGCGTGCTGGGTTCTGGCTCTATCCAAGCAAAAATAAAATTAAACTACCAGCTCCAAAAATGTAACATGTCTATGGTTGTCGTGGGTTACGTCACGTGTTGGACTTTTTCTTGGCCGGAAGCTGAGGCTAGCTCCAGTTGACACAGTAGCACGGTAACCTGGAAATGTTCTTCCAGCACATTACCAGCCTAAACCCTGCAACATGTTAGTTTTTCACTTTAACATTTTAAGTATAAAGACTCATTTATGCTGCCTTTAAGTATGAAAAAAGAGACATACATGCATTTCATATGATGCAGTCATCCATGCATCTTGGTTGTTAAGCATTACATCCACTAGAGGGCAGCGCAGAGTCAAGAGTTTCTAACAAGAACAAATATAGTGGCGTGGAGGACATTGTGATAATGTTAAGAAAGAGGCAAAAGCGTCTGTGGAAGTAACATCATACAGACGCCTGTCATTTCTCACCAACTCTCAAGGTCTCTCCTCAAAACCTTCCCCCATTTTTTGAAATGTCCTCCTCGTGTCCTGGGGTCATCTGGCTGGAACTCTCCCCCCCCCCCTACAATTTACGGCGGTACTGCTCCGTACAAATAGGAACAAATTGATCCATTTCCGTATGCGTATCTGACTTTGAGCATAAACGAGCCATAGCAGGTTAGTGCAGGAGTTTGAAAGTAGCTGGTAGGCAGATTTTGTTTTATTTGGGACTGGCAGACTGGCTGTTACCCTGTGTTCCTCCTTTTTATGTTAAGCTAAACTAACCTGCTGTTGCTTCCAGACTCATAAAACAGACAGATGAAGAAACAATCTTCTCATGTAATTCTCGGCAAGAAATCCAAAAAGGGTGTTTTCTAGACTAAGGCTGATGTTATGCGTGACGTGTGGGTATTACAGTGCTCAGATATTTGGGGCAAAGCTATGACCTAATGGTGTGAGTAACCAGGCTTTTCTTCTCAAATCTGCTTCATTCACTGGGAGAAAAAGCAGATTCCCACAAATTCCTAGTCTGGCCTTGTTGTGGAGAGAAGCTCAAATGTCACTTGGTGACCCATTGTCCTGTCTAAACCCACTTCATGCTCCCCATCTCTCCTCCCTCCCTTTGTCATCCTCCCCTGTTTTCTTTTTTCTTTCCTATTATTCCACTGTAACCCTCCCCCCATTCTTTTACAACCACCACACACACACAGACACACGCACACACACAAACACTCATACACAGCTCTCTACCCACATGCTGAGTCGTTCTCTTGCAATCTGAGTGACAGGAGCAGCCTGGCACTGACCTAGAGCTGAACTGCATGAGGGGTCAGAGGTCAGGTCCTTTATCTGGGATGGAATGTGTGCGCTGCCTAGACAGACAGGTCTCAGATAGCAGAAGAGGAGAAGTCCGTCTCACACATTCGCACGGACGGTTTTAGCCTTCGAAGACATACTTGCAGACTTGCAGACTTGCAGACTTTAAAGAATAATTGGTAATAGTTGGCCTTTTTCAGAAATACAAGATTCAGATTAGAGGATTGGTTACTTGACTGCAGTATTATAGTGCTTTTAGTACATTTAGTCTTATTGACCACTCAAAGTGCTTCACAAATCACATTCACTCATTCACACACACATGCACTGCTCTTTCTATCACACATGTTCCTGATGCTCAGATTTAATCAGATTTTGCACCTGTATGTACTTTAAAATATAGTCTGTAGTCAGCATATGTGCCATTTGAAGGATTAGTTAATAATTTTCGATGTGTTCTTGCTGAAAGGAAAAAAAACTGAAGTGGTATCTTATGTGTGGGACTATTTCATGACTGTGCAGATCATTGACAAACTGCCAGCACAGCCATTACCGGCAGTTTAGGGTTCAGTGTCTTGCCTAACTTCAGCATGCAAGCCGGGATCGAACCACTATCCTTCTAATTGGTGGACGACCCGCTCTATCTCCTGAGCCACAGACGCCAAGTCAGAGTGGAAACAGGGGTAAACAACTTTCCTGGCTCTGTCCAGGGGAAACAAAATCCAACCTTTAGTCGCCTTCCTGGAGTTGTATCCTCACAGTTCATCAAACTTCAGTTTTTGTACCTTTTAACAAATAATCCCCCAAAATGTCGATCTATTCCTTCAAATGGAACATATGGCGACTTAAGACTCTAATTTAAGACGTGTACATGTGCAGATTGGTTAAATGTAAGAACTGAGAACATCTGTTTGAGCTGTGAGGTTATACAGCGCAGTCAAAACACACTCAGAGAAGACACGGTGACCTTGTATCTGTTTGCAGAGCTGTGAGCTCAGCAGCAGCTCGCTGTCAGGCCTTGAAAATATATCAGAGGTGAAGCTGTTTCTGTTTGGTTTCTCAACACCGCACAGCAACACGCAGACACACACGTAGCACAACCATTCCTCTATGGAAAGCTTCAGTTTAACACATTTAGTCTTATCCAGGTGCCCTGTAATCTAATGCTTTATGCTTAAAAACACACGTTCCCTGTGCTCACAAGACCTGGTATTTCTGTGTGTGTGTGTGTGAACAGTGGGTTCTTGTCCCCAGCCAGGGAGTGAGGTCTTGGTTGGTGAAAAGCCTCCATTGTGCAGAACAGTGGGGAGAGCGCGTAGTGAAAAATGGAGGGAAATATTACTAAATTTAGGGAGTAATAAATAAAGGGTCTCACTTTATAGAAACAGTAAGTACAATAAAAAAAAGAGACTGAAATCAGCAGCTGCTTTCACACATGCACTGAGCTTCGGGCATTTTCCAAGGATGTGAGAAAAATAAATGTCCGAGTCAGTTGCTCGGGATATTTTCTGAAACTTTACGTGCCAGCCCCGTAGTAAAAACCCAGTGAAATGTTCTGCGTGAGCCAATATGAAAAAAGATGTGGGAGGTTTGTTAGTGCAGATAATTTAATTCAACTCATTCCTCTAATATAGATTTTCGAGGAAGATTTGAGGGCTCAGAACAGAGGCTGAACCACCCTCGGCTGCGGATGAATGGTTGTAGAGTCGAGTGGAGGAGAAAATGTCTTTGTCAATGAGGGTTTTTCTGCTGAGGAAATTGCCTGGTGAATTTAAAGAAAAACACAAATTAGCCCAATTGTGTTCGCCTCCAATCTAATTTGGGCAGTGATGGCTCTCATGCTCAAGGCCAGGAAATGAATGGGGTGGTTAGGGACTCTCTTTCTCTCTCTCTCTCTCTCTCTCTCTCTCTCTCTCTCTCTCTCTCTCTCTCTCTCTCTCCCTCTCTCTCTCTCCTTATTGGCCTCACTTGCTCGTTATCTTGCTCTCTATTCTCCCTTTGGAGCCAGCAAATTTTTGCATGTCATCATCATCATGTGGAAACCAGCATTCAGACGATCTCAAGTATTTTATACGAAGCTCATTCAGTACATTACTCAGTAATACACACAAAAGGTTACAATAATGACCATTTGAGTGCATGAGCCAATCAAAACAGCAGGAAGTTTGTGTTACCAGCCAATGACATGCAAGGGGTTTCATCTAATTCACCTAAAACTGCGAGGTTTTCATTTCCCTCTGCAATAAAGAAAATTACTATAATTCCCTCTTTATTGAGGAAGTACATTTTGAGATCAATGTAGTAGAACATACGTTTTAAAAAGATAATGAGACAAGAGAGAGGATGAGCTACCAGTAATGGATTTGTAGAAAAGTAAAGAGAGGCAGGGACTTGTGTTTACTCCTCATTTCACACCTCAACCTTTCAGTGGTGTTTTTCTCACGTTCGTAAATAGTTTAAGGGGGCCACTGTGATGACTGTTTCACCACAAACAGCCCACCCATCCACACACACACAGACACACACCCACACAGACACACAGACATGTCGTTTAACAGATGATGAGTCATTCAAAGTTGTGTTGTCAGGCGGCTGTGAGAATCAGGAAGAGAGAGTCCTTTATGCTGATCCAGCTGCAGACCAGTAACTTGTGGGGAGTTTTTTAACGTTCAACCCTTGATCCCATCCGTGATGTTGCATCTTGACTAGTTTGCAACTGAGAAAACTTTCTGACATTCTGTGGACTGAATAATTAATCACAAAAAATAATCAAGCAGATGAATCAATAGTGAAAATACTTGTTATTTGCAGCTCAAAGCGCAATCAAACAAATACCCGTCTTACTAATACGAAAAACATTTGACTTTCAGACAACTCACATCAAACAATTCGTATTGTTCTGTGCAAAACTTTGTGTATTTAAATAAGTGTGTAAGCAACAAATAGTTTGTCCTTTAGGGCTGATGAGCGAACCGGTGGCCATGTGGGAATGTATTGGATTGGCCGCGTGTAACTGAGAACATCAGCAAAATAACAGTATTTTCAACATTGTAAACATTAGAAGAAACAGTTTGTAACATAATGGATAACGTTTGTCAATGTTTAAAGTATTTGTACCAAAGAAAAATGTCTGATAGAGATGAAGGCAGCCGCAATGACACATGAATTGAGGAGTTATTGTCAGTAATGGTGGAGTATGTGAGTAGGTGTCTTGTATATCCATCAGTTTTGTTGTAATCATAGTCCATGATCAGCCTCAGCCGCCACCACGATCAGTATCAGGATTTACATTCATCATCACACAACACGATCAGTTTTGAAACCGGGCTCTAACAGTTATGCTGATGCAGTTCCATTACTTTGTGTTCTGCAACACAACTTCCTGTGGCACACTTCCTTCCCACCCGCTCCGCAGCACAGCCCTCCTTTTTTTGTTGATTTTAAACCTTCACGACGCGGAGGGAGAAAACGCTTAACAGAGCTCAGTGAACCTGCGGCTTCTGCTTTCATCTCGTGTGCAGTAACTTGACTGACAGTGTGTCAGCTGTATTGTAGTCGGTGGTGTATGTGAACATGAATGTGTTTGACCTGCACTGCACCGCACAGGCTGCTGCTGCACCTTTGAAGCTCTCAAGTGTGTTCATCTTGACTCCCCAGGCTATCTTTCAACACACACACACACGTAGAGGAGCGGGCCTGGCACTGCTCCCTTAAGCAAGTGTGTGTGTGTGTGTGTGTGTGTGTGTGTGTGTGTGTGTGTGTGTGTGTGTGTGTGTGTGTGTGTGTGTGTGTGTGTGTGTGTGTGTGTGTGTGTGTGTGTGTGTGTGTGTGTGTGTGTGTGTGTGTGTGTGTGTGTGTGTGTGTGTGTGTGTGTGTGTGTGTGTGTGTGTGCTGGCAGTGCCAAGTGTGTCTTGCGGGCTCTTGTGTGGAGTGGGATTATGTTAATGTGTCCTTGGTGTAGGCACTCTCACCAACGCCTGCACACAATTGTCAAGAGAGACAGACAGAAAGAGAGGAAAAGAAGGAGCGAAGAGATAGTTGAGAAAACGAGTGGGAGAGAGGTGAGGGTGCGATGCGCGATTTGGAGAGAGGAGAGGGGAATGAACAACAGAGATGGCTCGATGGCGGAGGCCTGAGGATGAAGGAGAGGGGCTGGACGGACATGAATGGAATTGGGGATAGTGAGGAAAAGAGAGTGAGAGAAACAACTGGTGAGGCTGAAGAAAGCATGGATGTGATGGATGAGAAAGGTGGAGGATTTTGTAGAGGAATAAGGGGATTAATGAGAAATATACCGATGCAGAAAGGAGGATTTCAGGCTGGCTCTCCTCATTTCTTCCTCACCGTTATTCTGCTCTCCTCTTCTTCTTGGGGCACTTTTTTAATTATTTCATACAGATCAGAAATGGGACACGGGGAAGTGGAGAGAGGGAAATGAGGTCTCTGGCTGGATGTGAAGCAGGAGTTGAAGTTACATGGTGTATGTCTCAACCTTTTGCTTTTAGATACAACTTTAAATATTTTTAATAGGATAATGATGGAGGTCACAAATTTGTTGCGCATGTTAAAAAAAAAGGAATCACACAAAATCGTCTAAACCACGGGAAGGGTTGCAGGGGGACATTGAGCGAGAGGCGGGGTTCACCCTGGATAGATCTCCAATGTGTCCCAGGGCCGACAAACAGAGACACACAAACACAAGTGGTCAGCACTGTGTGAACGTAAATGCGTCCAGGATGATACCAGGTCTGAACAGGGCCTTGGAGTCTCTCATCAAACTAACGTCTGCATGTCTGTGGACTGTGGGAGGAAGCTGGAGTACCTGGGGAAAAAAACCAGGCAGGTACGGGGGGGGGGAGAACACACTAAGGCCCAAACACGGGATTTGAACCTCTGCAAAAATCATTTCATCCACTCCGTCCTCTCACAAAACATTTTGATATGAGAAATTATGTTTATTTGATCCGGCTTGTTGCTCAATATTTGCAGAAATGTCCAATTACCGAACAAGCATGGAAACCTTATTTTACCCAAAGCCCTTCATCCAAGGTAATTGACCTCAAATTGAATGTTGTCAATGCACAATGTTTTTAACCAATCAATACAATTAATAAAAAAAAACTGTTGTCTGTTGCCTGACACCACGACACCTCACGAGTTATACCACGTGTCTCATATGACATCAACGTGGCATTGTTATCAAGGCTATTGCTTCCACTTTCACTTTCACAAATCCTTATTGTATCTCTCACCATGTTAAACTTCCCTTTCCATCCATTTCCGGTCTCCCTGTCTTTATTAATTTCATATGTTGTAAAGAAGGGAAGTAGCTCTGCAGTGTTATGCTGGTTGTGCAGAAGCTTTTTCACACAGAAGGTTTTAAAAGACCAAATGACAAAAGATCAAAAAGCTCCAATGCTTGTGTGCAACAGGAGCACGTGTGAAAAGTGAGTCGGATGATTTAACGCTTCCCATTTGATCAGGTACAGTCTCAGTTGTTTGCACCTCAGTTGGACGTGTTTACCTGCTCTCAGCAGGTGCTGGTGTGTGTGTGAGTGTGTGTGTGTGTGTGTGTGTGTGTGTGTGTGTGTGTGTGTGAGTGTGAGTGTGAGTGTGTGTGTGTGTGTGTGAAGTGCTGCCAAACATGAGGCTGCGCTGAGTTAGTAATTCAGGATTGGGAGGAGGCCAAGTGAGAGTCCCTCTGGAATCGTTTTATTTTGGGCATTTGTGCATATTTAAGTATTGCTAGTATTGCTGCTTTTCCTCTGGAGTTCACCACATGTAAACTTGTCCTGTATGAGAGGACCTACTTTGTGTGGGAAAACAGCAGCACCTGCTGGTAGATTTTGGTACTGTCAGCTTAAACAATCCCTGCTTAGACATTTCACATGTTTTATTTGCATCACTTCATATCGGAGCTTGTTAAAATAACGAAGAACATCTTCGTGCAAATTAAGAGGAGCTTGCTGCTATTAATATAATTGCACTCGTGATCTGGACCGAGAGAAAGTGCTCGGGGTAACAGTGTTTCTATTTGTGCATACAGCGAGTCATGTGGGAGAGATGGTGTCAGGGTGATCTAACATGCCAGCGGCTAAATATAAGCACCTGGATTTCAGGTGCCATGACAACAAGCATCAACTCGCTTCAGTTGTCTTTGAAGAAGACGACTAATCCCTGCTTCCCTGACCTCTGACCTCGTGGAGAACCACAACATTAATCATCGAAATGAGCATTTAAAAAGCATTGAGTTAATCTTGTTGATCTTCTGTTTCAGGCCCAAAAGAATGAGAGGGAGTCCATCAGGCAGAAGTTGGCCCTGGGCAGTTTCTTTGACGATGGGCCCGGCATCTACACCAGCTGCAGCAAGAGCGGAAAGCCCAGCCTGTCCTCACGGTAAGACCGCTGACCCTCGGCCATATTACAGCTTCTATTACCAATAAACACAGCACTGGTAGCTGGAAAACACGAGATTTTGGTTTGCTTTTGCTTGTTTTGCTTTCCTATAAGTCGCCTCCGATGGGCCGGCTGTATGGGAATCCTGTGAGCGCCGTGGTTAAATGTCAAGTTTAATTTCCTCTATATGCAAAGGTTAAAATTAGGAATAATTTACTGTCAGTGCCACTGTTCAAGACAGACAGGGAGGAAGAGTGACAGGAAGCGGAGAGGATTTGTGCCATGTGATCAACCCTTGTGACTTCCCACATTTGCACTACTGCCTCCTACACTGCACCTTACTGGAACTAGACATCCTGTAAACCCTGTGTGTGTGTGTGTGTGTGTGTGTGTGTGTGTGTGTGTGTGTGTGTGTGTGTGTGTGTGTGTGTGTGTGTGTGTGTGTGTGTCGCACTTGTCCGGGAAGGTCATCACAGCCAGATAATACTGGATTATAAATACTAGTACATCTGCTCTGGATTTATATTGTGTTTTATATCATGTAGAATCTAACTGTTAGTCACGACCAACATCAGAACAAAAAGTCAGTGGAAACTTTCGTGGCTCCGGCGATCCATTACATTCAAGCTACGGGGAACTTTTCGATGCTGAAAAACAAAATCGAGCGCTCAGGTCCTATTTAAATTGGGAGTGATTGGATCTATATTGTGTAATCAATCAGCCCTGTTTGTAATTACTGCATCGAATAAGCAGATTATTGATCCTCAGTGGGCTGGAGCTACACCTAGTGATGCTCTGCTCTGCTCCTCCATGTCACAAATACACCCCCGCCGCTCACTTTCATCAAGATTGGACCAGGATGGAGGCGTCCTGGATCGATCCATATTGGAAACAAGAGGGGGAGATGATTAAAAACACGACCCCTTGCTTATTCTATCTCCAGCTGGTGCTGCTCTGACGATGAGCAGCATCTGTCTTGTATTTTCTCTCCTTTTTGGTGCTTATTCCTCTCTTTAACTCACTTTGGAACAGTTTGCGTATTCGTGGGACTCTAAATCCTTCATTGAGGCGAAGCACTTTGTTGAACTCACCTTAAGTGCTCTGTATTAGCTGCAGTGCTGTTGACATTGCTGTCTATTCTGGCCCCGGTCCGAGTCAATTACCGTAGAAGCAGCCAACACTGAAACGACTCGACTCTTATGCTAATATTAACTCTTCTCCCTCCGTTTCCACCCATCTCTGTCCGTCTCTCCCCGCAGGCTGCAGAGCGGGATGAACCTACAGATCTGTTTTGTCAATGACAGCGGCAGCGACAAGGACAGCGATGCAGATGACAGCAAGACGGAGACCAGCCTGGACACCCCTCTGTCCCCCATGGTACGCACCGATGCCCCCCCCCCCCCCCCCCCCCCCCCCCCCTGTGTGCACTGTGTTATTGGAGTATCTCTCCACTATTCAAGACTTGTAGAAATTTGACTTATATCTTAAAACTGCCGTGAAATGTATGTGACGCTACACAGAGCGAGACTGGAGAATGAAAGCAGTGAAATGGGCGAGATATCTCTGAATCAGAGCGATAGCTGGTGCTTTTTGCTGCTTTGTGAGAGTCTTTTCTCAAGTTTTCTGGCCTGTTAGCCGATTCACGGGCAGCAAATGAGAGCTGAATTGGAATACGCTCACCCGAGGCTACGGATGACTGAACACATTAACCTCCTGTCAGCCCGAGACACGTTTAACAGAAAGAGAGGGGAGGAAAAAAAAGAGAATTATCATCTCTTCACATGTTCATCTTCCCTCTGCTCTCGTCCCAGCTGATGTACAATAACGTTCCTGTCAGTGTGTGTAATCTACATATGGAAAAAAAAAGGCCAAGAATACATACACATGAATCCTCTGACCTGGTGTTCTCTTTTCCTCTCGCCTCTTACTTTTACTTTCATTTCCTTCTCCCTCATTTCTTATTGCCTTCGCTCTCTTCTTCTTGGCCGTTTCTCCTCCTGCAGTCCAAGCAGAGCTCGTCCTACTCAGACAGGGACACCACAGAGGACGACTCGGAGTCCCTGGAGGACATGGACTTCGTGAGTCGACAGAAGAAGCTGCAGGCGGAGGCGAAGATGGCCCTGGCGATGGCCAAGCCCATGGCCAAGATGCAGGTGGAAGTGGAGAAACAGAATCGTAAAAAGTCCCCAGTGGCCGACCTGGTCAGTACCGGAAACCCAATGCTGCACATTGACAGTTTCCTCGCTACCATGTAGTTCGAAGTCATTTCAAATGGTATCATATTGTAATTACAAGTCCAACACAAAATTACACTTAGGGGAAAAGGAGGACACTTTTTCAAGATTTTAAGCCACTTGTTGTGGATAGTGGATAGTTCATAGGAAAGGGGATCACATCAGGAGGAATTATCACCAGACTCAGGATGCTGTAGCTCAGTTGTCTTTCTGCTGCCGATCCAGCACCAAACGACAAAGTTATTGACTGGCTAATGAAGAAATTGGAACATCTGGCAGCTAAAAAGCCAGATGTTTTTCTCCGAGTTAGTGGAGAAGAGTGGGATTACTGGACCTAAAATCATCTGTGGTTGCCAGAACCACAACTCTATATGTGTAAAGCACCTGCTCGCTAGTTGTGAACAAGTTAACCATAGTAATCCAAAGGTGACAATATGTTAGTGTTACATCTACAGCTTGTTTCCTCTGCCCCCATGTGGCCAGAGAAAAATCGCTTCTTGCAGGTTTAAAACAGGTTTTACGATCATCATTAATATCTGTATAAGGTGTCACCTGATTGGTCAGTTTAAAGGTTTTGGAGTCATATGACACCAACCAATGCTCTCCAACACATTTTTCTGTCACAGCATTGTTCAGAGAAGGTGCATAGTAATATTTGCTGATAGCAAACGCTCCCTTCCTCTTTTTACTTATTGTTTTCTATTTCAGCCTTAAGGGGTTCTCTTTTTTTAATGCTTTATTAAACATGTGAACAAATTTAGAAACTATAGGCATCACAACAAAGAAAATACATCTGTATAAATACATGGTGATAAATATAACAATAAATTCTCAAAATAAAACTTCATAAATAATAAAAAGAATAAATTATTAAAATATATATATGTATATATATATTATAATAATTTTAAAAAGCGATAGAGAATTAATTAAATTTCTCCAAAAAGTTATTTTATCTCTTTCTAGTAAAATAAAATCTAAAAAATACTAAAGACGTGCCAGACCTTGAATCCTGGATTTATAGATGTGACATCATCAGCCTAATTGAAGCAATCCGCTGCTCAGTATTGCTTCACCTAGTGTAAAGTGTAAAAAGAGCAAGTATGCCTCATTTAGTTGAAGTAACTCCACACTCACTTATACACTGACGAGATTATACTAATATGAAGAAGGTTGAAATTAGCCCCTGAGATTATAATTTAAATAATTATAAAATACTTTATACCAGTGGTAAGGCAGCACATTACATTGACATTCTTCATCACATGTCACCTGTAATGGAAACTAATCAAAAAGTCCTGTTTTTATCAATAAAGATGAGAAAGATAGCTCGTGGAGCAGAAAACCACCAGATATGATGAGTAACAATACATATTTAGTTTGGGAATTTACTTGTTTGTAGTTTTAGAACATGTGTCATTATGTGAAATACATTTTTTATGTTCACCGTGTGGTGCATTAGTCAAAGTGCATGAGAACACAGGCGAGTCGTGTGCTGGTAAAACATGAGCACTGAGGAGTTTAGCAGGTCATATATATGTTGCGATGATGTCGCAGGAAGCCTCTCCTCACACCCTGCGTCTGTCCTGCCCCCATTTAGAGGAAGGGAGATGATGACGACCCCGCTCATCATTATTTCATCAATTCCTATCTGCCTCGCTGCCTCTTCAGGAGCACACACACACACACACACACACACACACACACACACACACACACACACACACACACCAGCGCAGCGACACTCTCAGACTTACACGCACCCTATTTCCTCCCGGACCTGCACGAAGAGGCGCTTTACTTATTCAGAGGAGAGAAGGGCAGCTCGGCCGGGTCCATCTATAATTCATACGCCGGAAAGCATTTCCCTCTGTGTTTAGGGATGTAGCAATGCTCAGCATGCAGAAGATATTACTGTCACATCCGGGTCAAACTCACTGAGAATATTAAGATGGATTAAGGCTACAATCACCTGAATGTCCACAACACCAGAGATCTATTAAACTTCACACCTTACATGTGCGAAATACAGTTCTTCTGAACCTGGGGGTAATTCTGCAGTTGCCATTAGGGGCAGGTCCTCAAGTAAAAATCTAAATTATTGAAATGATACACCCTTGAATGTGTTATTAATTGTATTATTAGCATAAATAATAAGATAAGCAAATTAACTGTCACAATAACCATTAAGCTACCAGCCATGACAGGCTGAAGTCACAGTACACAGCCTCCATGGAACTGAATCAGACCTAAAACCTTAAAACTATGTATTGAGTACATTAGAAGTCAAAATATATAGCGAGAAATAATGGATGAATAATTAAAAGTAAACGTTAGCACAGAAAGATAAATAATTTGGTGAAAGTAATGGAAATGATTGTCTAAGATTTTTTGATTAATAGGAGAAATTGAAATAGAAATAAAATCAAGAAACAGATGATTAATTGAAATGATTTGCATAAAATATTGCATTGGTCAGTTAGCATATAAGAGATAAAGTAATAGATGAACACTTTAAATATTCACGGAAAATAGTTGATTAAAAACTATTTGATAAAAGTGATGAGAAAAACAAAATATACATTTATAGAATAGAATGCATTTATTGTCATTGTACACAAACCAAAGGCCACAATAAATACACAACCAATAAACAAGAGACTAAATAAATACGAGACCAATGATTAGATAATTATTGAATCAGTTAAATTGATTAAAGTAACAGATAAACAGTAGAAATAATTTTCTGTGAGTCATGGACAAATGGCTGAAAGGTCCCTTGTGATAATTACTGACATTTCAATTGCAGGTAAAAAAAAAAGTGATTAAAGCAACCAACTTTATTTCGTGTTTCTAAATATTCCCTTTAAAATCTGTTGCAATGAACACATCTAGAACGTGTAGATAAGCAAAGAGGGGGAGGGGTTTTCATTAGTAAAGTGTAGTAAAGTGATCTCGCATCATTCAGAGAGAAGTGTGGTTCCTCAGAGTGTTGGTGAGTCACAGCTGCAGTCTGGTTTGCTGGTGTTGTACGAAATCCACCACAGAAACTTGAGTCGGGACTCACACATCTCTGTGACCTTTCCGACCGCTCACTCACATTGTCTCTGACATCCCATCTCTCTCTATGTCACTGTGACATCACCGCCCTGACAAGAGAGACAACCGAAAGTGACACGCTGCCTCGGGCACGGTGGCATCCGTGCATGTGTGAAACTGAAAGAGGGGGAGTGAGAAACCAGTCGGGCCTGAGAGTTAAGATGTTGGTTGGAGGAGGGAAAGTGAAAGTGTGTGTTGGAGGGAAGGAGAAGGAATGTAGATCGGCTGGATGGCAGTGTTGACAAAGGGAGAGTCTGGTAAACAAGAAAACAGATTGTGTGCACATGTGCGCCTGAGAAAGTACACGCAGCGCTTAGTGGTTTTAGGAACATGGAGAAACACACTCAAGTAGACACACACAAAGTCAACTGAAGAAGTGAAAACGTCTTATTCAGTTATTATTTTGATGACTATGATGATTATTATTTAAAGGGGACATAGCATGCAAATTCCACTTTGTTAGTGCTTCTACAGGTTAATGTGGGTATCTGGCATGTCTACCAACCCAAAAACTCTGGGGAAAAAACACTCGCGCGTTTTGTTATAGTTCCTCTAAGTCAGAAACGTCATGCTTGAGCGACTCGATTGCGCTTCCTGGGTATTGTTTCGTAACAAGGAACTGGAAGTCTCCCTACATGGTCTTGGCCCACCCCACCCCCCGTCCCCCCACACTCGTTACTTCCGGGTTTACACCGGAGGCAGCGAGGCTGCGAGGCAGCGCAGCGCCGTTCCCAAGCACGCAGCCGGGCTGTTCACACGGGACGAGCATTTCTCCGCTGGTCAGCCCGCGATTCACTCACATGTGGCATTTGTCTGGATCGTTGGGACTGGGAGGCTGCAGCAGTTGCTCGGGAGCGACCGCTCGCGAGCTGGAATTTGTGTCAGCGCCACGCAGCCAGCAGTGTGGAGGACTTCCGCAGTGTTCAGCGCTACTGTAACCCCCGAACCCCGACATTCAACGGGTACAACAACAAGCGGAGAAAGCAGAATCGCGGGCTGACCTTATATATACAGTCTATGGGGCTGACCAGCGCGGAGAAATGCTCGTCCCGTGTGAACAGCCAGGCGGCTGCGCGCTGGAGAACGGTGCTGCGCTGCCTCGCAGCGGTCTTCCACACTGCCAGCTGTGTGGAAGACTTCCGCAGTGTTCAGCTCTACTGTACGCCGGGTTACAGTAGTTATGCCGGGTTACAGTAGTTACGCCGGGGTACACCGGACGCGGAAGCGCCGCTGCGAGGCAGCGCAGCGCCGTTCTCCAGCGCGCAGCCGCCTGGCTGTTCACACGGGACGAGCATTTCTCCGCTGGTCAGCCCCATAGACTGTATATATAAGGTCAGCCCGCGATTCTGCTTTCTCCGCTTGTTGTTGTACCCGTTGAATGTCGGGGTTCGGGGGTAAATGATGGTCTTCATAGCCCCCCCACCCCTCTCTTTCTCTCTCTGTCTGTCTGCTTGTGTGCTTGTAGTGGATGGGCAGAGGGGGACATTTAATTATGTGATTGGGAAAATTAAAACTCCAGGACAACAAGGGGAATACAAAGTATGGGATGCATATTTGATAATTTATATCATATAAAATATGTAATTTATATCGTTTAAAATCATGGGGGGAGAGGGGGGAGGGGGGAGCTGGCTCATTAGCATTTAAAGGAACAGGCACTCAAAACAGGTCACTCTGTGGAGGGCTGTTTTATACAGGGTAAAAAGGGTGCTGTTTTAAATGATCCTTGTGGTATTTTGACCAAAGTATGTTACAGACATTTCATTAAGACCCCAAGGAACCATATCAACTTGTGGTAAAATGGGCATGCTATGTCCCCTTTAAAAGATGTTGTTCTGAGCCAATTTTCCCTACGTACTGGTTAATACAATGCTTCATTACTTACTACAACAAAGCACAGCTCCAAAAACTTCCCAGACACTGGATTACATGGAACGTTTTCATATCCACTCATAGGGAAAATGAGTGTAATTTCTTCACCCTTTATTTCCAATGTGTCTTTGTCTGCGATGACACAACAGATGTTTTCACAACTGGGGATGCAAGGGATTTTCTTGCTGTGAGATCATATTTTTAAATTAGTATGTGTCTTCCCTCAGTAAATAATAAAAATAATAATAAACTTTTAATAATGAAAAACACACAGTGCTTCACAGACACAAAAACAGAAAGTACATGCAGTGCAGTGACACATTTTAACAAGTCAATGCAAGACAATGGATCAAATAAAGCAATAAAACAAACACATGCCTGGTTAAAAGCAATGGAATAATGGAAACAATAAAAATAAGCAAAAAACAAACAAACAAAGGTTTAAAGTTAAAAGCCATTTAATGAAAATGTGTTTTTAAAAGAGGATACTGAGGTGGCTTGTCTGTTCTGAAATGGTAAATGTATTTATGTAGCACTACTATTCTAGTTTAATCAAAGTTCAAAGAATTTACCCTTTTTCTATCAAACACAATCTGGGGTTCAGTATCTTGACCAGGAAACCTCAGAATTCAGCCTGGAGGTGCCGGGGATCGAACCACAGACTTTCTGGTTAGTGTCAGACCCTCTCTACCTCCTGAGCCACAGACGCAGCAGTGTAATAATAATAATAGTAGTAAACTTTATTAATACAACACTTTTCTTAACAAGGAGAAGTAAAAACAACACTGTTGACTTAAAGGACATTGGCTACAGAAGAGATACAAAAGTAAAAAGGATTAAAATAAATATGTAACAAATTTAAACGGAATAAATAAACGGAAATCAAACGTTTCCAAAAGCTTTCAAAAAAACGAAAGGAGATGAGATTTGAAAGAAGCTGCAGAGGTTCAGCTCTGATTACTAAATCTCCCTTTGACCAGCAGCGCTCAGGAGAAAATACCAGCCTAAAGGTGTAATAGAATTTTAAAATCAATGCACGTGGTGTCATCTCATTAAAAGCAGCAAATCTGCTCTTTATTCATATAAACCACTGTAAACATGTTGTTTTCAAACAGCAGCGCCTACTTGAAATCCCCCAACTTTACAGTGTCCCTGCGCAGGATGCTGACCTCCCCTTGGAAAAAAGTTATATTCCCCATGACAGGGACGTTATCATAAGAAACCAAGAGAACGAAAAAGGGAGTTTTCTTTGAAAAAGCAAGAAATGAAAATGTGAATAATCCTAGAAAATCAGGCAGCAGATTTAGGTTATTCAGAAAAAAACTCTGACTGATCCTATTCTGCTGATAAGTCATTTAATAGTTTAGCCTTGTTTTTGCAAATAAGTACAACTGGCAGATATATGAATTAAAATAAAATAATGAATTAATGAAATGATAGTAATCCGTAAGTGATAAATTATGATAAATAAATTAGTTTAAATAATAGCACTGTGGAAAAAACGAGTGCCATGTCTTACACCAGTCAAAGATTGTGTTTGCTTTAAAAAAAATTCATTTATAACTTTTAATTGTTCAAAAACTCCATCTCTGCCTACATTTTGATTTAGTGTCTCATGTATTTAATGATGTAACCATTGATCGTAGATGATAAAAGGTGTTTAAATGCTTTTAAAATGTTTGACGTAAATGCTTCTGAGTGCATCGTGACTTCAATCTTACGAGGTCTCATCATCCAGACAGAGAAACCAGCACGTCTGATGTGGGGGGTTTTTTTGTGTGTGTTTTTTCTGCAGCTTCCACACATGCCTCACATCAGCGAGTGTCTAATGAAAAGAAGCCTGAAGCCCACCGACCTGAGAGACATGACGCTGGGTCAGCTCCAGGTTATAGTCAACGACCTGCACTCCCAGATTGAGAGTGAGTTTGACCACACACACACACACACAGAGAGAGAGAGACAGAGAGAGAGATAGAGAGAGAGATAGAGAGAGAGAGAGAGTCACCGACCTCTACTTTCATTCGCAGAAATGAGCAAGTGTGCAAATGGGGAACCACATACACATATGACCCTTCCATTCTCAGTGGATGTGAAAGTACTTTTATATATGTTAGTCACTTCAAAGGACTGTACCAGATAGCAGCTTCCCCTGAGCGTTTACTGTTACCACACAACACACTTCATTTATCTTGCTGCTGATGAATAATCTCTCAACTAGATAGAAGAAATCAGCTACAGAAATCCCCACATGTCAAACATGAGGAGCCAGCTTTTACTTGAAAAACAGACTTTCCCCTCAAATATCTCGTCTGTCTGAGAATTGTTTTATTTTCTGGGAAAAGCTGAAGGAACAATAGGTGACACATGTTACATGAAAACAAGCGCTTTGTTTTATCAACTCATCGTGGGAGATTTTAGCTGCTCACGCGATGCCGGATTTAATGTTCGTCGATTGGTGATTTGATAAATATGATCTGGGCAAATTGCCACGTTGCCCTAGTGATGATAACATCTGTCCCCGTTTTTAAATGACTTCTCTCGTTATTTCCCGCTCCAGGTCTGAATGAGGAACTTGTACAGTTGCTGCTGATCCGAGATGAACTACACATGGAGCAAGACGCCATGCTGGTCGACATAGAGGACCTCACCAGGTGATGAAGCACTCAATGAGTCACCTATTCACAGCCTTTACAATTATCATTTCACTCATTTATTTGAGGGTCTGTAGTTTTTCGGCGTCAAGCAAGTGACGTCGCTGGATGTAGTTTTTCAGATTCAGAAGCAGCTTCCTCCAGAGCCCCAAAATAAAAGGTGTAAAAGTAAAAAATACTTTAATGTGTAAAGTGAGGTTCCGCTTTACTTCAAACTGGAGTAAAGAGTTTCCAGCTCCAGATTTAATTTGTAATGTCAGGAAAGAACCAAGACTATTTTGGATCCAGATCAGGGGGCAGATTTCCACTTTCTTTAACGCTTCGACATGGGGCATGTTTGCAACATTTTTGTAGATTTCCCTGGGAGTAATTCATGGATTTTAACGGGTAAAAAAAACAATTTGATTACAATTTGGTGCAACCTGGTTGAATTTACGGGACTTTTTGACCGCGGCACACTTATGTTCTCCACTGAGTGCCATTGGGGTTTCTTTGTGGTTTTCTGTGTTTGCAACATTACACAAAAACAAAGTGCAGGTCTGGATAAAGGAGCTAGGGTGCTTTTCTGCTTTTTTCGTTATTTTCTCAGGGAATATAATTGATGGATATTGTTGAAAAATATCTGTTTTTTTTGGATCAACTCTAATATTGGTTTTGGTATTTTCTTGGGTTTTATTGACAATGAGGAAAATGTATTTATTCAGATGTCTTCGTTTTAATGACCATATTTTCCCTTTTCTATTTTCCAGGCATGCTGAGAGCCAGCAGAAACATTTGGCTGAGAAGACCCTATCCAAATAAAAATGCCCGTCCCCGACTCCTCCCCGCTCCCCTCTTCCAAGATTAGCCCCCGGATCCAAACCAGACTTCCCGCCCTCCGGCCATCCCCCCCTCTGCCCCGAGTCGATCCGAGTCCTGCCCCGCTCGTCCCAACGTACTTTGCTCCTCTCTGCTTCCCCCGTCTCCCCCCTTGTCTTACCTTCCTGTCCCCCCCCCACTGACTCCAGTGGTAGCAGCAGCACAGAAGTAGACCACTCTCTTTCATTCGCTTCTGTGGTTTTCTCGCAGCGCTAAGAGGAGCACTTCCTGCTTTGTGGGTGAAGAGGATTGTGTGTCGTTCTGGATTCTGTCCCCAGCTTCCTGTGCAGTGATCGGCCTTGCTTTGCTATTGTTTCTTTTTAACTTTCTACATTCGCCACTAAATTATAACTGTTCAAATGCAAAAATTGTGGGAAAAAAATAAAATAATAGTGAAAACTTTAGTAGAAAGTCATTCATGAGAAAAAAGAAACAACATTGTATAAAAATAAAAAAGAACGATGGAAAACTAACTTCTTCAGACCATTTTAAGTTGGACAGTAATTTTAAAGTATTTCAAAGTCGACCTGTTTTTATTCTGCACAAACGGTAGTTTTCAACTGAGAAATGTTCCTTTGAAGGTGCTAAAAGAGTGTAACAGAAACATGCCTGCCTTGTAGTGGAGTCGTAGCTTTTGGTAATACATTCACTCTAATTGCTCTTCAACATTTTGTGAATGTTGATTTTCTGACACGAGTCATTTTAAATGAATAAGTGTGTTAATATCGTTTTCATCCTGTTGTATTCAGAAACTTTATTTGAGGAAAGAAATGTTATTGTACAGATATGTAAAATAAAGAATAAACTTTGTTTCATATACGCCGGGTTGTCGTGTGAGTTTTGTCATTGGAGTGAATCTTCCTTTGTTCTGACAAAAACCGAGCGAAAAGCTAGTTGTTCAGTCAAATTGAACGAATGTGGAGCCCCTACACAAATTAAACATCAGATAATCAAATAATGAATAAACGTTAATACAACAGAGAAGCTAACATAAAACACTTGAATGTACATCTCCCATAGAGTTGTGCAATAGAAAGGAGAGCGGTGGACACCAGCTGTGTGTCAATTCACGGGCTGCATCCTTCGGGAGGCTGCATTTAAAGACTGATTGCTTCACAGTTGCACAGCTACACTGTCCCATTTCCAAGGCTCCTTCAAATGCGGGCCGAAAAATATGTCCCTTCATTCTCGAGGAACGGAGGCTCCAACGGGTGGCCCAAACTATCCCAGGATTCATTGCACCTCAGTGACAAACTTTTTGGAGAGGCTCTTACAGTAAACTAACGGTACACATGTTAAAGGGGGGGGACGAGCGGATGACGCCAATCACGGAAATTGTCTGAAAACCTGACTGCCTCATTTTGGTTCGGCCCTTGTGGTCTATGCAGTCCACAGAGGAGGCGGTCGTAGGCCACGTAGAATGCAGCCTCTTAACTGAGACGCAGCTACACCCTAATGAGGAGGGGTCTCTCATAAGTCGACTTAAAGGGATATTTCACCCAAAAAGGAAAATTCACTCATTGCTCACAACTATGCCGATGGAGGGGGGGGTGGGGGTGTTTGAGTCCACAAAACACTTGTGGGCTGTCCACTGTGATCCACGCGTGAACGCGTCTCCAGAGGAGGACATTTGGACTAAAAACATGGTGTAAATGACCTCGTTTCGAGTCAAATATGAACATCGGGGCTTCCAGACACGTTGATGACACCAGACGAGCAGTATGTTGCTTTTATACGTTTGAAGAAGTGGTCACCGTTTACTTCAGTTGCATTGGATTTGGCTGCATCACTGTTCACCCCTGAAACTCCAAAAGTGTTCTGTGGACTAAACCACTTCACCCACCACCTCCATCGGCATAGTGGTGAGTAGATAATGAGTGCATTTTCATTTTTGGGTGAACTATCCCTTTAAGGGTGCAGGACCTAACCAAACAGTCTACATTGACACACTATACTATATTATACATATACCAGGTAGTAACTAGGTGCAATGCTTTTGTGAACTTATAGTGAAGAAGTGAAAATGCACTCTTGAATGTCAGACACATGATGCTGCCGTGTGATTGTCCTCGTTACACTCGACGAATGTCGCTGCCTCACATGAGCTTCCTGTTTCTAAAGAAGACTTCACAGCGTTACACGTAGTATGACTCATCCCCCCTTGTGTTTCACTCTTGCCTCATCATATCACTGTTTGTGTTTCACTCATTCATATGTGAGAGACACACATAATAATATGGGCAACCCCTTCAAAGTCACATTAGGAGTTTTTTTTTCTCTTATGCAAATAACAACAAGCTGGTGGACCTTTGGGATTCATGTTTTGGTCAAAGGTTTAAATGCACAGAAAACCTTCTCTATGACTGGGGGGTTAGTTATGAATAATATGTTCATTTTCATGTGCAATATGGTGAATGTCTCTCTGAGGAAGTCCCCCCCCCCCCCCCTTCTTCACGATCTGAGTGAACATATACTATATTTACAGTATGGTGGTCAGTTTCAGTGGTCACTGGTCCCGCAGTGAAGCCAAAGAAAGGCCAGGAAACTCCACTGCAGTTTCAGAGCGCGAGTCTGGATCACAGCTCCAGAAAAGTGGTACTGGATGTTGTGAGAAGAAGACGATGACCTAGTTTTCTGTGTATCTATGACGGTGTCACATGATTGCCTTTTACGGGGGAAAAAAATTAACAAAGCCAAAAACAATAACCTCAGAAGGTCGTCAATCACATCGTGGTGTTTTCCCAGTTGTCATGAAAGTGTTGGAAGTGCAGATGAATTTGTATTTTACACATTAATTTCTGAATCATTTTAAGAACTTTCTGTCCATTCTGGCATGGAATTTAATATGGAAAACAAATCTTACCCAACAATTGCCACTACTTTTCATGTATTTATCCCACAATATTTTACAATTACAACAAGCACATAGATAGATTTACCCCATTTGCATGTAGTGTGTCTGTGCATGTGTGTGGGACCAATAAAGGAATCTAGATAGATAGATACTACATGGGGCAACTTATTTATTGAGCAGCTTTTAACTTTACTTACTGGGGAGTGGGTTTTTTCACTATATTCCATCATATTTTATAAACTGATTTTTATGTGAAATCTTAATTTAAAACATTAATATGAGTGTTAAGTACATGTAGTGGAGTCAAAATTATCATATTTCCCTCTGAAATGTGTCGGAGTACATTACAGTACATTACATTTCATTTAGCTGACGCTTTTATCCAGAGCGACTTACAATAAGTGCATTCAACCATGAGGGTACAAACCCAGAACAACAAGAATCAAGAAAGTACAATTTCTTCAAAAAAGCAAAACTACAAAGTGCTATAAGTAAGTGCCATTTAAGTGCTACTAAATTGTTAGTTTTAAAATGTTATTCAAGGTATAGTCGGAAGAGGTGTGTTTTTAGTTTGCGGCAGAAGATGTGTAAACTTTCTGATGTCCCGATGTCCATGGGGAGCTCATTCCACCATTTAGGAGCCAGGACAGCAAACAGTCGTGATTTTGATGAGTGTTTAGCTCGCAGTGAGGGAGCAACAAGCCGATTGGCAGAAGCAGAGCGGACTGAACGGGCTGGGGTGTAACGTTTGACCATGTCCTGGATGTAGACTGGAGACGTATAAAGTACCAGAAAATGTTAATCTTCCAGCACAACACTTGCAGATTGTACTGGACTGCGTTCATTTCCACCACTAACTAGTTTTCTGTCCTGGTTTTCTCTTGGATCAGATTTTCTGAACGTTTACATGTGACCACTGGACTGACAGGACCTGAGTGCATGATCCATCCAGATGAGACAGAGGTCTGTGAGCTGGTGACTGGGTGTATCTGCCCTTTAATTTACTGTTACGTTTTAATTTCATCATGATCATTTACCATCAATTCTCCCTCAGTTAGACACATTAGGAATGACCTCACCACGCAGTAATAACAACACAACCACAGACTGTGACACAAAGAGCAACAGATCTACTGTGTCCCTGTGATGTTCCACTCAGGTCTCACTGGATTGGGGCACAAACTGTGTCATATATTTACATTTGATTCAATACGAAATAATCACACAAATTGCTCCGGGGATGAAATTCAATTTTGAAACCGTATTGTTTCTGTGATGTGCTTTGCTTTAAGTGACTGTGCATCCATGCGGAGTTTTAATCTACAAGCACATGTTTGTGAAACCCCACGCAAAACCTTTTCCAAAGAAACATCTCTTGTTTATTTACCGGTTTCATCACACTTCGAGTTTACGCTTCTTTTTTTTCTTTCTTTTTTTTGTTATTACTCTTTAAAATATGAAACAAAAACCGTGACTTCCCTTTAATAACGTGCGCTGGAAGCTCAACGAGGAAATTACAGCATGACGTTGTGTTGCTCCGGCCAAAGGAGGAGGAGGGAATCCGACGAGGGAGCATATAAATCTGTCCGATAAGAAGGTGGCAGCACAACACAATCCTGCTGATTTACCGGACTCCACCACAGATCTCTATCTGAGCACAGACATGGCCAACTTTCATTTCTGTAAGTCACAGGCCGCAGTGCACTGTCTTCCTTTTTTAACATGTGTTAACTTGAACCTGCTGCATTGCGTGCAGAATGATCACACAGATTTATTTCCTCACCAATGAAACCCGTGTGTTGATGCTTGTCACTCAGACCTCGCCAGCTGTGCGCTGCTGCTGACGCTCACGTGGCGCACATCCACAGGACTCCCGCTGCGGACGGACAATTGCGCACAGTGCGCGCTGCTCTTCAGGGGCCTTCTGCTGAACATCACCGAGCTTCTGGACAACGTGAGTACAAGTCGCTGAGACGGGGTAATGCTGTGATGCAGAACCACTGAAATCTGCTTTTTAATTATAACGAGTTCCTTTATGTTGTCCATCAGGATATCTTCTGCTATGGCATCAGATCGGATAAGGTGGCGATGAGGAGTAAAGCTGAGACATCACTTGCCTGCGCACCCACTCTCACTGAGGTGACATGTGTTCATTTATCATCAATTGTTTTGATTCTAATTATTGTAAATATATAAATTATTGTAAATCCCAACCCAACCCTGAGTTTTCTTCGCTTTTTCTCTAAGGAAAATATAAATCCTGCAGCTTTTTGTGCATATTTGAACTGAAATGAGGATTCAATCGTTTTTTTGGATTTTGAATATTTACAGCCTCATAATTTCAGCTTTCACTAACTTTCACTCTGTGGTTGCACTTGTAATGAATGACCTGAACGGTCCAGAGACGCCTCAGGGCACCAGAAGTGAAAATCAAATGTTTAAAACGTTTCTTCCTCCTCACAGAACCCCGGCTGCATGATGCAAAGAAATTCATCCTTTAGTAAGGTATGTGGCGGTTTCTATTTCTTTTTTAATGCTTTTTAAAATGATCAGACTTTGTTTGTATGTTATAAATTAGAAATCTATCTACTTTGCTTTACATTTGTTACAAACCAATTAAAAAACACATATCATTAAAGCCGACACGTGACTGGTGGAATTTTCTCTTGTCTTGACAGAGTGAATGTTTGAGCAACATCATGAAGGACTTGGTTTACTATGATGCTGCTATTACATCTTACCTCAAGTCCAAGCTCAGAAGTCCTGAAGAAGAAGTTGCACTTCTGAGCCCAACTCTGGGAATAATAAAGAGCTTGAAGGTGTGTGTATCATGCATGTGTAGGAGGGGTAAACACACAAAAACAGAAACAGATAGAGAATCTCCTGGGAAATAACATTTTCATGTTGCCTGATGAAATCTTCCTTTATACAGAACTGCTCCCTCATGCCGAATGAAGACAATGAAGAGAATGACTCCTCAGAGGTAATTTCACATTCCTTCTCTTTGTTGTTGGTTCCCCATTTACTGTACTTAAAGTCTTTCAAAAGGAAGAAGAAGAAAAAACTTCCTGGTCCTTGTACATTTTTTTCATGCAAGGAAATTCAGGCCTTCTTTGTGCAAAACCTGCAGGTGATTATCGTGTCCTAATGTTGTCTTTCAGGTGGACGCTGCCCAGATGTGGGGGGATGAACCCTACGCTAACAGACAGGAGATGTGCAAGATGATGAGGGGCTTCTACGTCCGAACCATCACCATCAACCGAGCTGTGGGCTACATCACCTCAGGAGACCACAGGGAGTAAACAACCTGCAGCCTCATCTTCATCACCATCATCCTTCCAATCAGTGCCACAGAATCTCCTTTAAATCATCACAACTTCACAACATCTTCTTGATCTTTCACTACCACCACTTGTACCTACAACTACTGACCAAGCAGTTCTTCACACTGCACATGCTGCACCACCGTCTGCATGGTTACAGCTCAGGCATAAGCTAAGCTGACTCGATACCAGCCCCTTCTCCCAGTGAGAGCTGAAAGAGTCAGCCTGTTGCTAAGGTTAGCATGTGTTAGCCATGTTGGCCTTTTTACACATATGAATGTATTCCAATATTTGGGGTATCGTGTCTATTTATGAATCTATTTATTAAGTCTATTTATTTGATGGCCTGTGATGTTATTTATGAAAATTTATAATAAAGTATTTTTTGGTATCATGCTCTGGAGTGGAAGTGATTTTTTTTTTTTGTATGAATGGCTCACGGCAGAGTTCATTCCTCCGCCAAGTCCCCTAGTGGTACATTTAAATTCACCAGGTCCTGATTTTCTATTTGATCTGCACCAATCTGCACACACTCATAAATATCAGTCCCCTAAACATTTTTTTCATTAAAATCAATGAATAATTATGTGAGAAAACCTTTATTTCAAAAGTATTTAAATGGACACAGACCTGATAGACAACAATTGATTGGATTGTTGGTGTTAACCCTGTTTTCTGTAAGTAAACATTACTACATAATATCAGCATAACAGAGTCCAAATCTGCGGTTTTTTCCCAAAATAGCACTGAGATATCAGGAAGGGTGCCACACAAATCTCTAATGTTTTTCACCTAATGGTCAGTAAATTTAACTCAAATAGTTTTGGGGTATTTTTGTGCTTAGTTTTAATTTCTACATCTATGAAATGAGCGTAGAAAAGTTGATTCAAACTAAAGGAATGTTGCCTGGCCAAAACTCACACAGGTAGAATACATAACCCCAGAACTCAAATGGGTTGTTTGTGTTTTTTACATGATACATTTTGTACAACACGTAAAAAAAATACAAAAATAAAAGTTGTGTGTCTGAGACTCAGGAAAGCAGGAACAGTTTCACAATTCAAGTTAAACAAATAATAGCTAACCTTTCTTTCAACTCTATTTTAAGAGTTTTACAGGTTACGATTTGTCAAATAAAACATCAACAGATAGAAAAACAGACTTACAAAATAAATCACAGGTTTGAAAAAGTTGGTAAAAAACAAAGATATGTACAGGACACATTGTGCACAAATATAAAACATAACATAAAAACACACAAATTAGTTCAGTAATTCAGTCCGCAATGCTTTGGACAATAGACAGTAAATAAAGATGGACAACATGACAGCTGTCAAACAGTGAAGCCAAAGTGTCTCGATCGCCACCTGGTGGCTGAAATAACAGGTCTTGACCCAGCCTCCTCCCTGTTAGTGGATGGGACATTGAGTAAAGTAAGAAATCAAAGTACACGTCAAATAATTATTATACGTTTTTTTACATTATTATTTGATGTTATAAAACGAGCTGAAACATCATGATTGACAGCTGAGACTGACTCACAATTGGTCAGGCATGTGTATCTGCGAGACCACATTAGCATCGCTTCCATATTTAGGATATTTAAGCTTATTTTCAAGTGTGGGAGGAAGTGGAGACACGTTGTCCATCTATATATACAGTCTATCTATGCCTTGGACGGTCACATGAGATTCATGTGGTGTAATGCCTAATTGTTTTAGAAAAACTCCAGAAATCTTGCATTTAAAAGTGAAACTAAATACACAGGTTGGATTTTCCTGATTTTTGCAGTTCAGACACTGCAGCACCTACATTTACATCAGTTACTAGCTACACAATTAGCTGCTAAATATCTCAATGACCTTTACCTGAAAACATGCTACCTCTACTGGTCATTTTAGAACCTCATAATGCTCAGCATCAAATTCTGGCTACACAAAGATGCCTTTAGCTAAGGCTCGTCTATTCTGTTTTGCAATCAAAGGACCACGTTTGAAGAAAATTAAGGAAAATGCCTGAACTCATCACATAGTTTCACATCCAGAAAAATGTCCAAAAGAGAAACAAAGTGAGGGAAGAGCTGATGTTTGGTCAAGAGGTCGACTCTGCGTCGCGGTATCCCTGAGATCATTTCTCCTCTGTGATGCCAGAGGAGCAGATCAGTCCACTTAGGTCAAATCCCTTTTTCACTTCAATGCTTGGTTGTTCATCATATCTGAAAATAGAAAAATAATAATCACCCGTCTTTCCCACTGCCAAAGTGGATAATAATCACGAAAACACAAAAACGTCAAAGTTTATTACCTTGCAGTGTCTGGCGGACCTCGTTTGGTAAGTCGTCCAGTTCCTCCAGGCTGTTATACAGGTCTTTCGCAGTGGCCTCTCCCGGCTGCCTCCTGCTCTTCCACTCCACCAGCATCTTCAGCTTCTGCATGGTCACATCACTTTTCTCCGCTGCCTGGATGTCGTCCAGGTCCCTGGAGTTCAAGTCCAGATAGATGGCCACCTGCTTCCACTCCTTCCCGAGCCGCTTGGCCACCTGCAGGAGCTGCTTCTCGGACATGTTCTGGCACTGAGTCATCGCTGTCTTCACTCCATCTGGAAGAGGACACACAACACACACACACAGGTCCTTCATTTCAGTACAATTTTCCACAGAAAGTTGCATGAGGGAATAGTTGAGGTGTGGACTGGTTTCTCTTGAACTGACTTGGGGAAATTACAATGGAATATTAGGGCCATATGAGGAATTTTTGTTAAGAGATTTCGACAATAATGTCAGAATTTTATGATACTTAAGTCGTACTTTAACGAGAAAAAAAAGCCGTTATACTACTTGTATTAAGTTGTTATTTAACGAGACAAAAGTTGCAATATTATGAAAATAATTTAATAAAAAAGTCGTAATATTATGAGAATAAAGTCATAACAAAGTCGTACAAAACAAAGTTGTGCCTTAAGCTCTTCTCAGGTCAATAGTTAACACATTTAGCAGGAAGTTACCGGACTCATCCTGCCACCGAGGCCTTTTCATGGCTGATTCTTCTTCTGAGGGGCTGCTGCTCCTCTGTCTGCCTGTGTCAAACAAAAATGAGGCGAGTCAAGCTGCAGCAGCTGAAAGACAGATTGTGATGGAAAATCTGATATACGTAGTTATAAGGAAGAAATAAACTTACTGCTTGTCCTCTTCCGGGGCTTCTTTTCTGTGTTATCCACACAATCACCTAAGTAAAAAGCAAAAGATTGAACATCAGTAGATGTAACATAGAAAAATATGTGATGTTTTAAAATACTCTATCCTCAACACCTACAGGGTTTTAACGCGTCAGACTAAATGCACTGGTACCTTCTCGGATGGTGGCGGACCACACCGTCTCCTCAGACTCGATCTCTATAAGAGACAATTTAAACGGAGGCGGCTGCTCAAAGAAAGCTTCAAAGTAGCCTTTCATTCTTGTCACTGCCAGGGTGAACTTCAAATCCTGCACAGAGAAACAAACGCAATGTAACTGTGCAGCCGCCGCTTTAAAAAGAATTACAATCAGTATTTTTGCGTTTCCAAATCTTACTAACCTGAGGTTTGATGTCTCCCTCCGGCTCGCTCAGGAGACGATACGTCCTCTCGTCCAGTTTACACGTGGGCGGCTTCTCTATCTGAGCGTAACGTTTCTTGTAGCCCCGCACTTGTTTGGACACATCCTGAATTTCACCAGGACAACGGAGGAAGGACAAGATGAAACATGAGATACGTTGTTTTTGTCGCAGGCGATGAGCAGGCTGGTGATTAACATTCAGCAAAAAGACGCACAGAGTCAGTGCAGTTCAGCTGTGGTCAGTGATGACACTTCAGTCGGGGAAAGAAGACAAATTAGGGCCAGGTTACGATAAATGTTGGACGATTACTCACCAGCTGCATCCTCCAAAATGTCATAGCTGTCACAGTTACGCAATGCATTTACAGTAATACCCACACTACAGGCATCAATGCCGATATATACCACAGACAACAAAGGCCATTCTTAAAATAAAACTAACAAATTACTATAAGCTGCATCACAGGGGACGGATGAGGTCATTGACAGCGAGTCACAGATCAATCATCAGATGCAGAAATTTCAGTTTTTGGACTTTATATCTTTATATACAGTACATGCATTTGAACATCCTGTATATCCTCATCACAACAAACTTATGTCATCGTATTACACAAACCTGGAAACCTGGTTTTGTGTGATAGCATCAAAGAGAGCACAGTCACAAAAACAAACGAGAAGTGAAAGTCGTGTTCTGACTCCGACTCTTCATATTTTTCAGTCTCTCTATAGGTGAGGCATTTTGCTGGAGTTTTATCCAGTGAGAAGTTGCTTTAAATCAAAGTCATAATTGGAAAATTTAGGGAGAGACTCAGGTATTGGTCCCATGAATGGAATATTTAGTTTTTGCTTTGTTTGTCCACCAAAGTTTTATTTTTGCTCTTGTTTCAAGGGAAACAATAAAAAACACATAATATGGTGATTGAAAGTGAAAAGTTATGAGAAGGTTCCCATGCTGACAAATGAAACTTGACTGACTCATATTATTTTGAATGGGGTAGTTCACCCTAAAATTAAAATTCACTCATTATCTACTCACCACTACGCCGATGAAGGGGTAGGTGACGTGTTTGAGTCCACAAAAACACTTTTTGAGTTTTCTTTGGGCCAAGAGGGAAACACTTCACCCACCCCTCCATCGGCATAGTTGGAGGGGTGGGTGAGACTTTCATTTTTGGGTGAACTACCCCTTTAAGGCTCTTTATCTCTATCCTCAATGTTAGATACAGAAACAGACAAAGGCTTTTGACTGTAAACAGACGAAACGGGGCAGTACCACTGGAAATCGTGGGGGGGCAGTGGAGCCAGTAATTCAAGTGAAACAACCATAAGACGTGAAGACGATGGCAGAACTTTTTGAGAAGAGACTTTGCGAGTTGGTAAAAAACTACAAGCATCTACATGATGTTACTTTGCTCGATCACTGGGCCAAACAGCCCCTTTTAAGAGGTTCATTTTCACAACCTCGGCCTCAGACGCCATGTTTGTTGTTGACGGTGAAGATTAACAAATGTATCCATAATCATATTCTTATTCATTCATTAACCTATCAATCATTTTCTGACACAAAGACAGCATAAATGAGTTCATAAACACTTACGGTGATGTCTGAACGGCTGTTGGTGGCCAGGTAGATGTGGAAGCTGTAGTTGTTGTTGTTGCAGTCGCTGCCCAGCTGCTTGTAGACCAGGACCACCCCGTGGTGCTCCACAGGCTGGCTCGTCTGGATGATGGGACCCACGGGGGACAGGGACGTGACGTTCCATTTCACATGGCTGCCTGAGTGGTCCACTGTCGGCTCAATGAGTGGACGGTTGTTCTTGATGTGCAGGACGCTGAAAGTCATCTCATTTTCAGGATCTGTGTGAAGATGATAAAAGGTTTTATGGTTTTATTAGAAGAGATAATTATACTCATTACTATGAACTGTTTTGTGTGAAAAGGCCCTGGCATGGGTCATATCTTAATTAATCCAGAATTCACAGTTCATTTTTATATCAAAATCCAATTTAAAAGTAAGTGCTGATGTTATATTTTTAATTTAAATGGAAAGAAAAATATTTTCTAATTCGACTCATCATTAACTCCATTTCACAGGCCAGGGAGACGTCATGGAGGAAGAATATCTCCATGAGCAATCAAACACAGGTCTCCTATTTTCATCATAGGCCTGAGAAAACCTTCATGTTCTCACCAGCGAGGCAGACAGAGTGAGGGAACTGGATGGACTTGAGGACGGACGCATCCTTGTTGACCGTGTCCACGTTGAAGATGGGTCCCGCAAACTTCCAGGAGTCGCGGAGGAAGGCGCCAAACTTGGACCAGGACAAGACCGAGTACCTCACGAGGACCCGCTCCGAGGCTTCGAACACCAGGCCGGTGACCGAGCACTCGTACGTCCCCTCGTCTTCCAGCTGCACCCTAGAAAGACACCGAATCAGTGACGACGCACAGAATGCGAAGGTGGCACGGAGATGCGGCATCGCACTCACTGTAATCGTCCCTTGGAGATCCTCCTGGGGGTGACGAGCTCATTGCCATGGCTCTGTTTAAACACACCAACACAGCTTGTTCATTTGTTTTGCAAAAAACTAGTAAAATGCAAATGCAGAGGGAAGGTGAGGGGGCTTATCCAAGTTCCTCAAGGTTGTTAATTACATCTATACAAGTTTAATCAGGAGCGTTCAGGCAAACACGACATTTAAAATCAGCTCATTTTGCTACAAAGGCTTCTGGTGTCTTTGCTCACCTGTTGGATGGCTTTGCATTTTTCACAGCATATTTTGATCCTCTCATCTGCCGGATAGCACGAGAACACATTAGGTTTTATTTAACAGGACGGGTGCTGCTGTCTCTAGTGCATCAGTTATGATCTGCTCACCTTTCCCATTTAAAACCTCCGCTCCGGGTCCATCAGCTGACTCTGAAACAGGCAGAGAAATGAATTTAAGTTAAATATTATCACATGAAACTCATACAGTGTGTCAGAGGCGGAAACCCTGAGCTACACCCTCACCAAACTTTTAACATCATGAGCCAGTTGTTTTGCTGGGAGTGAGGGTGGGGCGCTTTCAGTTACATCCAGTTCTGTGTTTAATAAAAGGCCGGCAGAGTCCGCCATTTAATTATCTCATATGGCTGCAATTAAGATGTGGTTATGGCTGTAGTTCAATGAGTTACCACTAAAGGCAACTATGACAACAAGCCGACGTGGCGCTCCAGATGTAAACAAACAGTTTTAAAAGAGGCATTTTATGATTTATCAGGGGTTTTTCCTCTAGTTTTTAGTTTATGTAAAAGTTTAGCAAAGTTAAAAAGCCTCTTTACGGGACAGAAAACGATGATCCTGAAACACCACGTCAGTAGTCCAATACTTCGGCATCATTGTGATGTCATAGCATAATGCCCAAATGCCCACCTAGAGGCTAATCTTACACGGCCCCAAACAAAGCCGGGTAAAGCGAAGGCCAACATTTTCTACATGTGCTAGAAGCGGTTGACCAATCACAGCAGAGTGGGCCAGCTGGCCAATCACAGCCGACTGTGTTTTACCAGGAGGGGAGCCTTAAAGAGACAGGAGCTAAAACCAAGTGTTTCAGACAGAGGCTGAAAAGAGGAGCTGCAGCAATGGACAGTTTAAGGAAAGTTATGTTCTCTGAACATTAGACTATTAAGAAATCTTCAAGTAATAACACTAATTAAAATTCTAGTCCTGAAAATGAGCATAATACGTCTCCTTTGAAAAGCAGACTAATTGCTTAGTCTTAACAAGGCAGGTACTGATATTTTAAAGGCATCTCACCTCTTTGAGACTCCTCTGCCTCGGGTTCTTCAGTTTCTAAAAAAACAAAACACGACAGAGACTAATTTAGTGAAACTGTTGGAAAAACGTTAATTTCTAAATCTTATTAAAAATATATATATTTTTTTACCTTCTTCACCTCCATCCTTCACAGCAGAGCCTTCTGGTAAAAGTTAGAAAACAAGAAAGAAAAGGGGGGTGAGTAGTTCAACATTTAGGGAAAAGTGCTTCTTTGCTTTAGAGAACCACAGAATAGTCAGTACCACTCCAACTTTCAGCAAGGAAGCTGATAATCATATTTCCATTCAAATTGGAAGTTATTCCATTAAGATATGATATGTAAAATTTGGTCGAACTGTGTCCCTCACCAGAGTCCTCCTCCGCCTCTTCATCCTCATCATCCTCCTCGGAGCTCTCCTCAGCGGATGTTCCTGCGTTCTCTGTTCGATAAATAAATACATAAGGGATGTGAGAGCTGAAAACTTTGTACTGAACGAAAACATTATCAAATTAAACTGTACAAGAAAAATAAATGTTTAGTTATAAACAAAGGAAATAAATGTCATAGCCAATCAGCTTTTCTGCAGATGACTAAAATTTCATGAGTTATGTGGAAAAGGTGAAATGTTTTGGGGAGATATCCGTGCTCACCTGAACTACTGCCGTCACTTTCTGCCAGAGGATCTGCAACGGATCAGCAAATGGTTTGCGGTTAGTCCTGTTCAGTCTTTAAAAACAGTGGAATTAATGTCAAAATCCATCTATTTAATCACTACCATCACTTCATGATTATTTACTCCAATAAGGAAGTTTGTTTTTCAGCAGGATTACGTAAAAACTACTGAACAGATTTCCACAAAACTTGGTGGAAGGATTGGCTGAGAAAGAACCCCTGGCAGGGATTTGCACAAAGGGATTTTTGACATTTCAACCAATTTCCCAGGGAATAACCATGAATGTTGGTAAAAAAAAACAATAGACACGATAGAATTTTTGATTTCATGATCTGCATTGTTTCGTAGGCTTAGCATGAGTGAAAGGGGGCTGCTGGGCCTTGGCAGAGTTATGCACTTTACTGGGAATTCTGGTTACCTCCACCAAGGAGGTTAGATTTTCACCTGCATTTGTTTGTTTGTTAGTTTGGATTCCACCAAATCAACTGGACAGATGACCACGAAACTTGGTGGAAGGTTGTGATATGGGTCAGAAAAGAACCAATTAAACTTTGGTGCGGATCTGGATCAGGGGGGTGGATCCAGGAATTTTTTCACTTTCATTAACATCGCGAAATATGGCATTTTTCAAAATTGTCCCTGATTTCTCATAGAATTCATGGATCTTGATGAAACTAAAAATCTTAGGGCCCTTAGCCTTTGCAGAGGTAAGCACTCATTTATCGCCATTTTAGTTAACACCTAACCAGAGAACCAGAGGTACGGCATTACTTTTAAAGCTTTGATAACAGTTCTGCGGTTAGCACATTGCCAACAATTAATGAATGACCAGTTATAGGTTTCAGGGGGAGTAAAGCTATTAAGTGTCTCATGTTGATTTAACCTGAAGGAGAACAATAACTCTGCCATAAAAACATGATAATGCACCCGATAAGGATATTATTCAAACTCTACACTACATTCAAAACGTTCTTCTACTTTCACTTCTATGATTGTGTACTGTTAATATTTGTTTTTCAAAGTTTTTTGTCTTTATTGATCATTAAGAAACACCCCCCACCAGCTTTCACATATCCATCATTCCTTAGCAGCTGAACTGTGGCACCCTGTGAAGCAGCCTGTGTTAAGTGCCATGCATTAACATCCTGGCACATTTATACAGACGGGTCCAGAGGAGCTGCAGCTACTCCTCTCTTCCCAGCAGTGAACGTCTGCAGACCGGGCCATCTGGCAAAGTGCCTGGCCGGCTAATGGATGGAACCCGTCCTCCCTGGCCCACAGAGTTTTATCTTAGACTAACAAGCAGATGCTGCCATCGCCGTTCCACTCGCAGCACCACCCTCATCAATCTCTCCCCTCCACTTCGCTCGATCTGTCTGCTTCACCTCTCCCTGCACTCGCTCTCCCCCCATTTCTCTCCCCTTGTCCTCATATGCCTCCCACAGCCAATCTCTTCCTCTGCTACTGCTGCCGCTGCCTCACAGCTGAGCCAGCAGGCACCGCTCTTCACTCTGGCACGGTCACTTCCCTTCATCAGACTGACAAACAAGGTGGCGAGCAAAGCTCCCACGCAGATACACACACGTGCATGTGCAACCACACGCTCACTTGTTTACAGCGTTAAAAAGTTTGGATGCTTTGATAGGTGTTGACTGCCATCTGCTGGTCCTAAGTCACAGCAACACCAAGAGCATGAATATGTTGATCTGTGGTGTGCAGGCTGGGCGACATGGCCAAAAATCATTAAGATACAAGTTTTCATATCGGTCGATATCGAAAATGATCAAGATAAAAGTCACGTTTTTATTTTCTTTTACCTCATTTGACTCCTGAGTGGAGGTTGTGGTTTTAAACGCTTGATAATGAGCAAAACGTGACAAACACTTTACAAATCTGAGGTAGATCAAGAATGTGAATGCAATACATTGATATACAGTACATCAGGCTTTTAGTCCTATTCATGAAATATTGTGATGATTATTGATATTTTTTCATTACATATTTTAACAGAATTCAGCCTGAGACATTGTTATGATTGGAAACTTACAAGCCCTTAGATTGTAAATACAAATTGAATATTATACAAACGCAAACCTGGGCCAACTGGTAACCGCGTGACTGTGCCTATAGGCAAATGATATGGAAATCAGGAAGAGCAGATGATGACGAGAGGAAAGTGGAAAGGGAGGAAGAAATGAAACAAACTAGAATGGCACTCAGAAGAACCTCCAAGGCCCAACAGTCCCTTTAACCTGCATCAAATTACACAATCATAAATATCAGTCCCCGAAACATGCCTGATTTTTTTTCACCTAGATCCATGAATTACTCTCTGGGGAAATTGGTGAAAACGTCAAAACTATCTCACGATGTTAAATGTTGTGGTAATCCGACCAGTAGTTTTTGTGTAATGCTGCTACAAACATATAACAGGTAATAAGAAGAGGGGAATGGAAACTTTCTACATGTTAAAACGCTGCCAGGACAAACCACCGTCACTGTATAAAAGAACAACCCGGACATGTGTAGACCCACATGTGCTCAGGGAGGAAGTCAAAGGAGAGAGGGAATCCAGCAGCAGGTGGGAGGGAGGGAGAATGAAAATGGGTTAATGTTTACCTTTGTTTTCGGGCGCGGGGATATCTCCGTCCCTGCAGGGCAGAAGAGGTAAGAGTTCAGACATATATAAATCACATTACAAAGAGCGTGTGCAGGGGATGTGGGGTGAAAGTTATGGAATTTAGAGGAGGAAAGTGAGTGCTGTTAAAGTTGCACAGCTGCAGGCTCCCGTCGCAGCCTCGACCACTTCTGCTTTTTGAACAAACAGGAAACGTGCGCAAGCTGCCTGCATCTCACTTTCTCACACTAACGACACCAGCTCGCCCTGTTGAATGATAGATTCACCTTCCCACCCAAACTCCCGCTCTGACCCACTTTCTGAGCAGCGGCGATGATGCAGGAAATCAGACATGGAAAGATACTGTGAACAGCTTCTATGACTGAGAGCCAGACACAGCAGGAGTGTTGGATTACTAATATATTTACCTATATTCAGTGGTCATGTTGTGATGAAATGACTGTATAGTATGATTTGGCAAAATACTGGTGGTAAATTATTGTAAGACTAACAGTATGAGTAACCGAAAGGTTTATTTCACACTGAACATCAATTTGAATATTTTTCATATGACTATGCAACATCTGCCATATAATACTCTTGTTATATTGTTCGTATTATAGAAAGAGATAGGGTAAACTTTATTGATTTTCAGGGGGGAAACTTTGTCAACGTAGAACAAAAAAAACACAAAACATCGACAGAAACATAGAGACACGATATACAAAACAACATCACCAATACAGTCCACAACACCAGGCCGAGCCACAGAGGATGGACATAGTTCCAAAGCAACAGCAAGAAAATAAATAAAAGTAAGACGTACAAAAACCAACATAAGATCCAGTTCCACTTCAGTCAATGCATTAGACTGAAGACAAATCATTTGCAAAGTAATCGTTGCAAACACTGAATGAATAACACTTAGAAAAAGCAGCTGCAGGTACAAAAGCCATTCTGGTCTATTATATTGTGATGTTTCTGCCCTGCACAGCAGACATCGAGTTCTTCCCGACTATTCAGCCCTCTGAATCTTTGGATTTGTACAGTACTTGAATATCCAGTGGTGTAATTTATCAAACAAACAATGAGCCGAGTCCACACGCAACATTTCTGATGTTGTGTCTGATCAAAGGACCGGAGCAACCTGTTGACGCAGTCCGAGCGTGAAGCAACACGCCTGAGATCCTTCCGGGGGAAGAAAAAAGGAGAAAAAAAGCCAGAGGGCCAACCCCACTAGATGAACGGGTTCACCTCCAGCAGCCTTGAAAAAGTAGGTCACGCAACACCTTGCAACTTTTCCTGTTTCGTTCCCTCAATTGTTTAAATGCAGAACTGTGTGATTCAAAGCAGAATGATGTATCAGAGAATTGGAATCATTAAGTCTGGTCTTTCATTTGGCGTCTGTTGAACGTGATAAGGCGCTTTGGTTTTCCTTTGTGTTCGAACATCTGTCCAGGAAATGGCGTTTTTTTTTTCTCCAAGGTCAACTCTGTGGCTCTGCCAGACACCACAACAACACTGAGGCTCATCAGTCGTCATGGCACTCATCTATCGCTAAGAGCAAAGTTTGCTTTTTCACTGCTCAGACGTACACACACTCCCTTGCAAGAGCTCTCACACTCATTTCTGCCTCCCTCCTATGAAAACGATAAGAGAATCCTCTGTGAGGGTCTTGGGTTTGTGTCTGGTTTCAAGATAAAGGCCTCAACCTGCAACCGTGCTTTCTACAACATCCCATACACACAGCGCGGAGAGGGGGCATCTGTTTGTAGATAAACAACGGCCAGTTAATCATCAACATTGAACCTCGCAGGTTTCATAATGATATTCACCATGGATCGACCTTTATTCAAATGATATCCTGTTAGAGCCACTGCTTCTCAAATAAAGTTTTCCTCAAATTCAAACTACTTACACAGATATTAACTTCTAACTTTATGGAACATGTTTCATATGCTGTGTTACGATGTTTGTAAAAGACTGGGTTACAGTTTATACTCTGGGACTTTTCCAGCCCTCGTGAGGTGAATGATACCCAGGCGACAACACAATAGTATCCACAGCGGAGAATGAGTCACGCTATCACATAACCTGTCTGTGGTCACAATATACAGCAGATAATAAATATTGCATGACTATAAAAGAGATTGGTATGAAGAATAGAACATGTGGAACGTTTTTTCTTAGTACTATCAACCATTATGATGAGCAGAAAGTTTTATTTTTACATTAGTTACATAAGCCTTTTTTTGTCCAGTGTATGATTACATAACATTGGCTTTAACACATGTGGGCATTCTTCATCTAAAAGGAGTTTTGTGTTTGTCTAATATCTATTGAGAAGGTTTTATTCACCTACATTTTGTCTTTAAATGTTTAGGATCTTTATTTATTAAATAGGGTTAGGGCAAGGTGCTGCTCCAGTGCCACTCAGTCATACAGCGAGGAAAGTGGAGACTGTTGAGTTGTTTGTTTGACTTCAGGTGAGATTTTAAAAAATATGTAATTAGGATATAGTAAGTCATGAGATATTCAGTCATAATTAGGAGATAGTGTGTTGCAAAATTAAAAGAAAGTAAGTCATAATTGTGAGATTAAAAAGTAAAGTTAAGAGTTATTATTTTGAGTTATTGGGTCGCTGTTTTGCATGAGTAATTCATTATTTTGAGAAACAAAGTCAATATTTTAAGATACTGAGTCCTTTTTTGGAGATACTTAGTCATTATGTTGAGGTACTAAGTCATTATGTTGAGGTACTAAGTCATTATGTTGAGGTACTAAGTCATTATGTTGAGGTACTCAGGCATTAATTGGAGATACTTCCTCATTATCTTGAGAAAGGTTCTTATTATGATAACATACAGAGTTTTACTAGCAAAGTGGTGGAAATGTTCGTCCATAACAGATAACAGATGTACCACCCTGCAACAACAGACTCTTCTTCACCACTTCCTCTGTTGACGCTGTATCCACGACGCATCATGTCGTCCGTGCAAAAAAACAAACAAACGCAAACCCTGACGTGCAGCCCGAGGTTTTATTGATCATTTTTTGAAAGTCTTACCCGTCCTCCAGGTGACACGCCGCTCCCCAGCTCGCCATCTCCGCCACCATCCCTCTCTCCGTGACCTTACTCCGTTATACTTTCGGTTCTTCCTGCACGGTGTGCGGCGGCGGCTGCGCTTAAAAGCACCTGAAAGACAATATGCTCCGATCATGGACCGTCTGCGTCCTCGTTAGAGCGCTGCACAGGAACTGGTCCAGTGTTTATCATCGGAATCCTCGTGGTTATAAACAATAAAGAAAAACTTCTTCACAAACTTCACATCACTTTTCCCGTCGTGCGCAACATCACTTCCTAAAACAAAGCATCTGGATTTGGGAAAGGAAGCCCCTCATGTACGGTTTCTAAGATCCAGAACAAGTCACTCAGCCATCGTGCAGCGAGGATGTGGATGTATTGTTCCCCGTCACAAATACAGCGCTCGTGTGGAAAGCATTAAATGCATCGTAGATCTGCACATCATGTGGTTGGGTAACTGCGCAGGCTTCAATGCGAGACACAGCTTTAAGGATCAGTGGTGCTGCGCAGCCGCGGCGCAGTGCGTGGATGCTCGTCGGTGACCCATGGGCGGGGTTCAACCGTGCAACATCCCGCCTAGACACGGTGTGTGTGGTGTAGAGCCGTGTTTACTCTCAGGCTTTTTCACAGCGTCCTTTCTAACATCAGAGATACAGAGAACAGTCAGTGATGAGAACATATTTGGTGTTGTTCCCTGAGACACAAATCAGCAGCATGTCTCCCCATGGTGTATATATGGAATGATAACTGAGGATAAAGTTGAAACAAATTTTTAAAAAAATTTAAGTTGCAAAATAAAATATGATCTCCTGTTTGCATATTCATGATTTGACTCATCAAAGGAATATCAAAGGATTTATTATTTCAGTTAGTTTCAGGCGAGAGCAAATGGGAGATGGCGAGAAGCAGACGAGACGGGTATTCTGTTTACTCTGCTGTGAGGTCTGCTTTAACCTGAGGGATGTTTCTCAGTGGCACATTTTTTTTCTCTCCTACACAGAGAAGGAGCTGCCAGCTCTCCACACTGCAACTAGGCCACTTTGAGCGGGAAAACATGCTGATTACCAAGCTGCATTATAGCAAGACACCAGCAGGTGTCACATCAGACAACAAAAAACATGACCAACTCAACAGCAACAGTAGGCCTCTGCTAAATATCCATGCACCAGAGACTATGTACATGAGATTCAGACTATCTTCATGTATTTGACTGATCAGATTGTCAGTGTATCACATGGTTCCAATTAAATATTTAAGGAATCATAGAAGACCGGTACAAGTCCATGGCATAAGCTCAGTGTCCAGCAGAGAGAAAGAGAGATGAGGGAGGGAGGGAGAGCTCTCTGTGAGTGTCTGAGATGTCCAGTGGGAGGAATGAGTGAGGGATCAAGGGCTTTCCTATTGATCTTCCACTCATTGATCTGTTCCCTTTCTCCTCTCTCCATCCACCTGTCCAACTTTCACGGATGGATGTGCAGTTTGCAGGCAGTAGAGAGCAGAGAGAGAGAGCGGCCTCTGACTAACAGGAACATTATCCAAGTCTCAGAGTCTAAAGGGAGAGATCAGCTCCGCGGTGCAAGGAGAGACAAGCACGAGCTCAGACTCAGTGGCGAGACGATACCCCCAATACCTCAGGAAATGAGAGGAGATAAACCGAGGGCTAGTGGATGAGAGGGGAAAACGAGGAGAGGACACAGGGAAGGGCAACGGGAGAAGGGGAGGCAGAATGACAGAAGAGGAAGCGACAGAAACGAGGAGAAGAATATTAAAAGGTCACTGGAGTAATTTAAAATGTGAATTATTAGACCTGGTGACTGAAGACTTTAAATTTGGAACCTGCAAAAATGTGGACTCAACCTTCAAATCACCTTGAGACTTGACTGTAGACTTGACCTGAGATTAATAAATATTTAACAAGAATAAGACACTGCAGCCATGCTAGCAGCTCCGTGAGGCTCTACTTAGGCAAAGCCGTACTGTAATCCAAATGCTAACACAACTTAGATTGACATTTTGGAGAAATTATAATTTGACCTGATGATGGATAGAGGCAATGTTAGGGGATGAATAAAGTTTAATTATCCTGAGGAGGACATGAATAGTTCAAGAAAACAACATGTCAATGCATCCAGTTGTTAAGACATTTTATTCACAACCACGAATGTTATTTACCTGATAGCACCAGAGGAAAAACCCAAGAGATCATCAATGTAATTATGATTCATCCTCTGAGAACCATGAATGTTTCTGCCAAGTTTCTGCCGACACATAGATGTTGAGATATTTGACCAGACAAGTGTAAACTTCAACTCAGAGGTGGAGCCTGGAAGAAATCAAGTGTCTTGATCGCCATCTGGTGGGTGGCTGCAGTATAGGTCATAAATCCATATCGAACCATACTAAAAAGTCAAAGTAGGCTACATGTCAAATGTATTTTTCTCAAAGATTGTTTCTGTCATTTTAGGAAGTTATTATCATACTGATGTCTGTCCACATGTTCATTTATTTCTTGATTTGTCGAGGGGATGTATCAACAGCATATCGCTACTGCGGCTCCATCCCCTGATCACTGTGCAGACTCTGGCTCCAAGATGGCGGCTTGTGTGGCTCTGTATTTTTAGCTTCATTTCTGGTTAACGGGAGGAAGTGGAGACGTGCTGTCCATCTTTATACACTGGACTGACTGATGAGTCTGTGACTAACAAACCAACATCATCTCCGGAGCCCTGTCACTAGCAGCGCTACAAATGCCAAGTTATTGTACGTTTCTGTCACACTGATAAGCTTTGATTGTTTGCAACTGGACATTGGTTGTGATTTTGGCTTTTATATTGTTACAACTAGTTTTTCTAAGAATTAGACTGGAAAGACTTGTTTCTTTGACTTAGAGATCAAAGTTTTCATTTTTGACTTAGACATGGACACTACCACCTCTCTAGTATTGTAGCACGTCTCGGTCTTAAAGTGATTCGAGATGATGTATGTTGTGTTTTGGCACTGTACACATTAGATAATTAAGTGGAATTGAAAAGAATGACCCTGGAAATTATTTCTCCCAGGTGTGGTGTAATCATAAAAAAATATTTATTGAGATCTATTTTTGAAAACAGGAGTTGGGAAAGGTCTTCATCAAAAGAAACGTTCCCCCTGGTGTGGCTCAGTTAAAAGTCTTTTATAAGTTTGTGTCTGTGTGTGTGTATACGTGTGCGTGCGTGTTTGTGTGTACTATGACTGGGCTTTTTTTTCCGATCGACAAACCTTTTTGAAAACGATGATGTCACACACCCTAGAGGGTTAACATGAGCCCTCATTGTGCGGACTCATTATCCACCACACACACACACACACACACACACACACACACACACACACACACACACACACACACACACACACACACACACACACACACACACACACACACACACACACACACACACACACACACACACACACACACACACACTCAAAATAGCACGCACAAACACACACCACGTATCAAGATGCTCGGTCAGGGAGGAAGAAATCCTCGGTGGTCAAACCCATAACGTACATGTATCCACTCACAGGCACAGATGCACAATGAGGTGTCCTCTCACTCTGGAGACGAGGAACTTCACATCCTTTCAGTTTCAATGGGCCTCTTTTCCATCCGCACCGAGTTATCACTGGAAAGGACCATTGTAAGAAAAGCGCTGCGCCTGCTGCAGCCCTGTGCAGAGATGTGTGAGAGAGGTGAACTCGGACAAAGAGCTTCACGTTTGCACAGAGAAAACGGGAGAGAGCTCCTGGAGATCGTCCAGCCATGAGAGATTTCAGTGGCAGCCTCATTCAATCCCGTACAACCATAATGTATAATGCATAGGCCTAAGAGTTGCCAGTTCTCTAAAATTCTTTCCAGTGCAATCAACATGGTGACCCCCTCCCCCCCTACATGTAAATACAACAGCAGAGCGGTGCTGTTGTATTTACATACTTGGTTTTGGATCAACAAAGGAAAAATGTTTCATGGGTTCTGATCTGATTTAAGAGCAGACAACTCCTGTGGATTGAAACACTGAAGGCCTGCATTTGTTTCTTCTTAATCTTAATTAGCTCCGATAAGTAGGTTGTGTTTTCGTTTGTTTGTTTGTTTGTCAGCAGGAATACGCAAAAAACAAGTGAACAGATTTCCACAAAACTTAGTGGACGGATGGGACATTGTCCAAGAAAGAATTGATTTATTTTTGGTGCTGATCCGTACAAAGAGATTTCTTTTTTTACGTTTTGTTAACATTGCACGATAGGCCATGTTTTCACCAATAATTTATGAATCTCAATCAAAAAAACATATTTAGTGGACTTATATCTACGACTGTGTGGAATGTAGTGCAGCTTGACTCATTATACGGGACGGGTGGGCTGTAGCTTTTCAGCTTTTCAGCACTGTCCCTTGGTCTCTCACACTTCTTTCCTCTCACCCACAGTGTTTGCTTTGGTCAGTGAGTTGTGATTTAAAAGAGAAAATATGAATACATTTAATTAATCTGAGTCTGGACCAAAGAGGTGGAACAACTGACTAGTTGACAATAAAATCTCTGGAACCAATCCATTACCACCTCTGTGGTCCCAATATTCACTTTAAAAAGTCAGTTACAAGTCATATAAACAATTTTTTTGACAGCTTTTTTTTTACCATTCTCAACTTTTAAAATACGTGATCTTTTTGGCCACCCTGGCATCTTCATGGGAATCAAAAGTTTTTCAGAGAAGTCGTTGAAACCACAGGGTGAAAGAAATTAAGCCTCACAACACAGTAGCTAAATAACGTATGGTCAGAGATCGTAGGTTCTTTGAGAAACAGAGTTTGTCCCAAAAACATTTTAAAGCTTGTATGTTGTGTAAGTCTTTGCCTTTTGTGCGTTTTTCTAAGGAGTTAGCCACATCTGTCCTTGATGTTGACTGTTTGGATTCAACACCTACACAGTCTTACTGAGTAGGACTTGGGACTCATTGTTCCCCCTTTCACCAGAGGGGATTGGCCCTGATAGCTGAGCATTTTTACGCATTAACAGATTTCCTGTCCACATAAAACTGGATGCTGGGACGTCACAGAAGAGCGGAGGCCATGTGTTCGGCGACTCGGGGAAAAACGAGGGGTTAGCATCTGCACCCTCTCTTGGGAACGTGGATGCATGTCCTTGAGTTGACTGCCCTTAGTCAGCCCTACTATCACGTTATTTTAAGCCCTCCTATGTCTTACACAACCCCCCCCCCCCCCCCCCCACTCATTTATTTTCTATATTACACTAAGCCCATCAGCATTTCTATGTAATGTGTGTTCTGTCATGACCTTTCTCTCTCTCGCCCTCAGGAAACGCCGCCGCCACAGGAGGACGAGCCCTTGGATGCAATGTGGGTGTTTTGGTGGGAGGGGACGCAACTGAAGGCCACAGTCTAGTCGCCTTCTGAGACGCAGACCCCCACCCCAGCCACCCCACCTCCTATTGGAGTGACTCAGCAGAGTACAGTGCGGAGGCAGGGGGTCAAAAATCCCCTGCCTCCGCCTCCATTCAAAACATGTGGGAATGGGAAAAACTTTATCCTATATTTAACCTCCAGGTGTCTGTCTGGTGTGAGTGTGTGTGTGTGAGACCCAGGATCTGAGTCACCTGCAGCTGGGAGTTGGTAGACATGTTATCTTATAGGGGGAAAATGAGGTTGTCCTTATTTTTTTGGCTGGATTTGGGGGGGCTTTCAAACGTCTTGGAAATGCTGAGTGTGTGTACCCCCCCCCCCCCCGGCCCCAACATTACACACTCTGATGAGAACTTTCCCCCCCATAAAATCCGTCTGAGGGGGTTGTCTCAATTAGATCCGTGTAAAATGCAGAGAATTTAAAAACTTGAGAAAACAGGCGTGATAATGAAAAGTGTCAGTCGAGTATAATTGTGCAATTACGGGAGGTCACTGCGAATCTAACCTGTCAGCGAAATAATAAGACACAGTTTAATGCAGCAGAAAAACAGCTCTCCCCTTTCCAAGACCACAATGTCTAAATTAACACTTAACTAATACATCATTTCTCACAGAGAGTGGTGTGCTGGGGTTGGTTATGTCCGGCAGTGTGGAAGAGCAGTGTTTCCACAAGGTTAAGAGTGGCTGTTTGATATGCAGTATAATGTATAAGATGTTTCCTGGCAACAGTATGTTCCCATTTGAAAAGAAAGCAATGCTGCTGAGTCAAATCACTTAGTGCTATTACCCATCAAACCTGTATTAATGATAGCCGGTGTATTACGGCCTAAGATCATCACATGGGCGAGCTTATACAGTTATTCAGCGTAAAGTCAAAAAGCTCCGCTCAGCACAAACCTCCCAACTCATCAGATTTATGAAGAGCAAAGAGAGAGAGAGCGGTTCCCAGGAGACAGAGGATGGATTTTTACCTCTCTCACTTCGACTGAGGATTTTTTTTTGGGGGGGGGGGGCCCTTCAAGTGCAGTTTTTGACTCTTTCTTCTCGAAGGATTCTGATTCATCTGCAAGCCAAAAACAACACAGTACTGGGGGAACTGCGCATGAAGCTAACAAGCGCTCTCTTTCTTCCAAACATATTTGCTCGGAGTGAACACATCCACACTCTTGTTGAGTCCCACAGCCTTTTGTGAAACGTCATTCCTTCTCGTCTCCGTTTGTCCAGTCCCGCTCTGCCACATTTTGTCCCTGGAATGCTCAAATCTGAAGAGGGGGAAAAAAAAGAAAACGCTTGAAACTTCACAAAGACGCCCACACAAACAAACTAAAAGATAAATATAGTCACGCATACTCTCAACGCACACGCACAATCCCGTACACTTAAAGGCCTCCGAGCCAACTGAGCGATAAGATTAGAGGAAGTACGTGGGTGTGAAATAGCTGCGGTGTGGGACTTTCTGGATTCACACAATCTACGCTGACTGCAGCCCCCTGCTTTTTATTAGAGCTCGAGCTGATGGGAATACACAGGCGCTGATGACACCCACGCACGCATCCTGCAAAATCTGGGCCTAAAAGCAGCATTTACACTCCGATTGAACAAGCACCGTTTCTCCAGCAGTCTGCAAACCACAGCTTCTCTTACACACGCTCCAGGACTTTCTCCATGTTATGGTGTGGACACTAAACGCTGCTGGGATACTGTACGCTGGATGGCCAGAGAGGCCGAGGTGGGTCTCGAGGCAGTAACCCTGAGGTTGTGACTCCTGCTCTGGTGCAAACAAAGCGAAACCGAGAACCATCAGTGGGTCCATTAACAAAGCCTGCGGCCCAACAGTGCTCTCTTTGTTTCATAATTAATGCAAACGTAATAATCGTGACATTGACCGTTGGGCGGTCCGTACATCAGCGGCACTGACAGATGAAAATGAACGCTGCCATTCATCATTGCACAGGACTAATGGACCCCATAAGACTGAATTATTAAGCACAACACAAGAGACCTTTGTGCTGAATTAATGGAAGCATACAGCACACGACATTTACTACACTGATATACTGTAGTCGGTGTGTTATCACTTTAACTGTCAGGAGGCTGCAACTTCTAATTATTGGGTTAAGTGCGTAAAGTTGCCTTTGTGTTGCGTTAACAGATCTGTTGTGTATAAACTTCTCATTGTTTAACCTGATTCTAGATCTAAGTATGGAGGTCTCTGTGCAGCAAAGACTCACAACTTCCCTTTCTGTAAATATACAATGCAATAAACGAAAAGGGGGGGGAAATGCTGCTGTTTTGTTTCCTTGGAATGGAGTTGGTTTCCAATTAGTTGGCTGTGTTTTCCTGAAAGCTGCTCTTGCATGGACGGACAACAAGGAGGGTGGTGGCGGTGGTGGGGCAGCAAAGAGAGATTTTATTCAATCAATCCATCACAAACAAGAACAGCACTTTGTGGTGTATTTCAGGGGGAAGAGGAGAAACGGAGGCAGGATGTGGTGGATTAGAAACAGACTTCAGACAGAGAAATATTCAGAGAGAGAAGAGAAAAAAGGAAGTGACTATTGCTTTTTTAAATATATCGTTGTTGAATCCTTTTGATCAGTGAAAATATGATGTACTTTCATTTAATCTTTCCATTTTCTTTGGGGAGAATAAAGTTCTTTATTCTATTACATATTATCTAAGCTCATACGGGTTAGTAATTCATAAGAGAGGGGGTCAACCTTTACTGAAAGTGGATATTGTGGTAATTCTCTTCTGTGCGGGCTCTGTGGAGAGTGGAAGCTGTGAACAAAAATAGCAGTTGTTCTCTATGCATGTCAATAAGAGCAGCAGAATAGCAGAAGTGCTGGGAAAGTCTTGGCAACACTGGACTGAAAAAGGGTTTGTGAGCTCGACACTCAGAGCCCGAGGTCCACAGGTTATTGATTGTGTGTTTAGTTATTTGGTTTGAGAAGGGGGCCCTGCGATCATGTTTCCCTAATAGGGGTGGATGACAGAAAGAAATACGATGCTGCATAAATTAGTCTGCACGATGCTACCCTTCTGCTGAATTTAATGTCATAATGCGCCAGAAATTAGATTTGGAGAATTGTGCATTAGGCCTGGTTGAGGACACAAAGGGATGCACACAGGCAATTAGTGACATGAAGACGTTGGGGGATTCGCTACATGATTTACACCGTGAACACTGTAAAACATGCATCTCATCCCCAACATCCCCTTTATTCATAAGACTTTAGCTGTAGGTTTCTCTGATCTGTCTTAATAGCATAAGTCCTATTCACAGAGGAAAAGAAGCCATTATCCATTCGGATCCAATGAGGAAATGTGACTCTTAAAAGTGACCCTGGTCAATCTATACAACCACAGCAGAAATCTATTTATACAATCACTGATTCTTAGCAATACAACAAAGGAATCGGAAGGATTTAATCAATCACTTAATTTCCAGTACTTGTGAAGCAGTGCGTGCTGTCTGTCATTCTTGGATCTCATCCAGAGAGACATCTTTAGTGTGAATTAACACATCGGGGCGAGGAGACAACTGGAGATTCAGTTTTACGGTTATGTTCGTCAGCGATGCAGACACACGGTTCTCCGGGACGTTGCCCCGACTAATGGGAATCCCGACACTCGTCTAATGGCGGCCATTACGAGCTGCACTGCAGGAACGATTCATTTTTTATGAGAGGGGTAGATCTCTTGGCGCCTTCCATCAGGGGCATTCACCCTTATTTATTGGTTACAGTGAGCACATGCAGGATTCTGTTTGAAGAACGGTTCGGCCTTTTGGGGACGATGATCATCAAGTGCACGGCAAAAAGTCCTGTGTTGAATTAACTCCCACAGAGTTGATCTGAACACTTTTTAAGGGTTTTTATAGATCCACACTTTTCTGACATTTAACACTATGCCAGAGTTTCCTCTTCAAAACAGAGTTAAAGTAACACTTAGCGATGACACAAATAACACTGCAGTGAAATAAATAATTGTTTACTATTGGGTAGTGCCATTTCTTGGTTGTAGGCTAGGAAAGTGTCACGCAAACAATAATGACTATTACATAACCTTTCTTGGTATGTGGATCCTTAGAGAACGAGAACAGCATCACTATCGCAGGAGCACCCCTTTTTCATGGAACTGCAGAAGGTCAAATCATCAAACTACACATACTTCTGCTGTTGGCCGTACTTCACCTTCACCAGCATTTTACTGTGAAAGTTTGACAGAGTAAGTTAACTTTTAAAGAAAGACTAATAAAAACAACGTCAGTGTCACACAAACAACCGACAAGTGAAACAGCATGTTTTTAGTGGCCTCTGGAAATTCAACAGCAGTGATGAAAAAAAGAAAGCGTTTGCTGTGGCAGTAATTGTTAAAAAAACAACAACATAAAAACCTTATTTTTCAGCGCAACCAGCCTCCTCCTCCTCCTCCTCCTCCTCCTCCTCCTCTTTTTGCAGGTAAGGACAGGCCTTGAGGTGAGGCCTTTGCAGTTTCCCTCCAAAAGTTACTTCCTTATTTACTTCCTAATTTCATAAACATGAATCTTTATAGTCGTAGACGTTAAATGCATCACAGTGAAATAGTGCTCTACGTAAAATACATGTGTCCCCTTCTAAACAATGACTGTTCATTCCTCATTGAGCTGTTTGTTTGACCTGATGCTGTGTGACACACTCCTCTCCACAGGGAGGCGCCCTCATGACTTTTACTCTTTCGTATTTAAAGGTGGAAAGGCGGGGTCAGTCCAGGGCACGACACAATCTGATTGGCTGAACAGAACCAGGTGATGGGGAGTGGGGGCGGGGCGTGTATTTTGAAAGAAGCATCAGACGACACCGTATGACTAAGTATTAGGACTACATTGAAGGAAAAAAATGACATTTCTAGAATAAAGTCGTAAGTTTACGAGAATAAAGTCGTAATCTGGAACTTTGAGTATTTTTCTTTTGTGCAAAATTACACTTGTGTTTGAGTCCACAAAACACTTTTGGAGCATCAGCGGTAAACAGCGTCCATAAGTGTCCATAAGCCCCGACATTCAAATTCGAATGGTCGCCATTTACCTTCAATTGTATTGGATTTGGCTGCTACACTGTTTACCCCTGAAACTCCAGAAGTGTTTTGTGGACGCAAACACTTCACCCACCCCTCCATTGGCATCTTGGTGAGTAGATAATGAGTGAATTTTCGTTTTTGGGTGAACCATCCAATTAAAACTAAAGCTCTTTTTGTATACCTTTCCCCCTCCTGGTGGAAGGGGCAGTCTCCCATTATGCCCACATTGCTGTTGACTGGCATTTTCGGACTGGTCTTTGGACTTCTGTGAATTCCAGGTCTTGCTTTTTGTCGCTTTATGCAGTGGAAGCATTTGTATTGTTTGTCTTGTTGTGAAAAAGTGCCAATAAAACAGTCCCCAATAAAGAGGGAAGCCATTAAATTAAAGAAGAACACCATAATGTGATGCAGTGGAGGAATAATAAACTTGTGAAGTACTTGGAAGTACTCGAGTAAACGCAGGTTACTCAGTTACTCTCCACCACTGGGAGTCACCCCCTCCTCCCACCTGTGCATGAATCGGAACTGACACCAGCACAGACCATGGGGCTCTGCAGCAGACTTTACACCCATCAGAGAAGAGGCTGTTGATGTGAAGCAGGACGGAGCTGGGTCAACGTGACAATGTCAACTGCAGGAGACCAGATGTGTGGGCTGATTTAAGGACATGCTGAGAAACGGATGCTAATGATGTGAGATTATTCATGAATCTCATCATTGCTCCATCCCATCATCATCCCATCAGCCCACAGACAGGTCCTCACAGGGGGGAGCACCTGCTGTCCCGCTCCGCGCTGCAGCGTCTGGGTGAGAGCAGATGATTAGTGCACATCTGGAGAGGAAGGCAGACCTGTGGGCTTCACACACACACACACATACACACACACACACACCCCTTATCGGACTTTAACAACATCACACGCACGGGGGAGACGTAACGCCCGTGACTTTCCATCCCGGGAGATCCAGACATGATGCCCAGTTTCCCGGGCGGCGGCAGGACAACGCGCGGGGCCACGGGCACCCTTCTGTCGGCGTGTCTGGTCTCCGCCTGTCAAGCGCTCCGGAGCTGCGGGGAGGTCCAGTGCGGCGACGGCCAGCAGTGCTGCCCGCCCATCGTGGCCGGGAACGGCAGCGCCAGCTCCGCGGTGCGCTGCTGCAAGCTCCCCATCCACATCTTCTTCGACAACGTGGGCTGGTTCACACGGAAGCTGTCGGGCATCCTGATCCTGCTCCTGCTCTTCGCCATGGGCTACTTCATCCAGCGGATCATCTGCCCGCGGCCCCGCCGGCACCCGCACCAGGACCGCAGCGAGGAGCCCTCCCTCTTCCACGGGCACGCGTCAGCGTCAGCGTCCCAGGACTCCCTGCTGGACCGGTACCCCGAGTACAGCCTGGGGGACTTCACCTCCCCCAGCCTGCCGGCCTACGACGAGGTCAAATACTTGCCCACGTATGAGGAAAGCATGCAGGAGATGCACAGGGACCGGTCGGATGATAACTTGCTGGCGGAACATGAGAGGAGCGGTCGGGGGAGAGTGAGAGCGGCGGGGCCGAGGGCTGCAGAGCAGAGGCGGGATGTCCTGGAGGTGTCAGGACCGCAACACAGCCCAAGGACATCACGGAACTCAGTGTGACGGAGAACGAGACAATATAGTATTCTTATTTTAATACCATCAGGGTGATCATCCTGCTGAGATACAAACTCAAGTGCAATTATAATCCTGAATGTCCAGAATAAAGGAGGAGGCTGAGAAAAATGTGCGTGTTCTGTAAGATTATAGGGGATTACGCTCCTTTTGTATGCAAATGACCGCTTGGGTTGAAGTGATGGAGATTATAAAATAAGCGAAGGCGCCTGGAATCGACGCTCTTTGTGTTTGGGGACAGCTAATTTGGCTCCGGTACAATCGCATTAAGTTTTACTTCAGCACCTCGATTTTAAGTGGCACCGTGAAACAGTTTTTCTTCTGTCAAATTCTCCTCCTTTCTTACTCTAAATATTCCGCTGAGCTCCGGAGACCTGCTATTCTTTATTTATTCTTTATTGAATTTGCATCCAAAAAGAAGAAGATTTAGATTTTTTTCTCTCTCAGTAACCTCAGTAACCCCTGACGTGGTGCTGAAAGTGGGGGAAGGAATGAATATCAATTTTAATACTTGGTCAGTCTGTTAATTTATACATTATCAGCATGGGAGTGTAACATTCTGGAGAAATTACGCATACATGCTCATGTTGGCTCCACCTAAGACAATTCTTAGACATTATTTGGCCAATAAAAAGCCACAGAACAGTGATTATGTCCATAAAAATGTTCCTAAAAAACACTGGTTCAGAAAATAAGCAAATATTTACATTTCAGAAGCTGGATCAAGTCCATTATTTGGCAATTTTGCTTTAAAAACTAAACCAATCAATTATCCAAATAGCTGCCACTTAATTTTTTTGTCAATCAACTGAAAATGTTTGCGCTGTGTAACTTTATTTACTTCTCAAATGATGCATAAGACGGTGCTGATATCGTCCTGTGACACTGAATCCTGTTTCTACTGATTGTAGAAAGCTAATTTGTTATGGCGACATAATACCAGACAGCTTTTCAAAGCTTTCACAATAAGTAACATTTCCATTTCTGTCAGAATATACACAAGAAGATGCTTCCTGGGCTTCAGGATCCATAAAACGTTTGAGCTCCTCTAATGCTCCTGACTCTAAAAGTCTGAGTGAGATTGTGGTGGTGGCCTGTGTAATCCAATACAGGCCAGAACATGATGGCAGAGCCGACAGTCAACACTGATGGCTTTCCTTTCCAGAGGGACATTTGTGGGTGGGTGGAGTTTGCACTTAAAAGCATTAAATCCATGATTAGAACCCACTGATGGGTGGATGGGGTGTGACCCCAGGATGCAAGAAGCCATGTGTGGGGAGCTTCTTAAAAAAATGAGGGGTGTGATTGTTTGGTTTCGTGATCAGTGCAGTTCATAGTGAACCGGCTCCAATATCTAAACTGTAAAAGTGAGTCTGCGACTATGAGGGAAAACGTAGTCTTCTACATTTCCCAGAATGTAATACGATAACATAAAGCTGGGACATCCCCTGGCTAAAGGGAGAGGACGCTGGTTAAGTTGCAAGGACATACGGTGTATAGAGAGAGAGAGAGAGAGAGAGAGAGAGAGAGAGAGAGAGAGAGAGAGAGAGACAGCCACACACAAATACAGTGCACACACATACACACAAAAATGGATTTGGTGTGAGCAACATCAGAATCTGCATCAACAATCCAGTTATTATATTACTCACTGGATGGATCAACTATATAAAAAAAGGTCAAATCAATGAGTATTATCCTCCTCATAAATTCTACATTATATCTGGGGAATTGAATTTATGGAGGAAGCTGCATTGTATGGCCGGAACATTTAATATATGAGACTTCGCAAGTCATCGAATGTGTGTATACGGCTCTGGGGTTTAATAAAAGTGAAATGTCTGTTTTGTATTTCCTAGCCTCAAAAACGTTGAATATTTACAGTCTAGAAATCTAAATGTGACTTTTCTATTCTTTATTTACGGATAAGGCTCAAAATGTCTGGTGTAAAGTGTGGAATGTAGTAAGAATACCCAGAATGGGTTAAATAAACACTAAACCCATCCAATAAATTGTTTTTCATTAGCAATACGTAAAAGGTTTATTCACATGACTAAATTTGGTTTAGTATACGCTGTGATGTTCAAGCGGGAGTCCGAGGACAACACAAATATTATTCCTCATTTTCCACCGTGTGTGGCCACTCTCAGAGGTAATGCATGTGCAACCCGACTCCTCGCTGATAAGTCTTAGCAAAGATTAATGATGTATGGTCTGGAGGACCATGGTTTATCACACTGTGAGCATAGGCTTAGAGAGAAGGGATGAATAGGGAATAAAATAAAGAGAAAGAAGTGGCTTAAAGTGCAGGAAAATCAACAACAACAACAGCATGGGAGAGGGAACCCATCAATAGGTTTTCCTACATCTACCGTTTACTTTCAGCACCGGTGTCCACTCACAGTTTCTTCAGGATTATGTTGATCACGTTCTATCGCATCATCGGGATATGGTCGAGTACACAGCCACTGTCAGTGAGGGAAATAAAACCATGAAAGAGGGCATGTATTTCGTGGAGGATCTATGCACACCACTGCTGATCACTGCAGCACGACATCAGAGGATAATGTCAGTCTGGAATCTGTCCAACAGGAGCTGTTCTCCGGACTAGGGAAGATGGAGTACAACGTTGAAACCGGGGGCACAGCCTTTTTCCCTCTCCCCTCCCAGGTGCCTCACCATCCATCTCCAACCAAAAACTAAAGAAGAGCTGAATGGCATGGTGCTGAAAGGTGTTGTCTCAAAAGTGAAGAGGCCCTGGCACAAGTGTAAGATTATGCTCTGACCTCCCCAAGCGTAAAATAAATCAGTTTTCAAAGGTACATGCCAACACCGAATTTTTGGCAGATTCCTCCATCCCAGGAGTCCTCCCTTCTTACCACGTTCATCACCCCATTTGGTGGTATTCTTACAACCATCTGTGCTTTGGAATTTCGTCGGCCTCACAACACTTTCAGAAGTGCTAATTCTGGAGGGGCCTGGGAGGAGTTCGGTGTAAGATGGACGACTTGCTCATCTGGAGAGCGACGAAGGTCTCCGGAGAGGATTGTCATGGCTGCAGGAGGCAGGAGTTCTCAAACAGGTCTCGGGTCGAGTAAACATGCGCAGAGAGACCTGCTGAGGAAGTCAAATATGTGGGCCCGGGTACTGAATTACCCAAATGCTGAAACACTACAGTCTCTGCGCAGTTGCACAGACGAGACAATGAGGAGTGGAAGTCAGTGGAGTATGTGTCAGGAGGAACTGCTGGTCTCCACATGGGCCTGTGAGAGGTTCCTCATCGGGACGAGTTTCTGGTCCCAATGCTTGGCTCGAGGAACATAGGTGAACTGCCTCCACGTATACAATGCCATTATACGTGATTAATGTGATTTTCCTACACCACATCCCATGTGGCTGGCAAAGAGATCGCAACTGCAGATGTGCTGTGCCGAGCCCCTGTAAACAGCACAACAGAGGGTCTTCAGGAGGAGGAGATCAACCTGGATGCTGGCTCATAGAACTTGGAACGCACCAAGACAATGATGTCATACTGCAGCAGCTGAAGTGGAACTGTGCAGTATGGCCAGACAAATATCAATTGGAAGAGTGTTCCAGACCGTGAGCTCACAGTTCAAGATGTTCTGTTAGGTTTTGGCAGCAGCGAAGTGAGCGGACAGCATCACCAACTGAGGTGGCCTGGCCCAAGCAGACAACAGAAAAAAATACCCATGGAGTTCCCGTCAAGGCCATGGTCTACTGTGGGAGCAAAGCCGTTTCAGATGGGAGACAAACCGTACTTAGTCATCACAGACTATTTCCTGAGATTCTTTGAAGTAACCAGACTACTTCTGATGACCCACATCACCAGAAGCTCGGATCAAACACCGCAAATCTATCTTCGCACATCGTGGGATTCCCGAGGGGGTGTACTCAGACAACGGACCCGTCGTGTCTGAGTCATTCGAAAAGTTTGCACATGATTGGAGATTCAGACAAGTGATATCCAGTCCACACTTTCCACAGAGCAACGGGAAGGTGGAGCGGGCTGTAAGGACAATCGAAAATCTTCTCAAGATGTCCACTGATCCTGATCTGGGCCTCATGGCCTATATGTGGCTGCTCCTCTGGCTAATGGACATAGTCCCATTCAACTACTTATGGGGAAGATTTGAACAACAGTCCCTGCCAAGATACAGAGCACATGAAATGTGACGATCATGTCTGGCTCAGAGAAATGCACCAGAGAGGTACATTGGTGTCTTCAGTGGACATGTCCAGTTCATATATCGTCGAGATGCCCAGAGACAACCTGCAAAGTTACAGATTCCACCTCTCACCAACGTCTGTAGCACCACAAACACCGGGGGACTTTCCTGAAACATCACAGGAGAACGCAGCTCTACGAGAGTACACCTATCACACGTGACTCCAGCCAACAGACATCAGTGTGAGAGACCTCATCCTGCAGAGTCAGGGCCATTCCAGCATAAGTAAAGGACTATGTGAGGTGAACAGTGACCCTGAGTGAACTGATACACACACACGCTAAAGGAAAAGACACTTCAAAATAAAAAGAAAGGAAAGAGTGGTGGTGGCAGCTGACCATGGACTATGATTGCAGCAGGACTGCTTGATATATAGTATTTCTCCTCAGATACTCGACCATTACTGACAATAGTCCATCAATTCAGTGACCTTCAGTTATGTTTCAAAATGTTTACCCTTATCAATGCTGCTAAAACCTTTATCTTGATGATGTTCTCCTTTACACTTGACATATATTGCACTTCTGTCCGCCCTGGGAGAGGGATCCCTCACATGTGGCTCTCTCTGAGGTTTCTACCTTCTTTTTACCCTGTTAAAAGGTTTTTTTAGTAGTTTTTCCTTACTCTTGTTGAGGGTTAAGGGCAGAGGATGTCACACCCTGTTAAAGCCCTATGAGACAAAATCAAAAAGAAAATCTGGTTGTTACGGTCATATCTGTAAATGTTTGCTGATGTTTACTTTTGTTGATGTTTACAGGGAAGTGTTTACAGAAGCATAGGGGAAGAAAACGTTTCATGGCCGTCCTATGCATAAGCTTATGAGTAAGTGGAAGGGGGAAGCCATGCATTCTTATTGAGGCTGATGATTTGTTTGTTGACAGGAGGCTATCTGCTAATAGCTTAGTATGTTACTTGAACTGTTAACTGCTACAGCAAAGAGTAGGGCTTTGCATTACTTATTTATGCATGTTGACAGGAAAGGAGCTTTACCCAGAAAGAGGGATGTTGTGATCGCTCTCAGCACGTCAGGCTGTGGGTCGGACAATAAAAAGGACGGTTGCCTAATGACAGCGAGCCAAGCGGCCACGTGTGTCTCTATGCTTCTTAGACGGTTTCATCATAGTACCGATAAACAATAGAACACATGGCGAGCAGTTGGTTTCACACCTCAGTAGAAAAGGAAATACAAGAATAACTCAGGGAGAGGTTCAGAGATATATTGGATCCAGAAACACATTGTGTCTATAAGCAAAGCTGAAAAAGAAACTCTGTATATTACTCTGTGAATAAAACCAGTGAAGCATCAAGACATTAAGGAAATAGAGGAAGCAATGTCAGAGATGATATTTGGGCTCAATATATACACCATCTGTTTTATTAATAGATTTTCTTTTTAGTGTTTACAGAAGGAAAAAACGTATACATTAACTACAAAAATATATTTTCATATAAAACACGACACCAAATATCAGTGACAAAACTAGAATGACTGCAGTGTGGTTGTATGCCTCCACCAACCAGTGCAGTTTCAGTCTACATACATTTTCTTCCAGACTCATATGAGGTCCCTGTGACCTTTGACAGCTGAAATCTAATCAGTTCATCTTTGAGTCCAAGAGACAACTGGTTAAAATATAGGAAAATAGGAAATTTCCTAACAGGCAGAATAGAGTCATCATGTTCAAGAGGCCAAAAACACGCTTTCTGAGGCCACTGTGACCTTGACCACCCAAATCGTATCCACGAGTCTTTGTGAACATACATCTCAAGGCACTTCAGAGAGAAAGAGAAAGAGAGAGAGAGAGAGAGAGAGAGAGAGAGAGAGAGAGATTAACGTCGTGCTGCCACGCTGCTCCTCACAGAGGCGTTCGCAGCTTTCTCCCTTTCTTTGGACAACTCCATCTCGATCTTCGCCTGGATTTTCTCCCAGTTCACCTCAACCTGGCAGAGACACAGGGAGACAAAAGGAAATGAGCTACTCCACTTTGTTTTGATGAGTATGGGACTGATCATGCAAAGCAGCTAACTTGGCCAAATGACAACATAAGGCAGGGATCAAGCTGGAGGGCTGTGTTTTAATGTGTGGTACTGATGATGCTAGTTTTGTATTTTATTAAAGGCACCACACTGATGCTCATCCAAGAAATCTATGAGATTAAACATCAGTGGACAGCAATAACAACTTTAAAGCTTTCCACCATTTTTTTGTTTTTAGCTCCGCAGTCTATTGTGATTGAACAGCAGCAGTTTTTTTTCTTTTGGAGGAGTGTATAAGCAGCGTATAAAAAGCTAATGAGCTGAAACCCAACGACAGTTACAAAAAGAAAAAAACACCCTCTGCTGTTAAAAATGCATCATACCCCAAACCAAGTCTGCAGCACAGCAGACAAGCTGCCCTCACTTACCCCTCCAGCGTACTGCAGGAATCTCTTGTTGGTCTCCTTCCTGCCAAATGTCTGCAGGAACTTCTCCCTATAGGCCAGCACAGTGTCCACATGGGTCTTGTGTTTGACAGCCAACTCCAGGGCCCTGCACACAAGACGATTAATTGTAGATACACATCCAGCCTCTATGGACTTCTCACTTGCTCGTCCTCAAAACTAATGGTTGACACTCTCCTAAAGATAATCATCACTAAGCTGAGCGGACGCATCCCCGGAAACAACAGAAACACCTGAGCCGTACCTCTCCCAGTTGAAAAGGTTAATGTTGACTTGTATGGCCTGGTAGATGAGTCCTGCTTGTAGCAGAGTGGCCTCGGCCTCCTGGATGAGACCACTGAACAACAGCATGTGGGCCAAGGACGACTCCTTCGACGGCTGCGTCTTTATGAATTTGATGTACTGCACTCTTGGTAGCTAAAAGAGAGGAGAAAAAGAGCTTTGAGAACGAGACACCTGATACTTTCAATCTAAGACTTATGTCGGAATTGTTTGAGTTAACTGTTCTAGATTGAATCAGCCATTGACTAACGCCCTTACCTCTCCAATGGCAGCGTAGGCCATCTCTGCTGTGGTCAGCTCCCTGTTGGCCATTGACATACCAGCCAGACACGCCCACAGAGATTGGTCCTGTAGAGATGAGGAGCAGAGGCTGTGAGCACAATCTGCTGTTTTTCAAGCTTTCTATGTTTTCTTTTCGGATATATACAAGTTATTGATTAATCGATACGAGTGCAGTATATACACATTACTACTACATTTTCTAATAAAAGCAAACCAGTTTTAGTGAGCAGTGATTATGATTACAGCAAAGAATCTATCTAATATTTCCAGAAATGTTTTTCTCGAGAACCGTTCTCTTTGCACCTTCAGTGCCACAAGCTGGTCTTTACTCGCCACGGCTCAATTACTGCAGGTCGCTTTTAAAGTTTCAGAAAGAAATCTGCAACCAGCATCACCATGGGTCAAGCAAACAGCCCATTCCAAAAAGGCAGGTTTAGAACGGTCACTGCAGTAGTGATGGGGACTGCCGATTCAAAAGCATTTGAGAGATATACAACATACACACATATGAGTGTGTAGGAGTCTGAACAGAGACCGGGTATGATGGTGTCTTTATTACATCCTGTTCATATCCTGGCAGACTTCACTGTAGTCACGCTCCGAGCCATTAAAAACATGGATGACACACATGAAAACAAACAAGAGATATTTGCAGTACACAACATCTGGTGTCACCACTTTATTCATTGCAGCTGTGTCCATCAAAGGGAATCTTTAATCACCTATTGAGCGACAGCTAAGCAGACTGGATTCACCACTCTGTAATTCCCCCTTTAATCGATGTCCATCACTGAGACAAACAGCTTTGATTGGAGACCACTCCTGGAAACAGCAAATAACTCTGACTACCACCACCTAAATAAACTTGATACAAAAATCTGACTCTGTAAATCTCCCTTCGTCGTGCCCATTACATAGTTAGATTAATGTGGTCCATTGTATGTTATATTCCTCTATGTGTGCACGGTTCTAAACCATTTCGTGTGTCAACTCTAATCAGCTGACAGTTTACCGACAACGTGGAGTGGGATTCTGGGAAAAGCCACGCTGCCACCAAACTTTTACCAGAAGTCGATGGGGGAGGAGTTGAGAAAAAAAAAAATCTCTTTAAAAAAAAGTCTCCCTCTCGCTCTCGATCCGTTCTGTCCCACCCTTGTCTTGTTACTAGCGTCCATTTTTTATGGTTGTGGTTATTGCATCATCGCCCAAGCAAATGTAGTCTCATGCTGTGTTCAGTGTGTGTGTGTGTGTGGAGAGTTTTAGCATGCATATAGTGGAGTGTGTATTTATGAGTGAGGTCTAGGGGGGCTAAATCCGGTAAATGGTGTCACCAGGCTAATTGAAGGCTAATTAAAGCCTGCTGCTCCGGTCCCATAAACCTGTCTACTACCTTCTCATTTCATGTGTGTGTGTGAAGGTGACACACGCCACGGGATCCTGGACTGTTCCAGAGACTGCAGCACTAAGTCACATAGGGTCATACAGTCATATATATATTCTCAAAGACATTTAGTGAAAAGAAGTACTGGAAATTTTTTGGGAAATCGAATGTAAAGAAATAATTTAAATGGGAAACACTAAGATAAAAGATATAAGCATGATTGAGTTACTTCACTGGAACAATTAGTACTCATTAGGGCAACCTTAGTAGGTATTAGTATTTTACTAGTATAGTATTAGTATTAGGATAATTTGAGCGTAACGAATTAGCTAAAAATTTGATATAGCACACGATAAACAAAATAAAAAATGAAGCTGACTGACAACATTATTATTATCATAATATAAGTAGTAGTAATTATAACAATATTATTATTATTCAAATAAAATAAATCAATTGTTAATTATTTGGGCCACGACAATATTTAAGTGAAAATCCAATATCCTGACAGTCGTAACAAACATGAATAGAGATGTGCTGGTTATTGACCTTGGCAAAGCGGCAGAGGCGCAGTGCATCCTCCCAGCGTGAAGAGGCGCTGTATTCGTGAAGCAGGGCCGGGTAGGGAGGTACGATGCTGTACACCAGTGAACCGTCTCCCTGGCGTAACGTCACCTTGGTGCCAACGTAGTTCAGAATGTGGGGGGCTCGGCTGAACTCACTGTGAAGAGGGCAAATACACACACACACACACACACACACACACACACACACACACACACACACACACACACACACACACACACACACACACACACACACACACACACGTGAAGAAACATATGTAACTACATCGTTTGTTCGCAGCAAGGAACTGTGTGACTCTTGCAAATATTTATTGTTACATTAAAAAAATTAAATGACTGAATATAACAAAATATCTATCATGATTACATATGCAGGATGATGGATTGTGCTAATTAAGAATACATTTATCAACTTATTTATCCCACAGGTATTGCCAGTTTGCATGTGTGCAAGCGCAGGTGCCAAAATGTCTGATACAAAGAGTAATTTGTGGGAGCTCACCACATACACTATTTGGCTGAATTGATGAAATAACACAGTGACAGTGGTGCTTTTGTAACGAGCACTGTACGTGGTCCAAACTGCCTTCCATCAAAGATATCCTCAAAACCTACACACATGGGTCAAAATGGAGCGTTTGTATTCATTTACTTATTTGCTTCTGCCATTTAGTATCTGGTGCATTTAAGCAAACTTTTAATGACTCCCGGGAAAACATTTGCTTGCAAGAGCCCTGATAAATTACAGGCAAAAAAAAAACTGCAACAGAAATGGAGGTTGTGTAAATGCAACCAACCCATAATTCCAAAACTTCCATCCAATAAATAGGAAATGTATTCCGACTTAAAAAGTCTGTAAAGTAAGAGTTAACAACAGTGAGCTATAAACCTCAGAGAGAGGCAAAAAAATCTACACCAAGTGCAATATGATCATAAAAACCCAAAACCCACTGCTCAGATCAGTGTAGCAGAGATGTGCAAAAGTAGTCCAGCGCTGCCTGTATTGATGTGCAGGCACTTTGCCTTAGCGCCTCCTGCACTGGCTGAAGCTGAGGACTTTTGGGAAGGAAGCATTGTGCAGTCTGACAGCCGCTGGCAGGGAGGAGAGCCTAAAGCGCTATGTGTTGTACCTTTGGGAATGAGCTGAAAGGTACTAAAAAAAAAAACTGCCTCTATCGCTCTTTTCCTACTGCTGCTCGTCCATGACTGTTTTAAAATCACATGAAAGTTGTCATGGCAGATTTTGCGCTGACTGCTGAATGCTTGTAATTATGGTTTTGATTTTAATTTAAATCACTGCTTCTGTAGTAACCTACCCATCGCTCTGGAGAACAGTATGAGCTGTTTATGCTAAAATGCATCTGTAATCTCTAGGTTACACCTGTTTTACACCAGAATTAGCAGGTATACGCAGGTTTTTTTAAATGCTCAAAAAAGGCGATTGCTTCCTTTTACATTTCCCAAAGAGTCATGCTCGATGTCACGATCGAGCCGGATGCTGAGAAGCTCTCTCACCTTGCCGTCTTGCCAGTGTTGCATTTTGCACGATACGAAGAAAAGAAAATAGCTGTTGCATGCTGTTCCCAAGTACAAGGACACAAGCATTCATAGTTTTTAAGCGCCAACGCCCTGAAGCTCAATGCACGTCATTACGTTGCACAGAAAAAGGAGCATCGTTAGCGTCTAGACTGCCAAAATAACAAAGAAGAAGAAAATGGCGTGTTCACCCGCCTATCGGAGCTGGACTGCAGAGTCATTTGACCCCGGAGTGAATGCTGATTGTATCCATTCCCATTCCAGACAAAAGTCAGGTGTTAGTGGGGTTTTTGACCAGTGGAAAAGGGGCTTTGAAGTGCAAGAGACTCTGAATATCTACCTGCAGTCCTTTGTGTACAGTGTTTTCGGCAGCAGCTCCTTGTCAGTGAAGACAACACTTGGGTAGTACCACACTGTTAACTGCTTGTCTTGGATTCCACACAGGAGGCTAGCAGTGTCATTCCATGCCATACTGTGAACCATGCTGCCTATGGGACAGGAAACACACACAACAGTCTTGTTCAGCCGGTGTTTTCTACAGTAATACTGGTATATAGAAACAAAGAGAGTCGCTGCACTTTTTGTGACTTTTTTCGGGAGCCCTCCCTCCTCCCTGGCTCACCAATTTTGCAGATTTTGGGCTCTCGTCCAAGATGACGCACAGAAGTCAAGTAAAGGTCACGGTTCTTGTCTATGAAGGCGATCTTCCTCTCGGTGGATGGGCCACACTGGTTCAGAGCGATCTCCGCCACCTCCAGCTACGTACACACACACACACACACACACACACACACACACACACACACACACACACACACACACACACACACACACACACACACACACACACACACACACACACACACACACACACACACACACACACACACACACACACACACACACACACACACACACACACAAACAAAGGTAAGAGGCAACAGAGTGAAAGATGGAAGTACGACAAAAGATCAGGAAAAGGGGGAGAGCAGTTTGTACCGTGACCCAAACGCCTTTCTGCCAAGTGTGTGCGTCTGTGTGTAGGAGAGAGAAAGAGATAGATAGACACTGAGGGGGTATATGTGTGCGTGAACCTGTGTCTGTGAGTGTCTGTGTGTATTTGGCCAGAGCCAGCTGGCCACGGTGCAGTGTCTTGGAGCGGTGGAGTCCTGGCAGACAAAGCCATGCTGACAAACAGTAACTACTGCTACCTCCACTTCTTTTCCTTCTCTTCTATTTCTTTCCTTCTTTTTGTCTCTTTCCCTCTAAGTTTGACCTCAGAGCCCTTCCCCCATTCTCTTTACTTCGTTTTTATTGTCCCTCTTCAATCTGGATGTGTGTTCGTATATTTTTAGCACAGTCAGTTGCTCTGAAAATAGTGTTTCCCTCAACTGGGTCTATTCAGATTCAACATCTTGAATAATCATGGCCAAAAAAAACCCTTGGCATCCTCACCATATGATTCATATAGAAGACATGGATAATGAGTATTAGCATCAATTTCATGATCATTTTGTCAACAATGTGCTTTAATTTTTAAGAAAAAAAGAGACTTGAGGAATAAAGATCATCTCGTTGAGCCTGTGCCGATTGGAGGGTTTTCAAATATAACCTCCAACGCTATAATACATATGCAAATTGTTATATTGCTGGTACTATGCTAATTAACTAGACATACAAATACACATTTGCTCTGTGTTTTTTGGCTCTGGAAAAGCAAACCATGAAAAGAGTAGAGCGGCATAACTGGCATCTTCACTTCACTATAAAAAACAAAGGATTACACACCTTGTGGGTCAAGGGCTTCCCATCGTCGAGGGGTTTCCCGCTCAGCGCATCGAAGAGAAAGATGACTAGAGAGGAACAAGGAAACAAGAGTTTAATAGGAGGCACAGTCGATGCTATTTATAAGACAGGGATTTGTTTTTAGACAGGGATTTGTTATTTAATATACCATACAAAAAATAATCAGTGATTGCAGCTCTGGAGAACCTCTCCCTGACATCAAAATGGGTACGTGATGGTAAAATGTTGTAAACACTTTAGCTGTGACAGTGGTTCCCTCACCTTTTTCATCACTCTGGTCCCGGATGGCAATGGTGTCGTTACTCAGCGAGACACCCTGGGAGTTCAGGATGTCAGCTCTCATACCAGGGAACTTAGGGGAAGATATGAGTCGACCTTCATAGGAGAACACATACAACCCTGCTCCATCCACAAGCAGAAAGTGTCTTGGAGGAGGAGACAAGAAGATGTAGAGGATGAGAGCAGGGTGAGTATTTATAGATTCATGTTTTAATGTGTGGAGAAGTGGGATAGCGGAGAAGTGGGATAGCGTAATGTTAAAATGTTAAAAAGTAAAAGAATGAAGAGATGTTAACGTTTTAATGAACTGGCACAAGCAGGTAATTTAAACATGTATTGCACATAAAGACAGTATTAACTTACACAGAAAGACTCAATTGTGATGACAGAATGGCCAGTAATCCATTTAGTTCTATGCTGAGTGTCGAAGACGCTGCACTGGAGTATTGCACAAGAGCTTCTCCATATTAATCTAATTTCCCCCGGTGATTTCACTCTCAACCTTATTGTATGACAGCGCCGGCTAAGCGAGAGCACAGTGCCTGTGTGTGTGTGTGTTGGCTGCATGATGAGTGGTCAATGCAGAGTAATGAAGCATTAGTGAAGCTGATGGATGATCCAACAAACTCCTGTTGCTCTGCTCCTGGAATAGACACTCACTTCTCCGCTTGCAGGATGAGGCTCACTGTTCCCTCCTTCAGGTCAAAGATGAGGGGAGTGTTCCAGTTTCTCGAACTGCCACAAAGAAACAAGCAGCACACACAGCTAAATTAGTGAAAACACAGATGTCAAATAACAAAGTATGACTGTTCATAAAGTTTAAAAAAAATGTTGATGGAAAAGAAAAAACAACTTCCCGGAAACTTGAGCCGTTTTCTGACATGACCTGCTAATAAAGTCCGGACCTGATTCTCCGAACTTTATCCGCAGTTTGCCTTTCACATATCCACAATACAGCCGGATGTTTTCTGCACAGACTCATTTACAACAACAACTCCTCCGCACTATTCAGGCGAAGGAACCAGGAAGGAAGCAACATATTAATTCTGCTGTGGAGATCGCGTGATTGTTTTTTACAGCGATGTCAGCTCTTATCGCCACAAACCTTCCTGACATCTTCGTAGGTGTCTTCTACATTTATGGCAACGCTTTTTAACCAGAGATACCAGACTTCCTGCTGACTTCATACTAGGAGGCCAGGTGGAGAAAGTCCGAAGATTATCCAGAGGACCTCACTCTGACATTTCATACATGCACCTCCTCCGGAGAATGTGCGGAGAATCTTTGGACTTCAGTGCATGTCTGAAAGCAGCTTTGGTGGAAGGATGATGATATGAGTCAGGAAAAAAACCATTCGATTTTGGTGCAGATCTGGAACAGGAGTCGAAATAGGTTTTTTTTTTCAGCGTCTTTAACATTGCAAGCGTTTTTCTATATTTCTTTGAATTTGTAAAGAAATAATTAAGAGATCTTGACGAAAAAAATCTGCTATATTTACAGTATAGGACTGATATATGGCTAGACTGAATTTAAGGAGACTGTCGGGCCTTTGCAGAGTTATGCGCTCCCTGAGTCCCATTCGAGTTTGTATTGTCTTCTCGCCATTTGTAGCAACTTTAGAAGTTGTCTGTGTGCTTGCAATGTTGTGCTTGAAATAGTGCAAGTTCATACATTCACTGAATTCTGGGAAATCTTCTGAAATTATCCGGCGGGGCTGTATATGAGAAAATGTCAGTAAGATGCTGTGGACATTGTCCAGAGTTTCTCCTCCCGGCCCCCTGATAAAAACTGCAGATAATGTCAGAGTGAGTTTACGTGAGAAAACAGCAGGTGATTGTCTTGAGGATTCACCGTTAGCAAGTGGGCGTGTTGATGATGTTTCACTTCGGAGTCTGACTGGAGAATCTCCTGCTGTGTTCTTCATGTCAAAGTTGAGAAAGTCTGGACCCGATTGTGTGAACATTCTCCGGAGTTCATGTGTGAAAACGGCTCAAGTTACCTGGAATACGCCAAAACACACAAAAGTAGGAGTAGGCTACTGACTTGTAAACATAGCACTGGAGGGAGGTGGCGACCACCAGGTGACCACATGCCAGCGAGGCTTTGATGACTCGATCTCTGAATTCCAATATGTCCACCGCATCGTTTGTCACGTCCCTCACCTGAGAACAAACAAAGAAATGACGGGATAAGTTAATTAAAAATTAGAGAAGAATAAAGTTCTCAGAGTTACTGGATTAAACTTTTTACTGCCGAGCAAACGCTGCATTTAAATACACAAGCAACAAAGGGGAGACACTGACTTTACCAACAGAGGCTTGAACACACTCGCTTAGTGTATTCACATTCACAGAGTGTATTTATTCTTAATATACACAGGAAGCAGTCTACAGTGTGTCCAAGTATACGTAGGGCAACTGTGGTCAGAGAGACGTCTTTACTGCTTGTGCGAGCAGTGGTCGCTGCTCATTTTTTCACCTGCATAGATAAATACTTCCTTCCAGCTCTCTCTGCGATTGAATGAAAGGCCCTTTTCCAGCACCAGGTGAAAGGTGGGGTTATTTTTACAGCTTTACAAATCTTCCTCCTCCGTTCCCTCCAGTGAGCCGAATTTACATGCAACACAACCAGGAATAAAAAACATTGGACCGCAAGGTGGTAAATTTAGCTGGCTGATTCACAAACCGCTGGCAGATGTGCACTTTTTAAAACGGACTGCGAGGAGGAGAGGGGGAGGAGGGAGACAGAAAAGCGCCTGCGAGGCTGAAAATAAACGGATGATGATCCAACTTTGTTTGGCTTAGGAAAACTGCACTTGGTAAAGATGTCTATGACAAATGAGCACACATGCATGTGCACAACCTTGTTGCTGTAGGTGTGTGCGTGTGTATCCCTGTCTGAAAGTATACAAGTGTGTGTATGTACATTAGGGTGTGTTAACCGCATTTAAACACTACCTTGTGGTTAGCATGAGTTTAAACAGTAGAGAATGGTGGAGTGAGAGAGGCAGCTACACAGGCTAGTCATTGTCATTGCAGGGCTGCGCACTAGCACACTGGGAGGGTCCTACTACACAACGAGCCCAGGCCTGGGAAGTGTTTGCTTCTCTACATCACACAGTCACTAATACTCTTCTTAAGTAGTGTCATCAATCAAATCAGGTTGAGCAAACTTAACAAAGCATAGTTCTGTTAATATTTTTTCTGGTGAAAATCTGTTCTTTTTTTTCTCCCATACATGATTTTCAGAGATCTTTGTTTAACGCTGATGCAACATATGGGTGTATATATCTTTAAGACTGGGTAAGACGTCTGTGTGCTTCTCCTGGGGCAGCAAAAGAAGCGTGCAGGTTTTATAAGATGTCTTTTTTTAGAAATACATCACGAATCGTTGAAATACTAGTTTGTATTTTAGTGCTCTTAGCCTGCAAAAAAAGTTTTCTAAGTTGCGGCTGACGATCAAAGCGAGAGGAGCAATATTGAAGCAGATTACAGCAGTAATTCACTGACCTGAACAACAATGAATATAACAATGAAGAATATTCAGACCCAGACAATGTTCCTGCTGACCCACTGACCAAGGCTCAGTTGGTAAGAGAAATAGGTGGTGGTGAGGAGGAGGAGGAGGAGGAGAAAGGAGGAGGAGGAAGAGGGGGGTCTCTGTGAGTTTGGCAGCTTCAATGTTTTGTTTTTTAAGGCAATGGCAATTCTGTCAGCTCTATAGAAACCCCTCAGGTTTCAGGTGGTTGTATGGAACAATGCTTAGGTTTTAGAGAGCTCTTTTATTTGGCACCTTAGGGTTTAATGGGTTATGGAGACCTTCAACCTTTAAAATGTTTACTCTTATGATAGACCAGGAATCAAGATGGGTTTCCATTGTGACCCTTTTTGTAAATGGATATAACAGCCATATATTTTAAATGAGATTTACTAAAAGGTTCTTACTTCCTCATGTTTCTGTCATTGATTTTGAAGTGTGTGTGTGTGTGTGGGCATGTGTCTTTTTACCTGCATGGCTCTCCTCTTCGTAAGAGTGACCACAAAGTTCTTCCACTCCCAGTGCTGCTCCACCACATGGGCAAAGATTACATGCCCATTGCCACAGGCCCCGGCCAGCTGGGTGCCGTCTGCAGACCAGGACACGTTCATCACACTGCCCGTGTTGGGCTTCTCCAACGCATAGGACCACTGGAGGGAGGGGGGGGAAACCGGAGAGAGACAGCGAGAGGAGAGGGAGAGAAACAATATGGTTAATGGCTACAGATATTTATCTACAATCTTAAAACAATTACCTGGGGGGGCAGCTTAGGGGCAAGAAATAACAAGAGGTTTAGAGAGGAGAAGCAGTGAGAGCGTATGAGTAAGTGTGTGTGTGTGTGTGTGTATATATATGTGTGTATATGTGTGTGTGTGCGTGTGTGCACATAATGTAAACTCTGCAAGAAAGACAGGGGCCCAGTCAGTCAGTCATTGAGCTGTGATGACCTGTGAGAACTGTGAGACATTGAGGGAGTACTCGGCCCTGCCAAGTCCAGCACTCGCGCTCGTAAACATACACTCTGCTATCCTCATCTATTACATACACAGGGGGCAGGGGTGCATGGAAGAAAAGGGAGGGTTTATATATGAGCCCCCAAACTGAAGCCAAAAGCTGATTAACAAGACCTCTCCCCCCTTTTTATAAGAAAGGGTTTAAAAGAGGTAGAGTCTCAAAGGGGGAGCGAGAGAGATAGAGGCAATAAGAGAGTAACAGACACACAGTAATAGGATTTTTCCCCCCATGTCCGCTGTGCTGCGTCAGCCAGACTCTGCACTGAGAGGTGGAAGACACAACTGAGAGGTGTGCGGCCCCTTCACAGTATCCAAGACAAGAACACTTCCCCCATCTTTCCTTAAATTATCCCTTTTCCTCTATATAACTCCTTTATTTTTCATCTGTTTCCAGCACTCTGTCCTTCTCCCACTATTGTCTTTCCACACCCCTGTCCCTAAATTATTCACTCAAGCATGACAATACCTCATACACAATAAATAAATAAATAAATAATAATACATTGAGGTATGAAAAAGTTTTTTCCTATATATCTACATGTATTTATTCATTTCTATCTACCAACATTTATCGATTTATGTATTTATGCATGTCTGTGTCAGTATGTTATTAGGTAGGTGGACTTAACTCCGTCCAAAGCTGGATTGGTTGTAGCAGTGTGATCATCGGATCTACTACTTCTGTCTTGAAGCACACAGGAACTTTATATTTTTCATTTATTTAATTATTTGTTTCTGCAACTACTTATTTATTTATACTTATGTCATGTATTAGTAAACATGTATATATGTATTTGTCCATATACTGTGTTTCTGTTTCATACATATATAACTATATAATATTTTCATTATTATATATCTATTATCTTCTGTTATAACTAGCACTGATTTTCTCACACCCTCTTCCAACCTTCCTCATCCGCCCCCCCCCCCCCCTTGACCTACCCCTTGCCTTGGGTGCGAGTGGGCCGGCTGACCTGAGCTAGGCTAGGTGGTTTCTGTGTCGGGGGGGAGGGTTGGGGGCGGGGTCTTCCACATAAATGCGCCCATTCACACTGTAAACTGCTTATGAAGGAAGAAAATTGCTAATGTTAGCCTAGCGCTGCCTGCTTGCCCTGAGATGGAGAGACAAGTGTGGCACAACAGGCCAAGTGCTGCGGTGAAGCTCGGAGAAAAGGCCTCAGTGTGTTCGCTGCCTCGTGCACATGCAGCTGCGGGATGTGAGGTGTGTCGTTATTTGGGTAATTTGGGTATTTGACTGTGTTTTGGCATGCTATAAACGGCACAGCACATCAAACTCTTTACCTTAAAATGGACCTACTGCACCGGTGTAGGGAGGTCTAGAATAAACTGTATCACTTAGTTCATGTAAAGGTTTTCACACAGGTTGAAGGGTCTGAAAACGAGGCTTCCAGCATTTCCAAACGTCTCTGTTTTAATGGTTCTAAAAATCTGGAATAGTGTGGACGCCGGGCGTATCTACAGCACAGGTGATGGGTTTGAAACGCAAACTGAGTTATATGGATGTAGCCTAAATGACAGAGCCCCCAAATAAATTGGACAATGACAAAGTGTAGCACCATTCTGATCCATGTGGAAGCCAACAGATGAGTGGAGGAACCCTGGGGTGCATCCAAAATGAAACCTTTTCAAATCCTCCTTTTCTAGACCTCGGTCCACTGCCTTCAGCCCAGCCCTCGTCCTCAACAGCCTTTAATGAACTCTGGATTGGCAGACTGGCTTCAAGTGATACCCCAGTTGCACACATGCTCTACTTTCTTTTTCTTTTTTTGGGGGGCATGCACAACCAACCAGGGCCCTCTATTTGCGCCTTGCCTTCATCAGCCTCACTCCTCATTCCATTTTATCCCTCATTCTTCACTTTCTCCCTTCTTTCTCTCCACAAGTGTGACATGTTTGCCAAGCTGGTAGAGGTAGTGATTTAGTGCTGTTAAGAATGATGACTCTGCCAGAGGGGCTGGCAGGGCACTGTCTCACTGTCATATGCTTACTCCTGCTGGTGGGGGGAGGGAGAGATGGAGGGATGGCGAAGTAAAGAGGAGAAAAAGAAGGGAGCGGGAGAAGCGCAGAGCGAGAGAGTGAGAGACTTGAGGGAAAGAGAAACCACCGTCTTTTATGGAGACCAATACTCCAAGCCTCACTGCCCAGGCCAACTTTACAGGATATATTGGACAGTTCCACACTACCCCGCCCCCCACCCCTCCGATTGCTCTCTCTTTTCTCTGCTCTTTTTTCATGCTCCCCTCCTTTTGGGTTTCCAACAAGGCAAGCCTTTAGCCGAACTCTGGAGAGGTGTAAAAGTAATACCATGTCAACAAGTGCCTTCTACTCTAACCCACTTTACACACACAGACACCGGCTCGCACACAAACACACATGCGCTCACAAAAAAAGAAAAAAGAAATTGGGGTCAATCATCTGCAAGAAGGACCTCAGTATACACTGTTCCACAGAGTGTGCCTGAATAAGTCCGGCAACACAGAAAAGCAAAGCCTGTTCTGCACAAAGGGCCCAGAGTACAAAGGAGAAACCATTATCTTCACTTTCTGGGAAAGTAATGAGCTCCTTGGGATGATGGATTAAGTCTACATGCAAGTATTGCATCTAATAGTTTAACACGGTTTTGAGATTCTCACACTCTGAACTCCACCTCAATGGGCCAACAGGCAACCTCATCAAAATGTGTTATGAAGGAGTCAGTGAAAATATTCCTATGAGCACATGAAAGAGGTGAGGTAAAGAGAGCTCTACAGGGTGAGACAGACCCCGATTGCCCTTTTCAGAGCTCGTGCCCTTTCTACAAGTTCACAATGTACAGAGGGAGCACCCCCAATACAGCCAGAAAACAGCAAGGAAGAGAGCGAAGAGCAAGAAATAGCACGCAAAAGCACAGATTTTTAAGGAGAGGGAGGGAGGGAGGGAGGGAGAGAGGGAGAGAGGGAGGGAGGGGTAAAGCAAGTGGGAAAAGAGAGAGAGAAAGAGTGAGAGAGAGAGGGGGAGAGAGAGAGGAGTAGCCCTGCCCAGTTGCCTGGGGAGAAAACTGCTCTGCTGCTGACTCAGGACTCTCTTTGTTTGACAATGCTCCCTCGCTCTTACTCTCTCACTCCCTCACTCTCCCGCTCTCTCTCTCTCTGACACACACACACACACACACACACACACACTCCCAGACTTACTCGTCTTTTTTCAAATGCTCAGTCACCATCTTTTCTGTTGTGCACATGCTCTTTCTTTGTCAGACTTTTGCCAATGATTTCACTTGGACTTACTTTTCATCTTGTCTCCTGTGTAACTCTCCTGTTTTTGTTTTTCCACCCCTACCCTTTATATAAATGTGTGTGCGAGTGTCCTACTTCTGCTGCCGTTCTTTTACTGTGACATTTTCCTCCATCTGAACTACAATGCACAAAACGTCACTCTCTTGTGTGACAAAAACAGATAGAGGCTCACAGTCTAATAAATCTACATTGGTTTCTTTTGCCTTTTCATGCTCCACATAAGCAGTTCACGATCAGGACCAGAACTCTGTGCCGTTTCATTCTCTTCCAGCAGCGGCAATTTCCAGATGTTGGCCAGCCAGTGGTTGGCAGCAAACTGCCAGCACAGGCTCAGGTATACAGTATCATTCACTGTGATAGAGGGGGAGAACTATTAGAGGGACTCGTTGAGAATACAGGGAAGTCTAAAGTCTGACGATTAGACAGAAGGTGGCATGTCACAGAGCATAAGATTCTAGAGCGAAGAAAACACTGAAAAAGAGACTATGAGAAGACAGGCAGTCTAATGGATAGTCAGAAGTGATAGACTCTCTGAGAGAGAATAATGGTTGGCAGCCATGAGGATGGCAGACAAAGATCCTATAGAGAATGAGGTTGCACGTTAAAGAGGGAGGGGAGGAGAAAGAAACGGAGAGCAACAGAAGCTGTGGGGATTCCAGCTGGACATGGACCCATTCCCAGAGTGGCAGTGCTGAGCAAGACTCATATGGACCCTAAGGGAACACCCCCCCCCCTCCCCCTCCTCCTCCTCCAGACTCACTCAGAAAAAAAGAGAGGTAAAGGGGGCCCCGGGAGAAACACTGATAAGCACAAGGTAGTCCAACACACAGGGAGGAGGGAGCCAATAACAGCAAAAGGTGGAAATATATACCCTTTTTTACACCAACATTAGCGGGTATATGCAGGTTTTTTTAACACGGGTAAATAGGTTGAAAAAAAGGAGTATGCCTTTCATTTTTTTAACCCTGTGTCTCATGTTCGACGTTGCAAACCAAGACGGCTATGTATGTATGCAGAAAGTTGAATGTGTGTAATTACTTCCCACTAGAAAAGGTGCAGCAGCAACGTCAAGACTGTCAAAATAAAGAAGCTCGCTGTGGTGTCATGTTTCCATCACTGCCAATCGAAGCCAGAGCCGATAAAAACCTGTGTCTGCTGCAGAGTCATTTGACCCGGGAGCGAATGCCGATTATATCAATTCCCATTGCAGACAAAAGCCAGATGTTAGCGGGTGTTAGTGGGTTTTTTGGCGAGTGGAAAAGACAATTATGAGTCAAATGTGGCTCAATCTCACACTTAAGTTCATTCAGATATACTGGCACAAAGTACTCGGGATGGATGGGTAGATAAAGAAAGAAGCAGTTTGTTCCAAAGACAGTGCATTTGGCAAAAAAAAGAAATCACAGCCAGAAATAATAAATGTATGATAGTCATGATTGAGGGGCCATTTGGCCACTGTTTAATAGGCGGTACCCACAAGTAGATACCAGTGGTTTTACACTTTTCCAAACCCTACTCTTGAAAACAATACTGCCATTATGAGGGATAAATTTAATACATGATTTATGACGACACATCTCCCAAAACTGTTTGAGGGTGACAGCTGTTATCAAAGTGTGTATTGAAAACTATAAGGATGTTGGTAGGAACCAGGGTTCAGACTGGGGCAAACATTAAACCATCTGATGGTCCTGACTAAATTGACAGTGGTGAAGTATAACCTAAAACTAGTGGAGTAGAGTGAGGAGTGGCAAAGAGAAGAGGGGAATAGTATGACACGAATCTGGATCGCACCAGGACTAAGCACAATCACAACTTCAATAAGATGGAAAGCAGACCAAGAAACAGGGGGGAGTAATAATCGGCAAGTTCAATGAAGCCTGGTTCTGTGGCCACGTTTAGATTGACACTAGCCCTGCATGAAAAATACAGGCTGCTCATTCATTTGAATCCAGTCTGGCAAATTCGGAGGCATCAAGCAAAAAAAAACTGAGCCCGGCTCAACTTTTGCCACAGCGCAATGTGACGTCTTCTGGCCAGGCACTGTGTTAGCCTGTGTTGATTTAATGCAGGGCTGTTTTTCAGTCTGAACACCCGCTAAGTCCTGAATGATCTTCAAACCACGGAGGAAGAGTGGCAAAATAATTACGAAATTTGTCTTTGATATTTTGTTCAAGCTTTGAAATTTTGAATTTGAATAAAATCTTGTTCGAATACAAGATGTATCTATGTTTATAAGAATTATTAATAAAAATCAAAGATCTATTAGCTCTTGGGTCAATGTCCTGCCATCTGTCTTGTAAGAGAGGTTCAAGTTTTAACTGTAAGATTTCAGGTTTATTATCTAACCAATCAAGTTCCAAAAAATGAAAAGAAAACTATTATTGGACAAGAATATGAAAAGCAAAACCAAGCAGCTATTGCATTCATACATGTGAGCATGGGTGTACAGTGGAGAGAGAAAAAAAACAAGTGCAGGGAAGAGAAGGGGGAGGAAAAGAGGGGGGAGAAAGGGGTGGGGAGAAAGCAGCGAGAGAGTGCTCGCCTGGCACAATGAGTCCTACTTGTTAGCCAGTGACAGTGTCAGGGATCGTGACAGGGTCCAGACGCTAGACACCAGCTGCAGCGCCTCGTAAATAGACTGCTGTCTCGCAGGCGCATTTGCACAGCAATGGTTGCACACACGCACACACACACACACACACACACACACACACACACACACACACACACACACAGGCATGTGGGCACATGCATATACGATGGCAGGCACACAGACAGACACTGACTTATTGTCTCTCCCAAATCTTGTAAAAGGGACAGTGAACCTCTTTGTGTCTTGTGTGCTGTTAAAACTCCTTCATACAGAACTCCAAACTCAACAAAATCACACCAAAATCCTTAAATATGTATTAATCACACAATAATGTATTTAGTAATTACTAAATGTTGATGCTTTGTGGAAAAACTAAACAGAACAAACTTGCTGGAACTGCTCGACTAATCTTTCCCAGTACGTTTGCCTCGATGTAAACTTTGTGCATGTGTGATTGTGTGTGTGCATGTGTGTATGTTGCCCCTCTCTCTACACTACATCTTCGCCGTGGTGTATGGAGGGAGAGAACGTTGAGGAGAAGAAGGAAAAGAGCAGGAGCGAGTTTTGAATTTTGGGTAAGAGGGGAGCCGAGCTGGACGGGAGGTGAAGGGGTTAAATGCGCGGGACTGATCCTGCTGAGCCAGCAACAATACGTTAAAGTGCAAGGTTTCATTGTAGCAGATACAGAATGAAACTCCTTCCTATTAGTCACGCTAGTAACTGAAAAGACTCTTTGCACTCCTTAACCCTTAGCGCACCGCAAACAAACCGCAGCGACAACACAGGTAAAGCCCCTTAATTAGTTAATGGGTCTTGTGTTTGTGTGTAAACTCAAATTGCACAGCAATATTACAGTAAGTGTAGTACATTGACCAAAGTGTGCATTTGTGTGTTCATAACACTTTTTCTAACTTGATGCGTGAGAAGAGTGTATGTCTGAATTCACACATATGATTCAGAGTGACCTTTGAGGGGGATTTTGTTTTTTTAAAGTCAACCCCCCCTCTCTTCTTGAGCAAGCCTCCCACGCCATGCTACAGTACACACTGTCTCTGAGGGGCTTAGGGAGGAGAAGGCAAGCATACCCTTCCTCCAGTTAGAGCAGGGCAGAACCATAATCATCATAATTATCATCATCATCACACTGCTATAACCAAGACACCACAGCAAAGCAAGTGGTGCAGTGAAGAAACAATGGAACAAACTAACCACGTAAACAAGCCCATAATGTGAGGGCGTAAGGTGAATCGGGTCGTTTGGTTCGGGTCTGTTACACTTTTACTAGCACAATAAATGTATTTTTGTTGACACAAAGAAAAAAGATGACTAAATAGATTAATTTGCATAATTTAATTAACTCACAACTATATTTTGGGAACTGCTCTGAAAACTACTGAAATCCCAGGTCAAGACAACCAAAAGGTAATGACAAAGGATTTCCCTTCAGATGATCGTACACTGCACTTTACATTAATGTAACCTTTCCAAAACACACACCCTAACCCTCTGGAGAAGATATATGTGTTGGCTCAGACCTCTCTACAGCCCATTTGGTTTAGTACTCCAGAAAAAAAGCCATTGGATCCTAATTAAATCAAAATGGAGCATGAAATGCCTGGTGATCAGCACACAAGAACCAGCTCTGACTGTTTGTTTTCACTACAACAGGCCTGATACAGCGATACACCGACAACTCCACGTAAACTCAAAGTGGCCCAATAAGCGTTCCATGAGGGCAGAGCGGGGAACTGGTAATATTGTTCCTGGCCAACGGCTCAGCAATAATAAAACACTTACAATTACCATTCATCATTCTCTCATTTCCCCTCTCATTACAACTCCAGTGACCGTCAGCGGCAGGTAGTAAGAACTTGTGGCATGCAGCCGCACATGGTTTATGAGACGAACAATGTGCAGAGAGCCAGTAGTACCGGTAGTTTGCAACACCAAATCAAACCAGAGAGTGGGGAACCTCTTTGGCAACGTGTGTGATGTCAGATGGTAATGATGGTGATACCACTCACTGCTGTAAACCAAAAGAACTTCACTGGTGATACTACGCATGGCTTGTAAGGACAGCAATTCTGCCTCCTATCAAACTCAGCAGGGATCCCAGAAACAGCAATGATTAGTTGTTTAGTCAGTTAATCCAGTTTAGCAGCCCATTTCCAGCTGTAATAATGGTCCAGATTGGACTTCACTGGGGTCGCTTCCTCACTAGACACACTGGCTTGTCTTTTACTTAAAAAAAAAATGTTTGTCCATTTCTCTTGGAAAGCCTGACATTCTGCATCTACTTTTCTTTTCTTGACAGTTGCCACGGTGCTTGTCGGTGATGACATGTAATAGCTACGTGTGTGTTTCCTTTACCCTGACTGTGACCTGACAGGCATACAGCCGGAAGAGACCACCCTGAAGTACATGTTGGTCCACGATTTTATGTTATTTTCTTTAATCGACAAAAAAAAGGTAATTGCCATCATGAGAATTGTTTTGTATTTCTGAGTTGCTTTTTTTGTATTCATGAATTGTCTCGCGGGCAGGATCAAATTCCAGAGGTTCCCCACCCCTGATATAAACCATACTGCACTGAAAAAGCTGACAGTGTACCACAGATACTGTATGTTTTAGGGAAAAGGACTTGACTGACCACAAAGCATAAATGTTATATTGGTATTTGAGAGTAAACAAAACCACGCTTACAATATCTACAGCTTCGTAGTCTCTGCAAAGGTCCCTTCAAAGGTTGTCAGAAACCGTAACTTATAACAGAGGTCCAGGGGGTGCTGGGGTCAGAAATACACTGCTCAAGTGTATTAATCTGAAGTGGATAATCTTTCTATAGCTGCTTTTAGACATGCACTGGACTCCGCAGTTCCTCAGTATTTTCTCCGGAGAAGGTGCAGGTGTGAACGCAAATGACCCAGAGAGACGCTCCGTAGTTTCTGCAGACTTTATCTGCCGGGCCTCCTAGTATAATGTCTGTAGAAATCCAGAACACAGCAGGGGATGCCCCGCTGGATTCATCGCGAGCTGTGTGATTAAAAAACCTGTTAAGATAAGGGATTTGTTTAAGTTCAAAGTACTTATATCATTTAGAAGGATAGTCATCTAGTATGCTGAAAACAAAATGTTAGTGTAATTGCTTTTTATATTAAGTCATAGCCACTAATAGCATTTTCAGACATGAGGTGTTAGTTATTTAAAATCTCACTGAGCAACATTTTTTTATAACCTAGTTCATCTACTCGCAACATATTTTGGTTTCTTTTTTTTCCGCAAACACTTGCTTTTAGTAGTAAACTCCACTACTCCGATATGTATAGTTTTGAGTTTCTACAGCTGCTAATTGTTCACATTCAATCTTAGCAATGGACTTACATCACATTCTATTGAGAGAGTCCTGACGAGACTCAACCACTAAGAAATAAAGTAGAGTTAGAGTCGTTTTTTTCTTACTCCGGTCTTGTCACAGAGCCGCAGGGTGTTGAAGGAGCCCACGGCAAACACCTCTCCATCTGGAGCCCAGGACAGGGAGGTGATCGGGTAGTCATGAGCTGACGAGGAGTAAAGCAGACGGCCAAAGCTGTCCCATACCTGTCAAGGGGCGAGGACATGTTTTCTGAGTTGTATCATGTTTTTTCTTTTAGGAAAACAACAACACACCACCTCAGGACATCCTAAGGTAACTCTCAAACAGTGCACACCTTATATTTACAGTCTTCTCCACCTGACAGTATCAGGTCATTGACTGAATTCCAGTCCACCTTCAGGATAACCCCATCATGAGCTTTCCACTAGAGAGAGACAGAGAGAGAGAGAGAGAGAGAGAGAGCAAGACAACTTCAGCACAACATTATGATGCTATCCATGCAATGAGTAGAGATCTATATTTTCCCATTTTAACTAGTCTAAAAAGAGAGTAAAAATTAAAATTAGCACGGTAAGAACCAGGAGTGGCATTTATTTGTGGACTTCTACACAGTTGTAAGTGTATGAACACCGACCTCATTGAGAGTTTACTCACTCCATTATGTGTCACAGTGTAACAAAGAGCAGAAAGCCTGTCACCAGCCTTATCTTACTGTGTTCCAATCTTGTTCCTGCTCACTCTACATGCCTACACTCTATTTTCTATTTTTTTCTACCCTACTTGCTCACTCCATGCGCCCAAGGGAAACGCACTTAAATACACGCACATGTGTTGTGCGTATGTGTCTATGTGTAAGCGATCGCAGAGGTCAAAGTGGGTCTTTTAGGGGCCCTTTACAAGTAGTTGATTTTCACACCCCACCTCATATCAGATAGCAATGCCAGGCAATGTCCAGCCCATGTTTAACCCGCGTTTCCTGACGCACAGTGTCTGATTCAGATTAGCCCCCCACACAGCTTCAACTCGCATCACTGTGCTGTTCTTCAGGCGTTCACAGGGAGAGTGGATGAAGTTTTTTGTGTGTGTGTGTGCGTGAGTGCACAGCTGAGGGAGAGCAAAGGGTTGAGAAGGCGCACATTAAACCCTCCACTGTTTATCTAAGGTCCCAGGCGCTATTCAGCTTCAAGAAGAGTAATAAACAAATGTATACGTGAACAAGAAAAATGACTGGTGCGCAAACCCCTTAGTGCTGCACCCTTCCTTAATGCAGAGGCACTCAGAAGACACATAGGTCTACTGCACTTTTATGTATCCATTATAGTGCAATGCAAATAAATAAACCTCAAGTTTGATTGATTTAGACCCTAAAGGGGTAAAGGGTCTGGTGATGTCAGACCAATGGTCAGATCAAGAAATAAGAACAATCTACACAGGAGATAAAAAAAAAATACCACACAAAGATAAACTGTCCAATAGATATAACATAAGTGGCAAAGCAGACAATGAAAATACCTACAGAGCTCACAGACTCTGCAAAAACTGAATATTTTAACTCTAACCCATATTTCTTGATTCTTCTTCTATAGAAAAAACAGGCCTGCATATAGAAGACAAATCATAATGCATTTGCAACAAATGTTTTTGTGTGATTTTAAGTCAATTACTATTACTTTTTTGTCATTAACATAGTTACTTGAAAGGTATTGTTTCGAAAGTTGGACTCTGACAAGAATATGTGAAGTTACCTGTTGGACTTTTGCACTGGGTTGCAGAGGCTTGACGATGAGGTGTCTTCCTGATGTGTAGAGGACTCGGTCTGAGTCGGGACCCCAGGCCACAGAATACACAGGAGATGCTGGAATATATGCAGAAACGCAGGCAGAGAGAAAACTGTTATCTTGTGTTAATCACAAAGTCACGAGCAATGGATTCAGCATATGAGGATTTTGACGATTCATTGATATAATATTTATAGGATCGGAATTTAATTTGGATTTCTCCCTCTCTCTTTGACAAAGTAGTTGCTATTAACAATAGCTCTAAGATACAGCGATGCCAATTCCTCCTCTCACATGGTATCATATTCCCTCAGAGATCCCACGTCATTCAGCCTATGGATCAGCACTTCGCTTCCAGGCAAACCAGCTGAGAAAACCTGCCTAATATGTGTGTGTGTATATGCGAGTGTTCTTCTATCTGTACAAGGACTAAATTCACTACTAGACCTTACAGAGTAAAGACGTTTTGGAGAAGCCGGTCCACACTTTCTGACAAACATTTAAAGGCCAGTTTTAGGGTCGGGGTAAGTTGCGATAGTTAAGATTAAGGGGTTAGGGCAAGTGTTATGTCGATGAATGTCCTTACAAAGATAAAAGGTACAAGCATGTGCACGTGTTTGTGTGCCAATGTTCACATGTGGGAAGATGTGAGTATATAAGTAGAGTTGTTGCTACGCACGTGTGAAGGATAGGGAGGGGGGGGGGTGGTTACTTTTAACTCTCTCACAAATGCTAACTGGTCACATGACCTAAATCTGACCAGGCTACGAGGGGTAAGAACAAATTCCTCTCACCGTCCTGTCACTAACTCACCACCAACCTCTTCCAAGAGCTCTCTCATACATACAAGACACAAAACACAGTTACGTTTTTATTAGACACCCCACACTTTCACACAATCACACAGCCAAGGTGAGAGGAAAAAATGTTCCTCCTTCATTGTCATTTAAAACTTCTGAGCAAATAAGGCAGTTTAACCAGAGAAGAAAATCTTGCAGATCATCCTGAGTGAGTGCTACATTGCAGACACATGTACAAGTGAGATACATACACACATGTAAGTTAAAATGTACTGTGTACTGTGCGATCTGGAACAACATTTAAAGTGGACTTGTAAGACGCATAGTGAGACAGTCATTTTGTGTCCTGTGTCAAACGGGAGCCAGCTGAGGAGGTGAACATGTGCGTCATAGCCCTCGGGATAAAATAAGGCTTCCCTAATTCACACAACTCATGCATGTCTGTGTGCCAGGTCTTCATCATCGGGCCTCTCTGCTTCTTGCTCTTGTTCACTCTCCATCTCATGAGCCAGAAGGTCCAGAAGCAACCGTTACTCTGTGTGTGTGTGTGCGTGCGTGTGTGCGTGTGCGTGTGTGCGTGCGCGTGCGTGTGTGACGGTGAGGATGTAATTGGTGGCAGAGTTTTGTGTTATGTTTACTAAACGCCTGCAGCTGGCTGGTCAGTGACTGGCTTCACATGGCTCCTACTACTGGCTGCCAGCTGCTTCAGTTGTGATCTCTTTAAATTTCTGTCAGTCTAAAAGTCGATTGGTTCTTTCTCACAGTGCCATTCAGATCATTGTAAATCAAGAGGGACATGGACTATGGACTCTTTAGATGTATTGCTCTAAGCCTCATTGTGTACACGTTTGCATGTAGTGAGGGATACTTAAACTTGATACTTAAACTTGATACTTAAACGTTTTACCCAATGAGCTAACTTACTACTTACGTGAACAAATTTAATCTCCATCTTAAATATCAAAACAACTCAGGGTTGTATTTTCTTTTTCAAGAAATCCTATTTGGCCAATTGAAACTGGAGAACACACACACCCAAAACAATTTTAAACTCACAGAAATGTTATTTCCTTAGGTCCAGCTGATTAAATTTGCCAGCCATTCAGGCGGTAAAACCAGTCACTGGCCAAACATTTATATCTTGCGGTTGGAAAACTGCAATCGTTAAAATTGCTATTTTCCAGGATAATAATTATTGCTATTTTAGCCCTACTTTTTCTATTCAGTTTCATACAAGCAAACACAACATCTATGGTAAGTAGCTTAACATAAGTGAAGTAAAGCAAGTGTCTTTAGGCGTACCTTGGCTGGCAAGTGTTGAGCGCAGCATACCACTTTTTGACCAGATCTTGATCCGCCCATCTTCTCCAGCTAAGATATTAGAAAAAGAGATTAACCAGATGTCCGGGATATAAAGAGTATAACAACTGAATTCACAAAAATCTAAATGTTTATTCCAATTAGGATGGCAGGTTCATTAAACTAAAATGTGTAAGCCCTGTCTTCTTTACCTGTGACGAGAGCAGTTCCATCAAAGTTCCATCTTCCAGCCAAAACAGCTCCTTTGTGTGCTTCAACACTCTTCTCAATGCGTCCTACCTTGGTGACCAGGTGGAACTTTCCTGTTAAAAGACAATCAATACAGATATTATTTAGGAATCCGACCCTCTAGGCTGCAAAAACATTATAATCCAGCACTATAAATAAAAGTATAACTATCAATCCCATAACATGCAATTAGCAAAGGAGCTATATTATTTCCTCCCTGCTAAATTACAAAGTTGTAGCACAAAGTGGATGAGGGAAACTGAAAAGGTTTCTGTCGGTTAAATTAGGGCAATTTTCTATTTCTAGTTGCTAGAAGGGTGATCAGGCATGGAGACGGTTATTGAAGACGCAAGCCTAACATGTACTTTGTGGCAGAGTGTATTAAAAAAATTCTAAATGTTCTATGTAATTTCTGGCAGCCTAAAACTGAAAATCAGCATGCTGCTGTTCTCTCCCATTTCTAATTTTGGACATCCCAACAAAAGTGGATGTTTCTGGTCCAGCAGGTAGCGAGTATAAAAGACATACACAGCAATAGAGAATTACTATTTCTAACTGTCAAAGTATTACAAATATATTTTCTATTATTACATTTGCACTCACATTACCAGTCCTCATTTGTGTTGGCAAACATTGTTGTCTGCGTACTTGTTATTTGACAGGTGTTTTCTTTATGAACTCTTATAATGGTAACATATTATCCCCTTTTTATTTTTCTTATATTTATATATTGTTTGTTAAATTGTCAATGATACATCCGTGTGAATTTATTATGACACCACAATGTAATTAAACAGGGAAAGAGAGCATGAAGCTGACAGACTGTTGTTCAAAACAAAAGGACCAGCAATATCCTTCATGCTTAATTTGGTACTTTGAAGTCGACTTCCACACAATATCCTTTTGATAGAGTGGCATATGATGCATCTACGCAATGTAATTATTTCTCTTAGATACAGGTCAATATTTGCCATCTCAAAGTAATGAAGGATACTTAGCCAATGATCAGCATTTAGTTTGTTTTTAAAGCAGAAGCAGATATTAGAACTACAGATTATTACAGAAAAGCCAGTGTTACTCTCTAGAGGTCACACTAAAGAAGTGCTTTACAAAAAAAAAGATATGCTGTGAAGGAAATCCAATAAGGCTCAGTAGACCTTCAACAAGGTTGATTAAAATGTATCTTTTAATAAAAACCATAAATAATAATAATTGGAGCAATGCAGAATTTCATTTAACTTTAGCAATATAAGAAGCAGGAGAAAGTTTCAAAAAGTGAATCGTAACAAGAGTTTACACTACTCTCTGGTCTGCCAGAGAAAATTGCTGCTTCAGTTTGTGGGTGTGTTTATGCAACCCTACACTGCCATTAGTGTTGTGACCACATGTTGCCTGCCATAACAGTACATCCATATCCTATGTGTTTATATCTAATATAGGCCAAAGAAGTGAAATACAAGGCCATATAGATGCACATCATCCAGATTGTATCGCCAAGTGTTGTATTACAATGTTGAAAAACTAAATTCAACTTTTGTTGATTTGAATGTTGAAGGTCTACTGAAAACTAGAGGAGAGATGGATATATTAAAATATCTTTTCTTAAGTGAAATTGTTCTAATTAAATGCTGCACTCAAAATAGTGAATTATTTTTAGAGAGAGATCAATTTTACTGCATATAGGCATCATGATGGTTATGGTTTTCCTTAACTATGAAGCATGAGAATTATGAGTTGATGCCTGATTGTTATAATGTCTAAAAAATGATGTTATTGTGTTTAGCTAGTTAAGTTAGAATGTGACAGTTACTACTCTACATAAACACAATGGTGTTAAAAATGTGATCTTGATCATGTGCCTGTTCAACAAATAAATAACTTGTTGAATAAAACTGACAGAAACAAGACACTGTAGCCCACTGAGAAGGGGAAGAGTAAAAACACTTACCATCGGTGCTGGTGAGGGCAAAGATTTCAGCCTGGGTCTGTCTCTTTCCGCCGATGGTTTTGGGTAACCAGTGTAGGTCAATGGGGTAAATGTCATCTGGCAATTTGACGACCAGAGTGGTCTCACTGGTCAGCAGGTTCCACTTGAGGATCTGGTGGTCCTCGCTGCACGAGTACAGTTCATCTGCTGTGGTCCAGCCGACGCAGCTCACAAGTTCCTTATGTGATCTGCTGTTAAGGAAAGTGCCATGGCAGCCACAGCAATAAGTGAAAAGGTAATTCACAGATTCTAGATTTCTTACAGGCATTAGGGAGCAACCAGTCACCACAGGAAATACTCAATAATGTTGATGCAAACATTAGCAATGATAAAAACTAGCTACGTGTTTGAAGCTGTGTTAACTAATAACATTAAATAGAGCTTTACACTGTAAAGCTAAACAGCTGACAACATTAGAGAGTGACCAGTTACTTCTAGAGTTATTTGATAACGTTGGTGCTAACATTAATGATGGTAAAAACAGCAGGAGTCTTGAAGTTGTGTTACAAATCAATATATACTGTATACAGAGCTGTATAATAATATATGTTTGAGCTATAAAGAAACACATATGTGAGGTTAAACATCTGACAACATCAGGAAGTTACCAGTTACCACTAGAAACATTAACATCGTGTCACTTAACAATATACAATGGAGCAGTACAAAAAACACACATGTCAGGTCTAACAGCTGACACAGAAAGGATATGTTTGGATTCCTTCAACAAAGACGTTTTCAGCCTCATCGTGGATAAACCCCTCCGGATTCCGCGATGGTGGAAAAAGCTCCGCTGTTTGTCGGTGGAGGAAACAAGCGTCTGCAGTTGCTACGCCACAGACAACTGTTGCTAACGCGAATCCTCTGATGTCCCCGAGCACTGGCTACAGCTCGGATGCTAATGCTAACTCGGTTTCCTGGCCAAAGCAGGACATCGTGCTGCGGGTTACCGACTCTACTCTGTGAATGCGTGCGTGTCGTTTGCCCTAAAGCCGCCCGAGTGGTCGCGACGACACGAAACGAGCCCGCCCGCCACTAAAACGCGTTTAATCGCAGTGGTTGTCGTGCTAACTGTCGGTTAGCCATTTAATCTGGGTCACAATAAACAGTTTGAAAATGAGTTATCGCGACAGTTGCGAGTCTCGTTTCTTTAACAGCCAATATAGTGAACAGTAACATAGAACAAACTATACATATTGAATGGATGTATTAAAATATGAATAATTAAACTCAAAACAAACGAATATTAACAATAATCGAAACTTTATTTCCTGGAACTGTTCGCAGGGGGGGGGGGGGGCGGGGACTTTTCTCTGCTGTAACCAAGGCAACCGTTTGAACACGTAGAAACATTAGACTTTGAATCTGACAATAATCTCGCTCGGTATAAAACAACGTGCAGAATGTGGTTCTGATTCCTGTGTGTCTGTTTTTCTTTTTTCTTTTTTCCTCGTTCTTCTCGTTCTCCGCCTCGTCGCGTCGCCGGGCGATCGCAGCGAGGCGGAGTTGGCTGCGTCCCCCTTTTTTTGAATCTCGTGTTTTTTTCCCCTGCCCTTTGAACGGTCCATGGTGCCTTGCGTCAGTTTCTAACGAATCTGGTTCGACGGCACAGTTTAGGCGCCATTTACAAGTTGTGAGTTTTCGAGCAGGGCAGCGACTCGGGATGACACGGGGCTAATTTTTGAGGATTATTTTCGGCTGAATTCTGGATTCGAGGACGCTTTTCGCTTTCCTAATCGCGACCCGGCTCGGAAAGGCAGACTTTTGGCGGACCGCGTGCATTTTGTAGAAGGTACAAAGAAAAGCTTTTTTTTTTTTTTTAGCCGAGAGTTGGTGGCTGGGTTCCGTCTATTTGCTGAAGTGCGTTGCATTAGTTTTCAAATCGCACTTAACATTAACAGGACTTTAACTTGCGTTTAAACATTAGATGCGGTGGGAGAAGTACTGGCAAAAACTTTAATGATACTCCTGAATGGAATGAGAGTGGCGGCGTTTACGATTTATTGTACATTTAATGCAGCGTTCGCCTTTTTTCAGAGACAGACGCACACTACAGTAACGTGCAGTAGTCTTAGCTCATGTTAATGCTGTAGATGGGCGTTCAACTTTTTCACCACAGCGCCTTGAGTCTGGTTAACGTCAACTTCTTCAGCTTGAGCTCGCGCGGAGTTAAACACTCAATTCAATGCAGATAAAGCTAACTTTGAGTGTGCAGCGTTGCCATGACGTTACATATCCACCGATAAATTCGCCAGTCAAAGTTAGCCGCTACGTTAGCCTTAGCCTCGCTGCGCAACTGAACCTTAGATCGCTAGCCACGGCGGCTAACTTTATCTTAACGCTAGAAAAAATGGGGGAAATTGCGCAGTAACGTGGCAAAGTTGTTTATTTCAATCCGGGGGTGGGGGGGCGGGGGTCAAGCTAGCGGCGCCCACGTATTAACGCGGCTAATATCCGTGTTATTACGACGCTGCAGTTACAGTGAGGATACAGTTTGAATGCGCTCTCCCACTAGCTAGCGAGTTACGTTGCGTCGTCTGCACCTCCGCCCCCAGCGTAAGAAGAAGAAGAAGAGAGGATGGGAGCTAATCTCGGTGTCACTTTTAGACTTCGATGCTTTTAGGATGTTGCGTCTTCGCCACCGATCGGCGAGTCCGTTCAGATGCGTCTATTCCGCAAAGATCGTTTAAGATAACGTTAGGCAGAGCTGCGACGACTTTATTTAATCCATCGCATATTCATGGGATTTGTTTTACAGTTTGCGTTAATCTTATTTTCACGATTTCACAACATCGCAAGGATTATTATTACACGTTCAGCTCTTTTTTTTTTCTCCAAATCCCACATTAGGGTGCACGAGGTTATTGAAACGCAGGAGGAGGCCATTAATAATAAAAAAAAACTTATCTAGGGTTATAATAGCATCTTATTCTCTCCAATCACCACATCTTCCTCGGGGCCAGAGGCTTTTTCACTAACCCACTTCGTTCAGGTCGTGCCCACTTGTATCCATGTTGTTATCTATTAGTGAAACAACTGCGTTACTTTATGAAGAAAGAAAAACAACCCTGCGGACGACCCGGTAGATGGGCGGTAGTTAGATCTGACTGGGGTGATGATTAAAGCCTGACAACAGGGGAGCTGCGTGTGTGACCGACCAACAAAAAAAAAAAAAAAAAAAGTGGAGTTGGGAGATTGACAGGCACGAAACCCACTCATGGATATTCCCTTTTTTCCACCAATGACCCATTCAGATTTCAAACCATGCCATCTAAAACTGCAAAGGGCTCCACTGCCTCCGCCAAGCCCAGAGGGAAAGGGTCGCAGCCTCGGGATGACTCCGAGGACGAGCTGGATGTACCCCCACAAGCAACCCGCTCCAATGGCAAAGAGGAGGCACCGCCGACAACTGGCAAGTAACAAAGGCTGTTTTGGTGTCTGTGAATCTAAATAAGTTGTGTTCACTCAATGGCGTTTGCGTGCGTTGCTGTACTTGCTAGTTTTTGCCAATTGGCACAGCTGTGGAGCCTTTTTTTTTCTTGCTTAGATCTCAACACGTAGTTACAATGGCTGATGTATATTTTTCTAAAGTGCCTGCCATCAATAAACGTCTCATGATTTTTGAGATGATATCGTCGAGTGCACTTCTTCCTCGGATCTTCTCAACAAGCGAGGTGATTTATTTCGTGTTTTTATATAGTGGATCAAACAGGGTGTTTGACTTTGTTCTTATAACTTGATATTATGTAATTTGAATGGGACGCTTGTGATGCATATTGGTTTCCAGTGATGTTTGTGTCCTGTGTGATATGGTGAAATGCTAAGTATTTAATTTACAAGCATCCACCCCTTGGCTTGTTTATGCTTATGTGAGCACAATAGGGTTTGGACAGGTCGCTGTGGCTCGGTGTGATGGCAACACACATCGGGCTTTTTGCGTTCTTCATTTAGAATCACAAAACAGGATTTTCCATGTGTGTGTTTGGAGCACAGTCCGGCACGAGTGAAAATGTGACGTTGATGGTCGAAATTCACACTTTACTTCTTCGCCATCGACGGAATGAATGTGGCGCATCCATTCTCACGTATGAACGCTTCTCGTGGATTGCGTTTGTATAATAATGTGCTCTCGTCATACGCGGCCATGGTAGAATTCTGCCTTTTTCTGAAGGAGGGGGGGTGGGGGGGGTTGGCTCGTGTTTTCAGAACAAAGAAGAAATAACCCCTGTCAACTTTCTCGGGAGTGGTGATGTGACTTGCTCCTTCAACTTGCTTCGCTGCCTGTGTTTTTGTTTGTTTGTTTTTGTCCTGCTCCTCCACCCCTCCCCCATGCACCACTGTCCCCTCCACCTGAAACCTCTCGCACAGAGGAATAAAAGTTTTGCTTGACTTTTTTCCCCCCCTTCATGCCACAGGTCCGTCTCTCGGTGAGGCTGCCGAGGCGGCTGATAATCGAGGTTTGGAGGAGATTCTCGGTAGCATCCCTCCACCCCCGCCCCCAGCAATGACCAATGAACCGGGCGCTCCTCGCCTGATGATAACACATTTAGTCAATCGCAACTTTAAATCTTACGCAGGCGAGCAGATTCTGGGGCCTTTTCACAAGGTACGACCGAAATTACTTACAAATGTAAAACCCTGCGTGGGGAAACACTTTGTTAATGTGTTTACAGACTTGACATCATTTGCAGTGTTTCTTCCATTTTATTTGTCTCAATTTTTTTATTTGATGCAGCTGTAAACATGCTGCCTCATTGAGTAGTGGAAGACTCAAAAAGTATCAAATTATTGATAGTAGTTTATTGTAACATTAAGTAAGTTACAAGGATTCCAAGTGGAAAAAGTCACACTCCTCCATTTTGATTTAGTGAATGTATCTTACAAAGGGCAGTGGTATAATGGTGTGCTGACATTTTCCCTAAATTGAGACTTTCTTTAAAACTCTGTCTTTTCACCTTTTTCTGCTCCCCTCATAGCTGTGCAAGTATGGCATTATAAAAGTAAACCTTAACTACACCCACTCACACTGCCCTAGCTGTCACAATCTTACTATGCTAAAATGTTAGTATATACTTCTAATAATGTCATTTACAGTTTTTTGTGTGTGATTGCAATATATTTTGTATGACTATATTTTATATATATATTTTTTTTAAATATTCACTCTTTCCTTTCTCCCAGCGCTTTTCCTGCATCATTGGTCCGAATGGAAGTGGGAAGTCCAATGTGATAGATTCAATGCTCTTTGTGTTTGGATACAGAGCTCAAAAGATCAGATCGAAAAAGCTCTCGGTGCTGATTCACAGCTCTGATAAACACAAAGATGTCCAAAGCTGTACTGTGGAGGTGCATTTTCAAAAGATCACTGATAAGGTATATATATCTATCTCTGACACACAGATACACACTGCACCCACTCTGACCTCTCCTAAATTAATCAATATACAGTCCTAATTGAAGAGGAGCGATTAGAAATATTTTCTGGTGAATAGATATTTTTCTGGAATTTTTTTAATATTTTTTTCCCCCCTCAGTGCTCTTTAGACACTATTGCTATTCAGGTATTACACTAATGACTAAAACATGATTCAAATATGTCATGAAAGTTACAACTAACACCCATGTGAGCCATAACCAATTCATAATGTGCTAGAATTTATCTGGTTATTTTTAAATAATTTTTTTAATACACCATGTAGGGACTTGGCTCTAGTTATTTGATTGTATTGTGAAAAGTCAATAAACTGGTAGTTTATATTAAGAGATAATTTTATTATATTGAACAGATCACAGAATATCTTAAACTACCTGCATTTTAGACAATTAGAGTTAAATTTGTCTCTATATTTGATCTTCCACCATGGGTGTGAGTAAGTGTAGCTTTGACCTCTGTTAAATATCTAAACCTTTCAGTTTGAATACACCAGTTAAAATCAAGTTGTTAAACTAATGGCATAATTTTGTCAACTTCACTGGTGCTACAATCTTCCTTTTCTGAAACTTAATTTTTTTTTTATGAAGTGGTGTACACAGCTCAAATACTTGAAATAGACTTGGTTCTAAATCAATAAATTTCATGCATCTTTTTCCATGGTATTGATAATCTCATCTTTCTAACATGTTCTTACATTTTATAAATGTAATAAGATAGAAAATACTCAATTATTGATATGTGTAGATTTTTTTTTTTTTTTACATGTCAGTGTAGTTTGTCTAAATCTGCTCTGTGCTTTTTAAACAAACCCTTTTTGAAATAGTTTTTTAAGAGGGCTGTTTTTCTCTACCCCCCTCTGTAGATTTGTCAGTATTATGAGTGTTATCAGTTGATGTGTGGAGCTGTTTGAGTTTCTTCTGAACTGTTCTGCTCTAAGCTGCTGTGTCTTCTACCCCTCCCCCCTCTGAGCCAGGAAGGAGATGACTACGAAGTTATTCCCAACAGCAAGTTCTATGTTTCCAGGACTGCCAACAAAGACAATTCCTCAGTCTACCATATCAATGGCAAGAAAGCCACATTTAAAGAAGTGGGGGCTTTACTCCGAGGCCACGGTATTGACCTAGACCACAACAGATTTCTGATCTTACAGGTAATTTTATTTTTTCTATTTTAACTTCCTGCTGTGACCATCTCATTCTGTCAGATTTCCTTTTCTTCACCCTCTGCCCATGTCCCAGTTCTGTTTTAGTCAAATGTTTTCACGGCTATCTTAAAGCCATGTCTCTCTATGGAAATAACCTGTTGCACTGGAATTGGAAGAGAGAGGATGTGCCCTCTGCTAGCCCTTAGACTGCTATAGCAGCGCATCATGGTTTGAAACAATGTGGAAAAGTTGCGAACCATAATTTGCTGCTTTAGAATTTTAAGGAAAATAATTCAAATTGACCCATACATGGACCTGGACATGAAGAGCTATAGTTTTTATAGAGGCGGGCTTCTGTGACTAGGTTGACCCACCGGTGAGGTGGGTTGGATCTCCCTTCCCCTCCCTTTCCCATCTACCTGCCACGCTTTAGCAGCACGTAAATATTGGCGTGTGAGAATAAACCCCAACCCCAATATTGGCAGTGCTGCTTCAGTGTGGCCGGATCAAACACCCTTCATTACCATGGCTTTTATATTGGTTCAGCTTTTTTTTTTGCCTCCACTGAATTTTATGCATTTTTGTATATTTTCATCTTATTTTTCTTATTTTTCTTATTTTTTTTAAAATTATTTTTATTTAGCATGGTGTTGCACTGAGTTTGAACCAAGTAACTTGTTACATTCCTACCCCTTCTGATTGTATTACATGTGTGTGACCGACCCATTATTACTGATTAACCCAAGGTTTACGGGGGGGATGACTCATGTCAGCAAAACCAACGGCTGATTAAATCCTTGTTGCCGTATTTCCTAAATTTTTATTATTTTTTTTACAGTATGTGTTAGTTTCAGGTGAACACAAAGTTTATATCCTCTTCTGTGGTTTTGTGGTTAGCTGGTTGATTACGTGTATCCTGCTGCACTTTTTTTGCAAGTGTGTGTGCATGTTCCATCTCCCTCTCGTTGGATGTTAAGAGTTTCAGCTATCTGTCTGTGACATGGCTGCATGACTATGGGAAGAGGCTTCTCCAAGGTCACTTTTCTAGGCCTCTGTCTGAGGGGAAGCTGTCTATTTTGTGAACTGGTCAGAGCAGTGGATGACGTGGGACACCCCTTTACTTTCCTCTACTGGCTTCTCCTTTCTTTCTTACATAAATATAATATGTGAGCCGCTTTTTCCCTTACACATAAATGAAAAAGAATTTGGCACTTAGTTTTTTTTACCATATCACAATTTAATTTCTTTTTAACTTGAAACTTAGAATATTATTCTAAACCAGCCTAACAAAAAAAATAAAAAAGAACACATGTTCAGACAAATATAATTTCAGCAGAGAGTTGTCTCTGACTTGGGGCCAAAGTATACATGTACAGTATACATGGTGTAGCTCCCAAGAGGTGAAAATTAGCAGGCCATCAAAGTGTTTGTATTAAATCACTTTAAATTTAGCAAATGTAATTTTAACACAAATTCTGCGATGGTTTGTAGTTTTTGTTTGGGCAGAGTGGTGATGTGATGTGTTATTACTGTATTAATATTTCTAAGTGATTTAACTTCAACACATGCGATTACACTTTTTACTTATTTATCAGATGAAATCAGATCTAATATATTTTTGGGTGTTTGTTGTATTTTAAAATTTTGAATCAATCTTTTTGTTGTCTTACTTTCTCTGTGCTAGAAGATATTTTGTGTTGTAGTCACAGTGAACCTGTAGAAAATATTTTGTGGTACACAGTATATGACTGTGTGTGCAGCTCTGTGTTTTCTATGAATGACTATGTATGACATGTATGTCTGTCCCTGTTGGGCCTGGACTGTACTTAGGGTGAGGTGGAGCAGATTGCTATGATGAAGCCTAAAGGTCAGACAGAGCATGATGAGGGCATGCTGGAGTACCTGGAGGACATTATTGGCTCCTGCCGCCTGAAGGAGCCCATCCAAACCCTGGCCCGTCGCATTGAGCTGCTCAATGAGCAGAGGGGAGAGAAGGTGACATACACTCATACAAAATCTGCTCATACAAAATCTGCTCACACATTCAGAAGCTGACCTGCTGTACAAGTGCAAATGAAGATTTTAGAGTTTGAAGATGTTTTCTTTTGTGTGAGAATGTTTGAATGTTTTTGATGCAGATAATCTGTGATGAAAATGATAAGTTTTTGTTATCATGTAACTGCAGTATGTAAGATAAGTTAGTACTTGGCGAGGCCAACTGTCCCAGGCATGATTCATTGATTTTTTTTTTTAGGAAACCTTTAGTGTGTGGACATGTACTTCTGAAGATAATGCTGTCTTAGTATGATTTTATTTTACTTTTACTTTCATTTTATTATACTATTGTTACTGTAAAGTAACACGGTACAAAGTTATATTGATAATTTAAAAAAATGAGGGAAAAAATCACTAATAGCTTTTATAATGGTATAAATTTTATATATATAATTTTTTTACTCATGTTTATAAATTGTGATTGTTCTGTCACCTGATATTAAGTTTTGCAATTTGTTAACTGTCCTAGCTAAACCGAGTGAAGCTCGTGGAAAAGGAGAAGAATGCATTGGAGGGAGAAAGAAACAAAGCTGTGGAGTTCCTCACTCTGGAGAATGACATTTTCAAACACAAGAGTCAGCTTTGCCAATATTATGTGTGAGTGCACCAGCATACTGTAATCTCTCTGTTCTGTACATGATGAATTAAACAATATAATAACCTCATTAAATTTTATGTAGATCCAACAGTAGCATAAAAAGAAAAAAACATGTTAAATGTTGGGATCTTCATAAGCACGACTCTTTTCTGGTGTTGGATCCCAGAGGCCTTTCTTTTATATGTAGTTTTATATCTCACTGTTTTTTCCCTGATACATCTCTTTGCAATTAGTCATGATCTGCACAAGCGTGTAGTGGACAAAGAGCAGGAAAAGCAGAAGATCCTGGAGGACACAAAGGAACTCACTGAGAAAAATACAAAGATTTCACAGGAGATGGAGAAAATGAACCAAGAGCTCAAAAATGTAGAGAAGTAAGACATTTTTGGGTTCTTCCCTTTTATTTACCAATGTAAAATGCTAACTATCTTATTTGAATCATTTTGCAGAAGTAAGTTGTACCCATTATTTGTATAATGGGTAGATCATTTTGTACCGTTTTGAGAATGTCATAGTTTATTTGCTATTTCAGTTGAGTCCCACTGGACTGACTTGAATCAATGTACTAAGTAAAAGTGCCGTTCCTCCACCAGGAAACAAAATAAGCTCAACAAGTACATTGAGACCCAGAAGGAGAAGTTCACCCAGCTGGACCTGCAGGATGTTGAAGTGCGTGAGAAGATTAAACACTCCAAGAGCAAGAACAAGAAACTGCAGAAGCAGCTGGAAAAGGACAAAGAAAAGGTGTGTTGGCCTTTAATCTGCAGTCCACTATTACACACAGTTCTACAACTTAATTTGATTTGGTTACTCTGGTTTTCACTTATTTCACTTTGACAGAATCACAGTGGAAATGCTCTCTGTGTTCAGAGGCACACCCACATTTGTTAGGAGAGCATATCTTTAGCAAAATCTTTTTTCATAAATTTCTTTGATTATTTATAATACAGGTCCATTATCACATACAAGGTTCTACTCAGTCAAGACAAGCTAGCACCAGTGGTATTAAGCTCCAGTGTTATTGTGTTGATTTCGTCTCATGTCCAAATAAGTGACCTTGGCAGGTAAAATTAAATATCAATTTCTTATAGAAAACACAAGGGCTGTTGTTTTGAGGTATGGAGAAACATATGGTCAAGACTTTATAGAAACCTGCATATAAATGAAATGCAGTTATCAATAACTACATTTTAGCTCATCTGTGCCATGTTTCTTTTGCAATCACATTTTTAAGGGGTAAATTTAAAGTCGTCTACCCATTTAAAGTGCAATAGGCATTATTTGATATATTAAATGTATTCCCTAAAGATCATGCAGAGAACTTAAAATTGTTCCTAGCGTTTTTCTTTTTTGTGTTTTAGACGGAACTATTGTTTCCAGATAAATGTAACTGATATTCTGCATGATGGCTCCGTGTCTTTCATACAGAACACGTGTACATTGATACTGACATGGAAAATCATGCTGTGCCATTTGTAGGATTGTGTACAAACTATGCTTTAGTTTTAAAATATTTCTTATCCCTGTGTTTTCTCTAAATTAATTGACATCATCCAGAGAGAAATAAAACGATCAAATTTCATCATCTGTCAAATTTCATGACAGGAAGGCCAGACACCTAAACTAGCCACTAGGGGGCTGTCAAGTAACGCACTGGTTGATTATCAGTGTGTGTGTGTGTGTGCTCGGTTTCAATCTTAACAATGCCCCTGTCTCCTAAACTAATGTTTCTCTAACTTGTGCACTCACTGAGAACTGTTTTCACACAAACCTCAAGTTAAGAGTTCCCTCATAACTGTGGATATATCTTCTCGTCATCTCCCCTGCTCTAAAAGCACATGTGCTCCACCTACAATGACTGTGCTCTGGAAATGTCTTGGTCAGAGGGGGAGCTAGGCAGAGGCAGGCAGACCTCTGGGGAGCAGTGTTCTACTGTGTGGTAGTCAACTATGGCCTGGCTTGTGTAACACTCCCAGCAGCCACATTCACCCGCAGTTAACCCTACAAAACATAGAAAACGCACGCACGCACACACACACACCCACACACCACTCCTTGCCTTGTTTCAGCCCTGCCAAGCAGCAGACTGTTGTGCCAGTCTTAACCAGGGCTCGCTCAGTCCTGAATGTGTGTTTATAGTTGATTACAGTTGTGTGTTTTGGCCTGCTTCTGAACGTGTAGCACAGTTGCTCATAACTGACACTGGTAAGCAACATTTAGTGTAGTTACTGTCTACCTCTTGTGTCAGAATGTCTTTACCGATCTCTTTCAACTCTCGTCTAGTTCAAGAGGCAAAGTTCTATAGGTCTGTGGTTGGTAGCAGTGTTAATTAATGTACTGTTTCCAGTTTTAACAGGTGTAGCCGTTGTTGCTTAGAATCCAACACATCTCATCTGTTTTTGTACGTTCTCCTGTCTGGCTCGTCTTTCAGCTGGAGGAAGTGCGCGGTGTACCAGCCAGCAGTGAAAAGGCCATCTCTGAGGCAACTGTTAGCAAGGAAGAGCAGGAGAAGCAGAAGGTGAAAGAAGAGGAAAAACTTAAGGAGGTCATGGAGAGTCTGAAAGAAGAGACCAGTGGCTTGCAGCAGGACAAAGAGGTGTGTGTGCTTCCTAATGATAGTTTGTTGCAATCTTTGCTTAACTTAGGATACAAAATGTTTTCTAACCCCACCTCTCTTCTTGTATTCTCCAGACCAAAGAGAAAGAGCTGATGGGACTCAGTAAGGCTGTAAATGAGACACGTTCCCGTATGGACATTGCTCAATCGGAACTCGACATCTACCTTAGCCGCCACAACACAGCTTTGACACAGCTCAACACGGCCAAGCAAACTCTCCAAACCACCTCGGACACTCTGCGAGAGCGCCGCGCTGCCATCAAAGATTTAGAAGTCAAAATACCCCAGAAAGAGCAGGAGCTCAAGAAGGTAAAAGCAAATATCAACATTGTTGTTTGAATTGCATTTTATTGGATCAGCATTTTATCACATCTTGTGTTTTGGAAACCACAACGCACACCTTTGTACTCACTACATCTGTTCAATATATCTGCACAGCAGGTGGTGTAAATTATGTGAACTTTTCCTTGAATTACTCCCCCTCTCTGCAGGACGAGGGAGAGTTGGAGCAGCTGATGAAGATGGATAATGACACCAGAGAAGTGGTGAGGGAAATGAGGCAGAAGGTGGATGAGGCCAAGAGCTCTCTGTCGTCCAACCGCAGTCGAGGAAAGGTCCTGGATGCGCTCATGCAGCAGAAGAAGAGGGGTGTAATCCCTGGCATCTTTGGAAGATTGGTATAAAAAAAAAAGTCATATATTAATATAAAGGTTTTTTTTTAAGGATTCATTATGTGGAATAGAAACCAGAATCCTATAGTAGGTTTTTTTCTGAACCTTTTTTGTGCTTCTAGGGAGACCTCGGAGCCATAGAAGAGAAGTTCGATGTGGCCATCTCCTCTAGCTGTGGTGCTCTGGACAACATTCTGGTGGATACCATTGACACAGCTCAGAAATGTGTCACATTTCTCAAAGAACAGAACATTGGGGTCGCCACCTTCATTGGTCTCGACAAGGTAAAGAAGATTGTACTCTGCCTAGAAGTCTCTTTAACCACTTAGAGAGTTTCCGTTGGGCTAGTTATTCATTCAATAAAATGAGTGGTTTCTGTAACGCCCTCTTCCTCTTCCCATCCTTTTTTCAGATGAAGGTGTGGGAGAGGAACATGGCTCCCATTCGTACTCCAGAGGACTGTCCTCGTCTCTTTGACATGGTCCAAGTGAAAGATCAGAGCGTGCGTCCAGCTTTCTACTTTGCCCTCAGGGACACGCTGGTGGCCCAGGACATGGACCAAGCCACGAGAATGGCCTTCCAGAAGGACAAGCGCTGGAGAGTGGTCACCCTGAGGGGACAGATCATTGAGATGGCTGGTGGGTGTTTTTCTATTTCTATCATAATTTAAACCCAGCTCATGTTTTTTATTTTTTTCTCATATAGTTTGGGCTTTCTATGTGAATATAATAAATACTTAATTTACAGTGTTTCTGCAGGGTGTTAAAAAGTCTGAAATTTAATCATCAGAATTTTAGACCGTAAAAGGTCTTAATATGTTCAAATGTTATGTACTGGGTCATAAACACATTTTGATAGGGTATGTTTAACATTCATTTAACACCACTTCCAACACACTTTCAAAATAGGGGTTTCTTAAGAGAAATGTTTTGGTGGAATGCTTGTTTGTAACGTCTCCATGTGCTGTAGTTCTTTCAAATTCTTTCAATACAGTTCTTTCTAAATATGTTTTCATCTCTGTGGTGTGATGTGTAATTCACAGGTACCATGACTGGAGGAGGAAGAGCGATGAAGGGCAGGATGGGCTCTTCTCTTGGCACTGAGGTCTCCCAGGAGGAGGTGAGGGCAAAAGACACAAATAAGAACCAGTTGTTTATCCTGAAGTAGAAAACTGTTCCAGCAGTCGGATACATATTTAGTGTCACTTTTAACTGAACCTTTTCTAGAAATGAAAATGTTTTATTGAAATACTTTGCATCTATCTGTTAACACAGGAACTCAGATAGCAGATTAGATGTTATAATTGTTTTAGTTGAGAAAAATTATGTTAAGCTTTACCTATATGTGTGCCTAGCTTTAGCATTTAGTTTTACTGCATCATTTAATTACTGCATCTAACAGAGTGTTAATTTTGTGAATGTGTTGATTATAAACCACAAATGTAGAGATTAACAATAGGAAATGACCATTAAGTTCTTACTTCCATTAAACTATGTTGTTATTCGCTCTCTTTATTTGCTCCACTCCAAGTGGGTCAAGTAAGCTTCATAAATAATTCCTGCTGTGAACTCGGAGAGCTGAAGTTTTATTTTGCTCTTGGGATTTTGAGACGCTAGATTAATATGAGCCCTTCTGTCACATAATCACCACAGCGGGTCGTTAGTGTACGAGACATGATGGTTTTCATGTGTTCTCTGCAGCTCGATGGTATGGAGAGTAAGCTGAGCGAGAAAGTGTCAAAGCTGCAGGGCTGCCAAGAGAGAAAGCTGCAGCTCGAGGAGAACATCCAGCGCCTCCGGCCGCAGCTCCGGGACATGAAGAACACCCTGGAAAAATACGCCAAAAGCATGACTGTACATAAGATACCTTTTCATTCACTGTTTTCCTGTCCCACTCATTTGTCTGGAGCTCAGTAATAAACTCTACAATTCACAGCCAACTTAAATGTAACTTTCTTTGTGTGACTGAGAATTTTCCTTTTTTCCTTCTATCAGAGTCTTGCTGACCAGGAGACTCACCTGAAACGTCAGATGAAGGAGCTTGAGGCTAACGTGATCGCAGCCGCCCCGGACAAGGCCAAGCAGAAGCAGATGGAGAAGAGTCTGGATGCTTTCAAGAAAGGTGGGATCCTCCTGAAGGAACATAGGAACATTGTTACATAGGTTATCAAAGATAATGTTGAATCCAATGGTAATCATTAGCTGTATTTGTGGGAAGGATTACACTCAACATAAGAAATTTGTCAAAAATTTTCCATTTTATTGTTACTAGTTTTAGTGTCTAAATAAACCTACATTTTTATCACTTAAACTGCTTTCAGACATTCACTGAACTCTGGACATTTTCCTGAAATGTTCCGTAGGGGCTGTATGTGAGAACGCAAATGTCCGTTGCTGCCGACATTTTATGTAACTTTTCCTTCCAGCCCCCTAGTAAAATGTCCGGAGTGAGTCCATGTGGGAATACAGCAGGAAAATTCCCAGCGAGTGAGTGGGTGTAATGATGACATTTCTAACATGAAACGAAACAGAAAAGTATTAAAATATCTCAGGATGAAAAAGAGAAGCAGGACAAGTAGAAAACGACGACAAAAGATGTCAACTTGGAAAGACAACGAGATTCGAGAGCTTTTGACGACAAGATTTTGATGTGAACATAAATGTCTGATTTCCACAGCAGAATTTATCAGCTTCCTGCCTCCTCTACCCAGAGGCCAACCTTGGAATTTTTTTCCTGGAATTTATGTCAGAAAATGGTTTTGGATTAATACAAAAAAAGGTTCTCTCAGATGAATCCCTGTCTCTAACATGAATTTAACTGTTCTATCTCGTTCCTCTCTCTGTGTTCTGTCCCTCTACTCCACCTCTTGCTCTCTCAGACTTCGAGGCAGCTTCTAGTAAAGCTGGAAAAGTGGAAAATGAGGTGAAGAGGCTCCACAACCTGATTGTAGACATCAACAGCCACAAGCTAAAGGCTCAGCAGGACAAGCTTGACAAGGTCAACAAGGAGCTGGACGACTGCTCCTCCACCATCACCAAGGCCCAAGTAGCCATTAAGACAGCTGGCCGGTGAGGAACTGATACTGTGTCCATCACATCTAAGACCCATTAGGTTACAGGAACATTCAGTAAACTTCTTTACCTCCCTGGTTTAGTCGTTCCTTCTTTGAGATTATCAGTCAGACGTCTAATCAATAGTATCTGTAGCAGGAACATTAAGATTGATCATGTGCTCAGGAGAGGCTGAAGTCTGCGGAAGTGAAACCACAGCGACGGCTGCAGGTGCTGTGGCTTGTTCAGCTTCATGAACTATCCAACCAGTTCAGGACAGTGGTGACATTATACTAGCTGGGTTCTCCAAATCCCTGTGTCTGCACACACAAAACACAGGGGCCGCTGCACCCACCTTTACTCACTCAATAACAGTTTTGTTACGACTTAGCAGTTTTACACACACACACACATTAACCACGACCACACAAGGGTTAATATCTGTGTCTCCTCTGCAGCAACCTGAAGAAGTGTGAGGAGACTGTGAGTCGTGTGCAGCTTGAGCTGGAGGAGAACGGGAAGTCAATGGCCGAGTTCACAGAACAACTGAAGAAGCTGGAAGAGGAGGCTGGGGAGGTCATGATGGCCTGTCAGGAGGCGGAGGTTTGCACATTTTGAACACTTTCCTGCTTCAAGAAAAAAAGAGGAAAAGCTCCAACATGAATAAACTGTTGAAACACAATGGTTTTGAAATATGATTTAAAGCCAAAAGAAACTGATAAATTTCACCAATGCATGATAAACACCCTGTGTTGAATATTTTAGCCAAGTGTGCCAGTGATTCCCATTGGAGTAGTGACAGTATTTTTTTTTTTTAAAGTTAAACTTATATCTTTGATCTCATTAATATCTTATCCTCTTCTTGCTGTAGCTCTGTAAAATCACCACATCTAAATGAATCTTAAGGGAACACTGAATCAAGATGAGCACCACTGTTTTCTCCCTCGTCCTCCAGGCGGAGCTTCCCGAGGTGCAGGAGCAGTATCAGGGGGTGCTGAAGGAGATCAAGGTTCTGCAGCAGCAGGAGCACGCTCTGCAGGAGGAGTCCCTCAGCGTCCGGCTCCGCATCGAGCAGATCGAGACGACCATCACCGAACACAACAACAAGATCAAACACTGGCAGAAAGAGGTGGGAAGGGAAACAAGTGTGTGTGGGGGGGGGGATTTATGTCTCTATAGCTTTTATTGGTTCATATATTATTAAACAATTGTTATTATGAGGAAATAAACTATATACTCAGCAAAGTATTTGTCAAGACTGGATGTCTAGTGGAGAAGAAAACATGCCTCAAAACAATGTGTAGATAATAATTTATTAATTCACTGATGTTTGAATTAGTCATTTCACTTTTGGAGCTTTGCTTTAATTTGACACAAGTGTAATTAATCAAATTCATCCACGTATTTGACTCTGAGTTTCTTCTGACTCAATTATCTTTTTAGATACATATTTTTATTTTCTCTAAACTGATGTTTAATGGGATTTATTTGTCAGATTGATTGAAGTTACAGATTTTTCTGTCACAGACGTGAACTAATTATATTTTTGCCCTGATTAATTATTGTCGTTTATGCTCTTCAGGCCAGCAAGTTGTCCCTTCACACGATTGAAGACAAACCAGCAGAGGAACTTCCTGTTCTCACTCCTGCCGACCTTGAAGAAATCTCTAATCCCAATGTCATCATCAACAAGATGATGAAGTCAGAGACGCAGTGCGCTCAGATGAAGCCAAACCTCGGCGCCATCGCTGAGTACAAGAAGAAGGTGTGAACACACAAGAACCGGCTTCCTGATCTAACTTCGTAAATTCACCTCAAGCATTTATTGAACCGTATGAGGCCAATAGCAACTACAAGTGAGGGATGATGGAGAAACAAAATTTAAGAACTGTGTTTCAGCTTTTATTAAAAACTAGAAGGGCCCTCGGAGAGTGCATACCTCCACCAAGGCTACTACCCTATTTCACCATGTTAAAGAAAATTGAAAAACCATAATCCACGACCCACCCAATCTGGATCCATTCCAAATTTTAACGGGATCTTCATTGGTTCATGTCCCAACCCTTCACAACATTTCATGAAAATCTGTTTTGTAGTTTTAGCGAAATCCTTCTAACAAATGCAGACATAAACATATCCTACTTGTCGGTGGTTATTAAACAGTGTCATCGTGTGGTTATGTTTCCAGGAGGAGCTGTACCTGCAGCGAGTGGCTCAGCTGGACGAGATCACGACCGAGAGGGACCAATTCAAGCGCGGCTACGAGGAGCTGCGCAAACAGCGACTCAACGAGTTCATGACCGGATTCAACATGATCACAAACAAGCTGAAGGAGAACTACCAGATGCTAACGCTGGGCGGGGACGCAGAGCTGGAGCTGGTCGACAGCTTAGATCCCTTTTCTGAGGGCATCATGTTCAGGTGACTTTTCCTTTTAGGTTCCTGTCGACTCTTTTCTAGACATAGATCCCATCTTTGATTCGACATTGATTCTGTTTGTGATGTTTCTAGTGTTCGTCCTCCAAAGAAGAGCTGGAAAAAGATCTTTAACCTGTCGGGAGGAGAGAAGACGCTGAGCTCTTTGGCTCTGGTGTTTGCTCTGCACCACTACAAACCCACACCGCTCTACTTCATGGACGAGATAGATGCTGCTCTTGATTTCAAGAACGTCTCCATTGTTGCCTGTTACATTTATGTGAGTATGACCGTGTGTTGTGTGACCAGACAAGCTGCATGTTAAAGTTATGTTCTAAATCTCTCTCCAAAGTATAAAAGTAGATTTGTAGTAGAAAGGATCATTTACAAGCATCTGCCTACTGTTCGTGTCCTTCACTAAACCTATGAACACAGAGCTGCTGTTGGATGATAACAGTATTTTAATTGAATTACATTAGCTTGTTCATTTGAGGAAATGCTGAGTTGATCAGTGCACTAATCACTGACTCATGAGAACCCAGCGTCTCTGTTGTGTAACACTGAATAAGCTTCATTCTTAACTTCCCTATTGGACAGCAACTCTGTAGCAGCTTTTAACTAAAAAATCCTCAACTGTGAAGAAAATCTAAAATCACAATCTCTCTTCAGATCTGTAATTTTTGTTCCTCTCTCTTTCTGTGCAGGAACAAACAAAGAACGCTCAGTTCATCATCATCTCTCTGAGGAACAACATGTTCGAGATCGCAGATCGCCTCATCGGCATCTACAAAACTCACAACACCACCAAGAGCGTGGGAATCAACCCCAAGACCATCGTGTTCAAGGAGCATGATGCCGTCACTGCTTAAACCTCAACAGGCTCATGTTTTCAGGGGGTTGTCTTTCACCCCCTTGTAAATATGTGTATCTTGTTTTCTTTTACAATGAAATGCTGCTATTTTCTTACTTTCTGAGCTAATAAATGTTTCCTGGAAAAATCTTTACCTCAATGCTTGTACTCATCACCGCTCACACGTACATACACATCTAATATCAAGAGTTCAATATATTTTGGTTAAAGTTTCTCTAACTTGTTCATTCTTTTGTTCCAATTTAATTAAAATGTTTTGTCCCTTGGCAGACTAGATTATAACTAACCACAGATATGGATTTTTGGGAGCAGATAGATATTGGGGAGTAAAAATAAACATAAATTGGCAGGTGTGTATATATATATATTTCTTAAGAAACAATTTGGCAATGCTTTCTAAAATGTCATTTTTAAACCTTTAACAAACAAATGTAATACAAGTTTCATATTTTAGTTTATAAACTTTGTTGAAAACATTCAGGAGTTTCCTCCACCAAGGCCCCACAGTCCCTTTATGAAAGCACATTTAAATGTTCTATAGATTTTTATTTGGATCTGCACCAAATTACACTTAAATATCAGTCCCCTAAATGTCTGATTTCTCTGATCAAGACCCATGAACTATTCAGAGAAATGAATGTTGAATATCAACTTAATGTTAAAGAAAGTGAAAAAGAATTCCTGGATCCACACCAATCGGTTTTGTTCTGTTGTGTAATTACATTTTGATGGTGGTGGACGTCCTGGGATGCAAGACCAATTTCATAAGAGATTCTAACAATAAATTGTAATCTAATTTAAAAGTCATGCCTCACCCCTCCTGGAGTTACATGGAAAATGGTTGGGTGGGTTTTGCATGATCCTGCTTAAAAACAAATGCGTGACCTCTTTGGTGGAGATAACTATAAATTTAAAAGAAAACACAAATACAGCCAAATATGTAGAGCTTGAATTAATAAGATTAAACAACGCGTCTTGGTGAAGGTTTGTATTCCGAGTCATTCGAGTTCAAAGTGCTTTTTAAATTCAGCCCAGTCATATTGTCCTCATGTGTCCACACTGGTAACGTCCTGCTCTGCGGACATGTGGCAGCTTGGATACATGTATTTATACATTTCACACTGCTCAGCCAAGTGCGGCAAACATCTGTTAATCGAGTTCACTGCACCACTGACACACAGACAACACATGAACATTAAATAACACAAAGACTTAAAGAATTCAAACACATTTATTTTAAATACAGGAAAAGAGAAAACGTTTATAAAAAATACAATAATACAACATTTGATGGAAAGTGAAAGTGTGCTCGCGTTAAATGCTGTTACATTTGAGGGATGCAGAGTTGTGCTGCTGAAGCTTTTCCCAAGGCCGTATGTTTTAAAAATAGACCGTGTTCCATTACGCTATTTTAGTCCTGAGGAAGTCGTTTTGGTCCTGATGGAAAAATCAGCCCACTACTTAAAACTATCAGGTGCGGCTGAGGTAAAGGCGTGATGGGTAAAAGGCACAGACTGGGAGCCGCTCAGCATCACTGCAACATGATCTGTGGAGGCTTCCAGTCCGATCCGCTGTGCGGCTGCTTCCACTCAGCAGGATCCACGTTCCACATACTGCTCCGGTACTGAAATGTCCCACTGCATGATGGGAAAGGCGACTAAAGAGTCTCTAGGCACCAATTTCATATCTAAGGCTCCAGTTTGCTTTTCTAAAACCTTTTGTCTGTGTTGGGATTATTATTTCATAATTTAGAAGTCAGGCTGTGTTTCTATAATCTAACATAATAGAAACCAAAGCACAAAACACTTATCAACACGATTTGGTTCATAAAAACATTATAACTAAATTCATTTTCTTTAGACTGTAAAAGCATTTCTCACACCCCTGGGAACCCCTGGAAAACTTTGAAATGACGCTACAGGATAAAATCCACCCTCAGATTAAATATTAACACCGGAGGTAAATGTGAAGGTTAATACAATTATAAAAGATATTTTGTGATGAAATTGTTTCGACTCATTCTGCTTTCAGTTATATTCAGTTACGTTTGTGATGTTTACTTAATGATCCTTTGTTTATTATTAACTGAAAGAATGGAAGAGGACCTGCAAGGCATTGTGGTCTATTCACTGTAGTGTTGCTACATCAGGGTCAGTGTTGATCTTCATCTAAAAAATAAAGCCCAAAGTCAGACAACCATGTTTCTACTGTCAAGGACCAAAATAAATAGCAGCTGTTTCAGATATTTTTCTCAGTTTCTAAATAAAAGGTAAAATGGCTCATGTTTCACTTTGGTGTTTCAATGGATGACAGAGTTTTAAATAATGCAGCAAAACTGCTGGAAAACCTTCTCCCAGGCCGAGGACAGCTGTGTGCTCCAACTCTCCACAGCCGCCTCCATCACTGTGCATGCCGACAGCGCCGAGTCCCAGACAGATGTGGCGAGTTCGCTGCTCATGCCGTGGACTAACTGACTGAACCGAGACAACAGAGAGAAGCCGAGCGAGGCGCCTCCCACTGGGTCCAACCACAGCGCCGCCAGCAGCAGCAGCAGCAGCCCCAGCAGCCCCAGCAGCACCACAGAACAACTGGGTTTGCACCACAGCTCCTGCACCGGGCTGCCGGCCTCCCCGCCGCCACATCTGCCACAGCAGCTCACCTTAGGGACAGGTGCTTCCTCCAGGCTCCCGATGGTCACAGCAGGCCAGCGCTGCTGAAGGTAGTCTGCTGCGCGGGGGGTGACGCTGACGTTGATCACTGGGGGGAGAGGGGTCTTCAGAAACTCCTCGACCCCCTCTCTGAGCAGATGCACCTTCTCCAGGAAGACCAGCGGCGACTCCTCCTCCTCCACCGACGAGCCCAAAGACACCAGGTCCAGCTGTTTCTCCTGCAGAACACAAGACTGATATCAGAGCTGCTGGAACTACGAGTCAACTCATCAATTACCTGCTAATGATTATAACAATGTTCATTTAATTTTACATATGTTTGGGCTGTGGACAAATCAACCAATGTGAGGATGTCAGTTTGGGCTTAAGGAAGTTAAACATTTAAAATATAATAAAATATATTTCAAAGCCAGTTTTCTATATATATATATATGACAGCTCGTTTTCACCCTGAGATTTGTGCATACTTTGTTTTTGGTTTCAGTTTTGCGTATTAGAAACACGTCTACTACTGAATCCTGCTGTATCCTCACTCCGACATTTTACAAGGGGGCTGTGGTGGGAACATGTCTGAAGAATGTTCTCGGACATTTATGTTCTCACATACAGTTCCCCTGGAGAATTTCAGGAGAACGTCTAGAGTTCAGTGCATGTTTGAAAAAAAGCTGAAAACTGATTCTGAAGAACGACTTCACCAATTCATTCATTTCTTTATTCTTGAATTGCAAAACACACTCTTCCATAATGAATGACAGTGGTGCACCGCCATCTGCTAAAAACTTCCCAAAATGCATTCGTTCCTGTGGTGAGTTGATCATGTTTAAAGTGTATTATTAATGCGCTCTGAACATTGTAAATATTCACCATCTAGTGGCAATGCTGATGTTTGCTCTGAATGGAGACACACCTGTATTTCCTTCACTCTGTGGATGAGCGGGTCGTAGGCCCGGGAAATCTCAGCACCAGCTTTATCCAGCGCCTCCAGGTACGCTTGTCTCTTCTTGGCCAACACCGCCTTCAGCGTCTGAAAAAACTGATTCACTTCCTGTCGGTCCTGCCTCACCAGAGCCTCGCAGCGAGCCTTCTCCTGCTCCAGCTGCTCCGCGAGCTCACACATCTGACAGAGGGAGAGAGGGCAGTCAGCGCAACTGAAGGGCATTCTTTGGCATTTCTATATTCATTATTTCCCCAACTCAGATAAAAGCCGTAATGAGGCGATTCCCAACCTGTGCCCATCTCTGCCCAGAGAGACTGGTCAGCAGCAGCGATGGCGTCTGTTTCTCTCTGATGAAAGCTGCCTGCAGGTCGTCTATGGGATGACCCTGGTGCTGCCCGACGGTCAGGCACAGCCCACAGATCAGCTGGCGATCCTGGATGCAGTACATATTCAGAGGCTGCCTGCTGTGCTCCGGACAGGACGGAGGTCGGGGCTCACAGTCACTCTGGTACTGAGGCAGCAAACGAGCAAACAGACAAACACCACACATGAGCGCACGCTGACGCAGAAAAGGAACGGCCAATAAGAGGATTCCAAACTGACAGGTGGTCAGTGGGTAAAAGTTTAAGCTGAACACAAGTGGCTCTCTCCTACTTTCTCGATGATGGCCCGGAGAGACACGTTGGTGGGCAGAGCGTCGACGCCGGTCACGGGCAGCTCCATCACGCTGCGACAGTTGGGGCATTTTAGCGGCTGACGGAGCGGACGCCAGATGGAATAGTTTGTGGACGCCCGGAGCAAGTTGTCCAGGCAGGCCTTACAGAAGGTGTGAGAGCACGCCAGCACTCGAGGGTCAGTGAACAGAGAGTAGCACACGGAGCAGGTCAGGTCCTCCTCGAGGTTGTCCATGGTGGAGACTCACACTTGAGGGAGAAGATCTGGCAGGACGGATGAAAAGCTACGTGTTGCACCTGTCCAGCAAAACATTTCAACTTGGCACAAATGTACAGTGAATAAATCCTGGAGACTACTTGAAAAAAAATTAAAAAAAGAGACAGAATGTGATTGGAGAGTGAATAAAGAGAAAATGATCACCGTCTATTTGGTTAATCAAAAGTTTCATCACATTTCCAAGCAACAATTAAAGGTTCAAGATTTTCAAATGTGATGATTTAACAGTTAAGTCAGTTTAAAAACAGGCATTTCCTCATTTTACCTGTTCACATTGTGTTGAAGCAGATTATATGATGTTTTTTTTAGCTGCGGTTAAGTCGAGTTGTTGCCACTCGGGTGTGGCATTTTCATGATTGTGTAAAACCAAAATTTCATCACCATCTCCAGACATCCCAGCTGTGACTAACACTGTTATACAACCAGTGGTCACAGTCACCTGTTACATACAGAAGAACTGTTTGGTGGATTGTAAACTTAGAATTCCTTTAATTCATATCCTCATTTATCATCATAAACACATTCGTCACTTCCCACTCACAGTACTGACTGTTTCTCAATTAACCAATTTCTTTGAATGTTATCCTGTTTATCTTGATTTGTATGAACAATTAATTATGACCTCAGTGGTAAAAGAATCAAAAAGTGCATCATTCTAAGCATCATGAAAAAGACTGAGACAGACTTGGTTGTTTTGGATTGAATTAGATAGTACAGGTGTATTTTATAATTAGTGCTACTCGATAAAAGAAATAGGTAACAGTAGGTGCTGCACGATATGACCAGAAATCTGAAGATTAAGTCAGTCGATGTTGATAATTGACACGATATCACATTATTCCTTGAAGTGTTGAAGTATTTACAACTAACACGTAAACATTTTACATATCAGAGGTGGATCAGTGATGTGTTAGTTTCTTATGGCCTTGCTTAATGCATGAGAAAGATATTGTGATGTACATGTTGGACTTTAGTTGAATTGTTATTGATGAAAATGTTGTGATAATTATCGATATGGTTTTATCGCCCAGCTCTAATAACAAGCAGAGAAGATCTTTTATCTGGAAAACAATGAAACAGCCCAAAACACAGTTGAGCTCCTGTTACAGGATCAGGTGTGTGTGTGGGGGGTGTGTGTGTTGTCTCCTCTTGTTACAGCCTGTTACGGTGACAATAGGAGGCCTCACGCCAGCACATAGCCGGTCCCCGCGGCCACAGACACACAATGTGGTTCAGCTGTGCAACAACTAAACCTGCAGCCATGTTGGCGCCCAGATTCAAACAGGTGACCGGTGTCCTGCTGGGGCTTCGTCCTCATCACACTGAACTCTGTGGGAAGTGACTCCGCGTGTGAAGAGGACGTTTAAACAGGAGTTCTGTTTCCACATGTAAGCTAACGGTCACTTTGACCCCGTGTGGTCACTTTGATCGTTTAGATGTAACGCACTTTGAAAAAGGTTCATGAGGCGAAAACCTCAATACACGTGTAAAGTGATTCTCAAGAGTAAAAGTATTTTATCTGGGATTGAAGCTAACTCAACTCTCCAAGATAAAAACAAGCGTCACGAGACACGTTACGTTTGTCGCGGACACTTTCTCAACAAGATGGCGACCGCTTGTTTTATCGTACAGTTCACTTATAGGGTTGAAGACAGAGTTCAAACACGATGAAGGAAGTTTGAGCGAGACATGTTGGATAGAAACTCACCGTCTGCTCGGAGCTCCAAGTGTTTCTCCACAACACAGCCTTCATTTCCTGTTCCTCCTGCTGCCTTTAAGTGCTCGCAGTAAATCCCGGCTCCGTAGAGCAACAGGAGGCGGATATATTACATTATATAAAACTTTAAGAGCACGTTTGAATCCTAAACGATGTATAGTGCGTTCAGGATTTAATACGATTGTTTCCCTCTCGATATATAAAAAAAAAAGCCTTCAGTTTAATTGTATGTGACGTTTTCTCCTCGATCACTACTTTCGACAGCTGCAGCGAATGCATCATTTCCCTGGTCTGGTAGGACGCATGCGCACAAGAGGTCTCCCCGGCCAATCAGCGTGCGCCCCTTCTCGATTTGAATTCCAGCTCAACGGCTGAGGGGGGGAAACGAGGGAGTTTGGATGTTTTATGTATTTTTTAAAAAGGTGGAAAATCTGAATAAGAGAAAAAAAGTAAATCACACCACTTCTCCACAACAGACCACACACGCACACACAGTCTCTCGATTTGGGTTTCACTATTTATTTTCTCCAAGACAACCTATCCTGTAGCCTATCTCCCCCCAAAAAGTTGTTTTTTTTGGGAGCAAATCACCTTTTTTCCTCTCCTTCCATTTAATAATTTTAGATTTGAAACCACATGTTTGCTAACAAGGAATGCTGCAAAAAAAATACCCCTATGTTCAACAGAAGGTTTATGAGCACAATGTGTAATCATTTACTACAGTGTTTGAAGTTAACACAAAAATGAAAAAGGGTAAGCTTGTACACCTAGCTGGTATAGGAGGAGAGAGGAGTACGGGGCTAAGGACTGCAAGGTACTAAATGTACAGCAAACTTGTTCATGGGTTTATTTATTATTCAGGAGAACCCATTTAGGACAATTCCCCAAATCCCCTTTGACCTTGAGAACCGGGAGGTTGAGTCCCCTCTTAGTCTAGCTGAGATACATTAGCAGATTCATTACTGCCTGCTCCTGAAATAGTCATGATTTTCTCAAGTATCACTAAAAAGCATCATTGGATTACTCTAGAAATACAACAAAGATTGTGGTTGAGTGATGCATATTGTTGAGGTTGCTGGCAGGTCAAAACCTATGAAACCGACCAACACTCCTTCAGAAAGACTTCAGGCCTCACTTTGCAGTACATGTGCAAAACCATAAAGATTATTTAGCAAATTGGACACTAGTGAGGGGTAAGGGAAGGGGGAACATGTAACATTTAAGCACAGTTTTACTTAAAAAGAAAATTACACTGTATCCACAGCCTAAGGAAACTAAAATACCCTAAAAATAACTGTGCTATAGTTTAGTACATGCAAAGGTTATGATTCACAATCCTACGTGAAATGGCCATTGTTCTTTTCTCCCTTGGTGATAAGTCAAAGCTATGGCAACAATACTGCAAAGCAGTGATTTTGCTGTAAATTGAAGGACAAATAATTCAGTGTCACAAGGGGAACAGGTCATTTGGTTGATTATAGTGATGGTGTCAGAATTTCACAGCATCAAGCCCATCTCTGGTGCGTAGGTTAGGTTTGTGGTGTGAGGGTGGAATACGATCATCGTCAATCACCTTTACAGAAGCGATGAAACTAAAAGCTGAAACTAAAAAGTATCATAAAAAGGAACACACTGGAGGCAAAAAGAAAAGCCCAAAAGCCACCAAATGCATCTTAATACAATGCACTGCTGCTCCACTCGTGCCAATAGCATTGTCCAGTGTCAATTTATACTAACATAACAATAATTCAAAAAAAAAGAAAAAAAAAAAAGAAAAAAAAAATCCTTGTGATGACGAATTTTTTTCATATCCAAAGTTCTTCCTTTTAGGGATTTAGAGGATCAGCCTCTCTTTCAAAGGCAGAATTTCTTTCCTGAAACCTTTGATAACCTCATTGTTGCGTTTCTCAATTTTGATTCTCTTCAGATGTTGTATTTGTTTCTTTTTCCACCCGTCTCTGCATGCGTTCTCACCCAGCCTTGCATACTCCAGTCACGCACGCAGCCAAGCACACACAACTCATCCGTCCATTCTCTCGCACATGCGACACGCGCAGTCGGACTCCTGGCCCCGCCCACCAGGGGGAGAGGATGGTGCCCCATCGGGGGGGCGTCTTGTTGGAGGAGATGAACCTGGCTCCTCAGCACTGAGTCCAGACATTCATACACAATGGGTCCATTCACACACATGTCTGATAGCGTGGCCGATTGGGGGAGGGGCACATTGAGGGTGGCGCCCTCTCGAGTCGGAGGACCGCAGAATTGTGATGGTTTGTGGTTCATCTCAGTTCATAATTATAGTTATATTCATTTCTTGATTTCTTATTTTTGGATGTCCTTGGTTCTCCCCGGGCAGACATCGAGTTTTTGTTGTCATTTGAAGTAGTTTTCCGAAGACGACAGCTCCAATAACACAGAAGTTATGTCGGCATGTCTTTCAACGCATTCGATGTAGATGTTTTGCTTTTTTGCAACATGTAGCCACTCATTCTCACTCGCACCCACTCGCCATCTCAAACTTCATTTGGGCTGGTTCCCCTGGAATGCCAAATGAAATCCACACATTTTTCTCTCAGATAAGATGCAGCCATGGATCCCACGAGCTAAGCACAATGGATCAAATTTCTCACACTCTCGCTCTCTCTCGCTCGCTCTTTCTCTCCTAATTTTTTTATGTTGAACAGAGTGCTGCATCGTGAACAAAACTCCAGAATACCCCAGATGCCGTCTAGAACTGGAATCCCTCGGCTGGCACGTTGGCTGAGTTAAAGCCGTAAGTTCCACCCTGGATGGCTTCTGGGACCAGGCTGGTGTCTTCATCAATCTGAATGAGACAGTGCAAAGCAGTATTAGCAATGACGGTGGATCAAACACCAGTGGTGATCAACTCATTTAAAGAAAATAAAGATTCACAGCCTCATTGAGCCCAATGACTTAAATTAAGTGGCTAAAAGTCTTGGGTGGCTGACAACAGGGAAACGTATTTATTGTCATCTGACCATTTCTACCATATGCCACTGGAACATGTCATTGGGCATGATAAATAGTTAACTAAATCAAAATGGAAGAATGTAATATATATACATTGAAATAATACTTACATCATCAGATGAGAAGAATTGATCGATTATTTCATAAGCCAATTTGTAGATGTCTTCATTTTCATGGTTCTGGAGTTGCTCCACCTTTTCCAAACCTGTGGGACAAAAACACCAGTTTGTACAACAATCGACATCAAATTAACACTTTATTTTAGTTAGTAAAAAATTAATTAAAAAACTCACCTCCGCATTCCTCAATGAGGTTTGCAATCGTTTCAGCCTCATCGTCAGCCATCTTGAGGATATTGCTGAGGCCATCGAGGACGACCTGCACGACCTGAGCATCCTTCACAGTCAGCAGGTTGCAGAACGGAGGGATCACCTGCTTCTCAATAAGGTGTGCGACCTGCAGACAGCAGAGGGGCAATTGTACAATGTATGAGTAATCTGATAAGTCAGAGAAGGATGGAATACTTCATCTTTGTTGTTCTAAAAGTTCCCCATTTCAAAGTTGAGACTTTGGACCCAAATAATAAAATTGCTAAAAGTGGTTTGGCAAAAATAATCCCAGCACATTAAGTGTGCCCCAGTTGTTAAAACCTGTGGTTCTGCCTATTTTTTCTTTGCTTCATAGATTGTTTCACCATTTCTATGACTCAGAAGTATTTGTTTCAATTCAATAACTTGTTATTTATTACAGTTTTACAAAGATACTGTTAGGAAAGAAATAAGCATTTGAAAAGGCAGGGTTGTTTCAGGTTAAAATACTATAAAGCAAAAAGGTTTCTTACCTGATCTTTCCTTCCACTTATTGTCAGGTTGCTGATGGCCCAGGCAGCTTCCTTCTGAGTGCCGAAGTCACCCTATAATATGTGTACAATCAAAGTTAGACATATAAACACGTGACATACAAAGAATCGTATAGCACATATTTGCACATGATGCAGTACATTAAAAGGGAAGAGATACAAACCTTGTCAAGCAGATGAATGATCATGGGGACTAGCTTGGCATCAATGACGGCCTGCACCTGCTGCTGGTTGCCTGCTGTGATGTTGGACAGGAACCACACTGCCTCCTACAGGACAGAAAGCACGTTACATTTTTCTACCAAGACCAGAGAGCAGTTTTAAAAAAAAATGTTTTGCAGACAGATTTTGTTTACAGGTTTCATTCTACCCCCAAAACCCAGGTGATCCCACCCTCGACCTGACAGAAGGAAGCAGTCAGGGAAATCCGATTGTGTAAACTGCACATTCCTCTCAAGGGAGGTTGACTTTTAGTATCTAAACTGGATCAGAACCCAGAGGTCCACTCAGGGAGTGACCCCTGGTCGAGACAGAGTGCTGTGGGCGAGGCGAGGGTGGACATTGAGGCTCTAATCATCGTCCAGGTCACAAAGGAGGCCTCGTTTTAAGAAGTGACTGGACTCAGATGCACTTCGATATCAGCAGGGACACATGGTCTCAGCACCCTTTGGCCAACAACCCAAAAGGTATCACACATTCAATCACAAGCACACAGACTAGTACCCCGCCCCCTCCCCAACCTGTCTCACTAACTCTAACCCCCCCAGCTGCCGATGTCCTCTCCGTCGTCGTCGCCGTCATCATCCTCGCGATTCTCCAAGTTATGAAGTCCTACTATTAGCCATCTGCCATCTATTTTCACTCACACAGCATGCACACTGGCACCAAGTCTCTGATTTCATCACTTCCAGATAACTGATGTTGCAGTTTGAGATCGTCAGTGTGTGTGTGTGTGTGTGTGTGTGTGTGGAGGAAGAAGAGGAGAGCGGATTACCTTGTTGATTTTCTCCTTCGGGTGTGTGAGGAGGGCAGGGAAGTGGCTGAGGGCGTCACAGTTGAGCACCACCTGGGTCTGTTCATCTGTGCCAGTCACTATATTTCCAACAGCTCTCAGCGCTGCAGTCTGTGTGCGAAGAGGAAAACACATTTATTTCTAGAGAACCTCTTTCTTGATACTCAAAGATGCTTGTTGTAGCTCGTAGCTAGAATTCAGGAGTTTAAAAGTAAAAGTCCAATCACAGCGAAAAAAGAAATTTACATTTCAAAACTCTTGTTATCAGAGTTTAGTTAGTGTTTGTCGTTTATCAATTATCCAATGTTATGATAAAACATGGAAATGACAGCACAGTTAGCACATGGCTACTTATTTGGATGTATATAATGAAATGTAATTACTACATGTTGGTTGATTCTTCTGTAGAGATTGTTAAGAATCCCTCAGTCAGCACTAACTGATAGAAAATGAACAATATGGCTGAAATCACCTTTTAAGAGTATTTCCAAAGTAGGTATATTAAAAGCACTATTCTCCTCTGCATACCTGAACTTTGACCTCCTGGTGACTGAGCAGAGGGACCAGGTGAGGGACGATCCCAGAGTCGATGACCATTTGGATCTGCTCATTCCCGGCGTCCGTCAGGTAGGACAGAGCCCACACTGTGTCTACCAAGATCTAGAGGCAGAAAAAAAACACTGATTAATATATTTTGTTTCCTTCTCACACTTCATGAGACAGTGATGATTTATTAGGGAATTTCTTCTGGAAATACATCAAAAGGGCCATGGCACCACAGGCTGTTTAAATTCAGTATACTCACACTGACATCGGTGTGGTGGATCAGCACGCAGAGAGCCGGCAGGATCTGAGAAATCAATGTAGAAAAGAAAAAGTCACATGTGGAGAAAAAAACATTCCAATGTGATCCATACAGATTTGCTCATAGCTGCAGAGTCACTTATTCTGCAATACCTGCTGCACCTTTCTTCCTTTCTGCACCAAATAGCATCATAAAAACCTTTTACTAGCATAGGTAGGTAGACAGCTCTAATCTTCCTCAACTTTCACTGACCATCAAAGGCAAATAAATACACAAATGTCTCTTAGATTTCAGGAGAAGTATGAAAGCATTCACTGCAATACTAACAAATACTGTAATTGCAAAAGTCATCAATATTGGCAGTAATATTATAGCAATCCTATAGGTTTTATTAAGAGGTCAAGCACCATCCTAATGTCTGTACGCAGTATTTTAACCAAGATTACAGTCAGATAGAAGATTGTTAATAAAACTGCCAGTTTGGAACACGCTGGAACATGTTCCAAATTGGCAGTTAAGACGTTCACATAAAAATATACAAGACAGTATTTTGCATTCACTATTTAGGACATCTTACTTCTAACATGTGGGACCTAATACATGTTTCTTTGCAAGTGCAATGATAAAGGACGTGATCCTTCACCGTCCTCCCACCCATACATTTTGAAAAACTGCTTTTTCACAATCACCCTGTTCTTTACAGTGTGGGACAGCTCACTCATTTTCTCTGCAAAAATCATGTACACACCTCTTGGATCGTCTCCATAGGTGGTGGAGGGTCCTTGTGGCGGCACAGATTGACCATGACCCAGGTGACATTGCGGAGGAAGGTGATGGGGATGGAGGGACTGATGAACGAGAGCAGGGGCTTCACCACGCCCAAGCTGATCACGTAGTCTCTGCACTGAGGACCATCACCTGGATATAACACACAGAGGGAGCGTGTGTCATCATTGGGCAAACTGCATTTATTTCCATTACACACATGTTCACGTCACCAGAGACTCACCTATGATGTTGCCAAGGGCCCAGACGGCCTGTTCACACACATTCTGGTGAGGAGAGTGAAGCAGTCTCAGGAACAGTGGCACAGCATCTACACACAAGGAGAAAGATATTACTCAACAACTGGCATCTAATGATCTGATGTGCTGCTTTCATCCAGGTACAACCTCATGGAACATATGAATACCTTTAATAAGAACTAAATCATTTATACTCCGGCCTGGTTCTAGGGGTTGTAAGAGCATGCATTGCTCCCTCAGTTTAACATTTTGCATCATCAGTAGATATTTAAATAATAAATGGGGCTAGTTGTAATTGTAAGTGGTGAGTGGGAACATTGCTCAATGGTTCGTGTAACCATCATGCAATGCACTCAGTAAAGTAGTGATCAAAGATGCACAGGTCTACTGAAAAAGAAAAGCACTAATGACCAACTTATTTAAGGAAATACTGATAGTTTTTTGTTGAAAATGTTAAACTGACAACAGGATGCGATTGTTAAAAAAATATTAGTAAAGTCCCCATATTTTGACCATTTACAGGTTGATTATCTAAATCCAAATGTCTACTAGAATGGGATTAGGAGCTGAAATGTTCAAAATGCACATTATGGTCATACTGTTGGTGAATCTTATTTCATCATCTGTCTGAAATGCTCAGCTTGAGCTCTTGGCCAACCTCCCAAAAAACCCAATCTGCTGTTATTGGTCAGCTGGCCTGCTCATTTGTGATTGGTCAATCAGAGAGTTTGTTGGATATTTCATGTCACAGTGTTCTCTGTGGAAGATGACTCCCCTCTTTGCCACAGACTTAGGCCTTTGTAACTTACCAGACTTTATTACTAGAAAGATATGACACAATAAAGTAGAGGGAAGGACTCGAGAGCCATAATATGAGCACTTTATCAGGAAATGAAAATAATAAAATAAGGCTGTGAACACGACAGACCAGGGTTTTGCAAAAGGAAATCCTTCAAACACACTAAATATATAGCTTTTAAAGTTTCATGACAAACTGCTGCTCAAATAAATATATTAATACGTTTATATTTCCACCGTCAACTGCATACCTCACCAAAATAAAGCAAATCTTAGTTAAATACAGCAAAGATGCACAAAAAAAGTGACTGAATTAAATAAAGGGAACAGAAAGAGGAGAGAAAAGTCACTGGACTTACTGGACTGGACCACAGCTTGGGTCTGCTCTGAGGTTCCAGATGCGATGTTGGTAAGAGCCCAGGCGGCCTCAAACTGGAGAGATGGGCTGCAGAGAGGTGAGAGAGGTAAGATTGATGACCAGCAGAGGCAGTGGTACAAATTTGTACAATTGGGACAGGGCGTCAAACAGTATGAATATACTGATGAGTCATTTGTGTTCCGCCCCTCCTCGAAGGTGAAACTAGGACACATTTATATAACTGCAACACCGTTCACATGCAGCCTGGGCCAAAACCCTGCTGCCTCATTTACATAACTCTGAAGTGTACATAAACTCAACATGATCAGGGAAAAGCTCTAACTTGTACTATAATTATCACACACGAAGCAGGATGATTCACTGCAACATGCAGACAAACAGAATTACAGACGGCTTACTTGTCATCTCTGTCCAGGCAGTGGACCAGAATAGGAAGGATCCCAGACTTGATCAGGTCGTCTATGGGAGGGTTACGGTCACTGGACAACAGCTTCCTGCAGAAGCAGAGGAAACAGGGGACCATTTGTCATACTCGCATAACTTTACAGACACATTCCAACAAAACAAAAAAATACAGAGAAAAAAAAAAAACTTAAGAATGATGAGTCATCTTAAAATTGCAAGTCAATCACCCAGCATATGATGCAACATCAGGTTGGGTTTGAAAGCATCTTAAAAATGTCTAACTAAAGCTGCAGGGCAGACTTCACAGAAAACATGAATAAAAGACAAATAGTTCGTGGAACCTGAAAATGCTTCATGAATACACCTGAACCAACTTCTCAAGGGCTGCACTGCTGAGCCGCAGCGCCATTTACAATGTCCATTAATCAGACCGGGCACCCTTACTGTATATCACTGCTGTCTAACCAAGCTGGAAAAACATTGAGGCCCTGGAATTGCAACAGTGAATGTATTTCGTAAGAGGCCATCAATTTTAATCAGAAAACCTCTTAAGACGAGGCACTGGTGCAGAATCAATGGCTTACAAACACACTTGGGATCCAGATGTGATTGTTGATTACATTCAACCTGCTACTGTTACACAGCAAAGATACTGTCAATGAGACAGCATCAGTATTGTTTACACAGAATGAAAACTAGGTTTTGATGATAAAGACAGTAGTAACACAATTGCAATCCACATTTTCACAAAATAAGACAAATCCAAGAGTGCAGGGGGAGTTCGTTCCTACCTTGCAGCCTGAACAGCGCTCAACTGGACGCCCTGGTTATCACTGGTGGCATTCTACAACACACAAGGAGACTGAGTCAGACACAACATTCTAAATAATAAATCATGTCACTAGAAGCTGAATGCTGTAAAATGTTTACAATATATGCCTATCAGCCACAGCATTAGATCAGGTCACTGGTTTTAATGCTGTGGTAGACTGGTGAAAATCAATGGCCTGTATTGAAAGAGATAACTTTTTCATTAGAAATCTCATTTGTAACTTAATTTGTAGTTTCAATTGTTTTCCATGGCTTGACTAAGTTAAGAAATACACAGATCTACTATCACAACATAAAAATCGGTAACTGGTTGCTGATCGGTTTAGTTATAACGAGTGTTGCAGTCGAGTCACTAAACCTCGAGTCCTATTTAAAGAGTGTTCAAGTCCAAGTTCAAAACACCAAAGAGAAATCTAAGTGGTGTCCCAATGACCGGAGCCAGGGTCATCCAGGATTTATTAACTTGATAAAATCCATAAAAGTAAGATGAACAAACTAGAATATAATTGAACAATGTCACAATATGAATAGATCTATCAATATCTTATCTAAAAATTATTATGGACTAATAAAAAAAAGAAACTCTGAGTCCTCATCTTTAACTTCAAAGCTTGAAGCAAGTTTGAATACAGTCGATGATTGAGTCCAAGTCTGAGTCATCAAAACTTAATTCTAAGTCGAGTCACACGCTCTGGTTTTAAGGACTCAAGTGCTACAACACTGGTTTTAACACACCGGGTTAAGACAAGCAAAATGACAAAGTAGACAAGCATATAAATCAAACATCTTACTTACTTGTACTATCGCTTCGAGGGAGGTGTTTTGCTGAAAAAGAAACATTTCCGAAAGTTATCAACCAAGACCATGTAATATAATCTGAACACTTATAGGATGATCAGTAACTGGTGAATAATAAAATGTTGGCTTGGCAAGAAAGAAGTCAACACTGTTAGACACAGCAGAACCCATTTTTAAAAATGCCATAGCAATACCCTGAAGCGCGTGTATCAGGGGCAAGCAGACATCTGTGAGCTTCCTGCCTTGCATGGAGGACTAGTTTTTCTTTTCCATGTGAAGTTGACAAAGCAGAAAACAATGAGGCTGGCGATTAAGAAATGCCATCAGGAAAACAAGTAGTAACTAACAATCTAGTTTGAACCAATGTGGTGTTGTTGCCGGTCAGCAGCCTGGATGTGCAGCCCAGCGTTCAGCACGATAATTTGCCAATTGGCATCTTTTCCTGATGTCCAGTTCAGGGAGTTCAGGGAGTTCAGGGTCCAGTGTGGACCCCCGAGTATCACTTTCAATGAGTAACTTTCTAAGACTGTGGGGCCTTATTTTATAAAGCTGGCGAATGCTACTGATAAGCCTCCAGTTGCAGCTTATTGCTTGTGCACCCACAAATTTAGACGCAGGGGACTAAGAAATAACTTTCAAATACAGCCCTGAATGCAAATATGTATGTACTTGCAGCAGATTAATATTTGTGTATTTTCATTTTGCGGCTGTGTAAACCAGGGGAAAAATAGCTGTGACAAAAACTAAGGCAGGAAACGAGACAAATAAAAAAGAATGCTGAGCGAGAGTGAGGATTCAGGAAACATCTGATGGATCAGAAAAGGGAATTTTTAGTCGAACAAGCTCAGAGGCAAATGATTCACTTAGAGAGAGCTGCCCACAATAGGCCAAACTGGAAAAAAAGAAAAAGGCAACACAATCAACACATTTTTTTAGTCAGACTGAACAGTCTCACTGCATTAATTGGTTTGTAAAGTATTAAAACTACAATGACCAGCAAGCTTTTCCACACAAGCCGCTCTAATGTCATGCAGTGAGTCAGAGCAGCACGTCGTTGTTGATGTATTGCTAAGCAGCCCCTTCAGAACCACCAGGCAGTTACTGTGATTGGATTTCAGAACTGCTGAGTGACCATTTTAACACAGCAATGGCACCACACTCAGATCTTCAGTGATGGTGAGATTGTTGATCGATCGATTCTATGTGACGTTGCTGCTCTTAAACATGTCAGTTTGACGAGTGCCCATACTGCACACGAGAAGGGATGACGACTGAGAAATTTGATGTCGAGCTTTGACCCTCTAGGTGCAAGAGAAAAATTAAGAAAATATATATTGCATATAACTTCATTTAGCCTTGTACCTGTGGTAATATTACCAACTACCTGAGAATGTTTGCCTCAAATTTACCAAGCTGAGGGATAATTTTCAAGCCAATATGTGCATTACAAATCATTTGCTGCACATTTCACAACTACAACATTCAGAACTAGTACTATCAATACTTTAATCTAACCCTAAATCTACAAATACTTACAATAAAAATAATTTTTACACCAACTCAAACATAGTAACGGAATTCTGTCATCTAAAAATTTAAGATTAAACTGCCCACTTGTGTTCACTGTGGAGATTACATAACCAGGCCAGGATATACTTCAACAGAGGGCTCTCTCTCAAACATTAACTAAAATATTGTGTCCAAAAAGCCTTGAAAACTTCAACAAAAAAAGAACACAACCCCCAAAGAGGCGTATACTATTCTACAAGGGAAGTTGCAAAGGAAACAGGTGTCTTACTTCAGCAAAATGAGACGCCGACCAGCACACACAGTGACAAACTGCATGTTTGTTCACACACACCCCACCCTACTGGCACCGAGCAAGGGAAGCTAAAAAGACAGCACCACATGGACAAAACGCCAGCATGTCCCTCAACCTCTCCGGTATTGAGGCAGTGAGATGGACCTAATGTAAAAAAACTCTCTTGGTCAATCAGTCAGCAGACTCTACGTCATGAGCTGTCAGTCCCACTGCTTCAGTTGTACATTCTAGGAGCCATCATACACTGCTCTGTCCTCAGAGGACAAAACCTAAAAATATAATCGACTCAGTTTCTCAGCAGACGTATTTCGAAAGCACAAAACAACACAACCGTACCGATCTGAAATCTCCGTCGACATCAGAGTCCTCGCAGATGTCTTCATGGGGCACATTTCTCCTCTTCAGAAGGTGCTCATCTCTTTTGTTCTGTGGCGGAGGGAACAGAAAAATCATGTCATGCATATTCCAGCAGGATCTTTCAGTACAATACTTCAAGGATAAACTGCAGATGAAGGGTCAGAATTGAATCGTGTTGTACAAATGATCCAGTCATTCGGGGTTTGCAGTAGATTCAACTATATAACACTTATGTGATTACCTTTCTGAGTTCCACCACTACCTCAGTCCTCTGTCTTCTCATAGTCTGTGGGAGAAAAAGATCACATTTAAGCATCATGAAACAAGGAACTTTGAATCCCAACCTTCCCTTGAGTGACACCTGCTATGACAGGAAATTCAGGCACAGTCTGAAATCAGGAGCCCTGTTTGTGCGACCTGAGCTGATCAGCAGTCTTGGTCATACCTGGGGGCCCAAAGTCAACAGCCCACACACTGCATATGACAGCAGCCAACATGAATCTGACCAAATATGACTCAGCTTAAGTTACTGTAAGACACTAGACCACTGATGCCCATATTCTCTGATGGATATCATTTCTATTTGTGATCTACCCATTAGAAACATGACGATAATGATGAAAAACACTTAGTGGCCAGATTATAGCAAACACGACTGTAAGAGGCTCAACATTCATGAAGATTTCAACAGCCAGTTTTTGCAGGGTTAGGGTTAACATTTTTGAAACGTTGCTGAGGTTTCTTCATCTTGCTCTTCAACCATATTATAACAAAGGTGAAATTAATATTGAATCTACTTGCACTGTTATACACAACATTAATATCGCATCTCAATACGAAGTCACTGCAAATTGTATTTTCTGAAAAGGGCCTTGAAGCCGGATCAACACCCATGAAAAATTAACAAACTTATTGAAGGTTATTTCAGGACTTTGGCGGTAGACTGCAGCCGATCGAGTGAGTTACAGACGATAAACTTGCAGCTGATCATATGGCGTATTTGTTTGAGAACGTATGTGCCTGTAATGTCCGTGTTGTGAAAAGGAGGCGACACAGACTAAAGGTGAACCTCGCTACAGAAACTACTTGTCAAACAGGATGTATGAGTAAATCCGGCTCATGTGCACGAAGCTCGTCTGTCTGTAGATCAACCGGTAGCTTATGGATCCGAGGTGTAGCTTTGATCCATCGGTCATGTGATCGCGTTAACTAGCTGGTCACGATAACCTTGTTTTTCCCGAGCATGTGTCACTGTTGGCAAAGCGCATGATGTAATTTTAACAATATGCAGCGGCTTGAAAAACCCCAGGTGAATGGCCGGCGAAGAGACCGACTGGTTTCCGCCATTGTTTTTGGTGATAAAGACGGGGGATGGGTGGAACTGCAGCCACCAGCACCGCCGAGCTTAGCGTTAGCGGAGCTAGCACGCAAGTTAGCTAGCGGCACAGCCGGAATAACCCTAATTTACCGCTAGCCAATCAAGCTAATACCCCCACAAAGATACCGATAACGACGATTAAATGTCATTCGAGGTGTTAAATTAAACATTTCCACTCGCTAACACACCGAGCGAAGCCGATGCGGTGGATGATATGCTTCACTTAAGCTAGCTCGTCCCCCGCGGGCCTGGCTAGCAGCGGGCTAGCACAGCACATCCAGCGGAGGCGATGAACTCTGGACTAGCTTCTCTGACATGTTTTATAACCAGCGCGGTCTCACGGCGTAGAGAAACCGCGCTGAACCCCTACAGGGCCGCACGCAGCAATCTGAGACACATAAATGTGATCTGCGAGGGCCCCGGTCGAGGCTTCGGGCTCAAAGTTTCCCCGATGGTGGAAAATTAGAAACGACGTCACAGGGACGCCGAGAGCCGAAGCTGGCCGCGAAACAGGGCAGCGGCGGCGGCGAGGAAAAGAGGAGATCCACGCCGCGCACCGTGCCGCAACTTTTACCTCCAAATCACGGCCCTTATTCTTGAAATTCTTCAGCCGCTGGTTGTCCAGTTTCTCGCTGTCAGCCATGTTAGCAGTTCTGGTTGCGGTAAATAACAGTGCGACTCGTGGATCTAGCAGACGAGCTACCCCCCGTTTTTTTCTAGTTCCCTTTTCTCAGGCTTTCGTTAGCGGACTATTTTTTGCTGCTGTGTCCGCGGTGCATACTGGGAATGCCGGTGGTGGAGGAGGAGGAGGGCGGCCTCTCTGGCGTGGAGGAAGGGTGGGGAAACCCCCGGTGCTCTCATTGGTTTGTCCCTGAACATCCATCTGCAGAGCGCGCCACACGTTTTCATCACAACACAACGAACACACAATATTTTTTAAAATCGTTTTAACCTTATTGTGCTGATCCTCTGCGGCACATTCAAGGTTGAGGGTGTAAGATCAGGGTGAAAGGGATCTATTGGCAGGAATTTATTATAAAATAATCCTTGTGATTTATTCCCTTTTGTGTTATTTATCTAAATTGTACAAATTGTGGTTTCCTCTACTCTAGAATGGGCCCTTTGTATTTAAATACTTTATATCTACATCATGAGTGGGTCCTCTCTACGGAGGCCGCCATGTTTTTTTACTTTTGTCCAAACAGTAAAAACTTAACCTTTTGAGTTTTTATGACAAATGAAGGCCACCTCATGTTTGGAAAGGGAGGGTGAGGTAAGGGGTATTCAGCTGCAACATGACACTTCACCACTAGATGTCACTACATTCTACACACTGAACCTTTAAGATGAGGTGTTCATGATATTTAGTCCATCCAAAGTGCAACGCACACAATAGTCAGGTTATCAGAAACACACCTGTACAACTAATACAGTCCAGTAGTACATCAAATTTCTACAGTTTTGTTCAATATACTGTGACGAATAGAAAATCCTTTCCATTAAATTGTTCCTCCTTAATGGAAACTTTGAACTTTACTTTGTTTTGTGAGATAAGATTATGGCTTTTAATTAAATTGTATTCATTTATTTATCTTAGATGAGGAAATCCATCACCAGACAAAGCTTCTCTTTTTTTCTGATCAGTTTTTTTTACGATTATGTGATTAGATAAAATATAGAATTACTTTTTACTGCTCTATTTTTTTGGACCTTTTCCTCTTATGCATGTTTTGAAGAAATTAGTTTCCTTTTGATGGTGACCCACTAGTTGCTATATAGTGTGTTATCTATACGTTTTATAGGATGAGGTTTTATTCATTTTTATGTATGTTTTATCTTTTTTTAACATTGGTTTTAGGATTGACTAGGTATTTTGAGTGTGTGTGTATTTTTTGCCAAGACCAACTGTATTGATATGGCTATAAAGTGTTGAATCGTGAATCTTAATGTCACATAAGATGGGTCACATGTTTGGCATGATATGAGAATAAAACTTGATTTAAATATGATTAGAATTAAGTACTTTACTCAAGTAATGCTCTAAAATATATATATATATATATATATGAAATTTGTTTATGCAATTTTAACATAATTGTATTTTATTGTAAACATTTTTATCATTCTGACTTCAAGGAACAACACATTCAATTTAAAACATTCAACAACTTTATTTCAGTGCAAAAAAAACAGTTTCAAAAGTTTGGTGCAACAACGTTAAGGCTATTCTTGTTTTAAGTATCAAAAATTGATTATGTGATGTTAAAAATGATACAAATAAATGCATAGAAATAAGGTGAAGTAGTCCACATATGGAAAAGAACATTCCTGTTTGTTATCAGTCAGTTTTCTATGAACAGTCAGATTGTACTGAACGTTGTGTGACAGATTGACTGCTTTCTCAAAACTACCCTGATAATTCAAGATTGATAACAAAATCCTTGTCATCTTCATACAAAGAGACATTCTCCCCTCCATCGTCCCGTTAACCTTCACAACCTACAGACAAACAAACGTCTGGGTATTGTTTTACTGTATTTCTCACTTTCATCGTCTTGGAAACTGAGAATCTCATGGTTCTGACACAACTTGTCTCTATCATGACAGATTCATTATTTCCTGTGAGGCTTGTGAGAGTTAAAGTTTTATCTTTCACAGATATTAACACTAATTACTGTGTTCATATTTTAATATCTTATTACCGCCTCCTCTCATTTGATCTTAGAGAGCGGTTGTCTGCTGATGACTCACAGAGGCGAGCAGCAAATCCTCCCACACGGGTCAAGAGAGATTTTCATCCATCACCTGCTGCAGAGCAAGACTTGCTTCACGGCTGTGGCACTGAAGCCCTTTGACCTCATCTTAACCTTAATGTCCTCTTGAGTCTGTTTCAGTGGGGTCTTCATCAGATACACTATCCTCCGGAAGCCCTCCTCGAGTCCCATTCCAGTGGTGGCAGAGCAGGGCTGGATGAACCAGGTTCTGCCGTCACACACTCTGCTCAGGTCCAGTTTCAGACAAAGCGCCTCTGGGCTCAGAGCTGCTGGAAGGTCCTGTTTGTTGGCGAGGACAACGAGAGGGACGCCTCGGAGACTCTCGTATCTCAGGACCTGGTAGGTGAACAAAACAGTACAGAACACATTAGTTACTACAGTGCAAGGTTACGGTTTGTTTGTTTTATAAATGCATTAATACCTATGGCACTCGTAGAGCACATACCTCCACCAAGGCCCACTAGTCCCCTTAAAGTCGATCAAGCTGCACCAATTTGCACACACTACTATTTTAAACATACCTGATTTGTTTCATCAAGATCTATTTATTACTCTCTATAGGAAATCTGTGAAAATGGGTTTTTCTCTGACCCATACCATATCCTTCCACCAAGTTTTGAGGTTATCAATCAAGTAGTTTTTACATAATCCTGCTCACAATCAAACAAACCACCAACTACAACATAATCTTGGCACAAGGTAAACAGTTCTAAAGTCCATATATCTGCTGACAGGTATGTTATTATAGTGTGTTATAAACCATTTATTGAAGATTAATAAATATGTCCTGGAGTTTTAAGCCACTAAATCTAAATCTGCTTTGAATAATAATTAGAGTCTGATATTGTTGTTCAGTTCAATATCCTCATACAAAATCTCTCTTTTTGAAAATCCAGAATCTATGAATATGCAGATCTTTCACATCAGTTTCAGTTTAACGCACTTCATTTCACATCATCGCGGAAATGTTCTGTGTGACAGTTGCGTACTGAAATATACAAACTAGTTTAAACAATGACTCAGATTTAAAGTGAGCAGAGATAAACTTCCCCCCTAATAAGTAAGTCTCATTTGATTTAATTACCCGATGGAGTTCTTTGCGGGCCTCGTCCAGCCGCGTCTGATCGCAGCTGTCCACCACGAACACCAGTCCGGCCGTGTCAGTGTAGTAATGCTTCCAGTGGGGCCTCATCTTCCTCTGGCCCCCCACGTCCCACACTGTCAGGCTCGGGCTGCTCCTGTCCGTCTCCAGCGACTCCACGTTGAAGCCCACGGTCGGCACAGTCACCACGCTCTCGTTGTACATCAGTTTGTAGAGGAGGGTGGTCTTCCCTGAGCCGTCCAGGCCCAGCATCAGGACCTGTGACTGCTTCCGAAGCTTGGATCCACAAACACCCATGATAATGTAGAGTTTGTCTATATCCAAAAAGGAATGTCTTCTAGTGTTTGTGTCCTTCGGTACTGTATATGTGCAGGGTTACAGTGTCTGGCCTCTTGTGACCGCGGCCTGAAATCAGTATGCTTTATGTGCACGCAAGCATATTGACCCCTCCCCTCTGTCTGTGATGGGATTCCTTCTGTCCCCTGCGTAGCTTTCAGGCACACTATTTATATCCAAAGTGACGGTGCAAAGAAGTGGGGCGACATGAAGCTCTCCGGTTACTGCAGCTCCCTCAGTGGGGTCACATCACACCTGCCCATGATCATCTCACACACAACCATACACAGACACAGACACAGACACACACACAGACACACACACACACACACACACACACACACAAACACAAACACCAGCAGCAGCCAGGAAGTCCATGTTTGCAGGGTCGTATCTCTTCCTGGATGGTTGTCACCCAGCGATGACATCACAGGGAGATTTTGGCTGATTGTAAATGTGGTTTTATTATTAGACTCACAACATGTCGGCTGAAGGTTCAGCTTCCAAAGCGCTTCTGGGAATCAGTGAGTCATCTGGAATCAACACGCATGTACAAAAATGTCCCACTTATTGTGATTGACTGAGCCGGCTAATTTATATGTTATGTTTCTGGATACATGACTAGTTTCTGTAGCCATTCTTAGTTTTATCACGTTCTTACTTATTAATAGTACTATCTATTTTGTTGACCAGTACGTCCAGCCTTGGGACTGATGAATGTTAGTACTGTTTATTACCCATCACTAACATCAATGCATTGGTCATTGGATTAAATCAGTGTAGTACTGTTGTGTGCACTGTTAACATTTTCTAATCACCCAGCAGGTGGCACAGACGCACTTTAATAAGGCTTTTTAGTAAAAGAGCTCAGACGTTGCATTTCCTTCAACAAGATAAATATAAAACAGTCAAAAAAATATAGAATAAACAACGACCTTCTGTAAAGTACAAGCTTTCATGATATTTGATAGGAATATTGATGTTGATTGATGCATGAGTGCTTTTCTATAATTTAGATTAAACCAAACTGCACATCTGTTCAAGATATATGTAACAGATTATCTTATTTTTTATTATAAGTCATCTTTCTCTGTTTTTATGGGAGATGGTTTTCTTGTCAGTGCCGTTGTCTCTTTGCTATATTATAATCATTACTTTTGTACAATATACTCGCTTAAACAAAACATACAGGAAACAGAAAGCATTTTTTTTTACCTTTTTGATTCTTGTCAGTATATTAACCTCAGTTTCATTTTCTTGACAAAGACAACAAAAAAACAATAGCAGAGAACTTTCTGAAAAGAAGAAGCTCTCATGATGTTCATGTTTTTCAGCCAAAGAGCAAATCTGTAAAGGATATAGGTAAAATAATTGTCTTATTTTTCCTTCTTTTTTAATGAGATACTGGGTCAGGTGGGACAGTGGTGCAGTGGTTATCCTTATAGCAAGATGGTTTCTGGTTTGACTCCCGGTTCTGATGGTGTGTGTGTGGAGTTAACATGTTCTCCCTGTTTTTGAATGGATTTTTTCCAGAGCTCATCCCAAGACTCTAAAGTGACCGTAGGTTTGAATGGTTGTTGATCTCTGTGTGTTGGACCTGTGATACACTGGTGACCTGTCCAGGGTGAAGCCCGCCTCTCAACCAACGTCAGCTGGGATACGCTCCAGCTCCCCTCGACAGTTACAGGAAAAGTCGTATATAGCTGAACGGATGGATATCGAGTTGCCAGGATTATGTATTTGGAAAACATCTGTGTGGAATCTTCCATTTCCTTCAGTGTTGTTGTCTCTGTGCTGTATCGTACATGTCAACAGTTACACGCAACACAGAAAGGGATCATTTATCATTTTAATGTTACCTTTTTGATTTACATTTTTAAAATTTCTGAATTCTTTTCTTTACAGTTTTATTAAAGTCAACAAAAACAAGTACAAATGCCACATAAACATTCTGTAACATACATTTTCATGGAGGGAAGAATGTGAACTGAAAAAGCACAAACTAACCGTTTTTATCTGGTATATATCTCTGAAGTCAAACAGTCCCGGAGCAGGCGCACTGTTGTATAAACAGCGGAGGGGTGATACTAACACGAGGACAGAATGTACATTCATCTTACAATGGCCTGTCTCTCGGAGACATTCTCTCAACAATGCTATTCTACACCAGAGTTAACAAGATATCACACCGAGGTCGTGCAGTGTGCAAGGTATGATCGACTGCGTTAGAGTAAAAACAGAGGGCGTAGTTTTGGCAGCAGACTCCATAACAGGAAATGAGCAGTTAAAAAAATAAGGCAACAATAACGCGTTTCATTTAAAGGCTTGTTATATTTTGAGTCACAGGGGAATGGAGATCGAGCAGTGACGGTCGGGATGAATGATGAGTTCTCTCTGCACCAATGTGACGTTAATACGAGACATATCAACAGTGAGTTGTCTGAGTATATTTCTATTTGCAGTAAGGGATAATGTAGGAAAAGTCAGATAATGGAATAGCATGTCAATATGTGATTTAAAAAAGTTGTTAAGCCAATAATTAAATGTAAAATTATCTATCATTTAGTAATTTTTACTGTGAAAACTCAACATTTCATCTTTTTCTTACAGGTTTGTACAATTAAAGTCAGTGTTATTGCTGTCAGTGTGATGTTACTACAATATCACCACATGGTCTGGAAATGTATTACTTCCAAAGACTGTATTCGATTTTATAACCATTTAAAATGACACTGTGACAAGCTGCGTTACTATCAAACAGTTGCTACATTATCAGTCGTTACAAGGATCCCGATCAGAGTTTTCAAAATAATTGATAATCAAAAGCTAGTAGCTATTTTAAGTGAAAAAACAACATTCAAAAGTAAAAACGGGGCCATTCAAGACAAAACACTTCATTCTCACATCGAGAAATCTCACGTTCAGCAAATGTGATGTAACAATGTAATCTGTTCTATCAGACATGTAATAATTTGTGTTGTTTATGAATAAAGGGAAGTAATTCATATTCATGTTTTGCACCAGTGACGTATGTTTGACTGAGGGACAAAAAAGAAACGTGTTGAACAACAGAATTTTCAGTGCAGTCTCCCGGTGGACGTAGATACAATAAGACGATGTGGAAAATTAAATTGAAATTAAATCAGTGGTCACGTCGATGTTGAGTGAAAGGCATCACGTTTGAAATAATATGGAAGTGGAACTCCATGCTATCTTATAAATCTGTTGTTATTGGCTAATAAATGAACTGGTGGTTAATGCGAGACACACACACACACACACACACAGTAAATTTTGGGGACTTTACAGAGACATTAAATTCCCGGTGACTTACACTAATCAAAACCTGAATAACCCTAACTCTTACCCAAACCGTTTAGTAACAATTGACCCAATTATTATCTTTTTTCCCCCAATTGTGGACACAGCCATCCCCAACTGGTTTTTAATCGGAAATCTGTCCCCAAAGTTAGTCTATGTGACACACACACACACACACACACACACACACACACACACACACACACACACACACACACACACACACACACACACACACACACACACACACACACACACACACACACACACACACAGCTAAATCTGTTTATTTGCATGACAGTGAATAATCCCACATTACGGTGTCTCATACATATGGCTGAGCCCAAATAAGACATTTCCTTACTTGTGTCACTTTTACCTCATTAAAAGTAAAGTAGGGGGGCGTGGTTGATGCGTCGATGGGCAAACTTCTGTAAATATCTTTTAGAGATATAGTTCTTGCTCAAAAAAGTGTGGACTCACTTTGTAAATCTTTCCTCTTAAGCCTATTCAAACAAGATATTGATACTGCATGTGGTAGATGGATGGTCTACTGCTCGCTGGCCTTGCTTTTAAACTTTACCACCATGACGGTGATGTTGTCAGGGCAGCCACGGTAGAAGGACTGGAGGACGATGCTCTTGGCGCCGAAGTGAGGCTCGTCCAATCGTTCCCTGATGAAGCGGACCGCCTCCTCGTTGCTGAAGGTGTCCCACAGGCCGTCGGATGCCAGGATCATGAACTCCGGCTGTACCTTGTTCAGGTCGAAGGACATGATGTCAGGATCGGCAACGACCACGTTGAGGTTCTTCAGGGGGTAGTCGCCCAGAGAACGGGACATGGCCAAGATGCCCTGGACGCGCCACGAACCGTTGAAACTGATGAAACCACCTGAGGAGGAAGTCGGAGGAAGAAATGGTTGGAAGATGATAAAACAAGCAGCGGGAAGTGAAGGAAAAATAAGTGGAGGGAGAAGAGAGGAAGTGAGAAAAATGAGAAACACAAACATGAGAAGAGGAGAAACAGATGCTTTCTGTGTTACTGCTATTACAACACCAAGATACCAGATTTTATTTTTCTTCATATGAACCGGCTGCCATGTTTCCTCAACTACCACCATGATCACATCAAAGTGAGAATCATAATATGGATCCTTGCCGCTGACATGTTTTCACTCAGCGTTAATGCTCATGGAACAAATTATTTATGTTGGATACATTTCAATTCATGTCACATCCTGCGAGTGCAGCTGTGTGTCCTCAGTGGCTCCGGCAGATTGGTGAGCAGGGACTATAGTGCTGGAAATGACTGAAGTAGATGAAGACTTCCATACTAGGTCAGGCTGCCTCCCCAGATCCTGCTGAGCGAGGTCATAGCCAGGGTTTTTAAAAATACTGAGGTTGAGAGTTCAGGCCACTGCAGGCTATAAAATATTACTGTCAGCCACCACCCCCCAAATCCCATTATGTGTGACCTTCTATTATAATCTGCGCTTAGCTAACTCAAATCCCCAAATTCCCAGAAAAAGCAGAGGACACAACCCCTGTGTTGTCATTTTCTTCAGCTCTTCTTTAGATATGTTATTTATAAACTGTCGGCTGAAGGTGCAGTAATTCAGGAGACATCCCACATTCCTTATGTCTCTTCTGTTTCTCTTTATGTCTTTTAAACACAATGATGTGTTTAACCTGAGCTGTTAGCTGCTGAGGGTGGGATGCTAATAAATGCATTAAATAGTATTATCATCATAGTTATCTTATCATTATTTATCAATTATTGCTTCATATACCTTAGAAATAGTGTGTATTTATTTGAAAATAAAATAAAATATATATTTCTTTCAGTATTAAGTTTAGTTTTCAGTTTAGCTTATGAAAATGCAACATTTCAATCAAAGGCAGAAAAATTTGGGAAAAAAAGTTTAAAGTTCATCCAACAATTTAGTTTTTTCACTGTAGAAAATACTGGAAAAACTCATTATCATAAAATTATCATATCTTAAATAATAATAATAAATTACTATTAATCTATCGGAAATGACATTATAAATACTCTTTAATTTGTTGTTGCAGTCATCAGACTCAGTTGTTGTGAGTCTGATGTAAGAGGAACAACTATGACAGAAACATTGCATTTTTAATAATGATACTGCTGAGATCATGTGAATTGAAACTGTTTATTATTCTTTTCTACTGGGAGCGTTACAGACAACACTTATTTTGGCTTTTAGGAGCAACAATGGTTTCAAGAAAATCTGATTTCCCTCGTTCAAAATGCAAATTAGTGCAACAAGTTGTTCTCAAATCTGATCAGATTAACAGCTCTACCTGAGGAACCCGTGGTATAATGTGTCTTTGTGTTAGGATGAAAGTGTCACCGAGACAGTAGTAAAAACCACCACAGTAACAAGATAATGTTATCCTGCGAGAGAAGGTTCCTGAACAAGGGATCTTTATTGGTATACACGTGATTCCTGGACATGAGACTCATTGCACTAAAAACATTAGGAAATGTCAATGTCTGCGGAATTAAAATTGCAAGCATGTTACTTGAATAAACAGTTGCGTAGGCAGCATCATAATGCAACCTAAATCTCAAGTTTTAGTTTCAGTACCCAATCAGACCATTAGGTGGAGATGGTGAGCTGGCCTCACGGTAATCTGGCATCTACTTTCCTCAGCACAGAGAGAATGCAGATATGGTAGCAGGCAGAGTTATGCCTCAAGATGCACCTTAAATACTGTGCACTGTCTGGCTGCATTTGATAACGTGCACTGCTCTGGAAACAGACTGTCTTATCAGTCAATAGGTTTTGATGTCACACCAAGCACAGAGACACTGTGTGGGGAAAAAAAGGACAATGATTCTGAGCTCTGATCATAAGAACTTATTTTATGCTTCCATGACAACAATCTGAGCGGTGATATTCCCCTAAATTTTATCTAAAGCCTTGTTCTGTTGCTCAGAATCAGCTGAGAAAAGTCTCACTCACCAGCCTTCTTGATCCTCTTGCGCTCTTTGAGCTGGTAAGGTTTGTGGTCGTGCGATAGAGGAATGGCATTGCCGTTTTTATCACAAAGGACTCCGCGTGAATCTCCAACGTTGGCCACGGTCAGCTCCTTATCGGACAGTAGAGCCACCAGACATGTGGTACCTGAGGCAGAGGGGGGGGAGAGGGGGAGGGTTCAGTTCAGTCATTTGTAATCCAAGGTGGGAAACTTTAATCAGGTGCACAAGTTAAAACACAATAAAATAGTACAGTGCAAAATAAATACTACAGCTACTACTGCTACTACTAATCATAATAATAATATGTGGATGAATACGAAAGTACAGATGTGTTCTTAAGATGTCTCGTCACCAAAATGAAATGTAAAAATTGAGCAGGTTTTAGTACAAAAGGAGGAGGCAAGGAAAGATGAAGAAAGTCTCTATGTGTAATTTTAAGATAATATAGCAAATTTTCATATTATTTATGTATAAATTATCAGACAAGGAAGTGCATTTTCCACTCTAGATAATTAAATACACGACAAATTAAGGGAATATTACATTTTTGCATGAATCATACAACAAAAGAGCTATTTTTTGAGCTGAATGTTAATGTTTGGAGTCCATCAGCTCATAATGACAATGATGATTATATTCAGCAAGTATAATATGCATGCTAACATGTGATAATAAGCAATAAACACTAAGTACACCTGAGGCTGATGGGAATTAAATTACTTTTATTATCTTAATATTATTATTAAATCAGAAACCAGAGAATTGGAAACTTCAAATTTTGAGCAGACGCTGGTGCTAGAGAAACAAAAATCTGAATTCATCCTGAGGGGATCAACCACAAGTTGATTCAATATTTAATTTACATTTCATTCAAAACATCAAATGTTTTCTGCCTCATGGCGTCGCTGATGGAAAGTTCAGTTCAATGGATCACCAAAGTCGCTTGGATTCAACCTCATGGGACCATGAATATCTGTGTTTCAGAAAAATCCAAATTGGCATAAATGAGTTCTGCTTAAATATTCTGTGACATCTGACAAATGTATATAAACTCACTGTGCCTATTGTTGGATCACGCAACCCTAACTCATAGCAACCTTTGATAAAAACTTGAGTAACACAAATACCCAACCTCAGTAAAACACACTACTCTTCTTTTACACACACACTCCCCTCCTGCACTCAAGTGGAACACATGGGGCCGTGTGCAAATATTGCAAAAACTCTTTGAAGCAACTTCTCGTCCTTGCACCACTCGCCTGGACGCTTTCATTTATTTTCCTCCTTCCTCTCTTTGTTCGGCCTCCAAGTCAGAGAGAACACAGCCTAGACTCAGAATCTGAGGCCTATTGTGTGAGATCCAACAGTCCTATAGAGGAAGAACAGATCTGCCTGATTGGTCACACATAGCGAAGACAAAACTGGAGACAGAGGGGAACAGAGGAGTTTGGAAAAGAAAGGACAGAGTGCAGGGCTCCTACTGGCCTGGGCCACCCAGACAGAGAGCTGGGCGGCTGGTATAGGGAGGAAGACGAGGAATGGGACATACAGTCGAGACACAATCAGGATTTTAGTGGTTGAGAAAAGACTAAAGCCACATTCAGCTCTGAAATGTGGATGGAACTTTAAGTTCCACATCTTGGTGTGATGTTGACTGACCGTCCATGTCTCAGGCGTATTGACCAGAATGAAAAACATCTATCTCCCCAATGACTGTTTCTTCCATTCAGTTCAGCTGGTACAGTCAGCATGTGAGAGATGTGTAACACACACAGTGGAATGAAAAGAGAGAATACAGAAGGAGACGTTGGAGCCAGAGGATGAGGAGACATGTGAGGAACTAAAGAGAAAATTGATAACTTCTTAGAAAGACAAGGACTTCATTATTCTCCCTTTTTGGCATTGGGAAGATGTGATAAACAGAAAATTGGGGGAAAATTGGAGACTGAAAATAAGTGTGAGAGAGAGCAGGAGCTGGAAGCGAGGCTAAGACGAATGAAGTAAATATTGCTGCCACTTAATTGTAAATGACTCACTAAGTCTTTTACACAGCTTGTGAAAAATCCATTTCTATTAGTTTCATCATGGTGTGCATCCCTAATCCTGCTGCCTGTGCCTATAGCCGCCACTGCGCTGTGCCATGCTGTCCAGCTAATTATCCCATCCGCCAGTTCCCATGGCGATCAAGATGATGGACTGAGGTGCCTCGCAAGCACACCCTCCCCCCAATTAGCCAAGCCATGCCAAGCACATGTTCAGCGTTTCCCATTAAGATGGCACCATGACCCAAATGCACCCCGTGCTCACGTTAATGATTGGCTTAGCTCGGGCAGGCCCACCTTCAACTCTCCAACGAGATTAACGTCTCAGTCCCAGTTAGACTCCCCCCTCCGATTTTATATCATTTCACTAACACTCTGAATCATTTATCATTCAACACACAAATACATCACATGGATCATGTTTGTAAACAAGCTGCTGGGCATTGAGGTGAAAATGTAACTTCAAAAACAGGGCGGTGCAGGACTGCCACCACCCTGTTTGCCCGGCTCATCGTCACTCAACCTGCCCCTTAGTCTCACGATAACATCAAACATCTCTTCCTCCAAGAGCTGCCGTCCAGTTTGATCTGAATCTGTCAAGCCAATTCAGACACGAAAATGTCCAGAGCCCGTCCAGACATTCTGCGGACTTTGTCTTTCACAAACGTCCAGGACACTCAGGTGTGACGTCTGGGTGGATCCTGCAGGAGGCAGTTTAAAACTGCTGCGGAAAGTAGAGGATGTTTTTTTTGTTTACAGCACATCAACACCGGTGTAGGCCCTTCATCACGAAAAGCTCTCAAATGTCATTGTCTTTCCAAATTAACATCTTCGGAAAAGTCTTCTACATGTATGGCACCTCTTCTTCATCCTGACATTTTGTTTTCTTCCAGTTTTGCATCAGACGCTTGTTAGAAATGTCATCAACGCGCCCACTCGATCCCTGTGAATTCCATTTTCCTGCTGTATTCTCACTTGTACATTCCACAGACATTTTACTAAGGGGTTCCGGAAGAAAGGTAGAGAGCCAGTGACTCGGACATTTGTGTCCTCACACACAGCCCCTTTCGGATAATTCCAGGAGAAAGTCTGGAGTTCAGCGAATGCCTGAAAGCAGCATTAGACTTGCACTCTTAACTCTTGTAACACTACCATATTTACTCCGCATGTGTCACTTTGAATTGCCTGCAATATGCAATATGTCCATTGTGTCACTACAAAGCCTTAGACAAACTTAAATTCTCTTAATGTATAGTATTTTTTCCCCATTCATCTCTTCTGGTCCTGAACAATCAGCTGCCTCGAGGCCTTCCTCAGCCTTTCACTTGCTTTGAGGTTATGTGCACATTTAAATCACCCACTCGTGTCTCAAGCGTGTGAGAATTTGTATGGATATAACCTATGTATCTAACCAGCTCGTCTAATGAAAGATGTTGTACGAGGTCAATCTTGTGGGTCAAAAAGTGTTTTAAAAAGGACTTCTCAACAACTCAAGATTGACAGGTTCAAAAATCAGTGCAACAGAAGCAGAGATAGCGTCTGTTTTATTCCACTCATTCTTCTTCTTTGTCTAAATCTGGTGCGTACATTATCCGCTGTTACTCGATTGCTGGCAGTTGTCTGGATTGTCTTGCTCATTTCTTTCTAACTTTACACCCCCAGAGTTTTCTCTTTTTCATACTCATAGTGTTCAGCCAAAAAAGGCTTCTTGTATGAGAAAATATGTCGAAAAAGAAAAAATCACATATTCGGCAGAACTTCCCTGGAACAATAAGCTGGTGGAGTTCCCGTTTAAGATGATCAACCTGCCAATCTCCTTCCTCGTCACCTCCCATGTGAGAGCAGAGGAATTAAAAGCTTCATGTCTTTAATAGCTTAAACCCCTCGAATTTTTACATGCTGAGGTCGGACAATTTCAAATCCAACGTCAAACTTGTGAAATCTTGAATCTAGCTTGAGACGATAGAGAATTCAAATCCAGCACCTAGGTGTTTTCCCAGAATGGTCCTGCAGTCTCCCTTATGAGTTCAAGAAACTTGGAAATTTTATCGAAACTTTTACACTCAGCTGCCAAAAACCACAGCAGTGATGAGCTGGGATCCTATAAAACAATATCTCTCACATCAGATGTCAGCGCCTGTTGTCAGATGTTTCATCAACATTATGTTCATCTCCCTTAACTACATATTTCCCAGAGTACTTTAATCTATACTGCACAATGATTATATGTTTATATGAACAACAATATTCAGACCATTGCCCTCATTCTGAAATCGACATCATTTCAATTATTATGTTCAGTGAGTTGCTAATAGAATATTCCATCCATAGTCCTGTTCACATGTTGCAGAGCATCGTCTGAATATGATGTCAAACAGTTAGTATCCTCCGTCACATGTTGTAATGCGATTCAGACCTTTACATGTCTACATAATGTGACTAGAATACTCCACATCTTTTATTTAGATTAGATTTTATTTAATTTCAATGTGATTCCAGGAAGTAGTTTGTATTTTATATCGTGCAGATAAACACCTATGTTGTCTATCTGTAGTCATTTGAGGACTTCTACTGTAAAGCAGGACCAAAGATACGGTGCGTCCTGATGTGATATTTGAGGATAAGTATCTGATCAAGACACTTTATATATTGTACAGCTGCACACATACATATCCTTACTTGGGTAACAGTCTTAACCGACTCATTTGTAAGCGAACACCACACAGCGACATGCACAAATAAATAACAGCCATTTTTTTCAGTTAATGATAATCCACTCTGACAGCAAGGGGATCCAGTTTGGGGTTTAACAAAAAACAAACTGACACTTGATAACAGCACAGAAATAGAGAAATGGGCTTAGTCTTATTTTGATTAAAATTTCTTGGCAGATTCTCAAATCTTTAAGATTTCTTCGCTCGTCTATCAGGACAAAGTTAAGGTCACTTTAAGGTCATACTGCAGCAGCTTCAGATTGTATTTGTGGAGGATAATCAAGTACTCAGATCTGTTCACTACTAACGAATCAGATCAAATTAATGATTTAAGATTAGCTGCGGTCGTTCACCATATGATTGAGAAGACTGGAGTTTGAAACAAATGGTGGAAAGGGGTCACTCAATGTGGAACTAGTTACTACAGGTGATAACTATTAAATTCAAAAACTACATTATGATAACATTCAAATGTAACATATAAAAAGGTTTGATTCCAGTCTGTCTGCACAACTGAGTTGGTACGATCTGTGCTGGCGTCATTATTTGGTGCCACTAAAGGTCAGGTGTTGTTGGGTTTCCAAACACAGTGAACTAAAGGAGGAAAACACGGCAGAATCTGCAAACATACTCGGAGTGAGCCAACATTTAGCTGAAGGGGAATGGAGTGTATGGTGCTTTTTAAGCAAAGAGAACAACAATGATGTTAAACAAACACTAACATCACTGGAGTCAGTCCACAAACATGAAATAACTCATAGCAATGATGTAAGCACTAAAAATGACATCTACAGCCATTAATAACAGCAAACAGGCTTAGAAACACAAAGACTAAATGTCTGGGACATAACAACATGGAGCTAGAAATGAGTATTAGCTTTCTGCTACTAAATATATGACAGTTTAAATCAATAAATAAATATATAACAGTACAGTAGACTTTTTATAGATGTAGATGTCAACCTATAATGGTGCTGTTTTATATTTTTCTTTATATCCCACAGTATAGCCCATTTCTCACAATTATGTTTTTTCTCTATCAAGCCAATTTTAATTTTATTACATAAAGTCTATGTTTTTAACCAAAGAAGAGGTTTATAGTTACCGTAGCAATACACTGTGTAATGATACTACAATACGATATCGATAGTCTGGCACCAGCAAGATAAATACTTTCTGTTGCATCTCTGAGGCAGAATATTTAGTTTCTAGAATAGTCCGATTTATGGCAGTTCAGCTTTTTGCCAGTTTGACATTGAATTGATATCATGCATGTTAATGTTGCTGTGTTTGTAAAAAGCGCTCAGGCGTCACACACTCACATATCTATAAAACATAAAGCATTTAATCAGGCAGTGAATAAATGCAGTGAACAGTTTGTTTGATTCCTGCCTTGCCAAAAATGATCCTGCATATTTCAGAGAGGGAAGAGATTCCTGCACATATTTACATGAATTAATTTACAAAATGTCCTTCTCTCAAACTATCTCTAAAGACATAAACCTTTAAAACATAAAACATGGCCAATGCAACAGAACTATTGATTATTGGACTAAAGCACTACCGGAAACATTTGCGTGCTTGTGTGGATGCAAACATTTTGCTGAGAGACATGTCAAACAGCTACATAAAGATTAGCACCACACTGCCTCAGGGACACAGTTTCCCTAACAGACTGCGAGGTGCTGGACATTCCATCAAAGTCCCATCTCCCTTATCTTCCTTTGGAGCGCTTTTGTTTGCTGATAAACAACAGAGGGATGAACGAAAAAAAGGGGGGGGGGGGGGGGTAAATCTGATATGCTGTTGTCCTGGGGACTGGGAGCTGAATTGAGAGCGTGTCTCTCCATTTCCCCCCGCTCTTCCTTCCCTGCCAGCTTCATTTAGGCTCCGATTACGACATAAAGCAGGGCGCTGTGCACCCTAAATGATGCGATTGTTGAATCAGATACAGGGAGAAGAATGCACAACAATTACCTGATCAGCAGACACCCTCCCTCCCGCTATCACTCCCTCCCAGATACGCTGACAAGAAGGCGAATTCAATCCCTGACTGTCGAAGGCCCGGGGACAGACATGCAGGCATTTTGCTCGAGTGGAGCTTGACTGTAAGTTTATCTATCTTACCAAATAAGGAGGATAGAAATATAGATGCATGGGAGTCAGATAGAAACAGATGGGAAGTAGTGAGAATCTTTCGACCCTGGATGCAACAGGTCACGTAGCTTAAGTAGGCAGAGGGATCAGGAGGGGAGATTTACTTGGTGGCTGTTTTGAGAGCAACGGGGATCAGAAAGCTGAGCTAGTGAAGCAGCGGAGCAGAGGAGGACAAGGATAAAAAGAGGCGAGTGCAACAAAAGGTGATGCAGCTGCAGCATATCAACCTTTTCTGAGAGCTTATAGTCAGCCGTCGCCTGCAGTCTGGGTGCTCCTGGTCTGGACAGTTAAATTCTCCAGTTTAACAATCCGCGGATCATATGACCGACCATTCTCAGGACGACGTGAGGCCTTCTCAATGGCCCTTTCATACCACTGACCCCCCCCCCCCCCTCAACAACATACATGTGAGTCACATCAGCCGTCTGTGCAGGTTTTCCTTTAGGCTAAACTCCGTTCAGACATGTAATCCAATTGTAAGTTGTTGCATTCCTTTCCCCCTCGTTTCTTTTTCTTAAGGGAAAGTCTGGTGTATTGCAACTCAAAGTAAATGCTGTGATCTGACGATGAGAGGAAACTGAAGAGGTCACACGATCCGACAGGTTTCAGACGAGCTAAGCGTTTACATAGATCAGCGGAGGTACTTTATTTAAAAATTTACATTTTTAATTGGGGCCTCTGTTGCGGTCTGGTGGTTAGGACGTTAACGATTGAACACAACAAACCCTGCTCAAATCTGGCCAGTGACAATTTTTGCATCAATAGTGTCTTCTCCCTTGAGTTCATTTCAACTGCAACTGTGATCTATTTGATGTTGAAAATGAATGAATGACCAATAAATACTTAACATAAATACTCATTCATTCGCTGTGATTTTTTCTGACATTATTCAGCTGGATTCTGGCAGGAAATAAAAAGGACTCTGACGTTTACGCTCTCACATACAAACTGTCCTGAAAATTTCAGGACAATCTCTGGTGTTCAGTGCATGTCTGAAAGCAGCTTAAGTGAGTAAAACTGCATAAATATCTGTTGTAATTATGAGAGACAAATCCTTGAACCCAGGTAATTTCCCTCTCAGGAATTACTTAATGTATCTGTCATCACTTTCTCCAGTTACTTATTGCAGCTACATTCTTCCCAGCTTTAGAGTAATCAGGGGCCCCGGAAGGAAACTGAACCTCGCGACAGGAGCCATGAATTCTTCAGAGAGCAGCATGTCATGACAGTCACTCCATGTAATCATCTTATGATCTATATTTGAACTCACTCCTCTGCATGTTCAATACGACAATATTGTTTTCTGCCATGAGAAAAGTTTCATGATCTCCAACTCCTCCTCCTTCATCACGTCCCTGTGGTATAAATGTATCGGAGGTGGATGAAAAAGCACGTGAAGCTCATTACTCTGCTGCTCCTCTCTCTTCCTCTTACTGCTTCTCTGATGTCTGCAAAACGTATTATGAACTTAATTGTTATAATCTGAAAAATATGGCTGCGGTGAAATCTAGGACCAAGAAATATGTTTATAAATGAAGCTCTTGCGTCTCTGCGTCAGATATGTACGATTCTGTGTTGGGACGTTTTTTTCTTCTCTTTCCCGTCTCTCCCCCATGATTTATCTCTTTGCCCTCTCTCATCACCCTTTGTTTTGGTTCGTGCAGATCGGTCTTTTTCATCATCCTTTGTATCCATGCTCTCATTTTCCTCACCCTCTGACTGTGCCACTCTCTGTTTGTCCCCTCCCTGTCCCTCCTCACCCTTTGTCTCTGCCCCCTCTCCTTTATTGCCCTCCCTTCATTTCCCCTTTCGTACGGGGGCTCTTGTTCCTCTCTGCTCTATAGCTCTAACCAGCAAAATGTCCTCCTCACATACACATGCATCCTTCTTTCTGACCCCTCTCCGCCTCTTTCTATCCATCTCTCGCTCTCTCTCTTTCTCCCTCTCTTGTTACACCCCTCCCTCCCTCCCTCCAGAGATAATTACTACAAGCCTTGTGAAGATCAGCTTGTATTTAAACAGCTGAATAAGCAAGGCCGGGGGCTGCTGACAGTCACTATTCAACAGTCAAGTAGAAAATAATAGTTTGCATGCAGCATTATAGGGGACATTTAAAAACACTGCCGCAAACAAACTAGTGATTTGTTATTCTGTCTTCAGTAATGAGCAACAAAAGCGGGCAAAGATCATCTGCATGTGGCCTTGAATGGTATATTGTATGCACACATTCAGGTCATTGCTAATTTATGGACCAGTGTAAGATCTAGACACACAGAACTGATGCAGGGAATTGTCTTACACTGGAATTTATCATGTATACAGTTACCTCTGACCAAGGGGTTAGGTGTCAGTTTTGTTTGTTTCTCTGTTAGTTAGTAGGATTACGCAAATACAACTAGACGGATTATCACAGAACTTGGTGGAAGGATGCAGTATGGGTGTGGATCTGAATAAATGGTGGATCCAGGTATTTTGTTTCACTTTCTCTGGAGGGTTTCTCACAGAATTCATTCAATCTACTGCGGTATAGCGGGGGGGGGGGGGGGGGGGCATGTGCACGTGCACGTGCACACAAAACTTGCTCGAACGCACAACAGATTTCAAGTGACAGGAACACAGGTACGCGTGAGAGAGAACTACGTTGCATGCCACTTGCAAGTGTGTGCACAACAATGTGCAGGATGTAGTACGGGTCAGGTGGTGCAGATCCAGATCAGGGGGTGTGATTTTTTTTTCAACTTTCTTAAACATTGTGAGATGGTGTTTTGGTCATTTTCTTTGATTTTCCCAGATCCCAGAATTCACGGATCTTGATTAAAACTGGAATTACCGCACTGCGGTTGTATGCCTCCGCTTACCAGTAGAGTTTTCATTGACATATTCCTATATACTTTTTTTTACAGATTCATATAAGGTCACTTTGACCTTTTACCACTGAAATGTATTCACTTTATCTGACAACTGATCGAAAGTTGATGAAATTCCCTCAAAGACTTGAGGCAAACTTCCTAGTGAATTGTACCAGATAAAATGAAATTCCCTACAGGCAGTCCTAATATACCCCATTCACAGGGATGTGGGGTCACTGTGACCTTGACCTGTGACCTACAAACACCAAAATCAAATAAGTTCATTTTTGAGTCCAAGTGAATGTTTGTACCAAATTTGAAGACATTCCCTTAAGCTGATCTTGAGATATAACCTTCAAGAAAAAATAATATTTCGTGAGTCCACTGTGACCTTGACCTTTGGCTACCAAAGTCAAGTGAGTTTATGCTTGAGTCCAAGTGAATTTTTGTGCCATGTTTAGTGAACTGATAACTTTGAGTGTTTGCAATTTGTTGCAAATCTAAATAAAAATTTGGACCCAGTGAATTTAAAAGTGGTTTCATAAGCGTACTGGATGATTTTGAAGTTTTATGGGAATCTTTTTCCAGGCGGTTGAGGTATTTAACAGTTAAACACACACACACCTGCTTCATTGTAAGTGGCAGACAGCTTATCCAGTATTTCTCTGTCCAACGTCAGGATCTGCTTTTCCAGGATGGAGGGATAGGAGACGCCACCCCTCTCTTTCTTTTCATCTTTCTCTTTTTCTCTGTCTCGCTCTTTCTCCCGTTCATAGGTCAGTAGCTGCTGGCGGAGAGCCTCGGACAGGTGGGCCTTGGCAAAGTCAGCAGCAGCCTGATAACAGAAAGCAAAGGGGGGGGGGGGGGGGGGGGGGCAGAGGGAGAATTAAAATCTGTAGATAAAAAATTGTATGGGCAAAAACACTACGAGCAAAACACTGATGTTGACACACATATTCTGACACATTTTCCATGTTGATGACAAGTGTTTTTCTTTATTGTGACCAGGTTCAAGCAGCTTTCATGTTCATATGATGCTTGTGTCAATATTTCCAAACGTAGTCTGGCTGGTTGGACATCGGAGGTGTAATGAAAACCAGGTTTTAACTGTTAAAGTGGTTCCAGCTTCTCAATCGTGAGGATTGTAAACTGAAGACGGTTCATGATAAAAACAGATGCTTAGATACTTTATCTTAGGCTGTAGGAAATTTATTACAATTGGCATAATGACAACAATTTGATGCCAAAATGTCTATTTCTATATTCTTGATTCAGAAAATTGTAATGTAGCACCAATTGTTTGTCGTTATAGATAACGATATACATAATAGATATTTTATGGATGTAAACACATTAACACACATTGTCTTTGGCAAGTGACACAGTGGGCTACAGCGGCCTGTTTGTCCTTTACACCTTGCTGTAGCACATAAATCACAGATAAAACAGATAAAGAAAGAAAAAGTGCAGCGTCAATCAAACACACACAAGCTCTCACACACACACACACGCACGCACGCACGCACGCACGCACGCACGCACGCACGCACGCACGCACGCACGCACGCACGCACCGCGCTGTGGGACACAGCTGAGCTTGAGAAACTGTATCCTCACCTCCATCCATTTTACTGTGAGGATAACACCAACTAAACCGTTTTTTTCCCACACATTCTCGCTGCTGTTTCAGAGCAAATAATGCCTCCCTCCACTGGTTCAGTGCCAGACAGACAACACAAGCCAATACCAAGGTCACAAAGTTCAAAAAGTTCCGCGAATGTCAGAGAATGATGTGCTGCCATGCAACTGTAACTGAAAAAAATGTATACAGCTTATATTTAATACATTGCTTTCAATTTTAGAAAGTCCAACACCTAAAAAGATGTGGATTATCAGAAGCAAACGAGAAATTCAATGAAGAGAAAACAAGCACTTACACAGGCTGCGTCTACCTACACTTGATATAGATTAGCTTGTAGACGAATGTGTGTATGAAGTTGGCGTGTTGTCAATTCAGTGGGGAGTAGTCTTTCCGTTTAAATGGAAATAAATGAACGAACTGGATTATTTTGGTAATTTTGTTGCCGGTGTAATTATGGTATTATTAGCAGCATCACCAACTCCAGGTTCAGGACTCAACAAATGTTTAAATGTTCATCCCCGTCCATCCAACATTATATCGTAAGAGACAAAGAACGTAAATCAATCCTGGCACCTTATACACCTTCTAGTTTGGCTCGGACTTAACAAGACATTCCAAAGGACCAGATCAAACAAAGGTGGGTGTGACAGCTTCCATAGACTCGAACACTGTCCCATTTAGCCCTCTCCTATACATCCCCCTTGTTCTCTCGTAATCTATATCTCACTCTGATCAGGAAACTGCTTTCAAGGGCTAAGATAACCTTCTCCTCCACATACATGAAATCCTCTCCTCGCTTGTTATATCTCATCTGTGTTGTTTAAGCTCTGCAAACTCAGTCACTCTTACACTATCATCTCCACTGTCACCCAAAAACATTCAGTGTTTTTATTTGGGGGATGTGTGAGAGTCTGTGTCTTTCATTTATTTTGTATTTCCCACACTCCCCTCTCTCTGCTTCCATGGTGATGTGCAGTCCAAAATCAACAGGGATCTTTTCTACATCCCTTTCTGACACTCTCCCTTCTCTTCTCATCTTGGCATACCTTCATCCTGTGGTTACCACACAGCGAGCAGGAGTCATAAACTAAGTTCAAAGGTCATAAATAGAACAAGAAGACTTTTGTCGGCTTGGGCTATACTCTGCTAATTATCCAAACTGTTTGATTGTCTGCCTCTCAGTCCTCAAGAAACCACGAGGGTCACAAACCCTTTTTCCAGCTACATTCCATTAAATACTTGAACACACATTCTGATCAGGCTTTGAGACAAGGTGACTGCATGAGTCTAACCTTGACAGAACGGGAAGTGAAGGCTAATTCTCGATTATCTGACCATCTAACCTGCCGGCTAACCAGATCGACACATCAAACATCAGGCTGTAGCATCTGCACCAGCTTAGAGGATGAAAGCAGGAAAGGGCAGGTGAGGGAGGGACGGCAGGGATGGATGGGGATGAAGTCTGTGGGATATAGGGATGAAGACAAGATGGCAAGGATCAAGGAAAGTAATACAGGAGGGAACAAAATGGAGGATGAGATCGGCAGTTGGCATAAGAGCACAACGGTGGAATGCAGGAGGAAAGAAAGAACGAGAGGGCGAACCCAGAAAAGATAGTTGGATTTGAGGGGAGGGTTACTCGTGCTGAAAGAGATGTACAAAAAGGTCGAAGCAGCAGGAGTCAAGAGCTGAGAGTCTTTGCTACCTGGTGGGCAACAATAGAGAAAGTAAGACTGTGCAGAAACTAGTGAAGATGCCATTAAGATGATGGGTTTATATGATCACGGGGAGAAATGCATGTGAACAAACAGTATGGAGAATAGTTTGAGGGAAACTTCTACAACAAGGGTTAAAGGTGCACAGGGTTTTATTGTAAATAACCAGTTATTTTTTACATTCACTGTTAGTCACCGACACACATTGTGAGGTCTAACAAAGGTGTTTGAGAACATTTCCTTCCTCATAATCATTCATTGTTTATTTGCAATCAGTCGTCTTCTTTCCTGCCTTTGTGTGCACACTGCTACATTTGTGTGTGTACATTGTTGTGTTACCGTTATAAATGTAGATCAGGAGAGGGCATCAAAACAACAGCGCATTGTGAATTGCGTAGCCTGCATGCTTGAATGTGCATCCACGTGCGTGGTTAAAATAAAACAAAAAACAAAGGACCCACTCACAGAAACAGTGACTGCACCCTGTTAAATGTTCAATAACGTTCACCAGGTGGTTGCTAGCTTTGTTGATAAGTTGTTTGGTGTTGTACTTTAGGTGCAGAGCTTTTTTGCTGAAAAGAGCTTTTTGCAGATGGACAAAGCTGATGACAATGAGATTGAACCTAAACGGTAAAGTTTCAGAGCATAAAACCAAAACAAAGAGCTGAAAGATGTAAAATAAAAATAAAAAAGCTCCATACAGCTCAGGGTTAGCTCCAATTATGCTTTATTGGCTTGTCATCATGACCACCCACTCTCACATTTGATATAGTTATTGGAACCGTTGTCAATGATACACTAATTAATGTTTTTATATTAAGTAATTAATTATGACTAAAAGTCCAGCAAACAACTGTTATTTTCATTTCGATATATTTTCTAAATTAATCAATAGGTTGCTTTGTTAATAAAATGTAATAAAATAGTAAAAAAAATGCTCCAGCAAAGTCTATAAATTACTGGATTTGTCTTTCTAACACTTCAAATCCCAGAGATATTCAGAAATATGTACACTACACTGAATCTTATGGTATTTTTGCTCAATGACCTGAAATGATTAATCATCCAAATCTCTGAATCAACTCATTGATTTATATATAAATAATTTCAAAATGCTTCAAGAAAACTGCAGTGGAGAAAATGAGTATTGGGACTTCTAGACCCAGCACAGGAGAGTGGTCCCAGAGTGCAATCAGTCTTGACTGTGCAGTCACATTGGGCTCTCCTTCACACCAGAACTCACCTGCACCACACAATTGCTGGTACACAAACCCACACACACACACACCTCAAAACATATCTCAAAAGCACCACCTATACGATTTGACCGTTTGCATCGTCTTCCCCGTCCCCCTAACACTCCCCCCTGACTGCTAACTGTGAGCCACTCAGATGCACAGTCCTGTATAAATGGTCAGGCCATTCAAACACTTCCATCCATCACATCGCAGGGCCAGCAGAGATGAGGAACATCATCCGAGTTTTCCTTCTGAATCACCCTGAGGGGATTTCATAACCGAGGCAGAAATATGTCTTCCTGCCGTCGCTCTGACAGATCAAGAAGGCAGATGGAGAGAAGAAGAAAAGAGGGAACAGAGAGGGGGAGAGACAGAGGAGTGTAAGAACTATTCATTAGAGGGAGAAAAGAGTGACTCTAGTCTAAAAGACAGATCCTGAGATAAGTGACAGAAAACCATCAAAGCGATGGAGAACAGAGAAGGCAGTGGTTATTAGAGAAGAGGGAGTCTGGAGGAAGGACGATTCAAAATATTTCCCTTTGTTGTATTCATTTCCAATTCACAAGTCATAAATTACAATGACAAAGATCCACCACTGAAGAGACCAGTTTACAATCCGAGTTTGCATTCACCGCAAAATGCTACGCGCTTCATGCTATAGGGAGAACAAAGAAGATCATTTGACTTTTCTTTAAACTAACTGAGACAATTTAAGACATAGTTTGCATTCATAATTAAAGGCAGGAAAAGGAGGCTTGTGCCACACACACACACACACACACACACACACACACACACACACACACACACACACACACACACACACACACACACACACACACACACACACACACACACACACACACACACACACACACACACACACACACACACACACACACACACACAGCAGAGGTGTCGCAGCTTTCTCCTCAAAATGACATTGCAGAGCTCTGTCTGTCCACAGGGCCGAGGGCAGCGTCATCGCACAGCCATCATTTCATTATCTCACACCTGAGCTTTGTATGTGTCAAGGCTATGCCAAGTATGAGGGTGGGAGTGGGTGTGTTATGTTGGCATGATGTTGTCACTGTAAATAAATAGAAGCTCACTCATTTGTACTTAGAAGGAATGTGAATGCACACAGGGGTTAAGAACCCACAAACATACGAGCGAAGAAGTCATGGCCCTAATAAGTCATTTGATAACAGCAAAGGTATTTCACCTCAAAATCCATTTGTTTAGTAGCTCAACTTTTAGGTCGACGGAGACGAGAAGTCCTTAACGTGCTCAGGAAAATGTAAATGTGGACACGGCAACTGGACAAACTTAATCCGTATCGAATTTTTGACCTTGGGGATCATAGTTTGTCCAAAAGTATGAATCTTAGAATTTTTTGGAATATCTTTTACCCAGTAAGTAGATGAGTAAATACACGGAAGAAAAGGAAAAAGGGGGGGGGGGGACAGTGAAGAGGCTGAACTAAGCCGTTGAGCAAACCCAGGCACATTTACATTGAGGTTTTTAAAATGTCAGAGTGAATTTATGTGCGTCGTCAAATCAAGTGTCGTCTTCACAATAGCAGTGGAGCCATGACACTTATTCTGCCAGGCTGTAAAATGTTGACTTATTACTTGAGCAGTGAGAGACGTGGCAGAAAGCTAACCCCAGCACATTTAACTATGTCTTCTCAAACAGCCTGAGTCAGGATCAATGTGCATTCATTTTGTGATTTATATGATTACAGTGTCATTTTCATGATAGTAGTGGAATTATTTTTAAAATTCAGATTTTTTTTACAACTGTGATTTGCTGATAGGTTTCATTGGTCTTTAGAAAAACGATTCTAAAAACGAAGTATTTGCGAGTCAATAACTTCCTTCCTACGTAGCGTGAGCCAGAAGGCAGATTGGAAATGTTTGTGTGGCCTTGAAAACACCCTCCTGCACCCAAACACACAGATTGTACCCAGGCGTCCCGAGACTGTTTTTCTCTCCCAGCCATTAAATCTCACCCAAAACCCCAACAAACACCATGAGCACACATGGGCTCAGGGACGGAGCGCTGGGGGGGCGGCGGCGGTGTCGATACCATAGTCTGAACCTCAAATATCCTTCAGCTGCCAAGACAACTCATGCACACGATCACGTATCAGCAAACACGCATCACTACATCAGTTCAAGAAACCACTCGGAGCAGCATTCATATTCAAATACCAGTCGTGTCTCAGAGGGCATCTGTAATGGCCAGCGCTGTGCTGCGAGGCCGACAGTGGAAAGTGGACAGAATTGGCTGCACGTAAAGTGAATGAGGATTTCTCAGCGATGAAAGGCAGAGCTATAAAAGTGGATCAGGGCTGGAAAGTTGAATAGAAGTCCATTAAAAGTGGCAGGAAATGCTTCAGTGCCTTCAGCCTTCAGAGAGACGGGGCGAGCGGGAGAGAAAGAGCTCGATATGAAACGCTGCCTCTTTGCTAAACAGAGTCAGCTGCATCTCCTTGCTCTCTGTCTGTGAGCGAAGGAGAGGTCTAAGACCGGCGCGAGAACATCTGGTTACCATGGTGACGGCTGCCAAAGCCTCCAATAGGCCAAACATCTGTCTCACCTCGGTCTCGTTCCAAGTCTCCCACAAAAACTTGCAGCGGCGTACAAAGACCTGCCCCCGAGGACAACAGACCTGCAGGTTGTTTGCTCATTCCGATGCCAGTAAAGCAGATTTTACAGCAGAGGTGACCGTCTAGCGGCTCAAAATCTAGAGGTCTAAACAATTACACACACACACACACACACACACACACTCAGACACTCAGACCTGCACTCAGTCGCACAAACAGAGACAGATCTTGTGACTCTTTCCTCATAAAGCGAAGAGAACCATTAACGGAGGTGATTCGCATTCAGGTAGTGAACAGACCCGCAGCCATCAGTCTGCCTCTCCGCTCGCAGTCCACACACAACTTTGGACTAAGACCTCACCGAGTGTGTCCTCCCTGCAGCGGGCGGCTCCATTAGACGAGGTGAAAACTCATATTAAATCTAAACAGTCTATTAGAGTGAGGCTGTCTGGTTGATCCACAGCTTCCGATTGCCTCACCTCTTGGTAAGAGCACCCCCCGTTAGAGTCTACGGCCTGGACACCGAGTCAATAATAGACTGATGTGTAGTTTATAGAAAGGACGATCAACATCATTTACAAGGCTCTGTGGTGCCAGACCATGATTCATGTATCTGCGGAGGAGTGCAGGGATTTCAGCTGCAGCCTGACCGGTAGTGGACGTTTGCTGATGATGCTCATATTTACATTTGAGAGTTAAAATAAATAAACACAAAATATTAGCCGATATTTTCCTTTCGCCAAGGAGGTTATGTTTTCGTTCGTGCATGTCAGTTAGTTAGCAGGATAACGCAAAAACTACAGGACAGATTACCATGCAAGTTGGTGGAAAGTTTGGATAATGGGTCGGAGAAGAACCCATTCAATTTAAAAGGAGGTTTTGCAACATTTTGATTGATTTCCCAAAGAATAAAAAAACAGGCATGTTTAAGGGACTGATATTTATGAGTGTGTGCAATTTGGTGCAGAACAGAATCAAGTGAAGTTAGATGTGATTTCATGAGGGGACTCTCGGGCCTTGGCGAAGGTATGCGCTCTACTGAATGACATTCTAATAATACATGTTTTTGGTAAGTATCCCTTAAATATATATTTTTTGAAGCTATTTAACATTTTGACATGCTTAGTAATTCAGCTATAACTTCTCCAGGGAAAAACAGTAATGGTTTTTTTTTTGTTCGACAGCTTTGGAAGTATTTTTTGGAAACATTTGACTTAGGCTATTAGTTTTTCCATAATGGCTGCACACTAGAGGATTTTCAAGTCGAACCTGATGATGACAGGTAACTGATTTTTAATCTTTTAATTGTGAGAACGCACACAAACTAGACAATCCAGTCGAGACCTGGGACCACACACTTGGCGTTCAAACAAACAATTTCTGGTTCAGAGACTTAGGAACTCACAGAAACTCACATGATCAAACATGACTTTAGAATAAAGACAAACATTGATGTGGACTGCTGGCGTCAGGAGGGCTGAATCGGACCCGAAAGTTACTAAAGTCACTCCTACACCATGAATTGATTGTAACTGATACTATTGAAGCATAAGAAAAGTAGCATCTGATACGAGACCAGCTGAAGATCTTTGTTGCATGTCCTCTTGTCATCTGCTGTGGAATTGGCACTTTACTCATTTAAAACTAATGTTGTCTAAGGCAATGTTCCTGCACTAAATCCTATATTTCAATGTTCAGGATTTGTTTCACACTAAAGAGTTGTAGATTCATCTGTACGATCATTTTCGAGGATGTAGTCTGTGGTGCTGTTATTGCGTTATGTTGACAGGTATCCCTATTATTTTAGCCACCGCATCAATGAGTGTAGACAAAACAACAGACACACCTCATTGTGTAACGCAATACAGTTTACCAGCACCACAAATTGCTGCTTGCGAAATTATTACCTTTTAAGTTATACATTTCACAAGCAAATGACCACCTTATGAAAATGAAATCAACACTTAATAGACCCGCAGACACTGGACATTGTCTTTTCTATGATCGGTCCGCCAGCTGCACTGCTTTTAAATGGACAATTTAATTTGAACTAAACCACATAAAAGACATCTTTAATGCTTCTTATTAGGACATATATGGATATATAGATGTGCTTTTAATAATAATCTGTCAATATTATATCCATGAGCAATGAATCAGCTTCTATGTATAGATAGATAATGTTATTTTCCTTCTGTATTTACAGGATAACAGCAAGAAAACTAAAAAGAAAAGGTTAAGTGGAAAGGTTCAGAGGCACCGATGCTCACATATCTCCAGCATGACAGTAAATAACACTCACACTTCCATCTCGCTGCCCTGTTTTTGTTACACTCGACGCATTACACACATACGAACAGCTGCCACAGTGTAAATGTGACTCCTCTGAAATGTAATGCTTGTTGTTAAGCACCACAGCCTTGTAATTTCTTGGGTAATAATCTACGTAGATCTGTGTTCTAAGCAGCTGTATTGCAGATTCACAGCCTCTTCCTGTCTGTGCACGCGTGTGCCAAGTATCTGTGTATGTGTGTGTGTGTGTCGCAGACAGAGAGGCTGGAACTGTTATTACATTTGGCCTAGGTGCTCCACACGTCACATGCCCGTCTCACAGAGCAGAGGGGTGGCAATTAGAATGACTCCGACTGGCATAAATCAGCACGGGCCATAAACACCACTGTGAGGGAAAAGAAAATGATGGAAGTGGAAAAAAATTAAATGAGGAGGTGAGAGGAAGAGGCGATAAAACCATTTTAGAACGTGCACTCGGGTGAGAAGAACGATGGGAATGTCAGGGAAAAAACGGATCTAGAGAGTAGAATCACTTCCTGCTGAGATCGTTCTATACTTTCTCATCCTCCACCGCTTAAATCTATTATTACCAACAGCTACCAGCAACAGCCCATAATCCGACGCCTTCACTACAGCAGCATGAAAACAAATTAAAATTAAATATTACACAATTTCAACATGTTACTGAGCGGAAGAGGACTTCCCATGAGGATCCTCTTCAAAGTGTCCTTTAGAATACTGCAGCCTCTGATCTTATTCACTGCAAAAAGAGGAGGAGACGACTGCAGAAACAAACTGAGAAATGTCACAGAGTTGCAGGGTCAACATTTCCACTTCACAGACGAGCCTCTGTTTTTCAGGCAGGCAAAATCCATTATCGATTATTAAAGTGCAAGCCAAGGAATTTCCAAGGTTGATAGGCCCATCTGTCTCGTGACTGCCCTGAGGTCAAGGGCCTTTTAAGTGATTCTTATATCGAACATTCTACTGTTTGCAGACATGTAACAATTGTTCCAGACCTCGGTTGTGTGTTGTGAGTTATGCAAGAAGTCTTACATGTGTTTTAAGGACTTCTGGGCTCGGACTCAGATGGTTTGTGGCATTTCCTACTTTTTTTCCATAGACTGTGTAAAGATGGATAACATGACTTCTCCCCAAAAGTGAATCCAAAGCAACTCGATCTTCCCCTGGTGGCTGGCTGCAGTATAGGTCATACATCCCACCTGCTCCACGTTAATAGAAGGGACATGGACCAAATGAAAAAGTCCATACCAAATAATGTTCCTGTCATTTTAGGTGGTTCTTATATTGAAAGTTTGGTTTTAATTACTTATTTAACGTTACTAAAACTGGTTGAAACGTCGTGATTGACAGCAGAGACTGACTGACCAATCAATACAGTGCAGACTCTAGCTCTGACTCTGGGATGGTGGCCAGAGATGTGTTGATCCATCTTTATATACAGTCTACTTTTTAAATTGTCTTGGATGACAATAGCTTAGCATTTTTACAAGCATGAGCCAACACTTAGCCACTGGCTGCATCCTAAATCCCTTGCCAACATGCTAATTAGTGCTCTACAAAGGTAAATTCGATTTTATTGAAATATTGAAAATCATTGTTGCCGTTCTTTAAGGTTATTTAACACGCTGAACAAAACTACAATAGTATCAATTAACCTAAGGAATCAATATGGACTCACACTGATGAGTAGACAGAAAATCGACAAAGTTGGAAAGTGGCCAAACCCTATAGGGAAAAACCAAGATATATTTGATGCTTATCATACAGAATTATGACAGGAAGCAGACTAGATTATTGCACATTTGCAATTTTCTTAAATGAACAGATGTAAGGATAGAATGATGACTCTTTCTGTTCAGGACCCAGAGGGATTAGCAAAGCACTTCTCAGATATCAGCTCACAGATGCCCTTGTGCAGAGGACAGAGCCAGCACAACAAAATGTATGTTTCTGACATTTAAAAATAACAAAAAGGTTTTATACAGATGACTCAGACTCCTGAGGGCTGCAAACATACGTTTGACTCAGGATACCAGAAAGTGCTGATGTAAAAGAGAAGAGAAGAGAAGAGTGATCAAATATAGATGCTTGCGTCTCCATAGGATTGTCCTTTGGCATCTATTAGAATTTCACTTGTCCTTCAGACCCCACCGCCTAACTCTGCTCTATTTATATACAAACCCCTGCACAATTTCTCCGTGTGGAGTATGCGCTTGACATTTATTTGTCTTCATTCTCCCTTTAGCTTTGTAAGAAAGAAAAAAACCTGGAGGAGTCTATTTATATAAGACTAATCGGCTGCAAGATTCCTTACATGCAGGGTTTAATGCTGTGCTTTCTGTTTTCCAGATGTCTCTTTTTCAGCTTTTTAAAAAATATTCACAGACATACACTTAGTTTAAACTGTTTATGAAGTTAAACCCAAAAACCTATGTTGAAATATCCTTATTGCATCGTCTCTTGGGTCAAGAGGTCCAGGCCCTAAAGGCAAAATGTCAATATTACCAACTACTGTCTTTACAAATTGAAACTGGATTAAAACTAGTGTTGATAGCTTTGCCTGGAGTAGGTGATGAAGGTAGTAATACCATCATTATATCACAGTAGGAATGAGATGAACAAAATGAAATGGTTCGTTAATTTTTCCCCATTCAAACAGAAATATGACTACCTGGATAATTGACAACACGCCAACGTCAGACGCTGCTCATCTACAAACCAATCAATGTCCAGCATAGGTGGACGCAGCCCGGTGATGCCAACAGGACATACATACATAAAAAAATCTTAAGTGTGCTTCACATACAATGTAAAACTAATATAATGTAAATGTAAACAAAGACATGGCTCTGGTCTTGGTTCTGACTTTTAGGTGTGAAAACGCCCTTAAACTACAATGATAATTTCCCACAGTACATTTGGGCATCCGAGCATCAGTTTAAGATATTTTCAACAGCTGCTTGAAAACATCAAATCTAGCAGCTTTTTTAAAGGCTCGATAACGCCGGTGCTTTACTGTACTGTCACCTGCTGAGCTTATTTTATCGGAGAGCTTGGAACTAACAGGAGGATGTAATACCAGTGACAGAGTTGTGAAGATAGCAGGCAAAAGTTTTCACACAAAAAAAGAGAGTGTGAGTGTTCCTTTCCCTCTTTTGAATGTGGAGCACAAAAAGCCTAGAGGAGAAGCGCTAAGTAAATGTCAGCTACGCCTCTCTTTCTCTCTCTGACACACACACACACACACACACACACACACACACACACACACACACACACACACACACACACACACACACACACACACACACACACACACACACACACACACACACACACACACACACACACACACACACACACACACACACACACACCCTCCCAATTGCTCATGCACTCCAGGGCCTATAATCTCCCCCTGCGCCCACACACAGATCACAAACACACATTTATGAACACACTCTCACACACACACACTTGGCAAGTGTTCTTATTTGTATTCCTGCGATCTGGAGACTGCGTTCTCTGGCAGACACTGATATATCAATTGCATGAATATTCATACACTAGTCAGGGAGGTAAGCTTCACCAGCCCCCTCTCTTCTTGCAAGTGTGATATTACACACACACACACACACGCGCATGCACACACACTTCTCACATGATGCATTCCTAAACAATGCTAACCTTCCACATGCACATACAGCATGTGAACAGTGAACTGCTGAGAGCTGCCACAGTCGGAGCTTTCATCGTAAGCTAATGAACCATGCCAGTGTGTGTCTGCAACGCCAAGTACACGCACCGACACAAAATGGATGTCTAAGAAGAGGTGTGCGTCTGTCTGTTTCCCGCTGTGATTGAAGCTACTTATCAGTCCTGGTTTCCTGGTTGATTAATTGGTACAGCAGATCTCCTGCTAGATTAATCACATCTGTCTGAAAGCATTTTTATGTTTGAGCAGCTTCAATCAAGAGGCAGTGTGAATGTGCAGACAGACACACACACACACAGACACACACACACGTACTGCACAAGGAGTGTCAGTCAGTCCTTAGATGCCCTTCCACAGCCATTAAAAGGCATCAGCTAGAATCCAGTGTCATCTAAAGGAAAAGAAAAGGCTTCATGAAATCAGTAAATAATTTAGAGGACCTCATATGAAACTGCATTTCTCCACAAACCCTCACCGTTATTGTACTTTTAGTTAGATGCTGGTGTTGTCGATTTCATTAGAGCGAGAGCATGAATCTCCTGCACTGCGTTTTGTGGGTATGGAGGCTATTATGGTGAAGATTGTGGAGAGACGATTCAAGACCCCCGTCAGTGTGCATCCGTCGTATCCCCTTTCCAACTTTCTCTGCGACGTCTTCATGGCTCATTGCTCCGGTACTTTGTCTCTTTCTCTGCCACATATGTTGCAGCCACACACTCACACACAGCTCCTCTGATCCGAAATATCAATTTGCATTTCTTTCCACTTCACTGCGTTCACAGCAATGTAGTGATACCGTATCACTCACTCAGTGAAACCTCGTCCTTGTTCTTTTCAGTCTTACTTTCTTCGGCTTTGATTGAAGGGGTGATTATGTACTTGGCCTTCATGAAGTAAAACGTAAAACTCTATTTCTCTCACTGCTCCCCTCTTCCTCTTCCTCAGGTGGATACATCCTCTGTTCTTATCAAAGACAGGAAGGCAACGTGAGCTTGGCAAGAAAATGTGAGTGAAATAAAAAGAGATGGAACACAAAGCTTGCACTCCGATAGATCTACAGAAGATGGAGGGAACAAAGCTTTCGAGATGAAAGGGGCAAACTGAGCGATAAGCGACCATCCAGTGTTAGAATCAAAGCTGTAGTTTGAGAAGAAAGCCGTTTTCTGTTTACAGATTATCACTTCTGTTGTGTGAGTGCTTTATCACACAATGTTGCTTTCACTGCGGGCCAGAGGGAAACCGTGAGATAGGAAGGAAGGAGCTGTTTACATAATCAAGAAAACACACACTCGCTTATTGTTCCTCCAGCTCCTCCTTTCCCCTCTATTACTTTGTCCGGACACCGGTGAACGCCTGCAGCCAATACAAGCAGGTATCTAATGTCGAGCTGTGATTCAACATATGACAGAGGCATAACTGAACACACTCTATGATTTAGTGATGATTCTTCAACAATTGTATTACATTAATTATTTTGTGAGATTTGTGTAGAATACAACTTATAATATTAAGACAAGTTCGCCACGTTTTAAGTCGTATCTTGTGACAGCAGCCATGTGGAGAACTGGACAGAGGAGCCGCTCAAACTGCGAGACACCAGACCAAAATCCGACGTGCTAAAAACTTAAGCAGTAATTATTCAGTAATCACGTCTTATTGTGCAAAAGCCAGATTGTTGATTACTTGGACTTTTAATCAGGTGCCATAACCTCCCTCCAACAGAAAAGCTGCAGGCTACAGCTAATCTGTCAGAAATTCCCCTTGATTCAGAAGCCGGGTTTCAACATGAATTTAGGAGTAAAACGTTGTCCCATGTTAAGAGAATAAATCAAAAACATGAAAAATGTTTACCATGGCAATATTTTATACATATTCCTGCAATAATGTATCATATTTTATGAGTAGAACTGTATTTTCAGAACAAATTCACAAGATCATTAAGTTAATATCGAATAAAATAAAGAAATACATCTATAATCTTTATTATATAATATATATAATATTATATAATAATCTACATTTTATAATCTGGTATTGGGGGAAAAAAAATACGATTTGATTGACAACATTTGTCAAATAACTTTCCGTATATCGAGTAATTGATTAATAATCTTCCTTTTTCAGGTCAAAATATAACATCACTGTTACGAATGTGGACACGTGTGGATTTTCGATATACAGATTGAGTCGTCTCAGTCTGAAAGACTCTCGTGACGACCTGTCAGACTGCAGTGCACATCAAGTGCCAAGTGCTTCTTCCGCCATCCTGAGTCCACAGCTTCCTGGCGTCCATTCATCCCTTCCTGTGTCCATCCATTCATGATCGCTCCCATCTCCATACAGCTGGCTCGCTGGGCACAACAAGCCTTTCAATTAAACACCACTGCACGCGTAAAGAATAAGCAGACCGAGGGGCACAAGGCGCAAAATTACCATTCCATATTTCACATGCACCTAATTTCCGCGTGTTGAGCAGCAGCAGCAGCAGCAGGTGGCAGGACTATAATTGGGGCATCCATAAATAAGGAAGAGAGTGATGCCTGCGTTTCTGCTGATTTGTTTTGCAGGAAATGCATGTGTGAATAAACTTGTGGCTTTTCATTTTAATAAAGCAGAGCTCTGCTGGTGTCATCTGCATCACTCCCTCCCGCTCACACCTTTACACTTTCCTGCACCAGGACTGCATTATACCTTCATTCCCTTCTCATCATCTCTCTTTCATTTATGATCACCCCACCCCCATCCATCCCGCCCCGCCTGCTTATTCAGATGCTTCCATCTATATCTTCCTCCCCTTTCTTTACCTCATCCTCTTTCCCTCGCTGTCACTCTGGAGACAGATGTTGCATTTATCATGTTAATTATAAACTGCCTCCTCTCTCTCGGCCTGATTAGATATACAGTAGGGGGGGGAAGCACCGCTGAACACAGCCACAAACAAGTGCTTCATCAAGTCTTTCGTGAATGTGTGCAAGTGAACACACAAGTTCATCGCAAGGTTATTTCACAACAATCCTAACATTTGTCCTCTTGACCATTCTGTGAAACGCAACGCTGAAATCTTTTACCTTTTTTAGTTAATTTCAAACGCTGGCCTCCTGGTATCTCTACCCCCCCTCTGCATTCCCATTCATCAGGGAGATGAAAACACGCAATGATCAATGCAACACCTGCTTGTGTTTGTGTCATAGAACAAAACCATACTGCACTAGCTGCTAACACACAGGCATCCATAAAAATCAATACTTATCCACTGCTGCTGCATTCCATAAAGCTTGTTGACTAAAAAGGCTTGTGCTTGTGCGCGTGTGCGTGTGTGTATGCATCAGTATGTGGGGCATACAGACCTCTATGAAAATTGATTAGTTTCAATGGACTCTAGAAGCGATGAATGCTAAGTGCATATGAAGTTAAGGCTTTGCCTGATGAAGCCGTGAATGTGGGAGAAAAACACATGAAATAGGACAGGGAGATATAAGTAAAGGGCAAACTTTCAACATGTGAGTCATGCCTGATAAGCTGTTTTTACAGACATGAACTCCAGAAAATGTCCATATAATTGGGTCCGCACATACTCCAGAGTTTGCCTCTCCTATATAAAGAACGAGATTCTCCATTTTACTCGGAGGGAGGCAGGAAACACTCGGGCATCTGAGTTCTCACATAAATCCCCCCCCCCCCTCAGAAAATATCAGGAGAATATCCAGAGTTCAGTGCATGTCTGAAAGTAGCTATATAAGGACAAAGACAGAGGTAGATCCTGCATCACATCAGTCTGTGCGACAGGTTTGTTGGAGACTGAGCCGTCCATTTCCTCACTCTGGCAAATGAGATACTGACAGAGTAACGGATGTCGCAGTAAAATAAAAATCTGATGCACGATCACTGTGCAAAAGAAAAAAAGGCACTTACTTCAACCTAAGTCAATTACTGCTTGGAAACAACACAAAAACATTGTCATTGGCTCAATGACCCCACGGATTTTCATTTTCTTTTATTTATACCTTCCACTTGACTCAATTCCGCAGGTCAAAAGGATTTAAGTGGCAAAGAGAATAATGGCAGATGATGAGCCGATGATGATGACACACACTGCTCCATTATGGCTCAAAGCGATGACACAGCCAAGTTCCCATCCAACATAATGAGGACAGGATGTGTATCCAAAGACCAAACCTGGTGCCCACTTTCCAAAACAATCCCAAACATTGTCCATTACAGCTCAAAACTACACCATGAGCATTTGGGCTGCCCGCTGTTTAAGTTTAAGTGGAAACTGTCCAACAACTCTGCTTTCGGTTTGCTAAGGCTAATGAATTGAATCGACACTATATGCTGAATACGGTTGCCCACGCAGGGAGTAATTTTAGATAAAAGTCCTTCTAATCATTTATGTCCACTACGGGTTTTAAGCACCTGACAGCTTGTACATTTGTTGTCATGGCCGCCTGGAGAGGGTGGGCTGCAGGCGGCGCAGTCAGTGGCCGAGCCAGAGGGCGTCAGGCCACAGGTCTCCAAGCCCAGTTTCCACAGCAGGTGCAGAGCCATCATGGAGCAGACCCACTCCACTTTGGCCTGCTCACTATTTCCAGCTGTAGACACCATTGCCCCCTATGAGACTGCCTGCTAAGAATAGACGCCAGCGTGAGCCTCTGTGTATATGTGTGCGCGTGTAGATAATGCACATCCATCAGGCTGCCTATGCAGTGTGTACCTTAAGCTGCAGGGGAACTAATGGATGTAGCAACTGTGTCATCACCCAAGTGTTTCTGAAGCAATGATTTGAAACTTAAGAGCTGAGTTCATAGTTGTGCAATACCTTCCCTGTCTGTTGGAGCAAGCTTATCCAAAGACAGACGATAACATATTGAGCAAATGTAAAAAAAAAACCATTACTGCTGAGTGTAAACCCGGGAATTGATAACGCTTTTTAACTTCATATCCCGATAGCCATCAATATATACAGTCATCTGAAACGTGCACTCAGTCAGTGCACGTTTGTGTTTCAGGGGCATAGCTTTGATTAAAGGGCCGGTGGGATGGGGCTGGGATGTACCGGTAGCATTTTTTCAAAGTGTAGCCATCTCTTGCTTTTTCCAGGATTACCAAGCCTAGCTTTAAGGAAGGAAAGTCAGGCTATTCAGTTTGAAGCTTCATCACAGCCATGTTTTGTTGATCATTCTTTTGCAGGTCTGTGAGTTTAATAAAATTCAATATTAAATCAAGTCCTTTCATATCTTATTAATGAAAACAGGTAAAATAATCAATTTGAGACCCAAAATGTGGAGCATATCCTAAAAAAAAAAAATGATGTCTGACCACATGACGGCGAATGTGATGAGGTAAGATAAGTGACAATAACAGTTTGAAGGGAGAAAAAAAAACAGGCAGATCCCTGTGTGAAGGGAAAATGCTGTTTGATAAAGCTGCAGGAATGGTTGGACACAGCCACCTCCAATCCACCATTGTAAAAAGACGTTTGTGTGGAGGTTTCATACCGTACATTGTCTGAGAGCCATCAAGCACTTCAGCTGGAGCATCCTGACGCTTTACTTCTTTTGGAATAAGGTCCTGACTGACAGAAGTCGGGGCCTTTTCCAGTCACTTAACTATGTTCTCAATTTCCCACAGTCACCAACTGCAGCTATGGTAGTTTCCCGTATAAACCTGGGTTTATATGAGTCCTGGCTCACTTGTTAATACGCAAGATCAAGTGATGTTAACTGGTGTCATAGAACTGGCACGTGTACGACTCAGTGGCAGACACTCAGAGATACTTGCTACAGGGTTTTTGACAGCGCACATGCATCTACTGAGTCCCCTAAGAGCTGAATTTGTCATGACTGTGTTAAGACTGTCAGTAGAAAGGACAGTCCTTAAAAAGGACAGGACAACAGGTGGTTTGTGCACAGTGTAGGAGCTGCAGAGGATCTGTCATCTTCAAAAGACATTTTGATTTGGGTTGCGCGCGCGCGTGTGCGTGTGTGTTGTCATAGACTCCCCTCAGGACTGGAGGCAGCAGACTGTTTAATATTTCAGAGCAGTGATAAATAAGTCAGACAGACTGCAGAGAGATAAGGTGACTGTGGGTAGGGGTGAGGGGTTGAGAGGAGGAGGAAGAGGAGGGAGACTGAGGTAGAACAGGAGAAGGGGGGAAATAGATACAGCAGAGTGGAGAGAGAGATATTAGGTAATAGAGTAAAAGGTCAGAGAATACAAGAAGAAATGGAAGAGGAAAAACAGAAAAGACTTATTTTACTATAAAAGGCAATACAGTCAAATCCAGATACCTCTGGCAAAAAAGGAAATATCTGCCATAGTGTATACTGACAGTAAACACAGACACACACAGACGCACACTTGCACTCCCTTTACAATACTAACCTGTCAAATTTGGATTTCGGGGGAAAAGAGATTGGAGGAGGGGGATCAGAAGAACCCAAACAAGAGAGGAGATGAGTGTTTGAGGTGAAAGGAAGGGCAGTCGATGAGGAGGCAGGAGGGAGGAGAAGAGAGCGAGAAAACACAGAGACAGTTACTGCAGGGAAAGGTCAACAGAGACAGAGAGCAAGTGTGAGAGAGAGAAGATGAAAAACAGAGGAAAAGAGGTGGAAAAGTACGTTACGCTTTCTCAGGGGGAGGATCTGCCCCACGGTGCCATGGACTTCAGTCTGACAGACTTATGATCAGAACGTTAAAAAAAGCTCCACTGGGGCTTCATACACAATCTTATTCACAGTTTCTATGTAGCTACATTCACCTGGTGCCAAGCACGGTAAGAGGTCTCTGCTGGTTTCAGACAAACAGTTTCTAGTTGAGCACAGATTTTTTTTAAACAGCAAATGCATACAAGCAATACGGGTTTGTTTTAAAATGAGCTGTGGTCGTGTACCACTGCTATCGTGAGTCAGTAGAGAGCCATCGCATGATTGGCCAACAAACACCTGGTCTGAATTGAGTAGCAAAGTATTTCCGTAGACTGAATTCAAAAGATGGACGACATCAGCTCAGCTAACAGACGTGAAGCTAAGTCATCTTGTTAACCCCCCTGGTGGCTGGCGGCACAATAGGTTATAAACCTTGCTTCCTCCAAGTTAGTGGATGGAACATGGACTAAACTAAAAAGTCAAAATACACTTCAAATAGTTACTTCTTTTGATTTAAGGTAGTTGTTATCGCACTAATGTTCGTTCGAAGGCTCATTTTATCCAGTAAGTTTGGTTTTAATTTGATTCTATAACAACGGGGTGAAACTGACTGGTCGAGCACGGACTCTGGCAAGATAGTGGCACCTATATCTGGGATATTTTGGCTTCCTTTTCACACGATGGTAGAAAGTGGAGGTGCGTCGTCCATCTTTGTGTACATTCTATGCACACATCCCGTGTTCACTCATACAGACGGTCTGCTCGCCAGCTTTAATTTTGTGCACAAGCAGATCTGTCTACTCTGAAGAGAAGTGTTCCCTCTCAGCTGGCAGAAGCCCAACTGGTGCAAGTGCACCTGCGCTTTTAAAGAAAATGGGAGATGGCACGCTGGTTTAATGCAGGTTACACCCAAAATACACCCATGATTAATTACGAGACCAAGTACCATGCACCTAATGCAGCAATATTTTCTCTGCTGTTAAACAATTTAAACACAGCCTAAATGCACATGCACCATGCACTCTGATTGTTAAAATAGAGCCCTATCTGCCAACTTTTTGCTTCACCCAGTTTCTTTAATCCTATGAATCGACACAAACTTCACTCTGTGACTGACGAGAGTTGTGCTGCAGGCCTGGGAAATCTTCAGGCTATATAGACAATGTGTTGCCTCTCAGCATGCACGTTTTTATCTCCACCTCCAACAACAACTTTAAGCTCCCTCTTCCACTATGTACACTTATATTTCTGTAACAACCTCCAGCATTTTTATTTTCCGGCTGCTTTCTCAATCCCTCTCCTCTCAGCATCTCTCCCCCTCTGTCCTCCTCCCTCCTGCCCCGACTGAGGGCACTTCTGCCATCATTTTCCTCCTCTCTCACACTCATCTCTCTTTCACTGAGCAACTGTAAGTGAAGCTGCCAGTTCTGCTGCTGGATAAGCTCATTAAATCAACTCAGGAGGAAGGCGGCATACAGACTTTTTCTGGATAACAAACACATGCAGGCACTGGATGTGTAAACAGACACCCCGGGGAGAGGGCAAATCTAAAAATATCAAAAAGTCCAACAGGAAGGAAAATAATTATTAATTGGGAGAGGTAAGTTGGGAAGAAAAAGAAAATGAATACGTGGAGAGAACGTATTGTCCCAAACTCCCCGGGGGATTAGTGTAAATCTAATCTGCCCCGCTGTCTCTACTCCTTTTAGCCCCCGCTTAGGAAACCTCTAAGGAAGAGAGTGGGGACCCTAAGAGCCCTGAGCTGTTAGCATTAGCTCACATCACTCTAAGCTTCCACTGCGCCACACTAATCAATTACCAGCACTGCTTATCTGCCTCTAAACTTCCCATCCAGTCTGCGTCATCGCCCGCCTGTGACCCTCAGCACGCAAACATGCTGCAAAGCTCCTTAAACCGAAACCCATTTACCAAACAAACGCTGCAGCTGAGGTATGTTGTCCTATTTGGTAGTGCAGTGGGGTTTAGTTTATTTTACTCCCAAAAAAAATCCTCTTTAATGTAATAACCTGCAATAATCTTATGAGAAAAAAATATTGATGGTGATGTGTTAATATTTGTTTCTGAAGCAGCTCAAATGTTTCCAATAAGCAAGTTGAAGACATCACCATGGATGGACATCTGCATTTTCAATATTTTCCTGACATTTTAAGGCCAAATCAATGAATTAGGGAAACAACTGACAGATTAATCTATAATGAAAAATTTGTTAGTTGCAGTAGAATTATCATTGACGGACATACCACTAATGTGATATGCCATTTTAACATTAGCATGTTAAAAAAAATTGTAGAATATATTTTAAAATTGGCTCAAATGTTTATTTTTGTGAGGATAATATTGTATTGGTTTAACAATAAAAGGTTGAAAATATGTATTGTGATTAATCTTCTCAGCTATATAAGTACTGTATCTGTTCTTTTTAAATTACATGTTGATATATGCAATCAGATACAACATATACACTGTACATATCATATCAGTGACTGCCTATAGCACGAATACAAAACCTAAGCTTGGACATAAACAGAAAAATGTGTGTGAGAGCAGTTATATCCATGGTGTCAGATCATGTGAACAAACCACGTCTGATTTTCTGAATGAGGCCAATAACATCTTCAGAGGCTTCAAACTTTCGGCTCCTGCAGCCAGAAGACAGTATCTGACGGGACACGGCTAAGTGGAGGTTCTACACTTAGCTGGGTTGCATGTGGACATTCTTCAGGATTACTAACAAAAGGTCGGACAAATGCAGATTGGAGTCAACTTTGGATCTCATTGGTAGATTAAGTTTATTTATTGCAGTTAATCTGATAAACGAGGGCTTTATCCTCAATCTGTTTACAAATAACACTCAATCTGCTTCTTTACCTTTCCATGCTGCCCCCCCCCCTCTCAGTCTCTCTTCAACCTCATCTGTTTTCTCCTTAGGACGAACAACTTTATCTAACCCTTATGCAGCAGATGGCTCACCAGAAAGCCTCGCTACTGATTTCCGCTGCACCACTTCTCAGTTAAGTGCTCTAAAAAAAGAGGGAACCACAGGGGAAAGAAAGAGGGTAAAAAGAACTCTGAGGATCGTAAATCTCAAAGGGCCACAATCAACAGTAAATGGCAGAGATCCAGCGAGACCCTGGTAGACAATCACACATGGTCTTGCCTGAGAATGCATGCAGAACACACACGTTTGTGTTAGCGCAAGATCCATCCTCCTCCCAATTCGAATCACAAGCTCAAATTAATGGCGTGCTGTGGAGTCCAATCCTCTCCCTTATCCTGTAAGTAAATTAAAAACAACCTGGCTCAGGATCGTTCGCAGTGTATTTGAAGCTTTGCAGCTCATAGTTCTGCCAGTGAATAGAAACCATGTGCAAATCAAACATTCAAATCAGCTGCATTCCTCCTGTTGGATGGATCGATGAAGACTGTGCAGCACATGTGTGCAGCAGACCGGCTCCAGCATGTTAACTTCAAACACACTCGCAGACGTGGGCTACATCTTGAACTCAGACTATGTTAGAAGGAAAAACACATTCTCCAATAAAAATTTTTTTTAAAAACAAGCCATGAAATGTTGAATTTTTCATAAGAATGAGCTTAAAAATTAAACTATTATCTAACAGGGTACGTTCAACTCGTGGGTGTATAAACCGATGAGAGACAGTGGCAGGCAAATACAACCAGGAGGCCTGTTTTTCATTTTTCATTCCATGGGATGCACCTGCCCCATAACAACAGGCCCATCTGGCCAGTGTGAAGAGAGGAAGGGCCACAACTGTGAGTGCTAGAAAAAAAATAACACGGCCGAGTCTCTTTGCACACACAATCATACCAATGTTAACTCCTAACAGCTGCGACTTGCTACCTTCTCTTGGCCAACATTCTTCTCCTGCCGTCTTCCACTGCCAAGACAGCTACAGCCAAATGCCGACTGACTCATCTATTTTCTCAATCACACACAGACAAACAAACAATTGTGAAGCCGGCGTATATAGACTCAGGCTCCTATGGTTAAAAACTCTAATTGTACACATTACTGCACAGGCGTCCTTTTATTTCAGCGTTTTACATAACTGTGTTCTACGTCTGAAGAATGTTCCCCTTTCAAAAAGCAACGTGTAGATTAGAGCGAGCAGCGCAGTCATGTCCAGCCATGTGATTCGATTTAGAAACGGTTAATCAGCTACAGCCCAACACACACAAGACTTAAGCATCGCATAGCATTGGTTTGCTGTAGGCAAACGTTACGTATTCAGAGCCATACTTGCAGCTTTGCAATAGAGTTGGATTTTAAACCTACACTTCCAACTTTATCAGCATGCTGAGCATTCAAACTAGGGGACAAATCACACCCCCGTGTATGTTGTTGTATATTGCACAGCATCGAGGGACCGAGCGCGGCATGCGGCCAAGGCCCTTGTGCAATCAGCGGGGCTAGAGGGGCTGCTGTGACTGGGGGGGGGGGGGGGGGGGGGGGGGGACAGCAGTTTGACATGGCTTCAGAGGTGGGAGTTTTTGTGGCCCATTCATAAACTGCCAAACCCATGAAGAGAACACATACACAGAGGGAGAGGAGGGGGAACAGTTGAAAAGAGAAAAACAAGGCAATGGGGGGTGACCCAAGGGGGGGTTTGGTATTTAAACAAAAGACCTCAATTACCAAACCCACCCTTTACCACCGTGTCAGCCCAGACTGGCCGCACTGAGACAGGAGAGGGTGAAGTGGAGGACGACAAAGAGACGCTAAACACCATGACGCTCAGAGTTCACAAACAAATCTCCAGACAGGACCTCCTCCTAAAAAAATCCCACATACACAAGCATTGTCTGTGTGATGTAATGTGTGCGAAGACCTTGTGGCTTCCTTCTGCTTGAGGGTGGGTGTATATTTAGTCAGGGGGGGGTTAGTGAAGGTGTTTGACAGAGAGGGTGTTAAATTATTGAGCAGTCACTGCCAGCAGGGGAGGAACGGCACACAGAGGCTGAAGAAGGCATTCTTATCTGCTGCTACATGCTGTTGGCAGACACACACAAACACACATCCTTGTGCTTCTAAGGACACACAAACTGATCTCAGATATCAACTCCTTTCTGGACTTTTCCTTTCACATATGAACAACTCACCAGGAGACTCTCCGGTCAGATGCATTCGCTACAACACAGAAATCTGAGAAGCGTTCAGGCGTGAGGTGTCACAGCATGCAGGAGTCAGCGCGTTTCATATAAATTCAACTGGGGAGACAGGTGTTTTTATTTATCTTTTTGTTTCATTACGTTTTTTTATTCTCGCATGGGCTCATTTGGACAGTGACCTGATTTTTTACTTTTACTTGTTAAGAGAAACTCCGGAGAAAATCTGCATCCACTGACATTGACGTTTGCGTTCTCACGTACAGCCCCATCGGATGATTTCAGGAGATTATCCGGCATGATGCATTCTCCAGCCCCTTACTCCAACCATAATCAAACCAGTGAGGTGCATGTCCTTTTCAAGCTTCTGAATGTCCTTATCTTTTGCAAATAGAAGGTTTTAACATGGGACACACAGAAACAAAGTATTCGTAGCTGGGAGATTTCTGAATGAGACTTACATTTATTTTATTTAATGGAAAAGGATGGCAGTGGAAAAGAAGAGATTACAGATGTTCACTCCGGGGCTTGGCATTTAGGTGGCTTGACAGAAACAGCTTCATTTGTCCATTTATTTGCTGTGTCTCCACGACTCCGCTGCAGAGTCCCTCCCTGACAGCCCTCTCGCTGTAGGAAAACAAACATCACCACCGGGGCACAAATTACCAAAAAGGTCAGAAGACTTTTCAGCGGAGCTGTCCAGCTTTCTGGTCTCCTCTCTGCTGATCCTCAAGTTTTTTTTTTCAAGGAGAACATGACCCGCTGTGTGCTCTCAACTTTCTGCTCCACTTAACATCAAGGGAGGGATGAAATGTTGAGCGTCAGCTTTCATCACCACTGACAAAAGTGGGTACAGGAAGATAACAGAGGGAGTGAGAAATTTGACTGATCCTCATTACACAATGTTTTTTCAAAGGAGCTGCCAGGAATCCAGTCCTACTGAACCCGCCTGGTGGTGAATGAACAGTCTCCCTAATCACTGCACCATCATGCAGATCAAACTTACCAGTCAAAGATGAAGCTGCAATATCCCTAATACGGGTGCTGCTGCCATCATCAGCTTTTGACCTCATTTGGAGCCAGAGTATGCGCCGTAGTAATCGTGGTGTGGAGCTGCAAGGTCCCGCCAATATACGTGTTGGCCCAATCGCAAGTCAGTTATAGCATCAAATAACTAATTAAAAGCAGGCTTACGAGAAGCATGAGCACAAACATCAGTGTGATAAGAACTACCTTAAATGTAAGAAACCATCATTAGGAAAAAAATGTCAACATGACCTGGTCTGTGTCCTATTCTATAATATTCATCTTTACATACACAGCACAGTCTACTGTATGGTTTATACAGATTTCTCAGGAAAAAACTGTTGCTTATTATCTGCTCAACTCCACATTATCACCATCTCATCACTCACTGTGTCTGTCAGCAGTTTGGTGCTGATTAGATAACTTCAGTTTTTAGAGGCTTTTTGCTGAATGGCTGGAAGTGAACCACAATAGTTAAGGTGTGAGCAATAAAATCAAAACAGTGAGCCAACACTTAACTCTCACACTCCACAGAGCTGAGGGAAACTGCTGAATCAGGGGATAATTCACTGAGTTCATCACTGTGAGCGAAACAATTTTACAGTGACATGATTCACTCTCAATATAAAATTATTAATTATACTCGATATAACTATATATAATGAGTGTGTTAAATCTAATTTAAAAAACGTGCTCTGATTGAAGATGTGATGTACAATAGGGTAAAGAAGGTGTCTGGTCTTGGGAGGCACACACACATTTTAGACATTAACTTGGCCTAATTATCTGGACAGTTTCCTTCCACATATGAAGAACTCAGCAAGAGATTTTCAGGGTCAGACATGTTGGCAACAACAGTAAAATGTGCGGAACGATCAGGTGAAGGGTGGTGCCTGAGATGAGCATGCAGGAAGCAGGACATGACATTTAAATTCTGCTGCAGAAAAATAAATTACACGTTTTTGTTTACATCGCCATCTGAACTCATCACAAAAAGCTCTTGAATCTGATCTTTCAAATTTGACATCTTCTCCGTGCATTTTTTTCATCCTGATATATTTAATTTTTTTGATTCCATCACGTGTAAGAAAGACTCAATTTCTGTGACATTTTCCTGCCGTAATCTCAAATGGCCTCACTCTGATATTTTCTGGACATTTTACCAGGGGGCTGGCAGCAAAATGTCTGGAGCAACTGACTCTCACAGCCCCTCCAGAACATTTTAGTAGAACGTCTAGACTTCAGTGAATGTCTGAAAGCAGACATATACATATACTCACATACTCAGCACACATTGCTGTCCTTGGTCTCCTCACACTCATTCTCTTCATTTACTCTCCCTCTATTCCTGTAATGCCAACAGTACAATTAGTCACATGCCAGCTCGTTCTTTCACCTCTCCACTGAGAGCGAGCTCAGGAGGAATTCAAACTGCTCAGCATCTACACTACACAACCCATCTTCTGCTCCTGGTGTACAACACAAACAAGCACACGATCACATTAAAATACCACAAAGACCGACCTGTCTGACTTTGAAACGTCCTTTACCTCATACAGACATTGAACTGCGCCGTTCGAGTGCTCTAAACGCTCCTGTGCTGTCCGCTTTGCAATTCAAGAGATGAATAGTGAAGGTGAAAATGAAGGGGGCCATTCAGCCCGAGTATGAAGCAAAGGTGAAGTAAGGACAGGCTGAAAAAAGACAGAGAGATTCTGTCCAAACAAACCATTGTCCCTGTGGTTTTAGCAGTTTTCTCCCCTCCTTCTTTACGCCGCTCTCTTCCATCACCTCCTTCACAGATAGAGACCCTATCTATCACAACCCACTCAAACACAAACCTGTGATTGAAACTACATGAAAGAGTGAGCGGTGCACAGACAAAGAACACAGCAGAACAAAATCGAAGAGGATGGCAAAATAAAGAGAGAAAAGCAGCCCCCGCACTCGAGTTAAACGGGCTCGTGGAGAATGTCTTCTCTGTATTTCACAGTTAAGGTAGATTTGCAGCGCCTGAAGCCACAACCTGACAGTGAGAGCAGACTACGACTCACTCTTTACATGTCAGTAAGCAACAAATAGCTCATGTTGCCATTCTATGTATGGAGAGCCCAGTGTTATCACTGTCATGCAGGTTATTCCCACATGTCAGCTAAAAATAAATCTCCATTTAACAGATAAATCTCAACTAACATGACTGACGATGTTCACACTAAACACAAATTTTAAACCCTTTTGCGTTGGTGTGTGAGTGGGTGTCTGCTGCAGAGAGAAATTTCATTTTCCTGATGTCATCTGCATGGCTCTGGCTAATGATTCAACTGCCATTTAACTGATCGGTTCCAGCGAAGTGGGAAAACTCACTGAACTCACGGAAATATTCAATATTCTTCCTTAACTTTTTAACATTTAACTCTCCCGCTCGATTATGTGGCAGATCAACGCTGTTTGGTTTGGCATTATGGGGAATAGACTTTGTTTTCTTGAAGACAAAGGTGACATGATGGATACCACTTGTGTTTCTGCACTGCTAGAGATTAGCTTAGTTTAGCATAGAGACTGGAAACAGGGGCAAGGGGGGGGGGGGGGGGGGGGATCTACCACCATTGAGATAAGAACTACCTAAACTGACAGAAATTATCTTTCAGAAGAATACATTCAAAATGTGCTTTGACATTTTAGTTTGGCTGATGTCCCATCTGCTTACATGGAGGAGGCAGGATTTATGACCAACACTAAATGCAGCCACCAGGTGGCGATCAAGACACTTTGGGTTCACTTTTGGGGAGCTGTCATATCCATCCTTATATACAGTCTATAGTTATACCTTGTTTGTTTAATCCGTACACAAACACTCACTTTAAAATCAGGACTTGTGGTTTTACAATGTTTTATGTACTGAAAATATATCAAGCCAACTATTACCAGCCTAAGACACGAACCTTGTTTACAAATACAGAGTTACACCACATACCGTTCTCTTGGACCACAAATTGTTGTTTCAACATTTTGGTTTTTGTCAGGATTAAAAGACATAGACCAAGTAAAGTAGTGCCTACAGGCAGAAGTTGTTTTCTTTGGACAGAGCCATGCTAGTTGTTTCCCCCCAATGTGTTCAGTCTTTAAGCCAAGCTACGCTAATCACCTCCTGTCCACATCTCCAGAAATCATGTGCGGACATGGGATCGATACCAAATCTTCTCATTTAGTTCTCACTAAGAAAGCAAATAAGCATATTGTCTATCATAAAATATTGATTAAATATGTTTTATAAAATATAAAGAGCTAAATATTCATCATCTCTGTATCATTTTCATGGGTGTGATTGCTTTGCAAGTCAATACTAAAGTCAAACTTCTCTTCTAATTACAATGATTTCTAGCTTTAAAAGCTCCATTTACAGCCTTTATCGTTGCTACCTGCATTAACAATGATGTCTGATAGCACTGCAGACAAGGGAGCAAATTGTTTCTCAAGCTAAACGGAAAAATGGTCACCAGGTAAATTGCACATTCCACGAGAAATCAATTAATTATTTGAGTTAATATCTATCTGCAGCTTCTCAGTGGCTCTTTTTCACAGCAACAGTTTTGATGCCTCTGCTCTGTTTAAAAGTGTCAGTGATCAAATATTTCCTAATTCACACCTCTTCTTTTTTCTAATATCACACGTCAAAATGTCTCCTGTGAAAAAACAGCCTGTTGCGAGAATGTGATGCTTTTCTTTGTGTCACATGACTGTGAAATAAACATGTTTTGGATTTACAACTGGAGATCTTACCTGAGGCCTGGTGCACATGACAGGATGATCGGCTCAATCTCAAGTTCGATTCAGGCTAGATCACAGGGGCGTTACCGATTTGAGGCTGATCTGAATACATTCTCTTGCCTGTTGTGTGAGGCGTTAACAGACATAACCTTTTGCCCCTTTTCCACTGGTCAAAAACCTCACTATCACCCACTCAAATCTGCCCCCCCCAACACGCACTCCCATCTGGCCTTTGTCTGCAACAGGAATGGATACAATGGGCATTCACTCCCAGGTCCAACGACTGTGCACAGGTTTTTATTGGCTCTGGCTTCGATCGACAGTGATGGAAACGAGAAACGAGACATGCTAATTTGGCAAGACAGCAATGTCGAACATGACGTTCCAGGGGAAAAAACTGAAAGTCTCCTCCTCTATTGGCGATAGGAAAGGAGTCAATCGCCTTTTTTGACCTGCATTTACATAATCTGCGTATAGGTGTAAAAAGAGGTATTAATGTCACCGACTGAATTGGAGACGCCCTGATTTCGAACAGTAAATTACAAAAATTGTAATTAATTTCATTCATAAAAAAAAAAAGGTACTATTGAAATCAGAGAGCATGAAAGGAATAGCGACTTGGTGAGAGAGCAGAAACCCCGGAATAGCCGATCAGAGCGAGCCGACCAGGACACGTCACCAACCAGATGTTGAGCCAAGCCGAAATTAGCTGCCAACAGCGTGAACGAAAGTTTCCTTGTGGACAGTACAAAAGGAGGACAAACTTGTGGAATTGTGGCAACCGTGCTTGTTTAATGAGTCCTGTTTTTTGGGCAAAACAGTACACATACAAGTGCAACCAGCTGACCATGTTTGTTTGTATTCTGAAGTCGCGTTTGATCAAACAAGTTTCTGTGAGATCCCAAGTCTTTGGAATGTGGTGTGTGGTTCTGCGTCTCCGTTAGACCGTCAAGTGTGTTCTAATGATGATGAAAAGACCAAAAATCGGGTACACCTATCGTTATGTCTGTAGTCTACCACATTTAAAAAGTCCTTTGGTGCGCAGCCGGCATAAAAACAGATACAACGTGCAATTCTTCTTAATTTTCTGACATTTTAAGGACGAGACATTTCATTAACCTGTAAAAATAATCAGCAGTTTTGTCAATAATTAATAACATCGTTATTTGCAGCCCTAATTGCATTTGGATCCAATACTTATTCCCATGAGGTTTACATTGAATCACTGCTGTAATTGATTGACATCCTCAAGCCCCGGTGAAATGCATTTTAAATTTGTGTCCATTAGAGTCTTACTAAACAGTGTCCAAGACCTGTTGATGTTGATCAGGAATCTCAAACACCAGACGGATGTTGACATAAATCTGACACTGCTTTAACGACTGTGTGCGTGGTTTGGATGAGCAGTGAGTGCGTGTGTGTGTGTGAGTATGTGTGTGTGTGTGTGTGTGTGCGGGGACAGAAATGGAAGTGACTGACACCTTACTAACTAGCGAGCTGAGGCAGCCAGTATTCCTGGTGTTGCCCTGGGCCATGAAGCATCACTCCGCTTCATTCAATGCCCTCTGGCTGAAAAAATAAAAATTTACGTCGCAGAGGAAGTTGCTTCTGAGGGCTGCTGTCTGGCAACCATTTCTCTGACTTCAAAAGAGGGCGTGGGAATGAAGACAGAACAAACTGTTGCCCGCGGACATGCAGCGATGAAACAACCTCCTGCATACATGGACAAATCTGAACCTTCCCCTTTCTTCCTCTTCGTCTTCTTACTCTCACCCTTGATGCTCACCCACACACTCTCTGCTTTTTCTGTCTCACACATAAACATATATCCCCTATTTATTTCTCCAAGCCTCTAAACCATGTGTGGTAGCAGCGGCGGAGCTCTCAGGTTAGGTCACCGGTGTCTAAAAAGGAACATTGCTGAGAAAAGAAAAAAAAAAAAAGCAAGGAGGAAAGACGGCCACAGGGGAAAACAATCCAATGACCACTTTTGGTCAAAAGCTGCAGCAGTCAGCACCACGGACGAAAATTTAATTTCCCCTAAAAGAACAGCTATCCTCTATGCCTTTGGCTGCCTATTTTTAGCATGTTATCGTTCAGCCTCAATCAGACCACAGCAGTCGAACTCAGGATGAAGACAGTTGCTGTCAGGCCCCCCAACAGCTTTGAGGTCTGCAGCAACCACACCTGCCCCGTATCAGTTTTAGTCCCTGTCCATTCTAACACGTCAGAAAACGTATATCACATGACCAGCCATGCAAACGGAGTGTGGGCGTGCTACATTTGATTTTTCATGTTGCGTTATACACCAGTCAGGTCGTGTGATAAGAGCCTGACAAATCAGCGAAGGCTATGTCACAATCGAGAAAACAGAATTCAGTAAGCAGCTGTGAGTGTCTAGACATGGTTTTGAAACTTCTCCATTTTAAAAGGCTCTAAAACTGTGGAGTAGTGTGGACGGCAGTTGATGCATTTTCAAACAAAAACCTAGTGTTATGGAAGTAGTCCAAGAAGTGTATTCAATGTACAAAAAGAGATAGAAAGAAAGGGAAGAAAATAGAATACCCTGTCACCCTTGGTTTGAAAGCTTTATTTCTATGTAGCTCTGTCACTTGTACTGTGCGCTGAGGTCATGGTTTTATATTCCTAAGAAACAATGGCAGTGTTCAAGCATGCCAGGACTTCACCACACATCAGTGTTTTCATGCTCATGTCTGACCGTGGCGTCATCTCAGCTGCTCTTTGTCCCTTCAACTGACAACTTCTTGTGCGGGTCTCGTTTTCATCTGCGTGGTAAAGCTGTTCCGCTGCTGCCCCCTGAGCACAATGCCATGTTCATGCACTCAACGTCCAACGACAACCTTCGTTAAGACCAACGGAGCAGAAATAAAAGGAGATTTCTAAGATGTCGACGAGTATAGAGTGTGGGTGGACAGCGACCAGCAGATCAGTGATCAATGACCCATTTCAGTTTTGCTCCCACCGTACTGGCTCATCCAGCACTTTCTATGCCTCTGAATCATACAAATGTGAGTTCATCCTCTTCCTGCCAGCTATAATCGTGTTAGACCATGGGGCCTATGATGTCTGTATCCCAAAAAAATTTTGTTTGGCCAACGAACCCGAGCGGTAGATATTTTGAGCATGATTTTCAGCTGTAAATAGACAAGATGCCATTTGGAAGAAAGCTGTGAGTGTGTGTGCTGGGCTGTGGGAAGAAATAATGGGTTGCTACACACACAGTGGGCCAATATGGGCCCTTTCCTTACATATCCACCAAGTTCAATGACTAATGTCCAAGGGTGGATCACCAGCTGTGTCCATGTTCTTACTGTATCTAGTCGGATTTGTACTAATTTAGCTGGAAACTTGTTTGAGACAAAAGCACAATATCATCCCTTACGAGCAAGATAAGGGGCTTAAAGTGGGTTTTGCTTTTTGAGGCCCTGTTTTTAAGACGGTAAAAATAAAATTTAAAGACATTTGCCATTTCAGTTTTGCCCTATTTCATACAAGCAAAGATGCAACAAATGGGCCAGTGTAGTTTAAAGAGGAAAGCAACAGTAAACCTGGTTCAAGCAGTGGGACGAATTGAGCGTTAATAAAGGCTCACCAGCTAATTTTTTCCCCCTGGCAGTTTGATCTGACCCTGCAAATGTTGCACAGCTTCATTGCACCTCTACATATTTGTATCATGCACATTTAACATCATGTAAATAATAAATAAGATAGATCACTTATTCATTGGCTGCCCCAAACATTTGATCTGAAAGAAATAAAATTCAGTCAATTGATCAAAAAGTAGGTTTAGCTGCTGTACTGATCACCTCTGATAGGCATCGGACATCGTTTTCAACATCTAATAATGCTAATTACCAATTTGGTATGTCTGTAAAATAATGTGTTGTCTTTATGATGACACTTCCCTTTTAAAAATGCGTTTTTCAAAAGTCAAATGACAGCTTTGGTTGAAACAAACTGCGGCTAAACTTAGATTCCCCTTTTGTCTCACTCTTGGTAAAAAAAAGTTTGCCAGCCGATTTAAAACTAGACCAGACATAGAGGAGATGCCCACAAAATACTGAAAAATACAAACTTCAGTATCATTAAAAGCATCTTGACCCACATCTCAGTTTGTGGCCACTAGAAATTAAACTAATTGTAAGTTGTTGTCTTTATTATCACAGTTCATTCCTTTTTAAAAGTAAAATCACCAACAAATTTTAAATGCAGCCAAACTTAGATTCCCATTTTGTCTCACTCATGGTATTTGAGAGTAGAGTTAAAACCAAAATATGTAACAACAAAATACTGATGAATACACTTAAATAAAAAGTAAAAAATTATATACTACACAGTACCACTTAAAGGTTCAGCGTGTATGATTTAGTGACATCTAGTGGTGAGGTTTCATGTTGCAGCTGAATACCCCTCACCTCACCCTCCCCTTCCAAACATGAAGGAGAACCTGTGGTCACCTTCAGTTGACATAAAAACTCAAAAAAGGTGTTTATTTTGTCCGGTCTAGGCTACTTTAAAAAACATGGCAGCCCGCTCCAGATGTAGATATAAAGTCTTTAAATATAAAGGGCCCATTCAAGGGTAAAGAAAACAACAATTCAAACAATTTAGATGATTACACACTAGTGAAATAACACCATCTCAGTGTGGGGCCCCTGTTAATTAAATTAATTGTAAGTTGTTGTCTTTATTGTGTCACTTTCGGTCAAAATGACCTGCAGCCAAACAAACACTAAAAATACTCAATACTTCAATATAACCTGAGTCATCTTAACGCACACTTTAGGGCCCCCACATCTCAGTGTGGGGCCCCTACAAATCAAACTGATTGTAAGTTATTGTCTTTATGCCAAAATGACAGTTTTGGTCTGCTCCTCTTGTCTCACTCATTGTCTACAAATTTGACAGTAGAGTTGAGAGCAGACGAAATAAATGTCCACAAAATACTCTCTTCAACAGAACTTAAGGTATCTTAACCCACACTTTAGGGGCCCCCACATCTCAGTGTGGGGCCCCTTGGCTTTTGTACAGAGTCAGAGACATAACTTCGACTGTGTGTGGGAAAGACACCCAGAGGACATCATCCTCGCCTCCACAATGTACTCACCTCTCCTCCGTGGCCGTCAAAAACACCAAAGATAGAAGGGTGGCTCTTGTTGACGACGTCGGTGAGCACCTCGAACCGGTCCTCCATGTGGTCTCGCCGGCCCTGGATGGAGTACACGGCCGCGGTGTTGCTCTTGAACTCCCAGGTCTTGGAGAACTCGGCGTCCAGGACGTCCAGCCCGCCGAAGCGCTCGTTCTGCATCATCTCCGCCACTTTCCCCTTGACCATCTTGACCGCGTCCCGGCTGGACTTGACGATGGTCTTCACCTCGTCCGTGTGGAAGAAGTAGCTCCACAGAGCCAGGCTGATGCACAGCAGGAACAGGGTCTCCGGTCTGAGCAGAAAATAACGCATGATCCGACCTAGCAGGGACAGCAGGGTCATCGTATCCTCTATCATTTATTTATTTACGCGCAGGGGAGATAATCGCGGCAGGTTGGGAGTCGCTCGCCGCCGCCGCAGATCTCACTCCATCGTCGTTTCCTGCGTGAGCTGCTTCGGAGCGGTGACACATTTAACCGAGGGAGGGAACACGAAGATTTCACGGATTCAGCGACTGACACTTCACCGCATTCTCCAGCAGCAGCAGCGGGTTGGAGGTGCTCGAGCCCCGGCTGGTTCCCTCTCTGTCGCCCCGCAGTGAGCCGGGTGACCATCTGATGCGGTCCCAGAACAAGCGAAGCCTCCCCGGGCTGGAGCGGTGGAGAGAGAGAGCCTGTTCACGGTCCTGGAAATAGCGGAGTGTGTCGAAGCCCTCACATTCTCAGCTGCTGCCAAACTGACTGAGACCGACCCACTGCTGCTGTCCGTACAGCCCGGTGCTGCCTTCAGGTGCACCTCGTAACACTGCCCCCCCCAACCGAGTCACATGAGACCTGCTGGGTCATCAAAACACCCCAAAGGTCATGAACTGCTACAAGTACACCCAAATATATCAGCAAATCTAGCAGCAAAATAAATTTAACTTATAAGTTAACTTAGGTTAAGTAAAGTTAAGTAAAGTTAGGTAAAGTTAAGTAAAGTCATGTAAAGTTAAGTCAAGATAAGATAAGATAAGATAAGATAAGATAAGATAATCCTGTATTAGTCTCCCCAAAATGAATGACATGACACCTGCTGGGTACTCAAACTCCTCCTAAATAAGGACATGTACGGCTACAAGTTCAACCAAATCCAAATACACATGAACTATCAACAAAATAAAGTTTTAAATTAAGTTAAGTTAAGATAAGATAAGATAAGATAAGATAAGATAAGATAATTCTTTATTAGTCCCACTATGGAAGATATTAACCGTGTTACAGCAGCAAAAGGGGAACAGTAAAATACATTACACATTATAATAAGTAAGCAATACAATACAAACACAAGGAACTATAAAAGAAAGAAATATGTAGGCTATAATGCAAACAAAAATGCTAACTGTATAACAGTACTGCACATATATGATATTAAAATTGCACGGATAGAAAATGATTACTGAATTTCACTGTTGTCGCAGCACTCAATAAACTGCCTCTGTCAATTTGACATGTATGTACATATGTTTTAAGTGTTAACTGTGTTGAAATGTGTCTATTGATGTGGATCTGTGCTGAACTGACTGTGAAAACAGACTTCCCCTCGGAGACAAGAACTCCACGGTTAAATTATTTGCAAGAGAAGTATTAGTTTTCATCAGTTTTGTATGGCATCCTGCCTTTTCTTGGAGGAAATGACATATGTGATCAAAGGGAAGTTAAAGAAGCTTTGTGAAATATGGGAAACTTTTATGAAATTCCTGGAATGTGACAGCACCAATTAAATAGAGCCAAACCTTTTATTTTTTTCCATTATTTGCTGTTATCATTTATTTAAGAATATCAAAAGTTTATTAAGTACACTCGATTAAATCTAATAATAACTGCCCCAAATCATCCTTCGTGTAGGTTATAATGTTCAGATTTTGAAACTACTTTACTGAAGTATTGTTTCAACTTTATGCCTAACTGATATTTCTATTATGTCCTCTTTTACATCATGTACTGTATATCAATGATGTGTCTGTCATTTTATCACCATGTGTAGCCTATAGTAGAATGGTTTTTAACTTTAGATATTTCCAACAGCACCTGAAGGCATCCAAAGAACCGAAATACTACAGGTGCGCACAAAGGCCACACACTGATTTATTATTAATGTTAAAATATAATTGACAAAACCTGATGAATTCAACCACAGTTGAGCACAGGATAACTGCAAATTGTCACCTGATCTTGAGTTCCTGCCTTGTGGATACTCCTTGTGTCAGAATCTAGTCTCAAGACCCTTGTCATACTGAATCTAATGCACAGAGAGTGGAATGGACAGGTTGATACAGACCAGAGGGATAAATAAATACAATTCAAATGAAATAAATTAAATTAAATTATGAAGGATGAAAGAAGGTTCAAACACTGTAGACGGGTTTATAAACCTGAGTGACATGCTGAACTCAGACAAAATCTTCTTTATACGTAAGTCAAATAAATGATGGGCTATTTGTGCTATGATAAAACTGTTCAAGGGATAGTTCACCCCAAAGGGAAAATGTAATCATTATGAAATCACCACTATGCCGATGGAGAGGTGGGTGAAGTGTTTGTGTCCACAGAACACTTTTGGAGTCTCAGGGGAAAACAGCTTTGCAGCAGAATCCAATACAATTAAAGTAGATGGCGACCATTTCTTCAAACGTAAAAAACAACAGAAAAATAACAGAAAATTACCAAACATAAAGAACATTTAGGCTAAACACATGGTGTATATGTCAAATCTGAATGTCGGAGCTTACGGACAGTTGGATGACACCACACGAGCAGTATGGAGGCATTTTAGGGTTATTTTCTGTTGTTTTTTTACGTTTGAAGAATTGATCCCCAGTTACTTCAATTGTATTGGATTTGGCTGCAACACTGTTTACCCCTGAGGCTCCAAAAGTGTTTTGTGGACTCAACCACTTCACCCACCCGTCCATCGGCATAGTGGTGAGTAGATAATGGGATAATTTGCATTTTGGGGTGAACTATCCATTTAAAATGATATGGAATTAGACTCAGGCATTGGGTTGAAGGAGAACCTTCTTTGTACTGACCAAGATACAGTGAAAAATATGTTTCCATATTATTTTTGTGGTTCTATGTTCACTGTGCTGGCTTGGCCTGAACTATAGAGTCATTCAAAGTAATAAACATTATGTGTGACCTATTCATAACAAGTTGCAGAATGTCAAATCTAAATAGAACAAAGTTTTTTTCTCTCATATTCTCTCATGTGCTTCTCTTTTTTTCTGTTGATTTTTCTTTTTTTAAGTACAATAGGATGAAAGTCTTATTAAAGCTGATTTTTTTATTTGGTTGACGTTTCCTTTTTTTATTCAATTTAACTTATTTTATTTGTTTTCAGGGACATTTGTTCAGGCACACATAGACAGTCCCGAGGTCCTTGAGGCCTGAGCGACGTCATCACTCCGGGTCCTCTGAGTGGAAAACGTGGAGGACCTCCATCACAACGTGAGTTAACTCTCTGACCAAAATATCTTCTGTACGTTTATTTTCAAAGCTGATTTGACCAACTTTAACAATGGAATCACGTTTTTATGAAGTTTTGTGCTGGTTTCTGGTAGAATTACTCATCAGAAATAGCTTTTTAGCCTCTGATGCTAACTGTCTCCCACGGAATCTAAAGCATCGGATTGCATGTGCTCTTCAAAGATTTAGAAATGTTCACCTGTTCATCTCTTTCCGAGTCTGAACACACCACTAACGAGAATGAATATTGTTATTATCTTCTGTTCGACATCATGTTAGTAGTTTTGCGCTGTGCATCGCTACAAGCTAACGTTAGCTATTTATTAGCAGGGTTGCTAGTGTCCTATCTTCGATTAGAGCCATTTAAATCTGACATGTTTCTGTTCTCACAGCTGCACAGAGATTCACTGACACGGATCTGTCACCTTCACAAGGATGGAGTACATGATAGCTCCTGCCACCAGCAGCCAGGGGAACATGTAAGTGAAACACTTAAACACACTTTATATTGTTGAATATGCAGTTTTTATGTGAAAGTCCCCACTCATTACAACATGGATCTAGACTCTAGATAACCCTAACCTGGACTACGTTACCCCAGAAAAACTTGTGATTGTTTTGTGATCAGAAAATTTTCCAATGAGTCCAAGATGTGAAAATTTTGCTTTTTTGGGGTGTTTCCACGAATGTGTAAACTGCAATGAAGTTGCCATTTAATGCTTCCAAAAAATATAGTTTTCACAAATTTGAAAGAAGGTTCCAAACAGTGTCCTGTTTGAGTTACTGTTTAACACCATGTTACAGGAATAAGAGGTACAGAAAACTGTCACTCAGTATTGTTGGACAAGCTTCCCTTACCTGTCCCCTCAATTACTGAATCAGAATCACATGTCAGTATTGCTTATCACTACTATTAGTGATGGTTCTGATTCATTAATAGCACCATCATACCAGGGTACAAATGTCCCCTAGACAATAAAAGACCACATAAGTTTGACAGCTTTTTGGACTAGAAAGGGTTGATGTTTGTGTTCTGGTTCTTAAGTTTTGAATCTAAAATCACAGGGAGACGTTTTCTAAACAATGTGTGGTTTTAGCTGCTCTGTAGCACAATTTTAACGTTATTTTCGACCAAACCAAAGATATCAAATTTAACTGACTTGCATACTATGCTCAAATAATGTAAAATCACTGACTGATTAAAAAGTTGAGGAAAACGATAAATAACATATTTTAGGTGGTCTGTAGTAAGTGCATTTTGTCTTGTATTTTGTTATGTTTGTTACAATTAGTTAGATGCCACAATTAATTTTTTACAAACGTTTGCTCCTCTACAGCCTGTGCTGCACCTGTGGTGTCCCTATTCCTCCCAACCCGGCCAACATGTGTGTCGCCTGCCTACGTACTCAGGTCGACATCTCAGAGGGAATCCCCAAGCAAGTCACTGTGCACTTCTGCAAGCAGTGTGAGAGGTTGGTTTTAATGCATTTTATTTAAAATAATACAGATTACACAATTGTTTCACTCCAGAAAACATTAACAAGTTTAAAAAGTTTTTCTTTTGGGGTAGAACTTTTGTTGGTGAAGTTGAGGCTTGAACGTAAATCTTCCTCTTTCATGCAGGTACTTGCAGCCTCCGACCACCTGGATGCAGTGTGCCCTGGAGTCCAGGGAACTGCTGTCCCTGTGCCTGAAGAAACTCAAGAGCTCAATGACCAAAGTGAGTGTGATGCTTCCTAAACTTCAGACCTCCAGCCTCAGAAATAGCCGTTAGCTGCAACTTGATTATTTTCATTATTAATTTGTCGTCTGAATATTTTTTTTTAATAATGCTTTAGTTGTTTTGTCAATTAAATGTCAGAATATTGTGATAAATGCCTTTTTTATAACAAAAAGTTACGGCTTCAGATCTTTTGATTAATTCAGCTTGTTGTCAAAAGTCCAAAGATTTTCAGTTAACGATGAACAAATCTTTACTCGGGAGAAGCCAAATCAGTGAATGTATCTGATTTTAATTAATCAGTTCTTAAAAGATGTGCTGTTATATTTTCTGAAAATGACTAATTGGTTAATTTAATGTGTTCTAAAATAACTATAAAATTGAAACAATAATAGTATTAAAATTGATAAGAATAATAAACTGTAATCTCCATAAGATTAAGATTCTTTGCAGGTCTTTTGTGTCAGAAACCTTATGTTTCTGGCTTTTCATCATATAATGCACCATGGTTGCCACAGCACTTTAGTATAATCATGGCTCATGCTACTTCATGGACTCAACAGCAGCCCTCTCCTCACAGGTTCGTCTTATTGACGCTGGCTTCCTGTGGACGGAGCCACATTCTAAAAGGATCAAGGTGAAACTGACCGTACAGAAAGAGGTAAGAAAACAGAGTGTGGGAGAATGTCATTCAAATGGCTTGAAACTGATACGATGATTGTTTTTCTTCTAAAGGTTATCTGGGCTCTTTTTTTAGGTGGTAATTAGCAGAAAGAACAGTATGTGATGGAATTAATATCTTTATTTACCGGGGGCCAAATGAATCATGTGAATGTGTGATGCATACATCCAGTTACCATAATGGTTCAATCAATCTTATTTTATTTGTATAGCCCATATTTACAAATCACAATTTGTCTAATGGGGCTTAACAAGATGCGACATCCTCTGTTCTTAACCCTCAACAAGAGTAAGGAGGAAAGAAATATATTAACAGGGGTAAAAAACTGCAGACACCTCAGAGAGAGCCACATGTGAGGATCCCTCTCCCAGGACAGACAGAGACAGATACCGCATGTAACTGAGAACATCAGCAAAATAACAGTATTTACTTGTTCTCTGTCATTGAGAATCATATGATGGCATTTAGATAAACTTTAGATAAACTCTTTAAAACAGAGTTGTCTGTTTTTGAGCGAGGTTTGTGTGTTGCCAGAAGCTGTCATCTCATCTCCTTGACCTTTGGTGAGAACCTGAGCTCTGTGTCTCTGAGCCAACTCTTTTGTTTTCCCGTTTGATGGTCTTCTAAATACTGTCTTCAGATCCAAGTGGTCTGACGTCGTCTTAAAGGCTCAAAAACAGAATAATGAAAACACATTATCTTTTTCCCAAAACACTTGGTTATTAAATGACTGAAGGCACAGACTTGCCGTTGCCTGTTTGCCTGTTTGCCATGCAGGTAGAACATATGTTTGACTTGTTGCTGTGTTTGCCTCTTCAGGTGATGAATGGTGCGATCCTGCAGCAGGTGTTTGTGGTGGAGTTTGTCATCCTGTCGCAGATGTGTGACGACTGCCACCGTGTGGAAGCCAAGGACTTCTGGAAGGCCGTGGTGCAAGTTAGGCAGAAGGTGTGATATTTGAAAAATATATTATCTCCCTGTTTTGCATTACCCAAACTAGACTCAAAGCTTTCACCTTTTTAAAATAGCCTTAAATAAGTTATGTATGCCTCTCAATACGCTTAATTCGATGACATATTTTTTGATAAATTGAAACATTAGTTGTGCTTTTATAATAATAATAACTTGGTAAAGAGTACTTTCAGTAAATCTGATTTGCGTATCCAACATAAGGACTTCAGAAGGTGCTTTAAAATGAGCCATAAAACCATAGAAATATAAACAAGTAAATTAAACTAATGAGCTGCAAAGGAATTAAAGGACATTTATAAGTTTATAACTGTCCTTTAATTCTGTATTGACATGACCTGTAACAGAAAGGGATCTAGTGGCAGAAATTGAATATAAAATAATCCTAGTGATGTTTTTACTAGTGTGTAATTATCTAAATTGTAAGGATTGTTTTCTTTTTCCTAATATTATCCCTTTATATTTAAATACTTTATATCTACATCTGGAGCGGGTCCTCTCTACGGAGGCCGCCATGTTTTTCACAGTAGTCCAACTAAAGGCTACCACAGGTTCTCTTCCATGTTTGGAAGGGGAGGGTTAGAGGTATTCAGCTTCAACATGTAACTTCACCACTAGATGTCACTAAATTCTACACACTGAACCTTTAACTGGGGTATTTTTCTGAAAGGTCAAACATGGCAACTGGGTTTAGCAGATACCAAGCTGTTAATCACATTTTTACACCAATAAATGTGTAAATATTGGGTCATTGGGCTGAAGGTAACTATATGAATCTCTGTATCTTTATAGTGATGCTCAGATTTTTCTTTTTTTCAAACAGACGCCCCATAAAAAGACATTCTACTATCTAGAGCAGCTGATCCTCAAGCATAAACTCCACCAGAATGCCCTCAACATCAAAGAAATCAATGGTGAGTCAATGGAATATGATTAAATACATATATTTTTTACATATATATATATATATATACATATATGATGATATGGATATCTTTAAAGGGACGGGCGTGTTGTTTTCGTCAGGGCCTCAAACAGACTTACACTGAGAAATGGGAAACTTCATTCATCACCAGCGTAACTAGTGTGGATTAGATCTAAGCAGAACATAATGATGTGTCCAGTGTTAATTACCTCTCGTTCGCGTACCAGACAGCAAGCCATGCATGCATATCACTGGCGCCAATCGCATCATACAGCTGTCCTTGTGTGGGCCTCAGAGGAGCATGCGTTGTGCGTCTAATCAGTGTGCTGTAATCAGAGCAGACATTCCATACCAGATTTCCGCAATGCAAGATGGCTTCAGACCCTGTTTAGAGACGCTCGGTGCCACAACACACACTCTCTCACACACACACACACACACAAGTCAGGTAGTGGGTGACAGCTCAGCGGCACCTCTCTGTGCTGTTGGACAGGACTGTGAGGCAGAGTTTGGCCCGTCGGTGTAATTTAAATCAGCTCCACATCTCGGCAGGACTTGAAAGCTTCATGGAGGTTACAACATGTGGCTTCCATACTTTCTCCCATCGTCATCTGCCTCCCCGTGTGTGTGTTGTTTGCATGCACATGAGTTCAGCAGCGGTGATGACCTGTGAAGTGCACCTGTGATTTATTTATTGGTGCTATTTGCCCATCTCTCTCAGACGGGATTGATTTCTACTACGGCTCCAAGCAACATGCTCAGAAGATGGTCGACTTCCTCCAGTGCACCTCGCCCTGCAGGTGAGCAAGTGCTGTGAAAACGTCACCGCCACGAAAAAATGACTACAGATATGTCAGCCAACATTTATAAATTTGCAATTAATCCTAAAATGTGGTTATCATCCACCAGACAGAAATTTGATTCATTTTTGATATTTTACAGTTTAACCATAAACTTAATTAAGAAAACTATAAGCAAAAAGAAAACACAATTAGATTCAAATATATTGAAATGTGTAGAGTTAGAATTAAGAAAAGATATATATATATCTAACATAAAATCTTAACGTAGATGCACATGTTCTTTAGCATTGTTTATTTTGTAAAATAATTCTGTTTTCATATTGGCAAACACGATGCTGACATGTCCGTGGCTCAAATTAGTTGATTTTATCAATTGATTAATAAGTTACTCTCCGGTCATGATACTCACACAGTCCACATTCCCTTTTTATTTATTCAAATGTTTTTATTTTATTTAATCTTTATGTAATCAGGCAGTCTCATTGAGATTAAGTTAGTTACTGGATCGTGTACTGTAATGACATGAGTTTTACATGTACACAACACAGTTTTCAATCTGCTTATGACTTCATAGATTCAGCTTTTATAATTTCATCCAATGAGGCAAAAATTGGTGAGAGAATGTGATGATATTAGTTATAGTAATGATCAATTATTTCCTTTCTAAAGGTCAAAGACATCCCAGCGCCTCATCTCTCATGACATCCACTCAAACACGTTCAACTACAAGAGCACCTTCTCTATGGAGATTGTACCCGTCTGCAAGGTATGCACCTGTGTCCTCTCTCTGTTCTTCATTCTAGGTGGATTTCTTTTCCCTCACTCTCAGTTGATCCACTGTTGAATGCGAGACGCTGCTCAGAGCTTCAGTCTTGACAGACCTGTCATGTTTCTTTACACATTCAGTGAAGATGTTATGTTAGAAAGCTGTTAAATGTTCTGCTGATATGCAGAAACCGTCTGGACCCGAGGCTGGAATGCTGTTGTTTTTTTACACTGACAGGTGATAATAGGTGGAATTCACTGACTAGTTAAAAGGGATTTAAACAAAAGTAGGGAAGGAGATTTGTAGCAGGTGTGTTTTTATCATTTTCAATAGCTGCTTAATCCCATTTGACATGTAGCTTCAGTTCTGGGGTTTAAATAGGGGCCATACAGGGTCAATTCAATACATGCAAACACGACTTGGAAGAGTAGCTGTCAAGTAGTTGCTGTATTCTTTTGGTTGTGAGTTGTTTTGACTTTGTGTTGTGTTTGGTTGCCAGGACAATGTCGTGTGTCTCTCACCACGTCTCGCTCAGAGCCTGGGGAACATGGGTCAACTGTGCGTGTGCACCCGTGTCACCAGCACGATTCACCTCATCGACCCAAGGACCCTGCAGAGTGAGTGCTTTTTTTACACCACAGACCAATACCACAAGAACTTATCCTGTTATGATCAAATATAGCTGCAGTGGGCGCGTAAACGGGAATGTGAATGGAATATTCTATCAGCAACTCATCATAAACATCATAATTATTATTATTTTAATATAGTAATTATATGATGATTGAGCAAGGTCAAATTGGACTTCAGTGACCTCCCCGAACAGCAGATCTGAGTCTTATAGAAAATGTTTGAACAATAGATTGGCAGCATGAACCTGTAGCTAACAATCCTGCAGAAGTGACGTCAACATCATAATCTCAAATCAAAGTTTCAAAACATCCTGCATCCATACCACAAAGAATAGAGGCTGTTTTGAGAGCTTCCCAGTATTAGAATGTTGTCCCTAAGTCTTCAGTGAGTAACTGAGTCATTACTCAGGTTATATTCTTTAAAGCAGAACTAAGCTGACCTCCGTCTGTTGAGCACATGTTCATCATCGTCGTTAAACTCAACAGCTTCCTTCTGCTCCCCGTCACAGGAAAGCACGAGGCACGCGCTCAAGAAAAAAAGCCACATTCCTAATTTGGATTCTGCCTGCTGTCATAGCAAAGTGTGCTTATTCTGAGGGGTTTAAAATCAATGTAAATGTGGTGACAATTAGTGATGATGCCTTTCCTCTCTATCTGGGGTATTCACTCATTATGTGAGAAGCTGTGACGTTCCTCAGCAGAACGCTGACATTTTGGAAGCGGCGCACACACACGTTTCTAATTACTCTTCAAAGAGCAGGCTATTTTTGTTGCAGAAAGTTTTCGAAGGAAGCTGTGGAACAGAAACAGCCCCGGAGGCTGAGCTCTGTTTGGTATATTTGTGCTGCAGTAGGCAATTAAGTTCTGTACTTAAAGTATGTGTTGCTGTTTGTCCGCTTGTGTTTGCTTTATTTGCATTATAGACAGAAACGTGTCATTCCTGTCTGGTTTAAAAAATGCTTTGGCTTGCATATGCAACTATGGCTTAGTTCCCAAATGGCTTTTAGATTAAAATCTTTAGAATTTAGAGTGTGTTGTATAATTTGTGCTCAGACTTTGTGACTGACGTCTTTCACACTAGTTGCCGAGGTGGATGGGAACACGTACTGGCGTGCCCCCTTCAACAATCTCTGTAACCCACGGCAACTGGAGGAGTTCATTGTGATGGACACTGACATCATCAGGGACCAGAAGCTAGGTGCAGGAGCGGGCTTGAGGTCCACTAGGGTGAGTGTGTGTGTTGTTGCAGAACAGCATTAGTGGGAACATAGCTCTCCTCTTTGGAAGTAAAATCAATAGCGGTCCATTACATTATCCCTGAACCTCCGTGCTGGATTCAACAGGACTGTTCTTTTCGGTGACAGGGGGGTTTAGGGACAATCTTAGCTCTCGTCCCTCTGTTTGAATGTTGTTATTATCGATGCAACTGTCAAAATCAAGTTTGTGGAATAGAACATGAGCATAATGGCTTTAAACTCATTTATATTCCCTATTTTGTGTGTTTGTGTGTGTCTTACAGCACATCCTGGCTGAGGTGTGGGTTCAGAAAACATCAGAGATGAACACCAGTCAGCAGTATCACTGCCGTACATTCCTTGGCCACCTGCTCAACATCGGAGACATGGTGTTAGGGTGAGTGTCAAGGGTTGATGTCATAGTTTATAAAGATGGACGACGCATCTACACTTCCTTCCAATAACTAGAAATGAAGCAAGTTATCCTGGATATGAACGCTGCCATCTTGTGCCGGTGCCGTCCTTTGGAACCAGAGTCTGTGCAGTAGCTGTCAAGGTTCAGCTGATATTTGACCAATCGCAGTTCAGTCTCAGCTGTCAATCATGTTTCACCTAGTTTTATAGCACTGAATAACTAATTAAAACCAAACTGACTGGGGAAAATGAAAACTTAAACAAACAAGTGTGACAATAACGACCCAAACAATAGAAACCATCTTTGAGGAAAATGTACTTGACTTTTTTAGTTTGGTCCATGTCCCATCCACTCACATGGAGGAGGTGTGGTTTATGACCTATACTGCAGACTGCCACCAGGGGCTGATCAAGATGCTTTGGCTTCACTATTAGGGAGCCGTCATGTCCAACTTTATATACAGTCTATGGTTGACAGTAAAGACAGATCACAAGCTGTGAGTTCTACACTTAACGGCACGTTTACTTCTCATCCCTCAGGTTTGATTTTGCCAACACCAACGTCAATGACGAGCACCTGAATAAGATGAACCCTCACCACGTTCCTGATGTGGTAAGACTCGACCTGCACTTGAGCTTCAGATGCCTTTAGCAGCTGTTGACTTGTTTAACACTGACCTCTAGTGGCAGCACATTGAACTGACTGTAGTTTTGATAACATTCTGGGAAAAGATGTTAAAATCCCACACAGATCCACACAACCAAAATTAAGTCAGTCTGTTTCAGTGTTGTAATTTGTACAATGGGAACTGTGAAAGGTGCTGATCAAGAAGAGCTACGACCGCAGCAGGAGGGTGAAGCGCAGGAACTGGAAACTGCAGGAGATGCCCAGAGACCGTGAAGACAATGACACAGATGATGAGAGGTGGGATTGTAACATAAAGCACATAAATCTAAAGTAACAGTTTAAGCTTCACAATTTTCCATCTCAATCAAATCCTGTCATTTTCTAAAGAGCTGTCTCTGATGATTAATTCTTCTGCTTTTAAAGCACAAGGCTAGAGACATAGTTTTCATATTGTGAGCAAATCTTGACCAAACCAACAATGCACTTGTCTGTGTGAGGCTCGACTTTTTCTTAAACAGCTAAATGTTAATCAAAAAGGAGTGAAGAGGGCATTTGTCGGGAACTAATTTCAGCTGCGTACTGATACACATGTCGAGCTTTAGTCCAATTTCACAGCACCAGGATAGTGTCTATGTAAGTGACTCAAAATAAAGCTGAGCAGCCAAGTTTATCTTAATGAAGGAACTTTTACAAATGAACAGAAGGAACAGTGGACCAGGACTCACTGTTTTTTAATCACCAGATCCCTACTTCCACCAGAGAGTTCTTCTGAAATCCTGAATCTATCTGCATGAAATATTTGCTGATGAAGTTTCTATGAATTATTTTTCGAAATGCACATATTTTGAAGACCATGTCTGTAGAAAATACTTTTTAAATAAGCAAAAGTTGTATCTTCAAGTGCATTTTGAAGAAATGAGGAAAGTTGGTTTTCCGCACAAATGTCTGTAGCACAGAAAATAAGGGAAAACACTTAAGATGCCTGAAATTGTGACCGAAGACCCGACATTGTTTTTAGTTGTTGATGAATAGTTGGATACCTCGCCAAGAATGCCATGTATCCTGTGCGTGTGTGTTTTTTCTGTCCTGCCGTGCCACATGGGTTTGGTCTAAATGAGCTTTTCTGTCTTCAGACAATACCAGGACTTCCTCGAGGACCTGGAGGAGGACGAGGCTCTGAGGAAGAATGTCAACATCTACAAAGGTGAGCAGCTGGAACACCGCACACCTTCCTCTGCATCCGTTTCCCAAAAGACTTCAGCCCTGCTGTGGAATTATTTCTATTCTCAGGCTTTCACTAATTTTTTGTCCTGATAGAAGTCGTTGCACACAGTTAATTATTGATGATTTATTGGATATTTAATGATAAGATGCTGATTTTGTTTTTATTTCAGATGCGTCAAAGATCCCTGTGGAGAGCGACGCTGAGGATGATGGAGCACCACGTATTTCCCTGACGGAGATGCTGGAGGAGCTCAGCCTATCAGACGCCACAGGAGGAGATGGCGCCGAAATGATGACAGAATAACCAGTCGCCATCAGTGCGTCAATGAGGGCTGATCTGTCGCACACAGGTCCACTGATGAGGCAGTCGTACCAATGAAAACAGACGCAAATTCTGAACTGACTGATGAGGGATTCAAACAATCGATTGAGGCTTTTTGTTGATTGAAATGAATCATCACAGTTAAAGTCCGTTAAATGTGGATTATATCGGTGCCACTAAGTAACAGATAAGTTTCCTCTGGGAAACGGGACCTTCAGTTACTGGACCTGCAAATTTAAGATTTTAAGTAATTTCTCTACTACTCTTCTCCTTTTGTGGTGTATAATCTTTGAAGTGAAGTTGAAATGGAGTGACTGTAGTTCACTATATCAAAATAAATATTTGCTCCTATGCAAACTTTACACAAATCTGTCTGTGCAGTGTTGAATTTGGTGTCAGTGATGCGTTCAATGAACCAAAGTTACATTTGTTTTAAGTGCGTTGCTGTAGTCATCCACCAGAGGGAGCTCTGGACCACTTGCAGTAAACTGATCCTCACCTGTTAAATGTTGTCATTTGGCTACTGTGGGCACCCAGAGAGTGTTGATCTGAAAAACACCTCAAGAGATGTTTAAAATGACTTTAAAGAGCAGAGTTAATATCAAACTGTGTTGGGTGATTTTGAGAAGGTAAAACCACAACAGTTCCTCACACTCAATCTTCCTTAGAGCACATAACCAAACTTCTATTCTATAATTCTTGTAGTCTCTAGATTTGTTGCATGACTCACTGTTATGAAGCTTTATGTAATCGAACACACCTCAGGAATGTGTGTATCAGAGAGAATTAGTCTTTGTGACATGTCTCACATTCTAACATGAAGAGGGAGGAGGAGGAGGAAGGATCTTGTTTTTCACAGACCTGAGCTGGTTCTTAACGGTAATCAGATCTACTTGGGAAAGTAAATGAGGTGAATCCCCTTTGGGTGTTTGTATGTGTGTTTGTGGGACTAAGGGCTCCTTCTCATCACCCTCCTGTTGAACTGATTTTCTCACCAACTTTACATGAGCTCAAACCGAGACTTTTTGACCCACATTTCGTTACTTCCTGACGTCTTGACCTGTGATTTCTGGTGTCACACACTCGCTGAGCAGATATCAGAAAACCCAATGAGAAGTTGGAGCTTTGCCTCTCACAACATGACAGATTAAGGGTTTTGATCTGATTTGAATAATGATTCCCACAGTACCTGCAGCGGAGCAGGTCTGGACACGTCACGTAAAGACCACAGTGGCTGAGCTGTGTCACAAAACCTTTTACAAAGAGCTGGTCAATATGCACATCCACTCAGAAACTGTGTCCAGCACTTGAAACCCGTCCTCGGTCTTACCTAACCCTAACATAATCGCGGAGTGTGTCCATGCGTAACCGGTGTGCCTCTGCCCTGTTTACACGTCAATAATGCATCATGTGTAAGAACTGAGCAGGTCAGCAAACGGATGAGGAGAGTTGAGGAGATAAGGTTTCCCTGCTGTAGGTCTGATAGCCCCAAAACAAAGAGACACCTTTTCCAGGAGTGTTTGGGTTTTTTATTTTTCTCTTGGTTGAAGGAACTTCTCGGGTTATTCATTTCATGCAAAAACATTTCCTCAGTCTTTTTCAGGGAGGGACTTTAAAGAGATGAGATGATTGAGTGTCTGCGTGAATAGTACTTTGTTGGTTTTCCTTGTCAAATGGAGCCATAGTTTTTTTTAAAGTCAACATTTTGGTGACTAGTTCATATTATGTTTAAGAAAACTGCATCTGACTGGTCACACATCTCAGTCACTACTCTGTTCATTATCAATCATACGTCTGCCACTAAACCCACAGGTTAAATCCATGAAGACTGAATAGAGCAGAGAAAGTTGTCTAACAAGATAAGATTTGCATAATTATAAAAAAATTCTGTGTCTGCAAAATTACTCGGAACTCACTGGCATAGAGTTTGTCCGTATAGAGTGTAGCCTCCAAAATGTCCTTATCGTGAAAGTGGATCCATGTGTTGGGTTTCATCTTTACTCATCACAGAGGAGATGATGAAGAGACGCAGAGTTAATGAGCTACAACTGGACTGTGCAAAGACTGCAGCTGAACATGGAGATCACTTCAGAAATGATTAGTTCAGTTTGAATTTCACACTCAGGAGCGGCTGTCCTCTAACCAGAAGGTCCAAACCCAGTCTCCTGCATGCCTAAGTTTCCTTGGGCTAGATGCTGGACCCCAAAATTGCCAACTCCCTAGCAAGTGCTGCACATATATGCACTGTATGAATGTGAACAGGAAAAAAAATTACTGTTAAGCGCTTTGAGTGATCAACACTCGAAAACCGCTATATACATATATATTCAATCATTTGTTCGTGTTTCCTTTTACATTTATACATAAAATTCCTCAGCAGGTTATGTAGGGTGAGGACATTACTCACCACAGCCAGGTGGCTTGAACTAGTCCATCTTGGAAACTTGAGCAATATTCTGATTTATATGCCACCTGCAGCTTTTTCTGTTTTGCATGTGTTGAATGACTATATGTGCACCACAAGTGGAGTATAGAATGTGAAAAGTGCTTTTTCAACATCATATATACACAGAAAATTTGCTTGGCAACATGTTGGCTTGTATATATATTTTAAAGCACTTATGCTGCACATCAGTCAATCACTTAGATTTCATTTGTATAGCCCACATTCACAAATCACAGTTTTCCTCATAGAACAAACAATCTGTACAAGGTGGAACATCCTCCTTCCCTAACCCTCGACTAGAATGAGGAAATACTAAAAACTGTTTTAACAGGGAAAAACACCAAGAGTCACAGGCATCCGTCTCCCAGGACGACAGAAGAGAAGTGTAATAGATGTGACCCGTAACAGAACATTTCAACAAAAAAATCTAAAAAATAATTACACCCTAGGACAGAGATCGTTTGTTAAATCACTCCTTCTTAAGGATGTGACCCACATATCTTACTTTTTACTACATATAGTACTTGGCCTGCCATAAAGAATGAGGGACATTTTATTAAGTGATCCAGATAAAATGCAACACAACATAGATTAAAATACAAAAGAGACAACACATACATAGATATATGAATGTTTAGCACGACACACTACCAATCCCTACTGTGGAGACTTTGGTATAGTTTATGTTAGACATTAAAACCAAGATGATTTCAGAGTCATTGGGGTGGAAAATAAATGTATAAAATAAATGCATATACCAGAGATTTCTCAGGACAGATTGGAAAGTGTCCTTTTCACTCACAATCGACCATGCAGGTCTCTTCAGTAATAATCTCATTACATCATTATCTGCAATTTCACGTTTCGTTAAGCTTGCTTGTGAATGATTTTCATGTTTGTTTAATGTAAGGTTTCCATATACTGACTCATATGAACATCCTGAGGCTGCAGTACGAGTGAGTGCACACACACACACACACACACACACACACACACACACACACACACACACACACACACACACACAATAGTGCTGCCTCTGCTTGTTTTTGCAGGGCTGCAGCTGCAGCAGGATGATGGAGCAGGTAGTGGGACAGAGGCGCTGAAGGATGCGGACACATGGAGTGAAGAAAGTTTAAAGATGCCGCACAAAACATTGGACTTTACGTGACTGAAATAAACCTGCGATTAAGACACCGACTCCTCCCGCGCCTCTGATGCGAGGACGTGTTTCCCTCCCGATGCGTAAAACCGCGCACACCGGCCTGTGTGCGTAAAAGTCCTCTGCGCCTGCTCCTGCCTGACCTGTGGCGCCAGGTGAGGGTGGGCAGTGTTAGTGGGAGTGGTGTCAGTGTCACGGTGGTAGAGTGGTACATATAGGACGGTGGCAGACTGGTGAGGCAGCTTTTGGGTTTACACTAAACAGCGGAGCGGCAGCAGGACGGACTGCTGTCTGCGGCTCAGCCTCATTAAGCTCCAGCAGCGTGGTTCACACCAGGGAATCGGACGGCGGCTGCTCAGGTGAGTCCGTGTCCAGATTCAGTTTTAACACAACACAGGATACACAAGAGCCTTTATTCAGCATTTAGAATCATAATAAAGAAATGTAAATTCACTGAGGAATAGTTATTATCATGGTGATTTTGCAAATCATTGATTATTGCACATCTGGACAGGAAGGACAACTTTAAGCCTCAGTTATTTCACTTTTGTGAGCCCAACTGATTGATGGAGATATTTATCAATACATTATAATAACAACAATGCAAAGATGTGCTCTGGTTTACATAACTTCAGTGCAACAGTTCTACTTGGGCTGAAGGAAGTAAATTAGTGTCACTGTGCTCGTTGCTTTTCTATCTGCTTTAAGTTTTTTGCAGAACTTGCAGAGCACCTGTTGCCCCCCCCCCCCCCCCCCTTACCTGTGCAGCAGATTCTATTCGAACCTGAGACCACAGGGCGCCCACATGCACTTAACTTTAAATAAACACTGCTTTTTATCAGATTTGTGGAACACAGCACATTAGCACATTCATTGTGTTGTCCATGCAAACCAAGCTTTAAAACAAGTGTTGTTTTGCCTGTATGCTCTGTGGGGATGTGGAACTGTTGCTCCTTCCCCACAAAGTCCCATGTGTGTGGGAACATGTGTGTGTGTGTGTGTGTGTGTTAAGTGTGAGAATAAGTGTGCCAAGAAAATAAGCGAGCGTTGTTTTACGTCCATGTGGGACCCGTGGGTTTAATTTCATGGGCATGTCTCTATCCACACAACGAGCTCCCATGAGGCCTGATTGATTGCTCCACCAGGGACATGAGAGGCTTTAATGAGAGCTCTCAAGTTCCCCCTACGCCTCCCTATTAATAAAGAGACAGCCACAAGAGCTTTCTTATATCATTTGAGGATTATTATCCATATAGCCACACGATCCCCCCCCCCCCCCCCCCCCCCCAGGACAATGGTTGACACAGGGCAGAACATGTCTTGATCTGTGTACTGAGGGTTTCATCAGGTTTCGTCAGTTTTCATGATAGACTAATATATAGAATAGAATAATCATTTATTATAGAATTGTGTTTCGCACATGCCATGTATAATTTTTCTGCGTGGAGTAAACTCCCTTTGTTCAGGATGGTACATACTAATAACACTGGGTTGTTTTTAAGAAGTAAATCATGGTGGAAATTTGCTACGAGTACCATGCATGCTTTAGAAAACATGCTTTAAATTCTTGTAATCACTCTTTCTCTTCACACTTTCTCTTTCTTACGACTCGTATCTCACGTGTCTCCACCTCCGTTTTCTTTCTCCTTCATCCAGCCTGCAGGATGCTCTTCAAGAACCTGAGGGAGTACCTGGCCTGGCTGTACTACCAGTACCTGCTCATCACCGGCATCTATGTCCTGGAGCCCTGGGAAAAGTCCATTTTCAACTCCATCCTCTTCTCCGCCATCGCCATGGTCATCTACACCTCGTACGTCTTTGTGCCCATCCACGTGCGCCTGGCACTGGAGTTCTTCTCCGGGATCTTCGGCGGCCAGACCAAGAGCACCATGACGCTCATGAACTAAAAGAGGGGGGGGGGGGGATTGGCACGATACCCTGAATCATTTTCCTGTAACTGGGCAACTTGAGCCCCTCCTCACACCTTCACCTTCATCCAGAAACAGCAGCTCATCGAGACTGAAAACATACGAAGATCTGAACGGAATTATCTGGAAAGCAGAGCCTTACCATCTTCTTTACATCCCACACCCTCTGGCCTTACCCCATGGTATTAGACACATGACTGTACTTCACTTTCACACCCTCACGGTGAAATGTCTTATGGAATGTTGTTTGTCCTTTTTCTTTTTCCTTTCCTCACCTATATGTCATTTTTAAGTACATACCACCTCTTTCATGAATGATAGGATCATACATGAGTAGATTTGCATGCTCGCCTCCATACAGAACACTGCTCGACTCGTTTCTTTCAGGCATGAAGTTTGAGCTACAGTCTCGGCATCCCAGCGGTTTTCTTTGTCACTTCCATAAAATTGGGGGATTTGTTAAGGATATCATTTTAAAAGAGAGCGGTTGTAATCGAAGCAGCAGAGCTTGAGATATCTTGAGTTATAAGACACGGTCACATAAACGCAAACATACCCGCTGGGATTTGCTTCGCCACAGAAAGCTAATGTTTTATTCATCTTCTTGCTCACACAGATCGGAAGTGAACTGATACATTCTGGTATGTGTGATCTGATCTGCACTCTTATGGCAAAATACTGGATCCTGCATTTCCCATAATACAACTCAATTGGGCCTTTTAATGGATCCTCACTTATTGTTTCAAACTTAATTTACTGAACCCAATTCCCCAAGGTTGTAACACAACCAGTCTGCCAAAATGTGTCGTTTTCAAACTTTAAATACCAGTTCGATTCCCAGTTTGACCGGTGTCGTTTCAAAGTTTGCATTTTTTCCCAGTATCTGTGTGGGTTTACTCTACCTCCTACTTCTTCCCACAGTCCAAATGCAGATTGGGGTTCGGGTTAATTACAGATTTTAAATCATCTGTACGTGTGAATGTGAGTGTGAATAGTGTCCCCTGGCATGCACTGTACTTCTCGCATCAATCCCATGATGCAAAGCGTCTACAACTGCCAGAGATGATGCAGAATGATGATGGATTCTCTGCTGACTGATTACTACAGAGTATAAACCATTGACCATCTATATTACAGTGAATAGTGACTGAGTGGATGAGGTGATTTCAGACACAGACGCAAGAAAGCTTCCTTCAGAGAAATAGAAGACATAATAGAGTCAGTGTGTGTGTGTGTGTGTGTGTGTGTGTGTGTGTGTGTGTGTGTGTGTGTGTGTGTGTGTTTGTGTGTGTGTGTGTGTGTGTGTGTGTGTGTGTGTGTGTGTGTGTGTGTGTGTGTGTGTGTGTGTGTGTGTGTCTACTAGCTGCCATGTTATCACTGATTGTGACTCAACTCACCCCAACGTTTCTGACATGCACCTAATGTTCCTGGTTGATCTGTGGTTTTGGATCAGAACACTATCGCCTGTTGCCTTTATTGACTCTAACACAGACTGATGGGAGGCACACCGCACATTTCATGTATCACGTAGAGACCAGATAGAAAAGCTGTGCAATGTATCAGTGCAACATTCAATGATTTATTGGTTAAAGTTATGGTTAAAGTGTAATATGACAGAATAACGGCAGCGGTGCGTGCAGAGTCTTCTCTTTATCTCACTGCTGGTATGTCAGGAAGCAGTGCTCAGCACTGAGCATGAGCAAATATTGATCCAACACACCTTTGTTCTTGAGGCTTGGCTTTGTTAATGACGTCGCTTCCCTCCATCAACAGCGACTGAACGCGAAGCTGAACTGTTTTCAGTCAGATGCAAAATGCAGCCAGATTTGGCCTGAACGCAAAGAAAAAACCTGATGAAAAGTCTCTTATAGTTGATCTATAGAGAAGGAGTCGCAGTGTGTGTGGTGGCTGTGATGAGCATTTAGTCGTGTGCTTACAATCATTTTTCATTATTTGTGCTTTGGGTCAAGGGCTCGCTGATTACCGTCTGAACATGATCTCTAAGTTAACTTTATTTATATGGAGCTATATATTTATATACCCTGGTAAACGCTTGGCTGGTTACAATGTCAATTACCAATTATTATTATTGTCAATTTGTTTTGTTTTGATTATTTATATCTGTGTTCTTTTGTGGCCATAAATTACACATCAATTTGTTTCTCTACCTGAAATTGCTTTTTATACATGTATTGTTTCTATTTTATGTCATTTCATTTACCTTTTTAAACATGTTCAGTAGTCTCAGACAATTTTCTTCACCAAGATTGAAGAGCTTTTTTTTTCACCGCTCACTAAATGAAAGCTTTATTTATACACAAGAGCAACACACCACTGCAATATTTAGAAAATAAAGTCATATGAAGACACTTTGACGACTCTTCTGTTTGTCATCCCTGTTTGGTTTTCCTGATATGACCGTGCAGCACGTTTTGCCTTCAGTGGAGCACCGCCGTTACTTTGAAAATGAAAGAGACGAGCATTTCAGAGAGCAAAACAAAAGCTTATGGGAAGCTCGTTCTTGACACAATAGACTACACCACATAAAGTGAATTCACACAATGAGGCAGAGTCCCCAAACCAGTTCTACCAAGACAGGGCAGGAATGAATGCTCATGGGCTCCACTTTCCCTCCTGCAGGTAATGTGTGCATACCTGCAACACTGCTGACCTGAAGCCTGCACCACTTCCATTTCAACCAATGTTGATAAAATGGATCAGTGACTTTTTACTCTACACACCCCCATCTTGGTTCTTTTATTTTCCAGGATGTTGTGACATCTCTTCCTTTTCGTCTCCTTTCCATCTTCTTTCTTTGATCTGCTTTTCCTACTCTTCCTGTTCCTTTTCTTTCCCTTCCCCTCCTTTCCTGCCCTCTTCCTTCCTTTCCTCTCCTTTCCTTTCCTTTCCTTTCCCCTCCTTTCCTGCCCTTTGCTTTTCCCCTCCTTTTCTGTCCGGCTCTTTCCTTCCCCTCATTTCCTTTCCTTTCCCTTCCCCTTCTTTCCTTCCCCTTCTTTCCTTCCCTCTTCCTTCTTTTCCTCTCCTTTCCTTTCCTTTCCCCCTCCTTTCCTGTCCTTTGCTTTTCCCCTCCTTTTCTGTCCGGTTCTGTCCTTCCCACTCATTTCCTTTCCTTTCCTTTCCTTTCCTTTCCTTTCCTTTCCTTTCCTTTCCCTTCCCTTCCCCTTCTTTCCTTCCCTCTTCCTTCCTTTCCTCTCCCTTCCTTTCCGTTCCCCTCCTTTCCTGCCCTGTCCTTTCCTTACCCTCCTTTCCTTTCCTGTCCTTTCCTTTCCTAATCCTTTTTCTTTTAAAGTTGGCCTCAGGCTCATTGAAGAGCACTCACGTGTTTACACTTCACATGTTAATTTGTAGAACATGAGGTAAGAAGCCAGAGGTTATCTCCATAATGACACGGTATAAACAGAGTTTGGTGCAGACTCAAACACTCAGTGGGCCGGTGTATTGTTTCTGTTGTGTTTACATGTGGTCTGTGACGGTTTCTGCCACAGAAAACCTGAGGGAGCTCAGGTCTCTCTCTCAGGTCTCTCTCTCTCTCTCTCTCTCTGAGAGAGAGAGACCTAAACCGAGAGAGAGAGAGAGAGAGAGAGAGAGAGAGAGAGAGAGAGAGAGAGACCGAGAGAGAGAGAGAGAGAGAGGCACATAAGAAAAGCATGCACCATCACACCAACACTGCTGCTGCTACCACCACATCTCAGTTTACAAGGAAACATCAGTCCACACATTCAAGTTCCTCTAGATATTTGGTACAAAACACAAAAGCAATAGGTAACAAAAAGATAGAGCAAAACAAATATATGTGTATCTGTAGAACAAAAAGGTGAAGGCTGAAGCAATAGATGCAGAATGAATTTAAACTGGCGACCCTGTAATGTCTGAAGCTTAAAGTCATTTAGTCAAAAAATATCACTGTAAAGTTTGTAGAAAATACTGAACATACTACACAGATTTCCTCATGAATTTACACATGAAATGAATATCTATAGGCCTTTTAAGTTTTACACTTAATTATCACAAACAAATCTAAATGTTTTCCAGTTAACTGTAAAACTCAGGCTTGTGATTTTGAAACTCTTCAAACCAAATTTCGCAACACTTGGTTCGTTTTTGAGTCATTTGTATAAAATCCCCAAAAAGAAAAAAAGAGAAGATGGTGAATTACAGAGTCTTTTAATCGGCTTGTTTTGAGGGAACAGTGTTTGCACTGCTGGGCGTGTGTGTGTGGTGTAGTGCTTCAGGTGGGGGCTTTGTTAAACACTCTTAACTATATAACATTTATAGACTGGACATCGATTTTACAGCTAAAAAACAATTCCAGGAGGGATTTTCCAAATTAATTTTGTTCATTTTTAGTTCAAACTCTTCATACACAGAGAAAAGCAAAGGCTCTAAAATACTTTGAGTTTGCTCCACTGAGTAAATGTAAAAATAAAAAGTACATTAGATTAGACACAATGGTGTTTTAACATGATTTGAAAATATAATCACATCCCCAACACAGTTCAGGTACAGATCACATTATTACTGTTTGAGAATAAATGATACTGCATCGGCCTCCTCTCTCATCTGATAACAGACGCCTATTGTAGCTGTGGCATTTTGGAATGATTGTGCAATTATTGGCATTCTTTGTTAAAAGATGAAGTAGGAATTCACTTCGTGACACTCCCCCTGTAAAGCTCCACTTTATATCTGAGGTCTGAATCAGTCAATAGAATCCTAGGAGTGGTCGGCCTGATAAAAACCTGAACCCAGTAAGGCGTGAAACCACAGCCAGAGCCAAACCCTGAAATGATCAATGGACTTTCACTACACATGTAAAAACATTTTCTTGCTGTTTGTTCATAGCAACTTGGACAAAGACGTTGCTGTTAAATATGATCATGAGATCACAACTAACTGGATATTTTACATTTGTAAAGATTAAAGTATAAAGCAGATTTTCGAGCTGATACACATTTTTGTCCAACATACATTTTCGTTTGTGTTCAGATAATGATGTTGAATAATTCAAGCCCTGTAACTGTCAACATCCCTGTGGTTAAACCAGAAATACAAGTCTGCCACCAAGTGGTCAAGTAGTGGTCAAGTTTGCTTGCTGTACTTCAGCTGTGTTGAACAATAATCTTATTCTTTGTTCAAGTCACTGAATCCAGCAAATAAGATACAGCAGTCTTAGTAATTCTGATTCTGTTGAGACTATCAGGTTCACTCATGTGGTGTATTTTACAGGGTGGTGCTGTATACTCACAGAATAGAGGGGTATTTTCATCAATGTGTGCACCCAGGTTTGAAGGAATGTTTCACAGAGCAACAAGAATTTCCATGTGAAACACACAAAGGAAGGAGAGAGAACTTTCCCTTTTTTCTCCACTTGATATCGAACCTGTCTGTTCTTCACAGGGTCATGGATCCTGCTCGGTGTGCTACTCCTGCTCGCTGCAGTGGGCATGGTGCTAATAATCAGTTTAGGGTAAACTCTGTGAAGGTGAAGATTGTGCTGTAATATAAACCTCTTTATAGTGGGTGCTTGTTCATTTATGGGCATATGAGGGTGGTGGGTGTTCTGGGTATAGGACCTTTAAGGTAGCAAAGCTAAATCAAAGATTAGGGGGTATTGTGAAGGAAGTTTTCAAGGAAGCTGGTGAAAGTAGAACTCGGGAAGCAGCTGATGTATTTTGCAGAAGAGTTTAATGCATCAAAGAGACCAGAAGGGGAAAACAATATCAATGTTAACAGAGTGTTGACAATTGCCCCCCTAAGGCTAGAGATGCGGTCACTTTCTATGTTACATCTTATTGGATACTTCAACCTAAAGCATGAGCACCTAAATAACGCTGTGTCACTACGTTATGTGCCTAAGAGTTGGAGCCTCTCTGTCTGGCACATTTGGATTGGATTTGAAATTCCCTGAGCATGGATGTTATAATTTACAGCTAGTTTTCCCTTTATAAATAATCTGGCCTTGTGAATTCAAAAGGAGAAAGCAGTATGTGTAGATGAGACTGGATCTTCTCTCCTAACGGTAAACAAATAGCAGATGTGCTGTGTGAGGATGCTCAAAAGTTCCTTTACAGGAATGAGATTAATGAAGATGGATAAACCATCGATTCCTCTTTGGAGATACAACTCATGGTCCTGTAGGATGGTCGGCTTTTCCTCCTGCTACTCCATCTTCCTCCCACAGTCTAAAAACTGTTGGCCTGGGTTTAGGTTAACTGGAGACTCTAAATCGACCATAAGTGTAAATTTGAGTTTTTCTCTGTATGTTGGTGAAGTGTCCAGGGTGCACCCCCGCCTCTCGCCCCATGTCAGCTGGGATCGTCTCCAGCTCCATACAAGCAGTATAGAAAGTGAATGGTTCTCGGTTAAGTTATGAAATATTTGAGTTCCTGTCTCATTCGTCTATATTATCTAACCATTAAGTCTCCAAGATGTTTTTCTTTTGTGAATTTAAACGTACTGCAAATGAGTTTTTAATGTAGTTTTTAACTGGTTATGAAACGGTCTCATTTTAATATTGCCGCCTCCTTATGACCTACAACAGCAAATGAGGGAGCAAATTGGCTTTTGGTATACGATACAGATTTGTGTTGCCTTTGGAAAGACCCCATGTTTTCAGTCTTTATGCAAAGCCAACAAATCCATCTGTAGATAAATAATGGCGTTTTTCCAAATTTCTAATGTATTTTTTAAATTAATTTAATGATATAAAACACTGATCACTTTTGAACTACCTGTAACTACCAGTAAAAATAAAGCTGAAGAGAATTGAATTTCCTCTTGAGGAAAAGGCCGTCATGTTTGCATTGTCAGTGTATCAGAAAACCAACCTCGGTGTGTGGCAGGAGTGTTTTGTGCTCTGACTACATGAGATGTCTTCACTGCCAACAGATCTCTTGCCAAAGTCATTAGCAGCTGGATCTGCAGGACCTTGATTTTCTATAATACGATCCCACAGTAAAGAACAGGAAAACAGTCCATGGCTTTATTTGTGCTGGCAGGGGAATAATCATATGGACAATGGTGGTTTGCTGTGTTGGTTTCTAAACACGTCTCTATCTTTTTGTTCCACACTCGCCCCTGTAACTCACTCTATACACGTTTACCTTCGACATCTCCTTTACATGAATGGGGTTAATGAAAGGCAATACCCCTCCATCCACTCAAGACATCCTTGAGTGACGTGACGTGACGTGACGTGACGTGACGTGACGTAACGCCACGCCACGCCACGCCACGCCACGTCACGTCACGTAACGTAACGTAACGTAACGTAAAGTAACCTAATGTCACGTAAAGTAACGTGATAACGTCACGTCACGTAACGTAACGTAACGTATGACCAAAATGGCCACTAAAGTCAAAATGGCGGGCTTCCTGTTTGGTCTAGCATATCTACCCAAGAGACTTATTTGTTTGTTATGAGAAGACACATGTCCCTAATGGTTTTTTGTACATGTCCGCAACTCGTGGTGCCGGGGCTGCCCTTTAGGGGGCGCTAGTCAGTTATTTTGCCACGCCCATTCCTTAAAACCATATGAATGTCTGCAGGGGGGGGCTACACAAATGTAGTTTGAGGGAGATAGACCCATGAACACGGAAGTTACAGCAATTTCGTGTGTCACAGCGAGTCGATGAACTTTAACGCCACGCCATTAATATGGCGTTTGACGAAAAGTCACAGTAATCTTATGCCTACATTATCAATGTCTTGAGACCCTTTTGACATAGGTTTGACATGGCTGCGGTCAGTAGATGAGGAGGAATACTTCCAAGTGTAAGACATGCAAAAAACAAGACATTTCCTGTTGCCACCAGGGGGCGCTGTGTTTTTAAGTCATGATTTCTGTGTAGATGTCATCAGGCCGGGACTTTTGTCTTACATGTCTAGTTTGGACATGGCGTGTAATCAAACTTTGACGCCACGCCACGGTCACACCGTGTGACGAAAAATCGATCTTTGAGGTAGTTTTCATCTCCATCTTGTTGTGATGACACGCATCTCCATATGAAGTTGATCTGATGAAAGCCCTGGGACAAGTACATCAAAGTAAAAATGTGGAAAATGGCCAATATGGCCACTAAAGTCAAAATGGCGGGCTTCCTGTTGCTTTTTTCCAATTGCACCTCTGACCTTTTTTGTTTGTCTGGTCATGATACACCTGGGCTACGATTTTTGTGAAGATCGGTGAAAGCTAACTGAGGGGCTTTTCCTTAGATGGCGCTGTTGAGCCATTTTTCCACGCCCATTTCAAATTACTCCAGAATACAATTACTTTTTGGGGTTTTGAATTCCCTGCAAACTTTGGTAACAATTTGAGCATGTCTAGGCCCCGAAAAAGCCCCAAAAGGGAAATACAAATCCTTCGAAATACAATAGGGCCTCCCACCGGAGGTGCTCGGGCCCTAATAAGGTTAGGGTTAGGGTTAGGGTTAGGGTTAGCCATTTACTTGTGATGGTTAGGGTAAGGGGCTAGGGAAAGCATTATGCCAATGAGTGTCCTCACTAAGATAGAAGTACAAAGATGTGTGTGTGTGTGTGTGTGTGTGTGTGTGTGTGTGTGTGTGTGTGTGTGTGTGTGTGTGTGTGTGTGTGTGTGTGTGTGTGTGTGTGTGTGTGTGTGTGTGTGGATGGAGGCCAAAAACACGGCCGGTGCCAGTGTTACATGAATGGACAGGGGAGAGGCGCCTGGGTCTGCTGTGACCAGCTGGGCACTGTAAGCTGACCGCCACTGTTGTGTGTGGTCTGAATGGAGCCGAAAGACGACAGGGTCGAGGTCGGGCATGGAGAAACCCAAAGGGACCAACCCCCCAACCCTCTCAGGACTCAGCTGCATATCTTACACTCCATCTATTTGTCTGGAGGGGCAAGTCAAGGACACTTCACCTGAGCCGCTGGGAAGGAGGGACGAGAAGAGTGCCTAAACGGAGGTGAAGAGACAAAGTAAAGTGTACGTGGGCAGATTCAAATTTAAAAACACAGTCTTCTCTTATTTAGCAGCTATGCCACCATCCCCCATCTCTGTTTCCCAAATTCATTTCCTCCTCCTCCCTCACACCTGGTCATGGATCTCTCTGAGGACGTGAAGTCTTTGACAACTCAGGCATGTCCACTGCTCAAACATGCACTTGCACTTGCACGTTGAGGGTTTCCTGCAGACAACTAGCAGAAAATCTCCTTTTCCGCTAAAACTCAATGCTATCCTGTTACGCTGCAAGAATGAGTCATTGTGCAGCTACACAGTGTGAATCACAGTTAGCGTATGTTAGCTGCCGGAGATATCTGGGCCTCATGTGCATGATAGTCAGTCACTGTGAGGAGGTGAGTATCGCAACGGCACTGATTCAAGGGAGATAAGCTGGTTCCCAACAAACAGCTCAGGTTTAGTAACGCTGAGTGAGGAGATTATCAGTGCTCTTTAGACTAAACCTTTCTTCTGGATGTTCACCAAGTACCCGTAGATTGTAAATACTAAGGCCCCCTGTGCTGTGTGCCAGTTTGAGGATCTCATACTAAGTCATTTTAAATGAACTGTTGCAGATATTTTCATCGAGGGCAACTTGCAAAACTCTGCGTGGGACGTTACAATAAAAGCTCTAAAATTAAAATGGTTTGCACCTTCCCGCCTTCAGAAAGCTGCACAAACCAAAACTTAAAAAAGGCCATTGTGGTGCACTGGCCTCTGTCACAGAACCCTCTTTACTTGGCTTTGTCCCACCGTAAGAGCCTGGGTAGAAGGTTGGATGTTGGAGGAATGCCTCACATATCGGATGACCCATTGCCCCGCGGCCTTTGCTCCTCGCCTAGCTCGCAGCGATGGAGTGCTCTCGGCGGCCGCTGTATCCCGTGTCACAAAAGCACCTTTCTACACAACAGGGCTACAGAGGATGGGCCACAGCACAGTGGTTCTCCTCGGGTCAGCACCAGCTCGCCGTCGTTGGATTTCAGACCTCCCCCTTTTTCTTCCAGAAAAACACCCTCATTGGTGGGGATGTTATTTCGCCCAAGCCTGGCAGAGATATCAGAGAGACCTGGAGCTCCTGGTGCTGCCTCCAAGACGCCGCTAGAGAGGATAAATGATCATACTACTTATGCATAATTGGGTGAGTCTTCTCAAGTCTGCTGCATTTTTGTTTTCAGAAAGTTGGATATTAGCACAACAAATAACCCACTAAAGTTTTGGTTTTTATCTAATTGTTGGTTTACCGAACTTGAATCATGTGATATTGAGTCGAAAAACCTGCAGACTTGGTCATTGGATCACTGGGAGAATCTATATTTAAGTGCAAACTAACATAAGTATTTAACAGTGGACATGGAAATGTAAGATTGAACTAACGAGAACTAAATCCCTTCGTATTTTGTGATTTGATTAGCAACTGTGAACTGATCAGTATTTTTTGTAACATCTTTTTTTTCATTGAAACGTGGATGGAAAAATGAAAGTGGTGCAGAACATCAGAGAAAAAGTGTGTTGTATAAACTCCTCTGTTCTCAGATCCCAGTCGACCATGAGGACTCTCTCGTGTCAGTGGACCCTTGTGGCTGTCGTTGTGGTTGCACTCACTGTGGCGTCCTGCGCTGAGGCGAAGACCACTCAGAAGCCAAAGTATCAGTACACCAAGAAGCCTGTCCCTCAGATCACATTGCATGGCCCTGTGACCACCAGCATACCCAAGACACTCAAGATAGTGGCCAGTGCAAATCCTGTGGTGCCCCTCCCCCTGCCAACCAAGGAGAGGACCACCTATCCAAGTCATGTCTTTCCTCAGTACCACTCTGAGAGCCCTGAGCCCTCTGGTGTTGGCCCTGAGAACTACACTCTGGATTACAATGAGTGTTACTTCAACTTCTGCGAGTGCTGTCCTCCAGAGCGAGGCCCCAGGGGGCCAAAGGGAGACAGAGGCCTGGCAGGTATAACACTCACAGGTAAATGCAAGATAGAACTTTTATTTTTGCTTCCAAAATTTTAAACTTCTCTTATGATTCCTCATGTAGGACCACCTGGTGAACGAGGCCCTGCAGGAGCAGCTGGTTTACAAGGACCACCAGGTGTGAATGGTCCTGCGGGATTTAAAGGAAGCAGGGGTAAATATAATATGGTTAAATAAAAATTATTTGCAACAGTGGCAAGAACTGAAGGGAAATTTGTAAGACTTCTGACCACATACAACATTGATGCTGGGTGTGGTTGGAAACAGACTCGAAACCTACATCCACAGAAGGAAGTGAAACATTGTTTTTCAGCCTAGAGTTTTTATAACTGGAAGAAGAAGAAAAAAAGTAAAGAAAAAACAAAATCATCATTGCAACTTTTCCAGTTTGTTTGAGTCTTGTGAATTTACAAACATATAGTGTCATTGGGCCATTAAATATTTAGTTCTTCTTCACCTGTAGCTTCAGATTATAAGATTATCATATTGTGTCTATGTTGGATATTGTTAATTAAACATTAGCTTTGTATGTCAATTTCTTAGGGGATAAAGGTGACAGAGGAAACAGTGGGACTGCTGGCCCATCAGGTATCCCAGGAAAACCAGCACAGAAAGGTACACATGTGTTCAAGCGATAGTTTTATTATTGTATAATGTTACCAGAGCTCTGACAGGTTCCCTTATCTTGCAGGTGAAATTGGCTCAAAAGGTGAGAAAGGGGAAATAGGGCTGCAAGGTGTCAAAGGTAATAGTGGAGGAAAAGGGGAACCTGGCCAGAATGGGAGTGCTGGTGATAAGGGAGAACCGGGAAAAGAGGGACCAGCTGGACCTCCAGGAGTGGCTGTCGAGCTAGGTCCTAAGGGAGATAAGGGAGATAAGGGGGAGTGTGGCACTTTTGGAGAGAGAGGACAGAAAGGAGATCGAGGTGATCCTGGTCAATCCGGCATCCCAGGAGTGATGGGCATTCCAGGAATTAATGGCAAACACGGATCATCAGGTCCTGTAGGTGTCCGAGGGGATCAGGGACCTCCTGGACCTCCAGGAGAACCAGGGATGAGAGGGCCTCAAGCACCACAAGGCATACGAGGCATGCCTGGGCCAAAGGGGGACAGAGGTTACCCTGGGATGAGAGGTGACCGAGGCATCCGTGGATTGAAAGGAGGTAAAGGATCGGGAGTTCCCCAGAAACGCTCAGCCTTCAGTGTTGGCATCTCTCCAAAAAAGTCCTTCCCACCCTCTGGCTTCCCGATCCGCTTTGACAAAATCTTCTACAATGAAGAGAATCACTTTAATGTCTCTTCCAGCACCTTCCTATGTGTCATCCCTGGGGCTTATGTCTTCTCCTTCCAAATCACTGTACGCAATCAGCCACTGCGAGCCACGCTCGTAGTGAACGGGACCCGGCGGGTAAGGACAAGGGACTCTCTGTACGGCCAGGACATTGACCAGGCTTCCACTCTGGTGGTGCTGCGGCTGGCGTTGGGCGATCAGGTGTGGATGGAGACATTCAGAGACTGGAATGGGGTGTATGCCAGCAGTGAGGACGACAGCATCTTCTCTGGGTTTCTGCTTTACCCAGACAAGCCCTGATACTTAGTGGTGCTGACAATCTCTTCTATTAGACTGTTCCAACATGATCATATATGAAAAAGGACCAAATGCTGGTGGTGCTACACTTTCATACTCACTACGTATGAACTGCTCAGAAGCTGTACTGTACACTACAGGACTGGTATTATCGAGATCATTGCATTTATTGCATTATCAGTGTATTAGTATCCTCTTGTTTGACCCATATGGATAAATATGAGAAAACAATGTGTTTGATTAAAATGACCCTCATCAGGTGAATGAACATGCATCAGCAGGTCTAGACCCAGGAAATTATGAATGCATTTAAAATGCACTTAAATAGGACTAGAGACAGAGAGTGAAGATAAAATGATCCCAATCCTAACCCCAATACTTCTTCCAAATGTAACCTACTTTATTCATTTTATTTAATTTTGTAATATTTGATTGGGTTTCATTACTGTTCAAGTTCATTTAAACACAATTTTTAAAACAAATTAATCAGTAGTTTATAATAAATAATAGGATTAGGTTGAGGTTTTTTTTTCAATGTACAAGAAACACTAATGAAAATACTGGCTTTTCTTTGGATTATGAGGGGTGGACCACGGTGCAATGTAGCAGGAGATGTGGCCTTTCCCCTTCACCCTCCACACACTGTAATATAATTACACATGCAAAAAAACTGCGTGTTTACTTGGAGGCTAAAATACTTTTAATGAATATACCAGCAGTAAATTAGACAGTTAGCAGGGTTGTTTTTTTAAACCTTGCAGAGTTGCTGAATAATACATGTAGCCTTTACTCCTTTAAACCCATAATTATGTATTCATAATTATGTTATTCATTCACAGTCTACCGTTACTTATGTACTCTACTAATGCCATGGCCCCATGTTACTCTCATTTCTCTCTGCCTCAGTCTTTGTCTTTAAGTTTTACTATGGATTTCTCACACTCTTTCCTTTCTAATCCAGGTATCTAACTGCATATTGAGACATAGAAATATATTATGTATGTGCTGAGTATAAGGAAAATATCACCATGAGCTGCATTACTATTTCAAATCCAGCGAAAAGGACTTAACTCTTGCATTTGAGAACTATATATAATATCCACTGTCATGTTATTATACCAATACATGTAATATGTAAGCAGTATTGTTGTACAATGAGGCTGTATAAAGAGAGTGTTTCAGTGCAAATAAAATCCAGTAACACATATACACCATTTATGGAATGATTTATTTGCTCCAAGCCTGAGTATGAACATGAGGATTTTCGTATTTGGCAAAGCACTGCAATGTCCCAGGAGTTACCTGAGTCTCACCTTATTACTCTGATTTAGGATCATTCACTTATGCAACAGTTTAGAATGTCTGATAACTTATGAATGTGTAACAGTGGCTGGAGACATGTCGTCAGACTCCTCTGACATGTCCCCAGATGCTTCAGCCATGTCAATGTGTGATGACGTGACAGGCTGGATCCTGCTTGGTTGAACAGTTTGATCGACAGACTGGGCTGGAGAGGGCCGGATCCAGCCTGTCACGTCTTCAGCCATGTCAATGTGTGATGACGTGACAGGCTGGATCCTGCTAGGTGGAACAGTTTGGTTGACAGACTGGGCTGGAGAGGGCAGAGAGCCTGGAGTGGATTGGTAAAGAGACGCCTGGGTTGCTGCTGGCAGAGAGCCTGGAGCTGGAGTGGATTGGTAAAGAGACGCCTGGGTTGCTGCTGGCAGAGAGCCTGGAGCTGGAGTGGATTGGTAAAGAGACGCCTGGGTTGCTGCTGGCTCATCTGTCAGAGGCAGGGGGTCTGGGGATGAGACCGGGGGAGCAAAAGGCCTTGGATTTCTGGGTTGAAGAAACGGAGGTGTCGACTCTCGCCCTATTGGGTCAAAGACAAGTAGACCTCTGAAGTTTCCCAAATCAGAACGAGGATTAGGTATCGAACACAAGGAGACACAGCATGTTGCGTTTATGTCTAAGTACCTGCCACTTGTCCAAAGCTTTTGGGTTCACTCCACCTGGAGATGTCCAACTGAGGCACCTTGGCCCTGCAGCTGTAGCGGCCTGGACTCTGTCTGACCAGATCACTGTTCTCAGAGGTCGCTGTTCCCAGTCGCTGGTTATTCTTGTAGAAATAGTAATTTATTGGAGGGGCAGGAGCGTGGGCGTTGTATTGGAGGTGGCAGATGAGTTTGATCAGCTGCTGATCATGTTCAACAATCTCCAAAATTGGCTGCGTCAGAACCTCTGCGACAGAGCCACATGAGAGAAAATAAACAACTGACACATTCAAATACATTAAAATATTGAGAATTATATTCCTTGAATCAGGCTGAAAATAAATGGAGCGACGCTTGAGAGCTGATATCAAAACCAACATTCATGTATTTCATCAAAGAACAGTCATATAATTTAGTTTACAGCCAAATATAAGGGAGGTGTTGATCTTCTCATCTTGGCAAGAAAGTGAATAAGAACATTTCCCAAAGTGACTTTTCACTTGTGATCTGCAACAACAAGCAAACTAAGGATATGCAACTCAACCTGTATGTAAACTCACCTAAGACCTGCACTGAAGCATCAACTGAAAGGACAGAGCGTGTCCGTCTGTCTGTGTCCCAGGAGGCCCGACAAGAATACATCCCTTGGTCTTCCAGGGTCAGGTGGTTCAGGTGAAAATGTGGGTCGAGGCCCCTTTGTTTCATGACTTCAACCTTGTCCCTGTACAGAATCACCTCATGAATTGGGGGATTGCCTCGGACGCGGCACGTGAACGTTAAGGTTTGTCCAACGAGGCCTGAATGGGGTGGGACTTGCAGGATGGCCCACCCTCCTGAAGGAAGATCGCACAAGAGAAAGTTACCACACTATGTTGAATAGTGTTGCAACAGCAAAACAAGCACGATGATCTCATTTAAAAAAAAAAACAAATGCAGAGGATGCAAGATTTTAAATAAAATGGATAAATAAGATCTTACCATCCACATTGATCTCCACAGGCAGACTCTTGAGGGTGTCTATGTTTCCCACCAACGTGTCCCTCACTCCCTGGCAATAATATTTCCCACTATCGTTAACCCTCGCCTTCCACAGAACCAGGTGCTCCCCAGACTGTATGAGCTTCTCAGATCCTTTAAACCACTGGAGATCCCATCTGGACCTGTGGGTGTCAGGAACGCTGCACCTCAGCCGGACCTCCTCCCCAGAGAAGATCCTCGCTTCCCCCAACACCCTCTCCACGACAGCTCTGAATGAGGTCTCAAGGGGAGCTGTACGGAGATGAAAACACACAGAATATTCTGTATAATCTGTTTTGATTATTAATGTTTTTACTTAACCGAATTACTTTAAATCATATTTATGTCATGAGTCCAGCAGAAGCAGCTGATACACTGATTCTAGTATGATATGCTTACAAATGGGAGCATGTTTTTATGAGGCATGAATTATAAGAATACTTGGTACATACCCACAGGCGCCAGAGTCAAAATCACTGAAATAGAAAATAATCAACGATCAAATTAGCAGAGAACAATATTATCCGACTGAATGTTGAGTTTGTGAAAGTGAAGAAAACTCACAGAGGAAGGAAATGACCGCGTCCATTCTGAGTGCACTGTAAGAAACCAAGACCTGTGGGGGGGCCTACATATATTTATAATGTGGAGGGAAGTGAAAAACTTTTTTTTGCCTTCTTTTCACACAGGATATCCCCTTTTCATTTCACTGTAAATGGTGAGCACATTTCTTAACAAGGAACAGCAAAATAAAAACAGAGCAGCATTATTTAAGGATCTCCATCTTATCTACCTCAAACATTCATGATACAATAGTTTTAATGTGACAATCTGTGACACCTATTGGATGTTATGTATCGGTGCATCCAATGCCACCAAGTACCACCACAGACTGTCCAGGAGCTCACTGATGCCCTGATCCAGGTTTTGGACGTGGTCGGGACTGCATGTGCGGAGTCCATAAACACTACGGAGTCACATTATGAGTTGCTGTGATTTCAATATTTGTACTTTACTTTCTGTGTAGTTTTGAATCCGGCCGTCAGTGGGTTGATGATTTGGGTTTCCATTGACCGTTGTCACGTCATTTTGTTCTCGACAAATCATACAATGTACATCAGTAAAGATTTTCAACCTGAATACTTTGTTCGTCAAGATCTGATGTGTGATTTAATTCTTCCCTTCATTTTTCTGAGCAGTGTATTTGAATTTCCCCTCTAAGATTTATCAGTCTCATTGGATTTAGGCTTTTATTCTGGACTATACAGCAAATCTGAAATTTCTGAATATATCACAAACCAAATGAGTCTTTTGCCTTTTTACTAAAAGTAAAAATATAAACACACACTGGAGATAAAGGATAATTCCAGAAATGCTGTATTTTCATGCGGTTCTTCACTTGCGAAATCATGACAGTCTTGTGAAACAGGAACTGCACATGAGCACCCGTGCATTTTCAATTTTTATTAATCATCACACACCCATAGATTCAAATAATACTAATACTGCCCCAATAAGTTATGTTTAAATAAAAGACAGTATTAAGTTACTTCCTCCCATGTTACAATTACAAACCTATAAGGTTACAAAGATGTTTCTGACTCATAAATGGCTTCTGCTTACAGTGCGATATTCAAGTTGTTGTTTGCATTAAACACTTTAGTTTTTCTAATTAAAATTGGAAAGTAACTCCACACTGAACATTCTGTTGTAGAAGAACTAAAAAGATTCAGATGTAGCAATAAAAGAAAAACTTAAGTCAAAAAAAAAGAAAAATATGTGCCTTTCATATTTTTCAAACATCTTCTCAGGACTGTCACACAGCTGAAAAACACGTGGAAACAGCGTATAACACTGTTTTCACCAATTATCCTTACAAATGAATATAGCAATTACTTCCTTCATTCAATGTCTTTCTTAAGAGCTTTAAAATTAAAGAGACTGAAAGTGCTTTAAAATAAACTGAACTGGTTGATGTTATATTGATATTTCTGCACTATTAAACAGATCTGGGGTGATTTGTACGTTTTGGGCTTGGGGGGGGGGGGGAAACAGCATCTTCTCCTTGTTAACCAGACACTTAACTATAATAAACTAAACCCAATTTCCCCAGGGATCTATACAAAGTATTTCTGATTGGGATATCTCATCTAAAAGCTGATTACTTGAAGTATCGTTAATGGGAGATGCTTGAGAAGATTAATGAACAGATGGAGCTTTATACTATTCAACCATTAGGATTCATGTAACATGTTTTCAAACTATTTTCTTTAACAATAGCACTACTGTAAATATTACAGGATTCGTGTCTCCTATTGCATCCAGAAGAGTTGATACCTGCCAGTCTATAGAAAAATAAAATCACTGTACATCCAGCTTACGTCTGGAGTGAGAGGTCTGGCATGAAAACAAGACAATATCCGCACGCACACACACACACACACGCACGCACGCACGCACGCACGCACGCACGCAGGCGCACACACACACAGCAGAAGGAATTTCAGATTTGTCATTAACGGAAAATGTCCATGCTTTTTCTCGCCAGATTTCCCAATAGTTCAGGGAAACAGTGAATCAGAAAGCATGAGTGTGAGCTGAAGGGGTTATTTTAGTGAGGGGGAGTTATGCTATGAATCATACCGATTTCTCCATTTCCTTTACCAAAAACACAATTTCACTGTTATAATAGTCGGTGTAGAGTGTAGAGGCAATGAAGGATCAGTTTTACACAAGGAAATATCACAACATAAATGAAATACAAACCCTTATTTGGGAAGTTGTGTATAATCACAGAGACCAGTTTCAAACTCACATCCAACCATTTATCCCATTTACACAAATGTAGGGGGGGGCATTAGCTCCGTGCAGATCTCCTATGAAAGAGGAAAATGGATGGATGGAATGGAGGTGGCTGGAGTGGAAAAGGGAGATGTGCACACAAACATTGAATAGTGAGGAGTGGGGTGGGTTGGGGGGTGGGGGTGGAGTAAAGCCTCTTGATTTTTTTTTTTAGAGCAGAGATCTACACGTCAACCACCTGCGGCTGCAGTGGCGGAGGCAGGAGCTCATTCTCAATGTTATCAGAGTCAATTGCTGACTGTGCTGCAGAGCCGCTCGCTGTGGGTGCAGAGAGGTTTTCCGTCTCTGGTGGGAAGTTCTCCAGAGCGCACTGCACCTTCTGCTCCACGTCATCTGTCCAGTCGATTAGGTCGCTCTTCAGTTGGCGAGCCTTCTCCATGACGCGATCCTGCCTTTCCCCGAGCCCCGTTAGCAGGTCTAGTCGTTTATGGACCTGACTGAGAGCTGCGCTGCCTGATGAGGGTGAGGAGGAGGAAGCTCCGTTGGTATTTGGCCAGTGGGGGGACACCTGGCCCGACATGTAGAGGTCAAACTGCTCAGAGCTCAGGTTCAGAGACTGACCATCCAGCTTCTCAATGAAGGCCACCGCACAGCACTGGGGGGAGGGGATGAGATGGGTCATTGAAAATAAATCAGTCTGTGACTTCACTTTGTTTAGAGTGGTAAACTTTACATTTAAAACTCACAAAAATAGGAAAATCGTTGACTAATCAGAAGACAGAGCTTCACAACAACACAAATAAGCTGCAACATGTTCAAGACTTTTAAAAATCCAATTTGATGTAAAACATTAGGTACCATGAATCAAAGTGCCAACACTGAACTGTAAAGTTTGTGTCCAGCCAGAGAACGTTGCTATGAGTGGCTCATTTCGTTCTACCCTAATTTCCTGTAATCTCTCTTTTACGTCTCTTTAATAAAGAAAACAATGTCAAATAAAGCCCAACAGAATTCAAGTGTCTTTAAGACAACTAAAAGCATTGCTGTCTAATATAACAGTCCCATAATAAATAAGCGATTTTTCGTGTTAACATTTTTCGGAGGGCGTTGATTCAACTTAGTGATGATTCCAGAAGATGTTCAAATTCCCTGCTTATATAACACTAAACAATACAGCACCGGATCTTCTTTGAACATGTAGGAATATGGCGACTCGGACACACACACCAAAAAAACCACAAACACAAGCAAGCATCCCCTCACCAGATTAGTGAAGTAGTAACCATCCTCTCCGGTCATGAGCTTCCTGGGGTTGCAGAAGCGGTTGATGTACTGGATGTTGGACTGCAGTCGTGGAGGGTTTGCTTTTAGCACGATGTAGATGAGCGTCGGGAGGAAGTCGTCCGCGGACGCAGCCTCATTCGTGCTGGCTTTGATGGCGTTGAAGATGTGCTTGCTGCAGCTGGTCATGCACCGCAGTTTGTCGTTGGGCACGCGCTTCGAGTCAATTTCGATCAAATCTACAAAAGGAAAATTGTCAAGATATTGATGTCTGCACATGGGCTTCTCGAAAAAACAAACCCAACAACACTTACCTGTGATGGCTTTGACTACATTGTCAGAAACCTCAGGGATCTCCTCATCCACCGGAGAGCACAGCATCTCAATGGTGACCCAGTGCAAGTCTCTGAGACCAAAAACAAAGATAATATTCAAATAAAGGAACTCTCAGCTACAGTCATGTTATTTTCAACCTTTTGCTCTGAAGCAGTACAGAAAAAGTAATATCAAAGATAATTTAAGTGTTAACACAACTTTTATTCGCTGACCTGATTCTCTTCTGAATGGCCAGATCCTTTTTCTCATCATCTGTGGTTTCAGGACAGAACACTTCCTTGTAGAGACGAGTCATCACGTACTTCTCTACTTCATCCATAACACTCTGTACCTGGTCTGACGAACCTATGAGCAGAAGAAAATAACATAATTATACAGGTCAAAGACATTATATGTTGGTGACATTCGCTGTTTCATGCTGAATATTCTTGAGTGTTTAGCAAAAAGAATCAGCTATAGGCCGTTTTACCTTTGAACTGAGTCTGGAGGCGATCTGAGAGGTTCTGGTAGAAGTCTTGCACACACTCTGACAGCTCATCAGCACCCATGTTCTGTAAAAAGGAAAAAGAATGGAAATAAAGACTTCAACCTTAAAAACATGTTGACAGAACATGGGCAGACTATTAAAATTGGACAAATAGTTGATATTTAACGAGCAGAACTCGATCATTATATATTAAAAAACATATACAGTGTTTAGTGATAAATCAGGTGGTAATGAAACAGTTTAACAGATAAACACTGGTGGAAAGTGAGGTGAAACGAAAACTATGTCATCAGTGCTTTCTGACTCTTAACCTCAAACTTCTGCTGTAGGTAATTTGTTCACATCGTATCTGGACTTACACAATTATTCATCAATAGGAACTAAATGGTTCCGACAAACACAGCAAAATAATTAGTAATCCAGTGAACCTCACCCGCTTATAGACCATGCTCTCAGTGAAGGCCCGGCACTGTTTGAAGATCTCCCTGCCAGACTTCATGGGCTTGAGAAAATCAATGAGCTCTCGCATTGAGAGGTCACTGTCCACAGAGGAGCGTCGGCTTGAGGAGGTGCTCGGGCTTGGGCTGGACTGTGAGTCGAAAGGAGCAGCATCTAGGGGAAGATGTTTGATAAATTCAATGCGACAAACATTTGCCGTTTTTCATCGGGCTATGTGTTCCTGTCTAATAGTCTCTCAATAACAGCTGCATGTGTGCTAATATACATACCCTTTTTTGGTGGTGTTTTGGTGGAAGGAATAAAAAACTTTGTGACTGTGTTAACTTTGCTGGACTTTTCCTTCGTTTTTCTTTCTTCAAACTTGCTGAAGGGTGTGATGGTAGGCTGTGACTCTGCCCTTGGTTGTTTGCTCGCATATGCCTTCTCTTCCTCTCTCTGAAGCCTGGGAGGGAAAATACAACACAGATGTGACACTTAAGCAAACCAACAAAACGAGGAGGAGAGAAAACAAAAGACACCATATTTGGCATTTTGGAGCAATTGTACAAGTGACACCAGAGAGACAGACTGACTTCTCAGCAAGTGCCCAGTCTTCTTGAATCTGCTTTTGCTTTTCTCGCTGGTTTTCCTCTCGCCAGCACGTTGAGCACAGGCCCTGCCAAGCGTTGTTGCCGTAAAAACCACATCCATTCTTGCAAAGCAGGTCTGATTGGTCCAGGTGGATCCTGCGCCGCTGGCTCGTCATCTTTGCAGTAAATCAGGAGGATTGCTAGAGGGGTCAGAAGACAAGATACCTATCAAAACCAAAGCAGTGAGTAAGTCCTGTAATGACGTACTTGTACTTCACTTTTAAGAACTAAGAAATATAATGTGTTGAGGATAATGCAATCGTTTTCATTTTGACAAAAAAAAATGTCACTAGTTGCAAGAGAGGATGTTGAAAAATATATGCAACTATTTTCATTTGCTTTGTCACTTTACTTTTACAAGTACGTGTTATGACTGAGAAAGAATGTCAAAGGAGAAGGATATGTTTATTGCTTATCTAGATGAAGTATAGCTCATTTATTAATCGGTCATTTAATCATTTTTAATCTATTTTTTATTACATTTAATCACTTAATCATTTATCATGTTTTATTTTGAATATTTTTCCAATTTCATTTATAATTTAATCATAATCGCTTTTATTGTAATTTATTAATTTGTATTATTGTTTACTCTGTTGAGGATACTGCAATTGTTTTTACTTTTATAATTAGGTTGGTCTCAGAACCTGACCTATTTATCATATGACGGGCGGTTACGTCTTTTCTCATGTGAATTAGAATTTATCATATGATAGGCGGTCATGTCTTTATTCATATGAATAGAAAACAAATCTAGAAAGACCAAAAACAAAAACTCAAGGAGGAAAATCTCCAAAGTAGCCCCGCCAAGAAATTATCTGACCAAAAAGGATGAAAAACATTAATTTGTTTGAATCAACTTCTTATATTGAGCTTTCTTATATCATTATATAAGTATCCAAATATGATTGTGAACTGAAACTGAACTGAAAGTGTTTTCTTTTATTCTTATTCTTGTGTTAAGATAATATTAGAGTGCATGATCATGTGCTTTGTCTAAAAATCCTGGAATTGATGAAAGTTTCCATCCTTAAGTGAAGACACCAATGGTATTAAGCTTGTGACAAGTATGTGTTATGATGACAGAGAAAGAATGTCACAGAAGAAGGATGCTTTCTTGCTTATCGAAATTAAGTATTAGCTAATTTATTAATTAACCATTTAAACATGTTTTAAATCTATTTTTTATTACATTAGATCATTTAAGTTTGATTTTGATGTACTTCAATCTCATTTATCATTTTATGATTGTTTTGATTGTTAAATTGCTCATTGTTATTATCATATACTCGTTTTAATGTTGTAAGAAGGGTGTCAAAAAGTCTCACTAAAAAGTCCCTCCCAGAGATACTTAAGGTCCCAGCTGCAGCTGCATGAGAAAGGGAGGGGGCCTGTTGTGAGTAAGGGCATCCAGAGTTCAAAAAGAAGGCTGTACATAGGTCATACCTCTGTCTAGAAGCCTGTTCCAACCAGTTCCTTAACTGGAGTTACCCTAAATTTCCTCTGAGGGTGCAACTCTAAGCGGAAGAGTTGTGGTTTTCACACAAGGCTGTTCCGGTTTCAGCGCAGCACGGTATAAATATGGCTGCCTCAGATGACTCCGGCAGCCTGCCACAGACTCCAACGGATGCATAATTTGATATTCATTACCTCAGCTCTCGAGCTAGAGAAGCCAAACTCCGGCACTAGAGACGAGGACTTAGAAGAATAATATGCTCCTGCGATACGCTCATGGGTTGTTGCTAACTAAGGCAATTAGCCATAATAGATGGCTTCCCGCTTTAAATGGCATCAAACCACGGCACAGCAGTGAACGTGAGGGAACGTAGAAAATTAACACGCTGTTGCTGACATGCTCATGGGTTGTTGCTAGCTAAAAGCATATTAGCCATAATAGATGGTTACCCGCTTTAACAGCATCAAACCAGAGCGTAGCAAGTAAGCGTGCTGGATAGAATCAGGAGACGCATGACACCCTTTGACTTTTGATGTAAACTGCTTTTATTTTCCGTGCTCAGTAGTTTTTCATTTTATTTCTTTTCGTACATAGGAAAACCCCTGTAATCCGTTTCATAAGGTTGAATAAAACAGTGTCGTTTGATAGCATCATCTGTTTTTGAGTTTTCTGTGGCAACACCCCGAGCACCAACACATAGTTTTTCTTCAAAAAAAGAGGACACCGCTACGCCCCCGAAGGTAAGCTCCAGCGCATCCACACCACGGCAACATTACTGATGACCTTGGTGCACATACACACACACACACACACACACACACCTCATCTCATCTCAGGGTAGAGAAGTGCTGAAGGGACCTCCTCTGGTTTCAGCACAGCACAGTATACAAACAGCTGTTTCAGCAGACTCCGGCAGTCTGCCACAGACTTGAACGGATGCGTGATTCGATTTTCATTACCTCAGCTCTGGAGCTAGAGAAGCCAAACTCCGCCACTAGAGATGAGGACTTCGAAAAATAACACGCTCTTGCTGACATGCTCGTGGGTTGCTGCCAACCAAAAAGCAATTGGCCGTGGATGCTGACCACTCAACAGCTTTACTGATGAACCTTTGACTCAGCGATTTCACCTTCCGATAAACCATTGGCACAATAGGTTAGTAAGTCCAATGAACCTTTGGAAAAGGAAGCCCTCAGTTCGGAGACATTGGTAAATAGGCTACTTATACCATAGGAGACTAGATTAGTACTCGCTTTTAAGGAATCAAACCGAAGCATAGCAAGTGAGCATAAGGGATAATATCAGGTAAAACCCAGGATGAATGACATCCTTCAATTTATGATATAGGCCGCTTTTATTTTTCGTGTTCGGTCATTATTTTAGTTTCGTATAGGATAGCTCCTGTAATCCATTATATGAAGTTTTTCGTGAATAAAAAACGTCGTTTGACAGCATTATCTGTTGAGTTGTCTGTGGCAACGCACCAAGCACCAACATATAGTTTTCTTCACGAAGAGGACACCGCTATGTCCCCAACGGAAAGCTCCAGCGCATCCATGCCACAGCAACATTACTGACGACCTTAGGGCACACACACACACCTCATCTCAGGGTAGAGAAGTGCTGTAGGGACCTCTCCCCGGCTCGAACCAGGTGGTAAGGGTTTTTAGGCAAGGGTTTTCTGTACAGTCTTCTTCTAGTCGGAGACTCCCAGGAACAGGCTGTGAGTCATTCGGACGCCCGCACCGGAGACAGCCCTGTGCAGCGGCGTCACAGGGGGCCTCCTTAGGGGGTCTGAGTCGACTCAGAGAGGCCAGTGGAGAGTATCACATAAGAGGGCCATCTCCGCCCCTCTCCCCTTCCTGCCTCCGTACGCCTCGGTGCTCATACGTCGCCTCAGGTCGAGGACGAGGCCAGTGAGCAAGGACGGGCACAAAGGGGTCCATGGTAGCAACCGGACAGGACAGAGAAATTAACCGACTGAGAGGTAGGTTCTCTCCACTCGTCCTCGAGGGCTACGGGCTCGCTAGCATAGTCCAGGAGGTCCGTAAGTGCTACAGGCGGCAGATTAATGAACGTGCTGTCGTCGGCGGGAAAGTCTCAGCTCTGAGGGCAGCTCGTCTTGTTAGCAGTGGCGGAGTCAGAACATTTTCAGTGGGGTGGCCAGGAGGAAACTGTAATAATTTTGGGGTGGTAGCATAAAAATCACTATTACGTGAACATAAAAATGTGTTTGAGTAGAAAGGCAAAGCTTATAATATACAAATGTACAAATGTAGTGCAATATACAGACTATCATCCGATTAACAGATGTTCTAGTGTTCAATTTTTATATTCATACTTGTTTTTAAACTTTGTGAGTAGAGTGCTTGATTGTTGCTGACGGTTTTATTCATATTGTATGTAGGGCCTGTCACTGAGGAGTTGCACTAAAGTATCCCAAACTACGGACTATTACTACTCTTCTAGGAGCAGGTGTTCAGCTCAGTTTATGGTGATCAGCAGCAGTATGGTTACAGGTAAGCTATAATATCAAAACAGAGATTGCATTTCGACGCTTTTAGTAACGTTAATCCTCCCACCCATGACTATCTATCTAGAGGTTCAAAACTTCGCTAAAAGCGTCGAAATGCAATCTCTGTTTTGATATTATAGCTTACCTGTAACCACTGGTTAGACTTGCCAGGCAAAAAGTCAACGCACGCTTGCTGAAACACATCCACTCACAGCCAGACCGACTCACAGGATGTGCGCGCGGCTTAAGTGTCCGGCAGTGTGCCTGTGCCAGTGCAGGAAGGTTCCGCACGGGGGAAACCAGTAACGGCTGTGACGTGTTGCCTGGGGTGGCCAAGATTCAGCGTGAGGTGGCCATGGCCACCCCTGGCCACCCCCAGCTCCGCCACTGCTTGTTAGACGCCTTAATGCAAAATGTTAAAAACATCAAAATATCTGGATCCAGCCCCGCACCAAAATGTACTGGTTTCTTCTTTGACCTACATCACATCTTTCCAAGTTTAGTTGTAATCCGTCCAGTAGTCTTTGGGGCAGATGTGTTAACATTATAAACTATGATGTTATTATTATAGAACAGAAGACTATCGAGTTGCTGCCGTGTCTGTATTCACACCACAAACCACAGCAGTGAGTACAAACAGCAACGCAGAGACAGGAACTGTCACCTTCATACGTCCAGAAGAAGCCAAGTACTTATCCCACAATAAACACATCTGCCCCGGAAATTACAGCCCAGCACCGGCTCTGGCTGGAGCTCATTCCTGGGGATAAAACATTAAATCCAGTCACAGCAACAGGAATGACTCCCTACCTCTACTCTGCGGGTTAGCATTGGCTAGCTGGTAGCAAGTAGCTGCCTCTGAAGTTCTCCACTGACAGAGAGTACTAACGTTCATTTTTGAGACAAAACATACATTAAAAACAGCGCCACCTCTTCGGTAGCACGACCCCTTTGTCGGTTATGGGAAAATAAACAGTTGAACTGTTGTGGCTGCGACTCTAAACGCAAAGTCAACAAGCTCCTCTTCAGCTAGCTGACTCTGTTTACCTCAAGCTAGTGACAGCGCTAAGCTAGCTCACTGGCTGGATTAACTCCGGTTTAATGGAGATGCTATGGGCTGAGGATTTAGTGTCGACTTACACTTCTACATTCGCAGCGGTAACGAGCAGCGTTGTCGTCCCTCCGGCTCCTGGCTCCTGTCGGTGGATGTTTACATTAGCACAGCAGCTAGCTTCGTCCTCCAGCCATTTTGTCACCGTTTCTTTTTCTCTGGTTGTTGTGTGTGTGTGTGTGTGTGTGTGTGTTAGAAATGAGTGTTGAGTGGTTTGGCGCCACCCAGTGTTGCCTCCTGGGCTGTGTCTCATGTTGGCGCAGTGAGGAAGGAAGTGGCGAAGAGTCCGATCAGTCTCAATATTCTCACACACACACACACACACACACACACACACACACACACACACACACACACACACACACACACACACACACACACACACACACACAGTTATCAATGTGTATACATGTTTAAAAAAAAGATTCACAAATAAATTAAAGTTTCACAAATATATTTCTGCATTTGTGTGTGGATCGCAGTACATTTTTGTGGACTCACCCACTTCACCCACCCCTCCATCGGCATCTTGGTGAGGAGTTTGGGCGAACTATCCCTTTAAGGGTCTAAAGGAGGTCATGTTTACAGGTGTTTCCTCCTGTAAACACCCCCCCCCCCCCACACACACACACACACACACACACACACCATACCCCCCCATACGAAGACACGTATTGTGTGGAATTGACCCGAGACTCTTTCGTCTGAGACTGCAGCAAGAAGAACTTTGTGACTCGACATCTGTGCAATGGCCGGTAAGAGTATGATCTGAATGCAACTTTGCGTGCCACCGTGGCACAAAGCAAAATGTACTGTTTGTACAATATGGAGGCGATCAGATAGGAAACGCAGAGGTGGTTAAAGAGTGTGTGTGTTTGTAATAAGGGCGAAGAGGAGAATGAGTTTCAGAAACATGATTTCATCTTTCACAGCTTGAATGTGTCCTAAAAGTTTCGTTCAGGCTTCCCTGCAGTTTCCTATAGGAACAACGCGTCTCTGTCTATGTTTGCGGTAAAAGAGAAAGTGAAAGTATGCAGCCTCTATTATGTAAATGTCGACAAGCCTCTTCAATGAGATTAAACCCGACTGTAATATATTTCTTAATCTACATTATATTCAAAGCTGGTGAAGAGTCTGAGTTTAAAGTGTTTGTTCGGGTTTGGTTTGAAACCATAAAGGAAGGTCAAAGTACACAAGTCATCTCATAAAGTTGGTCTCAACTGAGGAATCTGGTGACGTTGGACTGAAAACAACAGACTTCTTAGCTGTTTAAGTGAAATAAGAAAACAATGGGCGGTGCAATTAAAAGTCCCCTCCAGAGGAGTCCACCCTCCATCCCTCCCTACTTTCATATAAGTTTATTATTTCTGTCTTATACTTTATACTCAAACCTTATATACATCTTATACTTATACCTCATGTATATCTTATAGTTATACCTCATAAAAGTTAAATATTTCTGTCTTAAACCTACTTATACCTCATAAGTTTATTATTTCTGTTTGATACCTTATATATATATATATATATATATCTTATACTTATAGCTCATGTATATCGTAGTTATACCTCATATAAGTTTATTATTTCTATCTTATACCTACTTATACCTATATATTATATTTATACCTCGTATATGTATGCTGTGTATAAGATTGTTGTCCTTAATACAGTGAGTACAAAGCATCACTAAATACACAGATTGATTCTACATCATTTTCTGATTGAACTTATGAACATTTGAGTCTCTTTTCGTCACTGTAGGATTAGGAATTAAATACTGAAGTGTCCAGGATGAAGTGTGAAAAAGCTGTTAGATGTTATGAAAATGTAATGTCCTAAAACTCAACTGTAAAAGATATGTTTTGAAAATAATTCTGATCTGCTTCTATTCAATGTTCTCCCTGCATGTTAGTGTGTTTTCTGCTGGTTCTCCCGCTTCCTCCCATATTCCAAAGACATCTAAATTCCAAGTAGAAAGTCCAAAGAAGCCCAAACACTTAAATTGCCCATAGGTTGTTTGTCTTTGCCCTGTGAGTTGGTCAGGATCTATGTGTATAAGTTTTGCAATTTACTTTACTTGTACCATGATTTATATTCTGTTCTCTAGACAAGCTCGCCAAGGTGAGAAGGAAGTTCGTGGAACAGGTGTCCATAGCAACTCTTGATCGGCTCCTAGACAACATTCTGGAGGATCACATTGTGAATGACTTGGAAAAAGACTCCATACTGGAGGGGAACAGCAGCAGAGAGAAAAAGGCGCGCTGCCTCATCGACACGGTGAGGAAAAAAGGCGATAGAGCCAGCATGATGATGATCGCTCACCTTCAAAACTGTGATCTCACACTTTACTCTGAGCTGGGCCTCAGCTTAGTACCGCCTGCTCCACCTGGTGAGAACTTTATTCTACTTTTTCCAAACCAATATTGTATTTTCAGACTCAAATACTTAATTTTATTACGTAATCTTGTATTTCTGTTGTTTGCAGCTGCAGAGCCTCGGAGCATTAAGGAGGAGGGCCGGTCGACCACACTCATCCCCACTACTGAGGATTTCTGGAGGGAGAAACAGAACCAGAAAGATGTCAGTCTCTCATTAAAGTCATATAAATGTGGCTTAATTGATAGAATTACCCTATTGCTATTTTATTATCTAGTGGAAACAATGGGAAATGTTATTGAGTTAGTTTGCATCTCAGTTTACCTCAAAATTGTTTTCTAAAATGTATCTTGTGAAAGTTTTCATTGTAGACATGGTACATTTTTGTTTAATTTACATATAAGACTACAATATCCTTTAAACTCTTCTTTTCAGATTTACCCTGTGACCAAAGATAACTATAGGAATCGTGTGGCGCTGCTTATCACCAATATAAAGTTCACGCTTGAGAGATTTGACAGACGTGGAGCTGAGAAAGACGAGGAGAACGCGGAGAAACTTCTCACAGATCTGGGATACGAGGTGGTGAAACACACAAACCTCACTGCAAAGGTGCGTCATGGTGAAAAGGGGAATACATATCTTTTTCCTGGTTGACGATGAGTAAATGAAACCAAACTCTTTCTAATTTCTTCTCACAGGCCATCGATGATGCTGTAATCAAGTTCTCTAAACATCCAAAACTCAGAGAGACAGACAGCGTGATGGTGGTTATCATGTCTCACGGGAAACTGGGAACTATCCTAGGTGTCGACTGGAAACCCAAACCTAGACCACTGGAAACCTCAAAATCTGATGACGAGGAACCGGATGAGTTCCCCATCGACAACATTTATAAACACTTGGGTCCAGAGGAATGTCCGGCTCTGCTGAACCAAACTAAAATCCTCATCATCCAGGCCTGCAGAGGAGGTAATTCTCATCCAGTCTTTACAGATACACCAATCTTTCTCTAGTAAGAGCTACGCCCTAACCATAAGTGATTTAAAGGTTTGAATGGAAATTGATATGTTGGAAGTTGAGGAGAAATGAATGCACGTTGAGTGAAGGGGTTGAGGTGAAGCTGCGTCTCATAGGCTTGTCTGAGAGGAGGGAGACTCTTGTTCTCAGGCATCATTCCACCAGAGCTTATTACAGGACACCCAGCCAGAACCTAGAATGAAACATGCAAGAGGTATGAACAGTTGAATGTAGGGATGAGCAAAGGAGCATGAAGTACTGAGGGTAGGGATGAAGGGAGGAGGTAAGGATGAAGGGATTCAAGGGATGCATGTAGGGATGAGGGGATGAAGGAATCAGGGTAGGGATGAGGGAAGGAGGATGAAGGCATGAGGGTAGGGATTAGGGGAGGAAGTAAGGATGAAGGGATGAAGGGATGCATGTAGGGATGAGGGTGGGGACGAAGGGAGGAGGTACGGATGAAGGGATGCATTAAGGATGAGGGGAGGAGAATGAAGGCATGAGAGTAGGGATGAAGGGAGGGGGTAAGGATGAGGGATAAAGGGATGCATGTAGGGATGAGGAAAGGAGGATGAAGGCATGAGGGTAGGGATGAAGGGAGGAGGTAAGGATGAAGGGATGAAGGGATGCATGTAGGGATGAGGGTGGGGACGAAGGGAGGAGGTAAGGATGAAGGGATAAAGGGATGCATGTAGGGATGAGGAAAGGAGGATGAAGGCATGAGGGTAGGGATGAAGGGAGGAGGTAAGGATGAAGGGATTCAAGGGATGCATGTAGGGATGAGGGGATGAAGGAATCAGGGTAGGGATGAGGGGAGGAGGATAAAGGCATGAGAGTAGGGATGAAGGGAGGAGGTAAGGATGAGGGATAAAGGGATGCATGTAGGGATGAGGAAAGGAGGATGAAGGCATGAGAGTAGGGATGAAGGGAGGAGGTAAGGATGAGGGATGAAGGGATGCGTGTAGGGATGAGGGGATGAAAGTAACTAAACTTAATTTAATACAAATTCATGAAGGTCTTGTTTTCTGTATCAATCTGTATTAAAAGTGGGACACATGTTTCAGATGAGAAAGGCTTTGTGCTGTTGAGCGACTGTCCGGCTGTGCCTGATGACGACGGACTGCTAGGGTTTTCTCCTGAACACGACATTGAGGATGATTGTCTGCGAACGGAACACAAAGAAAAAGACTTCATCTCTCTTCTCTCCTGCACGCCTGGTCCGTTTAAATCTAAAATAATCTCATTCTAAATCTCACGACAGAGGGAAGATGAAAGACGATAAATGTATCTTCTGTTTTTTCGTGTTTTGCGCTGCAGACACCGTCTCATATAGACTACGGCATCGTGGGTCTTTTTTAATCCAGTTTATTGTCGACGTATTCAACACCGCTGCACGCGAGGATGACATTGAGGAACTTTTCAGAAAAGTAAGTGTAGACTTTTCTTAATCCGTTCTGAGTGTAAAATATTCTTGTATAATGTGTTTAAATGGAAAATAACATCAGTAATAAAGCAGTAATGATGATGGTCTTGTTTTTATAAAATCTTATACCCTGTCTGTTTCCACAGGTCATGCAACGCTTTGAAGAGTTCCGCACCTTAAACATAAGGCAGATGCCGACCAAGGACAGATGCACACTTACAAAACGCTTCTACTTTTATCCAGGTCTCAATGTTGTTTGAGACACTTCCTGTTATAAACGTGTTATGATATCTTCAGGAGTTGTACACGTGTTCATAATGTGTGCTATTGGCACATAGGGGATCTATTTACTTCACCGGCCCACGTCTTCGTCAGTTTTGTATAATTCAATTTTTACTCTTGAAGAATTATTTTTATAACAAAGTTCTTGCAGTTAAAGTGAATAAAGTAACCATAGCTTCACTTTTTCTGACAAACCTGATGAAGTGACATTCGGGCCAGAGAATCTTTTTATCCCAGGGTTAAGGGTCGCATATGGTCTATGTGCAGATCTTAGCTGACACTGGTTGAGAGGTGGGGGACACCCTGGCCTGGACAGGTTAATATCGCAGGGCTGTGTGTGTATAAAAGCAGTTAAGGAAAAGTATAGTGAACTTTCATACTTTTGTACTTTTACTTTACTTTTGTACTGTACTGTTACATTTATGAGTAACCAAGAAAAGTTAAAATAAATATGAGAATTGAAAAAGACAAATTGCGTCTCATTGCACATTTGACTATATGCACATTCCCTTTAAACATTGTTAAAATTGTCTACCTCAGTTTTGATGGATGTGTGTGATGAGTGAATATGAATTAGCATTTTTCTTACCTTAGATTTTTCATCTTTGTTTTCCTTTATTCTATTTTTATATTGTTATATTTAGACACGTATCGACGACATCAGGTAGAGACATGGGGAAAAAATAATTTCATTGCATTGATAACTTGAAGAAAATCGTCTCTGTAAGTGGATGCCTCCAAATCAAAAACACAAACACACTGAATGTGATTTTTCAGACGAACTTTACTTGAAATTTAAAAAAAACAAAAACAACTTGGATCAAACAAACATAACCATGTCGTCACAATACAACACAAAGGCAACAGGTCGATTAGGCAACATGGTAACATGGTTGCATTGTGCACGTCTGATGAGTCGCCAGAAAACTGAGATGAGTCTTTCACGGGGCTACTTTGAATTCATACTGACTGAAGTTCATTCATACAAATAAACAGAAGTAGTTTGACAGGAGGATGTGCTCTGTTTTAATCTCAGGGTTTATATATATATATAAAAAAAAGACATAATACAACAAGCGTACGACCTCCAACCAGACGAGACTCCTTTTTAACAGCTTCTTTGAACATACTGGCAGTGTTAGAGAGCTTTTATATATATATATCAGTTTACACTTTATACAAAACAAACAGGAGACTATTAACAAGCACTCATGTTCTCATCCCATGACTCGCACTCTGCACGTTTAGCTACAAACAAACACGCTCATCACCGCTCACTTGATGCATGCATACACGCAGTCACTCACACCGCAGCCACAGTCAGAGAGGCTGCACGACTGGTAAGGCCCGGACGAAGGGGACGTTTGAAAAAGTTTGGCAGTGTGATGATGACTCTACGAGCAAAACCAAAAAATCTCACATCAGTACGACTGTCTTCTTCCCCTTTTCACAACAGAATACAAAAAAACGCCGCTTTACAGTGAACTAAACCATGCAGGGCTTTCGAAGGGTGGTAGAGGACATCCGAGACAAAGTAAAGAAAAGATAACGGAAATTAACACGGGAAAAGAAACAGATCTATAGATAACGTGGCTTTGAAAACACTGCCGATAAGTGGCCTGATACTTTGCCTGTACAGCACGAAGTAGACATTACAACTGAATATTTGGAAGTTGGAATGTATTAGTATAGCGATATGTAGCGTTTAGCAACTTGTTCCATTCAAGAATTCACTTTTGGAAACATCATATCTTTGACAACACAAAACACTCAGATAAACAGTTTGCAGCACCACACATTTACAAAATAGCAAATCATGCGAAAACACCTCTGGCCCTGTACACTGTTTCAAATGTGTTTATCGTACCGCAGGCACCGCACCTTGTGCTAAATGTGTTGTAGATTGCATTCAGGAAAACAGGAAACGGAAATTGTAGATCTGCTCTGTTTTTGCTCCGTGTGTGTGTGTGTGCGTGTGCGTGTGTTTCAGTGTAACCGGGGCAGAGGGTTAGGCCAACGTTCCCCCGATGATGGAAGCAATGACAATCCCCAGAACCACACAGCATATAATAATCATGATTTTCTTCTGATCAGTGTTAACAACAGATAATCCGTGGCAGCATTTGGGGAGCAGAGGAAAACATGTTAGAAATATGACTTAACATATTTATAGTATTCATAATATTCCGAACAATATGCAGATTAGAAAAAAGCAGAAGGAGTAAAGAAATGTATCTCGTGATGTTTGCCTATGGAGTGTGTGTTGGATGCATTGTCTACCTTTAAAACCATACATTTATAGTTCCTGCATTTTGTTCAGAGTACATTAAACAACATATATTACATACATATATTTTCACACATGCAACAAACATACTCACTCTGGTATTTAAAGACACTGTGTAGAAGATAGGAATCCTCAATTTTAGGGACATCTAGTGGTTGTAGAGGGTAGCGCAGACAGATAGCTCTTAAAATAAGCTGTGTATGGACGACACTGTGAATGTTTCACAAAGTGGCTTTAGAGTAAACTTAAACTGTGTACTCTCCTTCAGTTTTGTCAAAGAAAAGGTTTGACATTGCATGCACCTGAAATTATCCAGAGGGGCTGTATGTGAGAACACAAATGAGCCAGTTGCTCCGGACATTTTCCTGCTGGCCACCTAGTAAACTGTCAAGAAAATGTCAGAGTGAGCCCATGTGAGAATACAGAAGGAAAAATATCTGAGAAACTCAAGTTTCACAGTGAGCAAGTTGGCGCATTTCTAATATGGGATGGACCCAAAACTGAAAAAACTAAAGAATACAAATATCTCAGGATGAAAAAAGAAAGACCAAGAGATTCCAGGGCTTTTGGTGATAAGGGCTGACGCCGGTGTTGATGTGCTATGAATAAAAAAAAACATGATTTCGGTGGTGGTATTTAAATTTGGACTCCTGCATGATCGACCCAGGCACCACACTTTGCCTGGGTCGAATGTCCTGACCCAGACAATCTTTTGCTGTGTTCTTCTTATGTGAAAGACAAACTCTGGAGAATGTCCGGACCCAATTGTCCAGAGTTGATTTCAGGAAAAAGGCTTATCTCACATTCAGCCAATGTTCAGATGAAAGGCTCAATGGCAACTCTACTGTAGGGGCTGTGTGATTGGACCCAAATCTCTTATCCCGAAAAGTCCTTTCAAATCCAGAAAACGTTACAATACAATACGTTTAAATATATTTTCTTTAAATTCAATGAATAAATAGTATATATATAAAATGCCTATTTCTTACTGCAGCAGCAGCTCCTGACTGCACATTACAGAACCCACTGTAACACCTGAACACTTTGTACTGTGCTGTGCATCACATCAGGTCCTGTCTGCTCTGTGGGGTTCTCTTATGGTCCTAAGTGAGTCCAATAACGAGGGAGATAATGAGGATGACCAGACATAGTCCAACACAACCTCCTATCAGGATCTTCTTCTGCATGGGGGACAACGAGAGGGGAAACAAGAAGACTGGAGTCAAATCATAATTCAGTGGATAAAGGAGAGAGAATAAAAAGAAAAGGAGTAGAGGAAATGTTGCTGCTGCACAGTGTTTGATTAGAAGTGGGTAAATAATTATACAGATCAGGACCCTTGAAGGGAGTTGGGGTCATGTGGTGCATGGAATTCCTTCACCTTTGAGTGCTGTTACAGATATTTACCAAGAGGTGGCACAGTTGTTCCACTGTGGTGGGTTGTAAAAAGACGGAGAGTTACATGGGATAATTACACACCACTCTCTGTGAATAGGGTGAATGAGGAGCTGGAGCCAGCAGGTGGTTAGCTTAGCTTAGCATTGAGACTGAAAACAGGGGGAAAGAACTGGCCTCAGTCTGTCCACAGAAAAGATCTCCACCAATGAGCACCTCTAAAGTTCAGCTCACTGATTAGCATGTTGCATCGGTCTAGTTTAAACATGTATCCATTACTTTTAAATGTCTATTTCAGCTTCGGTTCAGTTACTTACCTATTTCACGACCTCTCAGCTGCAGGTGATGTTCAGGTGTTACAGGACTCTCACTGTTCTCTGTGCCGTCTGCTACTGTTTTCATCTGCTTTTATTTCTTTGTTTGTAAACAGGATTACGCAAAAAACTACAGGACGGATTACCACAAAATTTAGTGGATGGATGAAGTATTGGTCAGCAAAGAACCAGTACAATTTTGGTGTGGATCCAGATCGGGGGGCGAAGCCAGGAATGTTTTTACCCCGCTGTCTTTCACATTGCAAGATACAGTGTTTTCTGATGTTTCCCAGGAAATCATTTGTGGATCTGGATGAAAATAAATCAGGCACATTTAAGGAACTGATATCTATGAGTGAGAAATGTGGTGCAGCTTGATTGAATTCATTGGAACTATTGAGCCTTGACGGAGGTATGCGCTCCTCTGAGTGCTATCGTAGTTTATTTATTTTTAACCAAATAATGATTGTATTTTGTCAAATTAGCTGAGGCTACTTCCCGATTTTCATTTGTAATCCCAGATAACTGCGGAAAGTAGCCGTAGAAGTTTCATTTAGTGATCTTTGTCATTTCTTATTATTTGTAGATTTTGTTTGGTATTACTATTTGTTTGAATTTTCATGTGTCTTTAAATAAAACAAATACAAATTGTCCCCAGACGTATGCATGCCCCTGGCTGGGTATCAGCGCTGCAGACTATGTCAAATACACTCACGACACACATCTTCTACATGCAGAATACATGCCAAGTGAGCATGCACACTTTATACAGAACATGCAATGCCTCTAAAGGTTTCCATTTGACAGGCTGTTCTTGAACATGCATCGTTTTGTTGTATTTGTGACTCACCCTCCGTGCTTTACTCTGGTATTTTACCGCCTTCTTCGTGTCTGATACTGCCCTCTCCACATAGTCTACTGAGTGCTCCACATTGTACTCTATGCGGTCTATCATTTCCCCCTAGGAGAGGTTAGTGGAAGACATGCAGACAGGTGGAAGAAAGAGGGGACCAGATGTGGAAGCAGGAGAAGGAGTGGATACAGGTGAGGGGAAAAGAGGGAAAGAAAAGAGAGAGGGGGAAAAAGAGAAACGATAACATGAGAGTCAGTTTGTAGACTGTGTGCTTGTTGCATCTCACCCGTCTGCTTGTCTTTTTCAACTTTTTGCATTTTGGGATTCTATCCTTCGCCTGCTCCACATACTCCTGAGCGCCGAGCACGCTCTGCTCAATGTTGTTCACCAACTCACCCTGCAACCAGACAAGAGGAGTCATTTAAGAGGCGGATGTTTCAATGGCGAACACGATATTTGCTTCACATTCGTGTGGGACTTTGCCCCATATCAGCAAGAACGCACATTCTGCACCATCTTCAATCACACGAAGCACTGGATTTCATAGATGCATTTTAGAATACGAATTACAAGAGACATCTTATGAATGATTAATGCATTAGATTTATACAGCTCTATTATGTATATATTCTAAAATGACAAATAGATTAATTTTTATTGTATGAGCCTTTCAAAAGTCATGTTTAAACCACAGACTATAATAACGATGGATGTTGAATCTCCACTTCGTCCCACTATCCAGAAATGAAGCTAAAATATCCCAGATATGAACGCTGCCGTATTGCACATTTAGAGCCAGAATCTGCGTAGTGGCGTTCTGGGGATGAAGCCGCGGCAGCGAGGTCCCGTTGATACACTCACTTGACCAGTCACAAGTCAGTCTCAGCTGTCAATCAAGACAATTCACCTCATTTCTATTGCATCAGATAACTAATTAAAACAAAACTTGATAAACAAAACCTAAAATAACACAAGCATTTACTCTGATTTTTTGTATGATACTTGTTCCAACCATTAACATGGAGGAGGTGGGATTTATGACCTATACTGCAGCCAGCCACCAGGGGGCAAAGACGCTTTGGATTCACTTTAGGGGAGCTGTTGTGTCATCCATCTTTATATACAGTCTATAATTTAAATCAGCATTAATAAATCAATCAATCAATCAATAAAGACCCAGTATAGTTATTCAGCTACTCTTCTATTCAAATGGCTGTTACGGTGAAACAGTGCGTCTCTCCATGCATACATTCCAGCAACTGTTTTTCAGTATAAGTATGAAATAAATAGAAAAATGAGGAATCACAAGAAAATTACCTTTCCATATTAGAAGGGGAGCGCTGTTCTCTGTTCCCTAGAGCTTAGAGTCATTGTTGTGGTGATAGTGTTGTGGATGAGAACAAAATGAGGGAAAGACAATAGAGAGCGTCGAAGACAGAGAGAGCAAGGCTGAGAAAGGCAAAATTAACAAACAGACCAGACTCAGGTATAATCTTGAATTACATGACTTGATAAAGGAGGGGTTAGTTCATTGAATTATTTACATTTAAAGCACTCAATTTGTGAGCATACACACACACACACACAATACAATTATTAGTCAATTCAACAATTATCACCCCCAAAATAAAATCATGAAGAAAAGTTTGTTATTGCTTTGTCCTGTCGCCTCAATTCAAGGACATTCATCATTTTCTCTTATTCATGTGTTCTCTCGCTCCGATTTCTTTTTGCATTATTCAGACTGAGTATTTCTGATGATGGAAACAGAGTCTCTGTGGGGGTTCATCCCACACACACACACACACACACACACACACACACACACACACACACACACACACACACACACACACACACACACACACACACACACACACACACACACACACACACACACACACAGGCCTACAGATTTACCTGAAGCCCTTCACTTAACTGAAAAGAGCAAAGGCGACTATGTCATTTGAGGATTATCTATATATGTGGTGTGTGAAAGCACATACCACTTTTAACATTTTCATTAATTTTTCAAAGAATAATTCATGGTTCTTGATGGAAAATATCAGACATGTTTAGGGGACTGTTAAGTGTGTGCAATTTTGGTGGAGATCCAAATAAAAATCTGGATCTAGTAAATTAAAATGTGGTTTCAGAAGAGGACTGTTGGGCCTTGGCAAAGGTATGCACTATACTGTTCAATTCTAGTTATTTTATTAATTTTAAATCTCTACCCTCCACAACAGCAGGTGGATCACCAATTTATGGATGTATTGAGCTTGAGACAAATATTTTGTCTGAGTGAGAAAGGATCAGCGTCCTCACCTGACTCTCCACCAGCATGGCCATATCCATGAACATGTCGTGAAGCTCTCTAATACTGTTCTCCAACTTGATGATCTCAGTGTGCCGCGTCTCGATCTCGTTCATCGCTTGCTGCGTGATGTTGTCCATAATGATCTAAGACGATGTAACAGAGAGATATAGTCAAATATGATAAATAGATAGATTTGTGTGCTGTCAGTTTGCATTAGTTGTATCGCTCACCCCTGAAGTGAAGATAGCTGGGTTGTCACTCTCCAACATGCTCTCCAGCTCCTCGTTGGTTGTATTTCTCCCAGCTAAAAAGACAAACACACAAATCAGAATAAACTATACAAGAAAAGTGCTCATGGTAGATGTTAGATTTACAAAGTGTGCTACTGTTCCCCAGAAATTAAAACAGTGGAATGCAATGCTAATGGATTTAAAACAGAATCCTCACCTACTTATTCAGAAACCCCTCCGTCTTCTTATTAATTTGAGTACACAAGTTAATTATCTAAATGCTCTTTCTGTATTATTACATTTTTAATTTAATGCTGTATTTCAATGTTTTATTACTGTATTATTTCATCCCCCAATGTTATTTGCCTCAATCCTGAAATGTGTTAATCCAGTTTCAACCATGTGATAACTGTTCATTGAAAAGTGCTATATATAGTTTTTTTATTAAGCTTATCTTTATTATCTAATCTACTGACCCAGCTTGTAGCACATCTTACTGCTTCTTCCTGCTGATGTGCTTGCTCCTCGTCCATCTTTATTTTCCCCGACAGAGTTGTCCTACTTCATAATCATTCCCCCTGCACCTGCGTTAATATCCTTGTGTCTGAGTCCGCCTGCAGAGCTGCTTCTCACAGGCTCCATTTCAGCCCCACTGACACTGTAAGTCACAGTCAGACTCAATCTGCATCATTGCTTTGGACATTTCAAATCCTCTGTCGAGCTATGTCGTGTACATACAGTATGTTCTGTCTCCAACCCTGCAAACCCCCAAAACTATGAGCTGGGCTATCAGATACTGTCTCTTTGTTGATAAGACCATGTCATTATCCAGGTAAACATATATATAGCCAACAAGAACAGGAAAAGAAGAAAGAAAAGTAATTTAACTTCTTGTCAAATGGATGCAAGATATGAACATGCTTGTAGGTATGAAAGAGAGTGAAAGCAAATATAAAATCTCAGTCGTGCAACCAGTTCAACCCCTGACAAATAACTAATGCACGATATATTTCACATATCACAACACTGTCAAAGATGAAAAGAAACTAGTTTAAAAATAGTCAGATCTTTCAATTAAATAAAAACAATACCACAAGTCAAATTCTGGAACCAAAGTTATCGTATCATCAGAACTAGAATTACCATCGGTTGTATGCCTCCACCAACCAGTGCAGTTTCAGTCTACATACACAGTTTTTTCCACACTCATATGAAGTCACCGTGACATTTGACCACTGAGTTTTAATCAGTCAATCTTTGAGTACAACTGAAAATTGTACCAAAAGCATAAAGCCTCCAATGACTGGATTTCGCCAGCGTGGAGTCATAAAAACATTATTAAAAGACCAGTGTCTAGGAGTTCTTAGTATCTAGCTAAACAATTTCACTGAATTAATTTGTCCCGTCCCTCAGATATATAACCAGACATGTTATCAAGGAGGTGACAAACCAAAGATGGCGGTTGTGTGAAACATGTTCTGCCCTTCCCCCCAAACAACTAATCACCCGCCGGAACAGGGAAATGTATCAAGAACTGAAGCAACCAACTATTTTCTTTAGGCATAAACCCTTTGATTTGTTCAAGTGCTCTGGTTTGATGAGCCGTCGACATCAGGTCCTGGCTCTTGATTGAGCCGTAAACGTGGTTAGTGTGGTTATTATTTTGAGAAGGATTTGGTCAATTATGACTCATGATACATGTAGTATTTATGAGCTGTGATCACTGAAAGTGAAGTAATTGCTCTCTCCACGTCCATTATCCCGAAATAACTACCCCCCTGTTGCCAATTTTTCCATATATAATTTTAATATATGATACGATTTTAGAATACAGGACCATATGAATATCCCTTGTATATTTAAAGGACTAATAGTAGTAGTTGTAAGAAATATAAAATAAACCTGAATGGTTCTGCACAGCCATCTTTGCCAGATATCACTTTAGGAGGCAACATCTATTTATGAGCTCATCACCACATCAGCGATAGTGGGTGTCTGTGTGTTTATGTGTGATGACGCCTGGTGGTGGGGGCCTCAGTGGCAGAACAGGTAGTTTGCTGGTGAGAGTTGATGGTCGAGAGTCAGAGCCAATGATTGCCTTCATGAACAGAATACTGATGAAGCTGCTCTCTAACATTTACCGCTGCATTAACGTGCGACCGTTTGACATTTTTTGCTACATTTTGCTTGGCACATTGTATGCAACAAAAATTTCAAATGACGATTTTCATTTAATTGCGGTTAAGTGGTCCAGCTGTTTCATTACTGTGCTTAGGAATCTACTCATGTTCAGCGATGACATTTTGCCGTTTGACAAATGAGAGGACGGACACGTCGCGCGGAGGAGCGAGGGACCACGTTCACCTCATTACTGTGATCAATTCCTCTTTTCTCCCACAGCGTCTCTGATGATAAATAATCTCTCTATCATTAAGGCTAAGACTACAACATTAAAGAGGGTCAAAGTTAGAGTTGAAGGACGGAGAGCAGCGACAATGAGTCATGGATAATTGTGGAGGAAAAAAAAAAGGAAACGAAGGCACTCGTACCCTATGTATCTCACTTCCTACACACACACACAGGCTTTTTTTTAAAGCCCTGACAGGCTCAGAGGGAGGCTCTTATTTGTTACCATGGAGACCTAAACCCTGAGAAACCTAATACGAAGCCAAGAAGTCTTAGCATTTATGGGCTATTAAATCATTCATACAATGTTGCTACCAGTTACAGTATTATTTCATTTCCATTGTTATGTAACACAAATGAAGTGAGACCCCCGAGGAACGGAGAGAAAAAGGCAAATCACACAAATCTTCATGCATACAGAGTGACAGAGGAAAGTGATTAGTTTGCTTTTGTACTACGCAATTTCACCTGCAAAGGAATGAGGGAAGCATGTGCAGCTTTATCTACAATTGTATTGGACATTCTGTTTGTGAATTTCTCTTTTTTCCCAGGAGTTTTGAATGCACCAGCCCAAGTGGCATCCGCTGGTAAATAATACTTTTGAGGATAATGCAATTGTTTTCATATTGACAGAACAAATGTCACTATCTGCAAGAGAGGGTGTTGGAAGAATAGGATTATAGGCAACTATTTCATTTGCTTTGTCACCTTACTGTATATAGTGGGTTGGTCTCAGAACCGTACCTATTTATTTATCAATTGTTTGGTTGTAATTAATTCATTTCTATTGTTGTATTGCTCATTTTTATTATTATTTATCCATTTTAATTTTGTAAGAAGGGTGTCAAAGAGTCTTTGCTGAAAAGTCATTACCTCTGTTACCTCTCAGCTGCAGCAGCATAGTAAAGGGAGGGGGCCAATTGTGAGTAAGGGCATCTAGAGTTCAAAAATAAGTCTGTACATAGGTCATACGCTCTATGACTAGAAGCCAGATCTAACCAATTCTTTAACTGGAGTTCCCCAAACGTTCCTTTGTGGTCCCACATCTCAGCGGAAACGTTTTGGTTTTAACACAAGGCTGTTCCGGCTTCAGCGCAGCACAGTATACGAGCAGCTGTTTCAGCAGACTCCAACTGATGCGTGATTTGATTTTCATTACCTCAGCTCTCAAGCTAGAGAAGCCAAACTCCGGCACTAGAGATGAGGACTTAGAAAACGAACAGGCTGTTGCTGACATGCTCGTGGGTTGCTGCTAACTAAAAGCAATTAGCCATAATAGATGGTTATCTGCTTTAACGGCATCAAACCAGAGCATAGCAGTGAGCGTGAGGGAACTTAGAAAACTAACACGCTGTTGCTGACATGCTCATGGGTTGCTGCTAACTAAAAGCAATTAGCCGTGGATGCTGACCACCCAACAGCTTTACCGATGAACCTTTGACTCAGCGGCTACACCTTCCAATAAACCATTGGCACAATAGGTTAGTAAGTCAAATGAACCTTTGGAAAAGGAAGCCCTCAGTTCGGAGACATTGGTAAATAGGCTACTTATACCATAGGAGACTAGATGGCTACTCGCTTTTACGGCATCAAACCAGAGCATAGCAAGTGAGCGTGAGGGATAGTATCGGGAGACGCATGACACCCTTTGACTTTTGATGTAAACCACTTTTATTGTATTTTATTTCCGTACAGGAAAACCCCTGTAATCCGTGATATAAGGTTTAATAAAAAGCGTCGTTGTTGAGTTGTCTGTGGCAACGCACCAAGCACCAACACATACATTTCTTCACGAAGAGGACACTGCTACGCCACCGAAGGTTAGCTCCAGCGCATCCACACCACAGCAATATTACTGACGACCTTAGGGCACACACACCACATCTCAGGGTAGAGAAGTGCTGTAGGGACCTCTCCCCGGGTCTAACCAGGTGGTTCGGGCTCGGTATGTATAGGCCTTTTTATAGCTGTTAAAAGGGTTTTTAGGCGAGGGTTTTCTGTACAGTCTTCTTCTAGTCTGTGAGTCATTCAGACGCCCGCACCGGAGACAGACCTGTGAAGCGGCATCACAGGGGGCCTCCTTAGGGGGTCTGAGTCGACTCACAGAGGCCAGTGGAGAGTATCACATGAGAGGGCCGTCTCTGCCCCTCTCCCCTTCCTGCCTCCGTACGCCTCGGTGCTCATACGTCGCCTCAGGTCGAGGATGAGGCCAGTGAGCGAGGACGGGCGCACAGGGGTCCACGGTAGCAACCAGACAGGTCAGAGAAAATTAGCCGACTGAGAGGTAGGTTCTCTCCTCTCCTCCTTGAGGGCTACAGGCCCGCTAGCATAGTCCAGGAAGTCCGTAAGTGCTACAGGCGGCAGATTAATGAACGTGCTGTCGCCGGCTCTGAGGGCAGCCCGTCTTGTTAGATCCCTGAAAGCGACACAACTCTCGACAATACACACCAGTCAAATGACAATCTCCCTCAATCTTACTGAACCCACCTGTCTAATCACTGGATATGGATGTTAATATATGGATGATATGTTAATCAATAATTACCTAAAATGATACAGAACTGCTATTGTGCAGGCTTGGAATGTGTCATTTGTATTTAAATCAAAGAGATGCATCTTTAAAGGAATAGTTTGGGAGATATGCATATTTGCTTTGCTCGGAGTTAAATGACAGCATTGACATTTTATGTGTCTCTACATCCAGGAAATGGTTTTCTTTGTTTAGAGTAAAGACTAAAATCAGGGGAAAACCAATAGTTTGTCTCTGAACAAAGGTTAAAAAAAATCTGCCAAACAGAAGGACTATTTCTTCATCAGGAGCAGCATCTTCTTGGAGCCATGCATTATTCCCTAGGAAATCTGTGAAAATGTATAGAAAATACCTTATCTCGCAATGTTAAAGAAAGGGAAACAAATAAATTAACAAACCAACGTACTGGGGTGAAAGCAACTTCCTTGTTAGAGGAAATGAAAGATATTTAGACAGGCTAGCAGTTTCCCCCTGTTTTAAGTCTTTGTGCTAAGCAAAGCTAACCATTACCTTGTCTTCTGATTTACCAGACATTTAGGGGCATCAATTTACCACTTAAATGTCCATCGGCCACCAGCATTTTTCCCCCCTTTATATCAGCAGTATTTATTTAGACGTGGGGTTAATGTGGCTCTGTTAGCCATGCAAATGTGTGGGAAATGCTTTTATCTTGACACTGATGTGTTTACACAGTGTTGCTCTCATCTCTGTATCCAGCAGGTTGGAGTACAGGTGAACAGGAAAGGGCGAACGCGGCAGAGAAAACATTGATTCTCTCACAGACCAGACTAGATCTCTCTCTGTGTGTGACACACTTATTGATTCACACACAAACAAGTAAAAGGAGTTGACACAACAGAAACACATCTCTCTTGCTATAAAACCCTCAAAGGAATTAAATTGTATTTAGATTGATCAAAAATATGGATCAAATGTAATCTAAAGGTTTTATTTTTGCCCTTCCACTGCGTTTTCATCTTCAATCTCTCCCGGAGCATCTAATCCCTTCCTTGACGACAGGTGATACAAGCTGAGGCCTCCTGTGACTCCACCAGCTGACAAATCAAATCCAAATGGATCTGGAGGAGCTCAAGGAAAAAGTGAGTCAGGCCTGCGTGCGTGTGTGTGTATTCAACTCCACAAGGAGGGTTTGTGTTCGTCTTCTTTTGATTGGACCACATTGTGTGTAGGTATACTGGGTGGAGCTCACACATGCAGACCTGGCCGCAAATGTCCACTCTAAACTGACAGATGGGCAGAGAAAATTACGTCTACGCCCAGAGGCCCAGTGACATAACTGCCCCTGCTCACCTCTGCTATTAACACTAAGTGAGTCACAGTGTTCCTTTCTGAATTTGTGTGTATGTGTCTTTGTGTATAGGGTGACTCTATCACCATGACCATAGGGGGCAGCTGGCGGCGTGCTGCCTGCCAGGATGCCGTGGTAGAGGCTGTGTCAGGAGCCTGGGGCCCAGGGCCCTGCGGCTAATACCTGTCAAATCATATCACACATGCGGCGTGACACAAGTGAGAGCAGCGCAGATCTGGGTCGCGGTAACCTGGCATGAGCATGCATACGGCTGTGGGTGTTGGTGATGTATGTGTTTTGGAGAGTGCTCTGAGTGTGAGAGCTGTTGTTTTGGTACACCACATCAGACAAATTCAAAATAAAATATGGATGGGGTAAACTGACATTTCTGTATAAACAAAATGAATAATGGACACTTATTTGTTTTGTTATTTTTGGTGGAATAACAACACCGGATGTGCCCCAGGTGTTATGGTACACTTTGCATTGTTTTATGAGTTTTTACATATATTTTGTGTAAAATATTTATGATTTGTTTATGTCAAAGTCTGTGCTCTGTGTTTTACTCATAGACTTAGATAAAGATAGACGACACGTCTTTATCTCCTCCCACTATCCAGACATTAAGCTAAAATATCCCAGAACACTGCCATCTTGCGCCAATGTCGTCATTTGTCGCCAAAGTCTATGCAGTAGTGATCGTGTTGTGACGCCACAGTATCGAGGGCCTGTGGATACATATACTTGACCGACATCAAGTCATGCTCAGCTGTCAATCATGACGTTTCACCTGTTTTCATAATATCAAATAACTAATTAATGTCCCATCTACTAACATGGAGGAGGTAAGGTTAATGACCTAATCTCGCCTCCAGGGGGCGATGTGAGACAAACAAAAACATTGGAAACAATTTCTCTATCACCCATCATTCATACACTGTCAGCACAGCTGTCATGGGCAATGTTGGGGCTCAATATCACCTCTTAAAGTGGACTGGAGGAGCCAAACCACCAGTTAGTGGACAAATGTTTAATGAATCTCTTTGCTAAATCAGTGCTTTAAAGGGGACATAGCATGCAAATTCCACTTTGTTAGTGCTTCTACACGTTAATGTGGGTATCTGGCATGTCTACCAACCCAAAAACTCTGGGGAAAAAACACTCGCGCGTTTTGTTATAGTTCCTCTAAGTCAGAAACGTCATGCTTGAGCGACTCGATTGCGCTTCCTGGGTTTTGTGTCGTAACAAGGAACTGGAAGTCTCCCTACATGGTCTTGGCCCACCCCCCCCCCCGTCCCCCCACACTCGCTACGCCGGGTTTACACCGGAGGCAGCGAGGCTGCGAGGCAGCGCAGCGCCGTTCCCAAGCACGCAGCCGGGCTGTTCACACGGGACGAGCATTTCTCCACTGGTCAGCCCGCGATTCACTCACATGTGGCATTTGTCTGGATCGTTGGGACTGGGAGGCTGCAGCAGCTGCTCGGGAGCGACCGCTCGCTCTCCCGTGCGTGAGCTGGAATTTGTGTCAGCGCCACACAGCCAGCAGTGTGGAAGACTTCCGCAGTGTTCAGCGCTACTGTAACCCCCGAACCCCGACATTCAACGGGTACAACAACAAGCGGAGAAAGCAGAATCGCGGGCTGACCTTATATATACAGTCTATGGGGCTGACCAGCGCGGAGAAATGCTCGTCCCGTGTGAACAGCCAGGCGGCTGCGCGCTTGAGAACGGCGCTGCGCTGCCTCGCAGCGGTCTTCCACACTGCCAGCTGTGTGGAAGACTTCCGCAGTGTTCAGCTCTACTGTACGCCGGGTTACAGTAGTTACGCCGGGTTACAGAAGTTACGCCGGGGTACACCGGACGCGGAAGCGCCGCTGCAAGGCAGCGCAGCGCCGTTCTCAAGCGCGCAGCCGCCTGGCTGGTCACACGGGACGAGCATTTCTCCGCTGGTCAGCCCCATAGACTGTATATATAAGGTCTGCCCGCGATTCTGCTTTCTCCGCTTGTTGTTGTACCCGTTGAATGTCGGGGTTCGGGGGTAAATGATGGTCTTCATAGCCCCCCCCCCCCCTCTCTTTCTCTCTCTGTCTATCTGCTTGTGTGCTTGTAGTGGATGGGCAGAGGGGGACATTTAATTATGTGATTGGGAAACTTTAAACTCCAGGACAACAGAAGGGGAATACAAAGTATGGGATGCATATTTGATAATTTATATCATATAAAATATGTAATTTATATCGTTTAAAATCATGGGGGGAGAGGGGGGAGGGGGGAGCTGGCTCATTAGCATTTAAAGGAACAGGCACTCAAAACAGGTCACTCGGTGGAGGGCTGTTTTATACAGGGTAAAAAGGGTGCTGTTTGAAATGATCCTTGTGGTATTTTGACCAAAGTATGTTACAGACATTTCATTAAGACCCCAAGGAACCATATCAACTTGTGGTAAAATGGGCATGCTATGTCCCCTTTAAGAACTTGAAAACTTGAAAAAAAACAAACATTATGACTGAAAATGAAAAGATGTTATGGATGGATACAGTGATGACATGTACGCAGTCCCAGGTCTACTCACTGATCTCCAGCTGCCTCTGGATGCGTCCCTTGCAGCGCTCCCTGTAGTCCGACTGCGTGGTGTTGTATTCGGACATCACCTCGACAAACTTGCGGGACAGTGTGGAGTGCTGGAGACACAGTGAGGAACAACAAATCATTTCACTTAAATATACAAGAGTTGCCATTGTATAGTGTCCACACTGAAAAAGTCACAAAAGAAGTCAGTGTGCACATTAAATACTCATACACATTATATTTTTTTCAGGGTGCTGTTGATGGAATGTTTCATAATGCAATACACACAGAAAATGGAGAAACAGTAACAAAAAAATGTCAATTAAAAATTGGAAGAGAAGCTCATGGCTGCACAATTCTTAATAAATTGCTGGTAGAAATGAGAAAGCTCAAGAAAACTAAAAATGCAGGTGTATAAAACACTTAGCTTTTTCATGGGGAAGTTAACTGACAGAGATTTTTCCAAAATTGAAGTTTGACTGATCCTGATTTTCTTCAACCAGAACTGCAGTATACTATGACAGTAAGTATAATACATACTGTGTACACTTGTATGTACTGGGACACAGTTGTTGATTCAGCAGGTGTCTTCCTACCTGTGTTTTACGTATCCTCAGGTCAGCTGATGACCTGTTCTGTCCTTCCTCTTGCTCGATGGTTTGCTGGATACCTGCACAGATAAACAAAAACATATATTCAGTCACCTGGTGAGTACTCCACCTCAAAATCTACCCCAATAAAAATACAAAATAGTCCACATTTTGTTCATTTTGCAACAAAACAGTCTTGAAGAAACAAAAAATATTGGTGATTTTAGTGCCATCAGGTGTCGCAGCAGTACTGGGCCTCACTAAATAAGGGCTTCCTTGTTAACAACGATGAAAATTATCTATGGCTTCTGAAATAAGGGTTGTTTTCCGTCACATTCAAATCAGCAACTTACAATTGTGCAAATTAAGTTGATTTGCATAATGTGACTTAAAAATACTCATATGTGCAAATCACATGTAGACATTTCACAGAAAAAAGTAAACGTAAGAGGTTGAGGATAAAATTAAAAAAAAATTCTTACATGAGCTCCACTTTCTCTCTCTTTGAACTTTTAGCGTTTCTCTCCATAGCTGATATTAATTGAGATATTCCAACATCTACCAGAATCACCATCTGCATTATCTGTCAGCTGGTTTTGAAGAAATCCTCTACCTGAATCCCATTACATGGTTTGAGAATTGCAAATGAGATGGTTACAGCAAATAATGTTGCTTCCCTCCATGTCGAGGATTTATCCCCAGGCGCAGTTTGACAAAGATGAGGTCATTTACACACAAACACACATCAAGCGGTTACGCAAAGGTATCCTGTGGCGACAATTGATGTGAACTGGAATGAAGCAGAGGCCTGTGATGCAGAGCCTGTTCCGCCTGAAAGCACTTGTGTCTAGCTTGTGTATCATTGTACATACAGCAAATGTGCACACAGCTCTATGTGCATTTATATGAATGTGTGTATATCTGTAGGCATGCAGGACGAGGGATATGGGCTATTATCTTCCAGCTTTCTGCAGTGAAGCTGTGTTATACTTGCGTGAAAGATACCGTACACAGGTATTTCATCTCTGACCTCTATTCTTAGACACCTGAGCCCTGCAGGGAGGCACAGGTGTGTGTTGTATATATTTGAAAATTAATAATGTGGTGGACACAGAGGTTTCATACCACAGGATTTCAGGAAGGGCACATAAATATACAAAATAAAAGACTTACTCCATATGACAAGATTAAAAAGTGTTGTAAGGTTTATGAGAAAAGGAAGAAAAGGTGGGAGGATGACAAAGAAATCAGAGAATGATAAGAATCATAAGAACACACACATGTAACGGCTGTTGGATCCACACAACAATTGTGCCCGTACACAGTATGTTACAGTAACATTCGTCAGATTGTGTTTACGAGTGTGAATAAATCTTGATTCCCTCACTCATGTGTTATGAAAGAACCAGCGGCGTCACATCACATAAAACACAAACAGGTGCAGACGGTGGTTATAGACATGGTCCTGATAGCATGATACAGGCTTCAGGGTTAGTAACAACTCATGAATTACCTACACCAAGGACGTTATGTTTTTGTTTGTTTCTTAGCAGGATTACACATAACTTACTACTGATTGATTTGCATGACATTTTGTGGAGGAGTGGGGCATGACCAAAGGAGGAACCCTTACATTTTTGAATCTGGATCAGTGGGTTAATCCAGGATTTTTTGTTTCAAGTTCTTTAACATTGTAAGATAAGGCTTTTTCAACATTTTCATTGATTTCTCAGAGAATAATTCATGAATCTTGATGAAAGAAAATCAGTCATGTTTAGGGGACTGAGTGTATGTAAATAAAAATCCAAATCTAGTGAATTTAGATGTGGTTTTATAAGGAGACTGTTGGGCCTTAATGGCGGAGGTATGTGCTCATTACTGCCTTTTTAGTATAAATTTGCCATTCATTTTCTTGATTAATTAATGGATCATTTGGTGTATAAACATTAGAGAAAATACAAAAATGGTGATTACAATGTCCTAGATGCCCAAATATTTAATTTACTATGATTTAAGACAGGGAAAAGAAGAAAATCCTTACAGTTAAACCTTTAAATATTTAGACATTTTGCATAAAAAATTACTGCAATGTTTAATCAATTATGAAACAGTTGTAACAAAATTTTCTCTTGATGAAATAATTCATTAACCAACTGATCTAGTGAGCTCAGATTTGAAAATCCCTCAAACTTTATCTGTGTAGTTATTAGTCGTAGGCAGCATAATGTAAAATTACTAACAATTACCAGCTGCAAGTTCAACCACAAAGATCAGACTGCTAATCAGGGTAAGGAAATGCATATAGCAAACAAGTGACAGGCAGTTTTCAGCATCTGAAATTTTAATTAGCTCATCACAACACTTCAAATGTTTAATTGGTGAGGAAAATAATCATAGTAATCATTCGCCGCAGGAGGAAAATGGAAGAAGTGTACTCACTCTTTAATTTGGATCGTACTTTGTTGGCCAACTTCTTGATGTCAGCCATTAAATCCTCCAGATCAGCCTTAGTTTCTGAGGAGAAGAGAGAAAGAGGAGAGGAAGAAGAAGAGGAGAGGAGGAAGAGGAGAGATTACTGGGCTTGTTTGAAACCCCACATAACCACATACTAACTCAGTTCCAGTGACAGAATCAACACACAAGAAATGACTCTGTGTCACTCAAAACACTTCATTAGCTTCAGTCCACAGCAGCACAACTCATGCTTCTCTCTCCTATTTTTCCTTAAGCATCCTTCCCTTCCCTCTGTTGTCCACCTCTTTCCATCCTGGCCGACACCCTCTGTAGAAGCATAAACCTGAGACTCATGTGGGTAGATGGGTACTGTACATGTGGGTACAGACAACTAACATTAGCTATTTCAGTGACCAGAGGAACAAGATGGATTTACTGGCAACAGCTTCTCAAATAAGAGGATTTACTGTTGTTCTTATACACTAAACTTTAAATGAAATATAAGTTGACATAGTAAATTGATTGTAGATGATCAACAGGTTCTTGTCCTGTCGATTGCATAAAACAAGCTATTGTTAGCTACTGATAATATATCTGCTGTGAGGAACTTACAATTTCCACTTTCTGACATTTCTCAGATATGATTAATCTGCAAGGAAATAGGGAAATTGGTCAATAAAATAGTGTTATGAATTATGTTATGTACTAAATATTAAATTGGGGTTTAAAGTACCGTTTACTGAGACCAGAAAATGAGACCAGAAGCAGAGGAGAATAGAAAAAGAGGGAGCAGAATTGAGCACATTGCACAATTTCTCTCTCACACACTCTCTCTGGAACATTAATTTCCATTTTTAGAACAGTGCATAAAAGTGAGAAAGGCATTCATCATCTTAATACCATAAGAACCAAATCTCCATATATTAACAAGCCCCAGGAGGCCAGCAGACATAAAAGAAGGTCCTTAAAAGTTACTGGAGTCAAACTATTCAATCAAACCAAACTGCTCGCAGTACTTTTTATAATGAGTTTTTTTTTTCTTCCTGCATGTTGCCTGCTTCTATAAAACGGCATAAATCATACAGATGAATAACAGACGCTGGGTACTGAAACCTGGAGAAAACATCTGCATCTGATTACAGACCGAGCCTCAATAGATGATTTGATTACACAGTGTGAGGAGGACCTCCATCGCTGCTAAAGTTCAATTATAAAAACATAATATTTGCACACATTTTGAGCTAAAAAAAGAAGCTTAAATGTAATGAGACAATCGTGTAATCTCATTCTCTACAGCTGCACAATAAATCTACGCTATATGTTTGCTCTTTGTGGCAGTTTGAGAGGTGACAGCAACACAAACAGACGATAAAAAGTAGAGCTGGGATATCAATCCTCTAACCAGCTTGTATGATAACATTAAACTATAATGGCTCCATGGAGACGCTGAACCTATTACACAGTGATCAGCAAAGCACTACAAGCTTTTAATCTGCTTAACAGGCCTTTTTCCATATCAGCGGACATCAGCCTGTGGTACATAAAGCTCAGTGGGACAAAGCAGTGGACGAAGCAATAACTGATGAAATTACATCAGTTTATATCCAGCTGCAAATAAACTCATTACAATGGAAGATGGTAGGAATACATGCAGGTGTTTTTGTTATTAAAAAAGCAACAGTCGAGTAAAAAGACAGGAAGAATGATTTGTCTCAAATGTCCCTGACTGGACTCGAGCCAGTAAAGTAGTAACATGACCTGCATCCTAAATCCTGAGGCCTCTGTGGTGACTATGGCAGGTGTTCTCAATGTTTGTGGGACTGATTCACGGTTCCATCACTTGTCAACGTCAGTGTCGAGGCCATAATTTGACTCTGCAGGGGCTGTGGATACAGCAAACACAATCCATGTCTGTCGGCAGGGAAAGGTACTCTGCAGTTTTATACAACTTCTGCAGAGCAATGCTTTAATGTCTTGACTTGCACACGGACGGTTGCAGCAAACAATGAATTTATGCATGAAAAAATATTTTAATGGTTTTTTGGGGTATCTTTTGCATTTATTGATGGGAGAGGTCAAGTGGGATTGGGGGAGAGAGGGGAAAACACCAAGCAAAACCGAACCTGCAGCCACTGCAAAGGACTGAAGCCTCAGCACATGGAGCACCCACTCAACCTGGTGAGTTCATGTTCACCCCTGCACCAGCAAATTTAGAGAAGACATGTAAGGAAAAAAATTATTCACTGGAGATCAGCTTGAAAAAATTCATGAAACAGGGTGATGTTAAATTCTAAAGAATGAGCCTGATATGACAACAACTGCAGCATTAATTACCATAATCTTGGTTAGGATTTGAATACAATTCTATCTCTGGTCGCTAATTTTTCTGCTAAAGGAGAAATATGTGCAGCACACAATGAGTGTGTCAGGGTCAGATACTGATCTGAGGTGGTGGGCTGAAGCCCTCAGGGCAGAATGAATAAACAGTGCTCTGTGGTGTGTGTGTGTGTGTGTGTGTGTGTGTGTGTGTGTGTGTGTGTGTGTGTGTGTGTGTGTGTGTGTGTGTTGAGTAGGACTGTAATCATTTATCAGTCCTAGAATACCAGTTTCCAAAGCAATTTGATTACTTGTTTGAAAAGGATACTTTCAAACCTGCTCAATTTGCAGCGATAACAACACAAACACAAAATCTAGCTTTGTACTGTGTGTGTGTGTGACGATGAGTTAGATTGGATCTCTCCCTTGTGGTTACCAAACACAGAGGAGGCCAACCTGCTTGATCAAGTGTCGATTCAGCCTCATTATTGGATGTGTGAGAGCGCAGACTCTGCTGAATAAGTCGAGGGAGAAGTGAGAGGGAAGCAAATTAGAGGGCAAAACTGAGGAGTCAATTGAGCTGTGGCTTCACACTCCATCCCTCTCCCAGACGCTCTCGAATGGAATCTTCAGGTCACGCTTGTTGCCATCATTAAGACTGTGTTGCTATGGCGATGTGTGCAGTCGGTCCTCTCGCCATGCAGCTTCAGATTGTTTCAAAGTGGCAGAGGGAAAGAGAGAGTCAGAGAGCGAGAGATACGCTACAAGGCAGGAAGAAATGGAGAAAATGTGGAGGCTAGAAGAGGAGTGTGAGCAGAGACGATAAATAAACGGTGTTTCGGGATGTTTATTCTAATGTAATAACTGATATAAAGTATTATTTTCAAGACATTTTTGCCTTCACTTCAGAGTTAGAAGTTAAGGACAACATGACTAAAGCCAGCCAAGATTTTATGCTACAAACGTGTCCCACCTGAAGCCAGAGTCTGATAAAAATTGCTCCTCCATCTCACAGATTTCCATTGTAAAAACACAATAATGAGCCAATGAGCATAAGGCTGACATGGTCCTTTGCTCTGATCAACACGGGCACTTACTGGCCCCTGTAGGAGTTTGGGCCGTCCAAGACCTAAGTTGACAGTCGTGAGAGAAACAAGGGTGTGAGATTTCACTCTCAGTCCACTGAGGGCTGATCTGGAGCTCTGCCGACCAAATCCATGATGCTACAAACCAACCAGTGCATAAACCCCAGGGAAAAAAAGGAAAAACTTTACTGTAGCAAAACTCAGGTCCGCACTTTGCTTGTCCTCCTGCTCTCTATTGTTTTTTTTTATGCATTGAAGTGTCATCGATATGATTAAAGATAGCTAAAGTCAAAATACAGACTGTCTTGTTGCCGTAGACACCACATAGAGCCCACAATGAGTATTAAATTGATGATGAAGCTCCTCCTCCTTTAGTGACACTTCATAAAAATGTGTCTTTAGGAAATTGCTGGGCCTTTTTCAAAAATAAACAGTGGCCCAGTAATAATTACAGAATTACACCAAACTTATGCTTTTAACACAACAAAGGAACGAAAACTAGGACACTGACACATACATACTCTGCACTGAATGAGATTATTCCCACAGTTGTCAGATTGCTGGGAACTAATTCAATTTCGCCATTTTTGCCAAGACGAAATTGAATCAGGATGACTGAAACAATGCAGAGAAACAGAGCAGAGCAGAGAGACACAAGCTCATTCAACACAAGCCACTTTCAGGCAAAGACACACACACACACACACCTGGACAAAGCAACACTATACCCGTTTCCTTCTATTTCCAGTTTTTGTGCTGGTGATGTTGATTTTTCGTTAATGAATGAGCGTATTTTCTCAAGCTGACTTTTGGTGAAAACCATTAAGCAAAAAGATACAACTTGAAGACTATACACTGGTATTAGTTTGCAGATATAAAGTATATATGACATTGCAAACACACCAGATTTGATTTAAAACTATAAATGGATTTAATTTACTGTATAAACTGTTTTTCTAATCTATCAACCACTCAAAGTGTCATACAATGTATGTCTCATATACCCATACATTCATGCACTAACGAAACAGCATCAGAAGTAGGGGTTCAGTGTTTTGCTCAAGGACACTTCAGTATGGACTTTGCAGAGGACGGGTCTAAAACCAGGAACCGAACCGCTTTACCACCAGTCTTCACGTGTATAGATCAGGATGAAGCTGTTCTTACATCCCTCATCAGAAATATGAGGATGAAAGCATATTAGCAGAATTTAATAAACGATAAACATCCTGACCGTCCTGGTCAATTCTCTACAACATTAAGCTTTACATCCGCTTTGCTTTTACAGCAGCGGCATTTATCCATTTAGAAAAGAACAAAATCATCTGACAGACTGTTAAAACTATGATAATATTGACACAATTTGTGTGCGCGTGTCATTTTGATGTCAGGGTAACGTGACACAGACAAGACACTGAGCCAGTCTTGCTTCCTCCTCTTTAACTCAGGGTCAATTGCTGCCATTCCAGCCTCTAACTTGCAGCCATTTATCTTTTTTCTCTCCATCTCGCAGTGTCTGTGCACGTCTCCCTCTGCTCGCTCTGTAAATATATTACCAGTCCTTTGTGTGTTTGCTCTGCTTATTGATCGTCTAGAGTCCAGGTGTGTGATGTTTCAGAGAGACACGGAATCTGAGCTCATCCCTCAAACATGACATGTTATTTGCATTAGTGTCGAATACAGTATGCACACAGATAATGACAAACTGAGAGCAGAGATAAAGTTGAACTACTTAACGATAGAAACAACACACATACTCATCCCTACCTTTCCATTCTGAAAGCCCAGATTCACTATAGTTAATAAGTATCAAAGCATGGACTTTTTCTTCAATGCATGATGAGCCCTGGATGAAGTTTATAGACAATTTTTTTAATAAATATTAAAGTAGGTAGATGGCAAATACACTAAATAAATAATTATATTTAAAAAATGAGCAAACACACTCTATTCTAGCTGCGTAAAGGTAGACTGGTTACTATTTGATGTTCATATTTACCTCTACCAAGGACATTATATTTTGGTCTACATTTGCTTGTTTGTTAGCAGGATTACTCAATCTATGGCGGTATCGAGGGCGCACGAAGGTCGCTCTCATGTGCAACAGATCCCGAGTGACAGGCACACAAACACAAGAGTGAAAGAGAAGTTCTCGTGTGACAAAGTGAAGCATATTGCATGCCACTTGTGGGTACATGCACAACTGCAGCTGAAACTATGGTGGTGCAAATAGTGAGGCACACAACTATACAATGCCACAACAGAGAAAAACACCAAGTTCGAAATCTTATATTATTATGGTTCATTATAAAATTGTGTCAGTTTTGGTTTTGTACATCCACAGAAAAGGATAATTTTCAATAAATTGTATTTTAAAGGTGAAGTTTTCAGATTGTACATGTCAAAGTCTGTTCACTGGTCTTGAGAAGCATGACTGCATCTGTGAAAAGATGCATGAAATCCTATAAATAGACTTTAGACCCCTTGAGGTTTGCATCAGTTGGGACTGAAGAGTTTGAAAATGAAAAATAAATCTGGGGCTGTGGAGTTAGAAAGAAGTGAGCTGAAATATCTGCATCAATTTTATCCTCTCTTTTTTTGCAGTCCAAATTTTTTGGACAAAAGAATAGAATGGTAATGCTGAAAACAACTTATAGTAATCAAACTGAAGTTATTACAAACCTTATCATGGCAAACCTCAAAATCCACATTCTTATGCCTGAGGTCAACCTGCATTTTAATTAATTCTGGAGGGTTATCTCCACTGTCAAGCCACAAATATAAAAACTCTCATCCATCAGGGATGTCTTTAACCTTAGTTTTCCATTCAGACTCACATAGAATATATCTGTTTCGGCAGACAGTTGAGTAACACAGAATAAATATATTTTTTAGCCATGATTGGGTTGTATTTGATTAACATCCCCCTCCATCTCTTTAAAAACTTCTCTTTCTCTTGCAACATCTTCTGAGACAGTATAACAGGGTTAATGTGAGTTAACATAGAAGTGTCACTGTCACTTTGAAACGTCCCCCTGCCTCCCAACACTTGGCATCAGGGCAGAAAGACCACACTCATGTCCTCTGAAGCCACAGGGACAGAGAGCAGTTAAACTGATTTATACTTGATTTATCATTTATTCAAGCTTTGACCTCCATTGTGCGCATTCATTTGTGTGTTACTCTGTGTGTCCTTGGCCTTGGATACGATTGTGCACATTGTGTTAACAGCTCATTAAGAGGGATATTATTATTCCGCAGAATAAAGCTGTGTCTTAAATGGCTGGAACACCACTCCAGAAATAAAAGGAAATAGAGAGATCAAGTGAGGAGAGAAAGGCGGCTGAGGAAGAACAAAGAGAAAACTATAAGACCTTATGCAACACTTTAAAAAATTTGGTGGGGGAGCTTTGGCAAACAGCAGTCTGAGGGTGGGTGCGCACTCAGCCAAAAAACTGACACTAGAAATAGTAACACTCACAGGCTGCAATTAAAGCAAACATCTCACGTTGAGGACTTTTCAGAGTCGAGAGTAAAGATGCTCTTTAGAAACTACAGGCTGAGATGTCAGAGCGAGCAGCAAACACTAAGTGGCTGGAAAAACATACTGTGAAATGTCGTTAAATAATCTCAAGTGTTTAAGAGCAGATTATCTGCATTTAGTTACATCGACAGCCAAGTATATGCTCCAGTAGTATGGTGGTTGTATTATGCAATTCAAAATGGGTATTTTTTACATTTTGTTTGAATTATTTGGTTTGAGTCACAAACTCAGTTCACTGGAGGCATTTCCACAGCTAAACATGATGCAACACTTAAAAACACACTTTTCTCTAGAACGTGATGATCAGTATTCAACCTGCAGCTAAAGAGAGGGGAGACGACAGACTGGTAAAGCAGTAGATAAGCAGTAGTTATCAGACTACTAAACAGAACTGGTGTGTAAATTCACCATCCACTATCTGTAACAATGCAACATTCATTGTGGGAAACAGAAAAGGAACTAGAGGTGTTGGCAGAATTGACAAACTAGAATGGCACCCAGTACAGAGCTTACATCCGCCAGGGCCCTTTGAATTCAACCAAGCTGTGCCAAATTGCACACACTCTTAGATCAGTCCCACTAAATGTGCCTGATTTATACTGCATTCTTCCACCATGTTTTGTGGAAATCCATTTTGGTTGTTTTTGTGTAATCTAGCTTACAAACAAACAAACAAAACAACCAACAAAATAATATAACCTCCTTGGCAGAGGTAAACAATATGACAAATTTAACATGGGAAAACATCAACAAAAACATCACAACAAGTCTTTTCTTCCAATATAATGTTGATTAAAAAGGTCTTTATACCTCCACCTCTCCAAAGGCCACGTTTCATTTCATAGCAGCCTCCCTCTCTCCTGGGAGAAGCAGGGTGTAAAAGCCACTGATATTCCGGCAGAGGACGCAATCGTCACTGACTTTTGGCCTTTCAATATGAAATCTAAGAACAGCCTTATCGATCAAAATAATGAGAAGCCACACTGCGCGAGGCCGACAGACAACACTACAAATTAAAACTAATAATGGAATTATTTTGAAAATGTGAATTCAATCTTGTTTTTGAAATGTAAGATGCATTTGTGTCTTCTTCTCCTGCATCAGAGGAATGTGCTCATGGGGAAACACAGGTTCCATACCCATTATGATCTGATGGCTATTACCTAATCTATCATCATTACTGCTGCTACATACTGTACACTGCTGTGGAGCGTGCCCACACAAACACACAAACCCTTAACACCCACCGAGCAAAAACAAGCGCACACAATCACTGTATGCTGCGATTCCCTGGAGGAAATAGATACACTTCATTTAGGGGGGGTGGTGATATGGGATAAAGTATAATGCAGGGGTAAAAGGAATGCGTTGGTATGCATGTGTGTGTGTGTGTGTGTTTGCGTGAGTTAATATGGGCTCTGCCAGTGGGCTGCAATTAACCCAGTGCAGATCAACAGGAAACGTCTCAGTCAGCGAACACAAAAGCTCCCAAAGCAAAAGGGGGGAGAGGAGGAGGAGAAAAGGGGGGGAGGCTGTGACGCAGGCCAGGTGGGTAATGGCTAGGGAGATGTGATGTGATTATGAACATGATTAACCATGACAGACACAGAAGGTTTATCACTTTACAATGTTCCGCTGTGGAAGACATTTGAAAAAAACGATTGCATGTGTGTGATTTCTTCAATTCCTACTCGTCCATTATCCTGTTCCAGTCCAACCTCGCTCATTTTCAATAACATCCCTGATACCCGTTTTTAGAAAAAGTGAGTGCAGGGGAGGATTTACTGTGAGGAAAATACCACTTTTGACCACTGAAATCTAATCACTTCATAAATGAGTCCAATTGTACCTAATTTAAAAAACCTCTCTGGAGTTGCTCCTGAAATATTGCATTCACAAGGCAAAACATTTGCCTTGTGAGACCTTGACCTTTTCCCACCAAAATAGAATCAGTTTATCTGTAAGTCTATGTGAATATTTGCGTCAAAATTGAAAGGATTTTCTTGAGGCAATCTTAAGATAATTCTATTCACAAGGTGAAAAAGGATTTGCGATGTCAAAGTGAACAAATTTGAAGAAATTCCCTCAGGGTGTTCTTGAGATATCGTCTTCACAAGAATGGGAATCCATCCATTATCAAAACCACTTATCCTCCTAAACAACCAACCAACCAAACATCTATCTATGAAAGGAGGAGATTAGAGAACAGGTCTGAGGCTCAAGTTATCACTATTCCTCCTGACAGGAAATCATGTGTGTGCCAAATGTCACAGCAATCCATCCAATAGTTGATGTGAAATCTCGTTTAATAACTTAATATGTCAACCTATGATGGGGCAGCAGAAAATATCTGGAGATCATAAATTCATTAGGATTTATCCCCTGGGGACCATGAGTCTCTGTTAAAAATGTACTGCCAAGTCATCCTACAGTTTGTAGCAATATTTCAGTCTGGAGGAAAGTGGTGGTGATGGGCGGACGGACAGACGGGTGGATGGACAGATGCAGGGATGAGCCGACTGACTGACTTGCTGTCAGACGTAGAGGGCTGTGTCTCTCCAGCATGGTGAACAATTATATACAAATAAACTTGTGCTTTAGCATTTTAAGTATATAAGTAAGATCATGGTTTCTTCCTTATCTCACCAAAGTGCTTGGAGTTGCCTTAACAACACCCTCGAAATTGTGTTGCCAGAATATTGTTAGAAAAAGCTATGAGAGACACTGACAGTAAACTTTCTCCAGACACATTTAATATTACTAATTCCCTAAGTTTTTTCAATTTCCCACAATTTTGAAGGCCCAATTCTCCATGAACATTCCTGGTTTACTGCTTGATGTTGATAAAAAATACAATCTGGGCACCATTATGTTTCCAAACAAAATGTATTCATCAGTGCTGATGATTTGTATAAGAATTGGATTCAGGAGAAAATAGTTGCACAGACATAATCATACACACACACACGCATGCACCGACACGCATGCACACACACACGCGCGCACGCACAGCATGTATAAGTGTTGCGGAAGAGATAGAGCGGCTGTCTGAATAAGGACATTCAGATGATTGGAGTCCGTCGGCTCCAAAATGCAACAGGAAGACGGTGAAGAACAGACAGACCTCTGTGTAATGAACGACCCTGACATCTACATCAGCTGCAGATTGATGTGCATTTATCAGGGAGGTGCACACACACACACACACACACACAGAGTATCAATTTCAGTCACAAAGGAAAAGGCTTGTGGAAGAATTTGTATCTTAAACACAACACCTTGCCTCCTTTCTGCTCCACTCAGTTGACACACCCCGGCTGCTACTTAAAGGGCTCATCTGACGCCTGCTGCTTCACACAGATCGATGCTTTCTCAGATAGGTGGGAGGTCGGGAATCAGGGGGAGGAAAGGGGGTTAGAGGGTGTTACTAGCATGAGTAACATCCCCCTCGTGAGTGCGGTGTCTAGATCAATGCTCTGACATAAATGAGAGAGAGGAAGAGGTGTGAGAGGACACAGATGAGGGGGTTGGGAAAGATGGATCGTAGCGCACAGATTGAAGAAAATCAAAGAGGAGAGTGGTTGAAATGAGAAGAGGGATTATGGAGGAACTGATAAATACAGCCGACGATGGTAACAGCAGGTTAGATGGGGCTGAAGAGTAATGGAAAGGAAGCAGAAAAGTGGAGAAAAGTAACAAGAATGCAGGACATTTTACAGTGAGCGTATAACAGCTTGAAAAAGGACAGAAAGGACTTATTGGTGGAGGGTATATACGGCTCTCAACAGCTTTGAGCTCTTCCGACTTCCATCAGTCTCCATCAACAGGCTGCCTTTTGGCTTTTTCCTGAGAAACTTATTTCCACAATTTACTGGAAAGGACAGATACATTTTTCATTCTTTTGCTGAGTGGAATCTGCCACGATTACCAGGCTTTTCGCTACTGTTGCACATGACACGGCATATAAATAACTGACTTTTGGCTTTATTCTCTTCTCTTCTTTCCAATAAGAGCTTCTCCGGCTCATTACTGAGTCAGTGCAGAATAAAACATTGATGTTATCATTAAGGAGGGTTAGCGCAAGTGTGTGCAGACACGTCAAGCTTGGTTTGGACAAAGCGCCCTGGAATGGTTGATTAAATCTTTACCTGAAATACAGCCCAGGAAAGGTGGCGTCCACTCTAATGATGCAGACTATTATATGAATAGCGAACAACAAATACATCTAAAGCCTATGGCAGAATCAATTCAAGCCATAACTATTGCACAAGATAAAATGGATCATCGATTGATAGGTGGTAGGTTTGCAAGTTTCATATTTAAAAAGATTAACGTTGAAGGCCCTCAGGATATGCTATGTGTCGTTTTCTTTATTTATAAACTCTTAACATGTTAATCAGACTATTATTAAAACAAGTAAAAACAAACAAGTCTCTCAAATGCTTCTTGTTGATGCTGTTGGAGAACAAGGTCTAACATGTTGCTCTAAAAATACTCGTGTTGAGTATCGTGTTATGTGTTGAGTTGTGCTGAGATCCAGAGCTGGTTTCACAAAGATAGATTTTGTAATCTGCTTTGAATTCTGGGTAAATTACAGCTGTTTTCAATCTAAAAATTCTGACTGACTAAGGCATGCATTATATTGCTCTTCTGTGTTCACTCCAGTAGAAAGTATTTATAGCACACTACAGCATATGAGTCACATCAATGCATACAATCAAAACATTCAATGACCCTTTTTTCCACATCATTTAGTTTCTTGACACATTTAGTCTTTTTCATCCAAACAAACAGTTTAGTTAAGTAACGTAAAGTCTCTTCAGTGAATCCCGGTTCACGTTTCCACTGCACCTGAGGAGCTATAGGGGCGAGTGGGTGATGGGTTAAAAATGTTGTATTAAAGACACAATTTTTAACCCCAGTAAGCAAATATATGTCTATTTACTTTCACCTTAGAATAATGTTTCAACAATCCTGTGTTTTAGGCCTATATTTCTGTTTCAGTACAAACACAGTTACTGTGATTGAACTGTGCCCAAATTAAGTTTTCTTTATTTTGTTTACTGCTCCATCTTTTCCATTCCTTTGGTTGATCTAAAATATTCTCTTCACTAAATTGTCAGGAAGCCAATAACAGTTTTTAATGTAACCTGATTTTTCTTTAGTTTATGCACATCAAACGTTCCACAAAATGTTCTTCGTCCTTTGGGGAAGTTTCTGGGCTAGAAATGCCCTGATTTATTTTTTCTGCAATCATCTAAAACCAGTGCAAAAACTCCACCTGTACTCTTGATAAACTCGAATCCTCTTATGATTAAAACACAGTATTTGTGGAGAAGTGAAGGTCATGTTGAATATCTCACTCTGTGAGATTTAAACAAGAAGGAGAAAAGTCAAACAGCCTTACTCTCATCAGGGTTAGGTGAGGCGAGGATGGCGCTGTGCTTCCTCTTGACCTCTTCAACTTTCTCTGCCAGAGACTCGATAAAACCCCGGATTTCTTCCACCTGGTTTAGGAGAGACAGAGAGACCAAAATGTGCTTTAGATCTGACCAACATACTGAGGTTGATAGAAACTGATCTGAAGATGTTATTATCATGGTAAAGGCAGAATGACGATGGTTTATGGGAAAGAAAACACACATGACTAAAATCCATCAAATTACCATCTGCAGACATCCTCATTTCATCACATTTTTAAAGTTATTTTAGTCAACAACTTGGAGGAAAATGTCTGTTAGATATATTTAGTTCACCACGTGCAGTGAAAACGATTCAGTTCACTACTCACCTGAGTCTTTACAACCTGTGATATATCTCAGGATATTAAATAATGAATGTGTGATTCATAGTTTATATAAGACCGTGCAGGGGAAAGTTAGCTCTGGTGTTAGGTGATGATACCTGGCTCACAGCTGGTCATACATTTCATCCCAAAAACTCTGGATGGGGTTAAAGTCAAGGCTCTGTGCAGAACAAGGTTTTCATATCAAACTCAGAAAATCATTTCCTTAAGGACTTTGCTATTTGCACAAAGGAATCTTCCCGTTGATACAGGTAAGAGCCTTGAAGTTCACAGCTGTTCAAAATATGGTTGTGTGCTTTTTAGATCCTTGTAAAACGAGAGGAAACCTGTGTGTTTTCATGACAAAAAAACACTACGTAAAGAAACATCTGGATCGACATCAAAATTGTACCCAATTGTTTGTGCCTATTTAAAGAGTCTGGATAATCTGCAGACGATGAAGAGAATATAAATGATATTTATGTGAGGTATAAAGTAAGAAAAGTTTGTTTCATTTTTTAAATTAATTCTCTCTCTGACACACACAGGCTTCCAGAAATAGCTGAATATGAATACATTTAGAAACTTTATCTCCAAAAGTTAGATCAATGCCCAAATATTACAAAACCTGTCCAGTTATTAAACTTTGGTACTCGCATCTCGTGCTAACAGGTGGATCTTATTACCTTTAGACAGAGTCAGACTGGCTGTTTCCCCCCCGTTTTTACTATTTATCTAAAGTCAAACTAACCGGCTGCTGACTATAGCTTCTCTGCAAGAACGTGAATGAAGTAATTACCCCAAAACATTGAACTGTTCCTTTACCCACATGATTGAATGCATGGAGGTGCATCTCATGCATCTACTTCTATGAACTCTGTACTTCACAGCATCATCTGCTACCAAGCTCCAGGTCTGACATTCTCCCCCAGCCACCTCCCTCGTCACCAGCTGTGCTGCCTCTGACTCAGGTAACAGCTGGACGGGCAGCAGGTCACATCTGCCAGCGACTTCATCTATCTCTACTCTCTTCTCAGTCTGTCAACCACCCCTGATCACTTTCACCGCCTCTACACCTGCTCCGATACAGCCCAGCCTGTACTCCATTCATTCTGCTCTATCCCAGGTCACTTCCTCATGCAGATCTCTGGTTCGTCTTCTCCATTTGCAGTCCACGTTTTCTCCGTCGCTCCTCACAGCTCTGCACTCCCTGTTCCTCCATCCATACATTCCTGAGTGTCCCTCTTCCACTCAGCCTGGGTCATTATTCTCCCATTATCTCTTTAATAAGCTGCTGATTGGATCATCTTTTTTCAAATAACATCATAATTGTCTCTGAACGACCACTGGAGAGAGACCAGGCTCTACAGGAGGCCCGCTGAGGTGAGCAGAGTTAAATAAATGTAAGACCGACATGTGGAGAGAGATCATAAAGGTAAAAAGTAAGAGATTGATCCAGGTAGGAAGAGAAAGAGACATAAAGTGAGCAGAGGATGAAACCACGGGTTCTCTGGGTTTAGATGCCATGTGTTAGTGAGTCTCTGTGCGTCTCTCAGAGAAACCAATATCAGACACTACTGAAAAACATACATGCAAAACAAATAATCAGACATATCCACCTAAAGAACCACCTTACCAATTCTATAAGTTTTCATTATTAACTTGAGCTGCTTGTTCCATGACACTATTCAGGAGTCTCTGTATCTGGTACAAATACACAATTGCAACAATCCCACAGCTGCAGAAAAAAAAAAAGCAGATTTCCTTCTTCATGGTCTAATTTGAGTTATGTTGGTGCAAAAGTCTTATTTTCATCTAGAAGAAAAGATGATCAGAAGCTCGAGGCCACAGCGAGTCTGTCTTGCTTTCGCTCACTTCATTCTTGCATCATCAGGTAAAGGCGCTTGGGGCATCATATGAGCCTCGTTACCACACAAAGCAAAAAGAGGGATGACAAATGGTGCTCATAAGCATCTCATACTGTGACAGCGGTGTGTTTGCTTCAGAGTTGCCGTCTCTTAAGTGATTTATAGCTTTTTTAAAATGATTTTAAAATGACCCTTATTTGTTATAGTCATTACCACAAGCTTTAGGTGCACTGGTCACAGTTTAATATTTTGAATAAAAGAACATTGTGTTTCTAAAATGATCCTAATTCAAAATATAGATGAAGATGATGTTAATGAATTTAATGTATCTTCATAAAATGAATCTACATTTAAGTTAGACAGCCTACACCTGCTAAGGCAGTTTATTGCAGCTACTATTTGTAGTGCTTCACAATATTATTTAGGTCATCAGCAGAAAATGTAATTTTGTATATTTAGTGGACCCATTAAAGAATATGGGAGTAGGCAGATCCCAAATGAACAAGGCAAGGCATTTATTTATAAAGCACATTTCATACACAGAGGCAGATTCAAGGTACTGTAGAGGGACATTGAAAACAACACAGTGACTAAATTAAAAGCAATCAAAAAGGAATTAGTGGTTCTTGGTCAGGTTGGTTCTGCTGAGCTTGGCGGACTCAATCTCCCAAGTGATGGCGATGACGATGCTGGAAGAGATGGGATCAGACTGGGAATTGGCATCATCAGCAGCAGCAGCAACAGAATTGACGTTCCTGTAGGAATCAGGGCAGTAAGCGAGAAAGAAGTTTGTGTTGGCCGAACATGGCGCCATGGCTGGTGAGGATTTGTCGGAGAAAGACTTTGCTGTTATAGTATAGCCAGATCGTATTGTTAAGGTGAGTTCCTGAACCCAGATGCAGACTAAAGCTGCTTTCAGCAAATGTCCGAGTGAGACATCTGCAGTTTCTACGGAGTTTACCCGCAGACTGACTGGAGCAGAGGCTTTGATAGGGCAGGGAGGTAGAGGCAGAGCTGGGTATTTGTAAAGGACTTCATTACGGTGATGGGGTGCAGCTGATGTGGCGCCGCTCTGACTCCAGTGCACCTGCTTCCACTCAGACACGAGGAGAGAGGGGCACAGAGCCACGGGGGGAGTGATGGCCTGAAAAGTGAATGCCTTGTTAAAAGGATACATTTATTGTGCAAGGGTAATGCACCATCTTGTCTTATGATATAAAACAAAAACACAGGATTTATGTATATGCCTCCTGCATGTTCTACTTAGACACCACGCTTGAATGTTCTGGACATTTTCCTATTGTCGTGAACCTTTCTGATGCGAACAATCTCCTTTACCAAGACAAAATTTTAAAACAAACATGTTACATGTGAACACCAAATAAACCAAGTAAAAATACTTCAACAAGAGAATAAGTATGGAGAAGGTACCAGCAAGTAAATATAAAAAGGTACGGAAGCAATTACACTAATACACACAGATCGATGACAGGCACAGTGTAGTACACGATACTTAAATACCAGAGACCGACCAGCTACATACAACCCCACACAAATGCCGGAGCAAACACATTATAAAATCAATAGCCGCACTGTGAGAGTCATGTTTGTGGTGGAGGACAGAGGGCTACAGCCGTCTCTCCACTGTCTGCGTTCCCCCCAGATCACCACTGAAAGCCTAATTAACGGATCCAGTCAGGGTTAGAGGCTGATTACTCCATCACTCCCTCTGCCCCCTTAATCTTCTCCCATCACCATCTCTCCATCACATGTTGTTACCCGTTCCTTCTCTCTGGTCTCAGTTTCTAACCACATCACTCCCATTTCAAACTCTGCCTCTTTCACGATCCCTGCGGCTTCTGACTCGGTCTCAGACTATTTGCTCTCCGTCTTAGAATTTCACTTTTCTCTTTTCTACATTCTCTCACTTGAGACAGATGTAACAGCCTGAAATTCCACACAGATAAAGAGATGCCTCGATATCTATGATGGATACAGACAGTTTGTCAGAGGCGAGAAGCAGCAGAAGAACAGACAGGCAAATGTGAGAGAGATGACTGCTGGCTACAGTATTTCCTCGAGGCTAAAACATCTAATAATGAATGTTTTAAATTTAGTTTCAGAAATTCTATTACATATATTTTGAATCCTCAACTTCTTCTATTCCAATAAAGTAAAATGCAGTATATGTTTTGTATAGCAAAGCTGCAGCGTGACTGCGTGGTGAACTATGACCGGCGACACCCTAATTCAACAACGTTTTGGCTGTCACATCCTCCTGCCAGCTACCCATCTCCCTCTCCTCCTCCTCCTCACCAACAACAACGCCAGCATCTTTTGTTCTTCCCTGTTCATTTTCTTGAAACCCCAAAACCGCGTATCCAACAACCACGATTTCTGTGTCCGTCACATCCTGCAGTGCCCACATTCAGCTTTCGGCAAGCAATTGTCATTCTCCTGCATTCATGCTTGTGTGACCGTGCCCTCACACTGGACTCACACCTGAAACACTGCTTCACTGGGAATGGGCTGACGTCGTGTGTTACCTAATTGGATTGTGGATTCTGTGCGTTAAATAGGGCTCAAACTTTCAAAGCTCAAACATGTGGCAATAGATGAACCAGCCCATTAAATCATGTTTAAACAAACACTCAAGCACTGGCCAATCAAATCACGTTAATGCGAAAGAGGAGGCAGCTGGTGTGTTAATCTGGTTGTATATTTTATTTCCTGTGCACTTCTCTTTAGCAATGCACTAATAGCAGGCAGGGCACATTAGCACAAAACTCGGCTACATTTACGTGCGTCCAAAGCATGAAACTGTTATTGTTGCTAATATGACGATCACGCCATGCAGCAGGAACGCCCACCGTCAGGCGTTAGCACAATTCATATGAGTGAATCCAGTGTAATGAAGCTACGAGGAATTAGCTGCTTTCGTCTGCTTTCATTCATCTCCAGAACACAGACTACTGTTGGCTGTAGCCAATTGCAAAATAAAATTGCAGCATCTCGCTCAACTTCACCCATATATATTATACTCAGTATTTCCATCACATGCCTGCTGGTCATTTACAATATATGATGGCTGCTTCTTGTTGTTGATGTCTGTCTTTATTTTCTACATGGTGCCCTGATTGTTAAAGGTTCCCCTTGATGTAATAAATATCTGTACAGGGTTTCATTGATTGATGCACCTGCAGCTCAGTCACAGATGATTTAGCCACTTTGATGATGCATTTGTGGTCCCATGTTGCTTTGACGACCCACATATCAAAGTGCGGATCGTCAGACCTCTTTTAATAACTCGCAAATGAAATTCAACCTCACCCCACCAACCTCTTTGTTCCATTTGTGACTTAAATACTTCAAAGTTAAAGACTCGGTGTACATCAATTGGTATACACAGGTTTTATATACACAGGGAATAGTTGATAAATATAAGTGATATAGCAGTGACATAGGAGTTTAAATAGACATTGATTAATATGGATTATAATAAAAAACGTTTACCTCAGCCCTCTTCTTTGAATTATCCTGCTTTTTACTTCTAAACCACTCGCTGTGGGAGATGAACTAAGCAGGCTTCTTAAAAAGGCATTACAGAGGCCACTTTACTCACTGAGAACGATGTCACATAGTAAAGTCAGACCAGCTCCATATGGCTGATGATTCACAGCAGGTCTCCATCTCTCTAGGGAGGAGAAGTCAACTGCCACTACACTGAAATTGGGGCCCCCCCTCTGAGAGCTATGACGATGTTCAGTTTGTGTTCCAAGCGCAAGTGCACAGCATGTACAGGAAAACTCAGTCCTGAATAAATGCATATAGATACAGTCATGCATGCATATAGAACAGAGGGTGGGGAACCTTTTTTTCCTATGAAGGGCCATTTTAATGTATATAATAAATCCTTTGCAGGCAGAACTAAATCACTTAACACGTATCAAACTAGCCTCTCTAATGCAATGTCTAGAACTACTTCTATTTTACAAGATGTCTGAGGTCAGATGGTAGTGATGAGGATGCTACTCACAGCTGGTTTCAGCCATATCAACTTCCTCAAACAAGTCCTCATCTTTGGTTCTGCTATGCATGGCTTCTAAAGACACTTGACATGTAAGCACTTTCATCGCAAAAAAAAAAAATGCTGTCATTAATCTTGAGTGTCTATCACGCACAAGAGGCGAGACTGGAGAGCTATGAATGTACATTGTTGTGTCGTTGAATCAATAAAGTGCTTTTGAAATGAAATAAAACACATAATGATCCATGCCACACCAGCAACAACATCAGCAGCTATAAAGCATACCAATGCTCCCCTGGGAAAAGAAAAGGCATGAGAGTGATTGCAGCTCGCTCTCTGAAAAATGAACATGATTAGACAATGTCAGAAAAGGACTGACCCCTAGGCAGAATGTAGTGTGCAAACGACCTCAACTTTAATTTTAGATGACAAGATAATAAACAGCTATAAACCTGTTAGTGTGTGAATGGAAGGAATAGTGACTGACAGAAGGAGGAAGGAAAGATCAGGACTGAGATTAACAAACCTGTTCAAAGAATTCGTCCATAAAGCCTTTCTCCATTCCCACGGCGACTTCATCCTCTTCCTCTGTCGTCTCCTTCCCCTAGAAAAACACATAACATGTGGAGTTAAATAAAATGGACAAAAGTAAAATAATGAATTAATTCAAGACATTTGCATTACATTAACATTGGCCATGACTGAATTGCGTCAAACCATTATGTAAAAACAAAAAACCCAACCCGCTGTTTCGGCTGGGGCAGTGTGTTAGAGCTTATGTCACAAAACCCCTTTTTCATTTCACAAAACCACATGTTAATCATGAAATCATTGTTATTGAGACATAATATTAAACTTCAGCCTTGAGGGGTCTCTCAATCAAAATAATAACAAAAGACCTAGTTTGATTGATGTCTTGAAGCTGAGTGGGATCATGGGAGTTATTGTCTTCACAACCATTGCCGATGAAAATCTACCTGACGTAACTCAGGTGCAATTCAGCTTCACGGATGAGGTTATGTATTCAAGTATTGTTCATGTTACACAACAAACAGCAATGAATAATCATGATCCGTTACGAGTGACCAATACAAACAGTGAAAGGAAAAGAAACTGCCAACTGGCTAGCAGTTCACCATACATCGTTTGCCCAGGAAGTTAAAGCAGAGATGGGCAAAGCCATGAGGAAAGCGGACATGACGCAAAACAACCAAAATTAAACATCCTGTTTCCTTGAATTAAAGGGGTAGTTCACCCAAAAATAAAAAATTCACTCATTATCTACTCACCCCTATGCCGATGGAGGCGGGGGTGAAGTGTTTGAGTCCACAAAACACTTCTAGAGTTTCAGGGGTATACAGTGTAGCAGCCGAATCCAATACAACTGAAGATATTAGGGACTAATCCTCAGACGTGAAAAAAACATCTGAAAAAACACATAACATGTCTCCATTCTGCTCCTGTGGTGTCATCAAAGTGTCCGCAAGCCCCGACATTCATATTCGACTCGAAAGGGCGTGATTTACACAAAGCCTAAATGTCCAATGATATCTTCCGACAAGGTGGATTCAGGGACCGTCGGAAATGCTAACGTCTGCTAGCTTAGCCTCTTCTGGTGGACTTTTAGGCTTAAAACAGTGTAAATGACCTCGTTTCGAGTCGAATATGAATGTCGGGTTTACGGACACTTGGATGACACCACACAAGCAGTATGGAGACATGTAAAGTTTTTTTCCTGTTGATTTTTTTACGTCTGAAGATTAGTCCCTAAAATCTTCAGTTGTATTGGATGATGCAAGTGTCACCAAACCATAAATCAACAAACTATATAACATAGGTCTAATCTAGACATTTAAATAAAGAATTGTAAAATAATGAGAATTTTGTCAAACATTATACCTACTTTATAGTTCTACTGTTTCATCTTATAAAGTTAAAACTTCTCAAAGTTTTAGGCATCAAGCCAATGATTCATTCTGAAGTACATGTTCTCGTTGCTAATCACATATCAGTCATTGCACTACATTAGCAGGGATCTCATGTGGCCTCATCTCATTCATCTAGCCCCTGTCAAACTAATTCAATTCCCCATTAGCAGCCCATGAGCTCCATTTGCTCATCAGTGCTGCAGCGAGGGAGTAAAGTTTTCATCCTCTCCTGTCCCAAAAGCAGGGAAAGACTTTTATGTATGACATAATAACAAGCTTTGTGTGTTATAAGTACGATTTAGGATTTAAGATTAAGAATCTCTTTTTCAAGGGAGACCTGGCCAAGATAGGCAGCAGCACAGATAAAAACATATAGCACAGATAAAAAAAAACTTGCATAACACACAACCTGATAAGTTAAAAACAGCAACATCTCATAGAATCTGCCTCCAGTTCTTTAATTCCGGTTTTAAGGCGTAAAGTAAGATCAATATGGTGAGCTTCAAGTCCTTCTGCAATATATTCCACGTCGCAGGTGCAGAATAAGCAAAGGCCCTTTTCCCAATTTCTGTTCAGACATTTAGAACTGAGAGTAAATAGGATGTTCTGAGAATGCAGAGAGTAATGCCCATTGCCCAATACATGTTTGCTTAATGCAGACACAGGTAATTAGGGAGCAGGCCCAGAATCGATCCATGTCATTATTGGATCACAGGAATATCGTTGGGTTTTGATTTTGGTGTAGGGACCAATGTCTTGGAGTCTGATGCAGATTCTGATATTAGGGGGTAAAACATTTCATATTGATATCATATGCAGTCTTTATGATATATATACAAATATTACTTGGCAATAATTCCCAATATGTCATTATCAACCCCTTATGACAATAAATGTAAATGAGGCTTGATATTTTACAGTTTAATCATAGACTTTATTATAAATTACTGTAAATAAGAGTTAAATATAAACAAATGTTCTGCATTGTTTAATAAAAGGTTTCATAATGGCACATATCAACAAACATGAATGTAGATACCAATATGTCTGTGAAAGACTCATATCAGCCAACCAATATAACGGGCCACCTCTGAAAACTACATCTTCCCAATACTAAAGACAACATATTAACACAGAAGAGAGAAGCAATAATAATAAATAGAATTAACAATTAAATGAATGATGGCTGAAAACCATTTAGCTGCTCCAGTTTCAGGCTCTAGTGCTGTGCATGCTGGCTCACTGTCACACTGTCATGTCTTACTGGGACACTAATGTTATTAGTGACAGCAGCGCTTCTCCAACTACAAGTGGAAATGTCTGCTGTGTGAAACATCCACTGACAAGACACATTAACCAGTCAACCCACGTAATCCTTCTTTAAGAGATAGAAGAAAAGGGGCCTGAAATTCATCCCATGTTCTCGGATGTTTCAATTTATTTTCCCAAATGTGAAATGCCAATTTATGTACCACCAAAGCTGTTTATATATGTAAGGGAAGAGACAGCTTCTTCTGAATGTCCAAAAAAGAACCATGTCTTTGAGGAGTCGTAGGTTTTTTGCATGCATTGAAAATCTACAATTAGACAGTCCCAGAATAATATTCCTTTTAAGATTTTGCATGGCCATAAAATGAATTTACCAAATTTAACCGATAACATTAAACTACATTTGTGTCTGCTATTTTATCAAAAAATGATGGATACAAGACAATTCTTGCATGTTCAATGTTTTCTCAAACACAAAATCAATTCTGTGGAGCTGTAGCAGGTGATGTGTCGGCACAGAGGCAGAGGCAGGGAGAAGATGTGGAGGAAATGGGCAGAAGAACAGTCGAAGAGAAACCAGTTCTTGAGATGAATGTCGGAGAAGACAGACTTCAGCAGGAGATGGTGCGGCAACTGGCACAAATTTAAGTGAGAAGAATAGAGAGCCACTGTGATCCTGCTAATATCTAAATCCACAAAAACTGGATTGTGTTTTGCTCTCTTCATCAGACAACCTTAAAAATATTCTGTACAAAACAATTAAGTGTTTAACTGTGACAGTTGGGCATATAAATGAGATACACAATATGTTGTTTACTTGGTGTCTCATTTAGGAACAAAACTGCTATTAATAAATACATTTTTGGTGTTGGTGTGGAAACGAGGTGCATTTGAGGAACTGCCGACTATTAGAAGCAGAGAGAAAAGAGGCGGCAGCAGCAGCAGCAGCAGGAGGTGGTGGAGGAGGAGGACAAGCGGGGAATCAGAATAAGCTCCCAGATCACCCGTAGTGTTTCAGACTCCATGGAGAGATGCTGCATCCCCTGCAGTGAGAGGAGGGCTTTGGTCTGGTTTTACTTTGAGTGGTCAGGAGGAGAGAAGACTGAGCGCTGCACCTCAAACCTCCAACTCCCACACAGATCTAAAGCTCCTGCTGAGCCACAAGGGGGCTGAGAGAGGCCTTTATCGCTGCAGTCTTGACTCAGCCTACAGTCTTGGACTCCACACACAGCACATGCTCTGAGCTAGACACACAAACATACATGCACACAGTGATAATATATAACACATGGTCAACACACAGCGAGAACAAGCCGTATACAAGCTGGCCCCCATTACGGCCACAACCCTCCGATGCACTCAGCCCCTGGGGCTCACACTCGGGTTAAAACACCCCGGCAGGAGTAGTGGCCTGATTATGCCGTTTATTAGATTATAGAGTTGTTCTAGGCACTGTGCCAGCAGGGAGTCGCTCCATGAAGACAAAAGGCATTGTCTGCACATCCAGTGTAAACAGGAGGAGGAGGAAATATTGTCCAGGACAGAGGGAGCGAGAGATAAACCAGACTTTTAGTTGCGCTGGCTCATGTCAGCATGGGAAGACGAGGAGGAGAAGCAGGGCAGCACAACAGTTACTGAAAGCTGTGGCAGTGTATGTGCAATAAGAGGATGCAGACTGTGCCGATGTATAAAGAGTCAGGTTAGGGAACAGTCACATATGGCAGGTCAATGTTCACCAAAGTCTAACTCCACATGAAGCCACGCCGCAGATTTGCATCAGGAATCAAATGTTTTATTAGCGCCTCGCTCGAACAGATAGGAGGTGAACAGGAGGCGTTGATTTGCCTCTGATACACTTAGGTCAAGTCTTTACTTGACATTTTAATTAGAGTTTGTCACATATTACATCTTTAAATGGAAAGGGAAGGAAGACAGTTGCAAGTACCATGCATTCAGACGCTGTTACCTGAGAATACTGGAGAGAAGAGCAGTGACGGTTCAAGTAGAGATGGAAACCCATGTGGGCAGGACTTTATTGTCCTTTTGTGTTTCCATATTAAAGCAGACCTGTTTCCCTGCATCTTTGTACTACAGCCAATTCAAGCAGCTTCCTGCAGTCTCATTAGAAATGACTCAGAAATTTGTGTCAGCTGCTCTGAGGAATATAGAGAGCATAACCAGATTTATTATCATAATACAGCCACACAACATTCATTATGGATGTGTACACACACACACACACACACACACACACACACACACACACACACACACACACACACACACACACACACACACACACACACACACACACACACACACACACACACACACACACACACAAGATTTATTCATGTTTCCTTTTGCAGACAAATACAAAGATATAAACAACAAAGACTGACTTATGCTCCAATTGCAAAGCTGCTCATATGGTAAATTAATCTGCTAATATAGAAGAGACGTAAAGAGAACACATACACACACATACTCCAGGAAGCTGGGTATGTGTGTGGAGTATGTGGAGTATACTACTGTCAATTCCAGGTTCTGCCTGATAAATTGTGTTCATGTCAACATCAAAAGTCATAATTACAACTTAGAAAACCTCTGAACTCTCTGATACATTTCCCTTAATAATACAGAGGTAGAGAGAGATATAAAGCTACAGTATACTGTCAGCGCAAATGGTCTTCATGTATTCAATTATAAAGGTTAATGGAACTTTACCATCTCTCAACATCCATTGTGTACAATCTGAATCTAATTTAAAATTAGAAAACACAGTTTCTCACCTACCTCTAGCACAGGGGTCACTAATAGGTCGACCGCAGTCCGGACCAATAACTGATAAATCATTGAGAATTGCCAAATTTTGACAGTGTGTCTGTCGTCACCCGCACAGCTTCTCGAGACAATACAGCACTGGTTTAGCCGCCCAGGAAACTCACAGACCAATTGCATTCATTGTAAATCATCTCATGTGATGCCACTCAGCCAATCAAATCTCAGAATTCTTATGAGCATTTTGATAATGTGTGTAAAAGAAAGGGAGACAGTGCCAACAGAGTTTTTTTTTTTTTTAAATCAAGACTAAACAGATTCTTGTTCATTCTTCCAACAAGCAGTCCAAAAACAGTTTGTGTCATTTGTTCAAAGACTGTGGTGATTGTTAAAAGCAGCAATGTGGAACAACACTGCACCACTTCATCCTAGATTTAAAATCCTGGCAGGACAAGCTAGCGCTCACTTCTGTCACTGAACAATATAAGTGGGGGTGGGATTCAAGAGAAAAAGAAAAGCAGGTGTTAAAGCTGCTCAGTTGTTCAGGTGTGTTGAAATTGTTAGAAAAGGGTTGAGTTAACAAAAAGAAGAAAAAGGGGAAACTTAATTTAGACTTGTCAAAATGCTCTCTATCTGGAACTCAGAATTTTTTATATCCCTGCTCTAGAAAAATAAACTCCAATGCCACCCAAATAACATGGATGGAAAATTAGATTCTGTGGTGCTAATAGAATTGAAACATTAGATTCAAAAGATTTAAACAACTTTTTTTCCAGAATAATAGTCTTGGATACTCGATACTCTTGGATACTCGAAGAGTATTCAGATTTCACGGGGAACGGTTTTCATAAATAATATAAACGGCAGAAAAGTCTTGATCCAGTATGAGTGACACATGCCATGTAATTCTTCAATATAGTTAGAGGGACAAACACATTTCCATTCAGCTCCAGTGTATTTGTAGAATTTGTGCATTTCACCACATCTGGCCAAATGAGATCTCAACTAGTATGCGAGAATCCCCTACATCAGTTTTAGTCTCCAGGGTTTGACAATGTATCTCAAATGAAAACCAAGTCATTCCTGTTTATAAATGTCGTCATTCTCACTGTCCAAAGCTCAAACTGGTCCTCACAAAGAGACACAAAGACAACACACATGCACACAACCCCACTTATAAAAATAGGCATGGCTGTGTCTTCACCTGCTCCCATTCTAAAGCCCCCAGGACATTCACCACCTACACGCCAAGAGATCTACAGTCTATGCGGGAAAACAGCCGACAGCAAATCACACAGAAAATCTCCAGCGTTAGGCCTCGTGGCCAGACTTCTTATGAATGCAGGGGTTTAACTGAAAATACAATAGATCAGCACAACAATCAATACAAGGGTCCAGAGTGTGAATTATAATATTTCCGTAACTCCTGAATGATTGTGTAACTTCGTATGCAGCCAGGATTTAATTTTCCATCATATTGTGGTTGTGAGAAAAAGGCAAAGCAAAGCCACAAAACAACACACCAGCCTCACTGACTGATTGCCCCTCAGGCCACCTCACTGAATAACTGTCGGAGTGAAAGAGCGACTGATGGCAGAGCAGGAGTCAGTGTGGTGCTATCGAGACAGAACTATTACACAACCAGCGAGAAGTGTGGGTGACGAGAGGACAAAGGAAGTGATAAGATTGAGCCAAAAGGAAACAAGGCAAATGCAAAACTCGTGGGGTTCCTTTGGCATTACTGTTCTCGCTCAGCAACAAGAGCAACCTTCAAAGAAAATCAACAAGTCTCCATCTTTGATTCAGAGCATTAGCATGAATTTCAGCCAATGCTTTTCAGCTGGAATAAAATGTATTGTGCACTAGCTGATCAATGCTCCCCTGCTGATAACTGGCTCTTTAAAATACAGATCAATACTCTTATTACTCTGAAATATGTTCTATATGTGCTGTATTACCTTCCAGACGCGCTTCCCTGCTGTCTGTACACATGTTCACATTCATGCTCTGAAGTACAGCACATCTAACAGTGGGAGCGATGACAGGGGAGAGAATAAATTCTGTTTGCCCAATAGATTTGTGTTGGAATTACATAAATTCAGATCTAAATGCAATGTCTACTGTTCAGCACACTATTCCCAGTCCAAACCTGGACTCAGGTGCTGTCCTATCTGGGCCCAGACATATAAATAGAGCATTGCTTTTTTTTAACCGGCGCAATTTTCTTGCCTTTACTGTATTGGTTTAGCTGCCCAGGAAACTCAGACCAATTTTAGGCTTTATCTCATGTGATGCCACTCAGACAATCAAATCTGTGAATTCCAAGGAGCATTACTACTGAAGTTGGTGTGATGAGAGACGGGGATGAAAAGACAGTCTTCAAATATTGTATTATACTTTCTTTGTTTGACAGTCAGTTGTGGATTACACACACACATCAATGCATCTAATATTTCAATATATAGCCTATTGCACTGAATCATTTACTCTTTTACATAGACATTATGTTCCCGACAGCTCCATGAAAAAAAACCCAACTATGAATTTCAATAGAATACCTCTGCTTTACACTATTCACAGAAAGTTGGTAAAAATGACCATGAAGGGATAAATGGAGTACGCAGATAAGACTGAATCGGCTATAAAGGATGTTATACACAAACTGTATAGGATGACTGACTGGCTGGCTGACTGATTGCCAGTCCCATTTTCCTGCAAATAATTTCCCGCCAAGACCTGAAATGTGGAAATAAATTTCCACAAATTTAGAGATCTATTAAAAACGACATGATAAGACACCTAAATAGCTGCTAAAATGTCAGACACATGATTCAAACAGGTCTGGTGTTGTGCTCATTAACTGCGGTTTCTATGATGGGAAAAATAAAAAAAAATAAAGCTGATGCTGTTGTACAGGGTTGATTTAAGTCAATTCAAAGAAATTTCTACTCTTAAATTGGTTGCTAAAATGTCCTATTGCCTAAAAATGACACTGGCGGAATGGATACATCATCACAGCTGTCCTAAACAGGAAACAGCAAACATGAGCAGAAATGTCAGACTGAAAAACGGAACTTAATCTGATCATCAGGCTCAGAATTTCCCCGAAATGTTTTATCTGGATTTAAATCGCAGAGAAATTTAATAAATCGATCCCCACTCTTTAAAGAGCATGTTAAAATTCTTTGCTACAGTTGTTATATTCTGTCTCTCCATGAATTGGTGCATCTCGATTGGATTTAATTAGGCCCTTCGATAGGCTGCTCCTTGTAGTTGTACTTGTTAAAATGTCTGTGAGACATTTCATATGTTGATTTTGTTTAAAAATAGAAAGTACCCAGGTTTCTCAGGCTCAGCTGCTTTCCATTCCAGTGAAAACGCAGGTCTGGCCGAGGTTAACAAGGTGGTTTTATCAGCCCTGCCCACGGAGCACAGGGTCCATCAGATACACAAAGAAGAAGAATGTGGGTGGGAGACGAGATGAAGCACTGCCACCACACCGAGTCAAACTGTGTGCATGCGCAACAATTTCCTTTCCCTAACAATCCTCCTTAATGTCCTCCCCCTTTAATCATCCTCCCTTTTCTTTCTCATTCTCCCTGTCCGTCATTGTCTCACCTCCTTCTCTCTCGCTTGCCTTCCTCCGTACTTCTGCTTCGCTGCTGAATTCTTATAGCACATAAGGCCCACACAACATGGACTCGGTTACCTTTGTCTCGCTCTCCGTGGTCACGTTTTCAGTTTGAGTTCATCTTTTCTTCCTCGCCATCTCACTATCCTTCCTCAAGACCACAGCGTCGGTATTCATTTACCAAAACTTGCACTTTAGATGTTTTTATATTTTGTTTGTCATTAGAAAAACATCAAATTCTGCTACATGTGTATTCAAATATTTAGAATGACAACTTGATCTCCTCCCATTTCCCCTGCTATGTCTTTCATCCCTCTCAGCCCTTTGGCCTCCTCACATCTTTCTGACCTTTAACAGTTTAATCATCAAAGTGATGCCATTTAAATACGATTAAATAAGAATTTACCAAACGCCTATCTATTAAAGGTTAAATAATTACTTACAATGGGATAATAACACATTTTTTCCACAAAATCAATAATAATCAATTTCCGGCCAGAATCCAAATGTCTGCAGCTGCCAGCTCTCACAGAGATAACTCTGTCGGCTGCGGGGACTTCGACGATGAGAAGACTGACCTTTCAGACTTAGTTAGTGGATGCTTACTTCCATTTTGGCTTGTTAGCACATAATTGGCCGATGGGTAGGATTTTATTAATTACATGCTGCTGCGGATGTTCATACACAAACTTGCTTGCCCTGGGGATGTGTGCAGGCAGCTGCAGGTGGTCGACCAGTGTTGAGCGTTGCAGGAGTAGGTGAGAAAATGTCATAAAGCTTCAATTGAACTTTAATGACGGATCACAGGCTGGGAAAAGAGATTTGCCATCACTGCTATAGGCTGTGGTTTTGCCCATCCCCAGTCTCTTCGCCATCTTCCCCCTGTGGAATATTTTCAGAGCGCTTCACTCTGTAACTCGCTGACCATGAAGGATTATGACAGCACCAATGTGCCACTAACACAATTACATTGCAGATATGGGGGGTGTGACAGGGAGTGAGAGAGATGTCAAGGAACGATAGGAAGTGTAGAAAAAGAAGCATAGCATTAGAGAAGAAAGAGCAAATGGACGGGAAGTGCAGAGAAAAGCCAAGAGAAATATCAGAAAACTAATTTGGAAAGAGGCAGAGATAGAATATTTTCAAATACATAAACATGTCAAACTAAAGACTTTTATTATTGAATTCTTTTTTTTTGTTCATTAGAGATGCTCCGATACCAGTATTGGAAATGCCTCCAGTACTGCAGAAAATTCCAGGCGAGTACAAAATTCAATGTACTGATCTGATACCACATCTTTAAAGTATATTAGATAAAACAGCAATTTTCTTTTCCTGGATATCACTTATTCTTCGCCACTGCAAAACAGCAGATGCACTATACTGCCATTGGCAAGTATTGTCTTTAGAGCAGTGAGGAAGCAGTGATTTCCGGTAATATAGCGTTAGCCAATCTAGCTAAAATGTCATAATGTCAATATTTAACACTGTGTAAAGTCCCAGATGTGAAACGGCAACATGTACATGTACCGACTTCAATTTAGAGCAGTGGCACTAGATGCCAATTGCAAGACCAGCAATAAGCCACACAACAATGACAGCAATCATCACTTCTATGCAGGATTTGTAGCATACAGCTGTTAAAATCATGGTTATATTAATATCTGTATATATACAAGTTATTATATATGCTTATATGTAAGCATTGGTATTGGATCGATACCCTCTATCAGACAAACACATAAGTCCAGGTATAAGAATCTGTATCAGGAAGGGAAAAATGTCGGAACATCTCTATCTAAAATGTCAGAAAATAGTAAAAAAGTTGGCAGTACAATTTCCTACAGCTCGTCATATTGTTTTGTTTGACCATCAGAACTTTGAGGTTTTCAGTTTTCTATCACATATGACAAAGAAAAGCAGAAAATGAAACTGGGAATGTTTTTGCTTGAAAAATACCTTAAGCAATTACCAAAGTTTCTACAAGTTAATGTTCGTCAGTTGACAAATCAACTCAGTGTTTCTTCTTTTGCAGTGGTTGCCATGGCAAAATCTTTTCAGAGAAACTGTTAAACGGAGACAGTCTTCCCAACAAGAACAACAGCATCAGTCATGTCAGCAAATGGCTGCAGGACAGATCAGAAAATGTTAATATATACACGTCAGTCTGGGGACAACTGATGGCAAATTATGTCTTTTGTTGTTTAATTTGGACGGCTTGTTAAGTCATAAGTGCTTCTTTAACCTCAAGATGGAAAGATTTACATTAGTACTCTAAAATATTACCACCAAAGAAAGACAGACAGAGCTGCTTAGGCCCTAATGAGGTCAATGACAGTTCATTTGGTTGCAAATTATGTTTAAAGGTCCTAATCTCCCACAGGAATCTGTGATAGAAGGCATTGCCTTTGCTGCTACAGATCCACTCCGCTGCCATCAATTAAGAGATGATGTGAGAGGGAAGGTCGGCACATTATAAATTCAATTTTAGCATCTGCAACAAAAATGACCTGAAGCTAATTCTCCCACAACAGATGGGGAGGTTTGATTACAGAACAGTCATTATTTATTTTTAGGATCTCCATAAGCTTTGGGAGCTGCTGTTGTTTATGAGAAGTAAACAAGATTTTACCCGCATCACAACAACCAATCTGTCATACAGCAGAATTAAAATGAATGAGACTCACAATAATATGTTGAAGATCTCTAATGTAGGAATTATCTAAGATAGAAAACTCAAAAACAACAATGAATATAAGAGCGTATTACTTCTGCCAAGGAGGTTATGTTTTGGCACCTGTCCGTTTGTTTGTGGGTTGGATTGTATGTTTGATTGTTTGTAAGCAAGTATTCGCAAAGACTTGAGGACACATTACCACGATGGATGTGGAGATGAAACATTTGAACTCAAGTACTCCTGTACTGGCACTGCTCACACGAGTACTGCAAGTAAGCACAAATGAACCTGCAGCCAAATTCCTGCAAATAACGCAACGCCAAAATTTCACTTTTTGCATTTGGTGTGAAAGCAGAATGAGGATTTTTTTTGTGAAGAACATTGCTAGATTCAGCATAGGGGACTGACATCTCTAAATGAGTGCAATTTGATTTCAATTTTAGGGGAATGTTGGGCCCTGGCGGAGGTATGAACTCTTCTGAGTGTCATCCTAGTTGCATGCTTTGATTGTTATGGATGAGGATGTTGTGTTCAATTCACACATTTCAAAAATAACAACAAGCAGCCAACAGATATTGGATATCATTACAACTGTCACCTCATTTGCTGAGACAGACAAGTCCCTGGTGAAAAGCCAGATCGGTCACACTCATTTCATGGTTTATTTATGCAATTATGCAGCCTCTATGTGTTGATGCATAATGTCTTTATCTGTATGTAAATGTGCACCTTTCTCATGGTGACGATACAGGACGATGACAATGCATTTTACTGCTACTTTATACCTCCATATAGATAGGATAAGGCTCATCTGTGGGTCAGGATCAGTGAGTAGCCATTTTTTTCCCCACAACAGATCCCTGAGCTTACAGAGGCCTTTGAACAAGGACAAATAAAACCTCTGACCCTGTAGGATCAGTGTTCTGTTCAATAGCAAGCAAAGTGGCTCTTTGTCCTCGCTACTGTTTGTGTCACTGAGGAAATGTCAATAGCCAAGATCAGGTTAAGGACAGAAGAATAAGAGGTAAAGAAATTGCGCAATAAAGAGGAGATGGATGTGAAAGAGGAGGGGTAATGAAAAGATGAATGGAGAACTAAAAGAGCCAAAGACCCACACATGGCCTCTGAGTGTGCCACATCCCTCCTATTAGTTAATGTGTCACTCTAATGCCAAGTTGGTAGTGACACAGGTTAGTGCGCACGCACACACACACTGAACCAATACTGACACTGACCAACAAAGCTGCACAGAGAAAACAGGAGGAAGAGAGGAGCGGAAAAAGTGTAGGGGAGGACAGGAACCCATCTGATAAATCACTGATAGGAAAAGAGCAAAGAGCAATATGGAGGAACTCACCACTACAGAGCCGATCATAGAAAAAAATAAGTATTTATTAAAGAGACAGAGATGAGAAAAGAGGCAAATATAGTCAATCAAATAGAGAGATTAAAGTAAAATAAAAACAGCTGATAAACCGTCGAGGAGATATTAAAGAGAGACGACCTGTTACAGGTGAAGCGTTCATAACACCTGCCAAAAATAAGTAACTGCAGCAAAACGATAAACAATCACGTCTGATTGGTAACAGTCCTTGTGGGTGTGTGAAATCTGTAAAAACCACAGCAGCGTGTTTCCCCCTCAGGTTTCAGAGCTCAAGACGGCTGACAAAAGCATCATATCTGCCGCCATCTGTCACTAAATCACATCTGGGCCGACTGGGAGTGATGGGACGAGGGGAGGGGAGGCGAGAGGCCGTACGCCCGTTTTAGTTATTGAGACTGGCAGCTTCAGGCAGCAGGCTAATGAGCTGTTGGGAGAACAGAGTCATGGGCAGGTGTTGAGCTCATAAAGTGGGTTTATGTGCATATGGGCAACGCTGGAGCAGAACCTGCGCCCTCGCACAAATATGAGCAAAACTCAATTTCCTGCCAAAACGACACATGAGCACATGGGTGAGTAAACCTGCAGTGTGACTCTACCAAAACACATGAAAAGACACAGCAGCAGTGAAATCTGCAGGAGCTCAGTTCTCTTCACTTTTGCTGCACCCATGTTTGGTTTGTACATTTGAAAATGCAGGCTTATGCCATATCTAATATTTAATTTGACCTGCCTTCATATAAAATAAATATGAAAAGTCTGATCCCAAACCACATTATCTGCCTGTTATAAAAAGTCTGGAATCCAGCATATTGAGAATTGGAGTCCATTTATAGAGCTGCTTTCCGACATGCACCCTACTCCTGATGTACCCAAAGGGGACCGTAAATGACAGTTGTTACCGACAATCGCTGGAGTCTTTCCTGCCAGACCCCCAGTCAAAACTCCAGATAATGTCAGAGTGAGCTCATGTGAGAATACAGTATATTATCTGGAGGATTCAGTGAGTGAGTAGAAGTGTTGATTATACTGGAAAACAAAAAGAATACAAATATCTCAGGATGAAAAAGAGGTGCCATACATGTAGAAGACGCCTAAGTAGATGTCAACTTGGAAAGACAACGAGATTCGGGAACTTTGGGTGACAAGGGCCGATGTGCTATAAACAAAAACATGTGATTTGTGCAGTGAGAATTACACATCACGTCCCGCCTGCTGAATGCTCTGCCCTGGTACCTCCTCTCATCTGAGATTTTCCTGACGTTGTGAATGTGTCTGAACTACTGCATTATCTAAATGTGAAAGGCAAACTCTAAAGAAAGTCCTGACCCAATTGTCTGAACATTTTCTGGAGTTCATGTCTAAAATGGTTTAAGTGAAATCTCCTATTATGTTTCCAGCTCTTCGCTGATTTGCAACCCAAATGTGACCATCAACAGTGAGCTGGGAGACACAGAATACATCCTGCAGGGATAGCTTTACTTTGAAAGTAGACACGAGTCTTTACGAAGCAACACAACAAAGTCCATCATCCGGTTTATTTCCATTCACTAATGTGCTGCAGGTGTGGTGGCTAGAGAGAGAGCTCAGTTGTCTGTTTCCACTGCCACAACCTCTAGTGCCTCCCGAGGGTATTCAACATATTCCTCAGGCTGAGACCCACGTAGGGCCACATGAATGCAGATTGAGCCACCAGCACGCTAACCTGCACATTCTCCTTACCTCTGCCACTCGCATCTTTGAACTGCTTTTTAGTTTTGCCACTCACAACGGACCACTCTCCTCCTCATGGGAGACCCTACCAAGAGCTGTTTCCCTGGCAACATACCCAGCTCCCCACCACGATAAGGACACACCTCCTGGAGAGGGACAAACCTCATATGTTCTCAAAACTAAGAAAACTATAACATAATGAAGCACCAACTCAGCAACTGCACAGACCTGCCAAAAGAAATTTATTCAAAATGTATAATGACAATATTTCCATAACAGCCGTCAGCTTTTCCCGCTTAAAATTCAGCATGTAAGGAACAATAGCAGCCCAGTGAGGGAATGTGGAAGCAGCGAGATGTGGGTTCATGCCATCAGCTGTAGTGTTCTAGATGACGTCTCAGTAAAGGTTTTCAGACATGAACTTTGGAAAATGTCTTGAAAATGGGGTCTGGTCATTTTAGGAGAAATTAAATATATTAAGATTTATACTACTGGTCAGACAAGCAAGATGTGATCTCGGGTCCTTGCTATTTTCCCTATACAGTTGATTTACGATATTTGACGGATGAATCAGTATTAAAAATAATAATTACTTGCAGCTCTAGTCCAGAGCTGCAACACAATCGAACGTGCATCCTACACTGTGCTGTTCAGACCCACAGAAAAATCTCCATGAGCCGTATTAGCTTTAGAAGGGGAACAACATTAATCCAGTGCTGATGAGAAATCACACATCTGTGACTTGCAATTTATTTCAATTTTATTTGGTCCCGATTGTCTGAAAATGGTGCAGCTCCACACTAATCCAGCTGCCTTTTCTCAGACGGGAAAGATAAGATCAAGAATCGTAAAAGAAAATAGAATCGGCAGCTGACGTATAATTTCTGTCTGCTCCAACCGCTTGGGCTGAATATTGGTTTGACTGTTTCTCACTGAAGCTGATGAGGAAGATTTAGGCTATTTCTCTGTAGCATGGCAGCCTGGAGACACGCCTCTCCTCCTGAACGAACACACACACACAATTGGCAGGGCTGGGTTGTTTCCCTTGAGGCCAATTCATAGCAGGATCTGCCCTGAAAACTGAGGAGTCGTAAATTGTTTCCCCCTCTATGTCCTCAGCTTAACTGCCAATTACCCAGTTCTGACAATGGCCACTTTAACACACACACACACACACACACACACACACACACACACACACACACACACACACACACACACACACACACACACACACACACACACACACACACACTTCAATCTCCTCTTCCATTAATCTAATCAGTAATGTATCCTCCTGGTCTCATTTTATCCCATAATCTAAGTATGTTATACTGCATATTCGTGATCATTCCAACTGTCACAAGGTTTACATTTAAAATCCAAATAATCCAAGTCTTTATTTTCATTTACAAATGTAGGATTGGAAAAGGTGATTAATTTGTGTCAGGATGAACCCCCTCTTCTCTCTGCACGTGCACAACACAGATGTTGGAAAGGGACAAACCATTGTGCTTGGAGCGGGTAATGATTACATTTTATATATAGAAAGACATCTTAAAGGTTAAATGGGCGAGCTGGGACCGATTTCCAATCCCACACCAATAGTTCAGCCCAGATCGATCCAACGACACACACACACACACACACACACACAAAAATTCATTTACTGGTGACATATTTCCTCACTATTAGTAATCTAACGTTCTCTGGATGGGTTTTAAATTCTGAAAAATTACAGAAAACGTGTTCATGTTAATAAAATAAAACTGAATGACACTTTAATTCAAGTAAAATGCCATTAAAGGAAAAGTGCGATAGAGAAAAGCTGAGCCCACCTGTAAACACATAAATCATGTCGGTGGTTATTCAGCGGCAGAAAATGACTTTAACTTGGATTAAACCTGTGGAATCTCTGGGTTTTCGCTCGCGCTCACACGCACGGTGAATCTCAGCAGCTGCTGCCGGTGATAAAAAACCCCGGAGAGTCACAACTGTTGCTCCATCAGCTGCACCTCTGCTTCCTGGACACACACCAATGGAAGAACATGCGTCCACGGAGCAGCTGCGTGTTTTCTACTTACGTGTCGAAGTTCTTGCATGCGGTCCTTCATGGTTCCCCGTGTTCCGCTCCTGTTCCTCCGGTCTTCCTCTGGGTGAGAGCGGCGGCGGCGGTGGTGGAGGTGGTGGTGGTGGTGATGGAGCGGCGGGGCGGGAGGATGTGACCGAGCCGGGGAGGCGCGTCTAGCGGCGGCAACTGCTCCTCAGGGATGGCGGCGGGACCACGGGTGACGCGCACTACAGGTGAGGCCTTCCGCCGTTAACCCATCACACACCCGCAACTTCCTCCTCCTCCAATGGACTAATGGACGCTTGTATACAAAAATTAAAGATGGAAGAAAGTCTTTGTGGAAGTTTGGTGTTTTGTTCCGTTAACGTGGGAGCGTTAGATAAGTTACCCGGAGACAGACGTTGCAGGAGCGGACACACTGAGGGGGATGTGCTCGTTGATTGAGCGCGTTCACGCTGATATAACGCCCAGGTGCCTTGTGTTGTGTCCAAGCAAACAGCGCCCCCTGTCGGACACACTGTGCGGACTTTGAGGAAGGAGCAGAAGAAGCTAAATGATCCAAAATGTGCACCAAAAAAAAGGCTAAACCAATATTGATATAAGATATTTTCCTTTTTAATTTGATTTAAAACGTTTTGCAATGCTTTCCAGGTAAATAACCCAACTCCAAGATATTGATACATACAATTTAAAACTACCCCCATTTTTCTGGCATAATTGAGCAACACCACACAAAAGATATCTGAAATGTTGCAGACTTTAACAGAGAGCACAATCAATATGATGTACGATGACATGCCCTTATTCTTTGTATAATAATTGAAGTTAAAAAATAAAATTGTATCTTTAAATTGCAAATACACCAGTCCATTTTCTTACATTGTTTGATGGTAATTTAGTGAACTTCCTTTAGTCTGAATGTTTTCTCATTATATTAGCTGCAATGTTCTAGAGATAATGAGCACTTATCTATTATTACCTGCCAGGATGTTATTAGGGCCCGAGGCACTGAGAGCGAGGACCCTATTGGAATTGTGATTTCATTGTCATTTGTTTGTCTGTCTATTTACTCAAAAGCTACTGAACTGGTTTTAATGACATTTTGAGGGGTGGACTCAATAACATTTCAAGCAGATCCAGATAAAAAGGCAGATCTGTCTTTAAAATGGGGACGAAGAGCATTTTTCGACATTTTCATAAATTTCTGAAAATGTTGGATGAGATGTACCAGATAAGGATTGACCACAATACAGGCAATTTGGCGATGAAGTGGCCAATCAGCCTTAGTGCTCTTCTAGTTGAACATGTACTATATTTGTCATTTTACATGCCCCCTTTACAGGGTGTTTTTTCTATCATAGGATTGTGAGAAACCATGTTGCTCAAATTCTTTTATATTCCAGTAGAAAAAACAATGCAGCAAATTCAATAAAAATCTTCAATCGTTTATTTTTAATTGATGAAATATTATAGATAAAACAATCAACAGTTGACCAGAAATGGAAGATGACATTGCATAATCTATGAGCATTGTTTTAATTCTGTGACTGTGTTGTTCTTGCGTCACCAGACGGCAGCACACGTCTGTTCATGTACTTAATATTCTCCATCCAGCATGAACGTGGAGAGAGCAGTCTTACCAACGTGTGTGAGAAACAATTTCCCAGACACTCGACCAAATATAAAAATAATTGACCATAATAGCATTTCCCTCTCTCCAGTCCACTTGAATTAAAGAGTTGAGAAATTATTAGAGTCCAAACACTCTGTAGCTCCAGAGGTGACTGTGTGTGGGGAGGCACAGACGGGAGCTAATGAGGGCCCAGCTGCATGAGTCACAGCTAGAAATTAGGTCTTCTCTGACGTCCAGTGTATTTAGTGTCGGCTCGAACTTCCCTGCAGGAGACAAATACGCAGCAGAGAGGGGAGGCGTCAGCAAGCATCACAAAACACAAATAATCAGAGGTGATTCAATTAAAACCAAACTTAAATTGCATTATTTAGAACATGAATATTGAGCACAACATAATTAATAAATCAAATTAATTTGTCCCATTAGAGTTTGAAACACAGTCATGCTGACGTACCGTCCCTGTCTCCTCCTCCTCTCCTTCTTCTCCAAGATCCAATCTCGCCCCTTCTTCCCTGATTTGCCCTTCATGTTTTTGAACCGGCATCTTCACAAAGACAAAGTGGAGCTGATTAGGTCATTTAAAATACACAATGTTCTTTATGAGAAATCTCTTCCAAAAAAAGGAGAAACTTGAACATCACTATGTGAAAGGGAGGAAAACCGGCCTGACAGGGTTTTTAAATCAGGCAGGACAACGGCCCTTTTTAGATTTCTCTTGGTCTTTTGGCTTCATCAGCACAGGTATAACTGAACCCGCACTTATCATCACCAAGACCTGCTCACTCTCAAAATAAACTGGAATAGTTTCAATAGAGATGTTCCGATAATGATAAGCGCATTAGAAATGCCTCAGTTACTGCCAAAACATCGGGTCAGGCATCTGCAATTATGCAAATCTTTGTATAGATCCAATTTTTTGTCTTTTAAGAATATTAGTTCAACCAAGATAAAACTGCAATTTTATTTTCCCGGAAATCACTTCTTCTTCTCTGCTCCAAAACAGCAGTTGCTCTGTTCTGACAGTGGCAAGGGCTGTATTTAGAGCAACGAAGAAGTTTCTGGTACTGTAGAGTTAGCCAGAGCTAGCTAAAATGTTAATGTGTTGGCAATGTTTCACAAATTCCAAAATCTCTGTACATTTCAAAAAACAAAACATTCTGTATTCAGTATACTATCGTGCAAGAAGAAATAAAAGGAAATCCTTACATTTGAGAATATGAAATAAGCAAAAATAATAATATTGTTTCAGATCTAAGATTAAATAATACAGAGTCAATCAAAAGAGTATTCAATTAATCCAGCCATTATTCTAATATGTCTATAGATCTATTTTGGCAGGTAAACAATCAATAATTCAGTTAGGAAAGTTTTTTTGTAAATACAATGTGTTTGTTCAAACACAAAGTCTCTGGCCACAGCTGCAATCTGCATGGAGGCAAAAATACTAGTTCTATTATAGTTGGCCTCGGACTATCTCATCACATTGTACATTTCTGAATAAAACATATCAACCAACAAATACACTTCATATAAACTCTCAAACAACCTTTTTTTTTAAATCACAGTAATCTGACTACTTCTGGTAATCATGGGTGTCCTGCATATAAACACAGCCAGCGTCTCGCCTGCTTTGTGACGATCATTACCTTTGTCCTGAGTACTGGACCTGGTTTGAAACAGCTTTGTCTGACGCTATTCCCAATCCCTGAGAATGACAGACAAAAAGCAGAGTTATTAAAATCTGGCTAAAACCAATCAAACTGTTCTCAAGATAAGTCCTTTGTTTCTTACTTTGGGAAGGACTCCTGATACTCCAGCAAAAAGACACAAGAAGAACCTGGAAATAAAATGTATGCGTGTGTGTGTGAGAGAGACAGAGAGAGAGAAAAACAAGTTAAATCAGGCAAACCATTTTTAATGTGTAATAATTCATTACCAGGCTAATGAGAAACAGTTGAGTCAATATGGATGTTGTTCTGTTCTAATTAGTGTTGTGTTGCCAGTAAACTGGTACTAATTTCACAGGCTATTAACAAGGGATCAATGCAGAGGGGAGCAGCTCAACGTGTCAAAAAAAAAAAAGCCCCTGCTTCTCATAGATACTGACTTTTTAGCCTTGCTGCTGTTGGGATAGTCCACCACCATTCCTCCACTGAAACCTGCTCTCATGGCCTGCGTCGTGATCAGCTCCAGCTTGAAAGAGGGAAGGAGAACAGAATGTGAGTATGTGAATCAGTATAAAATGTTAGATTTTACATCCACCGCCCACAGTGTATTTTCACCTGCTCTGAGTTCTCGGGATAAAGCTGAAAAACTGCACGTGAGCCTCTTGACTGAAAGACAAAGAGAAGTAAGCAAAGCTGTAAAATATGGGTAATGGATGTTTAAATGTTTGTCTAAGAAGTCAACTTGACTGATAGAAGCTTACCAGAGAAGAGTAGAGAGTACTGAAGAAGGTATAGAGTCTCTTTGGAGGACTGTGTGACTTCTTGTCGGCATTACAGAGCCACTGCAGCGCTGAAATACTGACAGGGAGAAAAGCATTAAGAAAAAACTGAGTCAGATATTTACTTCATGTTTTTTTTTTTGAAAAGTAAGTATGCTTTGATTTTCACCTGATGCAACCGTCAAAGGTGCCAGGTCGGAAAGGCATCCCCTGGCCCATGTCCCCCAGTAAAAGATCTCCTTCAACTTCTCTGTCCAGTGCAACATCTGTCAAAGGAAGACGTTTACATTTTTATTTCAATTCATAATTACTCAAATGAACATAGCATAAAAAATATTTTTTTATTACTATAAAGTATTTTGTGCCACAGTTAAAGGTCACTCAGAGTGATAAGCCTCTGATTTAATGTTGAATCTGCCAGAACCATCAAACTTAAACACAGTCTCACTTTTTGTAAAGAAAATCAAAAATAAATAAAAGTATATGAGCCGGGTTTCAATAGAGTTTTCAATTTCAATGTAAGACATTTCAAATATGAACAGCAAGTCGATCGGATGAGAAGTCTTCTGAGAACATCGGCAGACAGATTTCTTGAATTATTCGTAAACTAACCCAGCATTGCTGTGCTGATGTCGACTCCAACCCAGACGTGTCCCTCCTCTGAGAGGTAGTCTCCACTGAGACCAGAGCCACACCTGAGAGACAGGACAGACAGACCGGATTACTTCACATCACAAATACAAGATTACAGTTATTCTGAATATTCTGAGGAATTATGTTAAAACTTTAAAAAGTGGTGTGTGACACACATTTACAATCATTCAAATAGAGCTATGTGATGCTATTTATATTCATTTTATCAGAAACCTGGCATTAGAATGTGAATTTGTCTAATTCAGATGAACAGTGCAGTCCATGTAAACAGTCAGCGTGACTCACCCCACATCGAGCAGGAAGCACGGCTCTCCCTCTGGCAGGTTCAACAGCTCCACCGCTCTCTCTGACATCTGGGTCTGGATCTCAATCATTCGAGAGCTGTGAAGCAACTACATCGTTTACGGGACTTCTTGAAATGTAGAGACATTCTTACATGAAGGAATACAACATTTACACGTGACAAAGACAGTAAACAGTCACACACACACTAGTAACAAAGTACAAGTTTATGGAACTTTACATTTATAATACACTACAACTTAGAGACAAATATAGTACTTGTATTATTCAAACATTAGTTACTATGCAACTTCTGATTAGTAGTATGATAAGATAAAATTTGAATTTTGTGGTCCTGGAGGACATTCATATGCTACCCAGTAAGTAGTTGATACTAGTCTAGCTTCATTACCTGCAAACAAGTAATAGTTACATTCCAGCAAAAAAAACCTTCCATTATTCTGAAATGGGACATTCAACATAATAAAAATAAACATAGTATTTTTACTTGTGTTTATGCTTTTACTTTTGTACTTTTACTTGTCACAGAGTATTTTCTACACAGAGATACTGCTACTTTTACTTAAGCTCTGACACACCCACACACATTTATCTTCTCTCTCTCTTTATAAATTAATGTTTTAGGGACTTACTCTAACACTAACCAAACCCACTAGTTGCCAAACCCTTAACCACTGACCCAAAACCCAGCTTCTATGTACACTGGTAGCCAATACGACAGAAACACACACACACACACACACTGAAGACTGTAACACGCAGACTCACTTCTGAGAGTACTTCTTTGCCTCGGCTTCATTGTAGAACTGTGGAGACGTGAGCACATTATTAGGACCCGGACACACTGCTCAGTAACACTGCTGCTAACTTCACTCAGCAGTTAAAGGTCTTTAAACATCCCCAAACACTGCAGCGGAAGCTAAACGTTAGCCTAGCAGCTACAACACAGCTCGAGACTCACCAGATCTGGAGGAGCTGAGTGTTCAGGCCGTCGACAGCTGGACGCCATGTTTCTCCTTGTGTGTGGTTGTGTGTCGGTATCTGATTGTGAAGAATTAGTTTTGTAATTTCAGGTTATAACCCTGCGGAGTGTTATGGAGGCAGAGACTCAGTCCACACGTGAAGACGCTACTTCGACGAGTCAAATAAAAGCAACGCTGTGTAAATAAACGCCTATATCGCCACCTGCTGTTGTATCCTGTGAACTACATAACAATCTACTTGCTACTACTTCAACTACTACTACCATCATTATACTTATACTTATTCTGCTACTACTGCTAATAATAATAATAAGAAGAAGAAGAAGAAGAAGAAGAAGAAGAAGAAGAAGAAGAAGAAGAAGAAGAAGAAATGTAGAGCATTTTTCAAAACTCAGAGGGCTTTCAACTAAATAATCAGTAAATATTTCAATATAAACTTAAGACCAATTCCAGATGACACTATGAGATTAAAAGGTGTACTTGTGTTTCATGGCCATTGTTAAGCTGCATACTGTAATTTAATTAAACCTGATTCTTTAAAAAGAAATAAAATATCTTTATCAACAATTTTTATCTTAATTGTTTGATTCTGTTGTCTTTTTCCTTAGTAGCTAAACACGAAAATCTTAATTTTTTCAAATGATTGAGATAATTGTCCCATAACCGAGGTGAGCACACAAAAACTTATTTTTAAAAAATCATTTAATTTGTACAAAAACAAGATGCCCATTAGTAAACTAAAAAAAGCTTTTAGAGACTCAGTGGTAAAGTTTAGTGGGAAAAAAAGATTTATTATACAAGAAATCTACACGTAACCTTTTTCCTGTGAAATGATTGGTCGACTGAAAGTACTTCCTGTAAACATTGACGCTTACTGGTTGCTCCTCGAATGACGTCGCCGGATGCTGCAGCTGTTTTTCCGGCCTGGTCCCCTATGGTCCGTTCTCGGTGAAAATGGCAGAGGTCGGACTGAAGCTGGGCGGCGGAGTTTACCGACTGTCCGCCCTGAGGAACAGCCACAGACGACCCGTGATCACCGGCGAAGGCCCCGGATCTCTGCTGGTGAACTGCACCGTCAGTGAGAGCCGGGTGAAGGAGGAGTCAGACCGGGATCCACGTGAGGATCAGCCGGTGTCAGAGAGCAGAGCTGCACAACTCAGATCAGAGAGAGTTCACAGAGGGATAAGAAGTCAACAGCAACAAGTTAACAGACGTTTGCTCTGTCCAATGTCCTTAGAGCTGGATTCATCACGTTTTGTTGGGTTTGTTCATACATTAGTGAGGGTCCAGGCTCAGAAATCAAGCCTGTACCACCCTGCAGGACCACTTCCTCTCCTGCTGCTGCCCTGTAGGATGACACCCTGGTCCAGAGGAGCGGTCTCCACCCGCCCTGACACCTTCAGGTCTCATCAGCAGCTCCGAGCTCTCTGCACTGTCATCTTCATCCTGGCGGAGCAGGAATCAGAGAGGCCGGGCTGTGCACAGAGACTGAGACGACTGAAACTACAACCTGACCCATGCACAGCAACTAGGAGCTACAGCTGGAGGAGCGACAGGAGCTTCAAGGATGCTCCTCTGCACAGAAGCAGGACGGCCTATTACGATATCCTCAAAGTGACCCCTGGTGCCACGCAGTCCCAGATCAAGACGGCCTACTACAAGCAGTCCTTTATTAACCACCCCGACAAGAACCAGGGGAACAAGGAGGCCTCCCAGCGCTTCTCTGAGATCAGCGAGGCTTACACCGTGCTGGGCAACATCAGCCTGAGGATGAAGTACGACCGGGGCTTCCTGAACCAGGCAGACGTCCAAAGTGCAGGGAGGCCGTCGTTCAAAGAGGCCGCGAGCAGATCCACTGCCTCCTCGCAGCAGAGGCCTCAAGACACAGCCAGAAGGTTCTCCCAGGCCAGAGGGAAGACCATGTTTGATTTCGACGCCTTTTATCAGGCTCACTACGGCGAGCAGCTGCAGAGAGAGAGGGAAATGAGAGCCAGGAAGGAGCGCATGCAGGAGCAGCAGAGGCAGAATCTGGGCAGGTGGAGGCAGGGGAAGATGATGGAGATAAGTGTGGTGATGCTGCTGGCACTGGCAGGGTTGATATTTGTGAATCTCAGCAGGCCCTGAAATAGAAGCAGCGAGCGCACGTGGCCCTCTGGGGTTACATGTTACGACTCCGGGGGGGAAGAGATGGAGGGGGCTACCTCTGACTGTTTTGCTTGTGTTGCACAGTTTCTGACAGTGGAAGAGGATTATGTTGCAGGAGGAAGTGAAGGCTGGCTCTGAAGCTAGTCTCTCACAAAACGTATCGCAACAAGTTCAGTGTATTAAAGTTCTTAGTGTTAAAAATTCAGGTGCCGACTTGAACACAAACAGGTTTTCCTACTGTAATCATTCCTCCTGTTCACACCGGCCATTAGGAGATCCCCTCCTGATGTTAATTTGCAGCAAATATGATGCTGCAGCAGTTTGTGTTGGACAAATCAACTGGTTCAAAGTCTTTTCGTTAAATACAAAATTGTTTTAATATGTCCACTGAAGCTCAGTATGTAAACAACCCAGGGGGAAAAAAAGTATGACTGTGACTTTCAAAGTTATCATTTGATGTTTCTAACACAGGCCGCCGAAGCCCCCTACAGCTGTCAGATAAACATAGTTGCACAGAATAATGACTGTGGATTGTATCTTCCATCACTTACATACAAATGGATAGGATAAAAAAAAGTGTTAACACATAAACACCTACCCAGAAACGTATAATAAATTTAAAAAACAGAAAATATAACTAGAAATTGGAAATCTGCAGATCACATAGCAAGATGTAAAATTATTTATTCCTGCGTTGATTTTGAGCATGTAGCTCTTTTTCAAATGCACCCTGTGGATTTTATATTTCATTGCTTTCCAACATTTTATTATAAACCTGGTAAACACTTGCCCCCATGCCGGAACCTCTGCTGGAGAAAACCTGCATATGTAAAAAGTCAACTACTGTTCTAAGAGTTGTTAAGGTGTTATGTAAACCCTTTGATTCATTTACTTTGATTAACAGGTGACAAGTGATAAATCTGAAGCTCAATGTCTTTCTTGGAAGCTTCAATCTGTTCATCCAAACACTGTACAAGGATGAGAAGAATTAACTTTGCATGCTGGACAGCGCATAATACCTCCTCACACTGGTTCTTCAATGTAGACAGTTACTTTGAACTGAAGATTGTGTGCTATTTATAAATTAAACAACACTTTGGTACTTAACTACCTGTAGAAATATGCCAATCAATGTATGTAATGTACATACAGGATGCCACATCATGTCTGATATGTTATTAGAAATGTTTATTTTGTCCTACAGAAACTGTATTTGAACAGATATAATAAAATTGATTTATTTTTCTTCGTTTTAATGTTTATTTATCAGTGATCATAGTAAATATGCAATTACTTAGCCTTTTTTAAGTGTTATAAACTGACCTCTAGAGGGCGTCTGTGTTCATTCAAATGATGTCTAAGTCACAGATGAAGGCTTGGGGGGGCCTTGGTGATGCTGATGCATGTTCAGGGCGTCTCATTCAGCTGCTAATAGATTAACACAGGTTATTTTTGTCCAGCTTCTCTGAAAACCTGACAATTGAGACCAGGTCGATATGGGATCAGTTGTCAATTCAAGTAAAACACTTTATACTTTTATCTTTTAATCTGATTCACTGGCTGTCAGATACATTTAAAACGGTTCAAAGTGTGTTTGCAATATGGCCTAATTATGGGACATAACCTGACTGCTTTATTAAACACAACCTAAAACAGTAGAAAACTAATGTTTCACACTTCAATGAAGTAATAGAAAGAAAAGTTTATCCCTGCAAAGCGACAATTATGAGTTTTTAATCTCCAACATTTCAGCCTGAATCCTCAGACTGGGATATTAACAAGTGAATAACTACAGAAAACATGACATTGTTTGTTCATATTTTATTCACAGAAATATAAAGTAGTATGTCAAGTACATCACTTTGTACAAAATTGCACAGACTCTTCAAAACTCACTCAGACAACAGAAAAATTCAGCTTTAAGAAGTGTTAAGAAAATAAAAGGGAGACGTGAGCCAATCTGTGATATGTGAGATGGACTGTTTTGCGACAAACGGGTTTCACTGAGGATGTTTCGTCAAGAAGAATCAATCAACTCTACATAAATAAGACTCGATAGGAAAAAATGTCATTTACAACAGCCGAGGAATAAATATGTTTCAAAAATAGGATTCAAATTGGCACATGAACTGCTTTGTCTGCTCCACTCAATCAAAATTTCACCTTGGAAGCTACATGGCCATGCTTGACGAGACAGACGCAGAGTCTTGATATGTTTGTTCCGACTGAACTAAAGTGTTGCATATGTTTGAAATACTGTAGCTGCTTGCAGTGATTTGAAGGGAGTCACTTGTTGTCCTGTTGAGAGATGAATGATCGATAGCTTTCTAATATCTGTACGGCAAACATTAACTTAGTGCTAACAGCTAGCTAATATAGCTTAGCACCATGCCTGGAAATGGGGACACTAGCTAGCACGGCTCTGTCCAAAAGTAAGAAACTCTACCTAACAGCACCTCTAAGGTTCAATTACTAACACGTTACTTATTGTTTTTAATGAGTTCAAATGTAAGTGTAAAAACTGCAAATCAACATTTTACGAGGATATATGCCATTCTATTGACAGATGTGGTGATTATTTTTGCACTTTGACTTTTATACGGAATAAACAAATTAAATACGTGTTAATTAGCTATTGCTTTAGAGTCAGCTAATCTAGCTTAGCTAAATGGAGAAACCAGCTAGCCTGGAACATCCAAAATACCTAAATCTAGGCCGACCTATTGCCCACATTCTGGCTTGTTTGTTTCATTTGCACAAACAATTTAAATACAAGTTATCATTTTACAATAGGATATACGCTGGAATATTTCTTGGAATAGGTAATAGCTTGAAATCTTCACTGGCCGCCTGGCAAATGGTCGTGACCTCGAAGTCGGGCACGTGACCACCACAAAACGGTGATGGTCATTTTGTGTAATGTGATTTGGTTTTACACGAACTAAACAAATGAAATACAGGTTGTTAAGCCAGCTCGCGAGGTGGTGGTGGTCAATGGATTTTGTTAGACAGTGCTAGGCAAGCTGTGCCCATACCCCTGTTTCCAATCTTTATGTTACGCACAACTACATATTTGTGACAGACATGAGAGTGATGTAATGCATCTACGTACATTTTTCTATTCAAGCATGGCCATCTAGTACTGTTAATCTGACCAACTGTACTGTTCCAGTTCAGCCACACGTTCACCTGCAGGCTTCACAAACAGTGCACAATACTGTCACCTTCCTAACAAACACGTCTCAAGTCCCCCCCTCTGCTGGATTTGGTATAATAATATCTCCAAGGCATTACTTCAAAGTGAGCTCCTACATTAACAGCATCTCTAATCTACAGGTTATCGATATGATGAGCTTGAATACAGAACCAGCATCAGACAGAGGGACCCTGAAAACCATGTTTTGGAAACACTACTGTAGCACACCGATCATTGAAAAACATTTGGACTCCACACACACTCATAGAAATAACCCAGTATGACACCCCGCCATATTCGTACGGACTGAACTTGTATTAGACGCTTTGAAACTGATTTGTAACTCAAAATATGACCACCTGCGTGTATGTTGCAGCTACCAACATAACTGTGAGAACGAATCCCCTTTCAGTATGCAGAGATATGTGTGATCGGTGTGCTTTAAGCAGAAACCGATGAGTAAAATAATCGCCTGCGTTTAATTCATGGGCCGTTGTGAATATTTGTCAACATCCTCCGCTTCATCACTATAGGCAACAATCCGTTCAAGTCCAAGGGAACTGTCAGGCACTAAGACCCTTTAGGCTGTACACGTTTCAGTAAAACATCCCAGAGCTAACACTAACACACCCATGATTGCTGCACTGATGTTAGTGTAGAGCAGAGACTTTGTAGGGAAACCCCACGGGGACAGTGAGGATATCCGGGACAGACTCGAAGCAGCTTTACAAACATCAATTGGATGCTCTCGGGAGCTCTGAAGGGAGGGACTATCTCTTCAGGGTCATTTCAATCTCTCAGTCCTTCAGCGGAGTGGTGACACGGGCTCTGCTCCCAGGGAAGTGTGGGCGAGAGTGAACAGGAAGTGGTTAGAAGAGGTGAATCAAAGCAACACGACCCCACTAGATGACTTCCTCTTGCTTTCTCCGCCTGTGTTTATCTTCGCCATTGCATTTCCTACATCTAAACCTCTCTGTTCTGCCTGTAGCCCTCTATACATCTGTGTACTCCCGTCCCTTGACAAGTAAATTTGAAAGAGCCTGAGGGATTTATCAGCATAGACACGTGGTTTGGCATGATCTAGTCCCCTATCTCAGATCAGAGAAACAGGAAATTGCCTTGAAACAAACAAAACAACGGATGATCCTGTGATTTGGATCATTTTCAACATCCCATGTCACCTCCGACTTTCTGCACATCATCCAGTCCAGAAAATACATGACTGAACCCAGCCCTGGGTGGCTTTAGTAGAAAGAATACTGGTTCTCCACAGCTCGGGCCCTGCGGGTCCCATCAGCGTCATGGTAGTCCTCGGATGCCCCAGTAGAGGCCTCCAGCAGACGCTCAGAGCTGGTGCTCCGGCTCTGTAACCCTCCTCCCACTCCTCCTCCAGTACCTGGGTCGCTGCGGGAGAGGGAGGGAAGGGTGGTGGGCGATGAGGAGGTGCTCGATGAGAGCGGGGTGTCAGGGGGAGGCCCCGCAGGCGCTGTCATCCCGGGGGGGTGGAGGGCTGGCTGGGCCGAATCTGTCCGGCAGCCTGTATCCCTGGGTGGGGTTGGGACTGGAGGCACAGTCACATCTTTAGCATGTCATGGGAGAAGAAGAAATAGATAGTTTAAATACACAGACTGAATGATATAGAATTATCTGTTTAGCTGATGATTGTTTTGTTTAGTTTTTTCTACTTGCGAGCTGTGATCAAAAAGCTCCTTCACAGAGCAGCATGTAAACACAGGCAGTGTGGGCCTCTTTATTATCCTTTCTCTTGGTGGGCAATAACACCGACAACACTGGTGCCAAAGACACGCCTGACCAGTGTATCAATAAAGCCTTTTAAACGCCCTGAATCAAACCCTTACTCTATGTGCGTGGGAGTTAGTGCATGTGTCTGTGTAGGTCCAGCATTTGGGAAAAACAGAGGGCCTCTTTGTGACCACCAGGGTGGGTTGGGGCCGGAGTCTCGGCCTGCATGCAAAACTCCTGCGGTATAATCGCCCCCTCACTCTCCTGTACAGGAGGGCATTCATTTCATGCCAGAGAGCGGAGGGCAGGAGCAGTGTTGGTGTGTTGGTGTGTGTGTGTGTGTGTGTATGTGTGTGTGTATGTGTGTGTGTGTGTGTGTGTGTGTGTGGGTAGGGGGTTCACTGAGTTGTAGAATTGCTTCCTCCATCTGTACGGACAAACCTCTGCTATCCATCAATGTGTCTAACATTCTGGTAGTTTAATCTCACTTCATTATTCTATGACCCGAGAAAACGACCATCAAACTCTACCCAATCTCTGCAAGTCAAAAATATGAACTGAGGCGTTTACAAGATACTAGCAAATGCTACAACTCAGTGAAAAAATGCACATAAAACTTTTAAAACATATGTTAAGGTATTGGTCAGACCAAACCAAGCAAGCCAGCAAAAACTGTATGGCGTATGGTCCATTTCTCAGTCAAATAATTTTCCCATCACTTGTTTGTTGTATTCATATCAAAACTAAAGTTAATTTCTTGTAAATAATCTTATACCTTCAAATTTAAATAAGGAATAGTCCGAAGCTTCTCTACTGGACTTCTAATAGCAGAAAAGACACAAACATAGGTTACTTAAAACATTATCAATCAACATTATCCATTCCAATGTTCCAGTAAGACATGATAATGTGACAGCGATAACAGAAGCAGCTAAATGGAATTCAGCCATCATTCATTTTATCATTGTGTGGTTGACTAACATCCTCCTCACTCTCCAGTCAGTTTTCTTGTACCTGTTGGAGTCAGGACAACTCACAGGTTTGATTTTCTTATTAATACATTAATACATGGACTTTGGTGACCTCAGTTAATTTCCTGCACAGCTCCACCAAACACAACCCAGGTTTCCAGGACCCTTCACTTAGTCCAAATGGTTTGACCTCTCCAGCACTGATTAAGCATCTTTTAAGGATGTGAGAAAGTGCTGAGCAGAATCGATGACTTTAAGTTTATATGTGATGTCTGAGTAGTTTGAAGTTTGTCCGTTGTGTACCTGTGGTGGAGCTTCGCTGCACCTGCACATAGGAGCGTAATGTGATGTCAGCTGAGCCCCCAGACTCAAGGGGGATTGGGTGGGCGTGGAAGTGTCTCAACATGTCCGACACAGTGTGGAACCACAGGTGGTGGACGTGGCACTGCCCGTTCTCATTCACCGACAAGCGCAAATGCTGTGAAAGTGTTGGAAAAAGAGGGAGCAGGGAAAGAAAGAGAGCAGAAAAAACAAAAAGGAAAGAGGATTTCAGTGTGAGACACAATTACGATCTGAAACAGACAGGCCGAGTCAGAGGTCGGGACATTAACTGACAAGCGTCTCGCTGTGGGAGCAGAGAAACAGAAATGCCAAGGGTGACACTGGAGGAAGAGGCGGCAGCTGACACTTCCTCAACACTACCGGCTGGCAGGATGTGATGTGCAGGGATCACGTTACATAAGAGAACACAAAACATTGACATTACGGCATCGTTTCCAGACCCTGAGCAACTTGGTCAGTGCTGTGAGCTGCAGCGGCCGCATCCCAAATGTCAAGAGAACAAGTCTGAGGGAAATTCACACGGCTGCAGAGCCAGACTGCAGCTGGGAGCAAGCGTTTGATATTTTATAAACCATATCAAATATTAAATTATTATTAAATTCATCATGTCACCTTAAAATCACATTTAACATGCAACTTTAATACACCGTACAATATTAATATTTTTTATATGATTTTTCATACTTACATCAGTGACTTTACTGCTACTGTAAGGTCAACTCAACTTGTGTTTACTTGTATTTCATTTTTATTTTATCTACTTTATTTTATACTTTGTTTGTTTATTTCTGTATTTTGTATTATATTGTGACTTTTTTATTTTTTTTATTGTATAGCCTCCTCTGTAAATCTTTGTAACAGGCACAATCTGATTTGAGGATGATACATTTTATAATTTTAAATGATGATAAAGTTTGTGAATCTTGAATCAAATTTTTTATTATATTAACAAAAAAATATCAATTGAAGAAATAATATCAAACATATATTAGTTGCACCACTGATGTACATATATATATATACAAGAGACTAACATCCCTCTTTCTCTGAGTTAATTTACACTTAATGTTGTGACTCTAATCGACTGACCTTGGCTTTGCCCTGGAAGTTGAAGGTGAGGACGTATTCGCCCGGCCGTGTCTCGCTCTGACGAATCACAAAGAGCCCGTGGCTCCTGGCCCCGCCTGCAAGCACCAGCTGGGCTGCACGCACGCGAGACAGAGTACCGTGGAACCATGGGTAACCTGCCAGGCTGGCATCGCCATCCAAGTCTTTTGCACCTTCACTGCAACCTGAGCAGAGTCACACACATAAATTCACGTTTTGTGTTTATTTTCATGTATGTGTGTATTCAGCTGGTTGGAGATTGATAACCTAGAGAGAAAAATCCTATGTCTCTGTTATTACCTGCAGAAGAGTTGCAGGCCTGGGCCTCAGGAGACTGGAGGAAGCGCTCTAAAGGCATGTGGGATGGGTGCTGGGTGAAGGGGGGTTCCCTGCAGCGGACTGAGGGGGCGCTGTAATGCTCTGCTGCTGTAGGGCACGACCTCTCTGGAGCACGATACACCCCTAAATATGTTTTTTATGTATTAACATGTTTGTTTGAATCAAAATATTTGACTTTGTCCTTCTTAGGGGACAGTGTGTGCTGCTCGGTCTGTGCTCACCCTCAGACAGCAGCTCACAGCTGCAGGAGGCCACCATGGAGCAGTCTTTGGAGGCCTGACCATGAGGACACGACGCCAGCTCGATGTCATCGCCGCTGTCCCTGTACACAAGCAGGAGGCTCAGGAGAACCGCAAGAACGTAACACACAACTCGAGATACATCCTCGTCCTACAAACACAGACTCAAATAATCCGTCTGTTTACATCCTGGGCTGCACCGACTGACGTCCACTGACCCAGGAGACTGTGGAGGAATGTCAGCGGTGCGAGCTCGCCCGTGTTTGTGCTCATGCTACCTGTCAGAAACTCCACTAATTTGATGATTAATGACTGTGTGTGTTACCCCTCCCTCCCTCCCTCCATCCCATCCACCCTATTCCCCCTTCTCTCCATCTTCAGCCAACAGCAAATATTTATCTGGTGGTTTACCCCGGGTCTGTGCAGTCCTGAATGTCAGCAACCCAGGAGTTCTTCTGCAGCGAGTCAATGGTTTCCAGGATGTACTCTCCCCCATTTTCCACCTGTGGAAGCAGCCAAACAGTGCGATCACACACTGAGCTCAGTTCAAACGACCACATCATGGCACAGAACAACACTAATCCAGTGTAAACTCAGCACGTACATGGGCTACTTCATTTTCCAGCAACCTGTTTTGTTGTTATAAAGCTGTCATCAACTTTTCAAGCTCTATTTTCTATGTTGTGAAAATGGGTTATTCCCATCATGCTATTCAACTCATGCAGGTGCAGCTGTGCAAAAGTAGCTGTTTGTGTTGTTTCTACCTTCAGAACAAAGGTGTTGTCCTTGTCAGGCATCTCCAGCGGCATGGTGGTCCTCACCTCCACGATGGCTGACAGAGGGATGCTCACTTTAGGCTTTGAGGACTAGAACCAAAGCAAACAGACACATAGAAGCTCAGGTTAACAGTGTGAGGTTTTTACTTTGTGTGAACATTCAAATCTGTCATGTGTTGCATTTCCCGCAGGTTCCCCACTGGTCGGTTGAAACCCTCAGATAAATCCAGGCAAAAGGGATTTCTCCAAATTTGGTACAAACATTCAGTTGCAGTCACAGATGAACTAATTAGATTTTCATGGTCAAAGGTCAAGGTCACGGTAACCTCGCAAAATACGTTTTGCCTTGTGAACACATTATCTTAAGAATGCCTCAAGAGAGTCCTTTCAAATTTGACACAAATGTTCACATAGACCTGTGTCGAATGATTAGAATTAAGAGTTCAAAGGTCAAAGGTCAAGGTCACAGTAGCCTCCTGAACATGAAATGTCAAGTCTACCTTTAGGGATCTCCTTCAAATTTGACCAGTCGTCACTTGGACTCAAAGATGAACTGACTAGATTTCAGAGGTCAATGGGCAAAGGTCACAGTGACCTCATATTACTGTAAAGGAAATGTCTCAGGAACACCTGGAGGGGCTGAAACTGCTCTGGCTGGCGGAAGCATACAACCGCAGGCTGGTATTTGTAGTTCTCTATTATTATACTTGTTGTTTTGATCATTCCTACCCTACAGAACGTCACAAAAGCTAAATTAAACCCTTAAGGAAGCAACTGCACCTCGGAAACATTTTATTTTACTACAAAAATAACCCTACATAGTTTTATAAGTTAGTGGTTACAGGTTTAAATACTACCTCTCTTTATTTAGGACGTCTTTAGTGTGAAACACACCCAACTTCTCCTAAACCTCAAACTTCTTTACACAATCATAATTAAGGGGAAACGAGCAGTCGGAATTCTTGGCACATCCGTAGCAGAAATTAACGAAATCCTCCTGCCAATATTAAAAGACCAGAAGAGAGTTTAGCAAACATGGCACAACCTAAAAGAAACGACTCCACAGCTCCGTTTTTACGCAGCTTCTTATTGAGTGCTGCATTTCTCAGTGATTATTCCTGTTGACTGACTAACAAACATAAAACACGAAGAGTTTACAAGACGGTAAACACGGTAAACAGCCTGGCCTCAGTTTGCCCTCTGCAGAGAGTTGGATCTTAACAGACCCAGAGAGTGTGTTTGAGGCTGTGTGTGTGTGTGTGTGTGTGTGTGTGTGTGTGTGTGTGTGTGTGTGTGTGTGTGTGTGTGTGTGTGTGTGTGTGTGTGTGTGTGTGTGTGTGTGTGTGTGTGTGTGTGTGTGTGTGGCTGCACAAATTTATTTCTATGTGTCAGGGGAGACGGAGTGAGAAGGAGGCTGACTGATGGTCTGGCAGAGGCTTATCAGCTGATCTGTCTGGAGTAACACGCTTCTCATCTTGATCTGTGCTGCTGGCTGCCGTCCACACCCACAATGCTTTTCTCAGGATCAGATGTCACAAGCCACTTCCTGTATTAAAGCATTGGGCCGTTTCCTGTACCTCTCTAATTTTGGAAGCACAAACCCAATGTCAGCATTTAGTCGGTAGACACCAGTATGAACCAGTGCACATGACACAGTGTCTACATATATATATTATTACATAGAAACGTATATAATAAATAATTTTGTAGAAAATTCAACCTTTAGACCTTCACTATTAAACGTCAATCTTTCTAAAGGGTTACTTCACTCGAAAAACCAAAATGATATGTGCTTACAAATCACTAATGGCATCTATCTATCTATCTGGTTGCCTCTGAACACACTGAGCAACATTCATATTCACAAAGTCAGGTTTGTGTCCACTTGATAAATGCATCATGGGAGAGTACAAGTGTGAATGTGGATGGACAGTGAAGAGGACATGCAGCAAAGGGCCGGGTTGGAATCGAACCTGTGGCTGCAGCAGGTCTCAAACCTCATTCCATGAAGTTCATTATACACTCTCTCTGTAGCCTTTTTATGTCCATCGACTCCCGGTGGAAATGTTTGGCTCATCAGCCGCTAAATGCTCCTCTGTGTTCACCTGCTCCTTGCTAACTTTGTCCATCTCCAGTTTGGTGCTGGACCGGTTGTGTCAAATAAGCTTTTAGAGTTTGTTTTGGGCTTTTTTATTTTTTTTCATTGGTGAAAACAGCTGCGTACTGCGTCTGGAAACTATGCTGATGAGCGCTGTGAGACTGAACCATAACAACGGGAACGGAACAATCGGGTGATAATCCACTATAAGTGACCCAAACATACATTATCATTATTATAATCTACTGTTGATATCAACATAAAGATTAGTACATTAGTGCATTTAATGCAAACAAACTGGAAAACTGAGAGAAAAATATCTCCAAGCTTCTGCAGTTAAAACCCAAACTATCTAGATACCACAAGAGATACCAGCAAGAAAATAGGACTTTTTCAGATTTGAGGAAATCCACCCTTTAAAACTGTTCCATTTTAGAGCATAGGACAAGACGGAGAATATCCCTTGTATGTTAAAGTTAAAGTCAAGTTAAAGACCAGTCAGTTTTTCTTGGATTCTTTTCTCAGCTGGTTTAATGATGGAACTGAAAACCCAAACAGGCCCCCTATGAAATCACATTTAAATTCACTAGACCTGGATTTTTATTTGCACACACTCATAAATATCAGTCCACTTATTTTTTCAGGGAATAATTTCCACTGACTGCAGAACCAATTTTAAAAACATCGTGGAGGTGTTGGCCAAGAAAGAATCCATTAACATTTGGTGTGGATCCAGGAACTTTAATCACCTTCTTTAACATTGCAAGATCGACATTTTGGGGAATTTTTCAAGAGATAATGCAGAGATCTGGATAATGATCCAGATGTTTCTTGATCTCAACACATGTATGTGCAAGATAAAGTGATATTCAAGTGCAGCTCAAGTGTAATTTGGGGAAATTATAAAAAAACAAACCAACAACAGTAAAACTAGTCATTAGCTTTTTGCATCTTTATTCTACTTGATATATTTTTTACTTGAGTTTAAACTGTGTGATGTTATCTTAGGATCAGAGATAATTCCTCTGATGTTTTCCTTCTACGTTACGGTGGCTGGTGTTGTCCAGAGAGCGGGTCGTCTCGGGGCCTGCTGCTGTGTCATGATGCAGGCAGCTAGCACGCCGCAGTGTGTTGCCTCCGCCACCCTGAGCAGCCGGCAGATTGATAACCCTGACAGGGAGCCAGAACCAGGCAGCCAGGAGCGGGCTGGAGTGAGATTTTATGAGTGCGTTTATCGCTCCGACACTGTTGACTCTGTACTATTATGATTTGTAAGAGCTGAATAGGATGGCAGTGATAAAACATCTGGGAACGTGTCTGCAGGCCAGGCCTGTGGAGATGTGTGCGTTTAATTAATGTGCCGTCGAGGCTGTGGCTGTTGCTCTGAAGCCTCTCCTCATCGCCGCCCAGTCCATAGCTGCTAATCATTTCCCCATGTGTAGAACATAACAGATGAAACTGCTGAAGCACAATCATTACATTTCATTTTAGATGTTCCCCTTGTGGCTCTAACTGAGTTTGGCAGTTTCTGAGTGACTCACAAAACTATTTCGGTTCCTGTTTTCATTTTGTCGTCGCGGCCAGTTTACCGGAGACAAAAAAAACAATCAATACTTATTTCTTTCTTTCCGCACGAAAGGGAAACTTTGTGATCCCTTACTCTCAGAGAAATCAATGGAAAATCCTCTCTCTCTCTCTCTCTCTCTCTCTCTCTCTCCCTCACACAATCTCCGGTTTTCTCAACCAGCTCCCTCCCCCCCACCTCCCCCTGCTCCCACGTCTGCCTCCCACTTGTCCTTACCCCTCTCCCCCCTCCATTCTCACATTCCCACCAGCCACGATCAAAGCCCGGTGGCAGATTTACACACACTCAGCTGCACAGGCTCGTGGCCTTCTTAAGGTCAGGGGCAATGATCTGGAAATCCCATACAGAAAAATGTGAGGTGTGCACGCATGCACGTGAGTGTGTGTGAGTGTGTGTGAGTGTGTGTGTGGTTCAACTAAAGGTTGTGTCACTCAGGGTCAGAGAGACTGGATTAACAGGCCGATCCATATCTGGGATCCATGTTGGGAAGCAACTAATGATTATTTCCATTATTGATTCAGGTGCCAATTCTTGTTTCAACTCTAATCTAATCTTGTCCTGCTCAACAGGAAATGTGCTCGGCCTCCTGCTTTTTAAACAGCGGCTGCACAAAATGACCTCCTCACTTAACCTAGAAGAAGAAGACGTCACTGTCCAACAACATGGTAACCGGAGGGACTGCGATCATTCAGTGCTTTTCTCATCTTATCGACCACTCAGAGAGCTTTACTGTACGAGTCATATTCACCCGTTCACACAGCACTTTTTCTACCACACAGCTGTCAGGGGCAATTTGGGGGTTCAGTGTCAATTTGGCATCCAGATCGAACCACTAACCTTCTGGTGAGCGGACGACCGGCTCTTCTTCCTGAGCCTCAGCCACCCAAAGATTACAGGACCATACTTAGATGAAAACATGGACATTAAATAAAGGATGTATGGACTACATGTTTTCTATAAGAATCGTGAACATTTGGGGGAATGTGTTAATTAGGTTTAGGTAATTAGGTACAGTTTTTGTTGTTTTTTGAAGGGCTGTGAGATCTAATGTTTGATTCATGGAAAAAACTTGTAAGGATTTTGACAGAGATAAAAAAAATAATAATTTGCAAAATATGGTGAAAGGTAAAAAGCGTACGTAAAAAAAACTGCCTAAAACTCAAAGATATTTACTTTACAGGGATATGAAATAGAGAAAAGCAGCAACATTTCTGTTGATCAGCCAATCTACAGATGCAATCTTTAGTCGATTAATTGATTGATTATTATTATTGACAACTGGAATTGAAAACCTCAAGTTTTGTTAGAACCAAATGTTCATTTTCACTACCTTTTATTTCAGAAATGTATTAAAAAAGAAGATAATCAACTGACAGATAATTAAAATATTTGTTAGGTGCATGTCATTGCCGCAGTGTATTCACTTATTCATTCATTCATTCTTTGTGTTCCTCAGCCCATCTGCTCCTCCATGTCTGTGTGTGTTTGTGTACCTTGGGTGGCACGTAGAACTCCAGCAGGAACCTCTCCCCTCCTTCCTCCCTCTTCGTCTTCCTCAGCAGGAGGCGACACTTCTGCCACTGTGCGGCGCCCATACAGTTTGTGTCATCAGCCACCATGTACCTCAGCACCCCCTCCCTCTGGATTTCCAGCATCTCGGCCTTGTGGCCCTGGGAACCCCTGGGAAGCCGCAGCTTCTGGGACCACCTCTCTCCCCCTGCAGCCTCCCCACCTCCTCCTCCTGCACCTCCACCTCCACCGTTAGCTTTCCTGGCTCCAGAGGGAGCGTCGGGTTCTGGGGAGGCCCGTCGGTGCCACATCTCCTTCACCCCATCCACCACACACAGGCTCATGTTCCTCAGGGAGAAGCCCTTCTTGAAGCGAGCCTTTGGGTGATTGACTGAAACGTCCTCTGAGCTGCGAGACTGTCCCAGAGCAGACACCTTGTGGGCCGGCTGGGGGCCTCGAGGGGTGCCACTGCCTCCCCCATCTATCCCTCCCCCTCCGCTGTCCATACTGTCCAGGGATTCACTTGAAGCCCCAGCGTCCTTACGTCTCTGGTAGAGGTCGTGACCGTAGGATAATGGGCAGCCCTGGATTCCCAGGAAAGGAACAATGCTGTACTTGGGTGCCGCGTTGGAGCCGTCCTCTCCTGGCGAGGACGCCTGGTTCTCCCGGGCCTGGGTCACAGCAGCAGAGAAGCACTCCAGAAAGTGTTGGGCAAAGTGCTGTGAGAAGCTCGCATCTGCGCCGGGCGAGTCGTAGCACGGGTTCTCCAACAAGAAGCGCTGGAACTTGTCAGCGAAGTCTGCAGCAGAGGCTCGAGCATGGAGCTCACAGAACTCTCGCCAGTCAGGCAGTGGGCACGAGGAGGAGAGCTCCGGGCTACCGGGCACCACCGCTCCGTTCATCACTGGGCCATGCCAACCCACCGAGGAGAGGCTGGGGAGGAGGAAGAGGAGAGAAGTGTTAGTACAGAGTGTAACTACCTGCTGTAGACTCACAACAGCTGCAACTGCATATGTGATGGTGCAAATAAGAAAATATAAAAGAATGAAACAGACTTTGAACAAGCTTGTGTCTGATATTTATATCATGGAGAAAAAGCAGCACAGTGGTACTCTGGCTTCCTCCCACAGTTCACAGACATGCAGATTGGGGTTAGTATAACTGGAAACTCTAAATTGACCATCGGTGTGAATGTGAGTGTGAATGTTTTTTTCTCTCTGTCTGTCGGCCCTTTGATACGCTGGATGTACCGAGCCTCTTGCCCAAATATGGCTGGAACTGGCTCCATCTCTCCAAGACCCCTATAGAATAAGCAGTATAGATAATGAATGGATGGATATCATGAAGAAAAATTAAGTCTTTGTATGTGTTTATCAGTAAAATTAAGTACAAATTTTATGTCACAATTATTTGGTTTCGCCTTAAAATTTCCCCCAATCTTCTCTCTTCCAACACCATATCCAGGTCTAAGTCGCCCTACCCCAATAAAAATGTCACCAAAAGTCGTAACATGTTCTTAATTATTTAGATTTTGTTTTAAACTTTTCCCAACACAGGTATAGTGTCACGTAGGTATCAATCCTTTGAAAACCAATTATCTCCAAACCTGTTAATCAGGTACAAAATCGGATTAGTTTCTGACAACCTCTGATTATAGATTATATGACGTATCTGTCAGATGAGATTAACAGCATCTTTTAATTCAAACAAAAATGTATTATATGTCTCCTCTTTGTGTCCCGTACAGTATTTCTTTAAGACCACAGTCGCTCTTTGTCCACTCATCCTTGCATCCCCCTCTTCCTCGACATGTGTGTGTGTTTGAATGAGTCACTCCTCAGCTCTGCCTCCCTCTCCGATGCCAAACCACATCACATCACTGATAAAACTCTTTGCACTCTGGTCTGCGGTGGGGCCCTGACACATAGAGCCATACCACTGTAGAGTAAGTATATCAACATCCAAGCACTTTTCCCCACGCTCCCATCTCTCTCTGCTTCAGCACATCACAAGACAGCATCAGTGAAAAGTGTCAAACACACGTTGGTTTGATTATTCATGTCTGTAAATCACGCAGATAAAAAGATGTGACGTCTGTGTGGGGGTGTACTCACAACACGCGCTCAAATGTTTTTTAGAAAGTGTACTCTTTAACCAAAACACGCCAACATGCACATTTTATACATTTGCAGGGTGTCCTCCTGGAGTTTCTCCTGCAAACAGATTTATTGTCATTTCCCAGAATATCAGTTTGGGTTGTCTCTTCATAAAGGATTAGTGCAGGGGAAAAAAAATATCTCCACCTGAATTAAGCCTCTCTCTCTCCCCTCATTCCCTCTCTCTCACAGATGTGGAACAAACAATATGCCAGATTAGAGAGTGGATATGATAAAGTGATTAGATGATCAGGGGAAGTTCACACAAGAGACAGCTCTTTGAAGGACGATCTCTAAGGTCATCTCTCTACCTCACACACACACAGACACACACAGACACACACACACACACACACACACACACACACACACACACACACACACACACACACACACACACACACACACACACACACACACACAGACACACAGAACTGTTGATGCTGAGAGCTGGTGACAGAATTTCAGAGGAACACTATAATGGATAGAGACACTATAAAGTAAAGGAAATGTGGGATTAGAGATTAATAATAAATCTGCATGTTCTACCTCATGTTATGAGATGGGAGTGATTTCATAACCTGTCATCAGGTGACGGATATGTGCTGCGGAGAAGGTTCTATACAACTTATAAATCATTAACTAAGAGTTCCTTATTAAGAAAGTTAATAAATGTATGAAACGAAAGGTAAAATCCCTTTCATTCATATCCATCACTTCATTCCCTAACCAAGATAAACTGCTAATCCCCATCATCATTTGTTACAATAATCGTGTGTGTGTGTGTGTGTGTGTGTGTGTGTGTGTGTGTGTGTGTGTGTGTGTGTGTGTGTGTGTGTGTGTGTGTGTGTGTGTGTGTGTGTGTGTGTGTGTCAATATCCATTCAGCTATTTAAAAACCTGCCCTGGGCCAACTTTCCACTCGTTCAGCAGAAGAACAACAGCAAGCAGTGAGGTGCATTTCTCAAACTCCTGCCCTTCTGCAAAGATGAGGATGTGCCTCTCTCAAGGATACTGAACGCCTCGCGCCCACACAGACACACACACACACACACACACACACACACACACACACACACACACACACACACACACACACACACACACACACACACACACACACACACACGTCCACTCACCGAGTCAGCATGAAACTCAAGCCACGAGACGCTGGAGGAAGTGGACAGCATTAGGATATTCTGGGGCTCAGCAGACGGAAGCAGACGACATATTGCGCAGCATGCAGGGGTAGAAACCGAAAATGATTGGCAGAGAGAGAGAGAGAAAGCTAAACGTGTGTGTCGCTGCTGCACCGCACGTCCGACAGGAGTCACACAGCGTCACATGCACTGATTGAAAATTAAATCTAGGTCAATTGGAAACGAGAAAATCAACATCAACAACAACATGATGATGAGTTCACAACCACAGGGACAATGATCAAATCTCTGATCATACTATATGGAAAAATTGTGGAACCTCAAGATGACGTTGTATGTAAGCGATGCTAAGCTACAGTTAGCCTGCCATACCAGCACTAGCAACCAGGGGGCAGATCTACCCAGAACCACGTGTTTATGTTGAAATACACATTTGTTGATTACTTGTGGTCATAATGCACAAACAAGATCAATTTAAAATGATTTAAAACTGTGTGTTTTAGAAATTTAAACAATATCTAAAAATAACGTTATTTTGAGAGAGCTAATTAAACTAGCTTAACGTCAACCAGCTGAAACAACAAAATGGTGTTTTTGACATCAATGCATCACATCTAATAATATCATGTGTAAAATAAATCGGGAAAAGATTACTTTTTATACTGATTTTTTTTGGCCCTTGGTGGCAGCAAAAAACAGTTACATATTTTCACCTTTTTAAGACAATACAGTAAACTTCTAAGAGAACAGATTCTTATTTGCATGCTCAGCAGATATGAAGCAATATTACCATTGATTGAACTTCCTGATGAAATATTCCTTCTCTTTTATCTCTGTTTTTGGTCTCCACCTACTCCCCAGGGAAATGTCTGGCTCCTCAGCGGCTAATCGCTCCACTTTGTTTTCTGGCTATAGTTGCTAAATGTGTCTGTGAGCTGTTTGTGATCAGTGTTTTTTTTTAGAGCTCACTGAAAACAGCTGCCTGCTGTGAACCAAAAGCAAAACAATGAACTGTAAGTCACGATGAAGTTTCAGTTTCATCACTTCACGTGACCCTTGTCACACAATGTTTTCTATATATTCATAAAAAAATATTACAGGTGCTTTAAGTACATTTCACTCTTAATATTTATGTGCTTCTTACTTTAAGTAGTAGTAGAGGGGGTCATGTTTTTGCTCTGAGGACCGGCTGCTGAAACAATCAGTGAGTGTGTGGAGGTGGAGGAGACCAGGGGAGCGTAAAGAAAGCGAGAGGATGAATGAGCAGAGACACCATCACACCCCCCACCTCCCCTCAGTTCTTTTGCTCCAGGTCCAACGAGGGGAGTTGTGGGGAATCTACACTGTTAACCTCCATCCCTTAAGGCCTCAATAACGCCTTCCTCCTTCCTGTACCTCTTCCCCGTCTGTTGTAGAAATCTACCACCGCCGTGCCCCCTCTTCCTCCCACTTCTTTACCCCGGGGAGCGCGGCTGATATCTCTTTCAGATGGTTGGGAGTTGTGTCTGTAACAGTAAACTGACTGGGGAGGACAGGAAAGAGACATTACTGCTCGGGGAGAAGCAATCAGCTGCAGCCTGCAAAACACATCGTACATGATCCGCCCGCCTGGTGTAGCGTGTAGGGCCCTCACAGGACTGAAGTGTGCAGAGCCAGGAATCACATACAGTATGCCTGATTGATACTGTGTGTTGTTGGTAGTAGCTACTGAGGAAAGGACATCCTGGCCAAGAATGCCGGATGTGCAAAGATTTGTGTTTTTAAAGCTGTGTGTACACATACCTCTGTGAGATAAACACTGTACATGTTGTTTAAAAGACTCCTATATCGTCAGACACACACGTTGCTCTTTGCCGTTGCAGTTTCATGCCAGAAGCACGCTCTCTGTGATTGGCTGATGTGGATGATTGGTGATGTTGTGCTCCCACCCCAGGGAGTTTGGGCCCAGCCATGTTTACTAAGATTAGCCTGCTCCACAGCACAGCACACAGCTGGCAGCACACCCAGTACAGTACAGCAGAGAACACACACAAATACACAACTCTACCTGAATCCATGGATTATGTGTCGTTATTAAAGATTTAAATCAGGCATACATGCCCCGCCCCTCCACGAAGTTGAATGGATATCGGTTCAGGAGTTTTTGTATAATCCTGGTAACTGACAAACAAACGGTTATGAAAACATAACCTCCAATATTTGTGTTTTACTTTGGGTACAGTAACTGTAAGAGAGTAAATACTGATGCTAGTTGAACTGGCTATACTGAAACCAAGCAGAGAATCAGGCGATGCAGAAATCCACATGAATCCACATGTCTGTTTAGTTTTGCTGCTCCACTGCAGGAGGACAGAAACAACAGCCGACAGACACACAGGAGGGGAACTGACTCACCTGGAGAAGTCAGAAGTTATCAGAGTAGACATCCAGGTGTGTGTGTGTGTGTGTGTGTGTGTGTGTGTGTGTGTGTGTGTGTGTGTGTGTGTGTGTGTGTGTGCGAGTGTGTGTGTGCGTGTGTGCGTGTGTGTGTGTGTGTGTGTGTGTGTGTGTGTGTGTGTGTGTGTGTGTGTGTGTGTGTGTGTGTGTGTGTTTGCTCTTGCACAGCTGTCTTTGTGAGGACCAGTGTGAGCCTACAAACTACGGAGTGAGGACCCTTTGGGAAAGTACATTTGGGAGGACATTTTGGCCGGTCCCCACTTTGTGACCCCCATTTAATGGACTGTTTGGGGGTTAAGACTTGGCATTTAGTTTGGATGGTTAGGGTTAGGGTAAGGGGCTTGGGAATGCATTATGCCAATGAGTGTCCTCACTAGGAAGAAGTACAAACATGTGTGTGTGTGTATGTGTGTGTGTGTGTGTGTGTGTGTGTGTGTGTGTGTGTGTGTGTGTGTGTGTGTGTGTGTGTGTGTGTGTGTGTGTGTGTCTGTGCAAGACGATGCCAACAAAGAAAGAATGAAACTACCGTATGTAAACCAAAGCTCAACATCTCAATTAAAAACAGGATGATGGTAGTGGAGGAAAAGCAAAGGAGATGTAGACACGAGATAATGATCCCAGGAGGGAGAGAGTGGAGATAGAGAGGTGGAAGTAGGAGAAAGAGCAGATATATGGGGTCAGCAGTAACAGACCTCCACCCACGTCTGTCCACATTTTGTTTCATCCGTCCACTTCAGAGCCGCCGATCAGTGACCTTTAACCGGGCTCTGATAACCTTGTCCCTGCCTAATGCGACTGAGCGGCGTCTGGAGAGTTTCGATCAGTCCCACCAGTCTCAGACGTTATGGAAGTAACACAGTCCTGATCCAGACACTGATACACCCGGCGACATAAAGTTACCTGTGTGTTCAGACGCAGACGGATGGTAACCAGAGATAACGGGCCAGACGGTGAGAGGATGTCGAGGACAGACATTCCTCATCACCGCACTGTAACTGCACACAAACAAACCGAACAGCGCTCGCCAGTCACCGTGATGCTGCACGTAGCAACACCTCATCACACATATTAAACACATTCATTAGCATGTCCTCTACTAGCAGCTACACTGACTCTCTCTCGCTCTCTCCCTGGTGGACAGTGACAATGTGTGAGCGCAGGCATCCATATGGCAGCCAGTGATAAAGGACAGAGCGCGTGGGAGACACACATACCGCCACTGACTTCCATTTCCTGCCTCTCACCCACCAGGTCTAACTAATTTCACAGATGACCACAGGCCTCTCTCACAGAGACGAGTGTGTGTGTGTGTGTGTGTGTGTGTGTGTGTGTGTGTGTGTGTGTGTGTGTGTGTGTCTGTGTGTCTGTGAGCAGCGAGAGTGTCGCCCACTGGAATTGATGAGGTTTTAATTCAGCATCACAGAGTGAAACTACCTGTACTCAATCGGTATTTATGTTTGTGATTAACATAGATCAGCCAATCTAGTGAAATATGTATGACACAATTTCCAATAAAATACTTAATATAGATGTTCAGTCTATTATCACATAAGACAAAGAAAAAGAGTAAATCCTCACAAATGAAAATGAGCTAGAAAATTTAAAATTGTTTTGGTTAATTTCAGCTCCAATTAAAAAAACTGTATTTGCATTAAGATTACAATCCACATTTAGAAAACTAAATTGAACCTAATGAAGAAATGTATATTAGTATTGTACTGAAAACAATATATTCTAAAAAAAAAATTGTCCTGATGAAACTGAGAAACTGATCATATATTAAGATGGAATCAACATATTGATAAAGAAATATTTTCATAGTAAATATCAATGCTGTATGAATGTAGGGATACTTCAAATCTTAAGGTCCAGTATATAAATAACTAATCAGTGGTACTGTGGGAAGTTGAGGGGGTCCACCATTAACAACAACTTACTACAAAAACGAGCCTTACATAGTATTACTAAGGCCGGTTGCTATGATCATACTACTGCATTACTACATAATTAGCTGGATTGAATTATATTCCAGGGGGTCTGCAGGGTGTTTGTGTTACTCTGTCCACTCCACACACAACATATAGTCTATAGCCTGGGTAGTGTGTAAAATGTCTATTCCCTCTATTGCTATTGCATTAGTCAACAACTTGGATGAAGAATACCGGGAATAAATAGTATAAAATAAACTCCTGCCTTTAATTACATATAGAAAATCACAGCACAAGAGATGTGACGTGGCCTCAGAGCAGTTTTATCAGAATATTGCAGTGATGTAAAGATCTACAGTGAATGATGTGTCACTGTGTGGTGGGGGTTCTTGTTATTCTGTCCACTCCCTGCTGTGTCTATCTACACACCGGCTGAAAAGCTTAACTTTTAGAGTAGGATTTAAGATTTAAGAGGGATGCGGCTTAACTATTACAACAAAACAACATCTTGATTAGGAGTATTATAAAACATAAGCTTTAGGAGAGGGAGGATAATAAGCCATTTCCTTTGATTACAGCAAAATAAAATCACAACATAGTGTCAGGGAGCCTCATGGGAGTTTTATCAGATCATTACAGTGATGTGAGCGTCTATATAAACACATCAGGAGTTACTTTGAAGACAATGCACTTCTCATTTAACAGTTCTAACTGACTATATAACACATTTTGCAGCGACGTATTGGATTTACACCATACTGTAGGGTGTTGTTGTTATTCTGTCCACCCTCTGTAGCCTCGCTAGTGTTGCATCACTGCACATTATGAGCACAGAGGAACTGAGAGAAACTGAACATTGAGTAAATATCACAAAGAAACCACTCCAGACCCGCTGTAGCCTTGTAGTATTATCAGAATATTATATAAAGGCCTTTATAACACATTAGGATTTTAACTTAGCCAACACCTCTCATCCAAGAGGCTTCTACAGCTCTAAATCTGAATATAACATATTTTGCAGCAACATATTGGATTACATTACACTGTAGGGTATTGTTGTTATTCTGTCTGTGCACGTAGCCTCGCTAGTGTAGCATCACTTGGCACACGAGCTCAGGTCGACTGGGAGAAACTGAACTTTTAGTGACTCTTTGCACCATTTGACTTTAAAAGGAATGCTGCAGAAACATAACAACAAAACAACAGTCCTTTTAGAAAATGACACTTAACCCAGTGCAGCCTCATGGGAGTATTATCAGAATATTACAGTGATGTCTTTATGACACGTTTTTGGATGACACTATACTGTGGGGTTTTCGTGTGATTCCGTCAAACCCCATGTGCCTCTAGTGGATTTCAGATTACCACATTATCATTGACATTATGAGCTGAGATCAAGTCTGAGAAACTGAACTTTTAGAGACAGAATTTTTGCATCTTAGTAAAATGTCACTTTAGGGATGCGGCATAAATATCACAAAACAACAGTCCTATTAGAATAGAATAGAATTGACACTAAATCCAGTGTAGCATCATGTGACTATTATCAGAATAAGACTGTATGTCCTGGTATAATGGGGCTTATTAAGCTTCATATTAACTGAGAGTAGCAAGTAGAAAAAGACACATGAGAGAAAGTCAATAACAGGCCTAGAACAGGCCTATCGGAGGCCGGTGAGCCTATTTAAAGCCAACAGTGGATCGTTGTGCAGGCTGCGTACTGGACTTCATGAATGGGAATCAGCAGCAGCAGCAGCTTCCTGCTGAATGGCTGCTGACAGATCCTGGTCCAGGGAGGAGGCGATGAATGGGAGCCTGCGTGCGCGGTCACGAGTCGGCACACTGGTTTTGGGTCAGTTGGAGCGGGCCTGCACGTCCCATCCCATCACATCCGGGCCCTGAGCCACCCTGACACTGACCAGACTTTACCCCCTCAAGGCTAATAAATGGATTATCAGAAAAGCCCCTTTACACCCATCCTCCATAACAAGCCCCCCCCCCAGGAAGCCTCATCCACGGCCAAACACCTCAAAACGCACGGCTGCCATCAGCCGCACTTGTTCTCTAGCCCCAGTGAAAGCCGATCTTTACGCAGAGGCTGAGTGAGGGGATGAGGCGCGTGCACCAGCAGCCTCCTCTGCCCCCCCCCCAAGCACCTGGAGGTTTGTTGTTGTTTTCCTCCACAAACCACGATGATGACGCGTCTCTGCTCACATCAGCAGCGCGTTTAAAGCATCTGCAGAACACACCTGATCCGGCGCGTCACTCCGGTCCAGGGCGCACTGAATCTGAAACAACACGCAGCAGCAGCAGCTCTCACCTCAATGCAGGACTGGCTCCATGACGCTGGTGTGTGTGTGTGCGTGCGTGTGTGTGAGGCTCTGCTGAGAGGATGTTCACTCCCCAGGATCACACATCATGCAGCTCCCTCTTCTTCATCTGATGCGTCCTCCTCCTCCTCCTCTCTGGTTTATGGGAGCAGCTCTGCCTCCATGTCTCAGCTCGACGCACTGTGCTGCTGCTCTGTCTCCTGCTCTGTTCACAGACCACTGACAAGTCACACAGAGGACACATGAGACATCCGGCTCCAACCTTCAGAATAAAGCTCCAATGTGGTATGCAGACTGGTTTGGGAACCCCAGAGTTCAGAAGAGCGAGTGACAAAGGGGCCACAAATGTCTTTCTGTGGGTTTTGGTCATTTCAATGCAGATTCTGGTTACTCTGATAACTACTTTTCAGTTTGTAGTACTTAATGGTAATTTTCCAATCATTTCATTGGAGGCTTCCTGAAAATAACAAATATGAGTTTCAGAGGTTTTGCTGTCCCATGCAGATTTTCTTTATATTTATCCGATAATTCTGTTTATCTGCTGATTGCAAATTTCTTTAAAAATAAATGTACAACTACAGGCAATAGTAACTAAAGCCGTGAACAGTGGTGCTGCGTCAGAATCGGATGTTACGTTGTTTCAATTTAATGTTGTTTATTGTTATATCTAAATGAAGTTGACTTTGAACCAAACGTCACAATCTATCTGACACACACAAACCACGACTGTCTGTCTACGTTCATCATGTCCTCATTCATTATTTTAATTAACAATGTGGTAATTTGTTATGAATTGCTCTGTGCACGGGTCAGATAGGAGGTTTTATTCTGTAAAGCTCCTTGTGTTCCTATGTTTGCATGAGAAGTGATATCTCAGGTCTAATTGATTGATTGACTATTTCCAATAATATGCTAATATATTAACCACTTTTGTTACTTTAAAGGCTTTTATTTTGAAGGCCGACTCACACACAGACATGGTGTGTGTCTCAGGCTGAATTGACCTCCGCTTCCTTCACTGGGGGTGAGTGTGTGTTTGTGTGTGGGGGTGTGTGTGTGACACTGATCTATTTAACAGCCACCATGACTGCCCTTAAAGGAGCCACGCCCTTTTATTGTTGCCATAACTCCCCACTGACACAATACAAGAGGCCCAGTGTGTGTGTGTGTGTTGATGAATGAATGAAAAAAAGAGGGCATTCAACCCACTTTCGTAGCGTACACACACACAACCAGATACACAGTGACTTTGGAGATACACACACACACACACACACACACACACACACACACACACACACACACACACACACACACACACACACACACACACACACACACACAGAGTACAGACTGAATGGATAAGTGTAACTGTCCAGTGAACTGCTCACTGGGGGTTTTAGATCTGAGCAGCAGGAACATTCCCTCAAAGCTTGAAGCTATATGAGGATTAAACAAACTAATTTCTGCTTTGACACTGAACTGTCTTGAGCGATGAAGAGGTGACGTAACCATGACGTCATGGCGACATGTAGAAACCCTGTGCTCTTTCATCAGTGCTGCTTTGAAGACAAAAACAACACGAGATAATGACATGAAGAAAAGAAGATGGATGATGTGCACGTTGAGCTCCAGACACGACAGAAACACTCTCTGATGAGGCAACATTTGTAAAAGAGGACTTTAGCCTTTCTTAATAAATACTTTTCTTAAAAATAAATTTAATAACATTTAGGTTGCCAGGTTGTGGAAAATCATCTGGCATTACATTTTTTAATGGGGAGAATGAACTGATTGACTGAAACTGACAGAGAACATCTGGTCCAAAATCCGTTCAACTACAAATTCATATTTATAATGGTTATAATAATTGATCAACTGTCACTATATACTGACTCAACAGCTTAGATATGTAGAGGGAACAATACAGTTAATCAGAAATGGTTTTATCACAGGTTTAAGTTAAGTTTCCGTGTTTTCAGTAAATACAATATTCACAAATATATAATAATGCTATGTTGGTAAACCATCCAGAAGCACTCAAGCTTTTCCATTTTCTAATAAGTCATCAAGTTTGAAGTTATAGACGATATAGAATGATGTTAATAGTCAGTAGTTTATAGCTGTAAATAATCCAGCCTTGTGTTTACATAGAATTTGTTATTACAACCCCACTTAGGTTCATAATTAGTTACACTTATAGTTTCTGAATTTTACAGTTACTGAGATGATGTTGGTGGCAGTGGTTATGATGATGATTGTTATTATTAAGTTTATTAATAGATCCTTTTTAATTCTTTGGTTTGTTGTCATTGTTTTTTTGCCTTATATCTTATTGTATTTTAATCTTTATTAATCTTTTCTGTTTTTTATTATTGTGCAGCACTTCAGTCTTATCTGGTTGTTGAAAATGTGCTTCATGGTTAAACATGACTTCCCTTGATAAGGATACTCAGTTAAACAGACCAACACTGCTGTTGCCCTGCAGAGCTCAGGCTGACACCGCTCCATACGTGTTGTTGCTGTTTGGCCCAATGAGACTTTGCACTTGGCTCACTGATGTTTACCTTCACTATAATCCTCACTGAGAGGATTGACTGTGTGTGGCTTCATGGTGGGTTTAAGAGCTAAAATAATAACCCGTTCAGGCTGCAGACAGGTGGTGGTGGTGGTGGTGGTGGTGGTGTTGGTGTTGGTGGGAGAGGACGAGCAGAAGGTCACCATCTGATCTGAGTGTTTCCTCTTTAACCGGCGGCTCCTCACCTGTTCCTGCTCAGAGCTGCCACACACACATCCTGTCTCACACCCTCTCCTCTCAGCTGCTGTTCAGCAACTATGATCCATCTGATTCACACTCAGCAGCAGATAATGTGATTGAAATGTTGCCAGATTTATACGTCAGTTTGAACCCCGTCAAATCTTTCACTGTCCAATCCAAGCCGTCTGTACGAACTGCACACCAGTGTGTATACGTACATGTACAGAACACAACCTTCTGTTGTATGAATAAAAAAGGATTGCACAAAAACTACTGAACCGATTTTCCCGAAACTTTGTGGAGCGATGGAACATGGGTCAAGATAGAACCCATTACATTTTGATATTCTTTATGTAAATTTCCTTGGCAGAGGCATATGTATTTGCAACATCTGTTTTGTTATTCCTCAGTAGTATTTATAATGTAGGGTAAAGTTTATTTCTCTTGTTCTCTGAAAGGTTCAGTTGTTACTCCCTTATTTTCCACAGTATATGTACCAGAAGTAACTTATTGTATTTGTGCCTAGCAACAAGAATGTAAATCATGATGCTGGTAACTCACATTTCTGAATGAAATGAATTTCTGAAATGAACAGAAGCCTGTGTTGATCTATAAACACATTTCAACTAAACTCTGGTTTTAAATCCAACATACGTCTGATACAGCATTTAAAACTAAGATCATAGATCGAGATCATTTCCACCTTCGTCAAAAGGTGTTTGTGGTGGAGTCACTGTCGTCACCTTTATTATCTGTAACGATGACGACAGAAATCTTTCAGCTGATTATTCTGGACTCAGAGGCAGAATAGAGCGAGGAGCAGCTTAATGAAACAAAAAGAGACCTGGGCCCTTTCTCCGTCTCTCTCCAGAGACCCTCGCTTCTTATTGATCCTCACACACTTCCTGCCGGAAGGATGAATCGACGGGAGCCTCGAGGGGGCAGGAGCCACTTCAACCTCCTGCTCATCCACAAAACCGTCACTGTCTCTCTCACATCACCATTTGTTTTAGTCCCTCATGATTCAATCCCTCTGTCCAAACATCAAATCATCACTCTTTCTTTCCTAATTCCTTCAATCTCACCAATTATCAGTCCTCAAAGTTTAAATCTCTTCCTCTGTGCAGATGTACAGTAAAATCTGAGAGCAGAGCAGGAAACCATAACATAAGAGAGTGCACACAAACAACACGGCCTCCTCGCCGGGTGTCATCGATCAGGAGTTCAAACGTGGACCAAATTTAGACTTCAGAGGGGTGGGGGGGGGGGAGCAGTTTAAAGAGAGGAGGGGAAAGAGAGAGATGCTTTTGAGTTGATTTCCTGTGAAAGCATCTGAAGTGGTTGGGATTGAGATTGGCCTCCTGGGGCTGTTTGAGAATCAATGTGTCAGCCGGCTTTAATAAGAAACTGCCCCTCACTGTCTCCAGAGCGGGAAAAACTCAACTGAAGAGCACAGACGACTCAGCCCAGACTTTAAATAAAAAAACTGATCTACACCACGGCCACTTGAGTCGAAAAGTTGAAAACTGGTGGGAGAATTTAAACGCTGCAGTCTGGAAAATACAGAGAAACTACTGCCTGTGAGGGAACACAATCATAAAAACTGAAAAAAAATCTACAGTTATTTTCCGACATGAATTCCACAACATGTCCGGAAATTCGGAAAAAAGGAGTTTTCCTTTCACGAATAAAAAACACAGCCGGACATTTTCCAGACATTTCAAGGGGGCTGAAAGGAGAAGTTCTAGAAAAATGTTTGGAGACATATATAAAGTGTTTATCAGGCGTAATTAATAGGTTGATATTAAAATTGATAAAAACAGTTCGGTTGAGATGATTTTTAATATCTATGAATTATTCATAATTTTATAACTGCAGACTTGGTGGTTTGGACGAACCTCTCTAATTCATTTGAGAGATAAGTGTCCTGCTAGAGGATAAAGTTCCTACCTGGAAATCAATAACTCATGACAGATGATCAATTAACCATTGATAAAGTGATTAACTACAGACGACAAAGCCATTATAAATGGTGCCTTATCAGAGAGTAATGAGAGCTTAATAACCCTGTTTTGAACACATACACATTAATAAGATGGGGGTATCATCAGTATACACCCCCCAAACACACACCCTACTCTTTATTTTGCACTGTGACTGTACCATGTCACCTACAGCCTCCTATCAAGTAAAGTGCAGTTACTATATTTAGATGCCCAGAGACTCAGAAACCAACTGGAGCAGGTTGTGTGTGTTTGAAGTTTATCTATGTTGGTATAGTTGTGTAGTTGTGTGTGGTAAAGACTTGTTAAGGTGGCCAAACTTTTCAATATGCAACATTTAGAGGTTTGTTTTTTAGTTCATGAAATAAAAATTGAAGGTGCATAAAAATATCAGCTTTCTGCAGAGGCCTTAATTACCTTTTTAACTAAAATATATATAAACAAGATATATATGATTAGTTCATTGTTTATATTCCTGCAAATGTGGAGCTTTTGGAACCCGGCGGTTTCTGGGGACCACACAGGGACCGTTTCCCATTTAATATCAATTATCATTACATATTCAGTCTCAGATCAGAGGTCCTGTTAGAATCTGACCTCTGAGTCTGACCTCCATCACGGCTGAGTGCACGAGCTGGAGCAGAACTTGTGTCATGTGCTTCCTGTGTGCTGGGATGGAGCCTGCATGGTTCCAGATCTCCTCACACAGAGTCACAAGTGTCAGTCTGCCAGCTGAGAGCTGAGTCACACCAACAGTCACTCACAACTTCCACCGAGGTGACAAGAAATTAGCAGCGCTGATCCTCAGATGACCTGCTGGTGAAACGTGTGTGTGTGTGTGTGTGTGTGTGTGTGTGTGTGTGTGTGTGTGTGTGTGCGTGTGTGTGTGCGTGTGTGTGTGTGAGTGAGTTTCTTAGTGTCACCCTGTACCTGAGGTCACGTCTCTTCCGCTGAGCTGGCAGGAGATGATGCATGATGGGAGCGGAGATGTCATCTGAGCCACTCTGGAACTCGGCCCGAGATCGCACAGTATCATAAAGCACATTATCACTGTACACAGCTCGAGGAAACTGCAGTGGGAAGGAGAGCACGTCAGTAAGTCATGTGCTGCAGATGATCCGTGAACTTTATGGTGCGTCAGGAAACATGATGGTGGAAGACAAATACTTTAACTTGTTAGTAAGTACATTTGCTATAAATACACTTTTAGATTTTCTTAATGTATAATGCAGGCCTTTATCTTGTGATCAATTCAAGGTGAATTTAGATAATTATGTTTCAAGACAATTAATATGCTGTTTTGAATAATAATCTCGATATAATCTTGTGTCTTGATATTGTTTTTATACAACAGATCTAACACCTCGCAGAAAATTCCAGCATATATGAAAATATTAAGTGTCACTAGTCTCCTACTAAGTGAACATGTGCTCTGGAGGTTTCCAGCTCCTGATTGGTGCATAAAAAGTATGATCAACTCCAACCACAGATATGGAACAGAGAAAATGTGTTATGTAATGTGGTTCTCACAAAGAGTCCAGCAGATAAACGTATGTTCAGGAGGGTTTCTGAGTTTCTTTTAAGAAGGTCTGGGGTCGTCCAGGGGCCAATCAGAGCTTCAGGTTTGATCCATTCAGAACCGAGGCTGTGAATTCTGTAATTTAAACATGATAATCATGTTTTTTGCCTTTCTACAGTGAATAAACAACATCCAAGCACCTGTCATTTCCCATCACCTTCCCCAGACGAGGTGAGAGAGAGAGGGGGGAGGCAGGGTGGGGGGAGATTTAAGCGATGGTAGGGGGGGTCATGATGAGAGAGGTCGGCTCCATGTCTCTGCGTCCTGATTGGCTGATGCAGGAACACGTGGCAGAGTGATTCAGCCGGACGACGTAAGAGCAAATCAGAGCACAGCTAAAGTGTGTGTGTGTGTGTGTGGGGGGGGGGGGGGGGGTGTTCGGTAAGGATCCACCTGACAAGAGGAAGCCTGTTTCCATGGCAACACCCCAGTGGGGGAGGGATGGGGTGATGTTGATGGGGGGGGGGGGGGGGGGGGGGGCAGAGATGTTTCCAGAGAGGCTAAAATGTTAGTGAATGATTTCTCCCAAATAAAATGAATGACACCTCTGAAACATAAACAGGCGCCAAAGAGTAACACACACACACACACACACACACACACACACACACACACACACACACACACACACACACACACACACACACACACACACACACACACACGCACGCACGCACACACACACTCCCACACACTCTTTGTATCCATGCAACAGTCGTCCGCTGCAGTTTAGGGCCGAGCTACTGAGCAACACAAAGCAGAGAAATCCTGAATGGTGTGTTGGCTGAATGAAGCCGCTGAATGAGGTTTTCACAGCTGCAGAGACATGAATGAAGAGGATGCTGCTGAATGGGAGGGAGAAGGGAAACAAAAATCATACCTGTCGAGCCACAGAAGGATTCACACTGTACCAAGTGTCTCATAACTCGTCTGTCACCACCACTGATCTGCAGCTCAGGAGAGACTCTGAAAACAACAGGAAACTGTTAATTTTACGTCGGAGGGAACAAACGCTCAAAGTCCCAAACTGGATTGTGCTTGATGTGGATCAGCAGAGTCAGCGATCACAAACATGTCCAGCAACGAGAGTTAATTGTGGAAAATGAACCGAGGAAATCTAGTTACCGTCACTGATCAGCATGAAATAGATCACTATCTATCACTACCAAGAGTTGGTATCGAGGTTTTAAATGGATAATCTAAATAAGCTGTAGGTCATATCTCTAATGTTAGTGGTTGCAGAAGTAAATGAGCGTTACACTTTATGTTTTCTGACTTCATAGTGAAACCAGGATGACATTTCTATCGTATGATCCTTTTTTTGATTTAAATAAGGATTTATAATAGGATGCAGAGGTACCTCAAAAAGATGCATTTTTGAATTATGCATGATGTCATGTTCTAAAATTCTTCCCAGATTGTTCAAGACCTCACTTATCGTATTGTATTGTATGAGGGGAAATACATTTCCAATCAATATAAGCTTTAAATTATATTTGATGGATAGATATATTTGGAAAAATTGTTTTTCTCACCATAATTTTGTTGACATTTACCTTTTGACTGCTCAGCAAACGTTTGTCATCTGTAGATACAATACGCTACCAAGCAATAAACCCACCAAGTTAAGTGAAAATCCATCCACACACACACACACACACACACACACACTGCAGGGTGATACAACACATTTTTTGTTCCTCAGACTGTGCGACTTTCACATTGAATTTGAAATAAAACAATTGATTCTTCATTAAAATGCCAGGTCTCATATAGTTCAGAAGTAATTTAAAAGTACACAGACACACATGCATGTGTTACAACATTGACTACAACACAATTGTTTCTATAAACCTGATCAAGTTAGAATTGGATTATAAATGTATTTTCCATCACAAATTGAATGCACTGGAGCACAGACCCTGAGGAAGAACGTGCGACCGTCCGGAGCACTTACAGTGTCGACTCTATGATGTTGTCATAGCAACATGAATCATTTCACAGGTAAAAGAATAAATAAATAATTAAAGAGAGAAATACTTGTTACCTGCAGTCTTAAAAAAAGCCTCTCACCATCATCGGGGTCAAAGATTTCACAGTTGACATTTGAAGAAATTACATTCAAACACAAATGTCCCATTACGAACACAGAGGGAAACATGTCTTAAGATCATCTGAAGTTGGCAGACGCAAAACCGACAGAGACAAGAGGAGTCGGCTCAATAATTCATGTTCATATTAAAAACAGGAAAAACTTTACTGGACCCAAACTGGAAATTAAAAATCTAGACCGCTCTTGTCCACTCAGTGTCTCTCACAGTCTCAAAATAAACATGACGGGACAGAAAAGCACCATAACGCGCTGAGCCATCAGTGCGCCGTCATTAAAGAAAGCTCCAGGCCCAAAGATCCGTCCGGGAGAAAGGACCCGTCCACCGCAGTAAAAATATAACATCAGCCCATTAGGCTTTACTTAAGACCTTTGTTATTCTACGGATTGAGGTTGTTAATATTTATGGGGCTGTCGATGGAGAGGCCCGAGACGAAGGATATGGAGGAAGGAGAAGTGAAAGGTTGTGTGTGTGTGTGTGTGTGTGTGTGTTGAAGTTTGGGGTTAGAGGTGAATGGCGCTCTGGAGGTCACGAGGAGGCTGCAAATGTGCTGCGACGCCTCTGATTGATAAGCAAAATGAGGCTTAGGACAGATGGAGAAGTGGAGGACGAGGAGGACGAGGAGTGAGTGTGAGTGAGTGAGTGAGTGAGTGTGTGAGTGTGTGTGTGTGTGTGTGTGTGTGTGTGTGTGTGTCTCGTTAGTCTTTAATGGCTGCGAGCTGAGGTGCTCTTTAAGAGGAGGCCTTTCATGAATAATGCATTCTAATTCAGTCGTACTCAGACGCAGCCCGGCGCTCAGTGGGAACGCCGAGGCCCCGGATCACTGATCAGCACATTCATTCCCTGTGTGTGTGTGTGTGTGTGTGTGTGTCAGTCACTTCCACCTCTTCCTCCTGGATCAGCTGTTAAACAGACCCGAGAGTGCTTCCCATCAGCCCACGCTTGTCTCTTTACCATCATGACTTATGTAAAAGTACAGGGAGACCATTGTCGTATTAAAAATCCAATAGAAGGAATAAAAACTCCATATTTGTGACTTCCCCCTCCTGGCTACAGCTTCAAGCACCAATCAGCTTCATTCTCACTGAAGATATAAAGCTTTAAATATGGATTATCACTTAAACAGTGGCGGCCGGTGCAGGGCGCAGTCTGCCTCTGCTGGGACTGGCCTCCTGCGACCCTCAGAGGAACAGGGAGGAGAGTAATGGATGGATGTTTACTTAAATATTTCAAAAAGACTAAGTAATCTAGTAAAAAAAACCAGGCACTTTAGTTTCTGGAGTGAATATTGCATTTACTGAGTCTATTTCCAGCTGCAGATTAATACGCATTAAAAAACAGTTGCTTTATGTGATGAGTATTTCCAGCAAAAGGACGGTGTAAATGGGATTAGAGTCCGTATTCTTCATGAAGAAACATGTTCTCCAGAACAATGAGGCTCATTGGTGAGTTTCTAGAAGCTTTTTAGAGCAAAAGAGGTAAAAGAAAAAAAAAGAGGATGTATGAAGAAACATCAATACAAAATATATGCAATACCTGTTAAAGTGTGAATTAATCCAGTTCCCAAGATTGACCACAAGATAAATGTAGAATATCGTGAATCGCGAGACGTATCCTGAAATGAAATGATCTTGATACAGTTGTTCTACAGCTCTAAACTAATTAAGTTTAAGACTTTTTAAGACCCACAACCTTCTGAAACCAGCACCTAGTAGAGAGCGTACCTCTGCCAAGGCCCAGCAGTGCCTGAATGAAACCACTTCATTTTTATTTGGATCCGCACCAAACCTGCGATGGGAAATACAAAAGGTGAAAATCTACTTGTTCCAAACACATTTGTGTCTGTTTGACTTCACCAACTTGATCCCCACTGTCCCAAGTTTGAAAGACTTAAACAGAAACAGATCAACTCCTCGGCTCATACATCAAACGTTCTGTCAGAGTAGAGACATTTTCACTGTGACCTTTTTCAGTGACGTGCCCAAAAAATAAATTAGGACCCATCCAACGTGAATTAAAGACTGTTTAAGAATTGTGTCATGTGCAAACTGTGAACCCAATAGAAAAGATATGAGAGGACACATTACTGCATAGTCTTTATTTTGAATAGATCTGAAAGAGAGAAGCAAGCAGGTGAACATGCACATTTATCTTGGACATTAGTATCACAGACAGTCACCACTGATGAACCACTGCTGCAGCGATCATCTATCAGGAGAGGAGAGATGATCTGTGAACAGCAGGTTAACAGTAACAAGGTGGATTCAAGACATTAAACTGTACTTATCAATTAATCAATAATATTAGTCTCTTACGGAGAGAAAATCTGAACTGGAATGAAAACAAAAAAACTATTCCACCACTATCACCTCTTAAAGTAACCACCTCTTCCACCATAACCATCATAGACAAATCATAAAAGTCCCCATTTAAACACAAAGTCTAATGTTATATGTTTCACCTTAAATCTTCATATCAACCGACATCTGTCTGATTCTGTTTTATTTTAATCACTATAGAGATTATACGTGTGTGAATGTATGAACAGTGGAGTCACTGTACTGTAGTGTGTCACACATCAATGGTGATTTGTTATATAATGATAATACAGCTCTTAAACAACTATTTCTTTAATGATTATATTCCCTATTTAATCTAAATTCCAGTATAACTCAGAAATCAACCCATCAAGGCCCCAGTACTGCGCGGCCCCTTTGGTAATTAAATCTTAACTTCATTAAACTTCTGCAACGACAGCACATTAACGACTAGTGATTGGCTTTCAGCATCATGTCGATCTAAGATGCTTCAGTTACAGTTTTCTAATAAGTCAACCAATCAAAGGTCAAGAAGCTGGAAATGAAAAAGAAAAATCTCTGTTGGAATCAATCAACCCTTTGATGAACAGTTTACAGCCCTCAGCTGCCCCCTGGTGGAGATGTGAGCTTCAGTTTCCATCATTAAGTAAACTGCTGCTGAATGTTGGAGCAGCCTCATCTCACAGGGACGAGAAGACGTCACCGTGGCTCCGCTTACAGGTTCTGGTCGTTCTCGTGGAAACGGTGGATGTGGTCAGCGTACCTTGGAGAACACAGAAAATTAGGAATGTTATTCCACTTGTAAGGATTTAAACGACACATTGAGTTCACACATGATATAAAACCCGGACGATTCCAGGGTCATTTCCAGCTGCCGGGTGCACACTCACTTTTTGGCGCAGAAAGCGGAGCAGTCTCTGCCGATGCTCTCGCTCCAGGCGGTCTTGTACAGAACCTGAAAGATCACAGAGGACGATTCAGTTCAGTTTCTCTAAAGCTGAACACACAGAATGATTCGCGGTGTTTAAAGAAGCTCCTCGTATTTAGAGATTAGAGACTCACCAAGAAGACCAAGCAGTGCAGGAACAGGGTGTAGAAGAAAGCAATGGTCCGGGCCACTTTGTTGGAGAGAATCATTCGTCCCTAAAGAGACAAAAATAAACGATCAGATAAGGAGTGTGGACAACAAACCAGATTTCAGACAAATTTGTGAAAATTATATTTGGGTCGGGTTCAGTCGAGTTTCTATCCTGCATGTGTCTGAGTCAGGTCGGGTTCGGACACAAAAAACAATATTCCTGTTGGTTTCGGTTAATTTTCACGGGCTCAGTCCAGCTTGAACAGAAAAGTGCAGCCCGAGATGCACTCTAGTACGTGTGTGAGTGTGTGTGTGTGTGTGTGTGTGTGTGTGTGTGTGTGTGTGTGTGTGTGAGCGAGTGTGTGTGTATGTGCGTGTGTGAGTGAGTGTTACCAGGCTCAGAGTTGCCTTATCCCAGGGGCTGAGGCTCAGGTATCGGCGCTGACGCTCCTGAAAACACACAGAAGTTAACCTCAACTAAAGTTCATCATCTTTGGAAATTGTGAACAACACATTTAACATTATGTAAAAATAGTCAAATAAATAAACACATTTAGATGATTTTACATTTCCCAGAACTACTTTCAGTAAAGCACAAAACTCCTCCTCAACCAGCATAAACTACATATCTGGATAAATGCTTCACGTCAGAACAAAGTGTTTTTATTATGTTGATCTGACACTTAGTAGGAAATATCCCGTCATTCAGAATATGAGTAAAGATTTGGCGGTAAACTACAAAATAAAGCAGGAAATTGGCAGGTTGATGAATTGTGTGTTGTCTTGCACCTTCTTGCTGAAGGAGGCGAATGGATCCAGTCTCTCCTCGTACTGGGAGGAGTAACGCATGACGGTGTCGTCACTGCCTCCAGCCTGCGACACACAGAAAACACACAGAGCTAAATATCACTCCCAAGTATTTCAGGGTGGTAGATTCCATACGATCATGATATTTAAACCATGAATGTCACACATGTAGATCTCAGTCACAGAAACACTCACGATACACACCTTGCTGGGGTAGCTCTGCAGGAACTTGATTTTCTCATAGAGTTTGATGTTGTCGGCTCTCAGGCTGTCCAGTTCGTTCTGCAGGGCCTGCATGGTCTGCTGCAGGGAGCGGTTCTCCTGCAGGGGACACAGGAAGCACATGGAGGAGAAATGAGCTCTCCCAGAATACAACAGTGTGTGTATGTGTGTGTGTGCATGTGTGTGTGTGTGTGTGTGTGTGTGTGTGTGTGTGTGTGTGTGTGTGTGTGTGTGTGTGTGTGTGTGTGTGTGTGTGTGAGAGAGGGATCGTGACTCACAACTTCCAGCTCCTGGTTGCGGGAACGGAACCTCTCCCTCTGGCTGGAGATGATGGAGAGCAGCGAGTCCATCTGGCCCTGAGGAAGCTCGGGATGTGGGCTCACACCTGAGCCTGGAGCAGGAAAAGAACAGATAACACAACACTTAGAGCCAATAAATCACTTTCCTCTATTTATATGCAGATATGGTCACAGTATGATCAATGATGTCTGGAAAATGGGTCAATTGTTGTTAATCTGTTTCACCATCAGACAGATGGTGAGTCTAACTAATGAAAACTGGACACACTCCCTCTAATCTGACGGCTGACATATGTTAACAAACTCCCTCAAATACAGAGTCTGAATCAGAAGGTTATCTCATTACATCAAACTTCAGTATTTTCATTTTTATGCTCATGAGGACTGAAACGGCATCAATGAGCTTTAATCTCTTTTGGCATTAAGACTGTTCAATGTGGAAATTTACCAAAGCTGGAATATTTATTAAAACAGTTTGTCTTAACCCTTTTAATTTACAGACAAGGAAAGAAATGTGACAGTTATGATGCATCAAAAGTTTATTCTGAATATTTAACTTTGAGATTCACATCATCTTTTTTGGTCTTCCCATGATATTTTGTATTTAGCCAAACAGGAAAATAATTCTAATGAGCAGACAATTAAAACACCCCTGATGATTTTCACCTGTACAGTACATTTACTGATAAAGGCCCCCGAAAGCTATTTTCTCCTTTAGCTTCTCACTATGATTAACGGTGTTTTATATGAACATGGTGTATTCTAACAAAAAATACGTAGATTTCTCTGCTGTGAAAACATGTAACTGTTTTTTTACAAAGGTGTATGAGGGATGACGAACGACTGAAGACAGGGAAAGAATCAGTGGAGACCATTATAGAAAGACAGATGGATCCTCATCTGCCAAAGAGGTTGTGTTTTCATCAGCGTTTGTTTGTTTGCAGGATTAAGCAAAAAACTTCTCAAATGATTTGCGTGTAATTTTGTGGAGGGGTGGGCCATTCACCCAAGAAATAACCGATTCATGTGGTTGCGATTTTGGCGCAGATCTAAATAAAAATGTGAATTTTTTTAATGTGGTTTCATGAGAGGACTGTCCAGCCGTGGCAGAGGAATGAGCTCTCCAGGTGCCATTCTAACATTTTAATCCTTCTAACCAAGCCAACTTGAGGTTTCTGTCACTGAACATTTCAAATTTCCTCCTTGTACTTAAACTTTTCTTTAACTCTGCGTACCAGAAAACATGGCGCTGGCCTCTTTGATCGGATCAGGAATGTCCCCCATGTTGGTGACCTCCGACCCGTCGGCGTCGGGGCGTGGCAGGGAGGACATGGCCTGGATGGTGCTCAGGTCGTGCTCCAGCTTCAGAATCAGCTCCTTCTGCTCGGCGCTGGTACGCACAGCAGACGAGAACTCCACCTGCAGCTCTGCATAGCGGCCTGTAGAGGGCGGAGAAAAGATGAAGAGAGTTTAAAAATTATATTTTTTCATTAGATGATTTGTTTTTATTTTTATTTTATTTTAAGTTTCCAAAACATCTCACCTGTGGCAGCAGCAAAATGCAGAAGAAATCCAATATCATTGAAAACCTATGTAGACCCCACTTTCCTACTCATCTCTTTCTCTGAGAATACTTATTTTACAGAACCATCCACATGTGAGAACAAAAAAAACTACAACAGTACACTTTTAGTATTTGTATAAAAGAGATTTACTTCAATTATCACACCTAGGGTGCATGTGAATAATAATGATGATGAATCAAATGTCAATCATAACAAATACATTGTGAACGTTTCATACAGTGATATTGCTTTTCAATGTTGTAGAAGGGACTGTTTTACAGTGCTGAGAACAGACAACATGATACGTTTAGTAAATAGAAAGATAAAGAAAACGATGATACATGAGGGGGAAACAAAAGGGAGGGAGACCCCGAAGGACAAAAAAAGAAGCATCTCAGGAGTGACAGAAGTGCTCGGGAAACAACATTTAAAATAAAAAAAACAACATCTTTAACCATCCCTTTACAGTCATGCAGCCTTTTGTACTACAACACACACGTACGCGCACACACTCACAAAAATAAGCAGTGGGACAGGTTATTACGAGAATTATTACTTCCACATTGTTGATGATAAGCTGTGAAATATCATCGTCAAACACTCTGAACTTGATAAAGCCTCAACAAGCATCTTAAAGCTTTCCAAACAGGGGGTGTGGGGGGGGGGTGAAGATCTCCCCGGGTCATTTGGTTGTCAGACTACACTGTGGTTTAAGCTATGGGGTGAACTGAAGCGACGACACTAGGTAGCAGCAAACAGAGAGAAAAACTGTCAGCAACCTTTCGACAGAGGTGGAGAACTATTTCACCATTTGGCTTTTTGCTTCCTCTTTTTTTTTTTCTTCTTTTTTTTAAAGTCTTGTGAGTTTTTCGCTGCAATGTTTTATCGTTCCAGAGTCGAACGTTGTACAGTCGATGGGGGAGAAAAAACCGAGAGGAGATAAAGAGGAAATGGTTTAAGACTTAAAAAAATCAGCCGGAGACAATGTAAGAGGTGAGCGGGGGGAAAAAACAAAAGCACGTGAGTAAAGTGGAGAAGGGGGGGGGGGGGGGTTAGAGGATGAGTGTATTGTGCTGTGTTGTGTGTGTATGTATTACTGAGTGTGCTATGCATACAGCACCACTGATTTGGAAAGTGTTTCCTTACAAAACCCACTTCATAAGATATATTCTAAAAGTATTACAAAAAACATCTGAGGTTTTTTTTTCTTTTCTTTCATTTTTTTTTTTCCTGAATATGGTGACCAGTGCTGCTGTTCGGGCTTCCATTACAACTAATATGTCAAATGAATAACCACTACTTCAACAGATCATACAGTAAAGCTTTACGACTTCAGAAAACATGATATGATATACAGCATCTGTTACACCTTTACAATGTTATTCAACAGTGTATAGAATCATCTGATTTAAATTTGTAGAAAAATATCTGTGGATCATGGAAAAGTCCTGAATCGTCCCTTCTCTCCTCCTGCCTTCGAACAAAAAGCATACTGTGACAATAGTGAATCAATAGCTACTTGATCGACCGTATTTACACGTCTCTTTTCCAAATAACCATTAGAATTGGCACACGTCATTATCAATACCTGTAGTGCCGTTATTAATGTCACAGCAAACCTGACACAAACAGAAAAATACAAAATGCCCTATGAAATAAATTCAGTGTTATTACAGTGTACGCTGTTTCTGCATGCTTCCTCCTTCATTCGATGCTCTGGCCTTTTCTCGCCGCTAGTTAGGTTATGTACAACGTAAGAAATGCATTGTGGGAAAACAACTGTCTGAAATAAGACCCGGACCGGAACGCGTCTGCAGGTCAGTCATAAGAATACACGAGCTTGTTTTTTCTCTTTTTTTTTTTATCGGTTTCACTGCACTCCAGCAATTATATACAACCCTCTGCGGAGGGCTGAGGAAAAGTTGACTTTTAAGTACCACTACGAAGTGTGCGAGAAATGAATTTCGGATCAAGACGAGTTATGAAGAAATCAGGCGAAGTCGTCCACATCTAATGACATCACAAGTTTGGTGCCCTGCTTGGCAGTTAAAGGCACAAATCTGATGATCTCACGTGGTTTAGGTGAGTTGATGGATCTGGCTATAAAATGGCTGATGGGTTAAGTGCTTTTACTTTACAGTAGCTATTCATCACCATAAAACATACTGTGGTTGTCCAGTCCGAGCTCGTCCAACAGAAGGCAGCGAGCCTTCGTTATTCTGCAGGAGACCTGATGTGTTTTACATCCGTCGTCCTCAGGAAGAGCCAATGTTTGAGGAGTTATTAGGAATTATTAGATGCATCACAAAATCCAATTTTAACAAATGCATCTTAATGCAGTGCAATGAGATTATCAGTAACTTTTGAATATATCTGGATATAGATTCAGGGAAAGCGGAGGTTTGAGGATGGACCGAGATAAAAACTCATAATATCTACAAGTGTACAGGACAATGTTTCTGTCTATAGTTTGAAATGAGGGGGCAGCTGTATTCAGTTCATCGTGTAGAAAACAGGGGGACAGCGATCTTATGCTTGAATATTTCTTTTTTTTTAGTGTTCGGATGCGGATAAGAGTCTGTGCTTGGTTCACAACCACTTTTTTAAAAAAGGCAAACATTTCCCAGGATCCCGGGACCGCGCTCTGCTGTAGTGTTTACAGACCCTGTCCACGGTTAAGTCTTCAAAAAAGATCCTAATAAGTGCTTTGTTACGGACTGCAATAGAAATTCTGCATAATCATAGGCTGGCTATCTCGCTTCAATCTGGCGTAGCACACCTGCCAGCTGGTACACTTCTCTAATCTCAATTTGGCAGATATGACCTCTTTCAAGTTTAACACGCGTTCTCAAGTTTAGGTTAATTTCATTTGACCTATTGGACAAAGTGTATACACTTGGACCTGTTCGTTACGTCGATGTGATTTACGCGCGGTCGAACTCTTAAAGAAAGCTGCATGCCCTGCCGAGCGTTAGTGTCGGGCTTGCCCAAGAAACAGCCAAATAAAAAGTAAAGAAAACGTGATCGGAGAATAGAAAACAGGAAAAGAGATATGCTATCATATATCCACTGATCTTGATATGTCCTTTGATTCTCTAGCTAGCGATTTAAGAGCATAACTGTCGTGGTAAAAGCTTAATGCTTACGGGAGCATGGACTGTAGCAAACACATTTTTTCAAAGCTATTGAAATGACACTAAACTTTAGGATTCATGAATATACAAACAAATGAGAACTAGTACATCTTTGTAAATATTAACCAATACTGCCGGCAGTCTATACGTCTAATAAAAATGTTACTTGCCCTCAGGAACAGTATAATCCCTTAAAAAATAGACAACTCAAATGATAAGACATTAAATGAAAAATACAGCACCTATAAATAAGCAGAATAAAAACCAAACTATAAATGCAAAATAGCAATAAAACCAAGCTACAGTAAATCATAGTATTACACTACTTTGTGATAAGATTAATGTAATGGTAACGCATCAAACAGCTTAAAGAAGGGTGTCAGTTGTGCACTAGTAGTGTGTGCAAGTAGATACGAAATATGACCCCACTCATTGGAAACACGAGACACTCCGCAGTCGCACACACTTGTGCACACGCGACGAGCATGCGTGTACATGCACCCTCGCAGACGCACATTCACACACACACACACACACACACACAAACACACACACACACACACACAAAGGGGAGGCAGTGGGCTGACAGGCACTGAGGGCTTGTGTGGGGCAGGGAGGAGGTGATATGCCTTAGAATTTGTAGTGTATACAGTAGAATTCAATGCAAAAAGACTTAACATCCCTGGATACAGGATCAGACTGGAGGAGAGTGGAAACTGCTCGCACCAGGATTGTGGTGAATTCACTTTGACGGCGATCGACAGAAACTACAGATTCATCAAGTTCTGTACATTGCAATTCATTTCCATAAAACTGTGTCTGGTCTTTTTTTTTTTCAGTCATGAATTTCATTATTATTAATCTACTTCTCAAATTTAACTTTGAGTGAATTGACCTCGACCCTGACTTTCATGCAGGCAAATACAAATACTAACACACAGACAGATGCGCACACACTCTTCCTGATTTGGCCTATAAAAAGATGTGTGTTTGTGAACAGAGAAAATTTGTCGGTGGTGCACATACACACATACACACGAACGCTCACACACACACTCACACGCACCCAGCAGGTCCAGTGCTGGGCAAAGCTGTGACGTGCACAACCTAAAACAACGAGAGACACGCAAAGTATCACCATGTCAGACAGCTACAGTACTACGTGAAATTCATTGTATCGTATTTCAACAATGCAACATTAATCCATTCTAATTTGTATTTTTTTTCTCTTTTAAAAACAGTAACTTGTTATTCTCTTATTTTCTGTTCTCATTTTGTACTAATTAAAAATGCTTCCTAAAATTCCCTATTTTGTACTCTTTAGAGTCAATAGACTTTGCAATCTCTTATTGGCAACCAAATTGCAATATTTAAAAAAAAAAGAGATCATCCTTCATCCTTGAAAGAAGGGTTTGAGGAGGCAAAAAGAGGGTTCCTTCCTTCCTTCTTTCCTTCCGTCCTTCCTCTTCAGATGAGTGCGTGTGTTTGTGAGGAATTATAGATCCTTCTGGCCATCACATGGCTGTCAGCAGGATAGGATATGGGACACAACAGGTCAAAGTTCATCTTTCTTACATCAGTAACCATGGCAGCTCAGCCGGCAGGCCTTCCACTACCCTCTTAAGAGTGTAGGAGTGAGATAAAAAAGAAAACATGCTGCCATTGAGAAGAGAACACACACACACACACACACACACACACATACCATTTTAGGGTGTGGACACACACAACCCCGCACACACACACACACACACACACACACACACACACACACACACACACACACAGGTGCACACTGACACAACCCCTAACATACAAACACGCACACACACACGCAGTGAGTGAAAAAGGCAAAGGGTTTGTAACAGTCACTCTACAGTGTGAAAAATGAGGCGTCTCACTGAGTGAGGGGAGGTTTGTGGACACTTGGGAGGTGAGAAGAAGAGCGGAAAAAATCTCCTTTAAGAAAGTGAGAGTTCTTGTAAGAGAGTTCCTGTCTCTATCTATCATCTATCAGTGTCTATCACTGTGACAGCTGCTGTGTCAGGCCTTGCCTGTGTTACTGAGTCCAGGTTTCAACCCCAGCTGTGGGTCAGACCCCAGCTCAGGACTAACCAGTCTGGTGCACCAGTGGCTGGTGATAGGGGGAGGTACAGCAGGGCCGGAGGCCAGCAGGACGGCTAAGTGCTTTTCTCAGTACAAAAACAAAACTCAGTTTAAAAAAAAGGAGAGACACTTAAGTTCTCTTATTTTGTTCTTCTAGGTATTCAGTAAATCTTCTTTTTAAGGGTTTTGCCAACCACTCTTTGTTTCTTTCCTCTTTTGGGAAAGCTTCTATTTAATAAAAATGGCTGCTGAGCTTGACTTTGGCTGTGTCCACTCTCCAACTGGAACAGAGCAGGAGGGGTCCAAGGTTAGAGGTCGTGAGGTTATGAAACAAGAGGGATGAAGGATGGTCAGGGGGAGCTAGAACTCCCACTCTGAGGGATCCTCTTTGCTGGCAGCCTTCTCCAGCCTGTGGATGATGTTATTGAGATTGGCTGCTTTCTTCTTGCGCAGATTGTTGTCCCTGGGGTTTCTGGCAGGGCCAGAGGCTGGGATGTTTGTACTAGAGGCATGGCTACTGGAGGACGCTTCTGTGAGGCTGAAGAGCCCCAGTCCACAGCTGGAGCCCGGCCCGACTAAGCCTGAGGTGGTGCAGTCTAGCTGAGCAGGGGAGTTATTAGAGCCCCCTGCCTCAGACTCAGCCTCCATATCATGGTCTTTGCATGCTCCTCTGTGATCCTCCAGGCCAATCCCCAGTCCCTGGCGTATCTCCACCGTGCCCTCAGATTCTGTCCCATCACAGCTGTCCCCTTCTCCTGATTTGGACCCACGGAGGGAAGGAGATCCCCCCTCGCTGCCAGGCCCTCCTACTACCCCTCCAGCTGCCTGGATCTCCTCTATGAAAAGTTCTCGCCGGATACGTGACCTAGAGAAGACACATGAGTTTAGTCAAGCCGGTTAAAGTATAAAAACCTTTGTCAAACAGAAGACAAACTACATAGAGAATTCATGTACAGGGTATTAACCTCCAAACATATCAGTATTCTCTCAACAACAAAGTACTGTTTTATAACTTTTTTACAGAGAAATAAATCATCTTCCTGTTAAATTAAATCAATCTAATTACTATAAAATCCCTTAAAAAACAGTTAATAAATGAAAACCCTGGACAGTTACAGCTCAATGTCAAGGTGCCTCTTTCTTCCACATGCTGACCTGTAATTATGGAACCAGTTGATGACTGTACTGGTCTTCAGGTTGAGCTGGGAGGCCAGCTCCTCAATGGTTTTGGGGGAGGGGTAGGGTTTCTGCTGGTACGCCCTTTTTAGGGCCTCCTTCTCCTCAGGGCCCAACACCACCCTGGCCTTCTTCAAATGCTGATGCCCTGGGCTCTGGGCGCCCTGCAGGTAATCTGTCCCCACCAAAACCCCTTCCACAGAATGGCTGTCACTCAGGGAGCTCAGCCGCCTCTTCATGTAGGCTGAAAAGTCACACAGAGACAGGAGGGGGGAAGTCAGAACAACAGAAATAACACATTTATTTATTGAATTAATGTGGAGACTGTCAATGATAAAATATCTGCCGCAGGTTGGTAGTCAGGTCTAAAATCTCTAATTTAGAGAGAGGTGTCTCTTGAAAAGCAACATTCATGTGAAGTAGAATGAGATTAGTCCAAACAGCTATTATGTATTAGCTTTGGATTTAAGATGAAATAGTTAATTGACTAGTCATTTAGTGGATTTAAAGAAAATCAATATGCAAATCAATTCATGATTTGAGCATTTTTTTGGGTGAAAAAATTGCAAATAATAATAATAATGATGAATTAAAACTGACACCAGCTTCCTCAACATTTACTTGTTGATTTGATCTTCTTGTGGCTTTTGCTTTCAATGTAAAAATAATGAAGTGTATTTTATATTTCTAGTACTTTGCTTTCTGTTTTTAAACGTAACCTGTCTTAAAGCTATGTTAAAAGCACTACATAGATAAAATGTATCAATATCATTATATATGCTTAACTTATTATTGTTATAATGGCTTTAAATTTCTGGTCAGAGAAAAAGTCAGATGTCATCTTGGACTGGATTTTATAGACAAAACTATTTATAATTTAAATGTTACAGTAATGAAATATTTTTCAGGTTGTTTTGGAATATTTGGTATTTTTATGTCCCTGTGGACATTCCATGTTTGACGAATGCATTCAACCCGGAAACGTTTTACCTTTTGTGCATTGTTACTACCTAGCTGAACAATATTTTCATTAGCACCATCAACAGCCACTAGATGGTGCTGTCGCCTTACTCATGAATCCCAACAATGAAATTATCTCTTCCATTTTACAGCAAACAGGCAGCACCATTCCCTCCAGGTACCAGCGGCTGAAAATGAACAGCTCATGGCAGCTTTGCATGAGGTTGACATTTTCTCAACCCCAATAACACGCAGTGAGATATATTAGCATTGCAGGGAAAACCCCTCAGAGCAAGGTTAGAACAACTCTGGAACTTGTGTGCTGCCTCACAGGCTTTTACCACAAGGGTGAGAGGTCAAATACGGTTACTCTAGACTAGGTCCGTGTCTTTCCTCTGGGCTCAGCTGCTAGCCAGGTCTACTTGCCATTGCTATTTGGATGCATTACTTTGGGGTCAATAATCTAAAAAGAAGTTGAATGGACAGTAACCCCCCCCCCTGCACATGCAGCGCTGAAACACACTGGTGTAAGGTCAGTTTTGTTTTTTGCCCTTGTGTGTAGTAGTTCAAGATATCAGGAGCGTAAGCTGATCCTGGATGCTCGTGCCTACTGGCAGGTTCAAATATGCATCTCCACAGAGAGAGAGAGCTTCAAGTGGACAGTAAGGGGTCACTCCGAGGCAGCAGGCAGGGTGAGGCCTCTTGGCTGAGCTGATTCCTAAACACTTTGTGCAAAGAGAAAGGGAATAAAGAATGATGGAGTGATAGAGCCGGCTGTGGGCTAGCAAATTATAAAAATACAAGAATATAGACACTGATGATTATGATGATGATGACGATGATGAAGAGGAATGCTGATGACTGTGAGTAAGCAGGCCCCCGGCAGTCCCCTAGCTGTCACATCTAATACAGTACGTGATGTCTGCAGTCCTGATTGGTACTGACATCACACCAAGATGACTGTGATCTGCACAACATGCTCTGCTGTCCTGCACAAAGGATATTGTCTGTGCAGATGTGCATGTGTAATTCAAGGGCCGCTGCTTGTGTTTTATTGTTAATGTATTTCTAAAATAAGGGCGTTCTTAAAACAGCTTTTTTGACGCCATGCTACATCGTATAGAGTGTGCGCTTGTTTCTCCCCAGTGCTCTTCCACAACACACCTTTCTTCTCCAGGCGCTTCATGTCCATGAGTTTCTCCACACTGTGCGGGTCCTGGAGCCAGAGCTGCATGCGGACAAAGGGCTCCCTGCCCTTCAGGCTGAGCTTGTGCCAAGGTTTGGGCCTGGCCAGCAGGTCTGAGACAGAACCCTGAGTCAGACCCAGGATAGTCTCCCCAAACAGACGCTGGCCTGGTTAGGAGAGAGAGGAAATGGAATGGTTATTTCTGAGAACTGCTTCAATGGCTAAATTCATCAATGGGAAGGGAAGGGGAAAGGGAAGGACCAAATAAACTGCACAGACAGCAAAACGACACACAGCATGAAAGAGCAGCTATAACCCCAATGTTTCTTACCAAGGTTATTATCAGTCAACACCTCCTTAACCTTCTTGGTGATGGCGTAAGTATCAAGCTCAGGAGACATTGCCACCATCTCTTGGATGCTGAGACCTGAGTGACCAGGTACAGGCAGCGGGGTGCCGGGCTGAGACTCCCCACCGGAGGGATCCTCAGACAGAGGTTTGAGACTGGAGGACTGTGAAGCGAGTGGATCCCCGGCGAGACCGTTGACAGACTCTTCAGTTGAACTGAGGGGCGACTCTGGAGCGGGGCTGCAGCTCGCTGATGTCTTGGGAGTACCCTCTGCTTGAGCGGAACAGACAGGGTGAGAAATATCACACAGGTTAGCAAGTGTGTTACTGTGTAAGAAAGCAGAGTTTCATCTTCTCCTCCTGCTGGGTTTGGGCGGGACTTCAGTCATACTACATCAACGAATTTAATTCCTGTTAAACAAACAGCAGAGGTGCTTAAGTTTTCATTTTGAAGCTTTTTTGGCTTCCTCCTCCTCTTTCTTCATCTCCCTGCCTCTGTCTGTGTAGTACTGCTGTGCAGCTCAGCAGGCTGGAAGAGAGCAGTCACGAGGAGCTGTCAGTGTACATTAGCTGCTGTTTACACCCCCAGAGAGAAAGAGACACACACACGTACGCACGCACACACACAAACACACAGACACACACACACACACACAGAGCTGCCATCTGGCGCTGCAATACTAACTTGTCTATGACATGACAAACCAGCAGCTTGCTGGCTGACACTGCCACAGCACTGGGGATGGGGGGGATGGTGGGAGGAGAGGGGACGGGTGGGGGAGGGAGGGAGGTGAGATGGAGGAGGGAGGGAGGGAGGGGGGGTGGGGGGGTGGCTGGAGTGAGTGACAGACTGACAGTAACAACTAGCCACTAGCTCTAATCAGGCTTTCAGGGTAATGCTCTAGCCCAAGGAACCTGATTGTTCGAATCCTAATACTCTGTGCTTGTGAGTGTGCATGTGTGTGTGTGTTATTTGTTTACCTTGGTTCTGAGCAGGCTGGATGTGTGTGTTTTGCCCCTGATCTCCATTGAGCCATGGCTGCATGCGGAGGTATGGCTCTCTGCTCCTCTGGTTCAACTTGTTCCAGGGTTTGTGCCGAGACAGGCTGTCACTCAATATTCCCTAAAACACACACCGGGAGAAAGGCTCAGACATGGAACCACTGTAGAGTGAAAACAGAGTCGTAAAAACAGACCACAGGCAGATGAAGCTCACACACAAGCTCTTGCTCTCCTTCCATCTCACCTCTTTGGAGTCCTCCAGGTTGTGGTTCTCCTCTCCTGTCTGGCTCGATATGGTCCTGCGGGGGTCTGTGTGCATGTTGCTCCACCACTGCTCCCTCCAGTAACCCACTCCCCCGGAGCTTCCAGAGCGGGCCGAGCTCTCATTGCTACGACTCAGCCTGAGAGCGCCGTCAGCAGAAAAGTCGAACCCTGAAGAGCCCCTGCCCTCTCTCTTCACGCTGGAGCTGAAGTCGAGGATTGGAGACGGGGATGAGGGCGAGGACAAGAGGGAGCAGGGGGTCTTCTTGAGGGAAAGTGCCAGGGGGTTGTAAGGGGGCAGGGGGGCCGTGAGGTGAGAGTTCAGGAGGTCCCTCTGAGATAGCGATGCTAAGGAGGAGGAAGACGAGGCTTTGAGGAGGGGCTCCAGTGACGCCTGCTGGGCCTCCATCTCTCGGCGAGCTTGCTCTAGGATGGAGCGGATGGCTTCGTCTGAACCGCTTCCCCCTACACTACCTACTCTGCCCCCTCCTTTCAGTCCTGTATATGATGGCGGAACATGGGACAAGTCTGTTGAGGAAGAAGAAGAGGGCCGTCATGAGAGACTCAGACAAATACACACAGTCACAATGTATCATCCTCATCCTCCTTGACTCCTCTGGAGATGAGGCGGGGGGGGGGGGGGGGGGGGGGGGGGGGGGGGACTACGACTCACCAGCTTTCTGCACCTGCAGCTCTCTTTTCGCCTGCTCCAGAATGGACTTGATAGCCTCATCTGAACCTGCCTCTGGGGTGCGGACGCGGGCAGTAATGTTACCTGGAAGGAAAGGAAGAGGGAATGGGAGGACATGAAAAAAGAAACATGAAAAAAGAACAATAACGGGGCTGATAAGGACATCAAATAATTACACCATAGCACAGCACAAAGACCAACATTCCCACCACTGAGCTACAAGGCGACTACACTGGAGGGATTGTCATAATTTCTCTAGTCCCTTTGGAGCTCACGCATGCACACGTGCTGCAGAGTAAACGCTCCCCACAGAATAACAACTACCAATAAAATCCCTAAATACACATGCTGGCTTTTCCTTTGACGCAAGTCACTGGAGCTGTGCGGTTACCTTCAAGGCACATTTGAATCTGTATGCCAGCCCGCAAATTAATAAACGCCAACACACACACACACACACACAAGCACACACACGCACACACACACCATAGATAGAGTTCATCCCAACACAAACATGCCACACAGACAGAACGTGCTAGAATCTCTGCGTGTGAAGGGGACAGACCTGTGTGTGAAGCTGTATTGGAGAGGGCTCTCCGCTTCGGAACATCCTGAAACATTCGGCTAAGCTGGGGCTGGCCTGAGCCCTCTGTTAAGGACAATATACCACACACTATGTTACAGCACTTGTGTGTTTTTCTCTTCTTTTATAGCTAGACTATATGGTGCCCTGTAATGCTCTGCAAACATATGGAACGTGTAGATGCTTCCATCCAATACACATCTTAGTGCCATAAATGCATTGATGTTTACCATCTGTGGCCCCAGTAGGAATCAAACCTACCTCTGACAGGAATATTAAACTACTACGAAGACAGACTAGTGAGGGATAAATTATTTAACAGTACGTCTTAAACAGGGACACAGTAACTGCAGCCTTATTTTTAACTTGGACTGTGCCTTGGTGGTAGACTCTGCTGTATTTCTTTGTACCACTGAGACCACCTTCGATCACAAATGTCCTGATGCGTTAACAAAAGCAGGGCCAGGCTAATCGAATCTACCTGTAGTTAACAGTACCCCTGCCTTCCTCCTTGTTCCCACCGATCAATACTATTGATGTGTGAAAGGTTTCTGTATTGACCGCAATAGCTTGGAGAGGCTCTGGGGATAAGTGCGTGACTAGGAACTCACTCAAAACACACAGGTGTGGCGAAGGATGGGAGTTAGGAAAGAGAAATAAAAAAGCTGGTCCATATTGACAAGCCAATCAATGGCTCTGTGCAGGGCTTCACACACACACACACACACACACAGACATGCAAGACACGCACGCACACACCCACACACAATGGCACACACCCGCGCACACGCACACATACACACTAAAGATACATGGACTCACCTCTCTGCCGTCCCTGGATGCTGCGCAGTGCGAGGATGTTCTGCTCATCGGCGAGGAACTGCCTCATCTTGTGGAATGGCTCCTTCCCCCGGATGGTTAGCTTGTTCCACGGCTTTGGTCTGGCCAGAATCTCACTGACCGAACCCTGGGACAGTCCCAGCACATAGTGGCCAAACACGCGCTGGCCGATGTTGTGCTTGATCAGTTGCTCTTTCACCTGTCGGGCAATCTCTGCCGTGTCCATGTCCTCCCCGTCCAAAACACTCCCCGTGGTAGCGTCTGAGTGGCTGGGTGATGGGGACGGGGCGCTGCCAGCGGTGCTGCTCCCATTAACGGGAGCCATATCTGGGCTGGCTGGAGGTGGCTGGGGGCTGCTGGCTGCCAGAGGGATGGAAGCAGACCCAGAGCCAGGGGTGGAGGTAGGGATGGAGCTGAGGGTTGGTGTAAAGGGGGTGAACAGTAGAGCCCCACTGGGGATTCCAGACGACTCCTGCAAGGCTTTGGAGTAGAAGGTCTGGAGGAGCTGCCGCTGGATCAGGGAGTTCAAAGCCATCTTACCACCCACCAGAGGGAACACAGGGGAGTAGAAGTCCTGTCCAATGCCCGTAGGAGTGAAAGGGTGTGTTTCGCCACTGCTGGTGGTGGTGGCAGTGTTGAGGGGGTCCGTGTGAGTGCGAGACAGTGGGAGCTGGGAGGAGGAAGGAAGAGAGGGAGGGGGCGAGGAAGAGGGATCGGTGGGCATGGTCTCCTCCTTCGTTGAGGACTCTTCTGTCCTTTTTCGCCCGGCTGACCCTACAAGAAAGGTCAAACACACCATGCATTATGGGGGAGTCAACAAAAAAGGGGTTCCAAAAGAAAGAGAAAAAAAAATAACAAAAGTTGAATGTTATCTTAATCCAAGTCTTTTACAAATGAGTGAACTTTGTTTTCCTTTTTTGCCAACCCCCCCAGACAAAGTGCCCATGCATTTGTGATTTCAACCTTTCTTGTAAGCCACAGCCTGGAAGAAAAAAAGGACAAACAAAACAATTGACACTGTGCCACTTAGGCAGATTAGCTTGGCCCAGGGCTCAGTCTCTCTCTCTCTCGTTCGCAGGCAAAGTGGAAGTAATTGGACAGAGTAAAATTATGTCCTTAGATAGCCGATACACCATGTGAGTCCTCTTCCATGCTGCTGAGGTGTGTTCCTAAACACTGAATTATTCCATTGATGTGCAGTATTATAGTCTTCAGTTCATAAAAATACATCCAGGAAAGAAATCAGAGCAATAAAACTATTGAAAAACAATTTCTTATGGCTCAACAGAAAACAGATGCATGCACCTGAGCAGAGACTCTGCTGAGTAAAGATGCAAAAGCCTTATTATACTGAATAGCCAGACTGATTAAATTCATACATTTGCCAAAACAAATATAGACATTAGCTATATTTTCTAAGTTATGTAAATACCAGAACCCATCTTGATGATAAATGCTGGGAGAAATTTTAATGCATAACCATTGAAACTTAACATGATTAAGTTGGACAGTAAGCTCCCCTTACTGTGAATGTTAATCAATTCAAAGCTATTCAACTATTCAAGCCTAAAGCCATGACATTTCAAAACCATAAACACTGCTGCAGAGGGCAAGGTATCCTCATTTTGTGTACTGCAACTTTGTTACTGTTCAGGTTGACCTCCTGCTGTGGTATTCACAGGCACCAGAGATGGACCACAAAGCGACAACGTTTCTATACCACGATTCATTTCTGCATATTGGAGAACCAATAGTGCAAATCATCCCCAAAACATGAATAAATGGTTAAGTATTCTCAGAGAAAAAGAATCTATATGCATACATGTTGTGTGTATGCATACCCTGACGAATCTCTTCCCTGCACGGCCTTACCTGCAGCTCAGGGTTCATCTAAGCTCCCGTAAATGTTGGACTCAGCTTCTGTGAGCTTTCATTTTTGTTGTAATGACTGAAGGTTATGTGAAGATCATGTTCATGAACCCAGGCCTCAAGATTAACTTAGATTTTGGAAGACTTACCGCTGAGCTCAGTGTTTGCAATGCGCAGAGCGGCGCTCTCAGATTGAAGACTACGGTTCCTCTCCAGCAACAGCACCTCCAGAGGTTTGGATGAGTCCTGGAGGAAGAAAATTTGAAATTATATTGTTCAAAATATAATGCGGACTCCACTTTTAAATGGTAATTTTAAAAATGTAGTTGCTACTAGTGCTGCAACAATATGTATTAACTGCTAAATGTCATTCGTGTCTGTACAGATCGTCACTTTTACCTGAACAGAGTCAGATGTTCCAAACTCCATAGACTTGAGGATACTGAAAAGGGAGAAAAATAAAAATTTCATATGAAACAAAGATAAGTGTACACACACACATGAACTGTGTAGCATGCTAGCTTTTCTACTTCTTTCTTTAAGGACACAAAGGATAGTGGAAAGACACAATACAAAGCTACAGACAGACCAGCTTCACCTTCAGAAGGGCGCTCTATTAAGTTACAGATCTTAAATGAAGACGCACATCTTGTTTAATATTATTAAAGACATCAAACGCATGCACTAAAGAGATCTGTGCTGCACGCAGACATACACACAGACACACACACAAAACTGTGTGCTCTCCTTACCTCAGCTCCTTCTTCACCTCTTCATAGTCAGCTTGCTTCAGCAGTTTCTCTTCCAGTTCCTGTAGATTACAAAGAGATGAAATAACATGGAAATTAATGAAAAGAATAATAGTTATAACTAAAATGGCATTCAGTAGACTGCATACTTCCACCAAGACTGAACACTCATTAGTTCTTCTGAAGAAATTCAGAAATGTTGAAAAACGCCCTATCTCAAAATGTTAAAGAAATCCCCCTGTTTGTCCAGATCAGCTCCAAAATTGAATGGGTTCTTTCTTTGCCCATCACTCATCATTCCACAAAGTTTCAATTAAATGAGATCAGTAGTTTTTGCATAATCCTGCTAACAGCCAAACGGCAATGAAAGCAACGCTCTTGGCGGAGGTATTAATTATAACAACACAAACAATGTTGTTTCTGTGACTAAGTCTAGATATCAGAACAGAGATATGTGTTAATATAGTTACAGATGTGATCAGAATATACAACAAAGCAGGAAAAAGACAAATACAGGAATAGTCTTGTTTGAAATTAGAGGCTAAAACTGTATATAATAAATGAATATAAACTGCAGCAGTGCGATCTGTTGGTACCTTGAGAATGGCAGTCTTGCTGTTGAGCTGCTGCTCTAGCTGTGTGATCTGGGAGCTGGTGGTCTCTCGGAGTTTGGTCAGGCTGGCCTGCAGTCTCTGGACGTCCTCCACCAGCTGGGCGGTCTCCCTTTCTTTGGCTCTGAGCTCCGCCTCCAGACTTGAGTGGGATGCCACCTCCGCCACCTGTTCCTGAAGGCCAAACAGAGACAGGTTAAACCGACGAGCAAAAGAAAACTTGACAGCTATAAAATACCCATGAAAAGTTCACTACAAGTAGGATTTCTAAGCCAAGCAGAAGCTGATCAACACACTGGTTATCGTTTCAAAGGACTTGCTCCTTTAGATCGATAGTGAGAAGTAATCCATTCACTATGCACCACTATAGGTTCAGAGAAATTGATACTTTAGCGTAAAGGTCCAATAAAATCAGTTATTCAATACACAATCAACTATTTCCTCCGTGTCAACATTTTCTTGGAAAAACAATAACTAATCAATGTGTTATAGGTGAATCCAACGCCTGATGTCTAAACCCAGTGACTACAATGATCTATAAATTGAAACTTTAATCAGCTATTCACCCCATGCATCGAAAAGGCCAAGCTGATCTTTAGCCTATCAATACCTCTCTGTCGACCATCCAGTGAATCAGTGAGGCAGTGAGATGTGTTACCGTGTCGGGGTCGGCCTTGGCCGGGCTGCCGAGCTGCTGGGATTGGTTACTCAAGGACAACTGCTCTCTGAGTGACTCCGCCTCCCTCTGAGATGCCTCTGCCCGCTGTCAGGAAAAAGGAAAAAACGTTAAAGGAAAATCAGCTTGTGGAGATTCTTATACTGTCAAACATCATCAATCTAATGGACAATTCAGAGCTTCTGTGTAAGGTTTTTTTTCTGGTATACACACATTACTTTAACATGTCTCAATTTTCCACTTGCCCCAGAGGAAAATTGAAAACGCACGTAATGGATGCAGACGGTGAGAGAGAATACAGAGTAGTGAGACCAAGACAGCAAAACTTCTTCCTGTTTAAGGCCTTGTCTCCACTACTGCAGATGTTTTTTGGAACTAATACTTTCCCCTCCCTTTTACAAAAAAAAAAAATCTACGTCCACACGACCTTCATTTTACAAAATATCTTCGGCCAGACAAGAACACAATAATGACTATAAATGGTCAAACAAGCCCGACCAGTAGCTGGCGATAAAGTCTACATCAACGATCCGTCAAACACGAACGATGTGATCCAACTAATATTGTGCGAAGCGGAAGCCTGTGAAAGTGGTGCAGGGATGCTAAATTTAGCTACTAACCTGTAATGAGACATAGCTATGCTAATCAAACGTCTAGAAACCGGTATATAGCAGCCATTTTTGTTGTTTCTGGTGTGTGCTCAAGCAACTGTGGGCAGGCACAAAGTAAGTCCCTTTTTCCTAACGCTCCGTTGTACACGTACACACAGATTCACAGACACTGGAGTTTTTGAAAATGTGCACTTTAAAAGGCGTTTGTAAAATTCTCAGTTTGAGGAAATTAAAAGGCTGCGTGTGGACAAGAGGCCCAAACACAGGGGAAAACTTTTGTTTTGCATTATACATTATTGTGGCTGGGGTGTAAAGTGCCATCATGTCTCTTATTCTGTCTGGTGGCAGAAAATGAATGGTCTCTGGAGGATGTTATAGAGTTTTTGGTGATGAAACAATAATAATTATCTTTAATTTAAGTATACAGCTGAATTCATTTCACTCTACACGCACTGGGCAAGTGGCATCGCAAAAATGCAATAAAACTGAAGGAATTAGGTTTTCCAGTGCATCATCTTCTACCAGCCAGCTGTGCGTCTGTCTGAAAAGGAAGCTCACCCCCTTCCAGCATAAACAAATATATTATATATGGTGGAAGAGGGCTGGGAGAGTGCAAGAACACAAAGTAAAAGAGTGGGACGATGGCCAAGAGTGGATATTTCCCTAATTGCAGATATTCAATTAGTCCTGAGCATTGAGATGATACCCGCTGCCTTGTGTTTATGACCAAACTGCTACACTTCAGTTGGGATTCATCTGCAGCGCTGGCCAACTTGCCATCATTAAGAGTTACAGGGAGCCGATTCCACAGCATTCCTAATTGCAAACATATTGAGAGCTGTTATTGACTGGGTGGGAGTTGGACGGCTCGTAACAAAAAACAGAAAAATCATGTTTTCCATTTTCTCCTTATAAAAGCGTATAAAAAGTCTGCGACTGAGCTGGAGGCCATGCTGTCATCCTGCGTAAATCTCAAATCAAAAGTGTGAATAGTGTGCGTGAGTGTGCGTGAGTGTGCGTGTGTGTGCGTGTGTGTGTGTAGCATTATAGTTGGAGTGCTAACCTTTAGGCTAATATTAACATTACATGCCTATGCTACCCCTTTAACCACAAATCATACTCTTGGGCTAATAATGAAAGTTAACAACAATGACATTAACAGATACCACAGGAATATTTACAACACAGGGGCAGAGGGCGCGCCATGGGGCTTATTTCAGCTGGACGGGTTTAGTAGGTGTGTAATAAACATGTAAAACAACCACCGGCCCTCACAGTGAGAATCATTTGTTAATATAAGCCACATTTTACAGATTCTGAACGAATAAATATATTTGTATTTATAAGTATAAAGGTTGGAATCTTTTTTTTTTTCTCATTGTCAAAGTTGAAAGTCTGTCAAAACTTTTCCAGCCTCAATCAATCCTAAGCTTGTTTGTTCCTACTGATGTCAATCATAAAAGAAAGAGGGTCAGAAATATACAGTTTGATTTTTAGAAAAAGATAAATAACATCTGAGCCCTGTCAACACGGATAAATGGTTGATTTGTTGGGGACTATTTTCAGCAGCAGATTCATTTAACACATTTGGTGCTGGTGTGAATATTTACAGCAGCGGGGCGTGTTCGACCTAATGAAGAAACATGTCAGCGAGTCAAACAACATGACTCATGATGTTGTGATTTTGGACAACAGCTGATCTCTATGACAAGAGAATGACGTATTAGAAGAATAAACTCAGTATTTGTTAGTTTAAGTTCCTTTAAGAATGATATTATTTTAATAGGGTGAAAAAAATGAAAACCACTACACATGATCCTTTACATCAAATTTGCTTCATACACGCACATTTTTAACGCTGTCATGAAGGATTAAGAAAAAACGACTTATCCAATTTCAAAGAGACGATATACTCTGGGTGCAGATCCGGATAAAAAGGCCGATCTATCACTTTCTTTAACATGGAGAGATAGGGTGTTAGCCTTGGCAGAGGGATGCGCTCTTGATGTGATCTTATATTTTTCTGGAGAACACTTTCACCATTTCAAAAAAATGAACGTTTAAAAGAAAATCTATAATAAAACAATAAAGATGGGGGGGGGGCTTGGTGTGATGAACGATGCTGTGTTATAATCTACACCGAAAAACGCTAAGCATATTTACCTGATTGGCTCTTTCCAGGTCTGTCATCACCATCTCAATCTCATCGGCCCTGAAAGAGACATTAACTATTACTGTGGAGAAACACACAGCAGAGCATGTGACAGTGCTTAAAAGAGACCCGCTGAAATACAGCTCACAAAGTGAAAGTAAGGAATGGTTGAGTGGAAAGATGATGCACACATCACATGTGTGCGCAATTGTTCTGAGAGCACGTCAATTTAGAGAACGTCAGTGCCGTGTCCATTAAGCTACTGTCTAAATTTCACCTTAATCCATTGATTGTGAACTCCATAACCCAAACAGCTTGTATGTGTGCGTGCATACATGTATATAAGTGTGCGTGTGTGTCTATGTGTGTGGGTGTGCACATGTAAGCCCCTAAACCCAGGCCACACTAAAACAGAGGGATTACATTAATAGAGCTCTAAGTCCTAATACAGCAGACTAATCTGCTATGAAGCTGTGTGATTGTGTCTGACTAATGGTCTGGATGGAGGCCATGGTTCACCTCTCACTTGCTAGAGGTCAGACAGCAGGAATACATCCCCATAATACCACCTCTCATTGGACTTCGGAGAAATAGTTTAATAACCCTGTTTCATGAGGGAGGTGAACACCTATCACTTTCCGGCGGACAAAGTGAGATGTGGAAGAAACTTTGGGGAGAAACCAAACCACACTAAACTCACAATACACATTTATATTTTTGTTATTTTTCAGGTTATAAACCATGAACAATATGATTGTTGCCAGGGTGTGTGTTTGCGTACGCCTTTCAAGATCACTTTTGAATATACGTCTCTGTATGAGGACGTTACAATTAACAAATGCATTGGAAACTTTATGTATATAGTGTTCAGTGCAGTGTAAAAAATGCTGCATGTGTGCGTGCGTGTATATTTAAGACACTACTCACTGATAAGAATACACGGTTGATAGACGTTGAGTGCAAAGACGTGAGCGCATATGTGCGCCGCTGCGTCCATTAAGACCTTTTGATTTCACTGCAATCTTTTGATAGTGAACCCAATAACCCACGCAGCTTTTGTGTTTGTGTGTCACAGTATGAGAAACAGTGTTATGTCCCATAGGCTTGAGTACTACTGATTTGAATGTGTTTAACAAAACAGACACAGTTGATATTAGGTCAACGTTGTGCCACAGGCAATGCAGCAAAAAGAGTCAGATGTGGGTGGGAGAGCTTTTCACTCTCCGCTTTTATTCTTTCCCCAACAGTTAAAAGGATCTAGTATGCATTTAAGCAACATAATAGTACGCTACCTCACCAGCTTTTATCCTGTCTTAAGCTATAGTGTGCCGGACCCACGTGCACGCTCAATTGTGCCCCCGCACACACATGCGAGGTCAGAGAGCCAACAAGCCAGAAAAGCTTGTAATGGAGAGTGTTTATGGGTAGTAATGCAACCCAAATACACCACCATTCCTGCCCTAAATGTGATCATTTAATCAAAGTACAGATGCACAAAGTCTTCTTAAATAACCTTTGGATTTGGCTGTATTTGGGAATTATAAAGGCAAAGCTAGAGGCAGAGGGCCAAAGCAGATCACAGGGAAGGGATTTTCTGCATATCCTGATACAGTCAGTCAGTCGCTGGGCAGGGCAGGAACTGTCCACGGCCAGCCAATGCACCCAGTGGAATTACTTCATCAAACACTGAACTGTAAAGGGAGGGTCCTTCATAATGATAAAGCCTGATTTTACACCACCAAAACTTAGCTGCGAAGCTCCATACAGCAGCCACAGGGAGGAGCTATGGAGTAGATGCACAGCTCCACTGGAGAAACGCACACTTGCACACACTCTTTTGTACCATGAAAGCCAATGGGTGCACCCAGTGACATCAGTGAGTACTGTAGGACTTCTGAAACAAGCCCAGAGCCTCTAAGCCCCTACTGTACTTCCTCCATCTCAGACAGGCCCTTTTCATCTCTTATCATCTTCTCTCTCTTGCTCCTCACTCAACTGCTTTTCTCTTCCACCCTCTGCCTGCCTCTATCCTTTCCCCCCCAACCCGTACCCTTCCTATTGCCCTGCACTTTCTCTCCTTTCATCTTTTTTTTCCTCCTTCCACCTCCGTTCTCTCATCTTCTGCCCTCTCTTCCTCGGCCTCTGTCCTCGGTGCCAGCAGGATATTCCCCTGATTTAGATTTTCATTTCCCTCCTCTATCACGCTCTTATCCCCTCTTCCTCGCTGTAGCCTGCAGCCGCTGGCTCACTTTTTGCCCTCTAGCTTTCATCACTCCATTCCTTTTCTTTCCTTGGCTTTCTCCACATTGCGTTTTCACAGCGTGTTACCTTGGGGATTTCAAGGAGGCTTAAAAAGAAGCTAGCTGAGAGAGTGTGTATATCTGTGCATGTATGTGTGTGTGTTGAATCATTTTTGTGTTTGTGTATACTTGAGATGGACAGCAGAGAGAAAAGCCTATTGACTGTTGCCTAATTATCAGCAATTACATTTTTCCCAAAATGGTATCAAGTGTTTATACACAGATAAAGCTGCACACAAACATACAGAGGAGCACACACACACACACACACACACGTTCACACACAGACAGCATCCTGTGGGGCAAGGGATCAATATATCATTAATCTTTAACAGGGACTAAACGGGTAAAGCGCGGCCAGCTAGACCCTCACAGCGCCAGCACAGAGAGGGGGCTATGCTACATCTGCAAGCCCGCCTCCCGCTGACGCTCACACACTCTGGGCACTGCAACATCGACCAAATTCTCAGGCAGTGTGTGTATGTCCCTGTGTGTGTGTGTGTGTATTTTAAAAGGCAGATTACCCAAATGCAGCAAGAGGATGGGGGATTTGTCACGCAATGTCCTCCTTAGTGGAAAGTTTAGAGCAAGTGAGAGTGTGTGAGAGTGTGTGAGAGTGTGTTCGTGCGTGTGTGTGTGTGTGTGTGTGCATACGTCTGTGTTTGTGTGAAAAAGTGCATGATATGGATGCCGTTTGTGTTTTGAAGAGCCCAAATATATGCAGTCAAAGGGTTAAAAGTTGTGTTCAGCCAAACACTGGCGATTTGCTCAGCCAAGCAGTAAACGGGGGAAGGACTCCAAGGACTGGGAGGGTGCAGGGTTAGAGAGGGTTTGTGTGTGCTTTAAAGCGTTGCATTAAAATTTCAGATCACAGCACGCCACATAGTCAAGGACCCTGACTGCCTCAGGCTCACAAGTGAGCGAATGAGTGTGTGTGTGTGTGTGTGTGAATGTGGGCGGGCATGTGTTTATTAGCTTCTGTAAGCAAATGGGGCCTCCTATATCTTTTCAAAATGTGTTTTCTTCTGACATAAAAGGAAGAGACAAGGATGGAAAAAGGAAGAAAGAAGTGCAAAGAAATGAGAGAAAAGTAGAGGAGCGGGGCAATGGAGTCACAAGGAAGGAAAATAAAGAGTCGTGGGGGGGGCTCTGAAAGACTATGAAACCTATTGATTACAGCCATTACACTGCATGTAATATCTTCCTGTGGCCTATCCTCTTACACACACAAACGCACAATGCAGGAGATAAAGGATAAAGGGTGGGAGTGAGGAAGGTGGAAGAGGGGGGGAAAAGTGTTTTGTGAAGATGAGAGAAAAGGGATCAATCTGTTTTTAACAGCCAATCAATTTAACAACTCTGTTAATGGAGACACAGTGAGTTTGGGGCATGGTAAATGGGGATAGGGGAAAACCTTAAAAGCCAAGTTGATTCTCTGTCGTACTCCGTGTGTGGGGTGCGTCAGGATGCCCTTGACATCCTTGGATTTTAAAAAAAGAGTGATTTTCTCTTGAAGTAGAAACTACCAGTGAAACGACAAGAAAGGCTCCATTTTTCTTCTTAGAATTTGAAACCTTAGCTGCATTCAGACTTGCAACAAACTATTCATAATCTCCTGACATTCTCTGGAGAGGCTGTATGTGAGAGTGCAAATGTCCGAATGAGAGGCTACAGACATTGACCAGAGTTTTTCCTACCAGGCCCCCTAGTAAAAGCTCCGGATAATGAGAAAAGAGCAGGAGATCCTCTGGAGCATTCACCACAAGCGAGTGGGGTGTTGTTGATGTTTCTAACACATGATGCTATCTCAGGTGCCACACACGTAGAAGACCACGACAACATGTCGAGAGAGATTTTGTGGATTAGGGTCGACGCTCGTGATGATGCGCTGTAAATAAAAACACGTGATTTCTGCAACAGTCTTTATACGTCCTGCCTCCTGTATGTCCTCGCCTGAACGCTCCAGAGAATTCTGTGTTGTTGTGAACACTTCTAACCGGAGAATCTCCTGCTGTGTCGTTCATGTGTGAAAAGCGAAATCCAGAGAAAGTCTAGACCCAACTGTGTGAACATCCTCCAGAATACATGTCGGAAAACGGCTTTAGTGAATGTGGTCCGGATGCTTGAGTGGTTCACGTTACGAACCCTGAGGGAACGACGAGTGTGAATGTCATAAAGTGCCACTTCCCAGTGTGGAGTGGTGACATGGAAAAGCTTCTGTTCTTATCCTCGCCACTGCTATAAGATCAATAATGATAGATGCCCACAGCTCAAGTAATTGAAGCAACCTTATCTCACAGGTCCTGTCAGAAGCCTTTGTGGCTTAAAGTCTGAGATCTCACAGCGACCCTCTGTGGCCTCCCCTTTCTGGCCCGACCCGGATGAATCAGAGACATCACTTTAAAACTACAGCATCAGAATGAAATAAATAAAAAACAAAAATCTCTATTTTGGTGCTTTGCTGTAGCTGCAGAATGCATTACAATCCCTGTCAGTATTTACAGTGCGTGGGTAATGCTGGGATTTGGAGGCTGCTGAGCGTTTGTGGGAGATGATCCAGCTGTTGGTGGTGAGAAGGGGGGAGTTTCCAGGCAAGGAATATTCACTAAACAGGTATGATTATGTCAGGAACAGACTATGGAGGAGCCAGAGGGGGAAAAGTCACCGCAAACACACACATAGATCAGCGAGACACGTACTTTGCTGTGGATTCCTCGTCATACTTTGTCTTCAAATCAAAGAGCTCGGCCTGAGTTGTTTCAAGTGCTGTAAGAGACGAGAGAGGAGTTGGTTGTGAATTTCCCCGCCACACGACAGAATTTAGATGAAAAACTTTGACTGCTGTGTAATTTTAACTTTTAACGCTGTCAAAAACATTCTTAAATCAGCTTCTTACTACGAGCTGCACGCCCACACGAAGACATGATTTTCCAAAGTAGTTTTGATATTTCAAATTAAGGTTCCTGTTTCTAGTTTCTGAGATGTGCCGCTGTCAATCTGATCAAACCACACCCATGTAATCCAGATGAAGCCAGATTAAATTTTCAAATGTAAAATTTAATTAATAATGACTGGGGATTTTTTCCCCTACTTTAGCAATCAATGAACATTTAATGAGGAATACTTGAGATCTGAAACAGGTTTTCAGAGGCTTTAAAGCCAGTGCGACTTCCTTTTCATTGATTAAAGCTGCCTTTTTATTTGAGCTGGTTAGATCACTACCCAGTTCTGTAAAAAGACTGAGCAAGCTTGGTACCTGTCTGTAGGGACTGGGCCTTGTGTTCAGCCTCTTCCAACCTCGAGGACATGGAGTCCTGGCTCTCCTGGAGTTTCCTACAGAGGCAGACAAGAAGGCGAGGAAAAAAAAAGAGAGGGAGCAGAAAGTCACAGTTAAGAGATACTGAGTCAGTAAATCCTGGTTTCACACTTTGTGGCAACTGCAACTATTCTCTGTTTTCCCACCATTTCTGAAGTGTTTTCCCCACTAAAAACCTCCCAACACAACCCACTCCTCATTAAGCAGCCCTATTAGGCAGAATGTCTGCCACTGGGGCACAGTGCACCCAGGGGTGGGGGAGAGGGAGAGAGAGAGAGGAGAGGGAGAGGAAGAGAGAGCAAGGGTTGAGTATGAGAAGGGGGAGGCAGTGACAGAAACCACAAGGATAAAATAGATTCATTCTTAGCTTATAAAAAGTTGGGCTCTGCTGAGAAATTACCACTGTGTGTAAAAACATCAATAATATAGCACAAAGACGCTCTTTATGGCGCTCTTTGATGCCCCCCTTCCCCACCAATCTGTCTCTCCTGTCATCTCTATTTTTCTGCCCCCTACTTCATCCTTTCATCTCGCTCTCCCTCTCCTTCCCTCGCTCCTTGCGGGATAAACTGCATCAAAGGTGCCATCCATTTACTGCCCCTCTCAGACACAGGAAGTCAGCTCTCTGCAGACAGGAAGGGGCCTATAAAACACTGACGTACAGGAAATACAGTTGGACAATTGATCCTCTGCTGTACGTCTGAAAGGAGCGACAAGCTTTAACGCCGCTCCGCGCAGCGAACGAGATGACTGACATGAAGGAAAACATGAAGACTGTGATGTGCGTTTAATGTACACACACACACACGTCATTTATCAACTTGAAGTGTGTCAGAGACTTTTCAAATCAAGATCCTCTCAAGTGTCGTAATGACTATTAGCACTTTGTCACTTGTGAAACGCTTTGAAACTTTGAAAATACGCAAAGAGTGTTGAACTCTTTAACGTATCCTGTCTAAACTCGTAAAGTTGCAACAAAGAGATTGAATGCAGCATTAAAAACACTTCACACTGATTAAAAGAGGTTGTGTTTTTGTTTAGTTTGTCTGTTATTTAGCAGGATTACGCAAAAACTACAGGTCGATTACCACCAAACGTCTGGAAGGATGCGGTATGGGTCAGGGAAGAAACCATTACATTTTGGTGCAGATCTCAATCAGAAGGCTTCCTGGTTTTCTCAGAGAATAATTCATTGATCTTGATGAAAAGAATTTGGCATGTTCAGGAGAGTGATATTTGTGTGTGTGCTATTTGGTGCAGATTCAAATACAACTGCAGATGTAGTGAATTTAAAAGTGGTTTCATGAGGGGACCTTTGGGCCTGATGTTCTTTTAAATAAACTGGTAAAATAAACGAACTGGTCCAATAGAAACATTTATATTTTCAACTAATCTTTCTTTTAACATTCTCCCTTTGACAGGACATGAAGCTTGCCACCTTTTCCTGAGAAGTTTCACCAGGATTTAAACTTTAACAGTTTTGAGTTAATATATAATTGTTATATCTGTATGGGGATGAGTGGTGTAACACTGAAGTATGCTCATTAACGTGGCCTTGGACACCCTCTCCAGTATCTATACTGCACCCTATGTATTGAATTTAATCAGCTTCTTCTAAATCTATTGGTTGAAAGGTTTCAGTTGTGTTTCCTCTTCCTGGTAGTTTTTGAGTTATTACATGTCCATCATCACCTTTAACTCCTGCTCACCTGCAGTAAAAAAAAATAGTCTGGCCCTAAGGCTGCAGCATCTAATCATATGAGTTCTCACCATTTTGACTCTGTTTATTTATCCCTTTAAATTCAAAAGGGAGCAGGTAGTTATCCACGATGATTACATTTAAGACTGACAGGTTGATTCTCCAGCTGCACTTCACAAATTTAACTGATTGTGGCTTCACATGATAATTTAACAAGGTCAACTTCATTTTAGTCAGGATGAACTGAACAACGTAGGAAAGTCTGTTGTAAAGCGAAACAACGTTATGGCTGCCTGCATCTTAGGCAATTAGTTTAATCGTTTCTATGTTGAATGGGTTTCTTCCTTGGAACGGACAGCATCAGAGTGACTCTGCAGGAATTCTAGCCTTCGCAAGAGTTAATTCGTTAGAATAGATTTTATCATGTTCCTGAAATATCTAGCAACAATTATAAGCTTATTTATAACTGGCAGAGGCTTCCTGTGTATTTGAAAATCACACACTTCAAAATACCTAAGAGAGAGGGTTGAAAGGGAAGTAACGTACTAAATCAAAGTGAATTTCTTTCATTGCATAAAAATAAAAAGACACCTACGCATGATTTTTATCATTATATTCAGTCGGTGGGTTTTGTTCTGTTATGTGCTGCTACAGCAGCAATTATTCTGAACAAAATGGCTGAAATATACTGTGGCACAGACAGAAACTAAAAGCCTGTTGATTCCCATCAAAGAACGAATTGCAAGCACCCACATGAGAAAGAAAATGCTGGCATTGTCTTATATGTTATTTTTCATTCATGCATTCATCTGCAAAAGCAAAGCAATGTCAGAGAATGGGCTTCAATTATCTGATTTAACAGATAACTATGAGAAACAGTCTCAACGATTATTATCTAAGAAGAAATGAAGTTGTAAATAGCTCCTGCTAAATAAAGTCTGAAAATCTTAAACTTGTGGTTCAAAGATTAAAATCAAAGCAGCACAATGACCCAAAGCTTTAAAATGGCAAAATAATGCAGAGGTTATTAGTTGAAACACAGCAACAGTAGTTCTGACACAAACACACAGGGGGCGGACAGTTATACCTCTCCTTCTCTGCATAGTCGTTGTGTAGCTGGAGCTGCTTTTCTTGGGCCAGGTCCTCGGCTTGATTCTTCAGAGACTGCTCGTACTCTCGGATCTTCTCCTTCAGGGCCTTGATGGTGACCTCTGGAGGAGCGGTACGGGTATTGAGAGAGAAGGAAGGAAGAGTCAAAATACAGCCAATATGACAAATACAGAAAGAACGGATATATAGGGGTTTCATATGTGTGATAAATGGCAGTGATGACGGTGATGCTTTTAACCTTTGCTTTTAGGAAAAGGGTTTCATATCCCACATTCTTCCTCTGTCAGCACAGACGAAGGCCTCAGCCTGTATGGCTCCTGCCTAATCTGTACATCTAAGGGCCGGTGTAGAATATTCAACGTTGACCAACTTTAGATTATGCTGTATTCATTAGGACTGCATTAGTGCTGAAACCCCATAACCTGCTGACGGCTGAGCTCTGTATGGGGCAGCCTGAAATAAATCTAACACATAACTGGGGTAATAAATAGACCCGTGTGTACGTGCGTGCGTGTGTGTGTGTTTGTATGTGTCTCAGAGAAAGATATAAGTGAGTGAGACAATGATGAAGAGCATTGCTGCTCGCTGCCTTTGACTGAGGGCTCTTAGCACTTTGTGTGTGTGTGTGTGAGCGCGTGTGTGTGTGATTTAAACTCCAGTCTCACTGCTCTGACACATAATCAATAGAGGAGAGTCCCCTCAGAGCCCTCTTACCCCTTAACTGCTTAACTGAACTTTAAACATTTAGGTTGCGGGGATCAATGGCCCCTGCACTCGTTGTATGTGTGTGTGCAAGTGTGCGGGCGGATCGGTGTGTGTGTGTGTTTAACAGGAGTGGGAGTTCCACGGTGTGTTTTGGGGTTTAAATATCCCCCATCTATTGAGGCTGGAAGGAGGGATAAAGGATGAGGGAACAGGAAAATCAATGGCAGAATGGAACCCTGCCGCTATCGAGCTGTTCCAATTAACTCTCACTGAGGAAAGGGGGGATTCCAAAACATTCCCCACTCGCTCACTCACTCCTCCTTTTCGACTGAAATTACACCACTTTTATTACCGCTTCTCACTCGTCTCTCTGCCTTTGTCAGTTTTTCCATCTTTCTTTACCCTGAGGTAGCCTGTCGTTTTTTATTCATGAAACTGTGCTCCGTGTTTTTTTTCCCCTGAAAACCTATTTGAAAATGTAAAACCGTGTACATTTTTTTGTGTTTTTGAAAAATTTATAAGGCATTAAAATATGTTCAAATATGGGCTCTTTCTTTGAAAAAGACTTAAGATGTGTTTCTTTGACCTTATTACATATTTGCACTGAGAAGTTGTCTGTACACCATGAGCATAAAGATCAAATGGTGAAATTAATCTTGAAGTACAGAAGCAAAGATGTGTCTCAGTTTTACATCAAGAGATTTTGCTGCCATTTTTCTGATGAATGTTTTAAGTGAAGTCGTGTTACCGTCCGCCCATAACTACCTCGGGTGTAGCTACGACACAAACTGGAAATATGTTTAGAATCTTTTTAAGTTTTGTTCATGTGAGTAACTGGTCTTAATGGTAAGAGAGAGGCCATTTACGAGACTGAAATATTGAAATATTGTGTGATTATCTGTGACTAACTAAGCGGCCTACATCCATGCCTTTGTCAAAGTCCCACAGTATAAACCCCAAAATGTCTGTGTGTGTGTGTGTCTGCACGTGTCCCCTCTCTAACCTTGGTTTTTGACCTCTGCAAACTCTTTGTTGTAGTCCTCCAGTGTCTCTCGAAGTTTGGTGTTCTCAGTCTCAATGTCGTGCATCCTCTGGAGCTTCAGCTGCAGCTGCTGAGCCAGCTCCAGCACAGGTACAGGATCTGGCAGAGACAGCACACACTACGTTAGCACACTGTAGCAGATTACACAAACAAGGGCTGCGAGGTGGCGTGGTGAGCTCGGAATAACTACATTCCAAGGCCCTGCGAGAGCGAGCGTTTGCCCTGGTAAAGTGTCCTTGAGCAAGGCAATGAATCTCTAACCGCTCCAGGAGAAGTGTTCTGGAGCTCACCCTGACCTCTGACCTCCCTTTGGAGGAATACTGGTTACTGCGAGGAACAAAAAATATATATATCACAGTTTCTAGCACTGTTGTGATAAGGTGAGTTATATACAGAGCTGAGGCAGAGAACATGATACAGAGCTAATAACATCTGACAGTGTCAGACACAGATTAATGAACTATCAAAGGGTTCTGTGGGTAGTTTAACATATGTGCAAAAGGAAACAGCTTCAGCCATAAACATTTCAAGATACATCTTCTCAAATATTTTACACATTTAAAAAAAAAGTTCAGCGTAGTGTTTGTTGTATGTGTGTCTTTATCCATCGCTTATGTGTATGTTTTTTACAGTTAGGTCTACAGTTTAAAAATGGCTGCAATCTTGTATTAGTGTCATCATTGTTTGTGACGTTTTTCGTTTAACAAGAAAACATGGACATGTCTTTATCACGAGCCAAATTAATAAAGGTCAATATGTTCTTACTGTTTTTTTTTAAATTGTTTTCAAAGAATGAACAGTATCGGTCAGGCTCTACTGATACTCTACTGATACTACTGCAAAAACTTCCCAGATTAGAAAGAGAAGAACAGAACAGAGATTTGATTTGCCCCAACAGTTTAAAACACACATCTGTGAAAGGTCATAGTTTGCTTTCACATTCTGTATCAACTTCACTGTATCCATAAAGGCAACTGAATGACACACTATCAGCCTTTGTATCAACAAAGACTATTGTTGGTTTACCAGATAAACTTTGGTTTTGTAGAGGGGGAAAATGAATGTGTCACATGCTGACACAGCAAGAGAATTGGATAAACGATAGCAAGAGAGTAGTGAGTAACATAGATGAGACACATTAACAACAGAGATTACTGGGCTATGATCAGTTTAAGTGTTTTCTATGATTCCGCTTAAAAGCGAGAAAAAAGGGAAGGATGGGAGCAGACAGATGGACAAAGTGGAGCCGTAAAAACAGGCAAGGCAAGAGGTAAATAAGAGATTAAAGAAACAGAGGGAGAAGGAAGAAAGACAAGTTTCTGGAGGCATTTTACCAACATCTCTGTGAACACACAGCAGGGTTAACTGTCAGTGTGATGAAGAGAGCCCTGTCAGTCAGGCCAATCACATCTGATTGGTGCTCATGGGTGGCAGACTGGTGACAGGCAGCCAAGAGACGCAGGCGATGCTCATCAGCATGCCAGCTAAAAGAGCAGTTTTTGTGTGTGTGTGTGTGTGTGTTTGTCTGTGTGTGTGCGTTGTACAGATAAGAGGAACTGACAGCTTACAGCTGGGGGTAAGGGCTGCGTGTGTGTGAATGTGTGTGCTTGTGCACGCATGTGTGTCTCATGTCTGACGCAGTTAGATATCTTAACTATGCTAATGAGAGATCAGCAGAGAACGATTGGGGAATTTCATGCTGATTTTGTGCTGTCAAGGTGACACACCATGCAGGGCTAAGCTCTGATACACACACACACACAGAGAGACACACAAACACCTTGTCACAAACACAAGGGCGCCCTCGCATAGATTCTCATATAAATACACACAAGTACAAACAAACACTAAGGAACAATACGCGTATACTCTGAATTTGGACTCCTATCTGCCTCTGTGCCCTTGAAAATCACATTTCTCTCCGTCTTATCAAAGCTTTGCCCTTCACATAGGCCCCTCTCCGAATCAACTGTACAGCTTGTTAAAAGCAGTTTGACTTGTGGGCAACTGGTGCTGAACGCTCTTGCCAGACACCTTTAATCTAAAGCAGAGCACACACTGGGCTGACTAACCAGGCCTTCAGCTGATAGAAAACAGAACAAAACACACTGTTTCCTCTTTCAAGACTGCTGCATTAGTCAGGCTGGTCTGTGTCTGTGTGCGTGTGTGCATCAGGCATTACATCATTGTCTCGCTGCAAGTTAAGAATAGCCCCGTCAGAGCTGGCGCTGACTTATTGGGAGCAGTACAATCCAAAGATATTACTGTAGGTCTATCCATGTGGGACTATGATGACCTCCTTACGCTATAGATGAACTCAACTCCTCTCCTGTTCCTACACGGCCCCTCCACGGCTCCCATACAGCCGAAAAAACCTCCAACTAGTAGCACTGTGACTGTGTGTGTTCTGTAACACCCTGTGCTGCGTGTCCCTTCTCGGCCTCAGTGTGCTGAACGTGACTGCTCATGTGTGCACTTTGCAGCAGCCAATCGTGGGCGGACTTGTCATCCATATCAGGATGCACCTTCTGTTAAGACGCTCTAAAGGCTACACCAGTGGGGATGATCTCTTGGGGAACACATTAAGGCGTTGAACATGCCTGGATGCACAGTGAAGGAGCACCAGAGGGACAGTGTCATGCTTATTCTCTTCCCTTTTGGTGCTGTCTGCATGGATAAAGGGGCCTCTTGATCACGTTTTCGGACTCGGGAGGTGTGTCGAGACAAACACATAGGCAAACAGAACTTTTATAGAACACAGACTTACCTGGGACATCGATTATTTTCTTGTAGACGTTCAAGAAGGCGGCCTCTGCTTCTTTACTTCTCTTACTCAAGGCATCGATCTGGGTAGCGGGGGGCAAAAAAAGTAATGGTTAATTGTCATGCGCACCAACCTCAGATCAGTGTCACATCCATAGATTCCAAAGGCAGACGCATTAATTTTACAGCAAGGGTAGTCTACATATCTGTCTATCCTCACTATGCATCGGTATGTTGCATGCGATCATGCCTGTCTTGACAGTGGCTGCGTTGGTGTTTCCTTCCCGTGAAGTCAGTTCAGCTGTTCAGCCGATGACGGATGCGTTTCGTTTGCTGCATGCCCGAGTCTGTCTGTCCTCGAGTGAGTGTTCCTTAGTCTGTTGGTCTGTGTGTGATTGTGTGTGTGATTGTGTGCGCGCCTGTGTGCGAATGCGTGTTCGTTTCCCCTCCAGCACGCTGACATCATTAAACAGCTGGCTCAGTCTTTCCAGCCACAGCAGGGGTAGATTATTCAGTCAGCTCTTAGCAGCAATACAGTGTGGATCCATTACTGATGCAGCCATTAACACAAGAGGGCACGGCATGCATTCCATCACCGATATTATTGAAATGGACAGCATTAGAACTGATCCATAAGAGATTAATTCTAAAATGGTACTGGAAGAACTTTTACACTGTTTTCAGTGCTGCAGCATGAGGCAGCGCACTCGGCTGCAGTCCCTGTGTCACACTTCAATATGAGAAGCAGACAGAGTAGGCGAAACGCATCTGAAATCACATCTAAATCGAAGGAAGCAGATGCCAAATAAAGACATTCAGATGGTGCTACTGTACTGGGCAGAGCTACAGCTGACTACTCTGGCTCACGCACTCAGACTAAACAGCCTTGTGTTTCTCTTCCAACTCCTCCAGCATATTCGCTGAGAGAAAAGGAATAAAGACAAAAGCCTATATAAGTCCAAATATAAAGTCTTCACATTCCCAGCCAAGCCAGTAGTGTAGTTGATGGGTGGTTTAGGGGTTCTTGCCACTGTAAACAGAGCGGGCTACATGTAATACTGCCTGGGCTCCTATGGGAACCTAATAAATCTCTTCACATGGCTTTGATTCATCTCTAGTTTTTTAGCCGCAAAACATCTGGCCCCGAGTAGGCTGGTGCCAGCAACCCCCCCTCCCCTCTTTGCTCCTTCTGTTGCTCTACGTCTTTCTCCTATTCTCTCTCTCTCTCGAATTCTGCTTCTTGTCACTTTCATGTTCTCTGACTCATATTTTTTTTTCTTTCCCTCAATCATTTTCAGTGTCAGTCTTTCTCACGTTTCTCTGCCATACACTCTCTGGCATGCTTAGGGCTCCCGTCTTGCTCTTCCTCTCCCTCTCACACACATACACAGGCTCGCGCACACAAACGCACACGACCACATCTCTTTCTCACATCATGCTGCATCATGTACCTTATCCTTTTCATGTGCTGTGTGACATTGAGTGATCGGATCCTCAAATGCAACGCCACTAATGGGAGATTACTGATGCTGAGTACTAATACCTCTCACACACCAACACCGAACCTGTTCATCTGTGTCCAAATGTGAATGTGTGCGCGCACATGTATATATCAGCATATGTGAATTTTGTAGTACCACAGCATTATAAAGAATAAAGGATAAAACACAAACGCACTCACAAACTGACGCAAAAAATGATGGGCCGATGGCAGCGAAGGAAGCCAGCTGCGTGACTGTACAATGACTGGGCCAAGGTCAGTGGTACAGCAGCTTTATATAGCCCAACATGGGAGGCAGGAAATAGACATTTAATGTAGGACACACCCTACAGTTAGAGGCAGGTTAACTGCAGGACCAGAGCCATTAGAAGACCACCCAGGATTTGCAAATACAACCCTGCTGTTCCAAACTTCAGCTCTTTCAACCAGTCCCAATGACATCTGCTATTACATGCTCCCCTGCCCCCATCCCACACACACCCAAACAAATGAAGGGACACAAATGATACCTCACCAGTATCAGTAGGTTACCGATGAGAAGTGCTTGCAATTGCAAAAGGTATCCCTGATACATCCACACACACAAACACATATGTACATACGTCAGCACCCTGTGCCACCATCACTCAGCACTGCCTCGCTCCCCTATCTAACCCATAGTGTGTGAAGGGCATCAGGCTGACCTGCGTGTGTGCATGTGCGTATGAGAGTGTGTGTGTGTGTGTGTGTGTGGCCCCAGTGGAGTCTGATAAGGCGAGGCTATGGGAAGCAGAGACTGAAGCCTTGGATAATGGAAAAGCTTATCAGATCGATGGACCAACAAGGAACACTGCATACATGCAATACACACACACACACACACACACACACACACACACACACACACACACACACACACACACACACACACACACACACACACACACACACACACACACACACACACACACACACACACACACAAATAACCGGTTTACCAAACTGAGGCCTCGTGGAAACAGTACTGTTATTGGTAATAATTATGACCCGAGGGCATCCACCTTTCAATTCCCAAGATTAAACAGAGTATAAAGACCTTCAAGTTCCTAGGCTAAAACTTTATTGTTCTTTCTAGGTTTCGCATTCACTCAGTAAAGATTCAAGCTCCTGGCTAAAACGTTTATGGATGAATTACTGTGGGACCTCAACAGGAAGACCCTCTGATTTCTGGTGCTGTCTTGTCCTTGATCAAAGCATCGAGGGGTAAGCAAACAAAGCCAGGCTAAAATTACACATTCTCAGAGCTACTCATGTTGTGGCATGCAAGCGTGCAGAATAGTCGACTGATTGATGGGCTGCTCTGAGACTGGCGCGGGTGTACAGTATTATCTCAATAATCATAAGATAATGTCTTTCTCAGTTCCGCGACCACCCACCAAGCGCCTCAGCGTGTTCTGGTGTGCACGCCGTCGAGGTGTGTCAACACAAGGATGGTGGAAACAGCTGACAAAGCCCCAATTATACTGCTGCCGTTTCTATTCTCTAAATAGACTGTGGATCATCAGCAGAACATGGTGGAACCACTATAAATTACAGCATTTTTACATAACCACTGGCTGTGGTTGCTGCTCTAACACAAGAATATGGAAACTAACCCAGTGTTAAACTGTAATAGTCTATGGCCAGTAGCAAAGCAGCCCTGTCACTATCTATTGAGATGATTTTGTTTGTGCACATTTGTGTGCTTCCATGTGTGTGTGTTAGGGAAAGGATATTATGAGGCTGAATGTCCACCCACTCCCAACCCCAAATAATGCCCCCGTCTAAACCGGTCGCCTCCACTCCTACCCTCTGACTTTCACATATGGGAGTGAACTGGAAATGCATGGCTGCCAGTAAGGAGGAGTCATGATGGAAATAGGCCAAAATGATGGAGGAGGAGATAGAGAGGAACAGTGGGAGTATGATATAGCACACACACACGAAAGTCACCTCTTATAAGTTAAGGTACATAAAAACTTAGGGTGTGACATTAAAGTGAAAGTGAATAAATGTGCCACATTGAACAAAAATGGCTCATGATTCACGAAAAAACAAAACTAACCCTACCGAATCATGCAGACAAAGTCTGAGGAAATAGCATTTGGTGAGTTGTGACTGGCTAGAGCCGGGGTTTTGTGGTGCCTTTTTTTGCAGGATGCAATTTAAACACACCCTCGGGCTGCAAGACTTCATGAATAGGACAGAAAATCAAGAGCAGAGCCGAGCGAAGAAAAGATGGAGAGGAAAGAGGGGAAATGAGATAGTGGCGAGAGAACAGGGGATGGCGAAGAAAACAGAGGAGGGAGAGAGAGAGAGAGAGAGAGAAGATGACAATTCAAGAGGAAAGATGAAAGTGTAAAAAGGAGAGAAGGGCACTGAGCGAGGCAGCACAGTGAGTCAATGAATGTCAAATGGGCTTTACAAAATGCATTGTCTCAATGCTGGGCTGGGGCATGTATAGTATGTTGATCACTATTTCAATAGAAATTCATCATAACACACTCACCTCTCCTTGGAAGCTCTTGAGCAAGGGGGCGACCTGTTTCCGTAAATCCTACAAAATAAAGAGAAGAACAGGTTAGTCAGTCTCGTGAGATAATCAACTAATCAATTCTAATCCCATTTCAATCCTAACTAGACAGGAACATGTGGAAGTGATGTTTACTAGCATTGACAACTTAATGAGTTTTATGCGAGTAGACAAATACTGTAAGAGACTCATTATTTTCTACTAGAGACCATTCTTGCCAGTGCCAATGAATTAAGAGTAGTGCGTGAGTGAGTGATGAACACGAGGGTACGGAGGAGGCCAGGTTTGTACCCTGAGGTTCTCAGGCGGACTGCGTTTCTCATTAGAACAGGTGCAGCACCACCTGGGCCACCCAGAGGCACCATTAGTGCGTGTGAGACAGAGAGTAGATGAGCCAAAGCGTCGGCCTACGGTTGATGCAAATTGTCCTGTCGCACTTTTTTTTTTACTGTAAAACAAATGCTTTTCATCCTGCAAGTCCCATTGCATGACTTTCCAGTACGAGTCAATGGATTCCGATTAGATAGCCAGTTGACTATGTATCAAGGGAACATGCAAATCACCGTGCTGTTAGCCGAGCCTACATCCTGACAAACTGAACTGGAGCGTACGGTGAAAAGCACAGCAGAATAGGACATTCTGTACAGGAACATCTGATTTGCACAGTTTGTGGACACACACATATACTCACAAAACTGCCTAATGAAGATGTGAAGTGGGGCAAGTACAGATGTGTGCTTGGGAGACTCTGCGCCTTTTTAGAAATCTGTCTAAAAGCATAAGTGATGCAGGAGGGAGTGTGCGTCCCAAGCTGATCTGGGACCAGTGTCTGGGCTTGGCCTAATCCCAGGTTGGTCCAGACAGGCTGCTTGTCTGGGGCTGGGGACAGGTCATGACCTCGGTGACCCTGCTCCATTGTTACCTCATCAGGGGTCGTTGTGGCTGTTTGTCTGGGCCAATTCAATATTCCCCTGCCACGGATAATGACCTCCACCCTGCCCCCTCCCCTTTCTCTCTCTCTCTTTCTCTCACTCAATGTGTTGCATTGGGTTTAGATTATATCCTTATTTCCCATTTAAATTTTCAGTTTCTTTTCGGTTAGATCACCTGCATTACTTCCTGTTCTGATGAATAAAAGTATTTTCAGCTTGTACTTTCATATTATTTCGCTTCAGTTCAGGTTCCATTGTCTTGTCCGAACCAAGCAAAACGGTGCTCACACACACGCATTAGTCCACATTAACGTACACGACCACTTTCATTTCACTCTTTCCTACCTAGTGTGTTATTATCACTGTGGCTTTAAATTCGTGTAAATATTTATGTATATACTGTGACCAGAAAAAAAGGAGAAACCTCTGTATAATGTAATGCAGTCTAGTCTAGAAGTGCTCCAATAATTACAACCTTTGTTCACATCATAATCCTCTACTTTTGTTGAAGCTGTGTCTGCACGAGGAGCCAACTCAACACTACCATCGGTTTGAAGTTGCTGTATTAATCTTGTTGAATCTCTTTAGCTGAGTTAATTTAATTCCTGCCGTTATTTGAGATTAGATGTTGATCTGTGCAACTTACATTGTTGTGCTAAGTTTTGGCAGCAACTAAACAAGAACACACACCGGACACACAAAAACAATCACATTCAAATAACATGTAGAGGAAAGCTACTGCTTTTGCTGAATACCCAAGCACTGAACCCCTTTGGTCCACTTTCCAGTGCTCCACCCCTTTACCCCCTCCACTTCCAAAGATTTATGACCATATAACATAACAATGCACACAGACACCATGGTCAGTGTGTGTGTGTGTGTGTGTGTGTGTGTGTGTGTGTGTGTGTGTGTGTGCGTGTGTGTGTGTGCGTGTGTGCGTGTGTGCAGTTGGGGGAGCGGAGGGGGCCAGGCAGCAGGAGATGGATGGCTGGTGTGTGAGCTGCCGGCAGACAGCAGACAGGCCAGCCTAAGGAATCCTCCGGGGAGTATGGAACTCACATTTGCTGTCTGTCTACCCTGCAGCTAAACACAAACGTGTGTATGTGCATGCGTGTGCACACACACATGAGCACACACACAAAGTTGTTTTACTACCACTGCCGCTGGCTAGCAATCTTTGGGACATTTTACCACCATTCCCACCCATGCCTTTATAACATTGTAGTAGAGGAGTCTTGACTAACTAAAAGGAAATTAAGAAGTGGATGAATAATTGAGGCAGCTTAGGAGGCATAGTGAGAGGTAGTCTTGAAAAAAAATCAACAGTGTGTCAGTACTAATGAATTATGAAAACTTTGTTTTCACGCTGCATTTCTTTGCACTACTTTCAAAATGCTACAAAAGCCTCTGTGTGTGTGTGTGTGTGCGCGTGCATGTGTGTTATTATGCAGACCATGAGTGCAGTTCACGCCGAGTACAGCTCAGCAGACTAGACACAGTCAACGTGGGCTGGTCTCCTGGTTGTTGAATAATGGATCAGAGACGGACTCCCGCTCAGCCTAATGCAGTCTGATCTGATGTGACTGTGATCTCCGCTGACTGGTGCGGACCACAGAGAACTGACAGCCCGCTGTATAGGCTGGTCAACCACACACACGCAGCCACGCACGACATGGCAAACGTCGCTCCGCAAATGCACAAGAGACGATCGGGGCATTATTAATCAAGCGCGGAACATCACACGTTATGAATCAGTCTATTTGGTAGGCAGCCTTGATGCGCATCCACTTCCAAAACGCAAGAGTTTTTAGTGCCGATTCCTATTGAGCCTGTTACAGCCCTGTAATGAATCCTGTCGCTCATCTGGCCTGGCTCGGATTCCTCCTCCACATACCAGGGAGATGCCAGGGGCCACACAGACGCCAGAGGAGCCTTCCTAAATCACAGCCTTGTTACACTGATGAATGTGTGTGTCCCGTTCTGTGATCTAGGCTATCTGCCTCTGTGTGTTTGTGTGTGCGCCTCTGCGTCTGCATGTTTTCTTTGTGTGCATGTTCCCTCTCCTTCTCTCTGCCTCTGTGTGCTTCCCCACCTCAGTGTCTGTCTTGCCTCCCCGTGTGTGTTGCTAGTTATGTGGTTACACTTGAAAATGAGATTACAGATGAATGCGCAGGGTAAAGTGAAATTAGCGTCTTTTGTATGCAGGTACAGTTTCCTCGGGTGTATATTCCTCTGCACCGGGTGGGCTACATGATGGAGTCAATAGTCACAATGCTCGTCCTGTGGTAACTATAATAGGCCTACTGTCAACTCCACAGAGAGATGACAATTTTCTATCCACTGTCTACTACACTCATACATAATTCATACTACCATCAATAATTCACCATGGTGACATTACCAATAATAACACAACAATACTTTGTTTTCACTGTGTGGTTTGAAACACGTTGCCTTGGTAACAGAGATGAAACAAATATTCCCAGGAGGAGTGATGGGAACACAGGAAGAGGACAGAATTCCCTCCTGATCCCTCTTAGTAGTGTTGTCACACTCTCTCTCCCTCCTTTTCTCTCTCTCTCTCGCTCATACTCGCATACAAACTCACGGACCACACTTTCTGCACGCATAAAAAACTAGGTCAGATAATACAAACTCCTGAGGGGTTTTCTGTTTTGTCTCTTTAGGATTTCAGGGAAACTAATGGAGAGACTATTTTTGGGAGCCAAGCCCGCATCTCTGCGCAGTGTACTCCTCCCCTGCTTTCTCAGTAAATAATCATGGCTGCAGTTATAAGGAGGAGAACAGACACAAGAGAAACACTGAGGCAAATGTGATTATCAAAAGAACTGCAGGATATATATGCGTGTTTGTGTGTCGGTGCGCGTCTGTGAACATCAGATTTTCTCACCTCTGGTGTGTTCTTCTTGAACTCGCGGCTCAGGTCGATCAGCTTCTTCCTGGACTGTTCGCTCTCATCCTGTCTGTTGGCAAGCTGTGTGGCGGTGGCGTCTAGTTCTTTCTGCAACACAAACGCAACTTTCTTTTAGTTTGCTAAGAAGAGAACTGCTCATTTTTATCATTGCTGTCATTATAATCAGCATTACTGTCATCACTTAGCATAAAAAATAAAGACAGCAGACTCCTTGACCCATCTGGCGTGCTGCAGACTACCCAGCTTGCCTCAGCTGAACTCGGCCAGTATGTTGCAGCAGCAGAGGCAGAGAACAGAACCACAACACGAATATCCCGCCAAGGAAAACCTGTCTACACCAGTAGTTGGATCTGCTACCAGCGCAGGCAATATGTGAGCGATTCAGCCTGTCAGTCAATCAGTTGCCACAGTATCGGACATGACAACGTCTGTAGCAATAGACGGTTACACGCACAGCTCACAACAATTATTGACTGTCTGAACCCGATGACCCGACATAGCAACAACAGCGCAATTATCAAAAACAGCAAGGTTGTCAAGGTTGACGGAGGGCCCGCCTTAATCCACATCCATTTTGCATTGTTATTAACAGCTATTTATGAGACTAGTTCCAGATGATGAGCCAAGTGCTGACATTAACAAGATATTTAGGCCATGTAAAGATGGTATCTCGTTCTGCTGAGTGTGTGAACACTGCTGGATTATGTTTATGTTGGATTCTTCTCCTCTGTCACTACTGCTGGCTCCAGTTCCAGTTTTGCCGCTGTAGTCCCATGCAGGAGCTTTAACCAGTTTGATTTTATGCAAACCAGGCAAAAGTAGCATACATCAGCAACCTGTGCCGATAGCATCACAATGTTAAATTCAACTTGGCATCAGTGATAAGTTATATGACAATGTGATTAACATAATATGTTTGTTTATAAAACAGAGAAATGGAGCCAAGTGCTTGTGTCTCTGCACTAATTTAATGCTGAGTCGAGGTCAGCCAGATGAAGGAGATCAGATTTCATGGTAAGGGTTTGGGAAAATGCAAACTGCTCATATTGTGTCCGTTCATTAGAAAGTGTGTGTGTTTTGGGGGTGACGATGACAGTGCCAATATGTAAAGTATTTTATCTTACTGTTGCTGCTTACTCTCTGCTGCACCTTCTTATTACCTTCGCTAAGGAGGTTATGTCTTTGAGTTAGCAGGATTATGCAAAAAAACTACAGGGCAGATTACCAGGAAACTTGGTAGAAATATGTGGTATGCGTCATAGAAGTACCCATTCATATGTTTCTGTGGATACAGATTAGGGGGAGGATGCAGGTTTTTTTTCTCCATTTTCTATAAAATTGCAATATAGGGCATTTAAAAAATATATATAATTCATGAATCTTGATAAAAAAGATGTTATAGGGACTAATGAATTATTACTGCCACCTTTCGGACTGTATTCAACAAGTTTTAATTCATGGGCTCATGAAAGATGTCATTATATACCTCTTGGAGGTGTCAACTGAGTCAACACCTAGTGGTAAATTTCAGTATACCCTTATGTTCCAGTGTAGGTTTGGAGTATTTTTATTTTTTTTAAAACCGGCCAAACCCAATCTGCCACGCTTACTTCTTTTTCTATACTCTCCACAGATCAGCCACTCACTTACTCAGCCAGCGTTTTCTTCTCCTCCAGTTAAAATCGCTCTCTTCTCCCTTTACTCCACCTCCCCCTCTTCCTCTTCCTCTCCTCCCTCCCATCCACCTCCTGTGAGGCCGCCCACCCCTGAGAGTGATTAAACGCTGCTGAAGGGCCGTTATGCTAACTAACACACTAATCATTTAATACACACATTACCACAGGGGCCCTTGTGGCTCAGTCTGCTGACAAGGTCCCAAAACACACGCACGCACACATGCCCCCCTCCCCCCTTTAACTCCCCCCACACCCCTCAACACACACAAGAAAATACAATCCTCTAAAGAAATAGTGTGATCAAGAACTAATTAGGAGATTTCTCCCCCCCATCAGCATTAAGTTGAATTCCCTGACCAGCCGTGATCTCGTTTTATCCACAAACCATAAAAAAATATAACAAATGGACTTGGTCGACTGTCCTCTGCAATAGATTTTATGCAGCAGTACAGGATGTTTGAAAAAAATAAATAAAAATAGAGGCTCACTTGCTTACATGCCATCTTGCTCTCGCTGCCCACAGAGCAGTTGATGTAGCAGCCTGTCTGCCCATGGCCATGGAGCAGCTGCACTATCTGTTAGTGAATTCGAGCGTGCGCAGAAGCTTGTGCAGCGCTTGATGAAAGGAGGGACCTAATAAATTTTAATCATGTTAAATTAATTGTCAAAAGAATGAATGCTCTAGTTCATGAATAGAGGTGTAATTATTATATTGGTAAAGATTAGCTACAGAACAAGACGCAGTTGGTTCCAAATATTAACATCAAATTGGCAGCTATTCACAATATGATGCATTGGGCCTTGAGCCTTTGGAACGCTTCAGTTAAATGCATGATCTGAATTCAGATGCATCAACAGCAAACCAGGGTTAATTTCGGTATATCCCAAAAGTAAAGAGATGATGTCGTTAATCATTCGAGCTGGGCCATTAAACACGGGGAATAAAATCTGAAAATACAGAAACTCCTTTCCTCTGAGAGAACATGATCTAATTCACTATAAAAGTAAAATACCACGGATGACCCATACAGTGCATGTTTTTGATTACGAAATGCATATGTTACACACCTCAGGACACAATTAAGTGCATTAACTTCAAGAAGAAATGTTTGAGCAAGTACATTAATAATAAATACACCGAAATTAAGCATGGTTTGCATTACTGTGCCTGCACCATCTTAAGCCACCAGAGCCACTAAAACACTGTAATTTCTAGAATTATATTTTTTACAATTTTCTCAGCTGTGGATTTTATAGAAAATACTACATCAGAGCACTATTACATTACACACACCTTCATGTTCTTGTGTTTTTTATGATAGTAGTAAATGTAAAGCTAATAGTACTGCTTATTAAATTGAAATAAATTGACTTGGAAAACATTCTATCTTTATTAAATTTACTGGAATATAGAATATAGAAATTAGCCCATGCAAACTTCAGGTAAACTGTCAACTTTATTGATACAAATTAATCAATAAGACATTTTTTGAGCAAAACTGAGCTCACAACAGCCTCCAGCTAGGGTTGTGCATTAGGAGGTCATGTGCCAATCCCTGACGCCCTTGATTCTATCCAATCCCTTTCCAATACCCTGCTCATATCCCAATGTGTTACCAAATCCCCATTCTGGAAAAAAAATAAAAAATCTGCTAAGCTAAATAAACACATCACACATGAAAGAGGATTTATTCAATGCCAAGTGGGCAAGTAATTATGGGCATGGTCTCAGTAAAAAAAAATAAAAAAAGGACCCTCAGACCCAGTCAGGTTTTGACTATGCAGCAAACTCTCTTCCCACATCAGCAGACACAGGCAGACTTTACACTCATCTTGCTGATGGAGCGTAACATCCCAAAGTGCACAAGCCCTGCCGCCTGCCCTTTGTTCACACACACATCAAATCTAACTGACCATTCAGAGACAACTGCTATTCTGATTTTAAGCCACAATATATTATAACACATGATTAAGTTGTCATATTTTAGCGGCATGAGTAGAATACTGAACAAATAAAAAAAATAGACGTTGGGGTGTTTGCTCTGCTGAATGCCGTTTTTGTAGATTGTGGGTTTTTAGCAAAATAAAAAACTGCGGTGAGCTAACATGGCTACGAAGTTGCCGTCAGCTAAAAAACACACTGAAGGTGTCCTTTTTCTCCCTGTGCTTTCGTTCTTTGTTTCCACAAACTAAAACACACTGATGCAGAAAATGTGTTTGTTTAATGACAAATTAAAGTTTTTTTCTACAGTTGAGGTTTTTTCCAGCTTATAAAAACAAAGTTGGGCTGAAAGGGTTTTTCACACAGGCTATTTTCTACACAACCATTTTTTTCAGGGGACAAAATGTCCACTGTATTGTGTGGCATTTCACTTCTTTGATTCTAAATGATCATTTTGTTTTGTCCTTGATTTTGATTGTGATTTTTGGGGGGTTTCTTAATATATCCTCCTTTGTAATGACCAATATTAAAAGGGGGAATGGATATAATCAGCATTCACTCCCGGGTCAAATGACTATGCAATGGAATGGGTTTTTATCAGCTCCAATCTGCAGTGATGGCAACATCACACCCAAGTGAACGCGCTAATTTCTTCTTCTTTATTTAGGCAGTCTAGATGCTGACACTGCACCTTTCCTGGCGCAATGTTATGATGTGCATTGAACTTCTGGAAAATGGCGGATAAATAGCTACGAGTGTTAGTTTTTTTTTTCATCTTGGGGGGAAAACATCCAACAGCAATTTTTTCTCTGTATCTTGCAAAATACAACAATGGCAATACAGGGGAGTTTTCTGATGCGTTGGTTTTAGGTGCATTTGTGATGTCGAAACGTCGACTCAGCGGAGGGGGAAAAAAACAGAAAGGCAAACTCGTCTACTGGCAAGGGGAACGGAGTCAAGCACCTTTGTTTATCAAGTTTACCCATGTATAACCACTAATTTTGTAGTAAAGGAGGCAGAACATTGCCCTTTTCCTCCCAAGTTGATATTCTCAAATTCATTATACTTAAAACAAGTTGATTATTACTCTAATATGAGACTCTACGACCTCAATATTAATTTCTAAACTCTGATAAGGATAACCATTGGAACTGATCGAATTCGCAATGCGGACTGTCGGAGCCCTAGCACCCACATTACAGCTGATATTTCTGTGGTGACTAAATATTGCAGGTAGCTAGAGTAATAGACGGCAATGGTAACATCTTTCACTATCCATCTAAGTCATGACAGTGAAGACAAACGGCAAGACGATGTGTGGATTGGGCAGCTAAAAGGATTGGTCAAGTCAGCATTGCAAATATGGCTACAGAATACTAGATTAGATGATAGAACTGAATTTCTTATTGGGAGTGACTTATCCCAGTGCCTCTTTGGATATTAGCAAAAAAAAAAAAAAAAAAAAACACCCACTAGAAGCTTGTCAGTTTTACTCTTTTGTTGGCTTCATCAATCTCCAAGCTTTTGGAGTTGAACACTGTTAACATTAGACAAAAGTGCTCCACAGCGGTTGAAGCCATCTGGCATACCGCTGGGATTTTCTTTCTATCATGTCCCATCATTAATGATTGACATCATGCTAGTCTGATAAATCATACAAATTAACATGTTTGACAAGCAGCCAAAACAAGTGAGAAACTCTAATTAAAAAACATACACATGCTGCTAGAGGGAGTCTATGTTTTACACTGTATGACTAATGTAATGACAAGAAACTTGTGTCCGCTGTGTTTGGGCCTTAGGGCACACTCTGTGAGGTGGACACACACCGACTCTCGTTGGCCAGATTTTGAGATGTTTTACTCTTCTGATCTGAAAGCTGTTTAATTTACTGGCAAATTAATCAATTTAATCGCTTACATTAACTCCAGCACTATTTTTACATCTGTCTAGGGCTGGTTATGACTGCACTGTCTAGTTAAACAGAGGATGGAATATGGTGTGTGCAGGGGAGCATTAAGTGGGCTGTAATGTCTGTGTGATTGCTGTAACAGCTCTGCTTAGCTTGGCTGGACTGGCCCACAGCAGCAGTCCCTGTCCTGGTTCATTTGGTCGTCTGGTCAGCTGTAAAGACGATTGGAACAGATTGCCAACAGTCCCTAGAGAGACTTCAACACCGACTTGGCCAAGAAGCCTCCCGCACACTGCTCCACACGCGTGTGCTCTCACATGAATGCACTCACAGGCCGCGGCAGTAACTGGGGGAGCCCAGTCTTTCCACATTCTTTTGAACTCGGTTTCAAAAGAGGAAGTCTGCTAACATGTTCGCCCAGTGAAATTTGGCATGGGGAGCGATGTTTGCAGCTACGAGGGGAGGCCGGGCCAAGCGGAGACGAGTATCTCTCCGTCCCGACACTGTGGTAATAATACTAATCACCGATAACAGTCACGGGTAAACAAATCTTATTACCACTGGCCGTCAGACCCAAGGTGTACGGCGCGTTGGTGTGTGTTCGTCTCTCCTAATGAAATTCCTTCCACTCGTCTGCCGGTGGAGAGAGGGGCCTTCTATCTGACTAATTCTCTCTAATTACTCTAATGAGCCACAGGTGATGATACAGTGAGACTGATTAATTAAATGGGAGGCACCAATCAGGCATGTCTGATTATGCCAATCATATCGACTACAGACTAAATGAGATAACAGGAGACAGACGCACGTTAATTGAGGTATCAAAACTTCATGGAATTCTTTATGCCCTCACGCTCCGCCGATGCCGAGACAGATAGGCTGGTGGAATGACAACAAAGTTATTGTTATGTACACAGTATGATGTCAATCTGCAGCTGCCGTCTGCACTGCCACGGTGACCAGGAGTGCACCACCAGAGCACAGAACACCACACAAGGGATTCGCTTCAGATCTCATTCCCCGCAGAATAATTGGGACTGTAACTGCTAGAAACACTTTGTTTACTCCTAGTCTGCAGGCACACATGCCAAGTAGTCTGCCACTACTCCTTCAGTCCAAACACAGCCCAGGTTAACTGCTCTGCATTTGGTCTATGTTTTACACATTAATCTAATGGGAGTACCGCTCTTGAGCACAGGCCAGGCATAGAAAGAGAAGTACAAAAATACATTCACTGCTTCTCTGTAACACTAACCGTGTGTTAGTCACACTACGGAAGAGGCTAATATTTTAAAACAAAACTTCTCTGTGTTCATTACAAGGTGAGAATCCGTTTACAGACAGTGTATCTGGCAGAGATGTGTAAGAAATGAGGATTTATGTCTTGCCAGTGCAGTCGGTAATCTTTTCTTTTATCTCTGACATGTCTGAGGCTGTTATGTGGTTACGATAGTAAACAGTAAAGGCGTCTGGAAGATGTCTTATCTGAAATCTACGAGTTCTATCTTTCAAACTCCCCCTCCATATTCCCTCGCAGCGTTCCAACCCCCTATGTGGTCGACTCTTCTGTACGCCAAACCAACTGTGTGGAGGTGGAGTCATGGTGTGGCGGCTCAGTCAGGAGCAACAGCTACGCTTGCTACAGCGACACGGTACATGATCACAGATCACAGGCACGCCCCCTCAAAACACAGCACAACAGCAGCACAGATAAGAGACTACAATTCAAGCTGCTTGTCTGCCTTCCTACCTCCGACAAAGCGGGGTGCAGAACTTTTACATGTGCCAGCAAACAAGCTTTTACAAACCACACAGGGTTTGAAGAAGCAAGTCACATCCTCCTGAATCTCCACTTTTACTTTTCCTCTCACCCACTGGAGTCGTAGCCACAAAGTTTTCTTTACCACAAGCTAACACAATAGGTTCACTGTGACAACTGAGGTTTGAGCACTTTTTTGTGTGCACGCCATTTGTGCAACTGTGTGTGCATCTGTGTTTGTGTGCAAGAGCAGTTGGGGGCGGGGTCAGCCTACACCTCTCCACAGTCTAACAGATGCTTGTGGTCCCTGAGCGTTTTTGCTCCTTTTTTTTTTAACACAGATCCATATCTACCAACAGCACAGGAGCTGTCAGGACTCACCTCACTGACGCTGACGCAAGCCTGGATCAAAAACAGCCTTTTTACACCACAGCCTCGTTCGTATTGATCCATGTTTCTCTGCCGAGAGACTGGTTGTTGTTTTATCTCCCCAACATCCAAGCCTTAACTCTCCTGAAGCTTACTGAGAGCTAGTCATTATTTTGCCTGACCTATTGTCTGACAAAGGGTTTCAGAGGCCTGGCCTGAGCCTAAATACAAATATAATGAGACTAAGACTGTTGCAGCATTGAGGAAGTGCAGCTCACTTGGTCTCATTTTGTTGAGTTTGAATTTAGCTAGAGGCCTGTGTCACAAAGGGTGAGTGGTGTGGAGTGTGCAATGGGAGGAGAGGGGTATAGCGATATGCTAGGGTGTAATGCATTGGTGAAAGGGCAAGATTTTTCATCCCTGCGTTTACAGGGTGGAACGGCTAGGATATTGAGATCTGAGATAGGATCAGAGGGTAGTGAGCTGTTTCAGCTACGATAAAGGCCACGCATTACAAACAGAGCACAGATACAGAGAGAGGGAGACAGAGAGAGAGACCCAGAGATACAGGGAGAGAGAGCGAGAGAGAGAGGGGAGAGACTATCACACCTCTCATCCCTGAATTAATGCCTCCATTCTGCCAGGAAGCTATTCTGTGCCAGTGAGAGGAGATTGGGGAGGGGATGAGTGCACAGATACGGACTAAAAAATGGAAACTGCGATCATGGAGAGGGGCGATAGGGATTAATCAAGTCTGGAAGACGAGTGAGACTCTCCAGGCCCAAAGCGCATACACAAGGCTGTGGCCCAAGGACTCCTACAAGCAATTGTACAATGCAACATTGCCACGATTAAGTTTATGACATCAGATGCACATATAAGTAACCATAGGTGGATAATGGCAGGGTCACAGACAGGCTGGCAATTTTGTAATGTTGAAGACAACACACTCACATTAAGCTTTCGAATGTACGACCTCTTTGACCCCTTAATAGAGCAAGTTGTACTGAGATTTGATCGGCTCTCAATTTGTTGCCCTATTTGATTTGCTGTTCTTTACGCAGACATGCATTTAAGCTGCATGCTCTTGGCACAGTGACAGGACACAAAAAAAAAGTGTGCATCACTCTCATGTGCCTCTGGTACATTAAATCCCAGCTCTGCATGATGCCCCTTTTTCCACATTTTAATTTAGCTCTGTCTATCTGTTTTGTTCCAGTAATTTTCTAGACGCCTGATGATGACACATCAGCATGAGTCGTGCCATAGCCTATAAAAGCAGCGAACTGACATCCCCACATAAATTAACAACGTAAATCAAAATGCCCCATTAGGTTAGATATATCCAGACTATTTAATGTGTCCAGGACATGCTGTCACTATTTTCTAGCATGGCCTTGCCTTCTGACTGAGTTTGACACCCACGGTCTATATGATCAACGTCAACAGTGCATGGCCCGGGGCTAAGTCTTACTCAGCCTTTATGAGTAAGACTTTTCTGCTCTGCTTGCACGATTTCTGAGAGGAAAGGCAGAGAAACACAGTGAGAAGGGGAGAATGAGCATAGCTAATCCTTACAGTAATGACAGAATAATTAGCTTGCGTTAGGCTAAGTAATGGGTTGTAATTATATCATTTATTCTGTGTTGAGAGAATGTGATATAAAGCCTGCACAATGAAGGAAGAGGAATTGAGCTTGGTGGGAAGTAGGATGGCGCATGTGTAAGAGCTCAGGCTCTTTCTATTGATTGATCCAAACATCAAACGAACCACTAGAGTAATGGGGGGAGTGAAGGACAGCTAAAAGCTATTTGGAGCCTTCAATGCATAAAAGACTTGACCTGTTCCACACAGCCTACATATCAAAACCATCAAACAGCAATCAATAGACCAAAGCGGTCAACTCAACAAACCGTCACCCTACTAAAACATCAAACCCCCTGCCCAAGCGTCAGATGATAGGCTACACTCAGCTTATCCATTACCATCAGATAAAGAGGAGATAAAACACAGAGCCTAATCCTTTCATGTGTCGTGACAGCCACAGCAGCCTCCAAGGCATTCCTTCAGTCTGGCTCTCAAATAGTTTTATGGCGGAAGGCAGCCATTCAGTCAGCCAGCCAGCCAGCCAGTCAGGGCTGTTCTGGTCTGTTTGTCTTATTTCACAGTTTACACGCTGTTTTATAGGTAGTTATTATGGTCACCATGGTGATGCCATACGTTTTTATGGTCTTTTGGTCTAAGGGCAGAGTGTAATAAACGAAAAAAACATACACACATGAAAACAAAGACTCACTAAACACACTCCTGCTGTGGAAAGGTCTCCTCTCCCTCCCTTCCTCCCTCCCTTCCTCCCTCCCTTCCTCACACTTTATCAGTCTCGCCAAATGCCTATCTCCCCACTTTCTGCTTCATGTGAAACATGGATAGGCTAATGTAGAATTGTCCTTTCTCATTCCACATCTGGAGCTGATCAGAGGGCCTCCTGGAAGTTGAGGCCTCTGGGCCTATTAATAACCATACCGCTGAACTCAGGGTCAGACAGCAGTCAGCGGATGAGCCTGTGTCTACTAAACACACAGTCCCCTCCCCCTTTCTCAAGAGGACAACTCTCACTTTTAAAAACGGAGAGGGCAAGTAACAGACCATAGCAAGGTACATCCAGTTTATTCTTTTAAACTGGGCCAAACAAAAAGTCGGCAGGAGCTCACAATAACTAAACACTTTTAAGTTTGAAACTTTTTAATTCACATTTGGTCATCCTTTAAAAATAAAACAAATACATAACCAGAGATAAACTCCTTCGTCTACTTGTGAGACAATTTGCTTTCTTAAGTTGTTGTTTTTCCCTTCTTTCCAAAACAAGTTCAAGTTCAAGGAGGCTAGACCTGTTAAAGGCAAGACAGATGGTGAAGTCATCATCTGTTAGCTCTAAAGGTTAGACCAGTCAGACAGCCCAGGTCATACAGGGGTCTGCAGTGTCAGACCACCTCTGAACCCTGGCTCCAGTCAGACAGCTGCTCAGGTCAAAGATCAGGGAGAGGTTAAGATGCCGTCTGAGGACGCTCAATGAATTTAACAGATACAGGTCTGCGTCATTTGTATACAATGTCCCGTGTTTCTCAGGACAAAGCCATGGAGCTGCGATTAGTATTTCACTTTTACATTAGGCAAAGCTTGTGCAGCTATTACAGCAGGACACTCATAGTCAAAACCATTTAATCTGATTTCCAGTAGAATTTAAATGTGTGTGGTAAGTGCTCCAGAGACTTTGGTTTCAAGTTTGACTGACTGAGCAAAGTTTTACCAACCTATGACATAAAGCTAAATCAGTGAATACCGTACTGAAGGGAGAACAATTTGTTAAGCATAACCCACCCCCATCTAACACGCACATGCACGCACCTGTGAATACAGGGTAGTTGAATCATCATAATCGGCGGTAGTTTTCTGCTGAGCCCAGCCGGCAGTCTGTGTTATTTTTAGAGGGCTGACACAGAAGCAGGCCGTCCATTTACTCTGTGAGCTGGCAGCAGGACCATCACAGCTCTGGTTGCTTTTAAACTACCAAAATGGGAACGAGCTCAACATAAACACTATGAAGGTGTGGGCACTTATAGAAATGAAGTTAGCTGCTATTCAGAGCCATTACAATTCCATTACTTTAACATTAGGCTCCTTATAACACAAGGCGGTGTATTAAAATGCCAAATCCACGCAGAGTTACTGACTGGCCAATGAACAAAGGCTAGAAAATCAATAAAATTCTTTGGCTAATCTAACATCTGTAAACCGGTGGTGGCTTATTATTAAAACATCCAGCATTTATTGCTCTTATAGCTGCGAGGGTACATGCAAGTATTTAGGAGAAGAGAAAAATACCAGCTACTACCTTAATACAACGAGTCAATAGAACTAGTGCAAGAGAGTGATTTTAATCAAAGTACTGACTTACAAGGTAAAAGTTAATTCTATTCCTTATTTTAAAAAGCTGAATGAGAGGAGATTCAAGGTGATGTAAAGCTATAGATAATTATCCTTGCATTCCTTTAGCCCAGGCCTTATTTTTTAAATAATAAAATACATACAAAAGAAAAATCTCAAACTCCTGGACAGACTCAATACAACACAAAAGCAGGTGAAATGGGAGAGAGCAACAACTGAAATTAGAGTGAGAAGTAAGGCTAAAGGTTGAAGGCTATTCCCATCTTTGTGACTGATGTGTTGAGCCTGAAGGCCGACGATGGATCTAGCAACTGAACCCATGATTGACATTGAAAATTACACAGAGTGAGCTATTAGCAGATAGCAAGCCATATCATAATTCAGTCCCTACACTATCAAAGTGCACCAATATCATAATTCAATACCAAGAACCATTAGCTTGCAGCACACCAATATCATAATTCAATCCTGAGGCCATCAGCCTTTGCCAATATCATAATTCAATACATGGGCCATTAGGGCACACCAATAGGCCTATTAGAATTCAATACCTATGGTCAATGATCTAACAGGACACTGATACTGGAGTCATGAGTTGAGGTGGGGTAGGGCCTGCACAGAAGCATCCTCAGGCCTTATTTAGCCCAGACTCCTTGATAACAGTGAGATAAACAACACTAAAATAGGTAGGGCAAGTGGCTCACCAAAAGCTTGTCTACACCAGACGCTGGAGGGCGTGGAGTATTTGCTGCTGAAACAAATTTCAGCGGGCAGAGGGTGGCGTTTGTGGAACAAAATGAAGCATGGCATTAGCTCCAAGCTCAGCGGTGCACTCGAGCCAAACTTGTCAAAAAAAGTTTCGAACACTGGCCCCCAGTGTGTGACCGTCTGGTCTGCAGTGGGTCTAAATTATCACATATATGTGGTACCTTGTGGAAATGGGACTCCGTTTCATTTTCTGGTCCATTGCCTTTGTTTATATTTCCATGTTAACGTCTTGTTTAACTCTTCAAAATACTGGAAGTCTCATCCAGGCTGTGCTTGTTGGTTCATCACAAATCTGCAGCTTAACAGGCAATCAAACGGTTTCTAACAGCTCAGATTTCCCCGGCTGCTTTACGCCAGTTTTTAACCCAAGTTGTCATTACTCAAAGTTTCACCACATATTTCTTAGGTTTCCCCCACTTCTCTCCAATCCTCATGTACTGCGTGTTTAAAAAGACTCTGGAGAGTGGAAAATATGGTTAAGAATGATGGATTATATTATTATCTGAAATATAAAATAAATTACTCAAATGACAAACAATCAGCAACAATTTTGACATGTAATTAAACGTTTTAATAATTACTTCATGTAAAACTGCCAAACAGTCGTTGGTTCCAGCTTCTCAACCAAAGCTTTTCTGCTTTTCTGCAGAATTGTGAACTGAAGATGTTTCTTAGATTTGAGGCCATGGGTTTGAAGATTTTTACTATTTTTTGACATTTATAGATACAAATTATTGATAAATTGATTGAGAAAATAAATGCTAGTTATCAAAAACCATCTGCAGTCATGAAAACATGTTGGGTCTGAAGTAATATCTCTGAAAATAGCAAATTTAACAGAGAGTTGTAATGTTAAATAAACCTTGACAAAAGGTAAGATGGATAAAGTCATGAAAGTGGAAAGGTAAAAAAAGGAAGCACTGGTGTGTGTGATTTGATTGTTCTGATGAATATATGAGGATGTTCTGCACCTCACAGTGTGTGTGCATTCTTACATTAACAGTCATCTCTGAACAGGAACAGACATCTATGTTCCCTTGGGAATGCAAGATTTTTGTTTACTGAAAACCCGGGGCTTAATATCACAATACAAGATTACATCGGCCTTTGAGGCACTGTTTCAAGTGTACGCTTGATTTTCAAATAAAGTGGGCAGCCTCCTGAAACTTACAAGTGGAAACAGCCTGTATATTCCCAGAGGAGCCTAAAGAGAAGTGTCCAGTCACTGAAGCCCATGCTCTCTCTGCTGGAATACAGAGCAGCGGAATAATGGATGCTTCTGTCATGAGATACGGTGAAACTCTATGATGCTGTAGGTGAGAGACTCCAAGTGGGTCTGTAAATAATGCCTGCCACTTGAAAATAGGTCTCTGGAAACTGCCCCCTGTGTTCTTGCTTCTGGTCGTAGGGTGGGGGTTCTGTCTGTGTAGTAACATTGTAGTGTTTTACTATTCAGCGGTGGGGAGCATGGAGACAATACATCAAGATTTGGGGGTGATTATGAGGCACATTAAATATTTATTTCTATTACATTTTGATGCACAATAAAAAAGGGGGGTGAGTTACCGATTTCCAGCTGTAAAAATGCAGTTCACCCTGCAGCCTGCAGAGAAATCGAACAGCACAGATGGCCCGAATTAATAAAATGTTATTTAGGTATTGACTCTGTAAGCCAAGACATAAAATACCTAAAAATATTGGCTGTCACACCGCCCCTAAAGACATTTTTATTTGTATGATTTATTTAAAGCGATAAACTTGTGTAGTTGGAAAGGTTCACGGTGTGAGCAAAACGCACGTATTTTGGAAATTTGACTTTAATGGAAATAAATGTCCTAATAACACAAAATATATATATTTTTGGGGGGGCGTCATACAAACCAAAATGAGTCAATTGTTTATAAAACAATATCACAAGTTCGATATCCTACACGCTGTATATAAACTAAGACTATAAATTCTTCCATGGCTGTTTTTGCCCAAAGCTCTAACTTCTGCAAGTGAAAAATGAGGAGAGAGTGTACAGGATAAAACTGATGCTTTTGTGGCAAAATTCATAGCTTTGGGAATAGATCTTAATAGAAATAGAAGCAATAATGATACTTATAAAAGCCTCTTTACATTACAGCCTGCTTGCTCTCCACCCTGAAAATGCAACCTCTCGGCTCAGTATGTTTCAGGAATATTAAAAAGTCAAAAAGTTATTAAATTAAGTGAAAGCAGTAAATATGCTTTGACAGAAGCCAGTTACAGACTTTTTCACATAGGCAGTAGGCCGCTCTGTTATGCTGTGGTGTACACAACTGGCCTGTGGAGGAATACTGTAAATTAAATTTTTAACTCATAATAACTCTTGTTGTAGTTGTGACAATACATTTTAAAGTGGTGGATGACACGACAGTCACTGTACTGGTTGTCTTTGTGGTGTAATTTTACCAGAAATGTCTCAATAACCTGCAACAAAATATTATCAACTTTATAAAAGGAAATAAAAACACATTGTGATCAGGAAAATTATCAATGAGTTAAATCATTTCATATTAGAATATTCCCAGTGTTTATTCTCACCTGGAGCATCTTGAGGCCGAGCAGTTGTGAAATATGCTGAAACCTGTCTCATGTTTTATTCTTATTTAAACTAATAGTACAAACTGGAAGGAAGCCTGTCACACACTTCTGAATAAAGCCTGAATTAAGAGCCACTGTCTCCATCTGTTTGGGTAACACTATTTTTAGACATCTCTTAAGTGCTTTTTTATCTTTTGTTCAAACATCAAATGACATTGGTCAAAATTTCTTTTAAACACAAAAATAAAAAATAAAAAAGTTCTATTAAGTATTCAGAATCTGTCTGTCGTGAAATGTGCAATGTATTTACTTATTGTATCAAATCAGATAAACTGGTGTAGACACTCAGACACTCAAAGCAGAGGGAGGGTTAAGACTGAGCTGAGAGTGACGTGCACTAAACCGCTGAGGAGTTGGGGGAGTATGGGCCTCTGCTGAGAATTAGTCACTGATAAGGTATATGAAAACTTTTTGGGGGTTTTATGAATGCCGCACATTCTTCTCAGGGGTACGGAGGTTATCCTACGTAAGGATACACTGTAACCTCTTACAAAGTAGGATGACAAGAGTCCCGACCAAGGAGGACCGAGGGCAGACCAAAAGACCTGACATGCACTCATCCCTCTTTCTGACTCACGCTTAGCCGCTCACCACCCACCGACACACAGTGAAACCTTAGTCCCAATGCCAGGTTTTGTCACTGGGCAGAGAACTGGTTGGCTACAGTAAAAGCATGACGTGATGCCCCTTCCTCCATGCTCCCCCCAGCCTGTGCAGCAACAGAGGGGTAAAAATATCCCACCACTGAGTTCAGACAACCAGCTCATAAATTAACACTAAAACTCCTGCAGACAACAGCGGGCCAGTCGCTGAGAGATTTAAACCACTCAGGTTGCCACTGACCACAGCTCTGGGATCAGCTTACAAAAGCCTTTTCCTAAATTTACCCATTAGGAGGTGGTGAACAAGAACAAGATCTAGATCCGCTTTCCTCCAAGTCACTATTTAGCTGTCCACTAGTGAACTATTTTTCAAAATGGCTCTGGGGTGCTTTCTTCCAAGAAATGTTATGAGGTGAGATGCAGGCTATTAGGGCCTAAATTGGAAATTGTGTAGAGCAGCGAGGTCTGGTCTTAATTTCCCAAGCTTACATAAAAAGTATAGGTTTAGGCTCAGCTACACACTCATATCTTGTTATGGCTCTCCCGTAATGAAGCGCAATTTCTCATCGCTCTCAAGTAGAAACACGATGTTCCAGAAAACTGCTCGACTGGGTCAAAAAAAGAAAAAAGAGAAAAAAAACGAGAGAGAGAGAAAAAACAACAGGAGAGAAGAGTGATGATCCCCTCTAAAGAAACTCAACTCTGTAATGGACGAACAGGGATTACAGACGTTAAAACCTCCTCCATCTGTAATTCACTGTCACCCTGCCATCATCTCTGAATCACTGATCCATTTTGCAAGTGTACGAGACCTTGCTAAAAGCATCACTGTTGCACCCATTTGTGTTTGTAGTGGTGGGGGGGAGAGAGGAGGAAAGAAGAAAAAAAAAATCACGCAGAGAAGACAAGTTAACAGCTCGCTGTGCTGTTTCAAAGCACTCTCTGTCCTGTAACAACCACCTAGCTAGTTTCTCACACAGGGAATAGGACACACTGATCAAATAAGATTTTAATGAACATCAGCAGTTGGAGCCTGAGGAATAGACGTTACGATGGCTTAAAGCTACTGACAACTAGGTTGGGTTGGATTTTCATCATCAAAAGAAACCAAAAAAAAAAGAACCCATTCCTTTGCTGGTGCCTCTCGCGTACACAAAACAGACTGTGATTTTTAAGTGCACGCTGTCCGTTCGATCGCAAAGGAAGACGGAAATTAGAACACAATTGGCTGACAGGGCCACGGGCAGACGGTGATCATATCATGCTAACCTCACATTATCCTCAAAAAACGGATTAAAAAAAAGGTTCTCCTCTGAAGGCTTTCCTCTAGGAGCCTCTCAGTGGGAGGGAGAGTAAATAAGATGTCATCAATAATAGACAGTGAATGTTCTGAGCAGTTCCGCACACACACACGCACGCACACACACACACACCACACACCAGCTCCGACTGATTCCTATCCTGCAGACAGGCCTGCCAACCGCCAGCCTTTTTGCACACGCTCAGATTCACTGTCCTGACTAATCGCTTGTGATAGGGGCCTTTGCCATAATTACCCAGGGCCTTATCACAAACTTATGCGATGCATTTTTCATGTCCTGGCTGCTGGCAGTGCCTTCACTGTCCGCGCTGGCAGTCAATCTACGAACACACACACACACACACACAAAAAAGGGACTGATCTCAGACAAATTCACACACTCACTCGCACCAGTTCAAACAGGGCGAAATGGGTGAAAGCAGGGTGAAGGGCCAGAGAGGAGGAAGAAAAAAAAAAAATGAAAAAAGGATGGGAGGGGGGTGGGGGGGTGGGGGAGAGCAAGATTGGGGAGGGGGGTGGAGGTGGTGGTGGTGGTGGTGGTGGCAGGAAGGGGGTGGGAGATAGATAGTGCAGGAAAAGAAAAAGAGAAAGCAGTCTGAAATGTTTTACATAATGCATGAACAAGGGGGCACGAGTAGGAGGACCAAACAGGATCAAATAAATAGGAGAAGTGGAGCCTTGGTGATGTGGCATAAGTGCAACACAAAGCACGCCGGGAAGACTTGCTCACTGTCCTTTTGTCTCCACAGTCATAGGGGCATCATGACCTAAATAAAAGTTTAAATCCCAAGCCCCCCGTGCGAGCCACAAAATAATGTATGAACAATTGTGGGTAGGGGTAGGGGGGGGGGGGGGGGGGGGGGGGGGGGGGGGGGGGGGGGGGGGGGGGGGGGGGGGGGGTGAGGGGGTGCAGCCTGCATAATGCAATCTTATGTTAATGACGACGGATGCTAATATTCATAAATTGTGATTTGAAATTCAGCAATGCACGTTAAATGCCACGGCAGAGGGGGGGAAAAAAAACACAACAACACAACAGTGCCATTGTCTGCGCGTCTTGTGATGGGTCATACAGGCTCTATAATGTACACGGGCTATATTCACACAGGCCCCAATATTTCCCCCACTCGTGTCCCTTCGCCGTGCCGTGGATCTTCCTGCCGTGCACGCCGAGATTAGTGGCGTGCGTGCGGCTGGGGACGTTGCCGGAGTTCATCATAAAAACCAACAAGGTCACGATCGCTCGCGTTTCTACTATTTATATTCATGTGATTGCATCAACAAACACTGCCCCGTCCACTTCCACAGACGTGGCAATGTCTGTACCAAAAAAAAAAACCTGTGTGTGTATAATTGCCGTCAGACGAGAGGAAACCGACAAAAAAAAAACCGGCCGAGTTGATGAACCACGATCACGGACACCACTTCAATATAACTGCTCCGAAAAAGCCGCTAGCCGATAAGGTTGCTAATGTTTTCATTGTCGCCGGAGTAAACTTCACATTTGTGTGTCGGAATAAAAGCCGAAAACAAGCTGTCGTGTGTCTGCGCTGGTGTCTGGTGTCACCACAGCGCCACCGTATAATGAGTCGCACTTCTTTTTTTCCTCTCCCCTAAATGATCCAACCTCACAGCGGCTACAGCGTCGGGCTAACTACGGCTACTCGCTCCGGTAAAAGTTGAAGAACACGCAATAAAAGGCAGCGAGACGAGCAGCTCCGCGGCTACAAATACTAAATAAAAAAAAAGAAGCGCCGCCGTTTTGTTTTTATCGCGGCGCATCCCCGCGGCGTCGCCCCGGCGTTGCCCAGTCGCAGTGTCCGATCGATGTTGAATTGAACAAAGAGGATCAATTTCTGATCAGCGAGAGAGCCACTTTCATCAATGCGAGGAAGAGGTCTTGGGTTCTCCTTCCGAAACACGGAACGAGGCGGCCGCCGGAGAAAAAGGCACCGCGAAACGCGGCCGGAGAGGCGGACGAGGAGAGCGAGGCGAGCGGGAGGGAGACGGTGTAAAGAGAGGCGGAACTGACCTGTAGTTGTTGTAAGTCAAAGCGCTTCCAATATTGAAACATCGATCCTGCATTGGCCGCCATCTTGAGACATATTGAGACAGGAATGAGATGCTGATAGAGAGCGCGGGGGTTGGAGTTCAGTGGAGAGGACCGGGCGGCCGGAACACCCGGGCCGGACCACTCCCACCGCTCACCCCGGCAACAGCTGGCGTGCGGAACGGAGTCGACGCGCGAGAGTGTTACCTTAATAACGCCATTATAATTGCTTAAATAGCATTTTATCAACACTGTGATATTACAGGTAAATAACCGAGCTGTTTTTTAAATAACTCTAGATTTTATCACGTTGGAATACTCGAGTACCCGAGCGCCACGTTTTCTGTGTCTCAGCTCGGTTTGTCATGTGTTGTGCAGGAGAGCAAAGATCACACAGAATTAATGCCAGCAGGCTACTTGGAAGCCATATGTAAAAAAATAAAAAAAAATCCCACCAAGGAAGCATTGAATTCAGGACCAGTTTCCTATGACGTGTGTGCAAGAACAGGATTTAATATCTAATGATTTGTTTCTATCAATATTCAATGTTCGTTCAAATTAAACAAACGTCAGAAGTAGAAATAAGAATGGACTTGTTTTTCTTTTCAGGTTAACCACATGGATTTTTGTCAAAACATCAAACTAACGCTGACTGTTATGTTACGCTCCAACAAAAAACAACACATGAAAATGTGTTGAAAATCACATCCCTGGAGTTTGTTTTTCGTTTTTCTGTATTTTTACAAGTAAAGTTCAGACCAGAGTAAAGACTTTTAGAAGAATATGAGGGCCAATTTCCCAAAATAAAATATAATATAATATAAATTAGACAAATTGATATTAGATAGATAGATAGATACTTTATTGATCAGAAGGGAAATTGCATCATTTGGAATAAATTATCCAAACTAGAAATATAACAAACCAATAAGACAAAATATTCAACACAAATTATTGATAAAAAATACATCTGTTATTTGCATATGCAACAAAGCTTTGCTGGAGAGGACCTGCTGAACTTGGCCATCTAAAGAATTGGTAAAAGCTGGAGTGGACTTCGATTTGACACAGGGTATTTTCCCCGGTTCATGATTTTCTCATTCTACAATTATTAGATTAAGGGAGTATAAGCCTGATATTGTCAGTTAAGGCTTCCTATTGCAACACAGTTATTAAACAGATTAGTTAATCAAATCAGATTGCTGTGTTGTTAATCGAGTCAAGTCATTAATGCAGCAGGGGCAGCCCGGTGGTTACAGTGTCAGTGTGCATACGTATCTTTTCCTGAAGTGACCTTGAGCGACGCACTGAACCCTGGCTGCTCCCGAGGCGTCCCTCCTGCTGGCCATGTCCTCTGACCCCCTCAGTGTGTGGATGTGCCTCAGAGGGATATGCAAAGAATTTCTAATTTCACTGTATACAGGGAGTACTCTAAAACCCAGTGTCAAGCTGTATACGGCCTCGTGCACCTTAAAACTCATCCCACCTTAGCTTCGGCCTCCACGCCAGAGCCCGGCTGCACAGGTCTATCAGGCTAACATATCTGCTGTGCACATTGTTTTCATTTTTAGCACTTTGTGGCTTCCTAAATTTGACTCGTCGAGCACGTTGCGAGGCCTGGATGTGTGGAAAATCCACGCCTGAAGTCACACTGTGGAGCTCTGGACCCTACACCCTTTGTATCAGCTCCAACTTTGCCAAAAATATTCCATAGCTTTTATTTTCCTTTCCCCCCCAATCATTTTCATTTCTTTACAGCCACTGCACTTGAATTACGTTCACTTAAAATAACATGAAAATTTGCCATAGATAATGAGGCCTCGCTGGTTGGGCTACAAAGGTGGCCATTTTAGTGCTTTGAATCAGCTCAACTTGCAGGTCATTACTTGATTTGATTTTGCGTCTCCCTCCTCCCTCAGTATGAATGGCGCTCAGTGCTCTGCTGACATGCAGCCTAAGTGGGTTTGCCTTATTTTATACTTCATTTATAGACATAATGCAGTGAATTTAAGTCTTTAAACCTCCCTTCACACCCAGTCCCAAGCTTTTAATAAAATGTACCGACTCACTTTGCATTCAATCACTCAAACTGGGGGAGCGGCTTCGAAAAATCATTAGGAAAAAAGGCATACTAGCGGCATGATTCATATTTGTTTTGGCGTGAGTTGTTGCCATTGTAACCATGTTGTGTTTTTCTTTAAGAAGACTGTTAAAGGAGCGATCGATCTGCACTAAGATACCGTGTGTGATAAATACTCTGCTGAACAGACGTGTTAATGAACTGATGGATCTGTGTGTTTAATCCCCTCAGCTCTATTCCGGTTTCCACCATGTTGATCAGTGTTTCCATGGTTTGGCCTGCTTGTCTTGTGAAGCTACCTGTCATTAAGCCCAACTAGAAATACAGGTCTCTGATAATCCACACCAGTTGAGCAGCTCTTCAGTGTGTCTATCATGCGTTGTTGTAGTTATATCTGACATTCACACACATGAAACCCACAACTAAAACAAACATGATTTTTGTAACCGCAAGGTTGTTATGACTTATAAAAACTGAAAGTACTCTACACTATTTTATCAATCAGTGATAACATCTGAAAGTAGCTCGAAGATTTATGGCATTTGTATCAAGAAATATTTTTATAAGATTATTCAACCCAGGGCATTGTAACCTCCTTAGTAATATAAACCGGCCTGTACACGTAATCATTCTGTCACTCTGAATGAAAAATATTGACGGGATAATGTGGTTGCTTTTCTCGGTTCAATTTAATTTGCAGCAGGAACAAAGACAACACTTTTTTCACCCCAAATTTATTGGAGCTACTTTGGCTACTAGCTAGTTGACATTATCTGACAAGTGTGATGTATAAATAGTGATTATTCAATATGGTTCACTTTTTAATTTGGATATTAAATATCATAATATTAATTTTCTATAGATCATTTTTTCTAACTAGAACAGCACTCAGTAAAGTGCATACCTCTGCCAAGGCCCAACAGTCCCCTTATAGTCTTCACCAAATTACACACACTCATCGATATCAATTCCCTAAATGTGTCCGATTTTTCCATCAAGATCTATGAATTATTCCATGGGAAATCAAAACATGGGGTATCTTGCAATGTTAAAGAAAGCGATATAAAACAATTCCTGGATCTGCCCCCTGATCCAGAGCCACACCAACATTTAATAGGTTCTTCTATGACCCATACCACACCAGTTTTGTGGTAATCCATCCACGAGTTTTTGTGTAATTTGCTCACAAACAAACAAATCGGACACAGGTAAAAACATAAACTCCTTAGCAGGGTAAAATGTAGAGCCCATAATTCATCAGGACGGCCGATACAACATGAACTGAATTTGAACATGATCCAAATCACGCAACAAACAGAAGAAATCTTTCAACAAAAAAATTTGATTCGATTTGATTCAGTAAAATAACAATTTAATTTGGTAAAATATTTGAATGCAGTCTTTGTTGAGAACATTTAGAATAATTTGATTTTAAACTGTCAGACCTGCATTTCAACACACAGCTCTGGTTTACTTTGAAGCAGCGGGAGGTCTGCAGTATAAGTCGGAACAGGTAAGAGACCAAGCTATCAATCCACCTACAAATTATCATGTTCCTGCTATAGAAGCTTGTGCACGTCTGGCATGAATGACTTGTGTGGCTTTCCCCCCCCTGCACTTTTCTTTTTATTACACTATATTGTAAAATTAAAGAGCAGAACAAATGGCCTGAATTTCTCATGACAAGGACAGCAGAAGGAACGTGAGGCTCTCAAATTTAAATTTAGCCTCATCCGATCAGTATATTTAGTTGAAGTTTTAATACAGTAATATCAACCCATGTTCTTTGTGTCAGTGCTGCTATAAAAAAAAAAAGATCTTATACCCTGACTGAGCTACAGGGTAAAAAAAAGAATAAAACAGCCTTTCTGTCCTTTAGCTTTCCCTCTTTTCTCTGTTTGTGTCCCTCCTCCTCACTGACTCTGCCTGTAAGGTGCTTTTAGTGGGCCTTGTGTGGCCAGGTTAGAGATGGATGTGTGGCCCCTGGGAGCTGCGGGCGGAGAGCAACACTGATCATGTCAGACAGGCTGGGGAGGCGGTATAAGATCATCATCACCCAGCAGTGGAGTGAATCGCCGCAGTGGCACTTTCACACAACCTCTGACCTCTGGGGTAACCTCTGAGGTCATGATCAAGGTCAGGGGTCAGAGAGGGCCTCAGTGATCGGGGCGCCCGCAGGCCCCTCCTGCCTCTTCCTCCTCTACGTTCTCTCTCCCTTCATTTGTGTGGTTTTTTTCCCTCTCTCTCTCTCTCTCTCTTTTTTTTCTTTCCCTCGTCTTCTATCGGTTTCTCTATCGCTCACGCTCTCCTTTACAGGCCGGGACCAATTGAGACATCCCGTCCCCTGGGAGTGCAAAAAGGAAGGCAAGAGAAAATCAATAGGGAAGATGAGTGAAGACCTGGGGGTCCCATCAAAAACTGAATGCTCCTCTCTGTGCTGGTATGATTCACACACCCAGAAAAACACTGATGCGCAGTGATACACGCTGTCATCACCTTTCAGAGGCAGCAGGGTAGAAGTAAACACAAATCTGGAAAATGGGGAAAAGATACACAACATATACAGTTTGTGTGTGTCATCATTCTTAAGTGCAGTATTATTTTATTATTATTCTAAAGTCCCTTCAGTATACATATAGAAATCGACACAAAACACAACAAAATGAATAGTTGTATGAAAGTTGAATCAAAGTCAAAACGAACACATTGCACACAGGATATTGTGCAGTGTTTTAGCTGCACAATATCCCGTGTGCAACTAATATAGATTAAAAAACAAATAACAAAATAATACAAATGTAAAACATATTGAAACAATAATAAAAACAAAAAGTAAAATGAAGTGAGACTATCTATCTATCTATTTATCATCCAAAGATGGCTTCCAAGACCATTATGAAATCTAAAGGGAATGTTTTCTCTCTTTCTCCCTCTCTCGCTCTCTCTCTCTCTCAATCAATCTATCATTAAAAGATTGCTCCCAAGGCTGTTATGAAATATAGCAAGACTGTTTTCTTTTTTCCTTCTTTCTTTCTTCCTGTCTTTCTTTCAATCCTTCTTTCTGCGGCAGCAAATGGCAAAGCTTGACAACAAAAAAGTTATTTTCTTGCACGAGGGACAGGAAGAAAAGATGAGGCAAACATAAATGCCAAGCATTGTGCGTCTCCACGGCTGTAATTTGAGCCGAACAAAATGTCACCATATCACCAATCAGCCCAGCTTTAATTATAGCACACTTTCCAGCAGCATTTGCATGTTTTAGTGCTGCGTAGGATTAAAAACAATTAAAAAGCTGAACTGGAAGAAGATAAACAAGACTCCTTCTTCGTTGTGTCATTTCCTGACCTCAGTCACCTCTGAGGAAAGACATGTGTGTGTGTGTGTGTGTGTTTGTGTTTGTGTGTGTGTGTGTGTGTGTGTGTGTGTGTGTGTGTGTGTGTGTGTGTATATAATGTGGATCCTCAGCATGTATCCATAACTTATGAGTTGCTGTGTTTCTTCCCAACACAAGATAACCCCGGGCAGGACATTAAATGATCGGCTGAAAATAGAACTGTTCAGATGAAAGGGAGGATAAATAATGCAGAAAGAATACAAAACCTCTTATGGGGATAACTAGTCACACGCACACCAGCATACACAAAGAAATGCTTTTCTTTTTCTTTTTTCTTTTTTGCTCCACCACGGTGCAGAAAAGTGAATGGATGTAACAGGAAGGAGGAGGACCCAGTGGAGAAGAAGACACACATGCTTCTTGCTTCATCTCCTCCCACTCCTCCTTGTCTGCCATTTTTTCCCCCCTTCTTCTTCTTCTTCCCTCAGACTTCATGACATACTCGTGTGTCTGTGGGGGGAAATAATGTTGTCCCAGTCACGGCGTGTTTTTCCTGCCCACCAGAGCTCACACTCCACACACAGTTGCAGCATCTCCAGCCCTGTCATCTCATCATTTTTTCATGAGTCTTTTGATCAGAATTCATCCACACGCAGGCAAACAACCTGGGCAGCTGATCCATTTTTACACAGGTACTGCCACTATCGCAGGGCTTATTCCCCCCCCTCATCTTATTTGTTTAGGTTGGAGCACCAAATTAAAACTGAATCATTTATTAACATTAACAATTTTTGGTTAGAGGGAGCTGCGGTGCTGGGTCATAGCTGATAAATAAAACATCAGAGACAAACCTTTTCAAAGCCTCGCTGCTGCATGACTAATATCCGGCTGAAATGTTTATTCATTGGACAAATTAAACATGTATGTTTGGAGATGATGAGTCCTAATGTCACTGCACTCCACAGGCTGCTTTGTGCTTGTGTATGGAGACACCTGGTGGTGAGGGGCCTGTGTAGCGTGTGTATGAGGATCAGAGGGGGGGGGGGGGGGCCTTGTGTGTTTTAATACCTGAAGTTTTCAACACTCAACCAAAAAGATCTGATGGATTATTTCATTCAGTGTGAGTTTATTGGCCATAACTTGAGATTTGACCCTTGGCCTCCATCATAAAGTGCTTTTTATTCTAAAATAGTCCAATTCAGGAGCTGAATGAAAACAAGTCTTGTTTAAAAAGTAAGGAGAGGACGTGTCTTGCCTATTTCCTCAGCAGGGACTCCTCCCAGCAGCGAATGTGTTTGCTCAACCAAATAGAGCCTGGGAGGCAGCAGGCCTCACAAAGGCCCCATTCTCCAGTAACAGGAACTCCAGACCAACAGTGCCACGTCAAAATGTTTGAGCACACATACAGCACAGGGGCTAAATGGGTTTCACTCTGTTTTGACCAAGAAGGCGACTTGAAATCAACCACCAACGCTGTTCAGTGCAGGACAGTTAGGAGACAACAATGCTGGGAGACACTTGGTGCAGTGGACCGTTGAAGGTTACCGTTATAATTAACCCAACATTGAGCTTATCTGCTCAGGTAATAACTTTAAAAGTAGGGCACTTGGGTGCGGCGGGAAGCAATAGACTCTGGCACTGATGTTTGCCTTTAAACGTCTTGGTGGACACAGGACAAAGGTCGACTCTAAGAAGTGTTTGAACTTTGCAGGGTGCAGGGCGTCCATAAGAGAGCAGCAGCCGCAGCGCACGGAGCGGACACGCGCTCCGGGTCGGGTGGTCCCGGTGGGAGAGATGTGCTGCAGCTTACTTTACAGAAGAACCCACTCTGCGTGCGTGGCCGCCGCTGTTTTTTTGTTATTCATGGGAATCTGCCTGCTTTACCTACCGGACCCGTTCGCGCTGGAACCGGTCGTGTCTGAGCAGAACCGCGCTGTGACGCTCCTGATCTGGACTCATCCGTTCGGCCGACGCCAAAAACTTCCGGACTGTTCCGCGCTCTTTCAGATCCCCGGGTGCACGCTCACCGACGACCGGAGCGCGTACCCGCAGGCGGACGCTGTGATCGTCCACCACCGGGAGGTCGCCATCGGCTCTGCTGAGCTGCCACCGGAACCGCGTCCGAGCGCGCAAAAGTGGATATGGATGAACTACGAGTCCCCGGCACACACACCCGCACTGTGGCGCTTTGAGGGACTTTTCAATCTCACGATGAGCTACCGGGCTGATTCGGATATTTTCCTGCCGTACGGGTACCTCATCCCCCGTGTGCCTAAAACCAAGATGATCCAGAACCGCTTTACGCACCCGCTCAACAAACCCTCGAACGCACACCTCCGCCGGCCCCGCCTCTTGGCCTGGGTCATCAGCAACTGGTCGGAAGCGCAAGCACGCGTGGCCTTTTACTACAAGCTCCGCCGGTACATCCACGTGGATGTGTACGGACACGCGGGGCGGCCGGTACCAAACGACGGTGGCGTGGGAAGCTTGGCGCATCTGGTCGGGCACTACCAGTTCTACCTGGCGCTGGAGAACTCGCAGCACACCGACTACATCACGGAGAAGTTGTGGAACGCGGTGCTGGCCGGCGCAGTCCCGGTGGTCCTGGGTCCGCCCAGGAAGAACTACGAGCGCTTCCTGCCCCCAGAGGCCTTCATCCACGTGGACGACTTCCCCACGGTGCGGGGCCTGGCACGGTACCTGCTGATGCTGAGGCTCAACCCGGGCCGCCTCAGGCGCCACCTGGACTGGAGGGGGAGCTACAGCCTGCACCGGCCCCCCCTATGGGCTGAACACTACTGCACCGCCTGCAGGGCGACGAGGACGTGCATCGGCAAGACTAATGTGGTCGAAGACCTGACAAACTGGTTCTACTCATGAAGACATCACCTGCATCAGGAACCTGAACTGAGAGATCATTTCCCCCTGTGACAATTAGAGTCTGCTGCTTTTAACGTTCACAAAAGAAATCTATCTATATAAATATATTGATATTAAATTATTTTCTGCTTAATTACCTTGTGTTCTATCGAGAATATATTATTTGAGATCGACTTGTCATGTTTTTCTAAGTACTTTGAATCACCTACATTTCCCTACTTCTGGACAAACAGACACTTCCAGTAGTTTCAAACGGAGGAAGCAAAACATTGTTTAATTATGGAAGTAAAGTCAAAGTAAAATTCTTTGCAAATTATCAGTAATCGATGATAATACACTTAAGTGAAAAACCAGAACCAAACATATTGTGCATATGTATGTTTCTCTGGAGGCGTGCAAATAGTCAACATTAATTCGTATCTATCAAAAATGCTAAAACTTAAATGAGGAAAAATGTAACTTGAAAACGAAACCAAACATATCGTGCATATAGGTAAAAGTTTGTTTTTAAGGAGTCAGTGCATGTAGTAAAATACGTGAATGCATGTTGTATCCAGATATAACCAGTTTACCACATAAAACATAAACTTTCAAGTCAATTTTACTGACCCCATTAACTCAAAAATTAACTCATAGCTCACAGCTTCAAAATCCTTGTTTGCAACTTTAGGCCTACATGGTGTGAAAATGCAACTTATAAAGAATTTAAGGATATATAATGATATATCAGCAGGTTTGACAGCTTTGCGATGCAACAGTTAGACATCAGGGCCTGAAATGTAGATTAAAACACCACTTAGTAATATAAAGTTAATATGGATTTGAATAGAACGCTTAAACATGCTAAAAAGATGTTTCATTCCATTAGTCGAGAGTAGGTAATTAATGTATTCAGAGAGAGTGTGTGAATGTGTAACTGTTGTGTATGTTTGAGAGACGTAATGTAGAGACTTCCTCAAATACCTGTTTACACATGTCTAACCTGAGGGGTTTGCAATAAATCCTGTTAGTCATAGTGTCCCTGGATCAGATCTATTGGCTTAATGCCATTCTGTACATGGTTGATGGTCATGTGGTCCATGTGTGCCTTTAAGTCTTCTCACAGCTGGTTCATTGCAACACTCTTCACACTCAGCTTTCTAACAGAATAACCTCGAATATGTTGTTAGACCCCAAAACTTGTGTTGTTAGTGCAGTTTTCTCATCTGGCACAATGTGTTACAGAGCAGGACAGCTGCACTAACACACATCCTCCAAGTCTTTCATTTAGCGTTGCTATGTTTACACATCGTCATTTTCTGTGGCTTTTATTATTCTCCATTCTGTTGATGTCAGAGCTTAGACTGCAGCAACAAGGCAGAGAGAAAAAAAGCGTGAGAAGAGTCACTTGAATGACATCTGAAGCTGTGATGTGGATCATTTGAATTTACACCTCTGTTAGTGCCCAGACACAGAATTAGCACTTAACGCCCGTCAAATGAAACATTTCCTGCAGGCACAGCGGCAGCGAGTCATATTGCGCCCAGTGATGAGCTGCGGCCTCAACAGCTGCTGAAACCGCTGACGTCTATCAGCAATAATGCTTTCAGACGCCCCCCCCCCCCCCCCCCAGTGTCATAATCCCATTCATGTAAGATAAGGATTTATTAGCATATCTGGTTATCACATCCACTCTTCAGAGCCACTTAATGCTCGGCCTGCATCTCCTTGGAGCTCCTCGCTGAGTGTCCTTCAAATGGGCCCGGTCGTGCCTCTCTGCTGTGGGAAGCATGGCCTCTATTGTCTGCACGGAACAGGTGCTGGACAGCTGACCCAGCTGTATATAAAGGAGGGACACTCCTCTTACTGTCTTGCCTTTAGAGCTCCTCTGATCAAAAATAAAAGACTGTGGAAGATTCACACAATGCCAAGAGGCGCTGCAGCATTTATGTCCAGATGCACCAGATGCACTGCATTTAGTATTTCTAGCCAAACTCTTTTAATGTTTTTACAATCATGGACCAGAATGGAGTTTGGTCATGTATTGATAAGAGCAATCTGAGGGACACCTTTGCTGCTGTTGGGTTTATTAGCCATTTTAGTCATAAAGGCACAGCCATCATAATGTGTTTCCTTTTGTGCATTAGTTGAACATGTCTTTCTCTTTTTCTAAAACTCATAATTACTTATCTATCTTCAGTTTCACACACGCTTTCCTCACATGGATCATACATGTTTAGTTTGTAAGTGTGACATGTGAATCCTGTGTTTGATGACAGGTCGACTTCATGTTGGCTGAACCTGAACTTCACTTTGCCTCTCAAAATGTTTGAAGAAAAACTTTGAGCTCAATCTGTGGTAAGGTTATAGTGATTGTACATTTTACTTTTGTTTACTTCAGTCATACATTAGTGAATATTCACACATTTTATTTTAGTTTCCCAGGTGTTCAAGGTTTTAATTTAATATCAGTTTTATCAATTAGATTTTCTTGCATCAAGGAGTCATATGTATACAAAATGGACAATATAGTATTTAATGTCAGCAGCAGGGCTTTGACAGGAAACCCTGCCATATTATAATTAAAATTAAAAAATATATAATTCGTTTTTATAAGTATGGTTTGTTGTATTGTTTTAAATGAACTGAATAATATATTTCTGCTTAGTTTCAGTCAAAGCTCTGTTATTGTCTATCGTTTTTGGAGGGACATTTTTTGCATAAAACCAGACCAGTCTATTCTTGGCCTGTGCAAAATCTTTGACTTTTTACTCATGTGCAGTATCATCATCTGCAACTGAGCCAGTGCAGTGCAGCTGTATGTTTCTCTTCCAGGAACAGTCCTTACAGGCAGCTTTACCTGTGTTCTGTCAGGAAATGACCCAAAGAGAGGATTCTCAGCATCTTCAAGGTCATTGACCCAGAAGGAACAGGCGTCCTCTGGGGGAGGAGGAGTGAGTGTGTGATTTTCTTCACAGGCTGCACATGCACAGCAGAGATTACTCTGAGGCCTGCGACGCCTCTCCCAAGAATTCATCAGTCAGATAATGATGTATTAATGTCGTTCAATACAAAAACGTAAATCAAGTACCAAGTCCCTGGTTGCAGATAATGCATATCTCGGTCAGTGAAATACAAGTGTTTATCTTAAAGTCATGCATGGAAACAGTAATTCTTCTTCTCTGTTTCTTTCCTCCAGGATGAAATATCACCTCGTGTCACCGGCCGACAAGTTTACAGAGGCTGAGGTGAGTTGTTGCTTGGCAACACGGTGAAATATTGGATATATCAATATGAGATAGCGATTCAAAGGTACCGGTGGTGGTGATACCGTCAAACAAGTTGAAGGTGAGCGTTGATGAATACCGAGGATCTGAGGCAATTTAATTTGATTTAAACCCCTTAACTACCAGCTACAGCTTATTACAAAGATCCTTCTCAGCTCTCTTTCAGGCCCCCCTCTTCAGCAACAGCACCATTCATAACCTACAAGGCCCCTGGCTAGAGACACAGTAATCTCATTTGTACAGCAACAGATGTTTCTCTTAAAAACATCCGTTGACTGGGGAGTGAAAAGTCTGCCTCTCATTCTCTCAAGGGATCAAAGAGACCGGTCTAATCGCTATGAAATCTGTCACATTTGTACTGGTTTGAGGAGACATATTGACTTACAGTAGGCTCACTTTGTTGTGAGACGTAAACGCTCTCCTTCCGTGCCCCTCTCGCGCGGCCTACACGTGTTTGACGAAGACTCTTTCATGTTCTGTGCATCAAAAGGCCAACATGACGGGAAGGAGGATGCATATGAAACAAAAAAACACACAAAAAAACAAGACAAATAAACAGCAGAGCGTTCCCATGGCAGCGCAGTGCAGTAATCTGACGGCTGGTTTCCCATGGCTGTGTCTCCCTGCCCCATAGACCTCCACTCTGTCTCACTGATGGCTCCTGTGATTGCAATCATCCATCTTACTGTCAAAGGCAAAAGAGGGCAAGAAAGGGGAAATCAGACACACCATCTCTCTCGCTCGCTCCCTTGTGTCCAGCAAACAAGCCACCCCACTGTGAGCGCAGCCAACACACGGATAACAGTCCCCCTACACTGGGTGTGTGTGCCTTTTTGAATGTGTGTGCCCATGCTTGTATGATCTATAGAGTGAACATGTGTGGGTGTGCATCTTTTGGTTGTCTGTGCCTGTCCATTATGCTGCATGATCAGGCACCGGAGTGTACACGAGGGAGCCGAGGACATGTCTGATCTTGCAGCTGATCAAAAAACTCCAGAGACTTGTTCCCTTGTGGCTGTGCAAAGCGGGCCTCATATCAACATGTCTCTGTTCAGTAGACAGGAAAAACAAGAGGAGAGAGACAGACAGGGGAGGAGGGGGGGGGGGGGGGGGGGGGGGAGGAGGGGGAGGAGGGGAAAAGACAGAAACAGGCAGGCATAGCGCAGATGAAAGGATGCATAAAGAGGCCAGAGTGAAATATATGACATTGATACATAACCGCACTTATCTCCCGGTTCTGATGAGATAATTGAATGGCAAAAGCCAGCTCTGTTTTTGTGTGTAGATGTGGGAGCGTGCATGACCCCCCCTCTGCAAGCCTGACAGCTCCCCTCGTCAGAAAAGCTGTGGATTTCTTTTTTTCTATTTTCAAGGAAGGTGCAATCAATCCTCTACCTGTTTGCCTGCAGGTAAATCAGATGTTTACTAACGGCCCCCCCCCCCCCCCCCCCCCCCCCCCCCCCCAGTATCCTCGACTACACGGACCTGTGTTATGTGATCACCCACAGAGAGGACAAAAGAGAACAGAAGAACAAGAGATGGATGAAAGAGAGTAGAAGGAGGAAGACGAAGAGGAGGAGGAGCAGCAGTGAAGCTTCTGCCTGTAAATAGTCTCTCCACGCTGTGAAGGTGTCCCGTACAGGATGTGTGAATGTAATTATAATGTAATTATATACAATTAAGCTGTGACGATGAACTGAAATCCCTTTGTTGTTGAGGCTTTAATCTTTCTTTGGCTATCAACACAGATGAATATCTGCTGAGTACATTGCTTTACAAATTTAACAACATCACACCGGAACACTGTCAAGGAAATGAAACGTGCACAAAACACAACAAACACATTTAATAGGAAGGCCTTCATTAGACTTGTTATTAAATGGGATAACCCCAGAAACTGAACAACAGAAATAGGTTTGTTCACTTTTTGACTATGACTGTGGGGAAACACCAAGCCTGGCTCTGTCCAAAAGTAATAAAATCCCCCTACTATCACCTTTTTTGCTTAGCTGTGCTTGTCGGAGGTAAAGCTTAGCTTAGCGTAAAGACTGGAAATGGGGAAATGGCTAGCCTAGCTGGCGCAGCCCAAATAAGCAGAACAATCCACCTACTTCCACCTCTAAAGATCACTCATTATAATGTTATATTAATTCGGACAAACACCATTGTGTAAAAAGCACATGTTGTGGTTTTACAGGTGGTCATGTGCCGCAATCTGTCATGTGCTGCAGTTTCTCTTGTGTACAGTGATTTTGTGGCGTTAGCGTTCAACAGAAAAGGATCTCATCTTAGAGTATAACTAACTAACACTAGCAAAACACCAGATAAATATCCTGTATTAGCTAATTTAGCTGTTGAGTTTGGTATTGTTTGTAGCAGGATTAGTTTAGTTAAGCTTATAGACTGTGACAATGTTTACTGGCGTCATAAAGTAAGAGATAAGTATGGTCATTTTCAGGTAGACTTCTTTTTGCGAGAAGTGCAGTTGGGCTGGCTATTTGAGAGAGTACAGGTTTCAGGCCTTACCGCATTGGCTTCACTTTCAGGACCTGGAGTCTCTTTCCATTTCTATATACAGTCTATGCTTCCAACAGAGGCAGGCTGGCTGTTTCTCCTTGTTTTCAGTCTTTAGGCTAAGCTAAGTTTGCAAGCTCCAGGCTGTAGCTCCATATGAACGGAAATACGAGTGGTAACATTCTTCCCATGATACACCCTTGAAAGAAAGGGAGAAAGCGTAATAATGCTAAACAATACGTATTAACATATGAACCTTGTAATGGAGAAAACAAACATTGTGCCAATCATTTATTATTCAGAGACCGACAGGCTCGGCCTCCCAGAGACTTATTATACAACAATCTCAACAGTTTGGAAAACACATCTCAGCGGCAGTTTATGAAGAAGTCAATGGGATCCTGTCAGGTTTAGTGCTCTGTCAGCCAGTTCACAAGAAGGTGCGCTGCAGCTGAGCAGGGTTTGAGGTTTCCAGGCCAAAGCGTAACTGTTTCAGCATCCCTTCCTTTTGCTTTCCAGATGTGCGCCCTCCAGATGCGATTCATTTCACCGAACGTTATGTTAAGCAGATCTTCTTGGCAGCTTGTCATGTCTTACCTCAGCTTTAACAAGGCAGAGCGCAGCAAGAGAGACGGACGGAGAAGAGGAAGAAGTATGTTTGACAAGCTAACGCAGGACTAACCCCGAGGTTGTTCCAAGAATGTGTTCGACACTTAACAGTACTACAGTTTGGATCCAGCGCTCGGGGAACAGGCATTTATCAGAGGAAAGAATGACGCCAAAACGCTCATAACACTTTATGAGATTATATTTCATAGTAAAACACCGTGTAAGTGCGGCTGCTAAGGTTGTGTAGACTAAGATCCAGCAGTAACCGAACGAAAAAGGCTCAAAGAAGCCTTTCCTGTGTTTGAAATGCTCAACATCTCATAGAACTTCATTTTCACAACAGTACTAAGACAATTAGACAAAAATAAATTCCAAAATGTTAAGTCACAAGGGAAAATTACATGAACAAAACTTTCAGCAAAATTTGCAACATCTCTCACACGCAAGACCACATGTACAGAATTAGACAATGGACTCTTAAAGGGGGGATCGTCTTTGTCTCCCCACCAGCGCTGGAGATTGAGGGGTGGTTTGAACGGGCTGAAGACGTTTGGTCTTTATGGAAGAGAAAGAGAGTGGGTCCAAAATGTTTCCAAATCCAGATCCTTCAGAGATGTCTGTTTAAAGACAAGAAAGACATAACAAAGGAGAAGAGTGAGTGGAGACAGTACTCTTCTTCAAAAGGGAAATACGCTTGTTTGTTTCCTGGTGGCGAGTAAGATGAGAGGATTGATATCACATTTGTTTGAATGGAGCTGCAGAGCCAAGGGGTGGTTAGTTTAGTGTAATGACTGTAAACAAGAGGCCTGGCTCAGTCTGAAGGAAACAAACTGCACCAACCAGCACCTTTACAGCTCACTAATAAACATGTTGTAGCTTCATCCATACAACAATTATTTTTTTGATTAATCAATTAATTGTTTGGTCTTTTGAACGTCAGCCAAAAGTAGAAAGAGAACCAGATGCTATAGGGACTTTTTATTGGATTTCAAATTACAGTTTTAAGATCATAGAAGAGTAAACAAACAAGAAAATATTCAGATTAATTTATAATCAACTGGCTGCTAATTAAAAGACTGTCCCTCTTAGTTCTAAATTAGATATAGTCTATTACCTGGTGAGCTTTAAATACACCTTTCTAAGCTAATTGGCTGCTGGATGTAGCTTTACATGTGACAGACGGACGTGAGAGTTGTAAACGCCAAGCTTTTGCCAGATAATCAGATGATTCCTTCATCATCTATAGAGGATAATAACAACACATTCCTCCATTTTTGTTTTTCTCCTCACCGTGAATGCCGATCATGTGCTCCAGGATCAAGACCCGCTCGGCCAGGATCTTCAGGGCCTCTCTGAGCTGCTGCATGGCCTCTCCCTGATCAACACCATCATGTTTATTTAGGATCATTTTTCAAATGAGCTCAGCAGGAAACAAGAAAAAAAAAACCATCGTCTCTTACCTCATTCAAGCCTGCTCCTGGCTCTCCTTTTGGCCCCGGTGCTCCCTGTGAAACAGAGTACAATAATGTTGTCATTACCGCTTTGTGTATGTGTGTGTGTGTGTGTGTGTGTGTGTGTGTGTGTGTGTGTGTGTGTGTGTGTGTGTGTGTGTGTGTGTGTGTGTGTGTGTGTGTATGTGCATGTTTTATGAAACACCATAACCTTATACTCACAGGTAGACCATACTCGCCTGCTACACCTGGAATCCCCTGGTAGAGGAAGGACATAAAAATAATTTAGACCCCTGCTCACATACACACTTTACCGTCTCGCATTCTTTATCCCCCGTGCTAATCTGCCTCTTCACCAGACCTCCAATCTTAAATCATGCTAGTCGAGGAAGGGGATCAGGTTTAAAGACGGAGGCCCACGAGAGAGCCAACTACAGAGGGGACCCGGCATGGCTACCCTGATTAGTGAGGCCTGGCCTTGGACGAGAGAGACAGAGGGGGATTAGTCACAGCTCGGAGTGAGTCTTTGAAGAGTAGCTCGCTCACCTTTAATGTGTTTAGGATTGCATGACAGCAAAGGCAATTTACAAAACGTAGAACAAAAAGCATCTGAAAGTTCAGCAGAATCAAATATGTTCAGCCGGCCTGCTAATCCAACAATGAGGAAGGTTTTCTAAAGCGACCTCACCCTTTGTCCTGGATCTCCTCTAGGCCCCAGATCTCCAAGCTTGCCTCGGAGGCCTTCCTTGCCCTTATGTCAGATAAACAGAAGCGCATGTGTAAATGATGTTGCATTTGCATTCATGTTTTTATTGATCAGCAATCAGCCCGCAGTGACAGCTACTCACGTCTTGTCCAGGCAGGCCCGGTAACCCTGCAGGTCCTCTTGGTCCTGATGTCATTCACAAAAAACATCAAGTTCAGTTCAGTCAATTTAACCCAGCTTTATTAATACCTCTGCAAAGACAGTTATGTTTTCATTTGTTTGTCTGATAGGATTAAGTGAAAACTACAGGACAGATTATCAGGAAACTTGGTGGAAGGATGTGGTAAGGGTCTGGAAAGAACCCACTCAATTTTAGTATGGATCTGGATCAGGGGGCGGATCCAGGAATATTTTTTCACTTTCTATAACATTGTGTAATATGGAGTTTTTCAACATTTTCCTTGATTTCTCAGAAAATGGGTGAATGAAGTTATTGCTGCATAATAATAATAAAAAAAATGTTTTTATCTCCTCTGCTTTCACTTGCTCCTTTAAATGACCACGTCTCTCTTGGTTTTGAGTATTAAAGCAGTGCTTGACTTTCCAAAGGAGGTTGAAAAGGTCGAAACCCTGAAGTTATGTTTCACAAACTGTGTTAGACTGAGAACATGGTGCGATTTACGGGGCGTGTTCTCCTAACATGGGGATTAGAAACATCTTATATCCATACCTGAGGGGCCGGAGGCACCCGTTGGACCGGGTGGCCCGACTATGATCTGAGGAGCAGGGGGAGGTGTGTGGATCTCCTCTGGGAAAAACAAAAACAGAAGTTTAAACTGAAAGTTTATTTAAACATTTGCACAAAAGATAATGTGGACTGGGAAGACAAATATGAAAAACATTAAATACAATATCCAACTGAGGGTAACTGAGGAGATGGTAAACACACATGGATAGATGATGTAAAATACAAGAAACAAGCTCTGTATCCATGTTGAAGTTACAGACTGTTTTTGTGACTGTACATCCTTGGCACATCATTCCATGTTGTTTCCTTTATCCATACACCTACATACTGTTAGCTGAACTCTTTTCTGAGGCCGACAGAAGAGTGAAGACATTAAGGGTCAACAGTCTGAGTTTCATCAGCAGTCGACAGGAGAATTCAATCTGCAGTGACAGTGATGGACAGGAACAGCTGCTCCATCTGAAGGAGGTCCCAGTTAATGGAGCAGTAAATGCTCGGACACGATAAGAAAACATGAACAAAAGTGGAAGTTATGCTTTGTTCTCAGCATGTAGGATATTTTTAAATATGCTTGTAAGAATAAATTCTGTTTGAAACCCCGCCACACTTCCACTTCCTCTCCACTTTACCATATGCTCGGGGTCAGTCTTCCCCCTGTGCAGAGATGAGCCTGTTACAGTCCACAGACTGGGTCTAGAAGGAACACATTTCTATCTGGAACTAATTTTCTAATGTTACAGTCTCCTCGAGTCTGGCTCCCTCCCCAAGAAACTCCACATGAGTGGCAGACTATCTACTCCCTCATTCATAGCCAGCCCGGCGTTTTGGCTGCGGGCCACGGCCTGTTCCCCAAAACGCAGACTGTTGTGCTGACAGCTAACAAATTAGGTCTGATTTACAGCCAGTTGGCCCCCCTCAGCTTACACGGTCCCACAGACCCAAATCTACATAGTTCCAGACCCGCAGACACAGTCCCGGGCTCAGAAAGGCAGAGCCAGCCAAAAGCTTAATCAGAGCCAGAAGTCTTCTGTGAGGTAATGATTACAGCACAGACTTCTACTGCCTCCATGTGGTAAAACCACGGCGCTCAACTCATTTTAGAACATGGGTTTGTTCTTACATCTTCTCAATGTGGTGGTGGCATAGGTGTCGACTCTGTGGGTGCTCCGCGGCTCGAGCACCCACAGAGAAGCCCAAGCATCCACGTGTGCCAGGATACAGTCTGGCTAAAATTTACATAGACTTGATATCAAACTTCACTGTCGGTACTAGACTGGATCAAATGGAGGGACTTCCGTCTGTAATTGGGTTTTTCGCTGTCAGTCACCTGCTCCAAACCCTCATCACCAATCAGAGCGTCACTACCAATAATCCAATCCATAAAGATGTAATGACAATGGTGAGTGAAAACAAGTTTGGCCTTTAGGTTCAGGTTGGGGTTAATGTTCACTGTAAACACCTACTGTAGCAGGAGTAAACATAAAGGCAGGTTTGAGCAGGAGTCTATACGTTTGTTTGTCCGTGGACAGACTCTGTCAACACAGCTCAAGAAGAAGTCACAACATGTTACAGATATAATTAATATCGAAATGAAGCTGGAGTTTGAAGATGGGTCCGACCGATAAGCACTGAGTACTCATGTAATTATGTTGACTACTGAGTATCATGGGTTGAAATGTCAACATTTCAAGATGATCTTTACAAACATTAAGAAATCTATGATCATTAAAGCTGTTTTCAGACATGAACTCCGGAAAAATTGGGTCTGTACATTTTGTTTAGAACTAAACCTTGTATCGCCCGTATTGCCAAAAGCTCTAAAACTCATTGTCTTTAGTTGAAATCTTTGTCTGTGTCTTCTATGTGTATTGCACCTTTTTCCAGTTTTGCATCTGCCATGTGTTAGAAACATCATCAATACGTCCACTCACTCGTTGTGAATTTTCTGGACATTATCCAGCTGTATTCTCCAATCGGCTCACTCGAACAAACCTCTCGCATGCAGCCCCTCCGGAAAATTGCAAGAAGATGTTGAGAACAACTGACGCTGGGCATTTGCGTTCTCATATACAGCCCATCCAGAAAAGTTCAGGAAAATGTCTGGAGTTCAGTGCATGTCTGAAAACAGCTTTAAACTCCCTGCATGAGTTTCATCCTTGTGTTCAGTGCTCTCTGCAGGACTGGAGTAGAGAAGGAAGCAAGTTATATTAAACTGGATATGATGGATGAGAAAATGCCTTAACATATTTTTCCTGACTTATTCAGCTCCTGGGTTAATCTTCTGATTTATATGCTTGGATCTGGCTCTGTTGTAGGTGGTGGTGTTAAGTGAGGTTGCAGTAAACAGTGGCACAGCCGCAGCCGAACACACGGAAACTATTAAACTAAATCTAAGCCAGCCTTCCTTGGGAAAAGAAACAATACTCTCTCCATTACGGACTGAAGTCAGTCACTAAAAGCTGGAGAGACCCATATGCGCACTTAAACACTTGATAACAGCTAAAGTCTGCTTCTTTCTCTGTGCTTCCACCTGTGCCCCCCCCCCCCCCCCCCCTAAGTTATTTTCCATGCATAGACAGCAGTTTGGCCAATGTTCGTGTTCTGCCTGTCAAAACGTTTGCAAGGAATGAACAGGACGGACATTTGCATGAGATATGTGAGGGTTTGAAACTGATGAAACACATGATTCATTGTAGGAGGAGCTGTGAAAATAGACCTGAGGTTCTGGCATCAATTTAAGCCATTCAGAGTCTGAATGCTTTTGTTTTTGGGCCAAAAATTAACCATGTGGCTAAGATCTGTTTCTGTTAAAATATCATTTAAATTCACCTGGGATTTGATTTGAGAGATTACATTTGGATTGGAACAGTCTGCTCACCTTGGTCATCGACCTGAAAGACATCCCCTCTCACTCGGACGGGAGTGGAGCTTGGCCCCGGAGGACCCGGTGGACCAGGAGGGCCCGTTAGACCTCCATCCCCAGGTAGACCTCTGTCCCCTTTCGGTCCTGAGCAGCAACAAAAACAAAAAAACATAATTAATTTGTAATGTTTAAGTCCCAACTGTCACAAGTATCCATCTTTAAAACTGCAGATGAGACTTAAAGTTCTGATGATGGTTTACCGCTGGGTCCAGGAAGGCCTGGGCTTCCAGCCAAACCCTGAGGTCCAGCAGAACCAGGAAGTCCTGGGGGTCCAATGGGCCCTTGAGGCCCAATGCTTCCTGGTACTCCAAAGAAAAGAGAAGACAGTCAGAGTCAAGTGTATAATTCTAATAATCATTCAGTTTAAATTTATATCAAGGAGCAGTCCATCAAAAAAGCAAGAAAGTATAGCAAAAATAAAAAAGACAATGTTATAAATATTTTTGACAAACAGGAGGCGTTGGAAAGGGGTGGGGAGGGGTTTAATTAAAGACACTTGATTGTTTTGAATTACATGGAAATGTGGAAGGCTGGAAGTTAAACTCATACTACGGATTATAAATCGTTATCTCAACTTCTGTAGCTTTAATTTTTTCAAATTCGAATTCGTGCATTTACTGTTCATTCATTCGCACATGTAATTAAAAATAAATGTTTCGGGATGTGTTGGCACCTGGCGGCAGGTGTGACGGGGGTCCAATAGGAGTTGGTTGAGGTGTGTCCACCTCATTGTTCGTTGAGCCCTCTGGTAAACTGTTGGCTGTCGGCAGTGAAGGACGTCCCTCTTCTAACAGCCTGATCTGGAACAACAGCAGATTCCAGACACATCGGACCTCAATTAAATATCTTAAAAATCCTATGTGTAAAAATGGTTGTACTGGGGATCTTCTTTACCTTGGATTCAACTGCATGAAGTCGGCTGTTCATGTCAGTGAAGCTGGTACAGTTCATACACTCTGTAAGAAAGAACCACAGACAAGAACATGTTTGGTCTCCACATTACAGGAGGCATACAGGCTGCCACTTTTTACTTCTGTCTGTCTTTTCCTCTGCCTCCGTCTCTTTCATTTCTGTTTCCTCTCTTTCATTCCTGGCACCATCACTGGTATCTCACGCTGAGCAGGTCGAGCTAACATAAACAGGAACAATACCCATCAAACCAGCCCCAAGAATTTATTAGGAATTCCATCTTACAGTAAATCACGTCACTCACACACACAGAATAAATATTATTAGACCTCTCATTAAAGTTTATCTCTTGCTGACACATGCTCTCTGTCTCTCTCTCTCTCTGTCCCTCTCTCACACACACACAAACACACACACACAGTCGATGCACACCTGCTTGTCTCCTAACCTCCTGACTCAGCAGGTTTTCTATCGGTGCGCCCACTCACAGCGATGGCCTATATGCCCACGCTCACATCCACCTCCAGGTACCAAACCCAAACACATTAACTGTGTAAAGCTCATGGAAACACAAAAAAACACACTCACATACACTCATATTCCTACAAAATGAGATTTAATTGCACCATTTATAATTTATGTATCTACTTTAAAGTTTAAAGTTTGTTATTACAGCACTAAATCGCCCCTTACAGACTGGTAATATATTCTGTGTTTATTCTGTGTATTCTTGTCCAATGAAAACCAACCACAGAACCAAACCAAGCGACAATCAAAGACAAGTGTTGTGTGTGTATCCAAACTTTGACATTATTCCTCTCTGCTAAAGACCTCCAACAAACAAAAACAACCAGTGATGTGTTTCCTAAAAAGATTTATGATGCTATGAATACTCAGCAGTGCACCACACGTGTGTTGCTCCACTGATGAAAATGGTCCGGGACAAAGTCACTATTTACTCCTCTTTGAATAATCTTCAGTGTCAAGTCTAATAATTACTTTGCCTTTCTCGAAATTTAAACTCTATATGTTTGCTTGGATTATTAAAGCTTTAAAGGTTTGTTTTCAATATAAATCCATGGGTTTGGGAACGAGTGCCGCAAATGAAGGTATCGAGATGTTGGTTTTGGACAATTTTTATTATTTCACATTTCTTCCTTTTTGCCGTTAGTACCCTCTAAAACAATATGTCCCTTTTTGAAATTCCTGTTTGCCAGTTACATTCTGTTATTTAAGTCTGTTTTGAAAACTTTGGTCATCTCTCTCCCAAATTATACCATTCTAGCGACCACTAAACCACATATACCCGAAGACACGCTGTGCAGCAATTGTGGTTCGTTTATGTGAGCTGTAACCCAGAATCCAAAATACAGAATAACAATACAGAATGAAAAACCCTGTATTTGTTCTAAATCTGAGTTTTTCCTCTGGTCCATGGCCCATAGGAACTGTGGAATGTCAGCTGTCCGTCCCAATGATGGGACCCACCCACATTGCGGTCATAGCAGGGAAACAGAATGAGGAACAACTGGTGCTCATAAATAACTAACTAACAACAAAATGACCCAAATGGCTGGGGCCTGCCAAAATCATCGTCTCCAACCGCGACGCACAGGGCACTAACGGCAGCCTCTGAGGTTTCTGCCTCACTGAAATAGGCCGGCGTGAATGTCTGTACCGTGTCTGTGTGTCTATAATCATCTACATCCAGTCCAGCGGTCTATCAGACTGTGTGGGTGAGGTTTCTGAATGCCTTGTTTCATCAACATCTTGAACATCTCGTCCTGGAGTGCAGCCACGGACAGAAACAACAATCAACAGCTCAACCCCAAACGCACATTCCTCGGGTTTCATCAGCCCAAATGCTGAGGGCTGTTCAACCGCCGGGACCAAAATGACCCCACATGAGCTGCTTTGTTGTGACTGACTGCACCGAGGTTTCCCCAGCGACTCCAGCAAGGACGTCGAAGCCACACACAGCACCACAGCAGGTCTGTGGGCAATCTCCGGCTCCGCTATGTGAGAGGGCTGATGAGCTGATGGGCCTTCATGTTATTCATCATGGATCCAGAGGAAGCCTCCACCCTCTGACACATGTACACTACATCAATCTGCGATGAGTTCCAAGTGTGATCTTGTGATGATGTGTTTAGCTTTAGTTTGAGTTAAATTAGTGGTGTGACTCAGTGGATCGCAATGCCAGTTTATATGTGGGTTGGTCGGTCCACCACTTTGGTGCAGATTGAAATATTTAATAACTAGGCCTGGGTGGGTTGTCGTAAAATTTGGTCCTTTGGTATTTTTCCCAGGATGCAACGACTTTGAAGATCCTTCATCAAACACCATCGTGTGAAAAATTCACTTGGTTCAAAACAAGCAAAATAATATAATCAACCTCAGCTGTAGTTGGTGATTAGCATGCTAACAGCCGTGTTTCGTGAGCTGAACTGAGGCTATGATGGTTAGCATGGTCATTTTCTGGAGGTTTTGTATGTGAGAACACAAATGTCCAAGTCATTTTGCTCTGGACATTTTCCAGAACTTTTTCAGAGTAAAATGTCGTCAGACTATCACAGTGAGGCCACGTGAGAACACAGCACCAAGTTCAGAGAATTCAAAGCGATTGAGTTGACACGTTGGCAAAGTTTTTGATTCGCGGGGGACACAAAACTGGAGGAAGCAAATATGTCAGGATGAAAAATAGATCCGATACATGCGGGAGACGCAGACAATGATGTCAACTTGGAAAGACAAGATAATTCGAGAGCTTTTGACGATAAGGGACAACCCCAGTGCCGATGTGCTTTAAACACTGTGCCTTCTGCAGAAGGATTTATACATCATGTCCTGCCTTCTGCGCGTTCTGTCCAGGTGCCTCCCCTCACCTGAATGTGGTTATGAACATGCCACCCCGGAAAATGTCTGTACCCAATTATTTGGAGTTCGTGTCTGAAATCTCAATTTACTGCACCATTGAGTAAACTTGTAAACGTATTTTACAGGGAGTAGAGAATGAATGAATGAATAAATGAATGAATGAATGAAGTTATTTTAGAGACAGTCAGGGTATTTTTTGGTTTACACCCACTTTCACTCACCATTTCAACAAGCCTCAGAGAACTGGCTGTGAAGTACTTCTACTTTTAAAATGCCTTGTAGCTGCTTTGCTGTGAGTCAGTTGACAGGGAAATCTCACATCTCTTCCTCATCTGTGATGGATTCTGCTCCTCAGGCCTAAAAAGGAAACTTCTATAGCTCCGTTACTCACTCCTAACAAGATAACTTGTTCCATCTCCATCGCTGGTCCAGAGAGATCCAGAAATAATCCAGTCATATCTTATTATGTCATAAACACACACCACAGAACAGAACACCAGAGTTAAGTCTATCCACCATAAATGTGAACCAGAGCAAAACAACTGCATTTCATTTTCTATATGTGGCGGGAGGGATTTCTGTTCCTGCAGTTGGAATTTAATTATGTTGGTTTAGAAAACCAAACTTCCGCTGTGCTTGAGCCGATGTTTAGAACGGGACCGCGGTTATAGAGTCTGTTTGGATCCATAATTACACCATGGCAACATAAGACCGGGTTATTTTTCTTGGACTGCTCTCAGCTCATGGGAAAGAATCAGAATCATGTTGTCTTTAGTGGGAAGCAAAATAAACAGAGAGAATATCGAACGGTTTCTGCCCCAAAGGGAAGGACACATGTGTTTGAGAAGTTATGTGAAATATTCAGATGCTAAAACTGATCTTCATGAAAAGTTGCTTGAAAATGATGCCAGGACAAGTATTACATCTGTTCAGGTTTTTTCCATTTACACGACAAAATCTCATAAAATGCAGTTAAATGCCATAAAAATATCAGTTTGCTGGATAATGCACCGCGTAAATGGATTACACGACCATAAATAACAAGGTACAGAAACAAAGCTGATGTTAGTCATATGCTCGGCTGTCGAGGGTTGAGAGAAAACTTGGAACGGCTCAGATCAAACTCCCTCCAGGCAAAGCACACGGTGTCAATAAGATAAGAAGCTCTGTGTAGATAAATCTTCATTAGAACATTGCATGAGCCAAAACAATGAGCATGTGTCAGCGCAGGAAACTATGAAAGCACCGACCTGTTTGACGAGTCATCATTAGTGATCGTGGTACAAGACAGAACAGGGATAACTTGGCAAGAGTGTGAGTCAGACTGCAGGCATCGTCTGTCGAGACAGCTACATTTCCTACAATAGAGCTGGATGTGGATCAAAGAAATCACCTGCTCACACACACACACACTCCCACAACCTTGTATATCTATCTTAGATAGGACAATCATTGGTGTAATGCATTCCCTTGCCCCTTACCCTAAAATTAAACTAACATTAACGTTAAACATAAAGCATCTCTTTACTTTAAAATGTAATGTTGGACTTATGGGTAAGTCCCCATAGCGTATGGGGACACACAGTCATTTTAATTGTTGTTAAAAACTTGCTTGGGAGGAGAGAAAAAAATTATAAATTGAAACATCTTCTTGGACATTCTTATGAGACACTGTTACATCTCCAAGATACACACACACACGACTGTGCCCAGAGTGTGTGTGTGTGTGTTTTTTGTGCATTCAGACCACAGACACCCTCTGACAGCTGGCTGCATCCCAGGACCCTGTTGTGTGTCGGCCCCAGCCAGCAAGTGGTCAGCTCTTGCTGGCATGAAAAACAGCTGGCACAGAATACACACCCACACACCCACACAAACATATGCACAGGCAGACTCACATACAATGTCACAAACTCTCTCCCTCACTAAATCACACACCCACTTTGACTGCGGTGGCTGGTGGAGGAGGGTGAACGAAACCCTGTTTGAAAACCAAGATGTCTACTTGTCCACAGAGGGACCATTAAGTATTTCTCGCCATGATGCCAGTTGACAGGCCACACACTATTTATATAAACTCAACACTTTGCAAGTAAGAAATGCAAAGAATTAGCAGGTTAAAGAATTTTCCTTTATATTTGATACATGAGCCATTTTTAGGCACGAACTGGTGAAAATGTCAGAAAAATTGGGTCCCGACATTTTCTGGAGTTTGCCTTTCATATATGGAAGAGATTGTGTGGGTCAGACGTGTTCACAACAGGACACTGTCGGGAGGCAGGACACAACCCATGAATTCAATGGCGGAAATTGAGTGTTTTTGAATACAGCACATCAAGACAGACGTCGGACATTATCACCAAAACCTTCACCCTGAGATATTTGTATTCTTCCAGTTCTTCGTCTGTCATCAACACGTCAACTCGCTCACTGTGAATTTTCCTGGAGAAAAACCTGCTGTACTTTCACATGGACTCGCATTTGGCATTTTCTGCACATTGCACAAGGGGGCTGGCAGGAAATGTTCTGAAAAATGTCTCTGACTAGAAAATTTGCATTTTCACATACAAGCCCCTCTGGAAAATTTCAGAGAAATGTCTGGACTCCTCTCCATGTCTGAAAGCAGCTTTAATGTCATTATTTGGTAGAAAATGAAATACTGGCTTAGTAAGGGCCACCCCTCAACAGACGTGGTCATGCTACAGGGACAAACATTTTTATCTGAGAGCTCTGTCCTTCCCTCATATCTCAGGAAATGCATCCACTCATGAGATCACCCTGCACCTTCCGGCCTCTCAGTCAAGACAGCACTCTGCTACTGCTCTGAAGCTGCAATGTTCTCAACACATCAGTCACAGTGAGAGATGGACGGCCCTGCTGTTGCACAGACGTGGAGTCATCGTCATGCTATGAGATGATGCTCCGTAAATCTGGTGAGGAGAGACGACGCCACTGTGATCGGCCGAAACGAGGGCGATGCGTTTGAGGTGCCAGTCGTTCCGCAGCCGTGTCTAATGAAATGGTGAGAACGAAAAGGGTGGAGACACAGAGAGGAAAAAAGGAGCAGCAGAATATCCCTGCTCACAAGTCATATATCAGAAACATTGACACGTGAATGCCACGACAAAACTGGAAATATGGAGGTCTCCTTGAGCCCCCAGTATATCCAGCAAAACATAGACAGTGGAATGATTCACCCCCACCACATCCATCCATCCATCATCTATATATTATCCTTTGAGGGTCACAGGCAGCTGGAGCCTTGATACAGAGACAAACAACCAGTCATGCTCCCATTGACACCTACAGACAATTCAGAGTTTTTAATAAACCTAAATCTGCATGTCTTTAGACTGTGTGTTTGTGTGCGTGCGTGTGCGTGTGCGTGTGCGTGTGCGTGTGCTTGCGTCCTCATATTTAATCAATGTCACCTTTTCATTCCATCTTCCAGTGTATCCAACATGCAGTACCAGCCAGTTCCGTTTGAGCATAAACTGACCTGAAGTCTTATAATGGACCATGAAGCCACAACTGCAAAGATGGTCTTTAACTAAATAAATCACAAAACTTGTCATGCAACCTCGAAGTTCACACACAGGGATTTCCCAGCAGCAACCAAGAGTACAAACAACACAAACCTGCAGATCACACTGACCGATGTGGAAACTTCTGTCTCTCTTTGACCTCAGGAACTTTATCTGCTTAACTTTGAATAAACAGATGTGTGGAGTTGCAGACAGAAAGACATGGGGGACAAATGGGAAGATGTCATTGAGAGACGGGAAGACTCCACGATAAGGTGGTGACAGAAAAGAAAACCCCCCACAGAAGGAGAATGAACAGAGAGCGTCATCCATCAGGCAGATCAGACCAGGACCAGGAACAGCCACTACAGCTCCCAGTAGGTCAAAGGTTAATGTCTGACCTATATTTGAGCACAAGCAGGGACGTAACAGAGACATCAGTCATATCCTCATGCTGTAAAGCTTGTGGACTAGAAGAGCACATGTGGGATATGGTTCTGTTTTATCGCTTACTCCGAGGAAAAGCGAGAGGGAAATCTAAGGGGCAGAGGAAGTAGAAAGCAGTAAAAAACACAGAAGATAAAGAGGCCAGTGGTGGCAAGAGTAAGCAAAAGAGCAAAGGTCCGCGTCGGGGTGAGAGAGGATTTGATCAAGTGGAAAAACAGAAGTATTTCTGGATGATATATAATATAGCTGGTTTTCAAGATAATCCTTCCAACGGTGGGGTTTTAGCAAACTTCCCTCACTTCCTTCTCATCCAGCTGCAGAGGAGAAACAGTGACGTCCACAGCTGTAGCATTAACAAATTAACATATGACACTCAAAGTTTTCAGCCACCTTTTCACTTTTTTAATGAAATCCATAATTAACTCCACCTAAAAAAACATCCTGCCCTGGCACACCCTGCGTTTAACTCTGCTAAACTCCTTTTCCTGAGCTTCAAAGCTTACCCCTCTCATTGGAGGAGGTTCTGGCACTAATTCTTCTAAGATTACACCCCCCCTCCCCAATGCACAGGCATAGCCCACAATGCCTCTTGTTAATGGGATCATGTGTGCAGATAGATGCTGGGGTGCTGCTGTGATGGAGCGGCGAGGAGGAGGAGGGCGGCGGGGGTGCAAGGGCCAACATCGGGGGAAATTACGAACACATTTCTCTCCAAATGTGTTCCATGCCGTCATGCGTTAGCACAACTCTGCTGAAAGTGAAAATGTAAATGTCGAGATGCACTGTACGCAGAGCAGCACACACCAGACTGTCAAAATTATTGACGGGTCAGGATGTCAACGAAAATGCGTTGAAGAAAACGCCTACTTTCCATTTAGCAAACACAGAAACATTCAGGCTTTGTGACCGGCTCGGCCCTGCATGGAGTCTAGCCACAGCCTTGAGTGTTAGAGGGTTAAACCGTAAAAGGACAGAATAAAAAGCCGCTTCTGAGTGGGTCAAGAGTCACACACAAACACAGGGAACACTAGAGGGCTTGTAAAAGCCAAAACCAACTGAGAAAACACTGCCACTGTAGAATTAATGAGGGATTCATTGAACATTTCAAAATACAGCATTACCTCTGTAGATTTCTGCAGCTTCAAGAGCTCAGTGTCATATGTTTGGTGTATGTTGGAGACGGCTGTAGCTCAGGAGAGGTCATCCACTAACCAGAGGGTCAGTGCTTCGATCCCTGGCTCCTCCATTCCACATGCCGAAGTGTCCTTGGGCAAGACACTGAACCCCAACTTGTGTGATAAATGCTTGTAAGAGAAAGTCCTGCACTTAGTATGTATGAATGGGTGAATGGCCAAACTGTACTGTGAAGGGCCTTGAGTGGTCAAGACTGAAAAGCTCTATATGAATAGTGAGTGAGAACAGTGGCAGATGTCCGTTGCAATTTCATAAAGCCAGATGTGATGCATTCAAATTCCTTGTTTTGTGTGATTAATAGTCCAACATGTGAATATGTTCAGCTTAGATTCACTAAGATTACGAGAAACAGCAATCCTCCCAATTCAGAGGCTGGGAGGAGACAGCGTTTAGCATTGTCGGCAAGGAGGTTACGTTTTCATCTTTGTTTGATTATTAGCAGGATTCCGTAAAAAACACCCAAGGGAAGAACCCATTAAAAGTTTGGTGCGGATCCGTATCAGGCTGAAGATCCAGGAATTTTTTTCTTTTTCTTTAACATTGTGAGACAAGGGCGTTTCTAAAAAATGTTGTCGACTTCTCAGAGAAAAATTTATGGATCATGTTTAGGGGAGTGATATTTATGAGAGTGTGAATTTGATGCAGATCCAAATAATTATCTTGATAAAATAAACTGTTGCAGACTTGGTGGGTGTTCATAGTGCCATTCTAGTTTGCTTTTAAAACTAAGCTAATAATTCAGTTGGCAGTTTTTTAGTAGTAGTTTTTTTGTCGATAAACTGATTAGCTGTAAACATTTTGATAGCGCTGTGAAGCATCTGTTGCATTAATGTTGAATTCTAAAACCTTTACAACTACAAGTTTAGCTCCTTTATTGTGTAGTGAGCCTTCTCTAAAAAACCGAATCAAGGGAAACACTATTCAATGTATTAATTCAGAATGATTAAATGGTAACAAAAGAATAAGGCATCAGTGTCATGCAGAAAACGATTCAGAGCTTGGAAAATGGAAACGAGAGTGCGTGCAGAGGTGGGAGGAACTCCTCAGCTTACACAGACTTAAAATCTGACTCAAGCTTTCTTTATGTGCCCTGTCTCTACATCTCCGAGGGCCTCAGGGGCCTCTGAAGTGGAGCCAGAATCTCATCAAACTAAAACCAGAGGTGATGTCATCTTCATTGGTTAAGGCTGTCCTCGCTCGCTCTGATAAAACATCTGGCCCCGAGCCACGCGGCAACAGTTTTCTGCTACTCAAGCTTCATGTTCGGTGTTGGCCTCGTGACAGAGAATTCTGTTACTGACCGAAATGATCCACACTTACAGGAAACGTTTGACTTGTTGGGGAAAATACTTATTTGTTTTGTTGCCGTGAGTATTTGATACCACTTTCCTGCCTGTTTATTATAATGTACAAGACATTAGAGCCAGAAGATGGTTAGCTTAGCTTAGCATAAAGTATGGAAACATGGAAACACTGAGCCTGGTTCTGACCAAAGGTTTAAAAAACAAAATTTGCCCATCAGCCACTTTTATTTTATATAAATTACATCCTGTACATCCAAAAATGTGTAAAAGTCATGATGGTTTGTGTGCAGAACCATTTCTAAGCTAAGCTAACCGAATAATGCCGATGCAAATGCAACTGAAACACCGCTGATTCACTTTAAAATGGGGAGACACTATTGTCTGTCGAACTGCATTGTGGCTCTGTTTCGTCGTGTTGTTTGTGCGGCGTACATCAGAAGCTAACACAAACGCAAATGTAGCAGTGGCGTACCTTCGCCTCCCATTCACACCCAATCTGTGCCGGTGAATAAGACATTCGATTCCTGTGGTGAATCCGCAGCGTGGCTTCGTGTGGACTAATCTGATGTATGTTCACCTGGTTGTGGATATTTCCCCCCGTAAATCTCTTTAGTAATGTTTACAATAGCGAACATTGTGTTGTCACCAAGCATCTGTCACCATCTCCATCAAATGTCAACGCAACGTATACCTAAGTCCAGTGTAATGACCATACAGTTTTATATTTAACAGACACATATGAAAGTGGCCTTGAAATGCTCCAAAATACCAAATTACTCTTTTATATAAACTTGAAGATTGATGATCCTTAACAGATCTCTTAAAATGTGAGGACTTTAAAGAACTCAAAGCAAAAGATTCTCTAAAGAATCACAGAAAAAGGTTTGTGGTATAACTTCTCTGATGTTTTTATTGTAGGATTGACCTTTATTTCCAAGGTATTCCTGATATGATGCTGTGCCTGACCTCTTTGTGTTGTACACAGATGAATGTACATGAGGAGAACCAGTTTTTGTTTCATGGCTGTTGTGATCTCAGCACGGTCACGTATGTTACAAAGACCCGGTGGAGGAGCGTCATGGTCATTAATCTCTGTGGGGCCACTTTCCCACAGAACCGGCTCTCTGCTCCGCTGCCGTCTGGGCAGCTTGTAGCAGCTGGAGTCCTGTGGGACAAACACACTCCTCATTACACTTCACTTTTCTCTTTGCATTTCTCCTCTTAGCATGTTGCTGCACAGCTGTCTGAGCCTCGCCAACTCTAACACCTTGTTGTTTCTGTGCACGAGTCCTAACTTTCTCCCCTCCGTGCGTCCTCTCGTTGTCTAACTCCGACACACTGACCCCTGCCAGCGCTCCCTCTCCTCCTCAGTGTGAGGCCGAGCATCTCTGACATCAGCCTTTGTCTTGAGGGTCTCCTCGCTGAGTGGAACCTGGCCCTCTGTCTCCCCATATGGAGGCGATTTCCCCCCTGCTCCATAGCCATTAGAACGTGCAAAAAACATCTCAGCAAATGTTAAATAAACAGCCAGATTACCTCTTCACACTCCTGCAACCACTTTGGTCTCAAGTGAACCGTAATCTCTTGCATTACAGACTCAGCGGATATGGCTGTGTGTTAATCTTTGTGAGGAATAATATCCAGCATCAGGCAAATAATGGTTTCCAACGGCTTTGTAATAATGTCTATGTTTATTCCTTTAATATTAAGGAGTGTTTTCTGAACTCATGGTAGATCCTGCCCATCCAAGTGCAACAACCAATAATTCTGCAAAATGGAACAAGGTGTGGTAATTATTAGCAATAGGCACAACTCGCTCATTGAGGTAACTGTTAATCTTGGACGACGGTGAACGGGGCCGTGCCAGACTTTTTCAATTACCTCCAAAAACAGCTGTATTTCCCAACACGAAAAAAAAACTACCAAGTTGGTGGGTGTACTAAAGAATTTTAAAATAACAATTTTTGCATTTTAAATGACAGCATGTGAGTATGGTTCTGAGCAATAAAGCCTATTTTTATAAAGAATTCAGACTCCTTCACTGATTTCACATTTTGTTGTGTGGTAACTTTACGGTAAAATAAAAATAAAAACGATTCTCCCTCATCAATCTAAACTCAATACCCATAACCGAATTTGAGAAATGTTTCCAATTCTATTAAAAAAAACACACTGACATAACTATTCAGACCTTCTCTCTGGGGGTTTCTCTCACATTCACACAGGATTTCTGGAGCTCATCCAGAGTGACCTTTGGGTTCTTGGTCACCTCTCTTGCCAGGGTTTCTCTCTCCAGGCAGTTAACTCCTACGCGTTTCAATTTTCTTCCATTTAAGGATTACTGGAGGTCATTGTGGCTCTTGGGAAGTTTCAGGATTTTGTGCAGCCTTTGCCAGATCTGTGCCTCGAAACAATCCTGTCTTTGATATCTGCAGGAAGTTCCTTTGACCTCATGGCTTGGGTTTTGCTCTGATGTGCATTGTCAGGTGTGAGACCTTAGACAGAGATGTGTCTTTCCAAATAATGCTCAGTCAATTGAATTACCCACAGAAGTAATTCTGTAAAGATTCCAAGATTAACTAGACCCAAAGTGCAGACAAGGCAGGTGGTTGCAAACAGGATATTTGGTGGCAGGTACTAAGATCTCAGGTATCCAAAGACAAAAAACCTCAGGAAACAGAAACTTTAGCAAAAAACTCAGGAACAAGACCTGGAAACACCAGGGAACCAAGTAGGAGTTAACAGGAACTTAACGGACTCACCGAACAGAGGAACTGACAAGGAGGACTGGGAGCGCAGAGACTAAATAACACATCAGGGTGGGGCAGATAATCACAGGAGCGGGAAACAGGATAAATTGGACATCTAAGTAAATCCCGTGAGAGATACACACGGAAGATTCTTTCCGAATCTTCAAAGTAAAAGTGGAAATAATAAAATCAAGGTCCAAACAACTGAAAACTAAGTTTAAAGTCCTTTAAAGTGAAATACAAATACAAACCAGTAACAAGTCTCAAAAGTCCTTAACAGGGGCAGATCATGACAGACTCCAATCCAGGTCATTATGGTGAAGTGAGTGTAGATTGATGATGGTAAATAAAGACGTATTTAAGGCTGCAACAAAACATGAGGTGAAGAGGTGAAGGCGTCTGAATACTTTCCGAATGCACGGTGTATAAACAGCAGAGTGAAGGCAGCCCTACATTAGACCTCCATCCACCTCCCACTCTGTGGCTTCATGTTGACTGTGGTGGCTGAAAATGTTGCTCTTCACTGGGCTCAGAGTCTGCGGTCGGTTCTGTCCAGGAGCTGAGCTGCCCACCACCTAAACACAGACTATACCTCCCACTTTACAATCCACAGCTGGATGTTGCTCACAAGTTCCTTTTCCATTCATTCTTATGTTTTCACCCCTTTGTTACACAAAAACAACTTATTGGACTTAATGGATTTCCATGAAACTTAATGGAAGGATGCTGAATGGGTCAGGAAAGAATTCATTAGGATCCGGATCAGGGGACAGATAATTTAGTTTTTCACTTTCTTTAACACCGTAAGATAGGGCGTTTTTCACCATTTTCCCAGGGTCGGGCATTTTTAGGGAACTGATGAGAAATTTGGTGCAGCTTGGTTGAATTTAAGGGGACTGCTGGGCCTTGGTGGAGTGTACCGAGGCTACTGAGCCCCTTTATAGTTTTGACTGTGATAGCTATGATGATAAAATAAAAGAGACAGCATGAGACAGAAGGAGAACAATTTTGATTTTAATCCTCCTCCTTCCAGGCACAGATGGAAAAAGGTAAACAGGATCCCTTTCAACTGTTGTTTTATTGCAATCCAAGTTCTCTTTAGTAATCCAAAGCAGACTTTAAGCCTGAATTCAAAACAACGTCACAATCACATCAAGAGGCCGACAGCTGCACAGAAGCACGATTAGCAAACTACCCGACTACACACCACCAAACATAAAAAAACGCTCTGATGTGGGAAAAGCTGCCTGGTGCTACTAAAAAGACACAGATGGGTCCGAGCAAAACACATGGCCTCTATTTCAGTGCTACAGAGAATGATTCTCACAGTCTGGTCCTCTGTTTCAGAAAGTTGCATCATGTGAAAGAAGAAGAAGAGAAAACAGAGATGAGAAACTCACCTTCACGACACTCTTCTCCCAGGAAGCCTGGACAGCATCTCCACTCCAGTGTGGTGACTTGTTTGTAGGTGACCTTGAAGGACGGTCGGATGAGGGTCCTGTAGCTGGAAAGAAAACAAATGGAAACTGACTTCAGGGAAATGTAAAATGCAGAAACACAAACACACAGGAAGAGACGCCACTTCACCTCTTCACCTCTACCTGTCTATGTCCTGTCCCCGTATTTCCCTCTAGTAAACCCTTTGTGTACTCAGGCTATTGTTACCTGTCAGACAGTCGATGCTACCTCTGTGTATATTACCATTTGTTTGATTCCCTGGGATTGTTGCTTGCTCATTGCCTGTTTCTACCTGTCTTGTTTGGACTCTTTCTTTGTGTATGACAGTATGACAACAGTCTTTTTAACCCACATCTGTGCACCACAGTTTTTCTCTGCTTCTGAGTCTCTACCTGCCAGTGTTACACAGAGACTTTAGATGAGAGAGACAAACCAGTTAAATAGTCCTGATTGGGGAGTTCCAGAATGCAGAAGATGTTTTTTGAATGATAAATATCCCACCCTTCCCCCCCAATTAGGCAGTCGGCTGATTTATAACAACCAGATGGGAAACATATCAAAATCAGATTGCTGCATTGTTTCAATTTGGTTAATTTTATTTGTATGATGCCAAATCCCAACATACTTCATCTCAAGGCTTTTATCGTAGTAAAGTTTAGATCATACAATATTAGAAACCCAGCAGTTCCCACGAAGAGCAAACACTTGGTGACACAGGAGAGAAAAAAAACTCACTTGACACAAGCAAAACTTGGTGCCTCTATAATAGAAGTATAACATGTTGTAAAAAATACATTTAACACAGTTTTTTGGGAGCAAAGTCACCAAATGATCGAATCATTAGATTTGACTGATAATTGTGTGCAGTTATTTCTTGGTGGTCAATGAAAGTGCGGGTATGGCTCTCTCCTCATTCATTTTGATAAGAGCCTGGTTCGCTGGACATAACTTTTCCCAGATGGCTTTATTGGATTAAGGACTTTGGTGGGCCCCCAAAACACTAAATCCGCCCCTGGCATCATGAATGATAAACAGTGAATAACACAAACAAAAGAAGGAGCTGATAGGATTTGGCTGGAGAAGGTGGCAGCGAGGGATCAGTACCTGACGACTTTGGAACAGGGTCCGGGCCACCGGCAGCCCTGATACACTCTCTGCACTGTGGTTTCAGAGCCATTGTGCACCTGACAGGACACTGTTTTGGAGACAGTGTACTGACACCAGTTCCTAAAACACACATAAGAGAGTTTCCATTCTTAATATTAACACTACAAGAAAGGAATTGAACATAATCGTTGACAGTATTGAGGATGTTAAACACTAAGTTGTGATAAGAAAATTTATAAATCAATTAATATCAGTGATTAATAATACATTTAATAGCTCTGTAGCATTTCAGTTCACATCAGTGCACATCAGTGAAAAAGCTTCCTATCAGCTGTTCTCACCTGAGTTGGGTACGGGTCCCGGTACCTGGGGGTCCACTGCTGCCGCTCTGTTCCGATTTGATGCGCTGCCGCTGCACTGTGATGCCTGGAAAGCGGTAAACAAACCCTGTTCCCACCGAAGGGGAGACAAAAGTCATCCATATACAGAGCGCGTAGAGGAAAGACAACCCCATCCCCTCTGTTTTAAATTAATCAAATATAGAAATATCCGAAAATACCGACGAAGTTCAAGTTAATCCAGAAGTTCTACAGTGAGCCCTGTTCAGATCTACAGTAACTGGGATGAGAAGTGGAGAGCAAGTCTAAAAAACTCCACTGTGACCGTTAATGAGTTGGTCATGTCGCCCTCCCGACTAGAAACAGACTGGTCCTCTCATGAGCTCAGAATGAATGACACACACAACCTCTTCCTATAGAATCATTTGGGTTTCTGACGTTTGACATCGTGCCAAGGACCGAGGAGTCAAATATCCAGCGTGCGTAAAAAGGCGTGCTGGGTGTGAGTGCTGGAGTGGGTGCGCAAAAGGCGCGCTGTGTGAGATCTAGAGAGTGAATGGGTAAAATGCACGTGTGGTCCCGAACAGTCACTCTAGCGCTCTAATGTAACATTGTGTTTATTAAACCGATTGGTGCTTTGATTGCACGACCCCACAAGGACTTAGTATAGTATATGTGCACAGTATGAAGATACAAAGCAGGGATAACAATGAACATGACATGTTAAAATAAACATAATCTGGTGTCTGTTCATTTTCACCGAAAGACTTCCTCATCATTTTCATCAGAAGAAAATCATCAGTTCACTTCTGTCCAGCAGCTGTAGTGTTTATCAAGTTTGAATGTGCGTTCTTTTGTTTACTTTCAGTTTCAATGTCTGAAGTTTTTACCAAGTAAATGTTGGATACGGAAGCCCATTGTCACCAAAAAAGTAGAAACAAATAGATGAAAAGTTTGAAATGACAAAAACACTACATATTATTTTGTTGAAAACTGTAATTTGACCTGACTTGATATTTCAAAACAGATGAACTACAAAAAGCTTTGGCGACCAATGTCTGAAATAATTTTTTTTTGCATATAGCAATATGAAATATTGAAACCCATTTCTACCTAAATAAATGTTAAAAATGGATGGAAAGGAATAATTGGACTTGACTTTGTATTTGAACTACAATACATTTTGGCTACCATTGTCTGAATCTATTTTCCAAATAGTTAAATGTCATATATATGGAAGCCAAGTGGCAACAAAAAAGTAGAAAATACGATGAATGTATTTAGAACTATAATTTTACTTGATATTTCACTACTTTCTTAGTAATAGTAGTACGTTTTTGTTGTTCCCCTGTCAATAGTTATTTTGGGGTAGTTTTTCCTTACTCTAGTTGAGGGTTAAGAACAGAGGATATCGCACCTTGTTAAATCCTGTGAGACAAGTTGTGATTTGTGAATATGGGCTATACAAAAAAAATTGGATTGATTGTTTTTTCCCTCATTCTTTAGATTTTATGAACCAGATTTTAGATGTATTACATCAAACTTAGCAAGTCCAGCAACTGTCCAGCTCATAAACTTAGAATGAGAACAAAATCTGAGAATCATATTATATGAATGTATTTTTGCCTGGTTTTGTTTTGACCGTTTCCAAAACTCAACTCAATAAACTGGACATGTGCTGATCGGCAGCGCCCCCTGTTGACTCCACAGCCTCTGTGCAGCCGTCAGACACAAGGAGACGTGTCCCACTCTCGTAGCAGGGCAGCGATTAGCTTTACTCGGGCATATGGGGGCAGACAGCACCGGGGGAAACATGGGAGAGACGGCAGAGGTGGAAATGGAAATGGCAGACAACCCGTTTGAACCCTACATGGAGTCTCTCCGGCAGCAGCTGGAGGAGCAGGACCCGGTGTTCCTCATCGCGCTGATCGTCACCCTGGCGGTTGTTGTCATCACCTGTGGTAAGTTAGCATGCTAATGTTAGCTTACCGCGCCAGGCCCACAGCGTTAGCCTGCCCTCGGCTACAAAGTGTTGCTGCAGAGCGGTGCTGTTGTTGTGTAACCGGGAGGTTCAGCTTTGTTATTGTGCAATGGTTTTTGTTTTATAAGGGAATTAGCGCCTCAAAACCTTTGAGTGAGCTAGCAAGCGAGGAAGCTAACTGCTAGCTCAACTGTCAGCAGCACAGCTTTCTCTGCGGAAGTCATTCAAACTGAAGCTTTTTGCTAACTTACATCAGTGGTTTAGGATTAATGTGAAAACGAGTCAGTGACTAAACTCTGTGTTTTGTCTCGTCAGTGTTTCTGAAGTACTTCCTGAGCAGTAAGACTGTGCGCAGCTCTGTGCTGCTGGTCGGACTGTGTGACTCCGGGAAAACGCTGCTCTTCAGCCGGGTGAGTCCCTGCAGCTAACCCGCCACGTTGTGTGTGACGGGGCGACCTGCTGGTGCCAGACTGTGTGAGACTGTGTGAGACTGATGCTTCTTGTGCTTTTCGTGTGTCCGCAGCTGCTGTCAGGGAACTTCAAGCGGACACAGACCTCCATCACTGACAGCAGTGCTCCGTACAAAGCTAAAAACGACAGGGTGAGTCCTCCATTGTTCTTCATCCCTTTCTTTCACGGTGAAGCCTGGTTGACAGTTGTCCCCTGTCTCCCTCCCATATGTCCAGGCCTGCACCTGGACTCTCATAGACCTGCCGGGACATGACAGTCTTCGCCCTCAGTACCTGGAGAAGTTCAAGTCTGCAGCCAGGTGAGAACAGGACAACCAGAAATAACAATTACAAACAAATATCCACTAATGTGTTGACTTCTTATGATTTATAGTCAATTAAAACCTCAGAAAGCAGTGACAATGTATAACCACACTCTCAGTGTCCGAGTAATGGTCCTTACATTTGACAATGTGGAATCATCAAACATTCAGGGCGTCTGCAGAGTTCACTACTTTGACTTTTAGGCCTGAAAAAGTTTTAAATATGTAAAAATAAATACACACTAGCACTTGAATATGTTTGAGTAGGTCTTAATTATGTTAACGTTCATTTAAATCTAGTTTGGTTTGCTACTGTCCAGCTTTAAAATACTTTTTTTATGAGAATTTTTCTGGCAGCAGTCTATGGTGTCTCTTTTGTTGTAGTTCTTTCGCAACAATATTAGATATTAGATAGACGTAATAAAACAACAAACCACATGGAACTGATAATTGTCTACGAAAGTCTACAAACACCCCTGTCATAATTTATCTCGGTGTACTGACGTAGGGAAACATTATGGATATCCACTGTCTCTGTAACTTGAGATAATGTTGCACTTCGAGGGTTATTCTCTATTAGACTTCTTCACCTAATCTTCAATTATAGGGAAGTGTACGTTTTCTGGGACTCTGATATTCCTTCATATAAAAGTCTTAACTTTAAGTTGTTGAAACTATCTGAAACCCTGTAAATTGGTCCTACTTGCCTTAAAAATAGTATAAAATTATAATAGTAGCTGCTGCTTAAGTTTCTTGCTCAGTTTTACTGCTCTAGTATATCTAAATATTTTCTTGTCATCTATCTCTTCAGAGCAATCGTGTTTGTAGTGGACAGCGCCATCTTCCAGAAGGAGGTGAGGGATGTGGCAGAGTTCCTGTACGTCCTGTTGACAGATGCTGTGATCTCCAGAAATGTTCCAGCCATCCTGGTGGCGTGCAACAAACAAGGTGAAGAAGCTCTTTCTCGAACAAAATAACGTTTCACCCTGCACCTGAAACTACTTGTTCATTCACTGATGTCTTTGTTCTGTAGATATCACCATGGCAAAATCAGCTAAACTGATTCAGCAGCAGCTGGAAAAGGAACTGTGAGTACAATTCACTGTTATTGTTCATCTGTTTTACAGGATGTATCTGGTTAACCTGGTTCCTTGTTTCAAACACCACACCTCCAGCTTGTAACAGGCTGCTGGTGAAGACTTGATAAAGCTCCTGCAAAGCCATTAAATACATATTAAAACAGCTGTCATAGAATGAGTAATATCCCCTGACAAATATGTTAAATCCCGTAGTTACCAGTCACCTTGTAGGTTTATAATCCATCCAGACGCTCATCACTGTCTCATCTTCCCACAGGAACACCTTGCGGGTGACTCGCTCCGCAGCCCTCAGCTCTCAGGATGGCTCCATTGGTGGCAGCATGTATCTGGGAAAGAAGGGCAAGGACTTCGAGTTCAGCCAGTTGCCTGTGAAGGTGGAGTTCCTGGAGTGCAGCGCCCGCGGTAGCAAGGGTGAAGAGGGGGAAGCGGACATCCAGACCTTGGAGAAAAGCCTGGCTAAGCTGTAAAACGATTAACTCAACATCCTCCGAGGCACAGACCTAAGATCTGATCACCCCAATAATCACCTCAATAATCAAGAGGGACAAATCCATCTCGGTGGAGGTCTGACAGGAGTCAAACATGGTCCTATCCTTACATGACATTAAAGTTAGAACATTTGAGACATATTCAGTGAGAAAACACCAAAAAAGACTGAAAGCTCGGAGCTGTGTGTCAGGTTGCTCTGCAGTGCTGAGAAATGACCGTGTGCTTCTTCAATACATATCTTACTGTGAACAATTATATTTAAAACGCTTTATCTGAATTGGCTTAAAAGGATTTTGAGAAAATACATTTGTGGTTTGCAGTTCAAAGAAAGTATCAGTTTATTTAGCATTTTCTAGATGTCTTTGCTCATCTGACCTGTGAAAACAGGTGTGAATTGCATTTATTCATCAATTTGAACAGTCAGAGTTGTGCCTTTTTTCTAGTGTTCTTAAAGAGAAGTGTTTGGCTTGTTTGCAGAAGAATGATGGTTTACTTGTGTGGAAGAATTTGCAATGAATGTATTCATTTGCAATGAATGTATGAATCTGTCAAGTCATAAAAGAATGAAATGTCTGTAGTTGTTGAGCGTGTTTTAAAAAACAGACAGTATAGTTTTGATGCTTGATGGCGACCAGCGGGTAACAGAAGAAAAGGTTCCAGTGTCAGTTAAGCCAAATCCATGGTGCTGTAGTGTTATACGGTACAAATACAGTCACAGACTTGTTTAACTGTATAACAGTAAACGGATTCAGCCTGTAAAGATTCTTAGGCAGCAAAGACAATTTACTCATGTACAGAAAAAGATTTCATGGCTCTATAGCATAATTACATGAGGGATTTGTGGTGCTGTCAGTTCACAAGATGCTACGTCACATTCATTTCAAAAACTGCACCACTGTTCCTCAGAGCAATTAAAAAGTGTTTCTGTGTTTTCAGACGTCTTTCACTTCACTCTGCTTTATTTTCTGCATGGCACCCGGTTAGGATTGGGACACGTCCTCTTTTAATTCTATAAAACACATCAGACTTGGTAAAACATGAAAAGCAGATTTCTTTTCATCTAATGTGGTATTTTCACAGACCACCAACATTAAAGAAAATATAAAGAATCCAGTTTCACACAAAGTACATTTCAAACACATTTCTATGGGACCACACACACTGAATCCCCTCTGCGCCAAATCAAACAAGTGGAGATAGCATTAAAACTTACAGATTAAATTAAATAGTGTGTGGGGTTTGATCTCTGCTGTAAATATCTACTTACAATACTGGTGCTTCACCGTTTAATTCATGGACTGTATATAAAGATTAACCACATGTCGGCTACCCAACAGTGAGGCCAAAGCATCTTGATCACTCACTGGTGGCTGGCTATCGTATTGGTCACAAACCCTGTCTCATCCATATTAGTGGATGGGACATGTAGTAAACAAAAAAATCAAAATACAGGTAAAAATTTTTTTTCTCAAAGATGGTTTGATAAATGATAGTTTGCTTTTAATTAGTTATTTAATGCTATGAAAATAGGGTGAAACGACTTGTGATTGGTCGAGTCTGTATCGATGGGACCTCACTACAGCAGCTTTATCTTCTATCCACTACTTCACAGTTTATGTCCAGGATATTTTGCCAAGACAACCTGTCATATCTGGTTTTTGCCCTCAGTTCAGACTTAAAGGAGAGAAAGAACCTGACATCACAATTAGAAGCCACAGATCATTTAGACCAGACAAATCTTATCCTACCATTAGGTGTCTTCCTAAATTCTGACACGGCTTAGAACTCATTGTCACAGTTGTGACGAGTTGTATAAACCATCATCCGTTGTGTTACTAGATTGTTTTATTTTGAGTGGGATAATTGGCTCTTTAATAACTTTACTCATCAAAATAAACTTTTATAGCTTAATTAACATCTTGTTTTACCAATACTCCAATATAACAAGGCTCATTACGTGCAGCAGCTGAGTGAGTGGTCCTAACAGCAACACACATAATCTGAGAAATAAACTAAAAATAAAGCAAAGCCATGACCAAAACAAGAGCTTTAAGAACATGGTGTAAAGTGCACGACTCTAAAGATGAGACAGAGGGTAGACAGTCAGACTGCAGCTCTGATCAGCTACAACCACACAATGTTCTCCTTTCAGCACCGCAGGGCACAGCCAGTTCACCTTGTCCCCGTGACTGATGCTCAGTTTGGGCCCAGACTTGTCGTAGGTCACATCCTCTGCAGCTTCTTCCTCCACTTCAGCTTCTTCCTTCTCTGCTTCAGCCTTCAGTGGCGTCTCTGCTTTGTCCTGCGACGGTTCTTTCCTCTTTGTCTTGTTCTTACCCTTCCTGCGTTGGGCCACTCTAGGTGGGGCTTTTCCCTCTGGAGCCACGACTGGGTGCTTACTGAGGTCCCACAGGGCGACTTGGCCGTCATTCCCCCCGGTGACGAGCCAGTACGGGTGGGAGGGTAAATGAACAAAGTGGGCCTGTGAGGCTCCCTGACTGTGGGCTTTCACTGCGCCCTGCTGCTCCAATTTAGAGCCGCTGCCGATCCGCATCAGGTGCACCCGACCGTCCTCTGCTGCACAGCCCACAATGTTCCCACAGCTCGCCACTGAGACGCAGTGAGCCAGTGGTGGGTTAAAAAGCTGACCAGGACGCTGCTGGTGATCGTCTTCATCCTCTGCTATGTCCTGGAGGTTGAGTGTCCAAAGAGGGCGAGTCTTCTGCAGACCCCACAGCATCACCTGAAGCAACAGAAGTTAAAAGTATTAAGGAGAGAAATGGAACAGAAAGTGATGACATGAATTCTTTACAAACTCTCGTCTCTCTCACCTGCATGTCCAGTCCAGCAGACAGCAGGTTGTTGGGTCTGTGAGGCCTGAAAGCCACAGACGAGCAGATGTTAGTGTGTCTGCGAAGAGTCCTGGACACTTTTCCCCCAGGAAGCTCCAGCACCCGCACTGCCCCAGAGTCATCGGCCACAGCCAGGGCTGAGCCCGTGTCATTTAAAGCTAAAGCATTGATCTCCTCTTCCCCCGCGCCCTGAAACTCCTCCACGGGGCCCCTCAGGTTCCTGGGGTCGAGGACGCTCACAGCATCTCCGTGAGACACGTACAGCTGACCCGGAGCCGCAGGTGAGAACACGACACTCGTGCTGTCCTCTTCACCAGGGAGGGTGAGCCTGCCGATGATGGTCCCTTCCTGGCTCCACACGGTCACCTCTCCGCCCTCGGAGCCTGAAGCGAGGAGGCCCTCAGGACCCGGAGAAGCTCCAACGCACAGGATGGGGGTGGAGTGGCCCTCAGACCACTGCCTGGCCATGGTGACCCCTTCAAATATAAGTTAACAAGAAGAAGATCAACATGGCTGAACGTAAAAAAATATTACTACAGAGAAAATAAGCATTATGGTGTAAAAAGGAATATAGACAAGTTAAAACGCACTTTCTATGTCTTTAAATAGGAATAAACTCAAATACAAAGCTTTACATTAGTTTACATATTAATGACCAAGTATCCAGAGTCAGTGCTGAAGAAGCAGAGGAAGAAAACAAACGTGAAACCAGATTAAACACAGGTAGCTCTTAGGCTAGCTCGTTAGCCTAAGAGCTGACATGCAGCTTCACGTTTAGCTGTAGCTCAGCCTGCGGTGACCAACATGTTGATGGACAGATAATCAATCATCTATATCGGTCCTGTGACATTATCGATAATGTAACAACCAAAGAATGAATTTACCTTAGCGAGAGCAGCATCAACTTCAGCAGGAAGACATGTGGGGCTGAGGCGCTGGGTGATTACGTCACAATTATATATATAGACATTTCCCAGAGTGGAGTCTGACAGGCAATTTTTTTCAGGCAGCATTAAAAATCTATTTTTTCCAACAAAGAATAGCTGATTTTTTTTTACCATTTACCTCAACTACAATCTGATAATATAACCTGAAGTATTCAACTGATAATTGTTGCCTAATTGAAGGGAATCATAGCCCAGTGTTGCCTGACAGTCACAGTGTTGGACATTAGTCTCCTCAGCACAGTAGCATCTAAATGAGTTTACTAATAAAAACATATGTAAGAATAAAATTAAAACCGCTTGATTAGGCTCCAATTAGAAAATCCCATCTGAACACCTCTGGAAATTGGCTGCAGGACATCTGGACCAAAATCATTTCATACTTACCAGTAAACATTTACAAATGTAGATCTATAACCATGTTATAACTCGTATATAGATGGTTGATCTGCATGCAATATTTAAAACAATTCCCTACCAATGTATAGAGAAAATAAAATGTCAAAGAGCCACCTTTAGTTGCTCAATATCTAATGAGCCATTGGCAAAAGTCAGTCACTCATAACAAGTCTAAATAGTTTTTAATTATTATTACAAAGGAATAGTTCATTGTTTTAGCCTCAACATTTTTCTGTGATCCCATAAAACATAATGTATGTACACCCCATGAGTATAATGTATTATTTGGGCTCATTTAAATAATCTATGGACAAATGTGAAATACAAGCTGCAGCAGTATTGCAATGACAATAACTGAGCATTATTTCATGCACATTCTCTGGAACACGAAAAAGAAAATCACAGCGGACACATCATCGAGTCATTGTTCAGTGTGTGTCCCCGTCCGGCCTTCACCTCCACAATGGCTGCTCTCATCTGATTCATCCAAAGCTGTAGATGTGATGAGTGTGGTCCATTTCTGGGTCAGTGAGCAGTGTGCCATACTGCTGCAGTGAATAGAGGATGGAGAGAAGAGAGAGGCCATAGCTTTCACACCGCTCACCCCCAAAACACCCAAACACACACACACACACCTCACACTGTCAACCCAAAATTCAAGTGCTGACACATACACTATGTCCTCACAAAGCAGCAGCAGTTCTCACAGAGCGTTGTCGGTGTAAGTACCCTGCAGCCATTTGCCTTTTTCTGCTCATAACCTGAGCATTATATCCTCCATATGTAATGTTGTTATCTAGGGAGCACTTCTTATGAAGCAGATGAATACACACTGATGAGCTGTGAGTGTAAATTTGTCAGCTTTTTATTTCACAGTTTGTGGTCGATTCAAAGTCAACACTTTTTGTCAGTTCCACAGCTCCTCCTCCCACATGCGTTTTCTTCATACTCACGCTTGGTTTCACATGTAATGTCCGACGTTTGAGGTATGTGGCATCTTTTTTGGAGTTGTATTCATATTTAGGGAATTGTGATTAAATTAAATTGAAGGTCTAAGCAGACTGAAAATGTAAAACAGGCAGATAAACTGTGTGAACGCTGCTGTAACGGTTGAGATCACAAACAGAATCCACATTAGTCACAGATGAATTAGCTTCTTCAGAAACTGGACTTTTTCCAGATTTTGTTTAGTGCCATTAAAAAACGACAGATCAGAACCAGATTCTGTTGCAGTGTCTCCTAAATTAAAGTTTAATTAGACATGTATAATAACCATGTAACACCCTCTAACGCCTACAGCATTTGGACGAATCATATAGACATTCATGTACAGTTAACAAACCGCTCATGTACAATACAATACAGGGCAAATGTTTTACTTCAGCTTGTTGCACAGATACTTACTGTTTACATTTGTATAGAGATTTAATCATATTGTGATTCATGGTATAATCTTGTTATCTATAACCCTGATGTAATCTTTTTTATTCCCATGCATAACTTACTACATTACCCTTACTAACACTTTATACCTATTTATTTCAGCACATATTGCCCTCCCTATAATGCTGTTTTTACATTTTCCAGTAAAACCTTCACACATATGTAGATACTATGTGTTAATGTCAACTTTCTTATTTATTTAAAGTGAATAAATCATTTTCACCGACTTAACATGTTCTTGGTGCCTCTTTCTGTATTTGTCCTCTGTAGTGTTATAAGTAAAATTCCTTTTATAGGGTCACAGTTTCTCAAGTCGTCAGGTGAATTCATTTGAACACAGAGACAGACATTGCTTTGTGTTATCATTACTCCTGTTCATATTCTGCGTTATGCAGATGTCTCTTCCATAGTTAAGGTATTTTTAGCCTGAAATTTCCTCTCTTGTGTTCTCCCCAGACAGTGTTGACTTGCTGAGCTGCAGTGACACTGAACATGTTAGAAAATGTTCTCTAACTAGCCTGAATGAAGATTTCTGAGTGTATCTGACTATTATTATTATTCTAAGACAGGTTTGAAACAATTGTGAACCTATGATCGTTTTCAATGAAGGTCTTCTGCTTCTGCTTCCTCTCTCCAGACGAGTGGGAGCTATAACATCCACACATCAGGGAGCATGAAGTCGCCCTATTTCCCAGCGAGGTCTGTGCTTTTCCACAAGGAGCCAAACGGGGTGACGTACAGAGTGCCGGCGCTGCTCTACCTGTCCCACTCCAGGTCCTTCCTGGCCTTTTGTGAGGAGAGACTCAGCCCGTCAGACGCCCAGGCTCATCTGCTCGTCATGAGGAAAGGCACTTTCTACAGAAATTATGTGGAGGTTGGTGGCGCTAACTTGAAGATCAGATCGATCTGCTGCAGCTTAACTCAGTCAAAAGCAAAAGCACCTTTTTGTGTTCATTGCAAATTATATTTAAATATATTAGTGAGCTGATGTAAATTCTTTAAACTTATGATTGGAATGAAGTGTCTGATTAAAATATTTTGGGTTTAGTATTTGATCTATTATCAATTGTGGGGGAGACTGGGTCTCATTTTTGTAACAAACAGGAAATGATTGGGAGACAGTCTTTGACATTATGTTAGATTATATTGTGTTAGTTTGTTTAAATTTAAAATAAATGAAGGAAACAGAATCAGAGACTGAAGAGTTGGGATTGGAAATTGAATGTGTGTTTTGTGAAACCTGTCGCTCGGTAGTTTTGCCTTTTTTTATTGTCTTGTTCATGTCCCACCTTATTTATTAATCATCTCTCTGTATCTCCTCCACTACATCTTCCTTTCCCTGCTGCAGTGGGAGGACATGTGCGTCCTGGGCTCTGCTTACCTGGCGGGCCACCGGTCCATGAACCCGTGCCCGGTGTACGATGAGTTCACAGGTACCCTCTACTTGTTCTTCATCGCCGTCCTGGGCCACACCTCGGAGGCTTATCAGCTGGTGACCGGCAAGAACGTGACCCGGCTCTGCTACATCTCCAGTAATGACGACGGAGACACCTGGACGACCGTCACCGACCTGACCAAGAGAGTCATAGGAGACACTATCAAAGGTCAGAGAGGAAGACATTCAACCTTAAACAGACGTCCACTGGGTTATTCTGATCAATTCTGAGAATTACACACAAAATTGCAATTTTAAGATGTAAATATCAAAATGTAAAATCATGACACTTTTTGTTAAAGATGTTACATCCACATGCAATTTGAGTGAGGTTGCAGATGGGAACCAAGTGAATACCCCTCCCCACACCCCCACCTTTCTATGTGTGTATAAGAACTATGGTGGCCTTCAGGTAACATGACTGTGCAACATGGCCGACTCCATAGGAGAGAATCTGCTCTTAGTGAAGATATAAAGGGCACATTCTAAAATAACAACAACACACAATGATTCTTAGTTTCAGCTGATTGTATAAAAATGAAAACAACACTATGAATATTATGTTTAATTTGTACCAATGGACCTTTAATATAATATTATAAGGTTTAAGCTTTTTCATTTTAGATCATCAGTAACATTCACAAAGATTTGACCAAAAACATGCATCTTCGCCCTTTTCCTTCCTTCCTTCCTTCCTCTCTTGCAGAATGGGCGACCTTCGCTCTTGGCCCGGGCCACGGTATCCAGCTGAAGTCAGGCCGCCTCCTCGTTCCCGCCTATGCTTACCACATCGAGTGCAAAGAGTGTTTTGGACAACTCTGCCAGACCAATCCCCACGCCTTCTGCTTCCACAGTGACACCCATGGGAGAACCTGGCGATTTGGCGAGGCGGTGCCCGGCCCGGAGAGCGTGGAGTGTCAGATGGTGTCTGTGGACGAGGAGGATGGGACCAACGTGTTGTACTGTAATGCTCGCAGCCCTCTCGGCTACAGGGTGCAGGCCCTCAGTCTGGATGATGGGGCTGTGTTTCAGGAGGGGCAGCTGGTGCAGCGGCTGGTGGAGCCTCGAAATGGTTGTCATGGCAGCATTGTTGGGTTTCCTGCCCCGTTACATGTGTGCCAGGGTCTTAACCAACACTCACACCAACATACACACCGCTCCAGACACTGGACATCCAGCACGACCAGCTCCAATCAAACCATCCCCTCCACTCCTGACATCACTTCTGTCTCCACCAGCACTTTGTCACCTTATCACGTCACTCCCCCAGATTTCCTCACCCCCACCTGGGTAGTATACTCCCACCCAACATGGACCACTGCACGCAAGGATCTGGGCGTGTTCCTCAGCCTGTTTCCCCGTGACCCGGACAGCTGGCGGGGTCCCTGGGTGATCTACGAGGGCCCCAGCGCCTACTCCGACCTGGCCTATCTGGAGCTGCCCCCCTCACCTGGAGCACCGCCCGCTGTGGCCTTCGCCTGCCTGTTTGAGTGTGGAGCCAAAACGGCCTACGACGAAATCTGCTTCAGCATCTTCACCCTGTACGAGCTTATTGATAACCTGCCGAGAGATGGGCAGCAGCAGGATGACAGTGACGGATGTAAAAAACAGCAGAATCAGGAGTGTGAGAGCGGTCGGAGTCGTGATGCTAAACCTGAAACAGTTTTCCAGCCAGTGCCTCATGTGAAGAAGAGAAGAAAGAAGTTGACTGAGATGTGCTGTTTGTCTTAAAGGTGTCTTCAAATAACTGCTTTCTACAAACAGTACATCCATCATGTGTTACAGAATATTGTAAACAGTAGAATGATTGAAGTGTTACCCTGTTTTTCAGTGAATTGTGATTTTATAACAAGTTAAGTGTCAATAAAGTTCACCCAACTTACTTTTTCTCCATTTATTAGGAGTGTAGTGGAAAATTCAACTGACCAGTGTCTAAGGTATTGGAAATCCCCCTGACCAGGTGTCTAACTGCTGTGATACTGTCTACCTGACAGGATGGAACCCTTACTTGGTGGTGTCTCACTGCTATGACCTTGATCAACAGGGTGCATGCCCTTATTTGGTGATGTTTTTCTTCCAACTGCTACAGCGGACGGACAGACACAGATGATCTCATGTCTTTCATGTCTTTTTTCATATTATGTTTTATGAAACGCCTCTTTGTATAAGTTCTGGCTTTTGTGAACTTGCGGCCAGTTCCATTTTGAGCACCCGTGCTTGTTGTGTAACCTCTGCAGAGTTTACTATTATAAAGACTCAAAGGCAACTCCAGTCTGAGAATTTCATTATTTCAAATCTCAAGATGAATTTCCATCACAAACTTGGCGTCACGAACAGGATCCCTTGAAAGATCGTCTTGACCCGAGAAGTCTTCGGTGGCTGATCACCCAGGAGAGAAAATCTTCTGCCTCTACCTCCAACAGTTAAGAGAAGAGAGGGCCGAAATAACTTGGGTTCCGGACCTTCTTCACAGGGATCCAAAGACCTCTCTTTGGTCATCTTATATCTGGTGAGATGTTGAAATTCTGATTTTCATGACTGTTTAGATGATTTCTCAAATACAAAATCAAACATAAGAAATAATACATTTAAAGGGTTTTATTTGGAACGGGTGTATTAGTCATTCTCTCTGGATTATTGTGGATTAATGATGTTAATCTGACTCGTCCTTGTGGCAATCATCCTTGTTGAAGGCTTTTTTCCTGTTTTGCCGGAGAAAGAAACAAGGATTCGTGGAGACGTCCACGTCTTAAATTGAGTGTTCAAGGGAAATTGTAGATGTGCACGATTTCATACACTTAATTGATAAGGATGGGTAACAAGGGAAGTAAGTGACTTCAGAACCCAGAAAGTCCAAATGGTGGGCTTTATGGTTGCAAGAGTGAGGACGGGAAAGTGTGACATTTTTCTTCCAATATGGTCCAGAGACTTTGCTTTTCCTCATAACGGGTCATTCATTGTCGAAAAAATTCAACTTTTAAGAGAGAAACTCCTCGAGAAAGAGGAAGAATTAAAAAGCAACAAAAAAAAAAAAAAGAGAAAAAAATAAATAAATAAATAAATCAAGGTCGCAATGTGGAAAGACAGAAGATAATAAGAAAGTGTCTTGAAATGTGGGAAAAAGAGGCAGAGTGTAGGGACAGAAAACAAACATTTAAACAGATGGCTAAGGTTGATAAGAAGGAAACTGAGAAAGTTGAAAAGAAATCATATAGATCTCTGTATTCTCCATTACAGGGTGTGGCAGTCCTCTTCTCAACGCCTGCCTTCCTCCTCACCTACGACAAAACCCTCCTCCATGATGATGTGCAGAGACCAGACTCCACCAATCAACGATCAGGCCCATCTCAGACTCCACCCCCCACTCTCCCAGTCTATGGAGACGGGGCAGCGGGAGGACTGAATGATGACGCCACCTCTTCCTCATCTTTAGGCCCCACTGACTTTGCAAAGATATGTCCGCACTGTGGGGGAGACCTCCGTCTGACTTCACCAGACTGGGATGATGCGGTTAATGCAGCATACGTCAACGCTCTCAACACACTCCTCAACGCCCTGAGGACCGCCTTCCCCAATAAAATTGACATGTCCAAAATAACGGGGTGCAAACAACAACCAGGCGAAACCGTAGGAGATTTCCTCACACGTCTGACCGTCCTGTTTAATCAACACAGAGGCATCCCCATACCTGACACTCTTGGCAACGAGCCAGGGGCTTATGAAACACATCTGAAACAGGCCTTCCTGAATGGTCTGCTCCCCCCACTACGGGCAGACGTAGGCCACACCTGCATCGGGCTTGAGGATGCTCGCTTGACAGAGGTCAGATGTCATTCTGAACATGCTGAACGTCAACACAAAGAAACCAAAGACAAAACTCAGCAGAAAAAGAATCAACAACTCCAGAAAGCACAGCTAACCATGATGCAGGCTGTGTCTGCCCTGTCAAGGCCACGCAGACAAGATAACGCTGATAGCAGAGCCAACTTCACTGAACCAGGAAGAGAGGGGCGCGGTCGCGGACGTGGGCAAGGACGTGGGCGAGGCTTTTCTCGACGACCCAAAATTCCCATAGATGAGTGTTTCTTCTGCAGACAAAAAGGACACTGGGCAAGGGACTGCCCCCAGCAGCGAGAGAAGGGGGAGACAAGAACTTTCACTGCTGACTGATCTACAGAAAGTGAGGAGGAGGCAGACGGGGGGGAGACGACCAATCTACCCGCCGAGGATCAGAGAAAGGGAAGTGAAACACACACACATACATGCCAAAGCAATGAAGAAATCGCTTGCAATTCTAACCACACACATACATGCCAAAGCAACGAAGAAATCGCTTGCAATTCTAACCACACACACACACACACAAGCTCCAGCAATGAAGAAATCGCTTGCTAATCTAACCGCACACACACACACACACACCAGAGCAAACACAACTTTGTGGTTCTTATGTTAAGTACAATAGTGATGCTTTTAAGAAAATGCCTCAACTCGAACTGTGTGTTAACGGTCACAAACTTAATTTCATGGTCGACTCTGGTGCAGGTTATTCTGTGGTTAGGATGTCAGATTTGCCCACATCTCCTGAGATGAGTGGTCGCTTTATATTCTCTCAAGGTGCCAGCGGTGCCAAGGTAAAAGAAAATTTCACAAAACCTCTAAAATGCGCCGCTCGGTTTGACAAAAATTCCATAAGGTTTGAACATGATTTTCTGTTGTCTCCCTGTTGCCCAATTAATCTATTAGAAAGAGATTTGATGATTGTGTTAGGCTTCAATTTAGTATCCTCCCCTGATGGAGTGACGGTTACGCACAATTCTTCTTCACAATGTCACAGACCACACATGAGCAGCTGTTTGTATATCAGTGGCAACTTCCTAAAAATGCCTCCACTGATCTGCTCTCCACGTCACACTCTCTCGTCACCCCTTTTTTCTGATTTTATGCACACTGATTCACTGCATTGCACTTCACATGTGACAGACACAGCAGATCACGTTTATGAATCTCTGTTTTTGCCTTTTCCTGATGATTCTCTGAAAAGTGTCCAATATTTTTTGGTCTGTTTCCAGAAGTGCAGCTTCCGTCTCACTCACTGACCAACAGATGGCACTGTTTCGCGTCTCGAATTCCAGCCCTCACATCTCGCTCTCCAAGTCCCATAATGACCAGTGGCAAGACTTAGGCCCATTTGTCAGATCATGCCAGGCTGCCGTTGATTGGCAACCCACAACGACGCCTGACGTAATGTATTCACCAAGTCTGAGTGCATTTGATCTAAAAATGTATCCAACCTTCTGTTCTCCAGCCACACGCTCATTAGCTGTGACTGAAAATCACCTTCATTCTTATGCAATGTTGTCCAACCCCTCTGATGTTTCGCCTTTACTTTCAGATCTGCCTGAAACACTGTGGGCAAAGGACAAATATTATGTGGGCCTCATCAGAAACTGTGATCCAGTCAAAATCACTCCAAAATCTGATTATAGGCCATGTAAACAACAATATCCACTCAGACAGGAAGCAGTGGAGGGGATACGTCCTGTTTTTGAATCATTTTTGCAGGCTGGTGTAATTGTCCCCTGCCCTGATTCAGCGGTCCGCACTCCACTGTTCCCAGTTAAGAAGATCAGAGACAAAGGTCAACCTACTGAGTGGCGGTTTGTGCAGGATCTGAAGGCTGTGAATGATGCTGTAATTGCTTGATCGCATATTGTTCCCGACCCATACACGCTGCTTTCCCAAATTCCGTCTAATGCAGTGTGGTTTTCGGTTGTAGACTTATCCAATGCTTTTTTTTTTTGTGTTCCTGTCCACAGGGACAGCCAGTACTGGTTAGCTTTTCATTTTGAAAACAAGGCCTACACGTTCACACGCCTATGTCAAGGCTACTGTGAATCTCCATCATTATACAATCAGGCTCTCAGGAACAGTCTTGAATCCCTCATCCTCATTCTGGGTTCAGTTCTCTTGCAGTATGTTGATGATCTACTAGTTGCCAGTCCCACACAGGAGCAATGTGAAACAGATACGATCGCTTTGCTGAGACATCTGGCTCGTGAGGGCCATAATGTCAGCCTCAGCAAACTAGTTTGTTCAACAAACTGTCACATTTCTGGGTCATGTCGTCACCAAAGATGGCAAATCCCTGTCTGATAAGAGAGTAGAAGCTATTGTTAACATGCCTAAACCCTTGACGAAGAAACAACTCATGTCATTCATCGTCACATGCTCTTTCTGTAGAACGTTCATTCCTGACTTTGCTCTTCTTGAAGCCCCTTTAGGTGCTCTGTACCATGGCAAATCACTCACTCCTCACGAACGTGTCGTTTGGACTCACGAGGCAGACGAGGCATTTGTCACACTGAAGAAGACGCTGCAGCAAACTCCCACTCTTGCTCTCCCTAACCCTGACAAACCTTTTGTTCAGGCTGTGGATGAGAGAGACCGCTGCATGACTTCCGTCTTCCTTCAGTCTCATGGTGACAAATATCGCCCTGTCGCCTACTTCTCCGCCGAACTTGATCCGGTGGCAGCTGGCCTTCCACGTTGTTTGCGTGCAGTGGCCGCCTGTGAAAAAAAAGCCGTCCTTGCCTCACGAGACATAGTAGGTTACTCTGACTTGACACTCCTTGTTCCTCATGCTGTGTCTCTCATTCTTACAGAACAGAAGACCTCACATCTTTCTGCTGCTCGCTGGTTGAGGTATCACACTGTTCTTCTTGACATGCCCAACATCACAGTGAAACGCTGTTCAACTTTGAACCCAGCCACACTTCTTCCGCTTCCGGATGACGGGGAAGAACACAACTGTGTGGCTGAACTTCAAGTCCAGTGTTCCCCACGTCTTGACCTCTCTGACGAACCTCTTTCTAACTCTGACTTGATTCTGTATGTCGATGGGTCCGCCTCACGTGACCCTGTCTCTGGTACTAACTGTGTTGGTTTTTCTGTTTGTTCAGATAACGAAGTGCTCCTCTCGAGTTCTCTTCCTCATCACCTCTCAGCACAGGCAGCAGAGCTCATCGCACTCACGGAAGCATGCAAATTGGCTACTGGTAAAACACTCACAGTCTACACTGACTCCAGATATGCGTTCGGTGTAACTCATGATTTTGGCGCCCTTTGGCAACACAGAAACTTCCTCACATCTTCTGGTAAAAAGATAGCACACCACGGTCTCATCACAGATCTTCTGTCTGCCATTTTGCATTGTTAAGAGACATTATTCCACAATGGGGAATTCCTAGCAGAATTTCCAGTGACAATGGCAGACACTTCGTAAACGAAGCTGTCAAACAACTCGGTTCTCATCTAACTATGGATGTGCGAACACACTGTGCATATCATCCAGCCAGTGGTGGAGCTGTGGAACGAGAGAACGGCACACTCAAAACTAAACTTGCAAAGTGCTGTGAAGGCACAGGTCTTGCATCGACAAAAGTCCTGCCTCTGGTGCTGATGTACATGAGGATGAGAAAACGAACCCCACATTGGTGTGGATCCTCCGTCTTCTCCGCTTCCATCCACAGACTTGTGTGATCATGATATGGTGTCCTATTGCTCTGACTTCTTCTCTTTCAGACATCAGGAAACAGGTGGCAAGGGCCCTACCAGGTACTGCTCACAACCCACACAGCAGTGAAAGTTGCTGAAAGAGCCACCTGGATCCACGCCAGCCACTGCAAACGAGTACCAGCTCCATCTGACCAGCTGACGCCTTCAACTCAAAGCACACACACTGATACTTCCACAGGTTGAGAAGCACCAAGAGTGTTGTATGATTAACCACACGAGCGTTCTGCCACAACACACAAGAAATCTGCCTGACAACTGAGACCATGGACAGGCCACGGCCATGGCATCCGTTTCGACATCCAGGGTTGTCTGGCCTGAGAGGCTCGCTATACGTGTTACCCATGATCTCCTCTACTATTATTTTGCACATTATTCTGTCTAGACGCACTCCTGTAAAAGTCTCTGATGATCTAACAAACTCCTCTTTTCCTACAGTGTCCTCTCAGAACCATCCAGCACATGCAAATTTGACTAGACACAAGAGAAGTGATTCAGGTCCCCTTGATCCGTAACTTATTCCCCATCCCTCCCTACCTGGACACTGACAGCACAGATGATTCTTCTGACGATACTCAATTTTAGGGTTTTTTAATGTTATTTTCTCCCCCCAGCTTGCTTATGTGTTTTCTTAATGATTTCACTAGACAAAAACAGCTACTGCAATTATCCTTTCAACTTCATATTTTATGATGCTTTAATTTGAATCTCTGTGAATTTTTTAGGTTGATGTGAGTTACTTTATGAAGTTTGTACATCCTTAATACATTTTTACTTCCTAGCAAGAATTTAAAAAGTTTTTACTGCATATTTTCAACCTCAAATATACTGTATGTTGACATTTAACGTTTTATTACATTTTAATATGAGTTACTTTTGCCAATCTATACAGTATATTAACTTTTGATAATGGTTAATGAGATGATGATGTTGTTTGACCTGATTTCCTTCCATTTTTCATTTCAAATGCTTGCTCAATCACAGGAAAAGAACTTTTTTTTTCTTTCCACAAAAACAGCAGCGGCTACCTATTGCACCTCCCCACCATGCATCGTATGTTCTAGAACCTCTCCATGGTGGATGTGACCCTGTCTGTGCGCAAAGTGCCAGGGTTGAAGACTCGTCGATATTCTTCTATGATTATGATGTTGATTATGATGTTTCTTGATTATTTTTCGTTAGTGATCATATTTTTATTGATGATCAAAGGGGGAAGTGTAGTGGAAAATTCAACTGACCAGTGTCTAAGGTATTGGAAATCCCCCTGACCAGGTGTCTAACTGCTGTGATACTGTCTACCTGACAGGATGGAACCCTTACTTGGTGGTGTCTCACTGCTATGACCTTGATCAACAGGGTGCATGCCCTTATTTGGTGATGTTTTTCTTCCAACTGCTACAGCGGACGGACAGACACAGATGATCTCATGTCTTTCATGTCTTTTTTCATATTATGTTTTATGAAACGCCTCTTTGTATAAGTTCTGGCTTTTGTGAACTTGCGGCCAGTTCCATTTTGAGCACCCGTGCTTGTTGTGTAACCTCTGCAGAGTTTACTATTATAAAGACTCAAAGGCAACTCCAGTCTGAGAATTTCATTATTTCAAATCTCAAGATGAATTTCCATCACAGGAGAATTACGTGATTAAGGTGGAAATCCTTAGACAATTTATCAATTATCTGATCAACGGACTAGAAAGGCTACATACAATGTATTTACAGACTTACGAGGCCAACGTTACCTTTGAACTTTAATCAGTTAATTCGTTAGTCTCAGTGAACATTTCTGCCAAATTTGAAATATTCCCTCAAGACATTCTTGAAATATCGTGTTCAAAAGCATGGGACAGGCAGAATGACAGACGGACAAACCGAAAAACGTCTCCACGCTGGCGAGAGACAGGGGCTGAAAAATAAATAAAGTGTCGCCACTATGAGGATCTGTTGTAAACCGAACATCTTTGGGTTTTGGACTTTGCTGAGACAAAACCTGACGTTTATACATTTCACTTTAGACCATAAGAAACAGCGACTGTGAAAATAATTTCCACATTAATCAACAATGAAATAATCCTTAATTTCAGCCTTAATAATGATTCAGAATGGAGGTAAAGTTATTTAACAGGAAAACTAGAGCAGAATAGACTGTCAGTCACCGCTGTGCAAAACAACATCCACCATATCTGTGAAAGTGTTATCCACCTCATCAGCAGTTTGAAGAGTCCCAGGGCACTTGTCTCTCTCTCTCTGCAGTTTCCTCTTCCTCTCATCACTTATCAACTGAACTCAGACAAACGTCTCTGAGCTAAACAGGGGGGGGGGCGCGGGCACGCGATAGTCAACAAAACAATGACACTGCAAGATCCAGCTGTTCTTATTTGACCCTGTGGAGGGATTTTTTTGTGAAGCACTAAGATAAATGGTGTTTCCACTGGTAATATTCTTGGTTCATCAAAAAGAAACACACAACACATTGTTCACAAAGTTTTTAAAACAGGATGAAAATAAACATGATCTTGGTTTTTACAAAGTAGACGTAGATTTGAGAACATGGCAAATTCTGTGGGGGAATCTTCTGTCGTCTATGTCTTATGTCACGCTTACTTTGTTTTAGCTGTCGTCTTGATGTTGCTTAGCTCAACTGGACAGAATTATTATGTCCATCAAGGACAAAGTTTTTGACACTGACCGTTGGTTTGTTTGTTTTTCGGATCCCATGGGGTCTGGAGAGAACCCACTACATATTCGTGTGGATGCAGAATAAGGGGCCCAGACTTTCTTGAACTACTTTTTTTTAAATGGCAAATAAATATTTCTTTTGTTATCAGATAACTTTCTTTTCCTTATATAAATGCATTCTAAGTCAGGAACCTGACAGTCATGTGTAAGCTGGTTCAGCCATGGCGCTCTTCTGAGTCCTGTTCTTCTTTTAGGTCTTGACTTTTGAAGAATTTGTGCTTTAACTAACTCAAATTCCCAGGACGTGTTCATTAGGCTTCAGAAACACAATGTGGAGCCAGAACGAGGCTGCAGCTCATCAGCACATTAACTCGACCTGCGTCATGAGCAGCAGCTGTAATGAGATAACTGTTCCTTTACTTGGAGGCTGACAGCTTGAGTGAGTCGCATTGTTTTGCTAAGACATAAATAAAAAAAAGATGAACAGATCGTGGCAGGAAAACAGCAACAGGATCTTTCCTCACTGCTGCCCCTCCTCCTCCTCCTCCTCTTTATATAACGCCACGCTGACAGGAGGACATTTCCTCGCTCGGATTCTCTCACAGAAGAGGGCATTTCCTTTCCTCGAGCGTTTGTTTTACAGCGTACTATGATGGGTTTGACGATCATTGTATTTCTGGCTTTGTTAACGGGGGTAACCGGGAGCCCTAATGTGACGATCAGACCTGAAGCTGCCTCAGCGGACGACGTGTTGGCTCATTCCAACAGTGTCCCAGAGACTTCAGAGGAAACAGAGATTGTTGGACAGGTGAGAAGGAAGTGACGCACTGATACCTGACTGGTCTTAGTGAGTAGCTGTGTTTCTTTTTGCAGGTTTTGATTTCTAATGTTTTTCGGAGCTTATCACTTGCATTGCACATGTGAGGAATCTGCAGTTAAACTCAGGATGTTGCTTAATTAATGTTTTCCACTAACTGATAATCTGCACAGAAAACAAAACTACACTTTAAAAGAAGGATATTTATCTTTATCTGCACGTATTACTACATCGCAACCATTCTGTACATTGTACAAAAGCCATTACAAGCTCAAGTCGACACTGAGCTTTCCTCACCAATCACCACCTTAACAATGGACTGCAGAGACGAGAGGTCAAACTGTGCTAAATTACAAGTAATAAATACATTATGTGTTTCACAGGGGTCAATTATCAGGAGGGATTTTGTCTTTAACTGCAAAACAAACGTCACAGTTTTGTTTGGCTCCACTGATTTAAAGCCATATTGTCAAGTCTCGCTTGATGCTGGGCAGATAATGTGTCAAAAGACGGGATGGGTGTCAAAAGTCCAACTGAACGAACAGAGAGTCTTCAGTTCTTCCACTTGTTCTTCTTGGCAGGCAGCTGTCCTGTGGCCTCTAAGTATTTGTGGATGAGCTCTTCTTGTGTGGCCGGCAGGCAGGGCTGGTATCTGCTGAAGTCCATGGTGTACTCGCCTTTCCCCTGGATAAACAATGATATAAATGACGTCAGACTTCTCAATACAAACTCTGTGTCCTCACACAGCTGCTTAAATCCAGCTGAGGGGAGCAGATCAACATAATGACTCACTAATCTGAGTCTCCTCCTGTCTGGTTCTTTTAAAGCTTGATAACCGATACAATAACAAAACTGTAAGATAAGTATTTTCTGACTTTGTTTTTGAAAAAGCTTGAACACACAGTTCTCATTATCCTCTTCACTAAACCAAACCTAAAGTCGCCGATATCAGATGCATGTCAGTCTACCAACCAATGTCAAGTAAAGGTAAACGCAGCACACGCAGGTGATGACACAGGACACACAAACATATTTCATGCGCTCCATAAATTACGATGTGAAACTAACTGGATCAAAGACATGAAAGTTGGTTCAGGCTTTCAGGTGTGAAAATTTGCGTTTAGTTTGAACTTACTTCAGTGCTGGAGCGTAGTTCTGTCGCGTAGCCAAACATGTCGTTCAGTGGAATCTGTTGAGAGAACCAGGCCAAAGGTAATCAGGTACAAACGGTGGTGAAGGATGATAAAGACTGAGGATAGTTGGTGCATGTGAACTGGACAAACTGGACAAACTGGACTCACATCAGCGTACAGAGTGAAGTATCCCTCCGCCCCGTCCTGTCCTGTGATGACACCATGACGACGGTTTACACCAGAAATCACTACTCCCTGAAACTCCTGAGGTGCTACTACTTCCACAGACATGATTGGCTCCAGGATGGTCGTTTTGGCCTTTTCCATCGCTGTGGAGACGAGATTGAACGAAACATTAGAATACACCGACGACAATACAGATGAAGAAAACCCAGAATTAAAAGGTTCAGTGTAGGATTTGGTGACATCTAGTGGTGAAGTTGCATGTTGCAGCTGAGTATCCCTCACCCTCCCCTTCCAAACATGGAAGAACCTGTGGTCATCTTACATTGTCATAAACTCAAAAGGTGTTTAGTTTGTCCAGTTTGGGCTAATGTAAAAAACATGGCAGCCTTCGCAGAGAGGACGCGCTCCCGATGTAAATATAAAGTATTTAAATATAAAGGGCCCATTCTAGGCTAAAGAAAAAAACTATTCCTACAATTTAGATGAAAAACACTAGTGAAAACATCACTAGAATTATTTAAAATTGCATTTCTGCCAAAAAGATCCCTTTAACCTAAATCTTACACACTGGACCTTTTTTAAATAAAATGACAAGAGGTCTCATCTCAAGAAACTGAAGGCGCACCTTGCTTTACAGCGCCCTCTCCTGCACGGATGAAGGAGATCTCATTGGAGTCGACCATGTGATGAGCTCCGTCCTCCAGGAGGAATCGGACTCCTGAGATCTTGTGCCCGCTCAGGGGTCCCTTCTCACAGGCCTCCCGGAAGCCCTGAGGCATGATGGGAAAAAATTTGGCAACAATGACAAGAGAAGATGAAAACAAAATTTTGAAAATACAGCTTTGGTTACATAACTTAGTCATTTCACAACTACATAGGTGACTGTGACCACATTAAAGTGAGTAAAATTAGCACACACCTTTTCGACGGCAGGCACAAGCTGCTTCGGGACGTTCGTGCCGACGGTCTGGTCGTCAAATTCCAGCTTGGTGAAATGTTCTGGCTCCAGAGGCTCCAGGACCCCGATAACTTTACCGTACTGTCCAGAGCCACCACTCTGCTTCTTATGGGTGAAGTCAAACCTACAGGAAAGGAGATCAAATATCCATTAATTGAAGCAGGGTGACAATGTGTCACGTTTGAACCTATTTATTTGTGTTTGTTAAGATAAAAAAGGAATACAGGTATTAATCAGTTATTGTTTGATTACCCTCTGCCAAGGAGGTCATGTTTGGTTGGAAGCAAGATAACACAAAAAAACTACTGGACAGATAACCACAAATTATGCAGAGACGTTGATCGGAGAAATCAAGCATATTTAAAAGGACTGAAGGATATCTCAATGGAATCTCCTTCCAATGAGATTTAAAGCTGATTCCTCAATTGGTTTTATTCAGCCAATTGAGAAATCAGCTTTTTTTGGGTCATTTTATTTTGAAATGTGGCACTTAATGCATTTGTCTATATAACAACAAAACACATTAGAAATGAACTATACTAGAACATCATTTTGTTTTTGTAAAGTTAAATGAACAGTGTCTGAAATCAAATGCATTAAACTCTTGACAAGGAATTTTATTTTTATAATTTAATTGCAAAACATTCAAAATTGTTGCTGCAAATCCGACTTATCAATCCATTCGGCTCAAAACATTTTCAGAGGTGTATTCTCTTACATTGCTGCAGATTCTGTAAAGCAGGTAATATAAAAGAAAAGAGCTCTGTCTCTTTAAACAGGGGCCGTCCCCACAGAGCTCTGGTGTCAGAGGAAGTAGGAAGTAATCTTTCATGTTGCAGGAGGAAGAGCAGCTGACTCAGAACAAGGAACACATCAAACTTTCCACCTGACAAATAACTCAGGGAGCCTCAGCTTTTCTGTTACAGGCAAGATCAGACTCTCTGTTATTTACTATTCACATTTCTGAGCTGCTCAACTCTTCGCCATCTACGTTAGCTTCCTTTTCCACTTTGATGGATGTTCTCCTTCTGTCTGAGGCGTTTCTTATGTAAACACAAGTCTACAGCTCCACCCTGCTGAGGGCCAAAGTCTGTCCCTGCTCGTCACCAGCTTCTCTTCTCTTCATTATTTCTTCTCTCATTGTCCACGACAGCAAAACGTGTCGGAGCCGGAGGAGACTTTGGAGGATGTGATGGCGACTGGCGAGCTGAATGCCAATCACTACCCTGCTCAGCGGGCAGCCAAGGTGGTCCAACACTACCTCAACACCCTACACGGCTCGCCATACAGGGTGATCGGCCTGAACAGGGTCCACAGCGGATACGCAGAGGTCAGATGAACTTTACAACGAAAATATGAACACAACTTTATTCTAATCAGCATGTAAACTGATCTAAATACAAAATAAAGCTGAATCCCAAGTTCTGATTGAGGTTTACTTCTCTTTCAGGATGTGGCAGACTCTGGAAGAAAGTATAATCTGGAGATCTCAGTGCAGGACTTCATCAGCAATGTAAGTTTGACTTATTTAACTTTTAATCACATTTTAAAACAGCGATCATCATGATTTTAGATAAAGCCCAGAGTTAATAGTTAGTGTTAAGTAATATGAATCTGTCCTAAGAAATCTTAGGAATACATTTATTTAAAATTTGATCATCTTGGTTTTATCAAATATTAGGTTTTGCACTACACACGACCAGTCCCAGCTGGGGAGACATTAATATACCTATTTTTACATAACTGTTTATATTTTTTGTGCCTTTTTTCCCCAAGTTGTGTTGCATTTTATCTGGACCCCAGGTCTTAATAATTAATGTCATCTTCAAGTAGATTTCATAAATAAGCCTTTATTTTTTATGATTTGAGAGTGACGCTGCTCCTTGATCATGAGCCACGCTCATTGCTGAGGTCTAAATATGAATTGTCTGGATCAGATCATTAAAAACATTTGACCACCCAGTGTGAGCTTTACTTTAGTGCTTATTTGGGTTTGTGTGTCTGTTTTTAATTGAAACTGATTTCTCAAATAAGGTTAGACATTAAATCTATGTTTAGCTGCCTGCATTTACCCTCAGCATTCTAAGAGTTAATAGTCCTGCATTCACATTGTGCTAATGGAAATTAACTGTATTTTGTAAGGTTGAGTTAAAGTTTTGAGGTCACAGTTGTGTAATATGTGGTTTTGGAGTTTTGACTATTTATCAAACTGACAAAAAGGAGGCCAACATTCAATGGTATGAGGATCAGTGTGGTGCAACGCTGACTCACTGGTTGCCATGGTAACATCTGGACCACACCTTTTCCTCTGTACACTCTTCACTGCTTCCTTCTTATCAAACCTGATTTTTTAACTAATCCAGAAAACAGAGAAATGCACTGCAGAGGTTTTGTTTCCGATGGGAGAGCAGCAGCGCCCCCCGCAGGTCCAGGCCTCATTGGAGGAGCTCCCTAAAACCAACACTAAAGCGGAAGAGGAGGCCTTGTTCAAAAAATACAAGACGAACCAAAGTCTGCTGTTGGCAAATTTACCCGGTGAGGACAATAAAACTAACTCTGCATAATGATGCGACTGTTCAACACACAAACACAGTGACTGCACATCAACTGTCTCAAACTGCAGCTTTTGGGGCATTTTAACACTGTTTGAAATTGTGGTTTAAACTCAGTGTTCCTGTTTAACAATTTTAACCCAACGCCTGTTGTAGACAGCTACGGTCACATCGACCCGGACATGGAGCCTTTCTGGCACCTCGGCACCGTGGCCTCCAGCTTCATCATGCTGAATGAATCCACTGAAAACACACTGTACAACATGGCTCAGGTGGCCAACATCACACAGCTGGTAGGTTGAACGCTCCATCGGTAAAGAGGGTTAATTGTTGTTTTTTGATCAAAGCACTTTACAATATTAATGGAAACAGGATTTTTTACAATGTTTATCTGAAAACCACCTGATTTCACATATTAACTAAAATTACCCCTAACTCCTTCAATTGTGCAGCTCTGCCAACCAATGCAGTTTCAGTCTACACACATTGTTTTCCCCAACTCGTTTCATAACATATGCAACTTCAGTATTTTTTTTGGGGTGAATTGTGAATTATCAATATATTGACGACTGGTGTTCAACCACCAAAATCCGATCAGTTTCTTTAAGTCCCAGTGCACAATGCAAATTTAAGGAAACTCAATCAAGGCATTGACATTTAATATTCACAATGGGACAGACGTCTATAAACGTATGTACGGATAGACAGCACAAAAAAATGCCATTGGCTGTCCCTGAGGCGTAAGAAAAAACGGTCTGACTATTTAAATCAATTTCTACACATGTATAAATTGTCTAATTCTCCTTTTTTAAAGGGCAAAATCTACAATGAATGTAAAGTGCACTGTTCATATTCAGCTGTAGAGCACAGAAAGAGCTTCTCCACAATCTGTTCAATACATTTGGTCATCAGGTGCATTTCACCTGTAATGTCTGTTTTTTGACTCAGTTTCTAATATTTTTCCTCGTCTGCTGCAGAAAATTGAGAACGACCAGCTGAAGTTTGACTACCACGTTCTGCTGCATGAGATGATCTCCCAGGTATCTTACAACTATTCTCATCATGAGCAAATATTTAAATCTATTAATGTATCTACATACAGACAACTATATATCTAAGCAAATAATTCGTGGTACAAGATGGAACAGAAAAAACATTGATACATAACTAAACTGATAATTTGCTTCTAAGAATAATCTTAATGAAGCCGCAAATTCCAGCATTAAAGGCATCTTGCATGAATTTCATCTTCAACACTGAGTCTTGTGTTAAACTGCTATGATGTGAAAATCAGTCTCATTATCTGGTGTCTGTTATTTGTAGGAGATCATTCACTGGAAGCTGCTGTTCACCTGGTCTCCTCCAGAGGGAGTTAAAGTGCTGCAGATGGAGCAGCTTCCTAACAGTCATCACTATGAAACCCCCCAGAACAAAAACTAACCTGCCGACAGTCGTCACATTACCACCAAGGAAAAGTTCAGTTTATTTCAGGGGTCACAAATGATGACATGATATCTTTCCACTGTACTTTTGGTTGGTTCTATTTTGTCTAAAATAAACGGTTTATAAATGATATTGCTGAGTTTCCAACTGTGTACAAAGTCATATTCAATCTCTGAAGACTCATTCATATTTAAAATATACAGACCAGAAGCACATCATAGTCAAGAGTGGTTTACCTCAATCCAGCAGAGGACGCTCACTATCAGCTTGACCTGTAGCCTGCTTTCTTGCCCCCTAGAATTTCCGGTCTGCGGTTGTATGCCTCCGCCAACCAGTGCAGTTTCTGTGCACATATTTCTACATACTTTTATTCCAGATTCGTATAAAGGTCACTGTAACACTTACCTTTGACAACTGAAACATAAACAATATCTTTGAGTCCAAGTGACAACTGATCAAAAGTTGAACAAAGTCACTCAAGCAGTCTTGAAATATCACAGTCAAGAGGCTAAAGAGGCTTTTTTGAAGCCACCTTGACCTTTGACCACTGAACTCGAATCAATTTATCAGTGAGTCAAAGTGAATTGTGCCAGATGTGCCAGAAGTCCTAATATGCCACATTCACAGCAACATGAGGTCACTGTGACCTTGAAATTCGACCTCCAGGCACCAAAATCGAATCAGTTCATCTTTGAGTCCAAGTGAAATTTGAAGAAATTCCCTCACACTGATCTTAAGATATCACGTTCAAGAAAATCATAAACATAGTTTGTGAGGCCACCGTGACCTTTGGCTACAAAAATCAAGTGAGTTAATCCTTGAGTCCAAGTGAATGTTCGAGCCAAATGTCACAGGATTCCTTCACAAGACAAAATATGTGCTATGTGAGGTCACTGGGACCATTGACGACCAATGGTTCCAAGTGAATATTTGTACCAAACTTGAGGACATTCCCTCAGGCTTTCTGAGTTTCTGAAAACAAGTGCATTAAACTCTTGACAAGGAATTTCTTTTTAGAATTTAATTGCAAAACATGTCAAATTTTTCCTGCAAATCCGACTGATAAAACAGTCGGCTCAAAACATTTTCAGAGGTGTATTCTCCTGCATTGTTACGTGTTCTGTAAAGCAGATATTATAAAAGAAAAGAGCTCTGTCTCTTTAAACAGGGGCCATCCCCATAGAGCTCTCGTGTTCCGTGGAAGTAGGAAGTCATCTTTCGTGTTGCAGGAGGAGCAGCTGACTCAGAACAAGGAACACATCAAACTTTCCACCTGACAAGTAACTGTCAGGGAGCCTCAGCCTTTCTGTTACAGGCAAGATCAGACTCTCTGTTATTTACTATTCACATTTCTGCTTTTCTGAGCTGCTCAACTCTTCACCATCTACGTTAGTTTCCTTTTCCACTTTGATGGATGTTCTCCTTCAGTCTGAGGTGTTTCTCATCTAAACACAAGTCTACAGCCCCACCCCTGCTGAGGATCAAAGACTGTCCCTGCTCGACACCAGCTTCTCTCATTGTCCACAACAGCAAGACATGTCAGTGCCGGAGGAGACTTTGGAGGATGTGATGGCGACTGGCGAGCTGAATGCCAATCACTACCCTGCTCAGCGGGCAGCCAAGGTGGTCCAACACTACCTCAACACCCTACACGGCTCGCCATACAGGGTGATCGGCCTGAACAGGGTCCACAGCGGATACGCAGAGGTCAGATGAACTTTACAACGAAAATATGAACACAACTTTATTCTAATCAGCATGTAAACTGATCTAAATACAAAATAAAGCTGAATCCCAAGTTCTGATTGTGGTTTACTTCTCTTTCAGGATGTGGCAGACTCTGGAAGAAAGTATAATCTGGAGATCTCAGTGCAGGATTTCATCAGCAATGTAGGTTTGACTTATTTAACTTTTAATCACATTTTTAGACAGCGATCATCATGATTTTAGATAAAGCCCAGAGTTAATAGTTGGTCTTAAGTAATATGAATCTGTCCTAATAAATCTTAGGAATACATTTATTTAAAATTTGATCATCTTGGTTTTATCAAATATTAGGTTTTGCACTACACCCGACCAGTCCCAGCTGGGGAGACATTAATATACCTATTTTTACATAACTGTTTATATTTTTTGTGCCTTTTTTCCCCAAGTTTTGTTGCATTTAATCTGGACCCCAGGTCTTAATAATGAATGTCATCTTCAAGTAGATTTCATAAATAAGCCTTTATTTTTTATAATTTGAGAGTGACGCTGCTCCTTGATCATGAGCCACGCTCATTGCTGAGGTCTAAATATGAATTGTCTGGATCAGATCATTAAAAACATTTGACCACCCAGTGTGAGCTTTACTTTAGTGCTTATTTGGGTTTGTGTGTCTGTTTTTGCATTCAAACTGATTTCTCAAATAAGGTTAGACATTAAATCTATGTTTAGCTGCCTGCATTTACCCTCAGCATTCTAAGAGTTAATAGTCCTGCATTCACATTGTGCTATGGAAATTAACTGTATTTTGTAAGGTGGAGTTAAAGTTTTGAGGTCACAGTTGTGTAATATGTGGTTTTGGAGTGATCAGGTACGACCAGTTTTGACAATATTTATCAAACTGACAAAAAGGGGGCCAACATTCAGTGGTTTGAGGATCAATGTGATGCAACGCTGACTCACTGGTTGCCATGGTAACATCTGGATCACACTTTTTTTTTTAAACTAATCCAGAAAACAGAGAAATGCACTGCAGAGGTTTTATTTCTGAGGGGAGAGCAGCAGCGCCCCCCGCAGGTCCAGGCCTCATTGAAGAAGCTCCCTAAAACCAACACTAAAGCGGAAGAGGAGGCCTTGTTCAAAAAATACAAGACGAACCAAAGTCTGCTGTCGGCAAATTTACCCGGTGAGGACAATAAAACTAACTCTGCGTAATGATGCGACTGTTCAACACACAAACACAGTGACTGCACATCAACTGTCTCAAACTGCAGCTTTTGGGGCATTTTAACACTGTTTGAAATTGTGGTTTAAACTCAGTGTTCCTGTTTAACAATTTTAACCCAACGCCTGTTGTAGACAGCTACGGTCACATCGACCCGGACATGGAGCCTTTCTGGCACCTCGGCACCGTGGCCTCCAGCTTCATCATGCTGAATGAATCCACTGAAAACACACTGTACAACATAGCTCAGGTGGCCAACATCACACAGCTGGTAGGTTGAACGCTCCATCGGTAAAGAGGGTTAATTGTTGTTTTTTGATCAAAGCACTTTACAACAGTAATGGAAACAGGATTGGCCATTGGCTGTCTCTGAGGCATTAAACAACAGTCTGACTATTTAAATCAATTTCTACACATGTATAAATTGTCTAATTCTCCTTCCTTTAAAGGGCAAAATCTACAATGAAGGTAAAGTGCACTGTTCATATTCAGCTGTAGAGCACAGAAAGAGCTTCTCCACAATCTGTTCAATACATTTGGTCATCAGGTGCATCAGAGGTGCAACATTCTCGCCTGTAATTTCTGTTTTTGACTCAGTTTCTAATATTTTAACTTGTCTGCTGCAGAAAACTGAGAACGACCAGCTGAAGTTTGACTACCACGTACTGCTGCATGAGATGATCTACCAGGTATCTTACAACTATTCTCATCATCAGCAAATATTTAAATCTATCAATTTATCTACATTCAGACAACTATATATTTAAGCAAATAATCAAAAACATTGATACATAACTAAATTGATCATTTGTTTCTAAGAATAATCTCTTAATGAAGCAGCAAATTTCAGCATTAAAGGCATCTTGCATGAATTTCATCTTCAACATCAATGACTTCAGAAGAAGATCATCACTGAGTCTCGTGTTAAACTGCTATGATGTGAAAATCGGTCTCATTATCTGGTATCTGTTATTTGTAGGAGATCATTCACTGGCAGCTGCTGTTCACCTGGTCTCCTCCAGAGGGAGTTAAAGTGTTGCAGATGGAGAAGCTTCTTCCAAGTCATCACCATGAAACCAACCAGAACAAAAACTAACCTGCCGACAGTCGTCACACTACCACCAAGGAAAAGTTCAGTTTATGTCACAAATGATGACATGATATCTTTCCACTGTACTTTTGGTTGGTTCTATTTTGTCTAAAATAAACGGTTTATAAATGATATTGCTGAGTTTCCAGCTGTGTACAAAGTCATATTCAATCTCTAAAGACTCATTCAAATTTAAAATATACAGACCAGAAGCACATCACAGACAAGAGTAGTTTACCTCAATCCAGCAGAGGGCGCTCACTATCAGCTTGACCTGTAGCCTGCTTTCTTGCCCCCTAGAATTTCCGGACTGCGGTTGTATGCCTCCGCCAACCAGTGCAGTTTCTGTGCACATATTTCTACATACTTTTATTCCAGATTCGTATAAAGGTCACTGTAACATTTACCTTTGACAACTGAAACACAAACACTATCTTTGAGTCCAAGTGACAACTGATCAAAAGTTGAAGAAATTCACTCAAGCAGTCTTGAAACATCACAGTCAAGAGGCTAAAGAGGCTTTTTTGAAGCCACCTTGACCTTTGACCACTGAACTCAAATCAATTTAACAGTGAGTCAAAGTGAATTGTGCCAGATGTGCCACAAGTCCTAATATGTCACATTCACAGTAACTAGAGGACCACCCGGAAACAAATGTGTGTATTAGGAGATCAGGACTTACGGTACAGCACCGGTGATTGTCTCTCTGAAAGCCACTTTGGGTTTCCCCATCACACAGAGACAGTTGTATTCCCTCTCCATCCTCTGAAACAACAAACCAAGACAAAGCCACACAGAAAACGCAGGTTAGATATATTAGATTTACAGAAAAACATTTTATTCAAGCATAAGAAAAAACAACTGTTTAAATGTTTGTCTGATTTCTCTGAGGTTTGTTCATTTTAGCTCAGTAGCACTTGATTTGAGGTGCAAGAGTCTTGTTAGTCACAATAATTCAGACTTGACATTTATTTTATGGGATGGAGACAGACAATGGAAAATACTTCTCATAGGAAGGTTTATAACCAGCGGAGTTGAGTTGTTCAGACTTTTCACAGACTAAATACCTCCAGTGTCTGTAGTAAAATGAAAAACACTGGATGACCTGCACCCTCAGAGCACGACTGAGTTACCCTGACATTATTAAACAGTGCATCATTAAGCTCAACACTGTCTGACCCGGTACCTGCGAGTAGATTTCCAGATGCAGCTCGCCCATTCCTGAGATGATGGTTTCTTTGCTCTCGGTGTCGTAATGAACTCTGAAGGTCGGATCCTCTCTGGTGAAACGGTTGATGCCTTTGGAGAATTTGTCCAGGTCGTTCTGTACAGATACAAGAGAGAAAAGAGTTGTTGATGCTACTTTGACTCTAGTGTTAGATTTTTGCAGATCATATGGATGAAATGAAGGACTTTTTTTACCTTGACTGCTGGCTTCATTGACATGGAAATGACAGGCTCTGGGATGTGAATGGACTCCTGTGGCACAAAGTGGTTTAACAATGATCACAAGATCCTGTTTATATCACTGAGTAAAGACAGAATATCCAAACCCAAGCTTTTTACTCTTTGACCCATCTTTTGTTCAGTGAACACATTAAAGCTCCTCACCATTGAGAGGTTAGCGCTGGTCCTGGATGTGAAAGTGTCTCCACTGGCACAGTCGATCCCAAAAAGGGCACAAATATCTCCTGCATACACTTCATCCACATCCTTAAACAGCCGGGATGGAAAGAGAAGAAGGGAAATAAAAAAGGACAAGAGTTTAATTTCAGGACTGATGCCTTCATGTGATGTCGTAATAATCTGAGAAATTAGTTCACGCCTGAGAAAATTCACTAAACAAGACCTAAAGTCAGAGCAACTCAGGAAGTTAGCAAACATTTTGGTTCAAAATTTGCTGACATCACTTATTACCCAATAAACATAACTAACTGGGACCAATTTTTACGGTTTACGTATGTTTATATGATTAGCAAGCATATATTTTAATAATAATCTTTATTGTATAGCATCTTTCATCCAAGAAATGCTGCTCAAAGTGCTTTACATACAATATAGATAAAAACATGTTGATAAAAACATGTTAAAATGTAATTCATACAAGAGAACAGATTTTAAGAAACATAACAGGAAAGAAAATGACATACAATTAAATTTAAAAATGCATAAAAACTGAAAAGAAAGAAAGTGATACAAATTATAAAAGCACAGGAGTGTGGCCAAGTGCAAGATCTATAACGGCTGAAGCCAAGATGTTTTACGTTTTCTTTTAAAGACGTTTACTGGAATAGCTTATCTATAGATATCTAGTGGCAGTCTGTTCCACAACTTTGGAGCGTAGTTTACAAAAGCTGCATCTTCGATTTTCTTTCTGCTGTTGTTGGGAACCTCTAATAGACTTGCTGCAGATGATCTCAGTTAACTAGAGAGTAAGTTTTAAGTTATTTATACATCAGCTTCCATACGTTAACTTCAAAGCACACCAAAGTTGGATAAACGACTTCACAACTCAGGCAATGGGAGCTTTCGAGGAGCTTGTGAATGCAAATATATAAACATTTAAAGGGGACATAGCATGCAAATTCCACTTTGTTAGTGCTTCTACAGGTTAATGTGGGTATCTGGCATGTCTACCAACCCAAAAACTCTGGGGAAAAAACACTCGCGCGTTTTGTTATAGTTCCTCTAAGTCAGAAACGTCATGCTTGAGCGACTCGATTGCGCTTCCTGGGTATTGTGTCGTAACAAGGAACTGGAAGTCTCCCTACATGGTCTTGGCCCCCCCCCCCCGTCCCCCCACACTCGTTACTTCCGGGTTTACACCGGAGGCTGCGAGGCAGCGCAGCGCCGTTCCCAAGCACGCAGCTGCCTGGCTGTTCACACGGGACGAGCATTTCTCCGCTGGTCAGCCCGCGATTCACTCACATGTGGCATTTGTCTGGATCGTTGGGACTGGGAGGCTGCAGCAGCTGCTCGGGAGCGACCGCTCGCTCTCCCGTGCGTGAGCTGGAATTTGTGTCAGCGCCACACAGCCAACAGTGTGGAAGACTTCCGCAGTGTTCAGCGCTACTGTAACCCCCGAACCCCGACATTCAACGGGTACAACAACAAGCGGAGAAAGCAGAATCGCGGGCTGACCTTATATATACAGTCTATGGGGCTGACCAGCGCGGAGAAATGCTCGTCCCGTGTGAACAGCCAGGCGGCTGCGCGCTTGAGAACGGCGCTGCGCTGCCTCGCAGCGGTCCTCCACACTGCCAGCTGTGTGGAAGACTTCCGCAGTGTTCAGCTCTACTGTACGCCGGGTTACAGTAGTTACGCCGGGGTACACCGGACGCGGAAGCGCCGCTGCGAGGCAGCGCAGCGCCGTTCTCCAGCACGCAGCCGCCTGGCTGTTCACACGGGACGAGCATTTCTCCGCTGGTCAGCCCCATAGACTGTATATATAAGGTCAGCCCGCGATTCTGCTTTCTCCGCTTGTTGTTGTACCCGTTGAATGTCGGGGTTCGGGGGTAAATGATGGTCTTCATAGCCCCCCCCACCCCTCTCTTTCTCTCTCTGTCTGTCTGCTTGTGTGCTGGTAGTGGATGGGCAGAGGGGGACATTTAATTATGTGATTGGGAAAATTAAAACTCCAGGACAACAGAAGGGGAATACAAAGTATGGGATGCATATTTGATAATTTATATCATATAAAATATGTAATTTATATCGTTTAAAATCATGGGGGGGGAGGGGGGAGCTGGCTCATTAGCATTTAAAGGAACAGGCACTCAAAACAGGTCACTCTGTGGAGGGCTGTTTTATACAGGGTAAAAAGGGTGCTGTTTTATATGATCCTTGTGGTATTTTGACCAAAGTATGTTACAGACATTTCATTAAGACCCCAAGGAACCATATCAACTTGTGGTAAAATGGGCATGCTATGTCCCCTTTAAAATATCTTGTTGATATTTCATGTCTTGATGCATGATGGAAATGTGGTCGTTATCTTCACACTTGACAGGAACCAAAAAGAGGAACCTGACTGTTTTGACGTATCATGTTTTGATGCTATTTCACTTTTAAAAAACCACAGATGGAAAACTGTGTCCGCTGACGCCCACCGGTTTATTCTCACCTCCATCTGGTTGGCGTGGAGACGCACGAGCCTCTGAACTCTGACCCTTTTGCTGGTGCGTGTGTTGTAGATGTATTCTCCTTTCTTCAGACAGCCCTGGTACACCCGCACATATGTCAGCTGACCGAACCTTCCAGCCTGTTGTTGAGAGAAACCAGAGGAAACAACAAAGCATGAGAGAACGCGACGTTCCTGTTGAGAAAAAAACTGCAGAAATGAAGAAGTTATTAAGAGGACGTGAGACAAAACTTATCTCTCACCTCCAGTTTGAAGGCCAGACCAACGTAAGGTTTTACATCGTCTCTTGCCGGGTCCATTTGAAGCTTCGTTGTTTCATTAGTATCTCTAACATGATGAAAAACTCACTGGTCAAAATAAATCAGATGTAATTTCATCCACTATTACTATTTAAACAGACACTTTAAACAAATGGACACCCCCACTCACTCGTCATTGAGGATAGCATAGTTTTTGACCTCAGTGGGGTTGGGTAGGTAATCCAGCACAGCGTCCAGCAGAGGCTGAACCCCCTTGTTTTTCAGCGCCGTGCCCACCAACACTGGGCTGAAGAGACGCTGCACCGTGGCTCTGCGGATTGCAGCCTGCGGGACAACACAGGGACAAAACACTGAGGGACAGTTGTAGGCTTTAAATGTTTTATTTTTATTCTTCAGTCAAACACAGAGAGTTCTTGTCCCAGTTTGTAATTGATGGTATTATGAATGATTTTCGAAGCCTTTGTTTGTCCATTTTTGCAATCTCTTGTTTTGAACGCAAATTGATCAAAGTTGGATGTCAAAGATGTCTCATTGTATTATTATATTTTATTAGCCACACGAGCAGCGTGACTTGGTCCACCACTCTGATGCAGACTGAAATAGCACAGAGTGACTTTCCTCTAGCGCCACTTGCAGATTGACATTTGTGGTTTAAAGTGAAAAGGTCTCCACAGTGTTTTTACATTTGTGCAATAGGTTATAAATTTCATGCTGCTTTGGTTTTCTGTCCTCACATCTGACTGATATTATTCTTCCATTCAGCGTGAACGCAATGCATTATGGTAGATATTTCGAGGTTATAGACCATCGGTTGTTTTAGGATTCCATACGTCCAATAAGTAGTGTGTAGCAATTCTCACTAAACATTCGCACAGCACCACAAAATGGCCAACTCACTTTACAGACTACTGACTATATAATGAGAAGCGATTGATTTCAGACCCAGACTCTGAGTCTGGTTTGCTTGTAAAGTCAGGACATAACAATTATTCAAACTAAGATGAATCAACCATATGTCAAAGGTTTCAAATGCTCTTGAAAGACACAAACCTTCAAGTCTTCATTGGTGGGAATTTTTTCCTCCAAAAACATCTCTCCCAAGACTTCGTCCGAGTTGGCCACACACTCCACCAGTTCCTGCCTCCGGTCTGTGGCCTCGGCACGAAATTCAGCAGGGATCTCATCATAGCGGATATTTTGACTGCAGGGAGGAAGACAGAGTTTGAGCTGGTTTCATATTGCTCAAGAACAAGAGTAAGTCTGTCTTCTAACACTCTCATTCATGGTAATAAACTATGCTAGCTGTTAAAAAACAGAAAAATCAAATGATAGTGAGATAGAAACAGATTTCTTCATGGAAAAGGAACCGGTGGAGAATCTCTTACCCAAATGGTCCTTCAAAGTACATGCTCCGCTCCTGTACCAGGTCAATGATGCCGCGAATGTTTCCCTCCAGGCCAATGGGGATGCTCACAAAGGCTGCGTTGTGGTTCAGTTTAGTTCTGGGGGGAAAGATACAAAAATGTGAAAACCACAGTTGCTTGTATCGATGTCAGGTTTATTTATGGTATTTTGGAGAAAACATGTAGATTTTCAGTCTGATCTGGGATCTTTGCTGCAATATCATGATATGGGATATTTGGGGATTTTTCCAAACATATTCACGTGGCTCATGATTAAAGCCATGTTACTTACTCAATGTTAATACTGTTACACTATCGCCCTGATCTGTGTAAAACTGTTGTGTAACAGGCGTGTTTCTGTATCCAAGCATCCAGCTCAGTCTCATGTTCTACCTCAGCTGCTGCAGGGCTCGGACGGGGTTGGCACCAGATCGGTCCAGCTTGTTGATGAAGGTGAGGAAGGGCACGTTGTAGCGTTTCATCTGTCTGTTCACGGTCAGGGTCTGGCACTGAACGCCTCCCACGGCGCACAGAACCAGCACGGCCCCGTCCAGCACACGCAGCGCTCGCTCCACTTCAATGGTAAAGTCCACGTGACCTGGGCGGCACAAAGCGCATGTTGACATTTAGACATCCAGGAAAGTAAACACGACTGAGTGAGACCTTTGAGATGTGTACTAAAGTCTATTTGTCTCTTCGACAACATACTTTGATCACAAGCATGGAAGTGACTTATATTTCCTTCCGTTATTACATTACAGTAACTTCTTCTGTTCTTTTTTTACATTCTGTAGCATTTTGAAGCATCTTTGAGGAACTCTTTGTCACCACTAAACATTAAAAAGACAAATAACAAGAAGAGAAATGGGGGCAGTCTCCGCAGCACGTTTATACTCAGCATTTAACTGCGTAATAAGTGTATTTAACAGCAACTGCACATTCATTATAATGTAGAAATGGTTTTCCTTCACAACATGGTTGACTGTGAGGGCACTGACCTTCCAGAAAAGACATGAGAATCAACCTTTACCTTGTTTTGCACAACATTTTCTAGCTTCCTCTTTATGATCTAAAACAATTCAGTGGAAAATCTGACGTCTTAGTCACATAATACCCATTTATAACTATTCTCTTTTTGAATAAGTACTTTTTAAAGTCAATATTTTAAACAATATTTAAATAAAAGGTCTTTTCACTGGTACTGTACTATTAACATTTGTGAATAGTTTAAGTTTGTGAAATTAACCATAGTGATGTCATCATCATGGTTATCTTACGTTGGGCTTGGAGGCTTTGAATTGAGAGGCTGCATCACAAACTGAGGGCATTTGGATTTACAGACATTTACCAGGCAGAGGGAGTCTTATGAAAAGATATTGTCAAATTGCATTGTGGGAAATGCAGTATCCAGTTGTCTGGAGCTTGTACCTTACTAAGGAACAAAAGTTATGATATCACTGCCTCTGCTGTGTCATGTTTGTTCATTCAGGGTTTATGTTTCATCAGCGTTTGTTTGTCTGTTATTTGGCAGAATTACATAAAAACTAATGGACGGATTTGAACGAAAACTTGGTGGAAGGATGTGTTATGGGTCAGGGATGAACACATTAAACCTTAGTGTGGATCTGGAATCAGGGGGAAGATTCAGGAGTTTTCCCCCACTTTCTTTAACACTGTGAGACAGGGCCTTGACATTTTCCTCGATTTCTCAGAGTATAAATCTTGGATCTTGATGGGAAAAAAAATCTGACATGTTTAGGGGACTGATATTTACTATTGTGAGAAGTTTGATGCAGATCCAAATAAAAACACAGATCTAGTGAATTTACATAATGTTTCATGAAGGGGACTGTTTGGCTTTGGTGGAGGTAAACGCTCTACTTAGTGAAATTCTGGTTGTATGTAAAACCTTAACTAATAACTGATATCTACATCTGTCAGATGACTGTAGTAGAGTAAAAAGTGCAGTATTTCCTCCTGGAATGTAGTAGAATAGAAGAATAAAGATGGAGTACAATAGAAATACTCAGGTTAGGTTTAGATATCTGAAAATTACAGTTACAGTAATTGAGTAAATGTACTTAATACCATTCAACTGCTGATCAACAGGGATACAAAGCACATTCCTGTCCCATTAGGCCTCAGGTGGGGGTCGAACTCTGAGTACCTGGTGTGTCAATGATGTTGATGTTGTGGTTCTTCCACATGGTGAATGTGGCAGCTGACTGGATGGTGATGCCTCTCTGTCTCTCCAGCTCCATGGAGTCCATGGTGGCTCCAACACCGTCCTTCCCCTTCACCTGCAGAGAGGAGGGACCACAGCTCGGTACTGCACATTGTGACCCGTTAACCTGGATACATGATGCATACACCGGACATGCCGCTCACCTCGTGAATCTCCGCTATCCTGCCCGTGTAGAAGAGCACTCGCTCGGTCAGGGTGGTCTTCCCCGAGTCGATGTGAGCGGAGATGCCGATGTTGCGGATCATCTCGTTGGGGACGACACCGGAGGAGCATGTCCGACAGCTGTTGATGAGCACCTGGAGAAACAACACACACACACACACACACACACACACACACACACACACACACACACACACACACACACACACACACACACACACACACACACACACACACACACACACACACACACACAGAGAGAGAGAGAGAGAGAGAGAGAGAGAGAGAGAGAGGGTCAATACTCGACCCACTCCACAGATCTGGACTCAGCTTGGTACAAATTCAGTTCTACCTTCTTAACAGTGACGCCTCTTGGTGCCAAAAGATGCGTTTTGGCCAAACACAGACCCGCTTTTAAAACTCTCATTGTGACAAACAGCTCGGCCGGACCAAGGGTGGTCTTATTCCTCCTTTAGCACGACCCCAAGATCCCACAGCTCCTACAAGCCGGTGAATGTCACGCCGAAGCTCTGATGGCCGCTTGTGCGACACTACTTCCGCGTCTACGGCAACTCCGATGTGCAAAAAAGTATAAATGTGCGCGTGATTTTAATAAAGAACAGCGCCACCTTGCAAAAAAAAAACTAAATAGGAACATGCTGCTTTCGAATGCTGTCGGTCATCAGGACTTTAAAATACATTTCAATTGTTCTAAGATTTAAATAAAAGTCATGTGTCCCCGACAAGACAAGTTTAAAAACACTTCAATGGTGCAACTCGATGTAACACATCACTGGGAGACCTGATGATAGCTGGTGGTTTTTAGTCAAAGTGTGAAACTAGTTATACATCTTCAATTTCACATTTTGTTTGATTGTCAGTTGGGATGGTCACTTCGATTATCATGTTAATCATCAGTCAGTTCAGCTTAAGGTGACGGTTAAAATGACTGTGACTGCCGTGCACTGTTAGACAAGCGTTATTTCCTCTTACACGTCAACCACGCTTATACAACACAACTGCACACACCCACACACAAGCACACACACTACACACACACTAGCCACACGCACATCCCCCTCACAGCCTGACAGTTAAAAACCCTCCACATCCCTGTCAGCCTCTAACAGCTGCTTCACATGCACCAGAGCAGCAGCTCAGCTTCTGTCTGGTAAGTTACTCACTAAATTATTCCTTTCCAGTTAATTAATTGATCATAACCTGAAATTAGAGCCAAGTAATATTTGATCAATCCTATGAATAAGTTAAGTAAAAGTACCAATACAAATACTCCATGGACCAAATTTTAAGGATTGTATTGGGGTTGACATTTTTGTTGATGAAGGATCATTTACGGGGATACTCACTAGAGAGAGAATGTACCTTATTACGATTATATATGATGTATATTTTATGTGTATTTATGTTTGACACTTTTTTATTTAAGTTTGTCAGATGTGGAGGTTCTGAGGTTGAGCTTGTTTGTTGGGTGTATGGAGTAAAGTCCTAAATTAGTTGTTGTTCAATAGGGTTGTGGGTTTATTTTTTTATGTGGGTAGTACATATTGAGGAATCTAAATACAATCTTTAAAACATACTCCATCACAAGTTAAAGTCCTGCTTTCATAATAAGTAAAAGAAGGAGTATTAGCACCAGAATGTATCAAAAGTACTCATTAGTGACATAATGAAAATGCATTTACTGTTAATAATACCATTTTTATGTTTTGTAAAGTTTTGGCTGATTGAGGTGGATAAAGTTTGAACTGTAAATATACTGTTGAGTAGATTAATGTAAAACGATTCATATATTTGTACCTGCTCTTATGTTTTGGATAAAAAATCGCAAACTTCAAACATCTGTCAGATAAATGAACTGAAGTAAAAAGTTCAATTCCTCTATCCCAAATGTGTGTGAGTGGAGTGATACAAAGTAACCAAAAGGGAGGTCAGATATTGAGTCAGTATGTGTGATTATTTCTGTGTGTGGCACATGATGAGCTGTTCTTTTCCATTGTTATCCTTCCTGTCTCATTTCCTTTTTGTGAGCGTTCCGTCCTCACAGCAGGGTGACTGCCGCCCTGTCACAGTAAAATGCTCTGAATAACTCACAGCGACCCACTGTGTCTAATGTAGAATACTTTGAATACGTAGATTTTTTCTAGGATACCGTACTGCGTTTCTGAAATGTGTCTTTAATGGGAGCTGTTATTTCGCAGCATATATTTCACTATTAATTAGGACCAAACATAGATGTTGAATCCTACATACTGTTTATATTGGCTGTGTTTTTACAAGAGTTTAATCTAACGACTATTTTCAATTAACCGCTTTAGCGCCAAGTAGTTTAGCACAATCATAATTTTCTTCAGCCCTTGAAATGTCTTTCTTTTGTTTGATCAACAGTCTAAAAAGCCAAAAATATTTAAATTAGTCACATAAAATTAATAAAAAGCAGTGTATTCTCACAAGAGATCATTCACACATATGACACAGTAAACACATGTGTCACTTATGACAGTAATTTATTAATATGATTAATATATGTTTATATCCCTTAGTGTTCAAGTGGTGGCTGTGGAAAATGCATTGAGAAGTTGGAACTATATCGTTGCTTGAAAAATGACTTAAAACAATTTACAAAAAGTAGTTGACATTTAAATTACAATTGATCCAGTAGTCTAGTGATCAGGCGATTAAAGTATTTTTCCACCCACAAAAAACATTACTTCTAATACTAAAGGGCAATGTAATACTAAATCATTATTATTATTGTTATTATATTGGGTTTTAAGACTGTATTTCCAATAAAACAAGCAACCTGAAGTCACCACTTTGAAATCGGAGGACTTTTACTTCCCCTATTCTCTGTCATCTTCTTGACCCAAATATGTATCATTTAACTGAAAAAATAAGTTGTAAAAGATAAACTAATAATGAAAATAATCCTGTTAAAATTGGCTGAAAATGGGCTTGAGTCAACAATTCTTCTACAGTTCCAGAACAACATGCAGATGCTTAATTTCAAACAGAAACATGCTTTGTGTTTACCGTATTTAATTATATTATTTGTATGAAACCAAACAACAGTTCACATACTGTATATCTACACTGTACATCTACATGGAAATACTATAGTGATAGAAGAGGCTTGGCTTGGACATGGGTGCAGTGTCCACACACAGGGGGCAGTATCTCACCGACTAACACCAATGACACTGAGGCTTATTTCCATGAAACTTTGAATTTCCTATTTCCCTGTAATCTTTGAATCACTCCTCGCGTCATGCTCCCCTTTGAATATACTTTCAGGGTCAGTTCAGATGACTTGATCCTCACATGACTTCAGAGCTGATAAATCACAAATTAATTTAAACTGTGGCGACATAAACACAATGAAGACAGTCAGCGTGAATAATGGAGTTTACGGTAAAGGAGTGGTCTGATTGCATTGTTATAACAGGGAGTTAATGTGTTTACTAAATGATTCATGCTTTTCTCACAGATATGAACGTGGGGAGGACGGATCATGTTGAGAGTCCACAGAGGAAAATTGATTACATGACTAATGGCTGACTGCTCCGTACGAGACTGTTTGGTTTCAAACCTTCTCAACATCCACTGGTGAAGGTGTGTCTGGCTGCGCTGTTACTACTACGGCATGCGGGATGGGCCAAACGCGCTCGGATCTATCGCGCAGCAGCAGCAGCAGCGGCGCCACCTCCGGAGCCAAGCGGGAAGCGGGCGAGACGACCCAGCGACTCCGCGTCCGCACATCCAGGAGCGGGGAGAAGCGACGCGGGCACCGGTCAAACAGGAATCCGATGAAAAATAAAGTGCTGTCGTGTCTGGGAAGGAGAAAGCGAGACCAGGCGGAGGCGGCGTTCGGTTGCGGAAACGGAGCCGAGGCAGCGACGCGCCGCGATCACAGGGTGGGAAAGTTGCCGAGGGACGAGGTCGTGTCGGCGGCCGGGGAGCACCGAGCGGCCCCGGGTTGTTTCGAGGCACCGCCCGGCCTTGATGAGAAAGCCCGGCGCGTCGTGAGCGGAGAGCGGGCAGCGGCGGGCTCGTCCGATGCGTCAGACCTGGAGAGGCGGCCCGGTGAAGTCAGCAGCGCGGGCGGAGAGGTTCAGAAATCCGTGCGGGAGGACAATGCCTCGGATCCCCCGGCGAGGGCCATGGAAGATCAGCCACTGGGGGGGAACCACCACGGCCGTTTGGGGTCTGGGGTTCGGGTACTGACGGAGACGAGTGGGACAGCAGCCCCGCCGCTCACCTCTGACCTGGACACTCTGTTTAGATTTCTCCCGGATCCACCTTTGGATCTTGGACTTTCGCTCACGGAGGCTAAAATGACTAAAACCGACCGTAGCACCGTGTCGTGTCCGCCCACAGCGGCCGGCGACCAGAACAACTGCTGTGTGGTTGAATGTGAGACCCCCACGGACTCGGATCAGGGCCCCTTCACCCCCCCAGGAGGCCCCAGTTTCCAGGGAACCATACCGACACTCATCATAACCAGGGACCCCAGTCCGGCCCGCTCTCAGGGGAGTCCCCCGGCCCTGCTGAGCTTCTCCACGGAGCTCAGCTCGAGTCTCGATCCTCACGCCGAGGTCGAGTCCCCCTGCTCGGACAGCGGCTGCGGGGGGTCCCCGGCCCTGATGCGCTCCCCGAGGAAGCTGTCCAACTCGTCCTCCGTGTGCCTGTCCTCCGCGTCTTCCTTCGAGGAGTCAGAGGACGACTTCACCGGCAGCGACATCGAGTCCAGCCTGTCTCCGGCCCGGTCTATGTGCAGCCCGGACGATGGGACAGGGGTGAGTGTCTCCTCCACATGTCTTTATCACAACACTTCATCATTAACAGTCACAAGCAGCCTCACAAAAAAGTCATAAACTGATCTCACTGCCTTGAATAGTAAATGCAAATATTATAGTTCAGTGATCATCATTCCTCACCTGAAGTTTACTTCACTATCCTCACATCTTGTTGGCTTTGATGTGTCTTCATATCCATAGACAGATATAGAGTTTTAGGGACTTGGGTAGAAACCAATATTAAGTAGGCATATATCAAAATATCCATGATTCCTAAGATGTTGTTATCAAACAAACAAATGCAACAATCAAATAGTCAGGTACCCTGTGGAGAACCAACCTTCTCTCCTCCCCCACTTCTCAGAGGACACATGCAGGTCAAAACTTACATCCTGTCACAGCTTTAGCCCCAGGTACAGGTCACCAGACAGTTCAGAGGAGCATTAAGACGCACACGTGCATTTCCAGATTTACTTCAGACAAAAAGATGTTGCACCACAAGTACACAGACGTCATGTCATTGGTCAAGTCACCCGGATGAAGTGCAGTCAGTATAGTAGTGATATTTTCAGATTCACAAAATATTAAAAAATATAGGACAAGATGGTGAATATCCCTTGTACGTCTTAAGGTCTTTAAGCACAATTTAAGTTACCAACTAACAGTAGATGTTAGCGAGTAAAATAGGGAAATATCTTCAGTTGTGTGCCTTAGCGTCATTAGGTGAATCGGCCTTTTAATCACAAGACACCCTCTTTTAGTGCAGGCCCACCACAGGTTGATCAGACCTGGGTGCATGTATCTCACATCTTGGGGCCCAGTTGGGATCTTTCCTCCTGATCCAGAGCCAATGGCTGCAGCGTTATGCAGTGTGTGTGTGTGTGTGTGTGTGATGTTTCTTTTAACGTCTGGTTCAGGGCTTGTCTGTTGATGCCCAGATCTTTGAGCAACCTGATGGTGGATGTTGCAATGAAACCCCTGCAGCCGACCTCCACAGGGCAAACTATTGATTTCCAGCCACGTTGCTCGGCCTCAAATGCCGTGTCTGCATACCGCAGCCTGTTCCTCTCATTCGCTTCATCAACATCGTACTGTGAATTATAGACTGGTCTCAGGGTGGTTGTGACAATATGTGATAGGACTGTAAGCCGCTGGCCCACGTCCCTGATGATGTCCGAAATAAACTAGAATGGCAGTCAGTGAAGTGCATACTCATAAATATCAGTCCCCCATAGAGATCCACTAATTATTCTCCAAGAAAGCAATGAAAACGTTTAATAGACAGTTAATCTCGCAATGTTAAAGAAAGTAAAGGATCCGGATCCAGATCCACACCAAAATGTAATAAGTTCTTCTCTGATCCAAGTCGCATCTCTCCACCAACTTCCGTGCTTATCTCTCCTGTAGTTTTTGCGTAATCAAACAAACAAAAAAACCGCTGAAGATAACATAACCTCCTTGGTGGAAGTAATCCGGTTTACCACTCAGCTTGTGTCTCATGTGGTTTTGGTGGACGTCTGTTTATTTTAAATTACATTTTAAGCAAATCCGAACAATGAGTTTTGAAATAATTTGTCAAAGAAGTTGTTCAAAGCCTTAACTCACACCGCCCTGATAAGCGGAGCATGACTATCACAGATTGAAACCAAACTGGAGGAAACTGGCTCAGCTCTGTGTCACTCAGCTCCCATGGCTCACCATCACAAGGATCTAATAAGCTCAGCCGTCTGTCGGACTGTTTAACCACCTCTCTAAATGCATGTCTGTGTGATTTGTCATCCCATGACATGGTTGCTACCTCAGCACTGTACAGCTAATTCACAATTAGACTGTACACATGCTATCAGCCCAGCCATAGGTTGAAGGTTTTCTTCTCCTCCGGGCACGAGGCGCAGTTTAAAGTTTCCATGTAGGAAGTCGTCGATGACTCAGAAAGCTTTGATGCACTGTGACTAGAAATGCTTGGAATGAGACGAGGCCTTAAAGCAGAGTCTGTCCTCTAGAGACCGTCCCCACCTCTCTTCTCCACAGGGTGGGAATCCTGAAAGTCCAGGTTCTGTTTGGGCCTGAAGATGTTCAGCTTGATATTCACACTGTGCTGCACTAAACCTATAATCTGGGCAGGGACTGTACTCACGCAAATCGTTTAATGATCTAGCCCCAGTCATTTTTCCACAGGAGACGTTCCACCCTCGTCTGGTGATTTTTGTATTTTTCTCCAGAGGGAAAGACAAAAGACGTGACACAGAGAAACACACACTTAACTCTCTGACAGCTGCCCCGAACTCTGCCGTCTCTATGATCACGTCGAGGTGGGGAGAGGCCACTGAGCCACGGCTGATATCTGATATGTTGCTGTTTGTCGTCTTTTAAAGCGAGTGTATCAAAGTGAAACATCCAACGTCAACGTTTCAGTTTCTCAGACGTATCGCATATCTACAAGATCAGGCTGACACAATCCTAACTGCCACAACACACACCACAAGAAACCACAAAAGAGAGAGAAACACACACTTTACTTCACCATCTGCATATCGTGTTGGCTTTGTAAGTGTATATTAAACAAACGATCTTAACAAATGCACAGTTAGAGCCGAAATGTGTCCGTACAACAGTTTAAAACAAAAATATATTCAGTGAACATTAATATGCAATAGAGGAGCAGCGGATCCTTACTTTGGAGAAGCTGGAACCAGAGCATATTTGGAGTTTTAGCTTCAAAAAGCGATACAAAATGACTAATAAATTAATCAAAAACGCTGCTTAATATTTTCCTTTCAGTTTAATCAGATAACACAAGCACTGCACAGCTTGTGATAGGTCATTGATATGAATTAGGTGTGGGTGTTCGTCTCCCTATTTGAGTAATATCATTTCCTTTTTCCACTTCTGTAATGTTGGATCTTTTTTTTATTGCAGCTGTTGAAACTTCATTATGAAGCTTTGGGAATACTTATGTCATGTACTAATTTTTCCACATGGCAGACTCAATTGATTCGGCTCCCAGTGTCGGTAATGCTAATCTGAATCAGCAGGTCCTGGGACAGTGTAATTTCCTGGCCGTTACAGCGACGGCCAGGAAATGAGCAACCTGAGGAGTTGCACTCGAGCTGTTGTAACTGACATGATGACGGTCAACTGCGGTTTCTGATAAGAGCCGCTTTTTTAATGGGCACGTCGTGTCCGTTTCAGAGTTGTGTAAGAGCTCTGTTGTCAGTTTTACAGTAATTAATCGAAGGGGTGTGTGTGTGTGTGTGTGTGTGTGTGTGTGTGTGTGTGTGTGTGTGTGTGTGTGTGTGTGTGTGTGTGTGTGTGTGTGTGTGTGTGTGTGTGTGTGTGTGTGTGTGTGTGTGTGTGTGTGTGTGTGTGTGTGTGTGTGTTGTTGGCTTTAGAAGGCTGGGGCCATGCTGTCAGCTCCCAACCAAACCAGTTACATTATGTACGCTCGGTGACGTGAGCAGATACTTGCTCACACATGCATGCTCAGACACACAAACGCAGCGATGCCTTTTTGCATTCAGAGTTGAGTGTGTGTCATGGAAAATTGGGCTGAAAGTAGAACCGGTTGCTAGGTGACGTCTTTGCCATATATGGTACTTTTTTCTCTCTCTCTCTCCTCGTCTTGTTCTCTCATTCTCACACACAGTATCTACTCTGTCCCTGACATTTGACTGTTATTAGATGCAAATTCCTACGGACATCTACCCGGCCAAACAATGCACATATTATTTTAGATTACTTCACTCAAACTTTCTCCCCCCTGACACTCAGCCTTGTACAAAAGATTAATATTTTCCCCTGAGACATCATGAGACATGCGGCGGAACAGAAAACAAGAGGAAAATCAAGGTGAGCTGGCAGTTGAAGTGCAATGAATGGAAGACAGGCAGACGAAAACACACTGAGTTTGAACACACAGCCTACACGTGAAGATTGTTATTTATACACGCTTATGCAAATGAGCCACAATTGCAGACTTGTTTTCCATTGTACTCATTGTTCAAAGTCCCACACATCACACCCACAGCACCTATACACAAAATCCATGATATAAAGTTAATTAGGAAAACAAATACACTCTATTTACTTTTGAATCCATTTCTATTTTATAATGTTCTAATATTTACAATCTACGGTCTTTCTGCAATAAAAATCAATATCACCCAAACACAAGTAACAAACACTAGGACGAAGCCAAGAGGACGCCGTGCAGCATAGAGGAAATATTCAAATGCTTTAAAGCAACGGCACATGTAAAAAATACTCCATTACAAACAGGAACAATTTATTCAGATCATCACTTAACTCAACATACGGAAGAATCATTATTACTCAAGGGTGATTTAGTGAAGTCTGACCGATTTATTGATCAGCTGATACATCAGCCGAAAGCCTGTCACATATGTTGGTATTGGCATTTCTGTTTGCTGGCTGATAAATCAATATCAGAAAGGTTTTACCCCCTAATATCGGTATCGACATGGCCCTGAAAAATCCATAATCAACCATTTGTTTCAGCACTAAAATATAGAACATACACATTCAAGTACCACTAGAACCAGTAGTATAGTAACACCATTAAAAATGATTAAAGGTGTCCTCTATATGAATCTGGTTGTTGAAGGTGCCACCTTGTGAATGTTCAGTGGACCACCACAGCTGATCTGCTTGAGCACTGAAGACTGAATTCAGAGGAAAGGGATGTGGTTTAATATCAACTGCTTTTGAGGAAAGAGCTCTGACACTACCTGAAAACACCCTCCGTGTATATGTAGTCACTCCTGTAGCAGATGATAGTCGTCTGACAGGTTCTGCTTACACACACACACACACACACACACACACACACACACACACACACACACACACACACACACACACACACACACACACACACACACACACACACACACACACACACACACACACACACACTTATGCTTGTAGGTTACATACTACTGAGGAATTCGTCATGCAGGCAGAAGGAGATCCGGCACTGGGAGCGTATATGGGAAGGCCTGTTGTCCCAACCCTACCCCCATGCTGCCAGTCGCTCATGATGAATCTCAGCTCAGTGTGGGGATCAGGACAGACCCCGTGGGGATTAGGGTAGAAGAGACAGGAAGGCGAGAACAAAGGTTGGACAGAGGCGAAAAGGAAGACGCCTCCTGTGCCCCTGGGGTGAAAAGGTGAATGGTTTAAGGGAGGAAGTAAAAGGAAAGTGGAATAGTTGAAGCAGGCAGATGTTGAAAGAGAGAGAGAGAGATGACAGCTTCAGGTCTGTAGGTACATAGATATGCTTGATTGAGAAAGTGTTACGAGAGGAAGGACAGGGTGTCGAAACAGGACACAAATTGAATTGACAAAAAGAGGTTGCAGAGATGGAGATGGGTTCAGTGTGAGAGAGGAGGATTACTAACCAGGCAACACAGGCCTTAGTTTACACCAGGGCTTTACAGACCGACTGGCTGACGCCGAATAACAGGAATAAGGCAGCACATTAGCCAGGAGCTCAGTTAAATAGATGAGGATGAAGGATCTGAGGCCGTCAGGGAGGCACACGTCCTTGGGGGTGCTCGTCTTGGGAGACCCCGCGCTGATGATGCAGAGTGTTTTGTTCTGGCTGCGTTCTGGCTTCGTCTCCAGGGCTGTGAGCGCCGGTGTCAGCGCCTACCTCCTCACACACTGTTACTCTGTCTGCCAGGTAAGAAACAGAATTCAATTCAGCTTAAACCCCAGAGAGTCCATTGTAGCTGCTAACACGTGACCTGAAGGTAGATTATGTCAGATACAGTTGACAGATTTGATTATTGTGTATATCTGTGTGTGTGTGTGTGTATTCGTGCATGCTTGTGTGTGAGGAGTGAGTTTCTGAACGTTTCTCATTTCAGAGGGCTGTTAAAGGGTGAAGACTTGGTTTAGTTGCGATGGTTAAGGTTTTATAATGAGTGTCCTCACTAAGACAGAAGTGCGAGTGTGTGAGTTTGTGAGTGTGTGTCTTGATGATGAGTATGGGAAACATTCCAGGCATTCCAACCTCAACATCAAGGAAAGGTCTGAAAGTAACAGGGAGGATGGGAGTGTGATGACAGGAAAGAGAAAAGGAATGAAAGCTGTTGTTTGGACAAGAAGTCGACGTTTGATTGAGAGAAAGTGGTGATGAACAAAGAGTCGAGTGAGTCCCATTTGAATGACGGCAGGTCGAAATAAAAGCAACAGTAGAAAGGAAATAACTTTCGGATGGCATTTATCAATGTCAGGTTTAGGAAACAAAGAGTGATGGAACCAAGCTCTGTGCTATGTGGTGGACACGGTGAAGGTTGGACTGTGTGGGACGGAGACACAGGACGAGACAGTTCCTTCTGTTTAAACTGAAAGAACAATTACATTACATTAGTAGCATTAACAGCATTAGCTCTGGCCGTGGCAGGTAACATTAGACATTTGACCCCACAGCAGCAACACATCAACCTGTCAGCTTGAAGCAATTAGAGAGAAAGCCTGATGGCTAGTAGATAAAAGAAGAGAAAGAAAGAAGAGAGGCTGCAGATTTGGGTGACTGCTGCACCTCCCTCTCCCATCCCCCCCCCCCCCCCCCCCCCCCCCCCCCCCGGGCTTTCATCTGTCACTGAGGGCTTCTTTGGACGAGGACAGGTGCTGCTAACATTAGTTAGATTAAAAGATACTAATGTTATTATGGTCTAATGGGTAAACAGGGTTTATATATGTTATTTCAAATGATCGTAATTAGTACAGCCCAAAGTGCTGATTTTACTTTGGGGCTGGCAGGAAAACTGGAGAATGTTTGAAAGCTGCTTCAAACTGAATAAAAACAAAAGATTACTATTGTTGATGATAGAGAAAGCAGCAGATTGGCTCACTGGAAAACTGAGATGTTTTAGCTAAAAAAATCAAATAGTTGTTGATTATTTCTGATGATAGACATATCGATTCAGGTCTAAAAACTTGAGGTTAAACATTTCCTCACAGTCAGGAACAATCTTATTGTTTTGAAAGGACCAAATGTTTACATGTACGTACCAGTGCCCCCTCATTCTCTCTTAAACACTCCTGTGTTATGAACCTTACATAACAGGTTCATAAATATCCCTGACAGCAGCACTTTGGAGGCTGTCGACAGTTTTACTGTACTAACCGGGTGGAGCTTCTGCAGCTTGTTGTGTTTTACAGGGGTTAAGATTGGAGGGGGGTTTGTTAAAGAGGATAAGTGGAGCAATGGGATTTTTGCTTCGGCTTACAGAATATTTCAGCATCCCAAGAGTTTAACCAACCACTTTACTACCCAACCTACCTACCTGCCTCCCTCCCTCCCTCACCTGCCTCACCTCCCTACCTAACCCCCTTAACCTCCCTGGTTGAAGTAATTAGACCAAATAAATGAACATACAACAGAAGCAGCACATCATGGTTTTGACCCTGAGCTGGTCACTGAAGCAGAAAAAAGATTTGCGGAAAATGAAATGAACTACAGAATTTCCAGCAAGATTTCCAGCGTTACGTTTACCAAAGTAACTGTTGCTCACAACTCGTGGACACGTTTGTGCTGCTGGTATGTGGGTCAAAATGTGAATCTGCTTCGATTAGTCATGTCATTAAACATGTCGAAATGAGCGAGAGGAATTTTCGTCATGTTGCAAATTGCGCGCTTCCCTTTGGAGAAATGCAGTCGCTGTACACAGGTTTCATCAGCGTTCTTTGACCTGAGGTGGTGGAGGGTGTGTCGGGGTCATGTGAACGGTTTAAAACTTTCCAGAAGTGACTTTCATTACACTTTTGTACACACCTTAATTTTCCACAAGTTTCCAAGTTTTCTGGACATCTTTCTACGTTTATATCTGCAAACAGCTTAAAACTTAGATAAGAAGATTATTGAAAAAGGAGCTTTCAGAACCTTGTTAAATCTTAGGGTTTCAAAACCTCTCCCCATAAACTCTTTCTTCCTCTGTGGTAAACACACACTCACAGTTTTTGTTGTGTGTATAATTCCTGCAGTGAGACTGTTTTATTGTGACAGAGTTTGAACGGAGCAGCTGTGGAAAGAATGCGAGTGAGGAGAGCAGAGATAGGCCGATATGTAAACATGGCAGAGATAGGCTACTCACAGACGCTATTTAGTAATAAAAAGATTAATTTATGATTATAGCTTCTTGTCTCTGCATTATATTACTCATGTTAACCTGTTCTCTCTCTGTCACACACATACATCCTGTTTTTTAATCATGTATCTCTGTTATTAAAATTTATTTTATATGGTACAAACATTGTAGGAAGTTTTAAAAGAGAGGTTGGAAATTGGAGAAGCCAAGAGGAAATATTGAGTGGTATTGTTTGACTGTTGGTAATGTCCATTACAATGCAACACATTCATATCTTAAACTGGCTGTCCCGTTTGTTGTGATTTCCCACACACACACACACTTTAATCAATCGATGTTATGTTCCTCTCAGATTGCTTACGTCAAAGCCGCTGTTGCACACTGTCCTTGCTCTGGTGTTTCCCAACACAGATAAACGTTATACACATACGCACGCACGCACGCACGCACGCACACACACACACACACACACACACACACACACACACACACACACACACACACACACACACACACACACACACACACACAGAGTTTCAGACAGTACTGGTCTGTTTTTACGACACCACAGAAATGTCTTTGGTAAATGTTTTATGAATGGGCTTTGTGCACCTGGGTGCATAACCTTGGGTGCAGGGGAGGATCTGTCCAATGTCTACTGACGTGTGTGTGTGTGTTTCGGATGGGGGGTGTATGTGTATACTACAGGGTGTGGTTCCCTTTAATGAATAATCACTATTGGCCTGTATATAGCTCTGTGCCCTCTTTCACAGGAACATAAACCCCCACGTCGGTCAGTCAGTGCTTCTGATTCTTTGTTTATGTGACCAACTGCAACTTTTCAACGGGAGGATGACGTTCTTTGTGGTTTTTGTGTTTTCCAGAATAGGTCCTGGCAGAAGCTGAAGACGATGGTTCACTGGTCCCCCTTCGTCGTGTCTTTCAAGAAGCGTTACCCGTGGGTGCAGCTCGCCGGCCATGCAGGTATAAATAAATACAGAGTGTATATATCTCAGAATAATACGTATACATGTTTATTCTTCAGCCTCATTATTCAAAGAAATGTTTTTTTGTGGAAAAATGAGAAGATCAATGCAACTCACATGTTTTTGTTAAATAGAAGGTTAAATCTAACAGCCATGTAGCTTAGCATAGCATAAAGAATGGAAACGGGGAAACAGATGCAAAGTTAATGAACCCCGTCAACACTATCGGCACATATGAAGCTCAGTAATTATCACATTATACCTTGTTTGTTTAATCTGTGTAATGTACAATGACAAGTTGTGGTTTCTGAGATCTGGAGCTGAACCAAAATGTAATGGCTTTTTCTTTGGGTCATGCCCCACCCCTCCACAAACGTTCATGGAAATCAGTGGAGCAGTTTTCGCATGATCCCGCTAACTAACAAAAAAAACCCCGGAGACATAACATAAACATGAGAAAAGTATCAATCTCCTCATCTAATTCCAACGAGTGTATTTCCCAGAATGTCAACCAACTTTTTTTTAACGCTCATTCCGTCTCTTCTCAAGGTAACTTCCAGGCGGGGGAGTACGGGCGCTTGTTGAAGCGATACTGTGAGTGTGAGCAGCAGTGTCTACAGCAGCTGATGAAGGACACTCTGCGGCCATATGTGCCCGGTTACTACGGCGTTGTGCAGCGAGATGAGCAGGACTATAACCTGATGGATGACCTGCTGGCTGACTTTGACTCACCCTCCATCATGGACTGTAAAATGGGCAGCAGGTAAGAACATGTTATGCTATAAGAAACTGTAGAAGAGAGTTTATCAGAGCTTATCTTATGTTTTTGGAGGTAAAGTGATCCTTAAAAATGAACCTTTACACACATAAGGGCCTTAACACGGGTTACTCCCACCAGCTTTCTGCCTCGCCATCGTACCTTGCAATAAAAGTAGCTGTATTCGTCATCAGCAAAGTGGTTTACAGGAATAAAAGTGCACTTTAAGGATATAAAATCATGCAGAAAAAAAAGTAAATTAGATGAAATAAAATGTAAAATACATTCTAAGTGATTCAATTGAGAAATTAAATATCAACCCTTAACTTTTTAGGACGTACTTGGAGGAGGAGCTGCTAAAAGCCAGAGAGCGTCCACGTATGCGGAAGGACATGTATGAGAAGATGGTCGCGGTGGACCCCGGGGCCCCCACCGAGCAGGAGAAGGCCCAGCAGGGCGTCATCAAGCCCAGATACATGCAGTGGAGGGAGACGCTCAGCTCAACGGCCACTATGGGATTCCGCATCGAAGGCATTAAGGTCAGAGGTCACACCGGAACACACACGGCACTGTGAACATGCAAGTCAGTGTTACCAAAGAGAACAAATAGTTTCCACCAGAAGTAAACCAATCAATGGGAGTAAATATTTATCAGTTTGTTCACTGGATAGACCACACACACACACACACACACACACACACACACACACACACACTGAAGTGAAAATGCAATCAACTGTAGATCTGCTGTTACTAAAACATGAATAAAGTATATGATCTTCTGTTTGTCCAGTTGAAGTATCCACAGCAGCTGTAACTGTAGTTACATTTTTTCAAAACCACAACTCCAGAACATGCATGTGTTTGTGTTTGAGGAAGATGTTGCAGGTCATAAAAAAAACCAATAAAGTGCAGAGAGGAATGAGAATAACAGTCTGACGTGTTTTGTCTTTTTCTACAGAGAGCTGATGGGACATGTAACACCAACTTTAAGAAGACGAAGCACAGAGAGCAGGTGATGCAGGCCCTGAAAGACTTTGTCGACGGCAACACTCAGATTCTGGTGAGTCACAAGTTCACTGGCAGTTTTTGTAAATGCAAAATATTTATAAAGTTTAGAATAAAGATTTAAAAACAAATCACGATGAATACAGATATTGTGAGCTGTGTGATTTTAGTCCCTTTTTTTTTTTTAATTTGTAGTGTACAAATATTTAAATAATGTTAAAGAGTATCCCTGAAATGGTTCCACTGAATATTCTAAAGTTCATATAATCAAAAATGGGAATAATTGTACAGTTTTGATGTGTTTATTTGAGCGAATTTCCAAATCCTCTAGTTTTTTTTACATAGATACATTTTTTATTTCTGTGTCATACCAATGATGCATTGACCTTTTCCCTTCCTCGGATTTCATGACACCCCTGATTTACAAATACATACATCTGCTTCTGGTATAAACAAACAAATGATTAAATAAATGCAGAAATAAATAAATAGGGGAAAGGAGAAGATTTGTACACCAACAAGGAAAAAAAGGAAACTCAAAGAAGTCTTTCTGTTCTCACTGTCTCATACCCTACATCTCTTTATTCTCCTTTTCCTTAGAAACTCTACCTGCAGCGGCTGGAGGACCTCCGCTCAGTCCTCGAGAAGTCGCTCTTCTTCCGGACTCACGAGGTGAGACAAACTGACACACAACTCGGTTCCCATGGTTCCTGAACAAACCCGTTGGCCGACTTTCAAGATCTGTGATATCTTGCTGTCATTACCTCCTGTGTGTAATTGCTCAGACGCCTCAAGCGTCACCAGTCTCACCGGTTTCTCTCCGTCGCAGGTTGTGGGCAGCTCCCTGCTGTTTGTGCACGATGCCTCTGGGAAGGCCCGGGTGTGGATGATCGACTTCGGGAAGACGGTCCCCCTGCCCGACCTTGAGACCCTCGACCACAGGACCCCCTGGGTGGAGGGCAACAGGGAGGACGGCTACCTGTGGGGACTAGACAACCTCATTGACATTTTCAGCAGCATGCTCCCTCAGATGCCTTGAGAGGGAGAAGCAAGAGACTTGAATGAAAGATTGATCCGAATCCAAAAGGTGGAAGATTATGCACGATCAGGGGAATCTGAAAACTGACAGAGGAAAGAGTAGAAGAGTATTTCAAGACCCCCTATATGATCCAACTGTCTCTATCCACATGGACCTGTTAAAGAAGAGGAGGGCAAATAAGAACAGGATTTCTATTGCAGAGTGGTACATGCTAAAAGCCAATGTCATGCAACAAGCTCCATCTGTGGAGGAGGAGGGGGGGGAGAATTGACACTTCCTGCAAAGACACACTCAACATTACTCATCTCCCTCCTCACCAGCTCCCCCTGCTGGTTGGAGTTGCACAGAGCGCTCAGTATGATCCTTTTGTTTAAAAACGCAGCTTTGGAGGAGTTTGGTAACGGGGAGCTTTATTAATGTCATGGACCACTTTTGATGTGTAAACACTAAAACACTGGTCAGACCACGTGTTAACTAACTCGGTGTGTAAATACGACTTTATTTAAACCTTTTTTTTGGCCTTGGTATAACCTCTTTACCTTGTACGATTTCTGTGCCTGGCATTTCGTGAAGTACGAGCTGTTTGATCATTCCAGTGCAGTGGACTCCTGCTGTTTCTCTTCCAAAGAGTTCACCCCAAGTGTAAACTGATTTACATCTAATCCCAACGTTTAACTTCTAGTAGAAACTCATATTTTCTTATTTGGATTTTTGTGTGATTATGCAGTGAAAGATGTTTTTTTTTTAACAATAATCAGCTTGGCAGCCACGTTTGTTGCACTATGGATCCTCACAAAGCCATTGAACAAATCGAGCAGTGCCTCTGTGCGTCTTAAAGCGGGAAGCAGCAGTCAAGTACTGGGTTTACAGCAGTTTAATGTGGATTTAATCTCTCACCCCTTGATTCTCTCTGATCAGTGTCGCAGTTGATTATTATTTTTTTTACAGAAAAGTCAAGTGATGGCGTTGAGGGTGAAATGAAACTGGAATTACCTGATTAAACTGATCAGACTTTTCATGAGATTTCACTTATGCGGCGCCTTCCCACGCGGTCATGAAACTGGGAAATTTGAAAGTGTCTTATGATACAAAGGACAATGTATTATTGAGTATCAGTTTAAAACACGAGGATGTTGTAAACCTCATTTTGCTAAACTCAACAGGAGGTTTGTGGGTTTGGATTTGTGTACGCAAAATCAAGAGTTTACGACATTTGTTATGGTTGGATATTAAGGCAGTGCTTATGATCATATGATTCCTTCACTGGAATGCAGCAGGTTGGTGAACATAGCTGTCTTCAGTCTTCCAGAAAGATTTCGTCTGTGTCACCCCGCACTGTGTGTGTGTGTGTGTGTGTGTGTGTGTGTGTGTGTGTGTGTGTGTGTGTGTGTGTGTGTGTGTGTGTGTGTGTGTGTGTGTGTGTGTGTGTGTGTGTGTGTGTGTGTGTGTGTGTGTGTGTGTGTGTGTGTGTGTGTGTGTGTGTGTGTGTGTGAGCTTGAAAGCGAGTGCGTGTGTTTCTCCACGTAGGCGGTTGACTTGGCACACAAATTGTCTACGCGTGCTGCAAATGTTTTGACTTCATGAAATTGGAATTTAAATTCAGAGTTTTTCCATCTCTGTTAAACAAACGTACAGGAAGAGAGGAGGAATAATGTTTACAAAGTGTTTATATTTCTTTACCCACAAATCCTCTATATTTGTAAAAAATGGCAAACTGTCAGCTTTTCAAACTGGGTGCTGCTTTATCGGAAAGAAAACTGGATTCATAGCCACATTTTGTATCTTTTGAAGACGGCGCGTTTTAAAAGTTGTCTGTCCCTGCTTTGTCCAGAAGGTTGTGGATTGCAATAAACTGGAAATTAGTTTTGAACGTTTGTTTTTGTTTTCACTGTCGCACATAACACAACTCACATCACATGGTTCTTTAAATATCAATCCTACATGGATTTCAGTGTATAAATATAATTTCCAAAACATGTACAGGTAAGTGGTGAATTGAGATGAAAAAATATGAAAGCAAAATGTCACTGAGTAGAGCGCATACCTCTGCCAAGGCCCCACTGTCTCCTCATGAAACCACGTTTAAATTTACTAGATCCACATTTTTATTTGGATCTGAACCAAATTTCACACATTTATTTATAGTCCCATTAACATGTCTGACTTTTTTTCCATCAATGAATTATTCTCTGACAAATCAAGGGAAATATTGAGAACCTCCAATCGCACAATGTTAAAGAAGGTAGAAAAAAATCTTGGATCTGAACCCTAATCCAGACCTTCATTCAAATGTTATGGGTTCTTCCCTGGGTCCCTGATATACAGTCTATGGTCATGCCCCATCACTTCACAACATTTCAATGGAAATCAGTTCTGGAGTTTGTGTGTAATCTTGCTAACAAACAAACGCAGATGAAAACATAACCTCCTAGTTAAAACCATTTATTGTATAAATATCACATTCACTCTGTGATGATTTCATCATGTTGTAAACCTGCAACACAAACATGTAATTCTCCATAAAAACAGCAGCAGTTTCTTAGTTAAAATTCAGTTGTTCTGGTCTATGGGTGTGTAACAAGTCTTTTCACATATGTAATTTATAATTGTGATTAAAATACTCATATTTTGTCCATTTGCATTGTCATAATTTCACATTTTAATTTGGGAGGTCTACTTGAACAGCTTTACATGCTGTCATGTTCAAAACACACGTTATTTATCTCATATCGGTCAGCTACATTCTTTTGTAACTAGTGAACCACTTAGAGCATGTGTCAGACACGGCTTCTCCACACACCACTGTGAGCTTTGCATTGTGTAATTAATATATAATGTCATGTGCTATTCAGGTCAATAAATAACAGACACCTCATGTTTACACCACAGGCACTTCATACGGAGATCATGATCAGATTTTTTTGCTGAACATTAATGAGGTAACACGGAGTTAATGTGTTCTTTAGGACAAACAGCATTTCGAGAGCCTCTCATTCATCTTTATATTACTTATAATTTACCCACATTTTCCACTGAGGCCTTATATGAAGAGAAATCTCCCTGAGGTTTTTTAAAAATAGTATTTTACTCTAAATGTTCTCATAGCACCCATCACTAGTAGACGCAACAACCATGCTGCATCAGTATTGTGCCAAATACAGTATATTTACAGTGTGAAACTCAGCTTTAAAGAATTTTTCACAGCCCTGTAAATTTACTGTAGGTTCAGTCATATTGCATCAGGAAATATATTTTCACCCATCTGACACTTGGTCAAATTTCACTCCTCTGCTATATGCTCACCCACTGTGATGCCTCTCAGCTTCTCATTATTACTTTGAATTGTTCCCTGCATGTTCTCAATTGCAGCAAACACTTATTACTGCTCCTGTGTCCTCGTGTGCAGCAGCACCGCCTGTCCAGCCAGCCCAGCCTCCACGTCTCCGCTGGGAACCACATACCGGCTCCCGTCACTGGCTCTGTGAGGGTCCATCGTCCTCAGCTGCTCGTTGCTCTGAGCTACGCTGTCCAGGCTCCACAGCTGGTAGTGCAGGCTTTTACCCTGCTTAGCCAGGACGTAAACCTCTCTGAGCCCCGTGCTGCGGACGGGACAAGGGGAACTGGTGTCGCTGGGCAGGTGAAGCCAGGGAAGACTGGGATCAGGCTGGGCGCCACTACTGCTCACACTCCCCTGATCCAACCCGAGGAGAACTCCTGGAAAGAAAAGATTCAGTAACTGTCTGCGACATAGAGCCCTGAGGTGAAGATTAACAGTTAATCCAAGTTTACATCTGTAAATCTGACATATTCTCAGGATATTCAGTCTCATTAATGTGTTTAAAATAAATCTGACCTAAGTCACCATGGAAACGTATCCCTCCAGAGGCGGTCACAATCAATCTGCCTGACAGTTTCCAGTAGATGTGCAGTAAAATTAATTTCACATAATGACATATGATGAATCTAATTAAATTGGTTAAAAATCCAAGGTCACATCTTTTTCCATTAAAGTATCTGCACAGTATTTCAGTCAGTGTATGTTCTTTTAAATATATAAATAAATTACAATTTCTATTCTCTGTCACCAAATACCTATTAAAATATACCAATTATCTTGTCTTCCTATGAAACAAATTACTTGGATCCAATTTAATACATCTGAGTTGTTCAAATGTATGTTGCATCTTATACGGTGTCACCTATGAGTTAATTTTCAGCAGCAATAATAACACAAATATACTTCAAATCACTCAAAGTGGAATCTGAACCTACAATGTCATAAATTACAAATAGTGCGCAGGAACTTGGATCAGCTCCAAACCAGCTTCATCATACAATAGTAAGCCTTGTTTTTCTGAACCACCTTTACAAAGCTTCCCTCTGGTGAATGAGCGATATCCAGTCTTACCTGAGGCGACGGCCCAGTGCGCCCTGTGGCCACTGCGCTGGCATGGCTCGTGGTTGTAGTCCTCATCGTATCTGTACTTACTGTCAAAGAATTTGACAGTGTAATCGGTTCTCATATAACTGACAGCACAGCCTGGTTGATACTAGCTTTTTGAAGCCGATACACATCAGTATTTGGGAGAGCACAAGAGACTTCTTGCTCTGCACGCTGCACTTTTTCTCACTGTCTTGCTAATCCATAACCTTGTAGAAAAATGCTGAGGCCGACACTTAGCAGCCAATTTGAGTCAATTGTTTGTGCCTCAGCAGTAAAAAGACTTGTGGTTTCTCTTGGGTTCAGGATACGGGAGGAGAACGGGCTGTCTCCCCCACAGATGTGTGATGACAGCTGCAGCATTGTCACCACTCAAACCTCCAGACAGCAGCTCGGCCTTACAGCTGCAAACCTCTTCTGCCAGGAGGGCCATGTTGTTGGCTGCCAAAACAAAAACCTTAATGAGAACATTAAAAAAACCAAACAGCTGAAAACTCAACACAGAGTGACAGTTAAATATGTGAATCAGTGAATCACCAAGAAAACAACCCTAACCCTTCACATTCTAAATAACATCCTGCATCCTGCCCTTTCAGCTAAATGCCATATTTGCTCTTCTAGTGACGCCTAGTGATGTATTTAGCCTTTGATTCAGGGCTTTGTCAAGCGATCCATGACAGGAACACACCCCTCTTTACTCTTGTTTCACACTCTCATTTTGTTTAAACAAACTGGACCAAAAAAACACTTTACACATTTTCTTGTTACCTGAAAACATTTCACCCTGCGCTGTGTATCCTCTGCTCAGTGCCGTCTGAACCACGGCCTCCATGTCGACACTCAGTCGCGGCTGCCGGAGGTGAGCAGCCATCCACAAAGCCACCAGACCACACCTGAAAGGTAAATGGTTGAAGTCACACCTGGTTTAATATGTCACTATAATATATACACACCAAAGCATTCAGGTCAAACTAAGAACATAATGGTCTGATTGTACTCTGACTCACTGAGGACCATCCTGGATGAGAGAAGGCACATATGTGTTCACCAGGATCCACTGCAGGTCCTTCCTAAAACTGAAGCCAAGATCATCATGTAACATAAACAAACACTTTTCCATTAGAACGACTGTGTCGTCATACTTTCCAAAGTCAAACAGCTTATTTAGAACAAATGTTCAGTCTGTTAGAGTCTAGTTCAACAGCACAAATATAAATATTTTTTGTGTTGTTCATGTTTACTTTATGGTGGCTGCGTGCTTCAACACATCTACTAGTCTTATGTAAGAAAGTGGGATGGACAAAATATTAGGAAACACTTTTCAATTTGTTTTCATCAGCGTCTGTCTGTTATTTGGCAGGCTAACGCAAAAACCAATCACCGTGACACTTGGTGGAAGGATGTGATATGAGTCAATGAGATGGATCCAGGAATTTTCTCCTTAACATTGCGAGAGAGGGCCTTTTTCGACACTTTGGTTTATTTCTCACAGAATTTATAGAAAAGAAGATAACTTATTATAAATTAAGGAGTAAAATGCTGGAAGGGTGAATCAAGTCCAGGGCCGGTTACTGGACTCAGGGAGGAAAGTGTTATTCATTCGTCTTTGCTCAGATAAACTTGTATCAGTTTATGTGATGTTGAACCAGATTCCAGACAATGAGACCAGAGTTATCAGATGTTCAGGTTAAATGTGATATTTGCAGTGTTTCCTCCCAGTGACTCTCACCTGCTGTCCCTCTGGCTGAGCAGTGAGCAGGCCTCGGTGTGGTCTCCCTCCACTGGTCTCCTGCTGCTGGCTATGGTCTGATACAGCTTCTTCTTACTATCTGCTGGGGCTGGAGGAGGAGGAGGAGGAGCAGGTGGAGGTGGTGGAGGAAGAGGAGGAGGAGGTGACAGGGAGCACTCCACTGACATGTCCGTACTGGTGCTTCCAAATGAAGCCACGTATGAAGGAGGGAATAACTTTGCAAGAAGCAGGAAGTGGCAGCAGCTGTTAAAAACCCTCCATACAGACTCAAGCTAACTCTGACAGGTCAGCTAACAGCTCTGTTGCTAACAACAAACTGCTGAAGTTCTTCCTAAACAAATAAAACGTCTCCTGTAAAACTGATCGATCAGTGATTCACTTTTAATATTCACCTACTTCTGCTCATCAAACCACCGCAGTTACTCAGGGAACAGCCCGGTGTTTAGTCTCTTTGTGTCTGAGCAGCTTCTACCTCCTGGTTCTGTCCATGTTAGTCCCACTTCTTCGTCTTCATTACCGGAGGAAAACACGCTCATACCGCCCCCTACTGTATCTTCTGATTTTAGACCATAAAGAAGTGTCTTGTTTGGCTTTCCCACATTGTACCATTCCATTTATATTTGTAAAGAATGTTCTATATATGTTCAATTTTTTTATAATAATCCAATAAAACACCCAAACTCCCCCTAGTACATCTTCTGATTTTAGACCACAAAGAAGTGTCTTGTTTGGCTTTCCCACATTGTACCATTCCATTTATATTCATGTATATTTATATATAGGAATGTTCTATATATGTTCAATGTTTCAACGATAATCCAATAAAACACCAAGACGCCCCCTAGTACATTTTCTCTTCCTCCCATTTTCCACCACTCCCCTCATTCATTCTGTAAAGACTCAAACCCTCCAGCACAAGAGTAAATATTTCTCACACGCAATAAAGCTTCTGATCAGCATTACACTGCCCCCTCACCCACCTTCAGCCTGCCGTCATTAACAAACACCACGAGAACTCAGTGTTATTTATTCAGTCATTTGTTTATTTTTTTTAATAAGATGATAACAACTGACTCCCCCCGGCTCAGGTGACCTCTGCTTGGTACCGGTGTCCCTGTGCTACAATTTCTATCAACATATTCCAGGTGAGATGAACCTGTGATGTCTTTTAGCATTGCATGCTTCCTTTGTATGTGTACTGACAGATTTTTTTTGTAAAGAACAATGGAGCAGTGAGGACACTTCACTGATTTCAAATTTGCCACACGAAAACATGTCAGCTCTATTGTTTCAGAGCGTGCAGCAGTATCAGCAGCACTGACTTCGTCCCTGGGTGATAAATCCAACTCAGAGGCCTTTAGGGGTGAGGCTGAGGGTGGTGGAGAAGACTGTGGTGAAACAGAAGGGGACAGGAGCGAAGCTTTGGGAGAAAGTGTGTAACAGTGGTCTTCATTTGTGATTGAATCCTCTGGGGCAGATAGGGCAGAGTGAGGCTCCGAGTCAGGTTTTGAAGATGTGCATCCTGGAGCGTGTGCGGACTTCTCTTGGGAAGCACAGGGGGTGAAGACCAATGATGATGAAGGTGCAGATTGGCTGACGTCAGCTGACTGAGAGGAGATTGTTTCACATGGCGGTGGCACTTTATCACATGGTCTCTGACATCCAGTCACGTGTGACGTGATATCTCTTTTGCGCACGATTGTTTTTGCGCAGTTTGGACAGTGGTAATGACCCGCGTCTCTGCACGACAAGTTGCATCTGCAAATGATAGTGTCTGCAGAGAAAGAGTATTCCAACATAAATGTGTGACTTTACACATCAAAAACACAAACATATACTTTTTAGAGCAAACATACACACTACAAATATGAATTTTCTCAACTCCAACAATGCTTACCAGTTTACCAAGTAAAATTAAAGTTTCAGGGTATAGAATTTGGTGAGATCTAGTGGTGAAGTTGCATGTTGCAGCTGAATGCCCCTCACCTCACCCTCCCCTTCAAAACATCAAGGAGAACCTGTGGCAGCCTTCAGTTGTCATAAAAACTCAAAAGGTCTCTAGTTTGTCCAATTTGGGCTACTGTAAAAAACATGGCGGCGTCCATAGAGAGGACCCGCTCCTGATGTAAATATATACAATATATACAATTTGTAAAATTTAGATGAAAAACATTAGTAAAAACCTCACTAGGATTACTTTATATTCAATTTCTGCCAATTGATCCCTTTCACCTAAATCTTACACACTGGACCTTTAAATTACAAAAAAGCCTCGCTCCTGAAAAAAAACTTGCCAAAGGGAATCTACTGACCCCATATTTCAGATTGTTGCCCTAAAATCCAGAGTAAATGCAAACGGACAGAGTAGTGCTACTCAACATAACACATGTGCAAGTGTCATTTTACAGCAGACGCTTCTCATCAACCCACCTTGGAGATGCACTGCATTCTGTACGTGGGCCCCCAGGTGTCTCCGTAATGTCTCTCCCTGTGTGGTGCTGAACTTGGGGCACAGAGGACAACCAAACTGTGCCCAGCTGTGGAGGGAGGTGCTCTGCAACTGTCCTCCACCCTTGATTATAGACGGGTGCATCTGGAAAACAGTTCAAGTCATTGTAGATTATTTTAAACTGAAATTTAAACAGTAACACACACGTTCTACATCATGAGCTGGTTCTCCTGACAGGAACTGAGTCAGGTCCTACAATGGTTAGTGGTGGTGGAGATCAGGATAAACCACAGGGGGCTGCTGGGCGAAGGCCATGTTGTCATCCTCTGCTGCCACAGCGAGCTCATGTAACGGAATTTAAACATTTTGTTGTCAACATTAAACTGGTTTAACTAGATATTTTTAAGAAGTGATTACAGATACATGCCTGTAACTAGGACACTGACATGGTAACATCAGCGGACTGGTTGGACTCACTGGGCAATTTTAGTGTGTCCATATCACACCCTAAGTTAGATATATATAACATATAATCAAAGCCAAACAAAGTTCCTAAGACTTTATTAAATATTCTTCAGACTCTGCATCTCACCGCTTGTGTTCTCTTGTGTTTTTCCGCCTTTCTTCCTCTGTCCCGATGTCCGCAAGTCCAACCTGCAGACAAGATGGCGGACCTCCGTCCTCCACCAGCACATGCGCAGTAGATATCAGTGAACTCGCGCAAAAGACATGTCCGCGTTTGGCAGGAAATAACACGATCCTATCGGAAGTTGGTCTTTTGTATTTTTATTTTTTTTTAAATTGAAAATACTTGTTACAAATACAAACCTTTAACCAAATATGACGTATTAAAGTTGACATCAGTGTTGATACAGTAGTGAAACACAAAGAGCATAAACAAGTCCAGTAACGAAAGAAGTACATTGAGGAAATTCAGCAAATATCTTTAGTTCATTCTTCCATCCGTTGATATTGGGCTTGAATTTTAAATATTTACATCTGTGAATAAAGTGCTTACATAATACAGTCAGCTTATTTATTAAAACATACCCTCTGCAATTTACATTATGTTTTCTCTCATTTATAGTTTATTTTTAATGAGCCAACATAAAGTAGATTATTTTATGTACTATTGAAATCAAATTTAGTTATAAACAATATATCTTAAACAACACTATATAACTATATAAAAACATAGGGGTATTACATGAAAATACACAGAAATATAAGTACACAGTCATTTCTAAATCGCTTGGCATTAATAACAAAAGAAGAAAATGACCTACTTTTCTGTCCCGCCAGATTCAAAGACAGGAAACGGAAGCTGGCATCTTAAACTATTCTGATTGGTCCTCACACAGGAAGGGCCCGCGGTTTCTCGCTGCTGATTGGCCAAAGCAGCGTGCGAACCTCCACCGTCACCGCTGTCGTTTTCCGTACAAAAGCGACGTTAGCGGGAGTTTCAGGAGCAGTTCGCAGGTTCCACACAGAGTCTGAGTGGACGTCACCTCCAGCCGAGCACCGTGACACCGACCACAGGCTGAACGCGCTGCCGGAGAAGCTGCAGTTTTCCCAGGGGAGACGAGTAGAGACCACGCCGTATCAAGATGCACGTCATTAAGCGAGGTGAGTCGCTGAGGGTGGATGTTGTGGAGCCGGAGGGAAACAGGCCTCTGTTAGCTCCACTGCTAACTGTGTGTTCAATGTGACGTACAGAGATCAGATCAGGTTTTACATCAAACTGCACAAACTGAGAGTCTGTGTGGGAGTCAGCTGATCCGCGTACACGTGGACATGAACACAGTACGATGTGATATCTCAGTCCACCTGCTCCAGTTTATTTAAATGATTGTTTAGGGACTCAGCCATGTTTAGCCTTTGTCACGGTTGGCGCCAAAAACTTAAGTTATAAGCTTCAGTGTCTCTGTGGATCTCAGTGAGGTGATGGCGGAATAACATTAGTTCCTCTATCGATCCGACGCTTTATTTACCTCCTGATTGTAAAATAACAGCACGTTTATAAAGGCAGGCCTGTAAATGAGGTGGGTCTTTATTTCTCATCCCCTCCTATTTATTTAATCAGTGTAATTGATCGTATTCTACTTATTATGCCTCAGGTGGATCCTCTCCTGATTGTCCCGTTGAAGTCACTGCATCGCGGTGTTAATGCAAATTCAACTCTCCATGTGACAGTTTCATATCTTAAACCGTGAAGTGTTCAAATAGTCGTAAATATTTCATTTCATAAAAGGGGTTTTATTGTGAAACATTTGCATTTGTACCAAATGCACAATTAAATTAATCACATTTGCAATCACGTGATAAATGTGGTCCATCCTGTTTGACAGAATCACTGGATTTGATTATGAGTCATAGAAGTTTGTCAGACAGTTTTATTGTTACTGGAGATGATCCAATATTTTTTTTTCCTCTTCCGGTACAATTCTCATACCTGTATTTTGCATGTCTGATACCAGTGCATTTAATAAACAAGGAAAACAATTTGATAAAGTGTATTAACAGCTGTACATGGATAAATTGCTGACATTTGAGTTCTGGCTAACGCTACACAACCGGAAATAATTTTTTCACTGTTGTACAAACTGTACTTGCAAGTTTTGGAGCTGCAAAGAATTTTTTTTCTTTCCGGTTTTATCTTGTTCCGATCAGTACGTAGATTTGTTTACTCATTGATGCCAAACCTGGCATTTCCTGATATTGAACATCTCTAAAAACATCAGTCGGGATTTTTATGGTTGTTTTGGTTTGTTTTTCAGATGGACGCCAAGAGCGCATCATGTTCGATAAAATCACCTCTCGTATCCAGAAGCTCTGCTACGGACTGAACTCTGAGTTCGTGGACCCGACTCAGATCACGATGAAGGTGATCCAGGGTCTGTACAGTGGCGTCACCACCGTGGAGCTCGACACTCTGGCTGCGGAGATCGCCGCCACACTCACAACCAAACACCCAGACTACGCCATCCTCGCCGCACGGATCGCCGTCTCCAACCTGCACAAGGAGACGAAGAAAGTGTTCAGTGAGGTGATGGAGGACCTGTACAGCTACGTCAACCCTCTGAATAGACTCCACTCCCCTATGATCTCCAAGGAGACCCTCGACATCGTTCTCGACAACAAAGACCGCCTCAACTCGGCCATCATTTTCGACAGAGATTTCTCCTACAACTTCTTTGGCTTCAAGACTCTGGAGCGCTCCTACCTGCTGAAGATCAACGGCAAAGTGTCCGAGCGGCCGCAGCACATGCTCATGAGAGTGTCTGTTGGCATCCACAAAACAGATATCGATGCCGCCATCGAGACCTACAACCTGCTCTCAGAGAAGTGGTTCACCCACGCGTCTCCTACACTGTTCAACGCAGGAACCAACAGGCCTCAGCTGTCCAGCTGCTTCCTGCTCACCATGAAGGACGACAGCATCGAGGGCATCTATGACACGCTGAAGCAGTGTGCCCTCATCTCCAAGTCAGCGGGAGGAATCGGCGTGGCAGTCAGCTGCATCAGATCAACGGGGAGCTACATCGCTGGCACCAACGGCAATTCAAACGGGCTGGTCCCCATGCTGAGAGTGTACAACAACACAGCACGTTATGTCGACCAGGGCGGCAACAAGCGACCCGGCGCCTTCGCCATGTACCTGGAGCCTTGGCACTTTGACGTGTTTGACTTCCTAGAGCTGAAGAAGAACACGGGGAAGGAGGAGCAAAGAGCCAGAGATCTTTTCTACGGCTTGTGGATCCCCGACTTGTTCATGAAGAGAGTGGAGAGCAACCAGGACTGGTCTCTGATGTGTCCCAGCGAGTCCCCCGGGCTGGACGAGTGCTGGGGGGAGGAGTTTGAGAAGCTCTACACCCAATATGAGAAGGAGGGTCGGGTCAAGCGTGTTGTGAAGGCTCAGCAGGTGTGGCACGCCATCATCGAGTCCCAGACGGAGTCGGGTACACCGTACATGCTGTACAAAGACGCCTGCAACAAGAAGAGCAACCAGCAGAATCTGGGCACCATCAAATGCAGCAACCTCTGCACCGAAATCGTCGAATACTCCAGTGGCGATGAGGTCGCTGTCTGTAATCTGGCCTCAATCGCTCTCAACATGTACGTCACCCCCGAGCGGACTTTTGACTTCAAGAAACTGGAGTCTGTGACCAAAGTTATCGTGAAGAACCTGAACAAGATCATAGAGATTAACTTCTACCCAGTGCCTGAGGCTGATCAGTCCAACAAGCGCCACAGGCCGATCGGAATCGGCGTCCAGGGCTTGGCCGACGCCTTCATCCTGATGCGTTACCCCTTTGAAAGCCCAGAGGCTCAGCTGCTGAACATCCAGATCTTTGAGACCATCTACTACGCCGCCCTGGAGGCGAGCTGCGAGCTGGCCGCCGAGTTGGGCCCCTACGACACGTACGAAGGCTCCCCTGTCAGCAAGGGCATCCTCCAGTACGACATGTGGGAGAAGACGCCCACCGACCTGTGTGACTGGAAGCTGCTGAAGGAGAAGATCGCCAAGCACGGCGTGAGGAACAGCCTGCTGCTGGCCCCGATGCCCACGGCCTCCACCGCCCAGATCCTGGGCAACAACGAGTCCATCGAGGCCTACACCAGCAACATCTACACCCGCAGGGTCCTGTCCGGAGAGTTTCAGATCGTCAACCCTCATCTGCTCAAAGACCTGACGGAGAGAGGGCTGTGGAGCGAGGAGATGAAAAACCAGCTGATCGGTCACAACGGATCCATTCAGGTAATAAATCAAAGTCGCCTCTTCAAGAGGCTGAGTTAATCATTTTGTTATGGCTACATTTGTCAGATTCATACTAAAGTAAACACCACAAAATAAACATTGGTAGATTAATCTATTAAGAAGATGAGCATCATGATTACTTTTTTTTACTGACCAATGATGTGACTGAACACTAAAATCTGATGTGTTTTTTTGTCAACAGGAAATTAATGAGATTCCAGATGATCTGAAGCAGCTTTATAAAACCGTGTGGGAGATCTCCCAGAAGACGGTACTGAAGATGGCTGCCGACCGCGGCGCCTACATCGACCAGAGCCAGTCCATGAACATCCACATCGCTGAGCCAAACTACGGCAAACTGACCAGCATGCACTTCTTCGGCTGGAAACAAGTGAGTGACATCTGCAGGACAAATCAGAAAAGGGGGACAAAAGAGCAACAACCCTTCAGACTTTAGTTTTAGTTTGTCGTGGAAATATAATAAATTGTTGAAAAACCAAGGTGCAGCACGTTAACCTGTGTCCTCCCTCTCTCCACAGGGTCTGAAGACAGGGATGTACTACCTGAGGACGAAGCCCGCCGCCAACCCCATCCAGTTCACCCTGAACAAGGAGAAGCTGAACGAGGCTCAGCCGGCCAAAGTCTCGGAGAAGGAGCTCAAAGAGCGAAACACGGCAGCCATGGTTTGTTCTCTGGAGAACAAAGACGATTGCCTCATGTGTGGATCCTAAACGTTTCCTCTCTCCACTCGTTTCTCTCCGTATCTGCTGAAACGCCCTGTGTTCGCCTGCTCTGACTTGATGCTGAATCTTTTGGGTGATGAACGGGATGTTTGTTTCGGTGCTTCACTCACAAAGATTCACAAATAAACAAAGCATTTTTTAATGAATCCTTCTCTGGTTCACTGTGGGAGCTTGTTTAAATGTATAGAATGAATTTAATGACGTGTCTCGTTTACTCACGGATGTCAATGGAAAACTACAAGTACTTAACGCAAACTTTATTTTATGTTGGAAATCAAATAACTTTGTAATAAAAATTTTAAGCTTCATATGCAAGATGTTTCATTGTTTGTGCACTAGGGAAACTAAACTTTATTCAAAATGCAGGTTCTCAGGCTGATCTTAATTTCACCCACCAATTGTTTGTGCTTTCACATGAACTAAAAGTAAGAGTCTGTCAAAACACTCAATGGAGATGTGAACAGTCTGAAACTGCTGTAATCAAGACCAAGTGGCAAATATCGTAGATTTTACCAATTCTATAAGAGGCGATTAGTCATGTGCTCTTGGTTTGATATTAAAAAAATTCTTCCAGTGCAAAATTCAGTAAACTCTTTAGTTTGACTGTTTGACATTTACAATTTATTCTTGAAATGCAATTCTCTAATTTTAAATCCGCTGATAAACAATCAGTTAAGACATGTAACACACTGGTTCCAACTTCAAAATTTGAAGATTTGCTGTTTTGTTCTAAAACAGAATAAACTTGTTTTGAACTTTTGGTCAGAAATTAAGACGTTTCTACATTGAGCTCTGTAGTGCATTTATACAAAAAATTTAAAACACTGAATTGCAGCCATAGTTTACGACTTATTGAACTTAAGAGGAAAAAATACTTTTACATTTCAAAGAACGAACCAACAAATGATCTGATCGTTGTTTTTAATATATTTTTTATAAAATAATGAAAACATAATTTACACTTTTAAATGTACAAGTCATTATTACAACCCAAAGAAAACAAACGTTTTGTCTGTGCGTCGCGTGCTGCCGCCACACGAGAGACGCACAAAGAAAAGATGACGTCAGAAAAAAACCCCGGAAGAATCATACAAATCAACTTTGTACAGGAATCAGAAGTAAAACGTCAAAATAAAACACACACACACACAGTACCCTCTCGTGTTCACTATCTGACAGTGGCCAACGTGTTAAAAAATAAATTATCAAAATATTTAACATCTAAAAACAAACGTAGTTATACAATATTAACCATTAACCTTAATAATGCATTATTGATTTGTTCAACAGGGTGTGTTGTGTATGCTATAAATAGCTTAAAATTATACAGAACATGAACAAAATGTATATATATATATGTATAAAAAAGAAACCTTGCCCCTTTTACATAAGCAAAGTAAAGATTAAGACTAAAATCACAGCGACACCTGCGAAGCTGCGTGAGAGAAGGAGGAGGAGTGTGTCACTGAATTGAACCTCAGCAACAACGTCAAACCTGGAACTAGTTTTCCGAGGAGCCACATGAGAGACTGAGATTGTTATTGGCAGACTGGTAAAGGAGGTTCATGTATAAATGTTACTGGTCTCAAAGTTACTCAGATGAAAACCTCTCGACTTGAAGCTGGTCGCAGCAGGATGACGAGCTGGTGACACTGAAGCAGTATCTTGTTTTTTTGTTTGTAACCTGTTTGCAGGATTATGCAAAAACTACTGAACTGATCCTATTGAAACTTGGTGGGAGTTGGGCCAAAGAAAAATCCATTAACCTGTTGGAGAGGATTTGATAGAGGCTGGTGGATCCAGGAGTGAATAGGGATTTATTTCACTATTGTTTTTGATATTTTTGTGAATTTCTGAACAATCTGGTATTTTCATGGGACTCTGAGTGTTTGGAATTTGATGCAGGTTGATTGAACTCAAAGAGACAGTCGGCCTTTGCAGAGGTCGGCTTTTGTTAGTTTTAAGAGCTGAAGAGAGGCAGGAGAAAACCAGAACGAGCCTCCATAGAGCTCACACCTCCTGTCCCCTCAAATGAAAACAAGCCTTAAAGCTGAAGCCACATTAGATTCTTCAGCTACACTTTGGTGACAGTTACAGGTTTTAAGTCCTATTTGTTAATATACAGCAACTGGAAAAGGCTCCACGCCCTATGAAACCGTTTAAATCCACTTGATCCAAATTTGTATGTGGATCTCACAAACACTGATCGATGTCTATCCCCTAAATAAGTCTGAATCGTTTTCATCAATATTCGCAAATGATTCTCGGAGAAATCAACGGCAATGTTGAAAAAGGCCCCGTCTCACAATGTCAAAGAAAGTGGATACTGCCCCCTGATCTGGACCCACACCCATGCCACATTGTTCCACCAAGTTTCATGGTTATCCACACAGTAGTTTTTGTTTTATGCTGCTAACCAACAGACAAACAAACATATGAAAACATAACCTCTCTTACAGTCAACTGCCTCTCTTTTGTGTCAGTGAGAGAGAGTGGGGGGGGGGTAAACAGATATAAATCCTTTATCACTGCATATGCCATTTTTTGATATTGACATAATAAACATGATGTGAAATCTGTTGAGAAACTGTTTTATCTGTTTTAAACGAATCCAGCAAATGAATTACAACCTCGACTTACCTACAATGAACCAATACACCCAGAAATATTAAAGGGAAAATCTCTGATAGTCTCACAGTACATCACCCGCCCCTCACTGATGGTGTAGCGTCATTGTTAACAGCATATTGAGAAACCTGAGCGAGTTGGAAAGTTCAAAACAAACAGATCCAGTCAGACCAGGGAGGAAAAAATGTTACTGCTCATCTGGGCTGAGAGTTCAGAACAGTTTCATCAGTCAATTAATGAAGTGAGACGGGAAGAAACTTCCTCTGCAGGGATGTGTCGTCCATTCAGTACCAGCATCCACACACACACACACAGTTCTGTATGAAAAATAGATATAGTAGACAATATCCTTAAGCCAGCTCGCTGTATAAATAAGTGTCTTGTGTTCAGAACACGTGGACGAATCCTCTCACACACACACAGGTTCTGATATGAAGGAGCGTCAGTGTTGTCCAGTGAACTTTCATGTACAGTAAATGTTTTTCTATCAACACACATGACTGGTAACGTCGCTTCATTCTGATGAGAACACACACACACACACACACACACACACACACACACACACACACACACACACACACACACACACACACACACACACACACACACACACACACACACACACACACACACAGGAGACGCAGTTACAGGAAGAGTTTAGACGTTATGAGAAATACACTTATTCGTTTTCTTAAGTTTCACGATTGATGCCACTCATGTTTGTCCACTACCTTGTTTGGTCATTAAGTTTTGCCCCTTTTTGTCAACACAATTAGTTTGTTATAACTCAGTCAAATTTCAACATGCAGACACGATACACGTTTTCAACGGGACTTTCCGAGGATACTGAGGGTAAACATCCAATAACCTTCTTAGAAAATACAGCAAAGAGTCGAGAGCTTCATCACGTTTTTTGAGTTTTCTACATCAAAGTAATGTATTTGTTTTGTTCACAGCATGAACAACAGCAAAGTCCAAAATGTAAACAAATACAGGCTATAAGATGGGGCTCAATTTGTATCCCACAGCATAACTTAATGAAAAAAATGATTGTTTTTGTTTGCGAACACATTTAACATTTCTATAATTTATTATACTGATATTTAAGCATTATAAGATTGAACAAAATCCACCAATAAGCATTCCTAAAGCTCGCCAATTAACATCTTGTTTGTTTTTATAAATACAGTGAGGATGCCATGATTGGTCACAGCTATTTAAAACCAAGTATACAATAAAATATTACGTTAAAAAAGTTGCTTAAATCACATAATTCTGTGTAACACCAGTTGCCAGGCAACCAAGCCTGACTAAAGTGATAGTGGCATCAATCTTTTTTTATCTGCAAGACAGAAAATAAGTGTATTGTTTTAAACAAGAGAAAAAAGTCTTAAAGTCTCAGCTAAAAGTTCTGGGGTTAAAAGAATCATCCAGTACGTTGAGATCTGAGATGATACGGCACTACTGGAGATTCTGAACAACGCACTTCATCAGAGATACGGTGTGGGTGTCACTGAGTTTCTGACATCGACCAATCACACTCACTCGACTCTCTGACGGCTTGTTTCACATGTGTGGGCCACGGCTCGTCCACGTAAACGGAGGAAAGAAGAATTATGTGGCCCACAAGTTTCATTTTACAGTAAACTTGTTTGTTCATTAATCAGTTGTTCTTTAACAGACCATCACACACACACACACACACACACACACACACTGAAGGGTAATAAAACAAATCAAGACTTCAGCACAAACATTGATGTGCAGTAATGCTTCAGAATATTCACTGTACCATCAGTCGCTCTCTCTCTCTCTCTCTCACGCACATACATACACACACACCTCTTTAGTACAACCGTTATGCAATATCAGTAAAATATAGATAATATTGATAGAAGAGACTTGTACCACACAGGCATCTATCTACAGTACCATGTCTGTAGAGCTTCCATTACTACTAGTGCATTCTGGGAGATGCAGTCTGTAATGAGTCTTTTTTTTTTTGGCGGATTTCGCTGCAGGAACAGTATTAGGCCTCTCCAGGTGATGTAGTGTTCTCAAAAACAGTTAGGTTCTCCTCTCCTCATCACTCCTCCGGCATAGTAGCAGACTCAGTATATTTATACATATATAGAAAGTATATAAGACTTTGACTTCAGTTTATAAAAATAAACAGGCTCAGAGAAAAGGGAGGGAGGGTCTCTGCTCGGCGAGACTTTCCGGGAGTGTAGCGTTTCAAAAATAGTATTTTTCGGACTCTCTCTGGTTTAAGGCAGTCCAGTGGAAGCTGAGTGAGGTAACTGACCTCCGCCTCCTGAAAGAATACTCCTCTCACACTTGCCCTCCCTCAGGCCTGAATCACACTCCTCTTCTTCTTCTTCTTCTTCTTCTGCAGCTGTTGATCACTCCCTCTTTGAGTCAGCGTCGTGCGTTAAGGAGTGAGCCTCGTGGTCACTTCCTGTGCTGTTGGGGTTGGTGAAAATCTTGTTGAACTTGCGCAGCTGCTCGCTGGCTGTCACACTCTCCTCCTGCAAACGCTGGTTGTTCTCTCTCAGGTTGGCCATCTCTGCCATCAGGACGACTTTATCCTTCTTCTCCTGGCGGTGGACAAGAGGAAAACGAATGAGGAGCGGAGAAAAGAAATGACGATTGCTCAGTTCAGTGCGACTGGAGTAGTTTGACAGTTGGGGAAATATTTACTTATGACGATTGTATGCTAAATACTAAATTACTAAACATTAAGTTATTAAGGGGATTGGATATAGATGGATGATGCGTCTCTAATTCCTCCTGTTAAAGCTAATATATCCTATCCTAAGGGTACCAGCATTTTATGCTTGTGATTGTGCTGTGGAGCTGCAGCATCAAGGTTCTGCTGATACATACATTTGACCAGTGACAATTCAGTTTCAGCTGTCAATCATGATGTTTCATCCTGTTTTTATAGCATCAAATAACTAATTCAAACCAAAGAATCAGAACATCAGTATGATAAGAAATACCTAAAATCATATTTGACTTGTATTTTGGTCCAAGTCCCATGGTGGAGATTAAGAGGACTTCATCTTGAGTGGTTTGAACACACTCGTCAAAAGAAGATTATTTAATACGGTGTGACATAGTTAATGAAGTTTAATGTGTGTGCATGTAACATTAATATCAAGTCCTGGGTAAAAATCCTCCTGAATAAAAAAGAATAAGGTTCTCACTCTCTCCAGGTCGTTATTCAGCTGTTTCAACATGACCTCCAGGTTGTAGAGCCGACCAGACAACTCAGCGGGGGCCTCGTCACTGTGAAAACACACACACACACACACACACACACACACACACACACACACACACACACACACACACACACACACACACACACACACACACACACACACACACACACACACACACACACACACACACACACACACACACACACAGAGAGACAGATGTAGGTGATACAGGAAGGTAGGGTTTGCTGATTTTGGGGGTGTGTGTGTGGATTTATCATAGTGTATAATTGTTAAATAAACAAAATATAAAAGGTTCTTCCTCTTGCTGCTCCCTGATGGAATAAACTCCCTCTCTGTAAACACTCAAACTCAAACTCTGTGAGAATACACAGGGGAGTATATGCTGCTACCTCAGCAACCTACCACAGGGTGGCAGTAGTGACTAAGTACACAATCGGCTGGAGATAAAACAAAGCCATGAGTATTATGTGGGGTTGAATTTCTCAAGTTGTGTAGCTGCACTTACTAAGAGAAAGTAGAGCTCGTTTGATGTTTGTCACGTACCTGCTGAAGGTCGGTGTGGTCCGTGGCGTCTGAGGAGTTTGGAACTGAACAGGACTTATGATTGGTCTCATGTCAGGACTTCCGACCTGCGGCTCAGTCAGTGAGAAGAGGGAAACCGCTTTTTGTGCTGCAATAGAGACACATGATCCTACTTTAAATAAGCTCTATTAATGAGTCTTTTTACCAAAGTGTCCCTGGAGATACGAGACACAGTTGCACCTGAACACAGCAGCGGGACGGGTGGTGGATTAAAGTGTTTGTCTCTGTGGAAGCAGAGGACACAAGGGACAGCGTTCTTTCTTTCCCAGGAGTGTCGTGTGACAGAGACACAGTGAAACCAGTTGACCCCAAACATCCAGACAATACATCTCATAACCACCAGGAGGTTTAGGATTTAATACTTTTTAAATCTTGCAAATTCATCACTACAACAAAGTGGTTATACTTTTGTGTAATTTAGATTTCTCTAGCATTTAACTGACTAGTGGTTTACATGCATACTTTAATATGATGGCTGTTGTGATGTGTGTAAATATAAAGACTTTCAGCTAATTTAATCACATCCAAACCTGCACAGCACCGTCCCCTGCATTCCTTTCATGATTGGTTCTTATCTATCACGACACGACTACCAGCGGTGAATGCAGAAAGAGTTCCACCTCATCATCGCTCTGACAAAATTAATTTTCACCATCGTTTGTAGATTTTCTGTAACCAAGCAACCAGCTGCAGTGTAGACAATCTGCTTCCTGTTTATACCGGCAAGCACATTCCCAATGAACATGAATGGTCACATGATGTGAGTTTTCAGGTGTGTTAGTATGGAGTATTACTGATATGGAGCTGAAACAATTGTGTGGACGGATATTGTTTTAGTTGTAAAATGCCATTTTAATATGAAAATGTATTAGTATGGGTGTAGCCTGAGTCTTAAGTTGAACAACTGTAATCTTGAAGTGTCTCCTTCCTCACCTTCGAAGGCTTTTGCAGCAATGACCAGGCTGGACCACTCAAGTCCACAGGCAGTGTCAGGGAGAGGCATCAGCCCAGGATCGAGCCTCCTCAGGGGGGGAACTTTGTCCCTGACCTCTGTGAGAGACAGTTCAGACGCAGACAGAGGCACTGGGGACAGATGAGGAAAAGAGCTGCAGTTAGTAAACAAACCTCCGCAGGAAACAAGAGCATCTACAAGGCTTAAAAGGGAAACGAATACCATGTACATCACAATCATAACCAGACTGCTTTCAAACTACCATTAGGCAGCTGGTGAACTCAACATAGCTGTGGTGGCGGGGAAGTTTTTACCACCAGCCTAAAACCAACCTGACAACAGCCATTATAAACTGACCCTTCTTGCTCTGCAGGTGGTTGGAGGTGACGACGTGCCTGCGTGTTGGCAGAGTGCAGGTGAACAGCACGTCAGTCGGAGTCGTCTGGTTCTCAGAGTTGGCAAAGCTGGCATCTCTGCGGCCGCTGCACAGTGACTCGTCTGAAAACGTGCGCTGCAAAGTTCGTCTGGGAGACTGGGGAGAAAAACCACAGAGATCAGAGCTGTGCACGTTCATGAAGTTACAACTGAAGTCTGAAGTGCACAAGCGTCAGGGTCTTCCTCACTGGATCTCTCTGGGGCATCTCTCCCGGGTTGTCCATGATGATCAGTTTCTTGAGGTCGTCCTCGATGGTGCTCTTGTACGTCCGCCGTGGAGAGCGCAGGTCCCTCAGGGATGCTCGGAGTCGAGGTTGTCCAAACACGTTCTTTGAATTTGTGTCCACCTGCCTGGAGCCACAAAACATGAGCATGAATATCACAAATTATAGTATGTATGTTCTTTGTCTTGTTGTTTTTGTGCGTCTCCTCATATCGACAGAATCGATTTACATCTCCAGCCCTTTTACAGCTGAGGACAATCATGTTTACTTATTTATCTGAAACTGCATTGAACTGAGCGCCATTTTGTTTGACAATGGTTTCAATCCTCTGGTCATGACTCCCCCAACAGATCACATATATACATATGGATTTTCACAACTTGTCAAACTGTCAGCCTGTTCTTCCAACTTAAGATGGCTGAGACAGTTTAAAGTCGATGTCAGCTCGGTTAACCCAGGTACTCAAAAACCAAACACCACTAAGTGGATGGAGATAGTGTTTCTGTCCAGAGAGTGCAGCACTATATCAGAGCTGGTGTTAAACTCTCCATCTCTCTTACTTCTTGCTGTTGCTGCTGTCGGAGCTGGACGCCGCAGTCGTGTTTGCGGGCGATGGGCTGCTGTCTTCGTTCTGCCAGGCGTTTGGTCGGCTCTTCCCGTATAAGGCTTTGGGGGCAGAGCTGGACAGAGGGATGGAGCTCAGCTGAGCGGAGGTGGGTGTCGTGGTAGCGGCTCGGACATGCCGCGCCTTTTCTGCTGTCGGAGTCTTGTAGCCCTGCGGCGTGTAGGCCCTGAGAGGATGGACACACAGACGCATGTATGTGATAAATGCATCAAAATGATCAACAGCATAGTCAAACAGGAAGCTAACTGTTTCACCTGCTAACAGTAGGTTTGGTTTCAGAGGTGAAAGAGACAAATGAAGGAGAAAAGAAAAGCCTACTAAAAATGAATAAATAAATTCTAATAACGGTGCCCACAGTAAGTTTTACAACAAAATATATATATTGTAACATCACTTTAGTTTCCTTTACTGGCTATTTTCTGGTTATATCTGAGTGCAATGAGTTTCCATATTTGTCATTGGATCTGCTTGTCCAACCCTGTTTACATGAGAAAAATAATATTTGCAGTCATATTATCTTAACAGCCTGTCACAGATGGCGCACGATGCACCATGATGCAAGGTGCATTAACTTAATTGAAAATAGATTTAGATCACAGGAATAACAAACCAACATTATGGTCATTTTTCCCCTCAAATAAAAATACTGCATTTTACTTTTTACCCTTTTGCAGGATCAAGTCACAAAAACCTGTCTGTTAGCAATAAGTTACAGCCTTCATATCTGCATCATGTTGTACACTGATGGTCCGACACATCCCAGACAAAGACTGCAGCATCAGAGTCAGTGGCACTCTGGGTTTAGAAAAACTGCATTAATCCAACACAGAGAGGTGGAAGGAAGCCTGAGTGTGTGTGTGTGTGTGTGTGTGTGTGTGTGTGTGTGTGTGTGTGTGTGTGTGTGTGTGTGATGAATGGCTCTGTATGCGTTTATGATGTGTGTTGGCAGTGACAAGTCCACAAGCAGAGGCGATCACATGATGACCTGTATGTTTCATGAGGATTAGGCTGCTGTAATCCTCCATGTTCCTTTAAGATGCATTTTCATGCATCATAGTTTTACCATGGTGATCTGCTGCTGATACATAGCTGCTGCTTGGTGGCTCATTCGCTTAAAGCCTCAAAAAACTTGTCACCACCAAGAACAACCCTTCTCCATTAAGCTAAGCTGCATTAAAGTGAAAGATTAAAAAAGCATCACATATCTGGGATCAATCTGCCGTCTCTTTTATGGAGGTGGATGTCGCTTCATAAAAAACGCCATCAAAGATGCATCTCATCAGTAAGTTGGTCTCTTACCTGGGTTTGAAAGCATCCATCTTCTCAGCACTGGAGCCAGGAGGTGGGAATGTCCTCGTCCGGTACCCTTTATTGGCTTCAGCCGCGCTGATGGGTGAAGACTCTCGTCTCCTTGCTTCTCCCCCGCCGCTGCTCCTTCCCACAGAGAGCTCCTGGATGCCGCCGTAAGCCGTGGAGCAGTGCATGGGCTTGAGGAGCTGGTTGTTGGGCACGTTTCCGTGGCGGTTGTTGCCGTAGTGGGTCGAGGCGTCGATCCCGCTGTCGTTGGACCCTCCCTTGTTGAGAAGGTCAGGGTCGGGGTCTGCCAGGTCGCCAAGGCATCCCCCGCCTCCTCCTCGCTCGCCTCCAGGTCCTCCGTCGAACCAGCGCTCGTCGCTGTGGCTGCTGGAGGCGTTACTGGACAGAGTGTTGCTGCTGGAGTGACTGGAGTATTGAGTCTCGCCCTGCAGAGGATACGAGGACCAAAGTCAGACGGGGAAATAATGAGGCAGAGAAGGTGACAGATGAACAAAGGAGACGAGGTGAAGACAAGTCTCACCTTCGAGTGTCTGTTTGGAGAGTCTTTCCCTGGGATGTCCTGTCTGGTGATTCTCCTCTGCCCGGCTCCACCACCTGGTCCCCGAGACACTGACACCGGAACATGCCAGAGGGGTTCTAGGCAGAAAACCCACCCAGACACAGGATTAAAGCAAATAACATTGAACCCCCATGGTTGGCAAAGAGGATTAAATACTTATATCACATTTAAACACTGACCTCCCCCCACACACCAACACACTCAATCACATTGAGTTATCTTTGCTCTACTGTCTGATACACACAAGAAACCAGTGTGTAGTTAGAGACAAAAGTCTGGTTAATATAAAATTTAGTCAGACTTGTCACATATTAACGTAGCAACATTCGAACTTATTTGAGATCATGTTTCTGTCCCTCTTAAAGGAGTTTGACATTTAAAACAATGTGGGTCGCTCTTAGAGATGAATCTACACCGAATTATCACCTGAATTTGTAGCTGTTTGGCTTTACAGAGGCTTTATGGTGAGTTTCAGCTCATTGGTTAACTATCTGGACCCCAGCTTTACTGTTATGTTTACTCTCACTGTCTCATTGTGTTTGTTTTTGTTTGCAGCTGTTTACGACAAAGCTCTAAAATCCACTGTACACAACCTGCTCAGCATTAAATATCAAACAGACGCAGCAATGAGATGGTGAACACATACATTTCCCTCAGGAGCTGGTAGAGACCAAAAACAGAGGAAAAAGGTGAATATTGGACTAACATTCATAGTAAGACAATTGTGTGTTTATGTTATGTTTCTGTATAACTGATGAATTTGTTAACAACAATTTTTGCTCTTCACCAACTCCTGAGGGAAACATCTGGCGCTGAAGCTTATAAACGACACTATGTGAGGGAATCACAACGGTCTAGTGGCCAAAACCATGAACTGAAAAACACTTAGAGAAATTTGATTGTAGAGATAATTCCTCTTGTTAATATAAAAAATATTGATTATAGCTGTTTAAAGTAATGTAGCAAATACAGAACTCGTTTCAAATTAAATATAATAACATGGGGCCTGTAGTTAAAAAAAAAAAAGGGTGATGAAACCTGTTTTGCAGCGCTCCATGGTGCTCTCCTGACTGGTGAAGCCTGAGGAAGACTCCCCACTGGAGTTGATGTCCACGATGAGGTGGGGCTCATAGGGCAGCAGGGGGCGCTGTCCTGCTCCATATCTATGTTGACATGTCACATAAAGAGGGAGGTTATGTGGTTAATGAACACATTCATACTAATGAAATATCGTTGTTCATACCATAGATTATCCAAAAGCACATCACACAAACATATAATCAAACTTGAAAATCTACAGTTTGAGTGGGGGTTGTATAAAACATGTTCCTCTGGTTAGACGAGATATTATCAGCCTCCACACTGTGAGGAAGAGCCGCCCACACAACAGATCCATCCTCATGGAGACAGTGAGTTCTTACACATCTAACTGCAGACCTGAATATGCAACATTTTTCAGCCGCTCTTCTGAACCAATGCAATCCGCCTCGAGCACAGTAAACAGTTGTTATGAGTAACATTGCTCATGTTCAATCAGGATCAGAAGGAGTGATGGAGCCGAGCTCAGAGGACAAAACACCACGCAAACACACCTGTCGGGTGAATGTTTGTAGCGCACGAATGGGCCTGGTGTGATTCCAGGTGGCCCCATTGTGGAGAGGCCGATCAGGCCTGAGGAGGGCGAGGAGAAGCTGGCGGAGGGGTTTCTGTAGGTCAGGACTCTGTCGCCTCCTGCAGGGGACAGAGTGTAGTGGTTCTCTGGGTAGCTCACTGGCCTGGAGGACACAGAGGGTGGCGGTTAACCAGGAGAAAAACAAACACCACAGAAGAAGGGCATGAGGAGTGAGGCTGTCACTGAATCACTAGAAACCGTTTATCCAAATTTAGCATATAGCATTTATCATGTTAGAACGTGTCAGGATCTGATTGTGGGTATTAACTTTGGGAGTGGGCACTGTGACACCAGTGTTGGTAGCAACTGAGAATCACAAGGGTAAAAACGCCGCGAGCTACAGGACATTTGTGTGAATATATGAAGATGGATCACATACTGAAGATTACACCCTGTCAAATAATTGATAAATCAAATTATCATCATTACATAGCAGTATCATGTTCTTTTGTTTATGTATGATGCACTTTAAAACTTATCCTTACTAATACTAATTCTCACCTCTTGGAGTTGAGGTGCTGGGGCTCTCTGTAAGGAACAGGCATCAGGGTCTTGTGTGTGCGGGGCAGTGGAGGCGGTGGGTGGCCCATGGGGGCCCAGCGCTGCGGGTTCGAGGTACTGTGGAGCCCCGAAGGGATAGGCGGGCTGTCCCATCGCCACGTCGGACGAGGGGAGGGTCGGTATCCTGCAGCCAGAGGCTCAGGTTCTGACTTCTGCTCCATGGTCTTCATCTCGTACTCCTCTGTGCAGCCCCTGAAGAGAGACAGAGCAAAACAGACATTCAGCACAACAAGAGAATCCAAAGCATGACTCCCAAACTGCCATTTTGTCTTTATCCATATTGTCTGATCCTGGGCTGTGGGTCAGTGAAAAGCAATGATGAGAAGCAGCCGCTGCTCAACCAGAACTGTGGCTTCAGTGGGTAAAAGCTGCTCAATACATTTCCTCAGAAAGACTCCACATGATCATCCTCTCATAACACACTGAGTGGATGCTCAGACACACAGCAGACAGGTAACAGAGCCCACTAATGAGCTCCCTTGACACCGACAGTGGGAGAGAGGGGGAAGAGGAAACTGATTATTGGCACGTCAGGACTCCATCTTCCCTGCTGTGAGACCGAGGTCAAGTGTGTGTGTGTGTATGCACACGCAACGTGATAGCTAATCTCTTCAAAGAGATTCTCACTCAAGGTCTGAGTATAAGCAGAAGATTCATAAAACCCTGCACAAGGTCACAGTCACTGCAATTAAACCTCAAGCTCAGATCAAGTGTTATTTCTCCAAAAATCAAAAACCAGTATTAAACAAAAGTTGTTAATTCAAAATAAAACGGACTCGTAGCATTTAAGCTTTCTGTCAGAGTTAAAAAATAAATAATTATTAGTGGAAAACAGCCCTCGGATGAAGATAAGCTGCCATTTATTCTCATCAATTATGAAATTACTGCCAGAGCTCCCAGCTGGAGGGGTGGTCATCTTTATTTACCAGCTCAGGACACAAACACAACCATCAGCTGAAGATGTTCTCCATCTCGTAGTATCCTCGCTCCACCAGATCTTCTACAGATCATCATTATTTTATTCACACAGCCTGGTACAGCAGAGCAGGAGGCATTAAATATGCACAGCTGATGTATTTAAGATGAGATAAAAGCCGAGATGGAGAGGGAGGAAGAGGTAAGGGCAGAAAAATGGTGTCAAAGACAAATTTACAGAGAGGTGAGACAAGGTAGGGATAAGGTATAAAAAAAAAATTGCTTAAAGAGAAACAAACACTATATATCCTGAAATATTATGTAGATTATAATCTAATTCGGACACCTCAACAAATTTCGCTGAGCTGACGAGGATGTCTTCAAACCTAACTAAAAGTATTTTTTTTTTAAATTCAGTTTGCAATTATGTGTGATACTATAAATGACAAAGAAAAGAAGAAATGCAAATATTTAGCATTTATTCAATAATTTTTGCTTGATGACGGAAACGATTAATCGATTTTATAGTTGCAGATTATTTTTCTGTCGATTGTTTAATCATTTAATCAATTCAGCTCTTAGCAACACTTGAGGGATGTAAACAAAACAAGGATACACCCCCACCACATACCACACCCCGACCCCCACACACATTTACCCAGCTGATTACAAATAACAGTGTGTGTGACAGTCACACTCTCTTTAGAAATATTAATTAATGCACAGGAACACAACACATGTTCAGGACATTGTAATCAATCAGGAAATACTACACACTCAATAAATATCCACCCTGTTACATAATAGTAGTACACGCTCTGACCGCAATCACACACACACACACAGAGAGAACAAACCTTAGAGTGAGCAGAGTCTACATCTGATGACTTGCAGTGTTTCGTCCATCACACTTGCTGAGGTCACACAGCTGGGGCTCCCCAACACACACACACTCTTACACACACTCACATGGTCATCATCATCACATCTTCTTCACTGTATCCTTCTATCTTGCATTGCACAGCCGAGCGAGAACAGCAAGGAAGGATACTTACAACTCCCCTTTCTCTCTCTCTCTCTCTCCCACCCACTTCTCTTACTCTCTGTAGTGTTGAGACACGTCGTCCTCACAGTGCGCTCAACTCAATACACTCAACCCTGCCCCTCTCTCTCTCTCTCTCTCTCTCTCTCTCTCTCTCTCTCTCTCTCTCTCTCTCTCTCTCTCTCTCTCTCTCTCTCTCTCTCTTCCGCTCTTTTCATTCGCATAGGGCATGCATTTTTAATTAATCACTTCCACTCATTTATTTATTTATTTATTTTTTGTGGTCTCTCTCTCTCTCTCTCTCGCTCTCTCTTTTTCCCTTCTGCAGATTCCAGGCCTTAATCTCATGCAATCTGCTTGCCTGGCACATAGAGAGAAGGGGGGGTGAAATGCAAGACTCTAATTATCAGCTGCTCCAATGCCACGGCAGTGTGTGTGTGTTTGTGTGTGTGTGTGTCAGAGGGATTTAACTGAGTGCAATTAAGCTGCCTCTGACATTAAAGGAATCGAACCACTATGCGATCACACAGCCACGATCACTGTATTTAGGAGCCCCGGTTCTCCGTCAGAAACACACACACACACACACACACACACACACACACACACACACACACACACACACACACACACACACACACACACACACACACACACACAGTGGTTATTTCTTCACCTCTGTGACTGTTCTCCAACACCACATCAGAGTCTCATAAGGCCTCGTTATTCTTTCTATGTTGAGGCCTTATGAGCAGATGAAAGGTTGGAAAAACGGTGACAGCAAGGGAAAGAAATAGACTGTGGGAGGAGAGGAAACAAGACGACATGACGAGAAATCTAGACGAAAAATCTACTAAAGTAAGGCACATTTTGTCAACTCCCATTGAACAAATGCTTCGTTCTTTTTAGTCTCTGCGCTTTGTTTTGCCGATATCCTCTTGAACCACACTTCTCGTTCTTTCTCTCCATTTGCTCGCTTCCTCTTTTCACACACTCCCACACAAAATCCTCTCAGAACATTGGAGTCTGGCCACTATCTCACCCGTGCTTTTGTGTGTTTGAGTGAAGAGCGTCCTGTTCTCACTCTTGCTCGCTCTTGTCCTTGCACTACTGCTCGCTAACGCTCAGCACCCTACCTCTGCTGTCAGCCACTTTCCCAACATTCGACTGGCATCAGTTTAGGTTAGAGGAAATATAAAGGTGCTTTCAGACGTGCATTGAACTCCAGACATTTTCCTGAGAATTTCCAGAGGGGTTGTATGTGAGAATGCAAACGTCTGAGTCAGTCTGGAACTTTTCTTGCCAGCACCCTAGTAATATGTTCAGAAAATATCCAAGTGGGTGTGTTGATGACGTTTCCAACACGACAAACCAAAACAGAAGGAATACAAATAGCTCAGGATGAAGGTGCCACACATGTGGCAGACGTCCACGAAGATGTCAACTTGGAAATACAACAAGATTAAAGAGCTATTGGTGATAATGGCTGATGCCGGTCGCAATTAGATGGAAACAAAAACATGTGATTTCAGCAGCAAACCAGGCACCACCCATCGCCTGATGTTCCTGTTGTTAGGAATGTGTGTGTGACCCGCACAATGTCCTGCTGTGTTCTTTATAAGTGAAAGACAAACTCTGGAAAATGTCCCAACCCAATTGTCTGGACATTTTCTGGAGTTCATGTCTCAAATTCAGACGTGAACGCACCTGCGAGGTCCCCCCTCTTCGTACGGCGGGATGATAACCACTTTGACGGTGACCGATGTCCTGAGCAGGTCGATCATCTGTTCGTGAGTCAGCGTCACTGCGGCCACCTTGCAGATCTCCACCAACCGACTGCCCTGCCTCAGTCCCGCCTGCCAGGCAAAGCCGTATTCCTCCACCTGCAGGAACAAAAGCACAAACAAAGTCTTCAAACACGCAAGTCATGTCCGGCCAAGATTCCTCACAAACAAGTATTTCAGAATGAGATCTGGTGTGACAGATGGTTGTCTGAAGGTACCTCCGCCACAGTGCCGTCCAAGCGAACATGGAAGCCCAGTTGTCCCAGTCCGTTTCTTCTCAGAGTCATATCCACCGTTTCACATCCAACTGTCAACGACTGGACAAAAAGAGGAAAAATGTTATACATTTACAGTATGAATCTAGTTATCATATTATATTTGTGATAAAAATAGTCTATAGGTATCTTAAAAACAAAAGCTACATGATAGCACTGTCTGAAAGCAGCAACATCACCTGCAACTATATCAACCAGCTCTTTGTGTTTATCGGTCTGTATGTATTTGACATTTTCAGGGAGATTAAATACCTTTTTAATATTTTGTTTTCTGTTGGATTAACTCAAAGCTCACTGGAGTCCAGGAAATCTCCTTTTCCCAGCATTAAATTCAACACAATTTTCAGGGACTGTCACAATATGAAATGATGTTCATCAGCAGGAGAATGAACAGCTTCATTGTGAAAGTGAGTTACATGGTTGCAGAGAGTACCTGTTTATTATATGATGCTTATTTAATATAACTGAAATATAGTTTTTAAGATTAGTAGCTAAAAACATTGTTCTCAAAAGGAACCACATTCTTCATGTAATTGTCGTCACTGCGGTGTTGATGTTGTTTTCCCCCAGTCTTTGAGTTTACAGTCTTAGAAAAGCTCTCAGGGAATGAAAAACAATACCGACAGTGGAAATCCCCCGAGCTCAGGACTTCAAAGCAGATAAAACAGAGCTCAGATTTTACACAGCCTTGAAATGAAAACAATTCCAACGAGTTTCAAGATAAAGCTGAAATAATCACATACTATTAATCACAGTGACCTGACAACGTGTCATTAAGGCCTTAAAGTGAACTGAAGACAAACGTTTGCTCTGTGGGACTAGAATATGGGTCTTGATCTCCGACTTCTAAAGGATCTCTGTAGAGGTTTTGATCACTGTAGCTCTATAGGGCAATGATTACACAAGTGGCTGCCCACTTTGTTTGCACTGTACACAATCATAAACAGGTATATGCATGTGTGTGAGCAAAGCTGCAAATCCACTGCCAGTTAGCGGCAGTAGCCTCCAAAATCGAATCAGTTCATCTGCGAGTCCAAAAGAAATTCCCTCAACATGCTCTTGAGATACTGTGTTCACAGGAATGGGATGGACAGACAATACAAAAACATAATGCCTGCTATTGGCCGTCACAGGCACTGAGGCATAAAACTGCATAAATGCGACCATAATGTAAACCTAACTTTGTTTTTCATAAGAAAACTATACAGAGCACTTTTAAGCTCCAACTTTATGTGCCCACATACAACACAAGCTTTGCGCCTCAAACCCACAGAGATCCTCATCTCTGGTCTGACAGTCGCCATCTTCTAAACTTGAACTGGGAACAAGCTCTGAACGCTCACCTTTAACCTCTGCACCATTTCCCTGATGTCCTGCGCACAGCCCTCTGGTACCTGCACAGCGATGTGGTCTCCTCTGCCATAGAAGATCTTTAGTGACAGACGCTCCGGCGTCCAGCCGATCACGTCCGCACAGAAACAGTTAAACACCACCTCTTTGGTGGAACAGTCTGTCAGGAGGACGTATTCAGCCGACAAACCCATGGCACAGGGCAGCTCCGTCGCACCTCCGCTAAAGTCCTGGGCCTGGGCCCTCCAGGCCACGGCCCCTGCGGCTCCCAGCTCGGCTCCTTCTCTCGGCTTCGACCGCTCACGTTTTTTAGATGCAAGTGAGATAAGGTTGTTAAGTTTCCCAGCTGAGTCGAGCGGTGTGCTGCTGACATAGTTCTCAGCCAGGTCACGCAGGTACTCCTGCCGCGTTCTTGTCGCCATGGTGTGGAACTTCTCCGACTTGTGTGCTGCATTCTCTGCATTGATAACTTTAGCTAGAAGGAAGTTACGGAAGGTTTCTGGGTCACGGAAGGTGACACTGTTGGGAATGGATGGGCCAAACGGAGGCACATCCTTCATCCTAGTCACAGCAACACTGAAAGACAAGTGAAGAGAGAGACGATTCACAGTGTGACACAAGATTTTCTTTTATCATATGGACATGCGCTTGTTCTGTTCGATCTTTGTAGATATCTCTGTATCATTTACCTGTAACAGGTGTTTTCAGAGCAGGGGTTGTGCACACGCACAATAACGAAGACGTGCTGGAAGTGTGAACGGATATTCTGAGGCGTAAATGGTAACGCTCCTGGCTCCTGAAAGATTATGGTGACGATGTCGTTCCCTATGTGCCTCTTTCTTAGGAGCTGAGGAGTAGAGGAGAGGGAGAGGAGGGGAGGGCAAGGACAAAATTAATAAAATTATCAAACATAATTGGCACTGACTCTAATGACTCATTAAATGATAAAAAGTCTGACAACCGAAACACGGGATTGAGAGGCTCACTACACTAGACACCAAACAGCAGCTCCTTATGTAATTTGTTTTTTGGATTGTGTGTGGGCTATTTGTGTCTGTGCGTGTGCTGGTTTGTCCGTCTCTCTGTTCATGTAGGAAACATGGCTCACAGTCCAGCCTGTGTTTGTGCCGCAGCGCTTGCCAATCCTCTCTTCATCTGCAGAGGGAAGTGTGAAAGTACCAATTATGTAATCCAGCCCACTGTTTGGCTACAGATACACAGATTCTCCAGCATGGAGCCACAGGAGCATCCTTCACACGTACTCAGGCTGCAGATCGGAAAAGTCTGATAACTGTGCCTGAGGGAGTTGTACGCATACATGAGCAATGATTGTTAGAATTAACAATTTGAGGCAAAGACGTTTGGTTTAATTTATAATTTGGAACTTTTATCAACACCGTGACTATTTTGTATTTTAGTAATATACTAAATACACCAAAATAGACTCAATAGTAATTTACTGTAAATTTCATCATTGCTCATACAATCTATATTTCTACTTGGCCACAGATGCTCTGTTCCTGCACTGTAGCTTGGGTTTAATGTCAGATGCTGCCACCTAGAGGTTCATCTGAGCAAGTGACCGTCTTTGCTGCTGCAGTTAATGCGCCATTTATAAAATTATACTAAATTATATAAAAGTTGATTCTGATGATAAATGTCCAAATGCACTTTTCTCGATTCTTTTGTTTACTCTCTTTTACCAAGACATTTACCAAGATGTCATGAAAATAGCAGTTTTTCACTAACAAGCAATACACTGCTGTGTGTATTGTAGTATGAAAGTAAAGTTTTCCAGTTGATAAGATTAATTTAGGATATTTTTAATTGTTTGAGGAAGAAAAAATGACTTCTCCTGTTTTACAGTGATGAGCAGACACGTTGTGCGAACACACTAAACCTAAGCACCCACAGCTCTGGCTCATGTCTGAGCACATGTGTATCATCCAAGTGAGCCTCTCACGCAAAACACGTATGCAAACTATTAAAAATACCTACACGCAAAATCTTACACACAGGTCACTTGCACACAGCCCACACTGCAAACACACAACACCCAGGAGAGTGTGGAGGAAGGCAGGAAAAAAAAAGAAGAGGGAGAACATAAAGGAACGACTCACTACAGAACCCCACCCAGCTCTGATCCCGTTAAAGAATGAGAGGGCAAAAGAAAGTGCCAGTGAGTAGGAGAGGACACAGGAGCCAAGGCACAGAGGATAAAGACTATAAAAAGAGACAACCAAACGAAGAAGACGACAAAGGTCACGAGTTACCACTTCACAAATCCTTGCTGGGGAAGAGGCTTTAACTAACAACCACATACAGAGTTTGAAAGGCTTTGGGAGACAAAGGGTCGTCGTGGGTTTCCTTTTTTAGCGGTACACGCCCGTGTTTGACCTGCAGCGCAGCACGCAGCACGCAGCCCCAGGTGACGCTGCTGTATCTAGGTCAGGGTGCTCATAAGCTCTTACCTGCTGTGGGTTGTTGGGCATATACGGCAGCATGGTGGACACGTGGAACATGACCTCATAGCCCTGGTAGGTGGTGTACAGGGAGTGGGTGCCCGTGGAGTCCGCTGGAAGGAGGAGGAGAGATATTTTAATTTCACGCCAGAAGTTTGCAAGTACAGATTCACAGTGTGATGTGTGAAATCACATTCACAGGGATCATGAGGGCTCACAGACTGTCACTCTGCTTCTCCTGGGGTTGTGATACTTGGCCCGTCCTGTTCCTCACAGCTTTATTCAGACATGACAGGAGCATTACTGAAACGTCTCACTGCTGGAGAAGAGCTGGGAGCATTTTCTCTTTTCTCAAAGGCTGCATCAGTAAAGGATATAAAAATGTGTTCTGGCGTTTAAGACTTGATTTACTACTTTTCCTGCTTCGCTCCAGTGAATATCTTCATAGTTTTCTTTTACGTTTCTTTGATTTACATAAGGAGGTAGTCACTATTGTCACAGTAAGAGCTGTTTGGTTTGTTTTTTTATTTCTCTTATGCTCTGCACTGCGAGGGAAAATAAATCATTTTCATAGACTGATCTGGTGTGAGAGGAATCTCCTACACAACATAAAATTGCTAATTCACAGTGTTTCATAGTTTATTCAACTGGTCCATTTATCACCTCCACCGAGGGGGTTATGCTTTCACCCCTGTCTGTTTATTAGTTATTTGTTTGCCAGCAAGATTACACAAAAACTACTAGATGGATTACTACTAAACTACAGTTTAAAGAATCCATTAAACTTTGGAGCAGATCCGGATCAGGAGAAGATCCAGGATTTTTTTTAACTTTCAACATTTTCATTTTTTTTTACATTTTCACCACATTTAGGGGACTGGTATCTATTAGTATGTGCAATTTGGTGCCGCTTGATTGAATATAATGGGACATGGCTCTGATGAGTGCCAGTCTAGTATAGTGTTATTAATAATAACAAAAAAGATGTGCATACTTGACTTTGTGCTACTCTGGCCGGACATAATGTGTTGTTCACGGTGTCAGTAAAATTAACCAGTTCTGTTGCCAGGAATTTACCAAGATATAAAACTGTCATCACATATTAGTGTTGATATCCGGCCCAAGCAGGTCCCGACAGATGCAGACAAAGACTTTGAGATGATATTCGTGTTCGGGTCGGGTTCGGACACAAAAAAACTGAATGCCTGTCAGGTTCGGTTAATGCTCGGTGAGTTTTCCCTCAGGCTCAGTTGGGTTCCCCGGGCCCTGACTCTACATCACATGTACAAAAAGAGGTGCATGTCTGAAAGCACTTACTCTTTGTGTCGAGCTGGGCGGCGTATTTGGTGAACCCTTTTAAAAGCACCTGCTCCCCCAGCAGCTCCAGGAAGGTAGAGAAGGCAGGTGACGCCTCCTCGTTGTTGTACATCTCTTCCTCGGTGCTCTGGCCTGCGCGGCACAGCAGAACTCCCACCTTGTGCTTCTGACTTAACTACAAGGCAGAGGAGAGATAACGCTAACGTTACAAACACGCTCACACAACCCTGACACAAACAGATGGAAAAGAAAAACTGTTAGAGGAAAAAAATATATAACCCTAACGTACTGTTTACACACACGCATGCACGCGCACACACACACACAAACAGATGACAGTTTCATTGTTGTATAAACCACTTGCACATACAACAAAAAGCCTGCTGCTGGCAAAACACCTCCACCTTACACGTCACCCTCTGTAAAGTAAAAGGTGAGATAACGTTGCTAAACATTTAAGTTTTTATAGTCGTACACTCAAACACACCACGCCCTGCTTCACACAGCTTTCACTGCCCTTAGCCCAAATTTTATACTTTGCTCCCACACAAAATTAGTCATTCGGGTTTCTTTGCTTTGCAGTCGTTTCAGTCTGTCTGTCTGTTACCGACTGAGTAGGTAAACTTCCTGTATTTGGCCCGAGGACAATTTGAACGGGGGTATTGTTCCTGCTGGGATCAACCGTCCAACTTCTGGTTTTATTGCACAAGGCTGAAAATAAAATGTCAATACAGTCACAGACAGTTAACTCACCCCCTGTTCATCCAGCTTTAGGAGCTGCTCTGTGACTTTGGGTGTGCTGAGAGCCAGTCTCAAACAGGACACGCTGAGCTCGGGAACCACCTGCTCCAGGACCTCTTTGAGCGGCAGACCCCGCACCGTGCCGTGTCTCCCCGTAGACGCCACTGCATCCTCTAAAATGGAGCCTCGCAGGGTCACCAACTGTAAAGAGGGAAAGAACAAGAACTGTAAAACTCAAAGCACAGTGAGGTTTTTAAAACTATAAATGTTTCAAATCAGCCTGAAAATTTCAAGAGATTAATGTATTTTCTGCAAACTCCATTATGTTGATTTGAACCCTGAGTACAACACATTAACAAACACCTAAAATGCTTTTAGGTTGAATCTTTCACACGATCACAACATGTTTAACATCTACATGTATATAACTGTCTATGTCTGAGTATTACTGGTGTTACGATAGTTGTATTGGTCCTGGTTTTCCTTCACAGAAAAGTCTACAGTCAGACTGAGCTGCTGTACTGGACCACAGGTAATATAAAGGAGAAACATTAGACAGTCTCACAGCTCATAACAGTAACACACTGCCCTGAAGCCGCAGAGTCCACACACACACACACACACAGTGAAGGTTGTGTGTGTGTGTGTGTGTGTGTGTGTGTGTGTGTGTGTGTGTGTGTGTGTGTGTGTGTGTGTGTGTGTGTGTGTGTGTGTGTGTGTGTTTTAAGTCTGGCAGTATTGTGTGTTAATATTCTGCTCAGCATTGTGCTGCCACAGTGTGCTGCTCCCTGGTGAGGGGAAATTGACCTGCTTCAAAACAGTAAGACTATAATAACCTCAGATACCACACACACATACACACACACACACACAAAGAGGTTCATTAAAGATGCATGGCAGACTCTGGAGCTGGCAGGGGCCGTAGAGGCAGTTGAACCTCAGAGAATCGGGGTCTGCCAGAGAGAAATGAATCCTGATTGACACACAGCAGACGTTATGCGGAGTGGGCAACGCAGTGTGAGCGTAATGTTTGACGGAGGGGGAGAGAATGGGGGGCTTCGCTCCACCTTGCTGTATCAGCACCGCTGCACAGAATTAGAAGACTTGAGGGGGTGGATATTTGAGAGAGGCTGTGGCTTGAGGGGCTAAAGAATAGTCGGCAATCAATCTCTCTTTTTCTGTGTGGGAACAGTAGGCCTGGGTGAACTGCTGGTGTCTGTTAACCGAGCTCTGTATACTTAGAAGGCAGAGGGGCTCCATTGTTGTACCATGGCTAAGTGATGTGGCCAGGCAGCCATGTAATCCAGCTAAAAACAACACCTCAACAGAAACACAGAGGAACACGCTCAGACAAAGACGGCGAGAACACAATGAACGCAGGCAAACTCCTCTGTTTGTCTCAGTGACCTTGATAATGCCCGACAGGTGTTTATATAATACATATTGAGCAGATTAAACCAACAGAGAGGTGAGACCTCTGTGACCCAGCTTACGAAGTCTTCACTATAAACGTCCAACAACAAAAAAAGACTAAAAAACATTTAGTCGATTGATGGAAAATTAGTCTGCGAATATTTTAAGATAAAAACCAAAGGTTCCAGCTTCTCAAAGATGAATATTTGCCCATTTTCCTGCTTTTCTAGGAAAGAAAACTGAGATTGTTTGGCAAAACAAAAGTATCAATTTTAAGACACTGGGAAACTGGAAAATTTTTAAGCATATAAAATTATCAACCCCACACGTCCTCTGTGAACACTTAAAGCTAATGGAATGTATTTTAAATTGCCTGCATGTAAAACAAACAGTAGGAAGATTGGTTTTGTTCCAAAAACCATTACACACTTGTGAACAGCAAGAGTACACAGTGATAAAAGCACTTACTTTTAACATCTGCTCTTGTTGAAACATTATATGTGCCTTTGTGGTGCTGGACTTTGTTGCCACCTATGGACTTATACCATTTCTTGTGTATTTTGAAGTTTGATTCTGTTTTTGGATTATTATTATTTGTTTAGGCAAGTTGTCTATGTGTTATCTAGGTGCTGTGTGTCTCGGCCTCAAAATGCAACTTGAGGCACAAATAAAGTATCTTGAATTTAATTTCTTTCTTTTTCTTTTTTCTGAAACTTTACAGACTAAACAATTAATCAAGAACAAATCTGTAAAATCAATAATAGAATGGGCATTTGTTTTTACCTGCTTTTAATAAAATAATACTAAAAGAAAAGATAATTATGCTGGGTTCTCTGGAAGCTGAGTCAGACAGAATCTTGATAACTAATCATCAGCCTATCATTTGATGATGATAATTTGTTTCATCAAAGTGGAAAGTGGTTGGGTGCGCTCCCTCTGAGAGCAAGGCCAAACACTTTGGGCAGAGCAGCCAGTGTTTGGTTTGGCTTTAACGCAGCGAGTCTGGGCAGGTGGAATTTTCCACTGAGGAAGTGAGAGGGGGAGAGGGGGGGGAGGTTCTAATCAGAGCAGAGAGGGTGAGAAGAGTCGCAGGTGGAGAGGCTCATTAAAATGAAAGTAGGTAAGGAAGTGAGTTGAGCGTTTACTCTCTGACTCATTACTGAGACATCAGTCACAAACGACAGACCTCGCTTGTCCTGACGATGAGGCGGTACAGGTACTGGTCTTTCAGGTCTTTGGTGTCTTCCAGTTTCTCCCTGCGGACGCTCACAGTCACTGGTCCCAGCTTTTCGTCTGTCCCGAAGTAGTTAGAGTGGTCTGGTGAAGGACAGATGTAGAGAACAAGGTTAGAGTTTGTGGTGAGGACACAAGGTTAATTCATTCATTTATGTTTAAACATGGGCTTGTGTTATATCTCTGGAAGGATACATAACATATGACGGGATGGATTTTATAAACAGACTATAGTAAAGAATAAGTAAACAAGACTCCAAATCTATCAAATCATTCAAACTAGTTTTTGATACTCGGTGATACAGATGCATTGGTGTCAGTTACAAAAATGTACTGAGGTTCAGAACCTAACTCTAATAAATGGATTAAAAACTACATAAAAGTACAACTACATGTGTTGTAAGATTGACAGCGGAGGGGCATGAAGTCAAGGACAAGACTAAGATAATGATATGTTATCTACTAATCAATACTCAGGTAATTAGAAAATCGATTCAGCTGACACAAGAATAACCCGGAGAAAATGATAATCAAGGTGCGGCTCACACACAAGAGACATTTCACTGATGTTGGAGATTTGTAAAAAAAATAAATAATGATAATTTTGACTTAATGGTTGACAATAGTCTGGAGAAAACTATGAAGGGAAAAATATGTCCTCAGTCTTAGTCCATAGCAATTCAGGAAATGAACAAAATGTGGTGTTAACATTTTGTGACTGATTAGCAGTGATGGCATAACACAACATGTTCATCAATTAAGAGGCTGAGACGCTATCAACACACTTCACAAGCGTCTTGCACTTCCTCTTCTAAAGCTCTTAAGCTAAACCGTGCTAATGCCAGCGCCATCGGCATTGAGAGAGTCGAAACACAAATTGTACAGACACTCAAGGAGGAAAGTAGCTTGATAAGTAACTCCTCCTCTTCCTCACCACGCTAACTTGAATGAACCAGGATGACGTACATGCTAAGAGTCAGGGCTGCCTCTCCTCCACGCCATGTCCCGTGGTGAAAATGTCAAGTCTTCTGATGAAGCTTTTCTGACATGCACACAGGGCACAACACACACACACTGGCGTTCAGCTGGAAGCAAGCCAGCAGATGTACATATTTTTGGAACGATAACCTTTATCTGTTTGGCTGCAGGCCCGATCCTCACACACACACACACACACATCATCTGTCACTAATTAGGGTGCAGCCAGATGATGCTTGTCATTGGGAAGTTTCATCTACAGTATCTGAAGAGGTGATGTTGACAGGAAATGTCCACATGCACATGTACGGACAAGCAAACATTGGGCACACACACTTCTTCCCGGTTGGTTGTGACACTGGAAACCAGCTGCACTGACTGACCACTGTGAAGTGCTACTTGTGATCATGCAGGAAGGCAGGTGGTGAATCATTCGCTCAGAGTCCAGTCCAACGGCAGGTACATGTGGAATAAGATCTCTGGGAGCGCTGCCAGTTTGGCTGCTCTGCTCAGCAGCTGGATATTAACACACCCATGATGATGTGAAGAGTGACTCTGGAGAGACACTGGCGCACAAACGACATCTACACTATCTAATTCACACACAGACTAGAATGGCGCTCACTGGAGTGCAGACATCTGCCAAGGCCCAACAGTCCCCTTATGAAAACAAATTTTAATTCACTAGATCTAGTGAACAAACCACAGACAAAAAACATAAAGGGTCCTAAATCAGAGTTCAAAAGTGGATCAGTATTGTAGAGAAGTTATGAGAAAGGGGAGAATATTTTGTATAATGTAAAAAAATACTGATAAACTGATAAATCACTAAATGTAATTTAAGAACCATCATAATTTCCTGAAGCCAAAAGTGACATCTTCAGCACAATCAGCATAAAACTAAAAAATATATATTTACTTTACAATGGTATGAATCAACGCACCAAAATATAAATTAATGTTTGAATAGGTGAATCAAAAATAACTCAAACTATTTTGTATTATTTTCATATACAAGATACATAGTAAAGGAAACTAATAATATTAAGTGTGCTGCTTTTTGCCATGAATATTGATGTGGTTATGTGTGGTTACTTGACCTCCTCTATCAATTGTAAAGTAAAATGATTATCGTAATTATAGATAAATAAATCATTGCTGCTGAAAAGTACAGATAATGAAAGTAATCTTTTGTTGCCAAGATTCTAAAAGTTGTTTGACTGATTAATCATTGTGTCCAGTATTCTCAGTGTGTAGTTTATGTCTTTGTGTGTGAGACAGTTTTACCTTTGCCATGGAAGTAGTCTCTGTAGTACCTGGCCCCCAGGTCTACATGTTCTATGCTGTACAGTTTCAGTCTGTCCAGTCTTGTAACCTGCTGTTCAATAGGCACCTCCAGCACTGAGACGCTGGCATTACTCCTCCTCAGCCACCCTCTTCCTCCCTCTCCTCCTCCATCTCCTCCTCGCTCTGCTGACGAGCTGAGGAAGCTGATGTTGCGCTCCCCGTGGCCCCCGATCTCATTGAGGAAGTGTGGGCAGCAGAGGAGCAATTGGCTGGAGCTGGGGGCTCCAAGTGGGCCATCCAGAGGGTCCATGCTCAGGGAGGGTGTTGTGGCAGGTTCGAGGCTCATAGTCAGGTCTTCAATGCTGGAGTAAACTGGCTCGTTCGCACTAGGAGCAGAGGACCTGGAGATGGACAGGGACACTGAGGCAGCTGATGCCCCAGTGGCAGTGTTCCTCCTCTGGGTGGCATAGCCCCGCTGAGCCGCCGCTTCGTGGAGGTCAAACAGGATGCTCTGGGCGTCAAAGTGGACAAAGCTCTTTGGGCACACCCACTGTTTGTAGGAGCCATCTGTTGAACCGTCATTAGTCTCTCCTTTTCCTCCGTCCAGCTCCCCTCTGCTCGTGCTGCGAAGTTTCCTGAACAAAGACGAGGTGCCCAGGGACGACTCCGTGCCTCCACTTTTCTTCCTCACCCTCTCAGCTCCGTCCTTCTTTCCTGTCCCTCTGTCGTCTCCACCTGTGGGACCAGGTGAGGGAGCAGAGGGAAGCGGTGCACTTGGTGGTGAGTCTGGAGCACGCAGCAGCTCCCCGAGGCGTACGGGTGCTGAGCTGCGCTGGTCAGGCCTCTCCTGGTGGAACTGGTTGAGCATGTCGAAGAAGCTCTGCTCAGAGATGCCCTGGATGTCGATGGAGGAGGTGCTGCCGTACTCTCTGAACAGAATCCCCATCCCACCACCTCCACGAGTCTCCACCTTGGATCAGAAAGGAGAGTGAATTTTCCGTCTCTGATGACATATATACAGTTAGTTCTCAAAAAACCTGTTAGGTTAATTCCAAACAAACTCTGTGTTTGTACATTTGGCTCTACTTGTTTGGACTGATTAATTAATTATAAAAATGTATTGTCGGACAGGGAAGAGTGATAGAAACAATCTATACTGTAAATATTTTAACAAAATCATCTGGTAGCAGGCATGTGCATCACCACATGCACATCTTTTTCATAATGTGTTAAAACAGAGGTAAGATGTGCACTTTTGGCAATTGTAGTAAGTCAATAAGAACACAAATCAAAGAAAACTAAAAGTCATGTTTCATATTTTTTGGTAGTTTGGAGCAGGTGAACCAAACTACCGGTGTTTAAGACTCACCTCATTCTCATCCTGCTCGCTGAGCGTCACTTCACTGTTGGAGCGCTGTCGTAACGGTGGGAAAACTCTCAGACTCAAAGGTGAACCTCTTTCTCCTCCAAAGCCCCCGACCCTGAACTCATCCCTTGACCGTCGTCGTGGCAACCTTGCGACTCCTCCCCGCACCAACCCGACATCAGATGACAAGAGGGATGATGAAAGTGAGGTGGAGCAGTCGTCTCCATAGTGATTGCTGCCAATTTGCCCATTCTCAATGAGCGACTCTCGGGACTGTGCACGACGCGGAGGCCACTCCGCGATCCGCGCTCGAACGCCCATCTTGGGCACGGACATGCGTGGCAGGATGGCAAGGTCTGCGAGGAATGGGTGGCCATTGGGGGTGTGACGAAATGGAGTGTGCTGGGGCAACACCCCTCCTCCTCCTCCTCCTCCATCCAGAAGGTCCGAGGAGGTGCAAGTGACCCCTCTGTCTCTGTAGTTGTTCATGGCTCCCCAGGAGAGCTCAGGGCTGTGGGGCAGGGGGCTGGCATCCCATGTCTGGAGGGGTGCTGGGGAGGAGGGAGAGAAGGGGCCCCACACAGACTCTGCTGACAGTGCTTCGGCCTCTAGCTCCCAAAAACATTGCCTTCAACCTGCAGGGTGTGAAAGACTTCACTGGTCCATGATGGACCAGAATCAGTGAGGACCAGTTCTCCTCTTATTCTTCTTCGCTGAATATTTGCTGAATATTTTCACCCTGAGAAAAAAAAAAAAAAAAAGGGATAAACAATCATTCCAACAAATCAGTTTCGCACATTTGGCACAAAAAAATCTAAAACCAAAACAAATTAGATTTGAAATACTGGAACATTTTTAACAAACAAAAACTGAACACTGAAACCAGAAAAGAGCGACTCAGTCAACTCAACTGTAAACCAGCGTGAGGCTGATAAGCCAGAGTGAGAGAGCGAAAGAGAGAGAGAGAAAATGAGGTGAAGGATGTGACGCAGGATTTCTCCCATTGAGGCTAATCTTCAGGAGGCTGACAAGGGACATTATTATCACACACACACACACACACACACACACACACACACACAGTGCTCTCAAGCGCATGTGCGTGCCCACAAAATCACCCATATACCCACAGGACATGAAGGCTGCGGTGACGATGCAGTGTAGCTCGTGACTGATTTTGTCATCATGCTGACACTGATCTCCACGCGGCTGAGACACAGAAACATGTTTTCTCTCCATTTATAAATAACAAAATTCATGTTTTTTGTATAATGCAAAAAAAGTTTTTTCTTAAACCTATACACAGACTCCAATATATCTGTGATAGGCTGAGGTAAGATGAGCTCTATGGCAGAGCTACAGAAATACTGTCAGATTGGTTTTAATCCTCACACTCTACTTGTCCATCATAGGACAAAGAGCTTCTACTTCAGCTGCTGTAGTGAACAGTAGAGACAGTGCTTAACAGGTCTGATGGTGCTGAATGAAGAAAAATAAACAAAGTCTTATACAACACAATTCTCTGTCAAATAATGCAGCTGGACACAAAAACCAGTGTAAGAGCATATGGCAGGCTATATCAAATAATTTTTAATAAATCACATAACTCAAAACGCAATAGGGACAACGTGATGATAACAGTTTGTGGGGTGGTTTAGATATTCTGAATGAGAGCTTCAGCAAAATGCCATCTCTGCTCTAGTGCTGCTACTTTCCCCTTTCTGTCTAATCTCATTCTCTATTTTAGGTCTCTGTTCTGGGATTAAAGTTCCTTATCTACACAAGTCTCTGCTCAAAGCGACAAAGTTATTCACATATCTACACTAAGTGTTTTCAGAGAGCAAACATACACCGTCTGAAAAATGCCTCTGTTGTGTGTATATGTGGAGGGATTAAGCACATTTATATGCAACATGCACACACGCACTCACACACCTTGCTCTTGTTGGAATCCAGCCTTCCTATACCATGCTATTAACACAACTCTCATGAAAACCCAATGATTCTGGGTCTGTTTGCATTAAATCCTGTATTATAGAATTGAACCACAAATAACATTTCATTAAACGCTAGTTACTGAAGCATTTTCCTCATCAGCTTTTATTCAGATTGACCTTTTAAAATTTCACAACTTCAAAGCTCTTTTCCACGATGAATCAGACAGGAGCGGATTATGATTCAGCCACCGCCCACCCGCTCTCACATGCACGCACACAATGTTTCACTGTATAATCAGTTGGACTAAAGTTTAACCACATTCAAATTTAGGCACTTTCACAGATACTGCTGTTAAAACACTGGTTCAAGCCCTAAGCTTCACTTTCGTGGAGAGAGGAGCGAAATACTTGATTCTTTCCAGTAAGTCTAACAGCCGACACAGTTCATACAATAGGAACAACTTTGCTGTGAAAACAAATCTGTGCTTGTTTCTCTCCAGCTGCCTCAGAATCTCACAAATGTCGACTTCTGGGCCGTGATCTTGTTATGAAGTCCAATTTGCATAAAGTTGAGCTTTTCCGTTGATTCGAGACAGCTCAGAGTGGTTTGTGTGTTTCCTGGTACACAAAGTCTTCTTTTATGATACACAATGTCTTTGCTGAACTCATTTCTGGCCCCAAGACTGTATTACTCAGTCACTCATACACGCAGCATCAACAAAACTCATTCACAGCAAATAAAATCCCCAATTCGTCATCGGGCAACACTAATGTATCGTGTCTTTGTTTATGGCGGACCAAAGGCACTTCATGTCCAAAGGCTCCCACTCTGATCATGCTTTCTGACAGAGTCTTTCCTCATCAGGAGAGCTGTCCTGTGATCCACTATCAGGCCCAATCCTCCATTGTCCAGCCCCAGCTGCAGGAGCTGCGTGCAGAATGGCTTTATTATGTGTCTGAGGTGCCTGATGAGAGAGGCGGTGGAGAGAATGGGGTTTGCTCTTTATTGGTGACTTCTGTCAGCACAGAGCCCATCAGTGAGAAACACACACACAGACACAGACACAGTGACAGATAGAGACTGGAAGACTTTTTCCCCCCTGTGAGACAGTTGATATGTGAGATGTTTCTCACAACATCAGGCTCTGTGAGGTTTAACTAATGCACAGTGGAGCTTTGAGCTAAATATTTGCGTCAACATGCTAATACACCCACAATGACAATAGAAATGCTAAAGCGAGGATCTGCAATACACACACTTAATTCGGATGGGAATGACATTAGTTTAACATGTATTTGGTCACACACAAAAGTATTGAATATTTGATCTGAAGATGGCACTAGTTGATAATAAGCATTATCAGATTTTTTTGCCCACTTAGGGGCAGCATAGACAAGCTGGGAACACAACACTGACATATCACATTTTGGTGAAAATGTTCCTTTTAGCCTTTTTTGGCCTCTATCAAATATAAATATGTGACTGATATCTTATCTTAGCTGCTAAATCCTCCACTAAATACAAAGTCATGTATTTTGATGCTGAGCAGGGGGTGTACGTGGTTTTTTGGAGCTTTGGAGCTGAAAACGTTCTCTAGCAGCCAAAAATTATGACATAAGAGAAGTTTCACATCAGACAGATAATGAGCTGAAACTCGCCCCAGAGCTCTGTTAAGACAAGCAAAGCCACAGTTTGTTTCATCACTACTAGTAACCCATTTCACATTGTCTCTTGATGTACTGTTATTATAAACAATATAAATCACCACTGCTTAAGGGCTCATTAAAGTTATTAGAATTTACCCTGAGGGTTCCATGAATGTCTGAACCAAATACCACAGCAATCCTTTCAATAGTTGTAGAGACATTTCACTCAAAGCCACAAATAAATCTCATGGTGGCGCAAGATGAAAGTCAGATACCAAAGTCCTTCAGGTTCATCCTCTGAGAAGCATGAACGTCTGTATAAAAATGTTGCTGTTGAGACATCTGGACTGACCGACCATTGTAAATCAATAGAGCCACATTTCTATCTGTAAGCTTACCGGTCAGTCAACTTGTTACAGATGTGCCTCAAGCCTGGTGTAGTAATACTATACTTTTACCACATCTAAAAAGTGTATCCTTTTTCTTTTTGTCTGTGTATACGCTGTCTTTTAACCAGTGACCAGGTAATAAACTAAGTAAATTACTTTAATTTGCGGCAATTATGGTTGATGGACTGTTATCTTAATAGTACCTGATAATACAAAAGGACAGATAGTGCCAAAAGACTATCAGGAAACCAAACATTCAGACTTTGACTAGAAGTTTCACGTTTTTGTGGGGTGGGGCAGATGGCAAGCAGCTTGGGTGTGTTCAAAGTAAGGCACTTCTTTTTAAGCCAATCAACAACATTATGAAATATGACTGATGACTACATACAAAAAAAATCCAAACAAAAAAACAGAAGAAGAACGATTCTCCGTCGGCTTCAGTGAGAACTGGGAAGACAACCAGCTTTAGTGCAGACTTCAGTGGATAAAAGTGCAGACATTTAATGGCTTTTAATTACTACATATAGTAGTGAGTTAGCTCTGGGATGTACCCAGTCATGCTCATTCCCTCTCCCTCCACACCCACACTGACTTGCCTTGCATGGTGCATGCTTGGCCCATGCACCACAAACACACACGGAGGCTGGTAATTACCCTGGTTAGATGGTTGTAATGACAGAGTTAGCACAGGATCGCAGCTTCCAGAGGAATGAGTGTACTCGACATGGAGGAGGTGCCGCTGTTGCTGCTGCTCTGCCACAGTAATGTGGACAGACCTGAGATCAGTACGGAGTGTTACTGGGCTTGTCACAAACGGAAAAGGAACAGGGATGAGGAAGGATAGACCAGCGTTTCTGTCAGAGCCAAACAGCACATAGTCTAATTATATCTGCAGCAGGGATGTTGGCACCATGCACTTGAAAAAAATATACTTCAGTACATAGACCAAAAGAATCAACAACCATCTAAACAATAATTAAATGCAAACATAAACTAGCGTAACAATTAAAACAAACTCCCCAGACTTAAACAGTTAGTGTTAAACGTTTAGATCAAGCGAGTGATGACAAAGTGCGAGCTACATTCATTATGAGTTGGTTTGAAGAACAGATGGTGGTACATATGACTGGCAGACGGCAGACAGGAGCTGAGCAGAGCACGACACTGTAATACAACACAATACAGTACTGGCAGGGACACAAGGGGGGGACTCTCTTTCACGTCACCGTGACTTCTGAAGGACAGGACAGAGCGGGAGACCAGTGCCATCACAGGTCAGCCGCATCAAGTTAGAGCCAGATGATGTAATGAATTAAAAAATTCAAGACAGTTTTATTCAGGATATAACCTGAGGTCATATAAAACAGTTTGTAAGGTGTGTACTATTAACAACACAGAACCTTGTTTCTGTTAAATCCTCCAAACAAAATAAAAAGCAGAGCTGCAGACTTGAGATTCTGGCTGCGTTCGGAAAGTCCAAATAATCTACTTTCCTAACCACTATTCCTTGATGCCGATAGAATACGTCACAAGGTCAAGGAAGGATGTGAAAGCGAAGCCGTAAGGAGAGAGGAAAGGAGAACCATGGTGCGGAGAAAATTAGACTACTCTCATATAACAGAAGCTAAGCACAAAATGTACAGTACTATGTGCTGTAGGCCGCGCGCTGACAGTTATAATAAGGTTTCCTGTCCTAAATAAAATGACACATCTTGGGATAAAATGTTTTCAGTCTATACAGAGTCTTATCATCACTTACTCACAGGAAATAACAACAAAACACATTTCATTGAAAAGGAAAATAAAACAAACAGGACTGAAATGTGGAAATTATATAATGTGAGTGATATATACGTGGAGAGAATAATTTTGTGTGTGCATTCCATGATCGTGGGATCGAAATTACTTATTCGATCCCACGATTAATTAATTATGATGTTGTGAACTATAAGTACAAGAGCTATAAGGATTTTGTCCTTAGAATAAATAAGCAGTTTTTTTTACATTTAAGTGGGTGTGTCCAGGTGCAACTATATAAGGTTGCGTCGCTTTAAATGTTGCGGCCGCAAAGAATTGTGGGGTGGCTTTTTCTCCTTTCCTTTCATAAAGGATGGTCTGAAGTTTTCCTTAAATATTAGTATTCAGATCTGAAAGGGTTGCAGCCTATAAGGAAGACTTGCAACTAAAATGTTTGAGAATAAAAAAACAGCACCTTAAAGAATTAGTAGAGCAAGAGTCTAAAACTAATAGCAATCAGTAAATTGCCAAAAGGGTCAGTCTTTAAAAGGGAGCGGTGGACGGGATGATGAGTTCAATGTTTCATTATTTCCTGTAGTAGAGCAGTCGGACTCATGATGAGAGGTTACAGAGTCTGTCTACGTTTTCCTAATGTGACTGAAGAGACGCACTGTTTTCCCTTTACTAAAACAGATTCAACAAAAAACTGATTGTGGTCTGTAGGCGTACGTGACAAACAGCCGCAAGGCCCACAAAAGTCATGATTTTGCCTTAATGCTCCATCATTAGCGCAATTGGCCAAGCCTCATGATAGACTGCAAAATCAGTCGTAACAATGCAACTGCATGGTTCAGGAAGCATTTTAAGACTTTTGAAGAAATTTAAACTCCGAGAAGGATGACATTTTAACCTGTTTAATGGTCATACCGACCACACAATGAAAGGACAGTGTGACTGGTACGGCCTGGAAATATCAAAAAAATATTTTTATGGCATCTATATCACATTTATTGTCACAACTTCCCAGTCATATACAACAATGATTCCTAAAATATTGTTAATTGGTCATCAAACATGACCTAGATGAGCAGTAGACAGTGGAGGGTTGAATATATTAAAAAGGTCCACATATGAATTTTACCTCACGTCTGGAACAATGGAGATTGTTCTGCCAGCTTTTGCTACAGTAAAATACAAGTATAAGTAACATATGGCTTGGGAGAAAAAATATTCAAGACTCAGAGAGAAAAATTGAGTCCCATATACAGGCTGACCTGTGTCCGCTCCATCAACAACTAAACCTCTACAGGAAACTCTGAAAACAACATTGACATGTCAGAACGCTGGACTGGAAGGAAACACACAGCCAAAGCCTCGGACTCTGGTCTATATTGGGCTTGTAAGTGTGTTTGTCTTATCTGTAGGCGACATCTCTCCCTCTCAGACTGGAGCTGAACTGAGATGCAGCTCTCCCTGTCGCCCTGCTTTCCTCTCCACTCACTTTCCTCCTCCACAGTCTCTCTCGACCTCACTGTCATTGTCTCCATTGATTTCCGTCTACATTGTTTTGCTGAATCCCGCTGATGTCGCTAGTGTCACTTCTAACTGCCTGTTTGTCTGTCAAGCTGCCGTCCCATGACACTGACACAGCTCGGGAGGAGGAGGATGACGAGGAGGAAGACCAGAGGTTGGGGTGAAAAGAGCAAGACTCATTAAGCATGCGCGAACACACACAGTCAGAAACCCGCATAACAAGTACTATGATTTGCATCCAGTTGGAGGATTATAAATTGCAGCCCACATCACAGTTCATTATCATTGTTATTCACTCGTTTATCTGCGAGAGACAAATCAGAAGACTGGCGTCTGAGCTTTAAAGGAAAAACAGAGGGAAGGAGATGAGTATCTAAATGTTCAGATACTGCAGTGATTCCATAAGATTTCCCTGGTGGTCTTACGTTTCCTGAAATAATCCAGTTCATCGTCCAAGACTTTTACTTTGAATTTCTCACAGGTGGAGGAGGGCAGAAGTCAACGTGCCGGGAGCTCCAGCTCAAGGGCATCTAAAGAGGGTAGAGACTCGCCAGCAGCGGTGTCATAAAGCCCACATGTTTATTTGAACGATGGCCTTTCTTACATTAAGCAGATGTACTGAATAATATGAACAAATTATCCTTAACGGTGCTTCTACAAGTAGTTTCAGAGATGAAAAATGTATTAATATATATGTTTTCCTAAACTTGGACTGTTGTTTGGAGAAGAAAACAAGAAATTTGATAAAGTCACCTTGGGCTCAAAGACACTGTGGTGGGCTGTTTACATGTTTTTATACCTAATCATTAATTGATTAGTTAAGAAAATAATCAGGTTGTTGTTAAAGAAATCAATATGATATGAGTATTTATGGCTAATTCAGCTAAAAACAATCAACTAATACACTCTGAGGTGTAACAGCTTCCACTCAAGCTAATTTAATTACAGTTTAAACTTGTTTCTTGATTGTTTGTTTGGGCAATTATTTGTTGGATAATACAAACAAAAAATTTCCATCACACATTCTGGAACTGGAATAATAATAACATAATAACTGACGGTAAATTACCCAACACAACCAACACAACCCACAACAAATGTCAGGTTTGAAGTCAGCTAATTGTTAGACTATGATTAATCTATCCCACTAAACTGTACAACTAAAATATACAATGGTCTGATGAGGGATTAAATTGCACACCTTCAAAAACACAGACACACAACACAGTAGGTGTAAACATTACCTTGTTCTGCCTTCAGCTGCAGGTGAAACGGGTGTGGTGAGGTCTGACGTCACAATGCAGGAAGAGGAAGCCCCGTGTTTTACTCTGTAGAAAAACGGATGTAGAAATGAAGTTTAGTGCTTTTCGGTGCTCTACACAGTTCAGCTCAAACTCTGGAGTTAATTTTCACAGTTATTAAAATAACTAAATGTTTTTTGCTTTGCATGTGTTATGAGTTTCGCTTGATGCATAACAGACACACGACAGACAGACTACATATGTCATATTGACGTTTTTATGGTATTTCTCATAATCTGTGAGTGGCAGTTATAATTGAGGACATGCTTGTATGTGTGTTGCAGCAGAGCAGCTGTAATCAGTTCCACGCTCGTCAGATCATCGACACGCGCACGCACACGCACACACACACACACACACACACACACACACACACACACACACACACACACACACCTATTGTTTAAGAGGAGTCTGTACAAAGATGCCTGGGGTGGTCTATCTGTACTGTAAACACATTTGCATACACACACACACTGGTTTGCACACAAACAGAGCTAAAAAACACCACTGTGACCTCTGCAAAAACATATGTGGTTTTAATATCAGCTCAAATACTGAACCAGAAGTAATGTGCATTAAAAAAAAAACAGCTGAACTGCTACAGATGGAACAAATGACTGTGCCCCTGACTGTTTGTCTCCATCGACCTATGTCCCCATCATCATCTGTCCACCTTTTAGCTCTTTCTCATACAAAGATAGATGGATAGATGAATGGAAATATAGAAAAAAGAGGCAAAGTGAAGGAGGCTGTGCATTGTGATTAGAGGTCGGGGGCCTGTGAACAGGGGGGAGGGCTCCTCAAGTACAAGTAGGACATAAAGAGCGGGTGAAGTGGGGCCAGAGGAGGGGGCTGGTGGGAATCAGCACACATAATGTCCTGAGGGGGAGGCCCATTACTGTCTGAAAAATGCATTTCTAATCAATACCGATCAATCAGGGTCCACTTATCCTGCCACGGCAAGCTTAATAACACTGTCCTTAACAGAGGGGTGGGAGCAGGGGTGGACAAGGGTCAGTGATTGTGTGTGATTGTCTATTTTCTACAGAAAGGCGTCAGCTCTTAACAAAGCCGGCATTATCATCATGGATTTAAGGCTCACGCTTCAATCTACTGCTCTGAAAATGAAATTAAACAGTAAGTGAAAACTTCCCAACAGTGGCATAGTGGAGTTCCCACCACAGACCTGCAGGGCCCCAGACCTTTCTGTCTGTGAGCAGCCACAGTCTGCAGCCGTTATCACATACACTCAAGGACACGCATATACAAGTGAGATCAAATTCCAAGTTACACCTACAGCCACATCTATTAGTCTTGTTGTTGACAGAAAGTTCATCTGCAATGATTTTGGTTGTATAATCTGCAGATGAATCAATAATGAAAACAATCATTAGTTATAGCCCTACTCACAAATTGACATTTGGAGTGATTTGAATAAAAACCCTTGTATGGTACTGCTTATCTTGAGATGAATTTAAACTAGCAGGATGTACATTTTATGTAAATAGAATATTTCATATGTCTCCAAGTTTGGTTCAGTTCCAAGTACATTAAATCTAGTTGTAAGCAGATATAAGGAAATTTAAATGTTTATTAATGTAAAGTATTTGTGGAACAATTATAACTATTCCTATATCTTCCATTTTCTTACCATATAGTGAATCATTATTTGTCGATACATCAGCCTCCACTTATAGGTGCCATATAATACATTTATAAAAAATTGCACATGGTTCAGACTGTTATAAACCATTTATTAAATGCCATTGAGCTGCTTATATATCTAAATGCAGGGACTTCAAGTAAAGTGTTACCTTTGTGTTTTTACCTCAAATTGGATCAAACAAAAAATAACTATTTAAGCCGGTGACAAACTTTAATGCACACTGGCTTCATCACATAATGTCATTTCAACTGATGTCCATTGCAGATAATGCACGTGCTATTCAGGAGCCTGATGCATCAGGCTCCAGTCAGTATGGCATCAACAGATTTCTACATAAGTCAGCCGATACCTGAATCACAAGTCGCAGCCACACATGACATTAGTGATGTGGTCAGATGGTCAACAGCAGCAGTGAAGCGACTCACAGACGGTAAACCGCACACACACAAAACTACAGCCTCACAAACTGCCACCTTGTTGAATCATCACCTCAGTGACAAAAACTCAGCTTTAAATGTTTAGTGTGAGGATCAGAGCGCTGGTTTCTGTGGTATTGCAGCAATTCCTGAAGTACCTGAGCTGGTTTTTTTGTCTCAACCAGTTTCTTTGGCAACATTGGCAGAAAGGCAGTGGATCTGTAATAGTAGGAACAACCTGTACAGTCCTCTGGGTCTGATAAAGCAAATGTGTCAAAAGACCCTGCAGAGGATGAAGACAAACGGCCTCTGCGGCTGCAGAAACACCACATCCACCACATCAGTGAACCTTCACTCGGACCAGTGAAATGTGGAGATGAGACGTCCACACCTCTGCCTGTTGGAAAGCCACGGATAAGATTGACAGATTGGTCATTGCACGCGCCAACTGTGACATGGACACTACGCCTCTGTCTTTCAGTTTCGTCTCATCCTAAACAATAGGTGTCGTGAGAAAAATACAACCACAACAGAAGAACGCTTCTGGCACCGGCTTGTTTTCTCCAGGAGCACCGCTTGTGGCTTGTGCAAGCTTCTTTGCCTTGACAAACCAGGTGCATTCTTGTCATTATCAGCAGTCTCTGCAATCGCTCTCTATGAGCCATCTGGGAATCTTTATGCCATTGATGACATTAATGGGGGGTCATAACGATGTATGTAGAGAAGAACCTGTTCACAGACTCTTGCCTCCAGCTCAGTGTTGCGCTAAATGCACTGCATTCACAAAGTTAAAACAGTTGGGAGGCGTGTGACCAGCCCAAACTATGCTGCGCACTAGAAAAATATAACATAACTGTGTAGGGACAGGAAGCTTGAGACTGGGGCTTTGGTGATGTCTGTTGTGGATTTTTAGAAGTAGAGTATTAACTTTCACAGAGCCACGACAGAGTTGGCATATTCCCTCTGTGTGCACATACTGTATACTGTACAGTGGAACCACGAGTTCAGCATAAATAATTCTATAAATAAATATATTAATCTGCTGTCTCATTACAGTAGAAGGGCTCACACCGTTGATGGGATAAAAAGAAAGTCCATGTGTGAGTCTGCAGACGTGTCACGGCCTTCACCATTACTGGTATTATGGTGTGATTAAGATGGGATTACTGTCACAAGTCAGATGCAGGAATATCTCAGAGCATTTACTGTGTCAGAGCTCAGCCTTGAAGTTTCCCTTCACACTGTGAGTTGAAAAGCAGCAGGAGGAGGAAAAGACGATCACGATATCTGTGCAGCCTCAGACTGATGCTCCTCTGCTTTCAGGTCTGGACCTCAAGTGAATGCAGCATGAAGTCAAAGCAACAACCTCACAGAAGCTTCAAATATTTAGCCAGTTATTACAGTTTTGAAAATGAATGAGACTTTCATGAGTTCATCTGTTGGTATCAAAGGACACATATTATGTTAATTACCTTTCTCTCTTTCCTCTAGTGTGTTATATCATTTTTTTGTGTATGTTAAAGTTCTGCAGTGTTAAAAAGCCACAGCAATGGGAGCTCCTCTCCCCCATAGAAACACTGTTTCTAAAACACACGTCAGTAGTCCAACTGATAGTTCCACGGAATCACGATGTCATGTGACATCACAATGGCAGACAACTTGCATAATGCATGCTTGTCTAACATGCCCCGAAAACCAAGCCAAGTAAAGTGAGAGAGGAGGCCGACATTTCCTAAACACGCTGGAAGCGGCTGATGAATCACTAGTGTGGGACACCTGACCAATCAGAGCAGACTGGGCTTTATGAGGAGGGGGGGTCTTAAAGAGACAGAAGCTAAAACCTAGTATTTCCGACAGAAGCTGAAAAGAGGAGCTGCAGCAATGGACAGCATGAGGAAAGTGATGTGTTTTCTGAACATTAGAGCATGAAAACCTTTTTAAAGTAATAATCTAAATTAAAAATATGAACCCGAATATACCAGAGTATGATATGTCTCCTTTAAAGCTTCTTAATTTTCCCTTATCATATCAATTAACCTTTAAAGCAATTATATGTCTGGAGAGCGTAATGAATACACATGCTGCAGGAGAGGGAGGGAACCCCCTGCACTGAGGGGTGGGCAGCCCCATTCCCACTCCAACACACAGGGGTGGGGACTGACACACTTTCATCCCTTTCACATCTCAGTCACTCCTCACGCCCCTCAGTCCCCCCCTGTGATTCTCGCCGCCTCATCTTATACGAAATGAAACAAAGCAACGATTATGCGCATGGAAAAATAGAAAAGGGAAAAAAGACCCTGGTTTGCTCCATTTGTTCCTCACAAGTGAACGACACGTGGCTCTGTCCAGCTGCGAAGATCTTCATTTAGATGAAATCAGGATGTAGTGGGAGTGTCGCATGAGGGAAAAGCGACAGAGAAGCAGCAGAGTGAAACCAGACAGTGTGCTCTACAAGTAGCACTGTGCGTTGTGAATAAATCAAGCTCTGATCGATAAGCAGCTGATCAATACGAGTGGGATGTTATTCTAAAAATGAGATTGATGATGAGCAGAGTTCAGTGATCCAGTATGAATCTGCAGAGTAAGCACGCACAGTTTGCATTATATGACCAAACACTATATTATTACTGCTGTCCAACAAGTCAACAATAATATCATCAGAACTGTTTCGTGCTGTGATTACAGATTAAAGACTTTTCCACATTCATACTGACCAAATCCTTCAGTTCTTTCCAGCAGTATATAAACATAATGGTATGCTTAATCAATCATTAAACATGACTTAGACCTGGATATGAATAAAATCGACCAATTCAAAAAATAGCTAATTTATTATTTACGGTAATGGTACTGGAGAATTTTCGGTTTTCTAGTTAATGCTTGAATTAGATACAAAAACATTTAAGCAACATTACAGGCTACAAAAAAAACCCACAAGGCTTTTGTTAATTAAATTAAAGCCATTTTAATCCCTTTAATTGCTGTTTTAATGGAAACTCAGATCAGTACTTAATGAGGCCTGCAGATACCCTCTTATTTAGTCCAATGGTCATTTTTAGAAAGAACCATTTAGTACTTAGATTTATTTTAGATATTGTTATCTAAAAACTAATATTTCAAATTATTTCCAGATAAGAAACAGATGATTGCACTGTGTTAATGATATTCCAACCTGAGCTTCCTTGACACAAACCAAAAACAATTACACTGAAAAATCATATACTTCTTAATTTTATAAGAATTAAAGTCCACTGGCTTTGTTCTTTAACTCTGGGCAACATAAGGGGAAAATACAGTGATGAAGTCATATGCAATACACAGAGCTCCTTCCACCTAAACCACTTGGAAATGCTGCTCTAGCTGTTTGATCGCTATGCTGGCGCTGGTTGCCATGGGAACGAGAAGGTGCACCAACAAGAAGATGTATGATGTAGGCGGTGGGCCGCAGGCAATCAGGACACACAACCTGAGAGTGGTGTGGTACATAATATCACACAGCAGCACAGTAAATCCACATTACATGACCAACAGTTGGTCACTCTGCAGCAGCACTGTGATATCACTGCAGCACACAACTCGCACTGCATGTGCTTTACTGCACTGACTGAAACTTCAAGCTCCCTAAAAAGGTGCCGCAGTGGATTATTGTATTTCTTTATTTGACTTTTCTGTCTGTGAAATGTTCTCCGTTCTCCCCCTGTGGTTACATCAGTCTCCCCTCACTCCGTCTCTGCAGGGCTACTCGCGACCACATGCCACGCGAGCATCAAAGCTAAAGTCTGAATGGGCTCTAAACTCCTCACAGACATGAAAAAGCTTAGGACTGTAAAAGTGCTCTCATCAGCAGACTTCCAGCATCTGTTACTTGTTTTTGTTTCCATAGCGTTTACTCCAGTCGAGCAAATTCTTTGCATTTTCTATAGATGGTCATCTCAGACACTATCTGTGCTGAATTAAGCAGCCATATGCCCGGATCCAGGGCAGCTGTAAGAAGAGGCTTTTCAATTATATTCTGCAGAGTTTGAACCGAGTGACAGAGTAAGTACAAAGGATTAGCACAGGAGTTAAAAGGGTGAAGTTTACTGTACAGCTGGAACTTTATTGGCGAGGCCACCACAAATAAAACCTTAGACCTTCCTAAATAACAACTTCACAAGTATCTGAGAAGAGCTGCTCAGTCTGACAGTGTAGATGAACATGTCCTGGTTCATACATTTGGGTTTTTGAAAGTATCTGTTCTAGAATACTAAAGCTGCAGCGGGTAGGAAATCAAGATACAATTTGAAATCTGCAATTAATTTTGCAATAATCTTCATAAAATTTTTTAATAATTGATGTCTTTTCAAATGTGAGGATCTGGTACTTTTCTTCATCATACATTATAGTAAAGTGAAGATTGTTAAATTTTGGGCAGCTGGTCAGATAATAAACACTTAAAGATGCTGCTCTGCTCTGTGGGAAATTAAAACCGGTATTTCTTTACATTTTCATTTAAACAAAACGTTGTATCAATTAATGACAAAACAAATTAAGTTATTTGCAGCCCTAACAAACACAAAATGTGCCCTAATAAAAAACCTTCAATCTCTAGCTGAGTCATTGACAGCTGCTGTAAAAAAGACAATGAGTTCTTAGAGTCTCCATGTTTACGACATATCACATATGAAAAACTGAATTAGTCACAACAAAGACATTTTCTTCATCTGGCTCATGAAGGCACATCCCCTGGCGTCAGGTGGCTGGAGGCACGTATACGATTACATCTACATTTTGTCAGCTAGCTGCTACCTGTTGCAGCTATACTGGAGAACAGGCCCACATTATGTCGTGCAAACTGCATTCCTGTGCGGTGACATGCAGGTCTGACACAAGAGCAGCTGAAAGGAACACATCGGCTTCACTGATTCTTTAAACCAAACAGAGACCAGAGGGCACATTCGTGACAAGACTAACATGTGTTTCTCTGATGTGAAGGGGACAGCCTGCAGATGAGTGAGGTGGAAATCAACATTTAAACAATGAGGTTTAAAACCTATAGAAATTCAATGATGAAGATTCACTCAATCCAGCAAGTAAAGAATCTTAAACTATACAAAAATAAAGTTTATGTTACAGATGTTCCGCTGACGGCTCTCAATGCAAAAACATATGGAGCATGAGAACTTAAGGAAACAAAGCTACATGCCCTCAGCCAAGCTATTGGTCTCTTCTCCTATGGGTGTGTATTTGTGTGCTCGCTCAGCAGCAGATCCTCGGGGTGACTTACACCGTCACAGCTGTTGCGGCTCCCACAGAGACATCTCAGGGGAGAGCAGCGGGCTACTGCTGCTCCACACTGATTAATCCAAGGCTGTGCACAGGGACCATTGAGGAAAAAACACACACACACACACACACACACACACACACACACACACACACACACACACACACACACACACACACACACACACACACACACACACACACACACACACGCATTCAGAGCTGCATGTTAACTCCAGCAGTTAAGAGATGACATAGTTGAATAGCTTATAGTATAAATAATTCAGTAATGATTATCTTCTATTGTCTCAGGGTTTTGGTGCAACTTTGTGCGTTTTTACTTGTGTTTTCATTTCAGAATCATCTATCATTATATGTTAAACATTTATTAGTTTTCTTTCCTTAAACGGAAACGACTGTGCTACTGCCTGTGTGTTACCTTCATGTTGACTCAAAATAAAAGATTTTAACTCACTGTTGCTCACATCACTGGTGAATCAAATCGAAACCATCCAAATTCTGACTCCTCGTCACTATTCTAGACAAGGAACTAATAATAAACTGGTTTAAGTTTTTCCCTGTAGAAGGATGACCTCTCTACCTGAACACTGCATCATGGGCATGGGCGGAAAACACAGTCTTGGCTGCGGTGATTAATCACAACATACAGAAATATAAAAAAAGGGAAGAAAAAAAACCAACAATCATGCCTTGTACAGAGACGGCTGTGTAAACACGCCTGCCGTTGCACTATATCAGTGACACATGCTTTTATAATTGGGAATAACGTTGGATTCCTGTTTGCTCACCTGTCAAGAAGATGACAGCTCTGTAGGCAGACTGTGAGAGGGAACTCAACTAGTAAATACATCTGTCATATTCAATCTGTCCTACACAATAGTGATTAGCAGGCAGTTCCCCCTTTATGCTCAACAAGTGCAGTCTGGCAGCATGAGAGAGAAACAACAGATTAGCAATTTGTGCTCCTGTTTCCAAACACTCACCACTAAGTAAGAGGACTGAACAGCAGAGACAGATTTTCTCAAATTAGCCTAAAATATTTTGACCGTTTCTGAAGCAGGGGGCTGTAATGCGGTTTCACTCTGAGGTCAGCTACAATGCGCCCAAGAAAAATCCGCCAGCTGATGGTTATTAAGGGGTTAGTAAATCACTGGTCAATTATTATAATCTTTCACAAATCCTATAAATACACGCACACAAAAAAAACAATGAAAATCAAGTCATCAAAACAGCGCAGATCATTTTACTGCCTGCGGGTAACAAATCCATTGCAACAAGCATATTTAGTGTTGAGTCTCAATAGTTGTTTTTCCACATTCAAAGCATTGAATGCTAATATAATATTTTAGTTAGTGAGCTTTAGTTGTGCTGTTTGGAAATTTTATTTCATCTTGGGACAGTTCCAGTTTTAGGGTTCACTTCCAGCAAAAAGGTGAATTGACCAAAAATGTAAATGTGTTTTGCTAATTTCAGACTTTATTATTTACAGACAATGATCTTCAGTGGCTTTGTTTCGTAAAGACATTAAACATTAAGATATTTAAGATGTTTTGTTTATTATGTACTGCTTTATTGTAGAGGTTTGTAAATTACTAAAAATAATCCACTTTCTGGAAATTGTCCTGGAAAGAAGTGTGTAAGTTGGCACTTTAGTTAGAGGGGAAATAGAGCCCCCGAACCCAACAGGCATTCTGCTTTTTATGTCCAAACCCGATCCGAAGCCAATGCAGTTTATGTGAGCTTTGTGAGTTTGTGTTTCATATCCTTGACACGTATGGTTGTTGCTTTTTTCACCTTAATACAGACAGTGAAAAAGCAAGCCTTACTTACGGGAATGACTTGAACAAGAATATCATTTCAAAATATTTGACCAAACAAGCCAGGCTTGGTTCAGGTCAGGTATCCAGACGCTGCTCTGGTCACTGCACTGAACAGCTTAACATGAAAATTTACATTTTTTAGAAGAATTCATTAAGAAATAACAGACCCATAAATTAAAGCATTACCATTGATTTTGTTACTTATAAATAGGACTAACAAAATGTATATATTCCTCAAAGAAATGGAAAATACATTGTTTCTGTTCTCGGGTATTATTCTACAATATTACCTTCACGTAGAGGAAGCGGGGGCAGGAGTGCGTGGATGTATAGGCTAAGTGTGTTGTGCGAGCTGCAGGTTATTTCAAGGTTCTTCCTGTAACCAAATCAGGGCAGTGACAGACTAATGAGGCTAAATGATGATGAGGCTTCAGGAAGAGACGGCCTCCAGCAGGGAGAAGAGAGGATGTGTCAAACAGCTGGGAGAGAGTCTGGACTTTCTTCCGGAAGCTTTACATTTATAGAAACACATTATCTGGCAGAAAAGAGCTGCTCTCATTATCGACAATGTCCAGCAGGAGCCATGGTTGGAGTTGCAGTGCGATAGAAAATCTCTTAAGTCATGTACTGATGATGATGTGATGATTATTGATCCCCAAAGAGGAAATTCCCTCCTTCATGGGGAGGTCAAAGGACAAGACTAACAGCTTGGTTTCATGTCCTTGAAGTACATCTCTGAGAAATATATACTGAGCTGCTGCCGTCTACTGACATAAACAGATGTAGGCTCTCACCCAACAGCCGCCCCCCTATCCGAGTCCCAGCCAAGCAACAGTCCTGGGAGTCCATCTCGCTACTTCCAGTGACCGGATCAGAAAGGGTCAAACACGGGGTAAGCTTCAATCAAAAAATTCCTAAAGCACATTCCTCCCCGCACCTCACTTAAAACAGATTATTTAATCAGTGAGGGCAAATAAATGAGCCAAAAAGGGTATTTAAGGCTAAGAACGGGATCTGGCAACATTTAGGATTACTGAAGAGGAAAAAACAGATCTCTACAAGTCAGTGTTTCTTGACTTCACACAAGAAACAACTGATAACTGATCATGCTGTATTGATCTGTCACAATCTAGTCTGGGAAATTGAGTGCGGACATTTTTAGGAGTTTGCCTTTCACACAGCAGGAGATTGTCAGGGTCAGGCACCGTCCCAGCACCAAGAAAATGTCCAGAACATTCAGGTGTGTGGCGGAGCATGCAGGAGGCAGGACATGACGACACTGTGGAAATCAATTTGTTTCAGTTTACAGCACATTGACACGGTTGCCCCTTATTGTCAAAAGCTCTCAAACCTTGCTGTCATTCCAAATTGACATTTTCATCGGGTGCTCCAATAATATATCCCTCGGTCGAATCCAGACAGGGAGCTTTTGTCACAATCTTTTAACTGTGGTCTGTAGGAAATTATAACACACACTTTAACCATTTTTTTTTTTTATTTAGAGACAAAACAATGTATCCAAAAATTACTGCTTAACCAATAATTAAAAAAAAGTAAGTTACTTGAAGCCCTAATCTGATAATTAAAAAAGTTACTTTAACAGTTTTCCAGCATCGTGTTTGATTCTCATGTCAGCGTCACTTAAACCATGCTGTTAAACTTGACTGAGAGCATAATGTCATCCTTGCTCAGCTAAAGCTTTTAAGCACGCTGGCGATGACAGTGCCTTGAGTGACATTCCCATCAGTTTAATTTTTTACACAGCTGACAGTGCTGTCTTTTCTGCAACCTTCTCTCCATGATGCATCAACATGGAGTGAGTGAGTGAGTCTCTGTGCGTGCGTGCGTATGTGTGTGTGTGTGTGTGTGTTGTGTAGAGAGTTAAATCAGACAAAGAAGGCCTCTGACACAAATCCATCCCGTCTTTCTATCTCTTTCTCTTTTTTCTCTTTTTCTGACTTCTCTCCTGAATGGTGCCATTGAGAGGCATTGAAAGAAGAGGCAGTTAGGACCTTATTCTATGAGCTCCCAACGGAATAAATGAGCTCTCAGACTCAAACCTGACTGCAGTGGATCATTTTTCCTTCAGTCATTGTCTCTCCAGAGTTAGAGGACTCTTTCAGACCCGGTCAAGGTTTGTACCAGGCTAAAAAAACAACTCACAACATTTGAAAATCATGATACTAACATTCATGATCTATGACTAGGTCCATTGCTTCAAAAACTACAACTGCAGCTGCCTCCACTTAGCATTTGCTTAGCTGTGCGGCCTAGATAAGCTCAGCTGGTGGAGAGAGTGTGGCAGGGTGGAGAGATAGCGGTCAGAGATAGAGATAATAGTGCCCGGCGGTTCCCTCTGTGAAATGATGGACTCCTTTGGGGTTTTGTGCTCAGACAGTATGTACTCTGACTGGATTTGTACCACAGTCTGTGGTTAGGTCAACACAAAGTGTGGGAAAGGCACGGCATAATGCGAGTGAAATACTGTAAGGTCAAATTAATCTCAGAGCGAGAGAATGGGTTTAACCGCTGGAGAATTTTGGAGATTAGTCAGTGCAGTTTCTCCTCCTGCAACAGCAGGATAGAAAGAAAGGAAGGATAGTTTTCCGGTTTATTTTTTGCATCATATATGCAACACCTGACAACACAGAACCCCACAGCTGAAGAGAAACTAAGTATAGCTGCATTGCACACAGAAAAACCTCCCAAAAAGAATGTAAACCAGTACCTCTGCATAAGCATTCAAATGCAGGACATCAAGTTTTTGCAAAAAATCCCTAATATACCTCTCCATGTTTCCTCCTCTCATCATGATGAGATCATAATGAGATAAGATGCTGCAGCTCATTGCCAAATATCTGGAGTCTGGATCTGACCGAGGTAGTACAGGGGGTGCTGGGTTGTGAAACTTGTATAAACGTGGCACCACTGCTCCTGGGTGCATGTGTTTTTGACTGTCTGCAGGAATGAGTGTTAGCTTGGAGGGATAACTTGGATTTTAGAGATGTTACGTGAAACGTCGCTGTCACTTTGAACATCCTGTCCTACCCTATTCAAACATCTGACAAAATTCTAAGCTCTGTTCAGCCATAGTGGCCACATTGTAAAAGATGGGGGTCACATTTCCCAGTCCCCCCTTCCTAGCATTAATGTATTAAAATGTTCAGCCAAACATAATATGAGGTCTCAGCAGGCACATTTAGCCAAATGGGGGAAAAAATCCAAATCCATCCCTGACAACGGAGTCTGATTCATTCTAACAGCACATGAACACAGGTGCCATCATGTAAATGTGGGACAACCATAAACGAAAAGCTGAACTGCCAGTGAGCAGAACAACTTGATCTGAACAGCAGAACTCCATCACGTGGTGGAAACACTGACCATAAATAACAGCTGACATTAGGCTTATACACTCTGGTCGTTACAGGCAGTCGCTGTAATGTGGAGAAACTGCCTGATTGTAGAGGAAAGGATTGTAAAAATCTGTACTTAAAAGTGATGCTCTTGAGAAATTGCATTTATTAAACACCATTCACCTCAGGCTGATGGCACCAACCGCCCCCAACCCTCCAGCCTAGGTGATCCTGATCCAGACCCCTTCGATCCACAGCAGGGACTCTTTCTTGACAGAGGCAGCTGAGCAGCAGTGGCAGCAGGCTAAGAGCTGCTAGAGGAAATTAAAAACACATCTACCACTCCCTTGTTCCTCCCTTTTCCTCCTTCTCCTCTTGAGTGAGGCCAAATGCTGGTACCTCCTGGTAAAGTCTGTGTACTAAGTTTCAAACCTCTTTCAATATTTATTGCCACAGTGCCCGAGTCCCTGCGAGAAAGAGCTGTGATTGTGCCGTCTCTGTGTCTGACTGATAAGAAACCTACTGTGCACAACTGCTCGACCCCAAACTAGACAAATGAGACTTCAAAAGAGTCAGAAGAACCCAAAACCTATTTATAATGGCCTGAGTCACGTCTCCTCTCTCTGCTCCTGTGGTCAGGTTGGTTAGAAATTTATGGGATCAGTTTGTTTGACATTGAGAAAAGGTGGGGGTGCGGTACACTTAGAAATGTTGAGCACGAAATACAGGCAAGGAACATGGAATATACAAGGAGGAGGAATGCATCGGGGAACCCCACAAATATGATCCCGTGTTTTCACAGCCACTCAAGCAAAGTCTGAGTGGCTGAGTGAAGTTTGCCGTGGTCGGAAATTTGGTGATTCGAGTGCTTTCAAACTCACACAACTCATGTAGAAATATTTAGTTCAGTTATTATATAGACAAAATGCTGCTGTTCTTTGAAACATGAACTTATTTTTAGACACAAATTTAATTTGTCCCCAGTTACATGTCTGTCATTGTTCTGCGAATAGGCCAATATGTAATGGTGTGGACTGTGGACTTCATCGAGTCTCACATTGTGTCAATGTCATCTTTTCCTAACCGAATCAATCAGTAGTGAGTGAAGTGCTTGTCTTGCCAACATATATTTATCCAATTTATACAAGTATTGTACTTACAGTGTAGTTTTCAAGAATGCAGGATCGGTCATCAAAATATGACACAAAACCTAAATAAAGTAGGTAAAATGTACTACTTCTATACCAACAACAACATGAACGTACAGCTTAGAAGTTAAGGCATGAACAATAGTGATCCAATGATAAAATAACAGTGACAGAGACCAGCCTGTGTCTGTGTGTGTGTGTGTGTGTGTGTGTGTGTTTAAAAAAAGGTATATATTGGAAACTCAGCGGTGCATTGGAGCTGACTTGGACTACACATTGAGGCTACTGTGGCTAAGGAGATACCAAACGGAGACCACAAGAACTGAGATTGGTTCTCTTTCTATTTTATTAATAAATAATACATATGTCTTTGTGGTTTCAGTTTCAGAGTGACAAAGTCACGAGAGAGTAACTGATCATGGCATCAACCTCAAAATACTTTAGAAAGCTAATCTCACAGCAGTTTTGTTTTTTTTGCTTGTCCATCCATGCCCCTCACTCTTGAGAAGCAGTTGCATGTAAACACGTTGAAACAGCCCAAACCCACAACCCCCAAACAAAGCCGTCGGTTGCTGGGACTCAACTGGCCAAACAGGAAATACAACTCCATTGCTGCAGCATGCACGACACAGCGAGGATGACTTTGAACAAACCAGGCAATCGAGTTTTCTACAGCATGAGTCACTGCACACCTCCACAGACAAAGAGTAGCAATTCCTTTTTATTTTTCAGCCATAACAACAACATGTTGGCCTAAAAACACACACACAATAACCGTCTGCCTTAAAACAAACAGAAACTGTCAGACAACTTTACTTTTATAAATGTCAAGTCATCTTTTTTCTGCAAGTAAAAACACACTGGGCGAAAAGCTGAAACTCGAGAGATATTTTCACGCTGTAACTTGAGTTGGAACTTGGACGGGGTGGGAAATGTTCAGCGACTGGGGTGGTACTGCTCCCTTCAAAGCCTCTGTGGAAGGTCTTGTTAATGAGACGAGCCTGTCGCTTTATGTGCCACATGTTTTGCAGAAACACACAAACTTTTAGCCTCAGTCCACACCTTTCTGCTCATTAGTTTCTCTATCTTATCTTCTATGTCTCGCTCCAGTTTTTTTGGCAGGCGCCTCCTCGTCTGCTGTCTATCTATTCCTCACATGATTTATTTTGTGTCATCCTGGCCGCTCTCCCCACCTGTGTATTACTGTTCATTACACTCTCTCTCTCTCTCTCTCCCCCTGCCAGATGGACAGAGCTGAGGGGGTGACAAACAGCAGAGCGTCCAGTTCTCACTGGGAGGCCGGTGTCCAAGCTGTTTGGTGATGGCATATCACAACAGCAGCATACAAACAGGTTTGCACAGCTATCCTATTAAGACTTTGCATTTACTTCAATTCATCGTGGACTGCCTAACAATAAACTTAAACCTAACCATAAACTTAAACCTTGACCAATTCATGCCTAACTATAACGTTAACCTAACCACAATTCAAATCTTACCCTTACCGAGGATCTCAGACATGAAATATTGCCTCATTAGGCCCGGGCTTTGGTCCCAATGAGGTCAACTGGTCCTAACAAGGTCAGTGTTTATGCTGGAAAAGGTCCTAAAGACGTAATAAAAATGAGTATGCACACTAACAAAGTATGCTCGAGCATCTAATGAAGCTTCTGCAGCAGCCACCCACAAACCACTTAGTTCTGTGGTTTTGCTCTGATGCTTTTTATAAACACAGACCTGGAGAACATGGGGAACAGGTGTCACACACACTCACTGTCAGTTGTTGGAGGTGTAACACTGACTGAAGAGAAACTCTACTCTTCTGTGTCTGTCTGTCTGTCTGTCCAGATCATTCCCTCCAACACATTTGCAAGACCATTGTAGTGTGTTCTCCTGCCAGTGGCTATAGTCACTCACAGAGGCAAATATTGACTGAGGGCTGGCTTAGGTCCTCCTCTTTGCTCAAACACATCACCTTGGACTTGAGCTCAAAATGCAGAGTACACAAAGCCACATTGTGAACAATTTTGTTCCTCCTTTCTATTGAAAAATTGCTTATTGTTCCACATTTGAGGAACAGTGATTAAGAGGGTGATTAGTTTGAACAAGTTGTAATTTCTGATAAACTACCGCTGGCTTTTCTCTAAATTGACTCATGCAGTATTGCAATATGGGATCTTTTGATGTGTAAAATGTGACCTTTACCAAGGAAGCTAAACCAAAACTGTTGAGAATTTCATGAAAAGATGAACATGTCATCCATCTTTATATATACACACACTATGGTATGAACGCTCAGTGAACACTCATGCTCTAGTGCAGGGAGGGCTGATGTTAAATCCAGGTCTGTCTGTACTGACAAATGTATGTTTGTCATGGAAATCTGCACAGCTAAAACTGTATCTACCAATATTATGCACGTGCCTGCTGAGGACGGTTAAAACATAATGGAAGTTGTAATGGTCCACAGACCCACCAATGCGGTGAGTCAACATGTTTGTGAGAGAGACAGTGTGAAAGAGACAGAGAGAATGAAAGAGGGGGGGCTGTACACAGTTCTACAGTGAAACTATGGCACAAAACACAAAGGCAGAAATCTTTTATGTTATTATGAGAAGTTATAATAGAACTGTCTAAATAATCAATGGGAAACATTGCAAAAAGCTACAGATTTTAACATTTAGGATCTACAGGGCTGCAACTAAAAACTATTTTCAATATCAAGTAATGTGAAGATGGTTTTCTCTCTATTATCTAAATGACTCAATTCATTAATCAATTAATATTTTCAGTTGACTGGTTAAAGGATTAATAATTATAACTAATTATCTGACAGATGATCTTTTTTCAAATTATTGTCATCAAGAAAAACAATCTACTTTTGGGGATCTGCTCGAGGTATGGATAGAGTTATGAACAGAGGTTTGCACAGAGGTATAGTTAGAGGAATGGACAGAGGTACAGACAGAGGTACAGACAGAGGTATGAACAGAGTGACCGCCACAGTGTGCCCAGATGGTTAAAAGTCTTTCTGCTTGGCCCCTCCCTCCCACTACACTGTCCTCAACTGAGCCATCTGTTAAATCAACTAGACTGTGCCAGGCCAGGCCAGACCAGGCCAGGCCAGGCCCTGCCCTACAGCCACACAGCACAGCCGCTTCTTCTGAGATGCAGAGCGTTAGTTTTGGATGTAATTTACATTCCCTCTTTCAAACTGTCTTCCTTGCATAAACAAGAACCTGGCGTGCATGAACCTACATGATAATGCACTTAACATCCAATTCATGAGATGTGATTAGATGAGAAAAGTTTGTTCATGCAAAGTGCTTAATTCCACTGTGTTTATGGGTGATATAAATAAATAAAATAAATAAACTCTGACCTGTAGAAACAGGTCAGAGTTTCTACAAAGTTGTACAAAGGACAATTGTACAACGGATGCTGTGGTAATTCCACAGATAATGTGATCTTGGGGGAACAAAGATCTTTTATAACATGGGACCAAGTCTTCATGGCTGCCCAAACGGATGAGAGCATATGTGCAGTGACACATTACATACCACTGTACTGTAGGATGCTTTTTAAAGCACACTATACTTCTGTTTTGTTTAGCAGCTTGAACGTGGCCAAAACCTGCATAGAAATGCATGGTCTCTTTTAGATAACTCATTGTATATCATCAGTGTGCTTTCTTTCTCCTTGTTAAGCTTATATCTGATACCCTTATAAAAAGCCCAATTTATTCACCATCCCCACCCAGCACTCCCCTCCACTCGCTCTTCAGACAGCTCTCCCTTTCAGGGCTAGAATCAGCTTTTGTTAATTATAAATCTCACTCTGTCTTCTTCCCCCAACAGACATGAGGGGGTGGGGAGTACTCAAAGCAAAAGCAGTAGATGAGGAAGGATATTTTAAAAACTAAGAGGAGAAAAAAAAAACATTGATTTAAAGGAGGTCTGATGGAGGAATGACAAACATGAGATGGGACACAGAGAGGAGGGAGCTTGTTTTGGGGTAAGAGGGATAAAATAAGAACCGGGTAGCATCTGAGGAAGCGTAGCTGACCCCGATTCTGCCATGACTCTGCTCTGCTTGAAGGAGGGGGGAGTCCTGACGCAAACCTACAGTGACAGCGCTGCTGCTCCAACAACACAACCCCACCACTGAATCAGCCTTCATTTGCTCCTGCTCCACCCTCCTCCTCCTCATTCTGTACTTCCACTTGCACAAAAGAGGGAACTTCCAAATGTTGCGTGGATATCGGCCGAGATGTGAATGCACAGTATTTGCATATAAAACTCAAGAACATACAACCACACTAGAAGCGTTGTGGATAATTCGGCTTCATTAATAGCATGTCTACATTTGTCAGCGTAACCCATCCACGCATGTAAAAAAAAAAAAAAAGGGGGGGGGGGGGGGGGGGGGGCTGCACATAAAGAATGTCAGGAACGTGGCGTTATGAGCCTGTTTTATTAAGAGAGGCAGCCCAGCATTGTGTGGAGAAAAGGCATGTGATCCTGGCAGTAAACTGGGAGAGGATGGACTCGCTGGAACTCAAAGTGGACTGTAGTCAGCCCCCTCGGGCAGAGGCCAACCCGACGCAAACCAGTCTAGAGGGGGGCAAATAAACATGCCTGCCTGCCTGCGAGTGCTGGAAGGGCCAAGAGAGAGGATCACTTCAAACCACAGCAGAGGAACTTCACGGGTGTGTTTATGACCAGGAAACTGCCTGTCAACTCACAAACACAACTCTTACTGACTTCCTGCAAAGATGTGCCAGTCCATGCTCATATGCGTCCACTTATAAGACAAATAAAAACAACATGCTGATATGAAGAATTAAAAATTGTGGAGGGAGGTTGAAAAAAACTCACAGATAACATTTCTAAGCAGTAAGACAAGAGAGCAGCCGCAAGCAACAAACTATCAGCTCACTCTGGGAAGAGGATTAAAAGCACTAAGCTCACCGTTTTGGCAGGAGACCCTGGGATGGTGTTTTAAGTGGGTTAAAGCACACCCCAAGTCTCATAATCGCCCCGGCCTCCTCCTCCTCCTCACCCTCCTCCTCCCTCCTCCTTCTGTCTGCCAACACCAGCCGAGGGGAGATTTCAGATCCAACAGAATACTTGGAGATGCCAAGTTCAAGGGAGTTGGATTAAATGGAAAAGACGTGCACCAAAACGTGAACATGCAACTTCGTCTGGACTTGACCATGCATCGAGGTTAATATGGAGGAAACAGCATAAACAGAGTCTTTCTTGCCCTGATGAGGATGGTCATCTTTTACTGGGGTCTGCTACTCTTCCTCTCACACCCGCTGTAATGTGCGTTTCCACCTCCAAACATAACCATTTTCCAAAAGAAAACTTTCCATCTCACTCTTTTTATGAATGTGTGTGAGCTGAACTACAGAATAATACATCTGGAGTCCACACTGAATCACTCGCTGACACTTGTAATCACACATACAAACACATACATGCCCCCCCCCCCCTTCTTTTCACACAACCTCACCAGCCAGACACAGTGGTAACATGAGTCTCTGGTAAAACTGTAGAAGTGCAGCACGGCTCCACTACAGCACAGTCCTGGGCCCCAGAGGGACTAGGCTCTGTTTGCCTGCCGGACTTTGACTAGTGAGCGCAAACAGAGTACAGTCAGTCCATTGAGACTGAGCTGAAACACAGAGCTGCAGAGAGCGCTGTACAAACTGATGCTGTGAGAACAGAGAAACACAGAGTGCAGCCAAAGAGCGGGGGAATCAAACCAGAGCAAATAGCACTGGAAGTAAGCCTCAAAGGTAACTGTATGTTTGTTAAAATACAGGCATATGTGCTCAGTGTAAAAAATTTAACAGTGTCCCTATCCACACATTATGAGTGCTGAATCAGCATTTGAAGAACTCCCTCAAAAAGGTGTTTGGGATTTGTTTATATTTCTGATCACAATGTTGGGGTAAGTTGCTAAGGAAACTAATCCGCCACATGTAAATTGAATGGACTTTAACAATGTCTCTGATTGCCAGAAGCTTGATCCTTCTAAAGTGGGAAAATTAAGCAACACCCACCATTGCTTATTGGAAGAGATGTAATGTAGTTTTTTCTTGTTTTAGAAGGTAAGAATCTTCTTCTGCTATTCTCCACGTACAGATAAAAGATGATAAAGTTTGTCATGATGTCATACTACAATAATTTTTAAAATTTTAGAGGGAATTTGTTTATCAATGTATGGTTGTGGAGATGTTCTTCAGTTTCTTATTTTCTGTATTTTGTATTTTCCAAGATATTTTTCGGGGCGTAAAATGGAAAGAGAAAATGGGGGAAGACACGCAGCCAGGTCCAAAGGGCCAGGTCCAAACTGGAGGCTACTGCAGGACTAAAGCCTCCGTATTCCGGGGTGCCTGCTAGCTCACCTGTTAGCGTGGGTGCTTTTTAAGACGAAAATCTGCAGTGAAGTCTGGAAAAAAGAAATGCATGTATATGTTTTTCTCTCACACACACACACACACACACACACACACACACACACACACACACACACACACACACACACACACACACACACACACACACACACACACACACACACACACACACACACACACACACACACACACACACACACACACACACACAATTCTCCAAAATGATGGGGCAGGTGGTAAGCACTGGTGAACGCTATTCAGAAGAAATTATAAAGAAGGACTTGTCTGGACTGAAGAGGATTACAGGAGCAAGGTGTGGTTCCTTTTTACTCACAGTAGCATTGTGGTTGTGTGGAGACAAGTTCTGTGAAGACCCTCCCTTCAGAATCCAGGTCAACCTCAACTTAAAACCGGTTTCCCATATGGTTTTAATGCTTAAGTAGCAGTGATAATTTATGTATGCTTGTTGGTTTTCAGGTTGCAGTATCAATCATAGCGGGGAGGTGAGGGAGAGTTTCACATATAGACAGAGATCTCAGCCCCTGAAAACTATCTCAGGCATCTGGACCGACAGCAGCATCTCTGCAGTGGCATTCTGCCAGTGATGACAGCCGAGTGGAAGGTGTGTCTGCTCCAAACGGCCTCAAATCAAACTCCAACAGAGGGACTGTACCACCAGATCACCATTATCACTTCACTAAAACTTGGCTGAGGGCACAGGAGAAAAGATGGTGTCAAGGCCTGCACGGCTGTCACTTCGCATATCCCTCACCCTACAATCCAGAGTTATCACTGTCCGGGCCTAAAACTAGTGCAGAGCGCTGTCACAACAAGCTAAATCTGTCCAGAAGTCCTCTGCTTTTCTCTCTGTGTTTAATTTAAAGCGTGGTGTGAGTCTAGGGTGTGGTTCGAAAGCCATACATGCACTCGCACACGCATGTGCACCCACACTGAGCGGCACATGTGCTCACAAAAGCACACTGGCTTACTTGTCTTCCAGGTGCAGACAGCTGTCGTGTGGAGTGAAAACATTTGACTAATGATAAGCAGTTTAGAGGGAGGAAATGGGAGAGAAGGGGAGCGAATAAATTAATCATTTGACATTTTAGGGAAATATGCATATTGACTTTTGCTGAGAGTCAGATGAGAAGATCAATATCTCAGTGTGTGTGTGTGTGTGTGTGTGTGTGTGTGTGTGTGTGTGTGTGTGTGTGTGTGTGTGTGTGTGTGTGTGTGTGTGTGTGTGTGTGTGTGTATTAGCTATGGAAATAGAGCCAAGAATGGATCAGGTTAGCTTAGCATGAAGCACTGAAAAGGGCTAGCCCTGCTCAAGGAAATTAGTATGCTCAGGAGACGAGATTTAAACATGCTGGTAGGTGGATTTTGTTGCCTTTGGACAAAGCTGTTTCCTCTGCGTTTGTATGCTAAGCTAAAGTATCCACCTGCTGGATCCACATTCATTCAACACTTTCATTCACTATTTCCCAAAACGTTGAACAATTCCTTTATAAACTGTGAAGGGCGGGGGGAAAAAAATCCCCACAGCCTCCAGGCTCCCCGTGGGGCTGCCAACATTCCTGTCAAAGTCAGACGTGGGAACCACTGGAAAAACAGCCCTCTGTAGACAACTGTTGATGTGAGTGTGTACATGCACGTTGGTAAGGAGAAAAAAAAGAGCGTCTGCAGTAGGTTCAAGGCCGAAATGTGCCTAATGGATGCAGCCGTGTGTGTGTGTTGAGGTGCTGAGAGCAGTGACAGAGTTCATGTCTGGGAGAGTGAAGGGAGCAGAGAGGTTGCCTAAGTGCATGTCTGAGACAGAGGAAGAGAGAGGAGGGTGTTGTTGGTGTTTGAGTGCCTTTAGGCGACAAAGTGGGTCAAGCGGGTTTCAACCAGAGGCGGGATGATAGCAGTGACCTTCAGCAAACACACGAGCAGTCACCTGGTAGCTGAAGCGGAGACAAAATGTCCACTGTCCTTCTTCTCTCTTGTTGTAAACATTTTCTTGTTGCACGTCTTATTGCATGGCTCATTTATGCTCAACATCAGAAATACATGGCAGAACTTGCAAGTTGGACCACTACGTTATACAATACACCTCCTTTTACTCAACTCTAGCTTGACAACCATGCCATAGTAAAGGACGCATGGAATTACCTGGGCAGTGATGGTTAAATTTTTTGAAACACATATCTCTTTTCGTATATGTAAAGGCAACATAAATTAGTCTTTTATCGTACTCATCACAGCTCGAGGAGATCTGCTCCCTGTACACACCATCTCCAGAGACAACACCACAACAGACTGTGTATTTCCTCCAAAGATTCACACACAATACACCCTCGCTCCCACTCCGAGGCTCTCACCTCTCTGGGGGGATTATATCACATTCACGCACTTTTTTTCGTCACTCGCTTCCACTGTGTTTGTTCGCCTCCTTTGTCTTTCCTTCTTTGGGTTATCCTTATTATTTCTCAGGTAAAGTCATCTGCCACACTAAACCAGAAAGTTAACTAATCAGCGCGCGGCTCAGAGGTCAATGGGGAAAAGAGAAGGCAGAAAAGGGAGGACAAATCAGGGAGGTAAAAGAGAAGGAGGAAGCGCAAGGGCTGGCTTTCATCTACCAACAGACCTCCCTTTTAGTCTCTCCCTGTTTCTAACCTCCTCTCCCTCCTCCCCTGTTAGGCTTTTTCTCTCCATCTGACTTATCAGCCCATCCGTCTCCTCCTCTCCCACGATGATAACAGCCTCTGCTGTTGTGTAGAGCAACACCCAAACTTCTGTCACTTCCTTCTCCCCTCAGCCACTCTCTGGCCCGCTCCTATGGGACAGTTAACAATGCTGTTACTGTTGCACACACTGGAGCCACGAAACACACACACGCAGACACACACAAAAGGTGGATTGGGAAACGGCTGTTTTTACAACAAATAATTACACACTGATAACTGACGTGACAGTGGTTAGTTTCACTACAGATTCCTGCTCCTTAAAATTGTGTGCATCAACCGGCAAAATGCTGCATTGGCCATTTGTGCAAACTCAAATATAACTTCAGCTTAATTCCGCCTCATGGAAGCTGCGAAGAGGGATATGATTAAATCACTGATAATTGTTCACAGTTGTCTAATTCTTTCCTTACAGCATTATGGACCACTGTGCATTGTTGTTTCATTAAGACTTCCTTCAGACCCATGGATCAATAACTTATAATCAGTAAGTGATCCTTTTCTTTTCAACATTAACTGAAACGACACAGGCCCACCCATTTTATTTGTTTGGTCTCAATGTTGAATCAGAGACGTAAGCTTTGTTATCTGATGCCAATCTCAGCACAGGAAACAAACTATGACACACATACGCATGCACACACGTACAAACACGCTGACAACAAACTATGTTTTGGTTTTAAAACGCATCACTGTTGCTACGTTTACACCTGCTAATGCCGAGTTTTCATGTGACTAAAACAGAGAACTTTAAAAATGCTGTGGTTCCTATTTTAGTTTGAAAACTCTGAGGCTGTGTTTTAGTCTGAACAGACAGAGACAGAGACATTTGGAAAAGATGACACATTGACCCGCATTCACTTCCTGATTGGTTCTTCTCAGTCAGGACCGGTCATGACTCGACTACTGTGGGGATTGTATTCCTTTTAAAACACTGATTTGAAACTAAAACCTATTCATATAGGAGTAGGAGATGTGGAGATGCATTTTAATGCCAGGTGTGAACTGATGTGCATAAATATGTCAACTTGTGATCAGATCAACCAACACATATGTTCATGCCAGGTTTGAGTCTTATGGAGCAGACCTAACATATCATTTGCACTCTCCTGCTTCAGCAACAGCACAAACACATTAGCATACGCCAGAGTCTCTCTTTGCAGACTACACCACATGTGCTTGTGTGGAAACAACCCACTAAATAGCCTCCATCCCAGTATCGAATCTGATTTGGAAATGAGGAGGGGGAAAAAAATGCACGTTTTGATACAGTACCCTAAAAAACTGGGCCGAGAGGCATTCGTGGAATGACCACATGCTAGACTCAATTAGCATTAAAACAATGGCTCCATAGTAAGCAGTCATAGTCCAAGATGTGAGCTGTGAAGAGGCAGAGTTAGGGAGAGACCATATGTACGCATGCTTCTCTACACACATACCACAAAATGATGGGAAAGAAAGAAACACTGACTTTTGATGTAGTTTCATGAAACATTTCACGTCCAGACAAAAGAAAAAAGTAAGCGAAAACATCTTTAAAACTCACCCATTCACCCCCTCACTCGTAACCACACACACAAGGCTGTGTATGTGTGTGCTTAGCTGTCTGACAGTGTTTTAAAAAGGACATGCAGGTCAGTAAAAACAAAACATCTTGGAAGACAGAGGAGGGAGGAATCACGCAAATCCATCAACACCTTTCCTGATGGCGTTTGGTGTTACACCCTTTCTCACACTTTTTCCCAGAGTGCATTTGGAGGTAGCAGGCAGAGATGAGCTAATCTTTAACTATTCCAACAATGAATGGGAAAAGAAAAGACAAGTGATATCAACTGCATGGCTCGAGCCAAACTGCTACATTTTTCTGAGCTTAGAAGGAATGTTTCAACTCGTGTTCTGTGTGGTCATTCGTCTCCGTGACTGATCTGGGCAGTGCGTAAGGCCACTTTTCTCCCTGATGTCTAATGTCTGATTCATAGCAACACTCATCTCCACCACACACCCGCATCCTACTCAGTACTCACTCACGTCCTGCCCTAGCTTGACCTCCAACGGGCAGCGCAGAGAGAGCCGACAATAGCCTTCAAATAAAACACAGATGGAATTTCACATAGGGTGACGGGGGGTTACAAAGATGCTTTTACTGCTTTACAGAAAGAAACAAGAATGTGGTCGTACACTCGCATGTCTTTTACAATGTAGCACTGACTCACTGCTCAGATGTTGGGAGCCAATTATTCTAACCTTTTGTTGATCTAGTGATTCAGGACTCTCGCTGAGATAAAGGGCTTTTAAACTTGCTCATTCACATTAAATGTTATTGATCACTTATTTAAAACATGCTGACATCCCTCAAACATCCCAAATTATTAATGATGATTGTTTAGTTGATATAAATTAATCTACAACTATTTTCAAATTTGAGTTTAGTCATTAATGAAGGTTATTCTTAAGATTATTCAGTAGTTCCAGTGTTTCTAATGAGAACATTAAGCTGTGTTTCTTTGTTTCATAAGAAACAAACTATAAACAAATGACTAATTAATGAAAAATGCCACAGTCACATTTACGGGATCATTGCGACAAAATAACATACAAATTACAAATGCAGCTAATGATGATCATTACAGATAAATTTGCTTATTACTTTTACAATTAATCTGTCAGTTTTTTAGTCTGTAAAATTAAAAATAAAAAGTGGTGAAAAAATGCCCATTGCAATTTCTCAGGATCCAAGGTCTTGTTTTGTCTGCCGAACACTTCAAACTCTAAAACATTCAAATTACAATCATATAAAAAGACGCCAATCTTTTCACTTGAAAAGAATGGAAACAGAAGGGTTATGGTGCTTTGTAATTATATTCTACGATGCAGCTCAGACCAAATCAGGCATGGCCAGTGAGCTTATGACTTGACAGGTGTGTGATGGTCAAGCTCATGTGCAAGTTGGCGCGTGACGTTAATTCACTCCTCCTCGCTGCATAAAAACAGATGGATACAGAATCAGCTGTTTCTAAATCCCGTCATGCAGGATTTCGTCTTTCCAGAACATTTCTGCCATGACAGAGCTCTTTGTGAAAAAGCATGCGCGCGCATGCGCACGTACACACACACACGTACACACGTACACACACACACACACACACACACACACACACACACACACACACACACACACACACACACACACACACACACACACACACACACACACACACACACACACACACACACACACACACACACACACACAACCTTGGGTGTTGGGCCTCAGTTAAGGATAGATATGAAGCAGGTGTAACAACAGGCGCTTCCACTTAAAGCATTAGACAAACTCAACTCCCAGGACACAAGAAACAAGAGGGAAGAATGATACAGACATTACAGAGAAAGGTGGCGGCTTCCCCTGTCAGCTCATGACAATTCATGTTAATGGATGTGTATCTGAATGCTTTGGAAGTCTCTAAAACAAAGCCTTTTCCCAAGAGATCTGGTGCATGATTTGTGCTTCTATCAACAACATCTCTTTTAGCACAGCAATGAAACACCGTTTAACATCATCAGTCCCTTTTGAAAGAGGCATGGGCCAGAGAGAAACATTATAAAAGGAGGGGAAGTAACAGATAAGAGCTCCTAATGTTATGGAGATGAGCACATTCAGTGCTGTTCAGGGACTTAGCAGGACTATAGCCAGTAATCACAGCAGTTTCTTTACCTCTCGTGGCCTTGGATTCCGTGAGAATTCAGAAATAACCCTGTCAGAGCTGGTTTGCCAAAGGCTTGTCTGTGAAACTCTTCAAGTTCTCTTTTTCAGTAAACACAGATCTAGAATGGCACTTAATAGAGCACATACCTCTGGCCAGGCCCAACAGTCACCTCAGAGATATCAGTCCTCTAGATAAGCCTGATTTTCCCATCAAGCCCTATGAAATATTCAGGGTTTCTGCAGGTTAAAGTTAAAGTTTAAACTTTTTAAGACCCCAACGAATTAAACTTAAGATCTATGTCAATCACGACAGATATGAAGGTCTATCAGAGTATTAGCATAGTAGAGAATAACCCTCCATATGCTAAGTTATCTTGCCAACTACAGGCAGAGGCCATACGTATCCATAGTCTCTCCACAGCCAAGCGTGCCGCTTTAAATTCTGCCCTGGGTCAGTTATTCCATGTCGGTCATGTTTGCAGTTTTAATACAGCGTGCTAACATTTGTTAACTACAACATTATCCATGCTGCAAAAACATATCTTTTTAAAAGCTAATTATAAAGCATCACATTAAATAGACCCCATTAAATAGAGATTTTTGTGGAAATCTGTGAAAATGTCAAAAACATGCCATCTCACAAATCTTTAGTGGATTTTCCCTTTTGTCTACATCTTCACCAAAATTGAATAAGTTCTTTCTTGGCCAATGTACCATCCTTCAACCAAGTTTTGTGGAAATCCGTTCAGTGGTTATCCTGCTGACAAACAAACCAACGGCCAATAAACCAACGGACAAGGGTGAAAACATAACCTCCTTGGCAGAGGTAAATATTCATTTTTAACTCACCACCTGGTAGGGCTAACCACGTCCATTTGTAAATCTTCAGAGTGGCCTCCAATTTAAATTTCCATATGGACAGCCTTAAACGGGCCTGTATAAATCACTCTTTATGTGCTGCACTTTGTCAGGCTGTCTAAGAGCTTTGTACACAATGTATACATCTCCTGTAACCCTGTCAAGAGCTTAGTGTTAAGTCCAATAACCCTGTTTAAGTGTTTTGTGGATGGATGGTAAAGCTTTTTCCTCTCCCTCTCTCCCTCCGCTACCAAAGCTGACCAGGGGGAGGATGCAGGCGAAACCTGTGGCAAGAAAGACCTCCTCAACATCTGTGTTTATCCTCGAGCTAAAACCAACAGGCTATATTTACTCCAGTCAAACATACCCAGCACAGAGAGGAGGCAAGAGGAAAAAGATGTAGCCTAGATGTAGCCTTTGCTATGCCCGGGAGTCGCATTCTGTTTTATATCCAAACTAAGAAGATCAATGCAATGAGAATAACATACAGTAGAAAGAGTAGCACTGTTGGCCGCATAGACATTTGCACGCATGCACTGTGATTCTATGATTCATCCTCTTTCGTGATAAGAAAACCCAGATTGGTAAACAACACCTTGAGGGAATTTGACCTCTGGAGGAGTGAGAGGAGGAAAAAAAAACGACAATCTTGATAGATCAACTGCCTACATAGAAAATGTTTTATAGCTGCACAAAAGGCCATAAAGCAGAGACTCGTTTCAGATAACATGGTGAGCTCCTCTTTCTGTAAATCTCTGACCTCTTGACACCGTCATGCACGCTGACTTATGGATAAGACCCTCAAGGGAGGGGAATACATCAAACAGAGGGGGGACAGGGGGTTGTTATACTGTTGGTGGTCTAATGGCGTTTCATCTTAAACTGTACACCTGCACTCTGACTAATGCCCGTGAACGATGCAGGTCTACTGAATGCACATTCAACCTGTGTTTGCCCCATTAAACATTGTCAGACTCACAGGTAAATCTCTGTATGTATTGTATTCACAGTGTTTGGGTCTGCTCAACATTCATCAGGTTCATGAACAAACATCATCATATGACAGAATTACATAAAACTTCATTGCATAAGAAAATACTATTTCATTTTCAGTGCCTTCTGCAGGCACGCAGGTTCTCGCCCACACGTTGCACTCTCGGTTTCTGTTTTCCTCCTCCTCTGTCCACCTCATCAGACAAGTCTGGCTTTGTTTAAACATCAACAACATAGATTTTATGTTACGACGATATTCTGATCTGAATACGATGTCTGTAAATGTAGTCGATAATATTTCATTTAAAATATAATGTAATGCTTAATAAACTGGTATTATTTAAATTGTTGCTGTTTTTAAATATTGTTCAATGACTTTTTTTGTCCAATGTCATTGCCTTATGTAAAGCACTGAACCTATGAAGGTGCTGTTCAAACAAATTGCCTCGCCTTGCTTTGTCTATACACTACATTTTGTTTTCAGCCTTAAATAGATCTGTGTTCATTCTGTATAACATATAATATATAAGTGAGTTTTATTACTTTGCTACTGTCAATGTCCAGGGTGACAGTATATTCTCACGTAACATTGAACTACAATCGTTGAACCACACCTAAAACTAAAAAACGCCCGTTCATTAAAGTGAATGAATAACCCAACTGTAATCAAGCCTGGTTGGGAATAAGGCTGTGATGATCCATTTAGAATACCACTGATATGGGTGAACATGGCACCAGTGTTGGTTTATAAGGAGCATAACCCAAAGGCATGAGGCAACAGTAAACAGAGAGCAGCTCGAAATATTCTTCAATAAGAAATGAATGTCTGGAGAGCCGGCAGACGATGGCTCTTTCACTCAAGTTCAAGAAAATACTAAATGTTCACCCCCCTAAAAAACACACACGGAGCTGTCACTTTGCACCCTGACATAGACCAGATGGCATCCTTAGCCTTAGGTATCATCCTCCCTCTCTGTGGCCTATCAGGATACACCCAATAAGTTTGATGCATGTTGTTTGAACTGCTTGGATGTGTGTGTGTGTTCTTGCACACACAGCGAGAATACACAATTGTTCGTTTATATTAAGCTTTATTTAACTAAGACGCCTCCAAGGATTGAATCGAAACCTGGCATGGGAGACGTTTTGTTCTAAAATTACAAACAGCAGGAGGGCTGCCAAGGTGTCGCGGTTGAGGAAGGAGAACTTTAACCAGAGCTGGAGCCAAATCACCATCTTTGCTGTCATGAAAACAGGGTAAGAGACCTTCTTGGAAAACCCCTTCAGACGAATGAAGAATGAAGGAACAAGGGGGGGGATAAAGAGCTGATGAGTCACCCCCAACATGATATGACACAGTGATTCAACGATATGTTTACAGGTGAAATAACTCAGGTGGCCCATATTCACCTCTCTTTGAAGAGAGGATCCTTTGTTCCCACAGCTGTCTGCACTAAAACTACAGCATGAGTGGTAGAAAATATGAGATGCTCCTCAACATCACAGACTGTGAGCAACTGTCATCTGGTACCCAGAGGAGCCGACTACAAGCTGACTGCCGGAGGGGATTCACAGCGTGTGACAAGGGCTCCAGAGTTATGAAACTGGATTAGATAATCATAAATAATGTGATATCATAATAAAAAAGATCCAAACAGTCATGCCTATAAAGCGAATTTTCAGAAAATAAAATAATAAGTTAATCATCAAAATAGTTGCAGTGTGATATTTTCATTGCATCACAGTGATATTCATGCTATCTCTGGTAGGTTTGCTTCATCTCTTGGAATTCACAAGCTATTGTTGCTTCCAATAAATCCATCAAAAACAGCTTGCAGGGACGCACCGCTGCATTGACTGGTGTAACATGTCATTCTGAACGACACGTGTATTGCAAATGTTTTTAAACAGCAATCGATTTAAATTTAAAGGGTGGAGGCTTACAAAAGGCAAGAAAAATGTATATACAGTAAGTGTGTTTGTGACTCACGAGCGTAAAGTTTGTGTACAGTAACTTGACCTCAAAGACGGAGAACAGTGTATCTGATCCAAATATAACTGAGCATCTACACACTCAATAATTGGAGTGTGCTTTGGATTCTCCGCTGACAACGCAGTCCATAAACAGCCCATAAATTAGCTACTCTGCTTCATTCTGTTTTTAACGTTTTTAAACATCCATGTTAAGAATGTAAATTTCTTCATTTTCTCCAAACACACAGCGTCATATAACTGACTCTCTCAGGCTACTGCCCGGTTTTTGATAAGATGAAACCACGTCATTACTATTCAGCATGAACTTTACTGTTCAGAAATGTACTGGCTGGTCTCAAACCTGATTTGAAACAGAAGATCAAGTGCAGGATTTCCCCGATTGTAAAGCAAACAGTGGGCAGTGCCATGCTCAACAAATACTGTTGGAGGAATTGATAGATCACTGAGTGGGCCTACAGGGCACCGGCTGGGGGGGGACCCTGGACCAGAACCTCAGTATGATGTGACTGTTAATATTTTTTGTTGGAAAGTGAGTCAAATTACTATAGAGACTAAGAAAAGAGACACAAAATGACCACAAAGAGACGCAAATGGACCACAGAGAGACACAAGCAGGCAAAAAAAGGTGCGTCACGACAGCAAAGAGATGCAGAATGAGCTAATAGAGACACAACATGAACAAAAGGATATTAAAAAGCAACTAGAACAAGATAAAATGACCACAAGGGGATGCAGAATGATCACAACGGGACAAGAAACAACAATTGAGAAACAGGAAATGACCATAAAGAGACAGAAAGCCACAGAGAGACATCAAAAAAGCAAAACAGCCACAAAAGCACATAAAAACTACTAAAACAGCATCTCTTTGATTCTATGGCTCTTGCTCTTATATAGGAGGCATGGGGGGGGGGGCTTTTACATGCCTGTGCCCTGGAGCCCGATGTCTCACGTTATCCGCCCGTGGTTACAGGCGTGAAAGCGGTGGCATAAACAGGTTAAACTGTTATATACAGTCTATGGTTGGGACACTTGATCATTCTCAGATTATCCCTGGTGATGATTATTCCATTACTTCCAGACGGGAGACAACCCAGAGTAAATGATGCCCGGGATATGTGCAGCGCGGCCGTGCTCTGCTGCTCAGGCACGACCGATCCGTCATCCTGATCCTCGACGTGTCATTTCCTGAGGGCTGGGGAACACGGCAGCAACACGGGGGATCTCTGTGGAGGGGAGACGACACACCGAGGCATCATCACCTCCCCATTCAGAGCACGCACGCACGCACACACACACACTCTCTCTCACACACCTACACTCACCTACCTACTGTGCACTTGCAAATTCTGCGCGCTGTGCACACAGGTCTTTTGACAGCTCAACAGTCTCCATGCCCAAACATGCAGGGACACGACCAATCCTCCTTTTATCACCCGAGATTAAAACACGTTGCACAACCCACCACGTCAAACCGGTGCCATTCACAACTAATGCAAAACTCCCACCAACCAAAGAGACGTGTGCGTAAAACAGCCTCTCGTTCGGCTTCATTGTCAAAACAAATGTCCAGCCGAGGCAACTTCCGATTGCAGCACAACTACTCGAAATTCAAAGCTCGTCCAGGCTAACTAGCTGCGCTCCCAAACAAAGCTCCCATTGTCTGGAACTTGTAGTTTTACCGTGTTCTCTTGGCCCTCCCAACTGTGATTAACTCAGGTACGAAAGAACTACAACCCCGAAGTCTGCAGAGCACTGCTGGACATGCGCAGTGGAGCCCTGGCGACGAGGAAGGTTTGTGGAATATTTCGTGGCTAATGCATTTTTGCGGGTAGCGCCGTGTTTGAGGCTGTAAACCCACTCTGTTGAATGGCTGGGGGTCGGAGCGAGGCACGGGGCCGGGGAGAGGGGCTCCAGGTCGGGGAGAGGCGGCCGGCTGAGCCGTAGTAGCGCGGCGGCTCTCCGCAGTGAGTGAAGTTGGTCGGCTCGGCGGCTCCGGGTTCGCTCGCTAACGTTTTAGTTTCGCTCGTCACTTTTCGGCGCTTTTCTGAATCGCCCGCACTGTTCAAAGTAAAAGAGTTGACAGAAAACCCCCAGGAGCACACCCCCCGCTCACCTGACGCCGCTCCGCCGCCTCCGCTCGGCTCCTAATCCGTTAAATGAGTCCTCCAGGCACCAGGAAACCCTCGCTGACCGACGGTCGACTGGCCGCTGCTCACCGAGAGAGACGCTGCCGAGAATGTTCAACAGTCAACCGACACCACGGAGGAGCTGCGCCCGCTCGCACTGCGCATGCGCCGCTCCGCTTGGTGCATCCTACTGATAGTAACACACAGGGGGCAGCACAATACTACTACTACTACTACTACTACTGTGGACATGTATACAGTATATACACATACAGTGTATACACTACATACAGTATATACACTACATACACATACAGCATGTACACTACATACATATGTACCAAAACACAACATACACATATATACTCTGCATACACATACAGTATATACACTAAACATATATACATTATATACACTACATACATATATAATAAATACAGTACATATACATACAGTATTCACTATATACACCACACACACATACAGTACATACACTACATACATAAGTGATGAATGCCCAACATACACATACAGTACAAACACATACAGAATATATACCACATACACATATAGTGTATACACTACATACATATACAGTTTATATAGTAAATACAGTAAACACTCAATGGGAAGTTTATAAACTCATGCAGACCTGCTATAAATCCAACCTGCCTATTATCATGAAAGGTAAAAGTGATTAGGGTTCGTGTTAATGGTCCATCGGAGGCTGTGTATTTTGTTTCGCTGGGAGTTATATTGCGTAAGTGTTTCTATTATTTTGTCCACTGAATCTAAATCCTTGAGGCTAGGCTAAAGAACAGACCCTAGAACTTACAGTTCAACAGCACTTACAACAAAGCCAGAACATTTTAGACCTCATGAAGGAGGACTTTTGCGGGGTCAGGTTGCATTTGTTAAAGCTTGGTGTTGTACTGTGTGTAAATGGTTTACCTGATTATTTAAATTTTCTGCTGCTTTATACTTTTATTCCACTTTTGATATTTTGAGTTACTTCTCTGTTAATTTAAATTCAGATTAATAATATAAAATGCAATAGACATATTTTATATAAGAAAACGATTCTTGAGTATAAACAGATATGAGATTAGAGAAGCAATATATTTATCACGTTGTCTGATCAAACTTTATACTCCTTACAAATTAGTCAATAGCACAACCTTGTGGTCGGTATACATCATCAGTCCTCTGATGCCACCTAGTATCTCTCAAACTGAAACCATTGTATGTTACATTCAGATGTTTAGTTGATGTCAAAATGCACGACACAAACACATATCTTAAACCACTGTTTTGTTTTATTGTTCATTTGTTTAGATTTTTTGTTCAACCATGATTGTGTTACTCAGGATGCAGATACATAGGCAACATATGACATTTAAAACTTTGAAGCAGTCTTATTTTACAAGGAAAAACCTTTACTTAACATTAAATATAATTTTCTGGACAAAAGAGGTAAAAAAGAATTATATAAGATAAAGAGTTGTTTAAACAAAGAAATCAGTAACCTGGTGCAGGAAGAGTTCACAATTATCAAGGGAGTCTTTGCCAGATTATAGCAACATGGGGTCCGCACTAATCCAAATCAATTAAGAAAAGGGAAACCCACCAAGGCAGTGGCTCACTTGCTAGACAGAAAAGTTGCAGCCTTGACCTTCAGCTTAGGCCGCTGCCTTGTAAGAGTGTAATCAGCACAACTAACTGGAGCATTGGAGAGGAGAACAGAAATACAAAATGACTCAAACCAAAATGAGACCATAAAGAAATACGAAACCACCACAAGGAGAACTGGATTGTTGTAAAATGTTCCATGTGATGGTTTAAAGAAAGTAAGGTGTCCAAACAAAGAAGCAAAAATATCTATTAAAGAAAAAATGGACCAAAGAAGCAAAAAGTATTTCCGACCTTATAGGCCCTGCTCAGATACAGAAAACCTGGAGAACTAAGTATCAAATGATACCAACACAAAAAATTATAGGCCAATGAACCACATGTGGAAACTCTGTGACTCACCCATTAGACACCAGGGGTCAGTATAGCTTAAAATTTGATGGTAGTGAATACTATACTGTACATTGTCTGAATAACCCAGTGACTCATTCTATTGTAAATTGCATTCAAATCCTGACACTGGCTATTTTTTCCCATAAATGTACATATATAATAAAGTCAAGAAGACTATTATACTGTAACATGCTGCCCAGTTGCTACTCCAAGTTCTCCGTGTATTGTTTTCTTCCACACCAGTGTGTACATGACCATCGACCGTGTCATGTCGTAACAAATTTTTCATGAAATGCTGTCTTGTGTGCGAAATCAAAGAAATTATATTTCCCCCACTTTATGCTGTCCCTGCATTAAAGAAAGCTCCAGCTCCTTTAGGAGTAATAATTCAATGCAAATAAATCTAAATAAAGAACATTAGATTCACTATTCTTGACCTTTAGCAACTGACCACATGTGGAGGAAAAAAGAAGCATGTTCCAATGGTTATATAAAATATGGCTCTATTATAACATTTACATTTTAATGTATCCTTGCCTGCATGCTGCAAAGATGTAGCCTTAAGGTATGAAACATGAAATGAAGAAATAATGGTCTAAAATAAGATAATGCTCTTGAAATCTTATATATTTCCAAAATAAATAATATTCCTCATGGACAAGTGCAATGTACTATATTGTAGAATAAGTTGACTATATCTTATTTGATGTGATCAATAAATCATATTAACAAATCATAATTCATTTGTATATTATGTTTTACATTATTAATCTGCATTGGCAAATAATTAAAGCAATTGTGTAAAATATGCATCTGAAATGATATTGTAATGTAAGGGTAAAGTTCAAATTTATATATAGCTTAAATTAAACACAATTGTATTTCAAATTGTGAAGCTTAAAATTAAAGTACTTCAAATTTATATTCGAGTACTGTATTCGAGTAAATGTACTTGATTACCTCCCATCACTGCTTACCATTTTCCTTCGTATTACTTTTATTATTTTTATAATGCTAGTTACATCAGCTCCCAGGATGATGTAGGTCAGCAGGCGATACCCTCGACACTACATTTCCCACAATGCACCAGCGCGGTCTCAGCGTTTCGTCCTGTCTCCGCCCTTCGCACTGATCTGCACACACTCACTGGGCGGAAGTGGGAAGACGAGCCCGTTCACCTCCACCATCCACATTATTCGTACATCGACGAAAGCTGCAGCCCTCGCTCGCACGCGTCATGTGAACCGAGCACCGGCGTGTTTGGATGCGGAGTCAGCCCCACACACACTGACAGCTCGGTAATGTCACGCCTCACGGGAGGAGGAAGAGCCTGTTTGGATGCGATGGAGCCGCGGACAGCTGGCTGAACAGCGGCCGCAGCGCAGGGACAACCCGGAGAGGTTCATGTGACGCCGGATCGGGATACTGTCGCTTGGTTTCGGCCCGTTCTGGTCCTTGTTACTCGGATGCAACCACACGCCCGTGCGATGATATCGGCGGATGTCTCTGCTGTCAGAGTCCAGGTTCGGTTATTATAGTAAATGCAAAGTGTTAGAATAAACAAAGCTGTTGTGGTGGAGGACGCAAACTGGGACTGGATACTACAACTATAGCCTATAAATAACGTTATTGTTATTATTATGGGGTGTCGACCCATTGATAAAGACGACATGGAAATGGAGTGGATCTCTTCTTCATCGCATTATTACACTGTAATGCTGCTGCAGCGATGCCTCCATGCAAACCTTCACTGACTATATTCTCCGCCTTATTTACACCGTGCGACTGTTTCTGTAGTGGACATTTACACCTTCTCCTGCACGATTGATTGATTGATTGATTGATTGATTGATTGATTGATTGATTGGTTGGTGATCTGAAACTACAGTGCGTGCAGGGAGAGCAACAGGATAATAAGCAGAACTGGCAGCATCCCTTCACCACTGCACAACAGTTTCTCCTCCGGTCCAGGACCCGTCTCCATCTCAGATGTAGCCCGGCAGAGGCGACTGAAGCAGGCCGCTGCACACACACACGCAGGCGGGTAAGCTGTGCTCAGACCCGGCTGGATGCTGGACGAGGTGCCCCTTTGCAGCTCTGTAGCGCCGGATACCTGCCGCCCTGCCTGCGCCTGCTTTCTCTAATTCAACCCCCAGCTGTCTTAAAATGGACGGGGCCTTTTGGTAGAGACTATTCGGGGACGCTGAACCGGCTCCGTGCATGCAGAATTTAGCCCGGACCGGCTCGGGCTCGTCGGGATGTAGGGCGAGCATCCGCGGATGTTTCCAAACGCAATATATAGAGGAGGAAAAACAGCTCATATTCACCGAGATGGCAGGCGGGGGAGGTGCGTCTACTCCGGGCTGGATGAGAAATAATGAGGACCCTTGCTCAGAGGATTTCACCCAGCTCACACACAGACTGCTGTTTTTATTGGCCCCATAAATAGTCTATATTCCATACTAAGATTAATCCTACGATCAGCTGTCTGAGTGTCTCTATGGCTCTCAGAGTCAAGACACACTAGTTTTCAGTGGGATGAGGTTGTGTGTCATTTAGACTAAGAGGTTCAAAGATTTAGCTTTTGTTAAATTCCTAGTAATGAAGGGAATCCATAATAAGTATGCAACTGTTTTTTTAACTCTGGATTTGTCTCTGTGATCAGGACCTCTTCACACTGACGGTTTCTTTCCAAAGGATTTCACCGGACCTGCTACTTCTTAGATAAACACATATTCACATCTACTGTGAGAGCAGCTTTTTAAAGGACTCCATCGTGGAAACAATCAATGAGGTTACACTCATAGATCTGCTCTGCTCAGTCATTGTTTGACCTGATGTACATTGTCCCTAAATGAACTTGCCTTTGGGGATACATGTTACTTACACACTGCATAGCAACAGCACAGAAGCAACCAGTGACAGGATTTGGCACAGTTTCAGCAGAGAGATGTGGTGATGGGGGGGGAGCAGTTTCAGCTCTCTGATCCTCTGATCCCCTCTCCCCCCCCGCTGGTGGTCCAGGACACCTCGTCTCAGTCAATGGGCTCTGTATGGATTTTGTGCCTAAGTTGACAGTGGACAGGCCGACAGCGTCAAAGAGCAGCCAGGCCGCCATGAACCCATACGGCAGAGCGAGCAGCACAGCAGCCCCCCTGTCCTGCACCAGCTGTGGGGGCTCCTGCTCCCCACCTCCCCCCAGCCTAATCCCGCCTGGGCCCCCCTCTACTACCTCCTCCCCATCCTTCATGACCCTGAATATGACCCCTCCACCGCCAATGTGTCCGGCTCCAGTTGTCCAGGTGGAGAACGGCAGCAGCTGGAACTCCTCCACCATCTCTTCGTCTGGCTCCCCAGACTCCCACCCTGGTCACCGTTGTGGAGCCAACAACCCCAACGCCTACTGGACGGCAGTGTTTGACTATGAGGCCACAGCAGATGAGGAGTTAACCCTGCGACGTGGGGACCTCCTTGAGGTTCTCTCTAAAGACTCCAAAGTGTCTGGGGACGAGGGTTGGTGGACAGGTAAGATCCAGGACAAGGTGGGTATCTTTCCAAGCAACTACGTCACGAAAGGGGACGCTGCCAGCTACCAGCAGCTGACCGCAGGTGGGCTGGTGGCAGGTGGGGTGGGGGAATGCCCCTTGGAAGTAGACTTCTCAGAACTGCACCTGGAGGAGGTGATAGGAGCTGGTGGATTTGGGAAAGTATACAAAGGAGTGTGGCGAGGAGAGGAAGTGGCTGTAAAGGCTGCTAGGCAAGACCCTGATGAGGATATCAGTGTCACAGCCGAGAGCGTGCGCCAGGAGGCCCGGCTGTTCTGGATGCTCCGGCACCCCAACATTATTTCATTGCGTGGTGTCTGCCTGGGGGAGCCCAACCTGTGCCTAGTGATGGAGTACGCCAGAGGAGGGGCTCTGAACCGGGCCCTGGCTGGAAAGAAGGTTCCTCCGAGGGTTCTGGTGAACTGGGCGGTCCAGATTGCCACAGGGATGGACTACCTGCACAACCAGGCATTCGTACCTATCATCCACAGAGACCTGAAGTCCAGCAATAGTAAGTACTGCAAACAAGTGTCATTTACCTTCTCTGTAAAGAAGTAATATACGTTATAATGTGCCATTGTTAAAGTTGTATAATGTTTATTTATAAGGTCAAGGGTCAGAAATATTTTCAATTGTACCCACCTTCAGTTCTTAGCAGAGGGACCTTGGATGGGACATTTTCAGGAGTTCTCAGCCATATCTCACGGTTTTCATCAGTTGTCATAAGATGCTTAAGTTGTTATCACATGACTGACATGACTGCAGGTGGTAGCATTTGGGTGGGAGATTGAAACTCTGTTTTTCACCTGACCCCAATGTACCAGAAGGAGTACTAAAATTAGGTGTAGGGTACAAAGCTGTTGTGGTGGAAGATGCAAACTAGGACTGGATACTACAACTATAGCCTATAAATAATACATATACTCTGTGGATATGTAATATTGACCGAAATATGACAAAAACTATTCAGCAAAACACTAAATACAGATGTAGTGTCCAAGTTGTGGTATTTTCTTAAGATATAATAACTGAGAATATTGATGGCACTCTCAGCTCCTATAAGCATGGTAAAGATGAAGCTAAAACCTAGTATGGGACGGATTATTGTGGAGTCTTACGATTTCTCTTTACCTTCTGGACAGTCAGACAAGCTGTTACCAAAGATGAACTTACTATCTGGCTGTAACTACATATTCACCACACAGATGTTGACGTGGTATCGATGTTTATATACAACAATTGGCAAGAAAGAGATTCGTTATCTCACAACCTATCATTTAAATGGAAAATTCTTAGCACAGATGAATAATTTATGGTATTTAAGATTATGAGAGAAAATTCAGATAAGAAATTTACCTTCTACAAGTAATAAATGTGTTTATAAACAGTTGTAAAAAGTGCAATATGTTGCTGTATTGAATAATTGTCCTACTTAAGATATGGAGCTGTTTGCGGTCTAGAGGCTTGATGTGTGGTCACAGTTATTACTTTGTTAATTCAGTGACTGCCAGATACAGTATGACAGATAAGTGGGTATAAATGTAAAAACGTTAACTAATGACTTTATAAAACATATTGTCATTGAATTCCAGGGCACAAAGTGAAGGTTTAGGACTCCAGCTGCTACTTAAATTGAACACAGCGGGTATGGCTTCAGTCCTGGAGAGCTGGTCCATCTCTGCCATCTTTTACCCAGTCATCCCTTTCTCTGCACCTCCTCCTGCCTCTCCTCCTCCTCCTCCTCCTCCTCCTTGTCTTCCTCCTCCTCTTCGTCCTCAAGGAGAGCAGTTCTGCTCTGCAACTCACTGTGCTATTTTTGGTCCTTTGTGCTACTTGCTGTTTAAAGACGCAGTTGCAGTTGTTGGTGCATCAAAGAAGTAATACACAGTGAGCATCTTAAGTGCATTTGTGTATGCTTGTGTGTGCAGGTCAGACTGTGTGTTTATTCCCACTGACATTAGTGATGGGGGGAGGGAGTGTTCAAATATGGGTGGAGTGTTGCAGGGATGCTGCCTAAAGGCCTTTTTTAAAAGAGGGAGACAGCCGAAGTGAGTGGAGCTTAAACACACTTGCAGCTGATCTGCTGAAATGTCTCCTAATCTTCAGCCTCTCTCTGTCTTCTTGAGTCTCCCACTTTTCAAACGTGCACACCCAGCTCCCATCGCCTCCCTGTGCGGCTCTCACTGTAACGATGAGCGATCAGATGCGTATTGGATGGCAGAGCCTTGGCAACAACACCACAACGCTGCCTTACCATGGTGACATGGGCACTGCTTCTGTGTCACTGAGTCATACAGCTGCTAGCCGCTGTCAGCTGCTGCGCAAAATGTCAGTCCCCCAATTTAGAGTATTGTCTGTGTGAAAATAGCAGCTGAGGAAATGCAGGAAGGCTTCAGGAAGGGGTTCGGACCCTGTGTTCCCCCTGAACCATAAATCTTACTGAAAATGTGTGGGTGCTAATCGTTAAGTACGCGATCATATGACTCACACTCACACTGAGGGATGTTTGCATTAGCCTGGCGATGCCCAGGAGGAGGAAGCATCAGAGGAAAGTGAGACAGAGGAGAGAAGTAGCGAGTGAAAGGATTGTGAGAATAACAGGGTGAAGAATAGATCAGGTTGTCGGGAGAAAATAGGCTCGGGGAGCAGAGAGAGTGGAGATGTATGAAGCCAGAGAGGAGACTGATGGGAAAGAACAAGAGAAGCAGAGCGTGGGGGATAAACAGCGGTTCATCTCAGTTTAGGATTACACCTCAGCTCATTGTCCAGGTGCGCTGGTCTCAGGTGTCCTCTTCAAACTGCCGACCACTTGGCATCAGTGCGGTTACAGAGCAGGCCCCCAAGCTCCTCCTCTGTCTTCCATCAGCCGGCTCCTTCGCTCAGTAAACAGCCTGCAATGTCCCACTAAGAAATTCATCGCGGCAAAACGTGACACTGCTGCTCTCACAGTGAGCATGTGTTTGAAGCTTTTACAAACATTTCTACAACTCAGTAGTTTTATTTTTAACTTGGCTCAGACGCTTTCTTCTAAATTTATCCCATCCCCGGTTGACGTTTTTCAAGGTGTGTCTGCGGTGAGCACGTGTGACTCTGTGTTTTAACCTGCTGAGTGTTACTCACAGCGGCGAGTGACTGAGGCAGTTTGTTCACGGGGAATAATCTGATTACGATGACCTCCTTAGAGTGATGTCACAGCATGTTTGTGGATTGGCAGGTCACTGCCCCCGTGGACATGCCTCACCTGTCACTCTGATCTGGATCAGCCTCCAGTTTCTCAAAGCATAGGGCACTGGTTGTCCTCGATGGCTCATTTGACACATGGATTAAAGCTACCAGAGCGGATCACTGTAGACATAAACAGATACGGTGTAGTGATATGAGGGCGAGACAAGGCCCTGCCATTGTCATCATGATTAATCTGATTGATCAATCACAGAGCTGGTGAATTAAAGTCAGAGTTGACATTAGTGTTTGTTTGATCAGCGAACGCAAGATTTCCGTTTATTGTCATGAAATACTATGAAGACATTTGAGAAGATGAAACCAATAGATTTATTTTGCTTTTCAGCTAATCAACATATTTTTAGAGGTTGACAGATTTGGGGTAACGTTAATAACCCATCCATCTATGATCTATACCACTCTATCCTCTTTAAGGGTCGGGGGCGGGGGACAGGTCGCCAGCGTATCACAAGATACAGAGACAAACAATCATTCACACTCGCATTCACACCTAGAAACCTCAATCTGCATGTATTTGGACTGTGGGAGGAATACAGAGTACCCAGAGAAAACCTAAACAGACATAGGGAGAACATACCATAATAGCCCGATAGCCTAAATGATATATTTTCATAACTTTAAGAATGCTTAACAATTATTTACCGACAATTAAATATCCTCAAGTGAGTTATATAGTTGAATAAAGGAATGTAATCAACTTATTTGCAGCCATTCTCCAAATAATTAACACTCAATTTGGAAACTCAACATTTCCTTTGAAAGCACCAAGAGTCATCGTGATAAGTGGCTTTGTTTGTATTTCTCACCTGAAATATTTCTGCCTGTAGTCATCCATGACTCAGCGCCACTTGGGAAAGTTTATGACTGGTTACTTATTTGTTTGAGCATTTTAACTTTACACTGCACAGTGACATGGATGACGGGGATCTGTGAAAAGCGAATGACCTGTGACAAAGGTCTTAGCGGCGGGTCCTGTGACTGGTTATTTATGAATCAGTGGATTTAGTTTCATCTTACAGATCACACAGTTAATGATCAATTAAAATTCCAACTTTAATCAGGAATAAGTTGTGTAGTTGCAACAAATCAAACACAGACATCACTTTGAGCTGAACAGGTCTTTCCTGAGCTTGAAAACAGCAGTCGTCCAAACAGCCTCAAGTCAAGGTTGTTGATGTTTTTCTGGATCTTTCAACCCTGTCGCACATTCCTCATTGTGGTCTAATGATTTACCTTTAAATCAACACAAAGGAGACGTCTACAGCTTCATGGCAGCTCAGAAAAACAAAGTAAGATTAAAAGCAGGAGAAGAAGCGAGTAAGTGGACCTTGAGTGGACACATCTATTTAATATCCTCGGCCAGGACTTTAAAACCGAGTCATGTTTCCTTTAAATTCTCTGAGAGTCATTGACGCTTCATGTGGCGCTCTGCAGAGGCGGAGTGTCGGCTGCAGGTAAGACAATCCAGGTGAGCCGATCACCTGTTGCCAACAACAACCAAACCGCCCATATCTGAACCTGTAGCCTGACACTGACTCACTTTGGACATCCATGTACATACAACATATAACCAATGTTTGTCGTGTTATTCAGTTATTAGTTATTAAAACAAAGCAATGTCGATGTTTGAGGTAGTGTTATTGTCCAAGATGAAGGTTTCTGTGAGGTTAATGGTGAATGCAGAGGCTAATAGACCCACACAATAAAGACTGAGTGAGGTTGACATTATCTGCTGCTTCAAATGGAAGCCATGTTTACACAGTCAACACTCATCGGAATAGTGGGAGCCATGTATCTCGAAGCAGGCTCGCCAAGTGTGCCACAAACTCCCAGTGTTGAAATGACAAAGCAAGAAAAGACAAATTAATTTAGTGAAACTATCATTTATTAGGCCTTCTTTGTAGTTTCTGTTCGTCGACTTGTGAAAGTTGTGACCATGACATCAGCGACAGCGTTGCGAGTGGCGTAATAGCTACTTAACAGATTAGCAAGGCGAGATATGGTCATATAGTGGCTGTCGCTGAAAAGCCTGCGTCTGGCCGTTCGTGTGAGAATCTAAGAGTGAGTCTGTTGAGGAAAGGATTAGAGCGGTGGCCAGTGCTGGCTGCTAATCCCCCAGAGAGACGGAGCGGTGGAGGCCGAGACTGTGACTAACTGGACTAGTGCGAGCTAGCAATGGGAGCAATGGGGCACGAATAGAGGAGAAGAGACCAGTATCATGTATTTGAGGAATGATATTTATGGACATGACTTTTGCAGGCGTCATTTTCTATTGATTAAGGTTAATTAGTAGGTTTCATTCTTCGGTGAACTCTGCCTTTAAGAAACATTGATAAAGCAGCTGGACTGTATGTTCATGATGCTTTGTTCAGTTCTGACAATTCAGCAACTCTGGTCTCATACTTTCTGCCTCTCTCCTGTGGTGAAGGCTCCTCTTCAACTGTGACAAATTTGAACGATGACAGACAGTATTAACTCTGTTTCTGTTCTGTCTATGTGATACCCTCCTCTTCTTCACCTCTCCAGTAGATCTCTCTCTGTTGGCATCTCCTCTCCCCTCCTGTTCTGTTCATCAGAGCGAGGCAGTCACCCCATGTCAACAAAATTAACTAAATCCTTCTTGAATGTGATGATTAGACCATCAACATATTCTATTCATTATTTTATTGTCTACAGATTATTATAACACACTAAGCAATATCCGCTTTTACAAATGCAAACCATCGGTTGTACGACCTGAATGACAGATGAATAGGTGCCTTGGACACTCAGGCTTTACGACGCCATTAGCAATTTATTTTTTCACATCACTGAGTCATTTTTAGGAGGAAATGGTTACAGGAAATGGTTACAGTTATTCTATGTGAAGCTTTAAGAAAAGAGGATTGGATTAAAGGAAAACATGATTTCTGTGTTTTATTGGAGGCCTTTTCAAGCCCGGTGCATGTGCAGTGAGTGCGTACTGTAGGCCTGAGTGCGTATGGAGGTTGGACAGCAGGACATGCAGGCGCTAGGGCAGAGAACTCACACTCCTACTAACACACGCATATACACACACAGAGACACACAGTCATGCTAACGCTGCAACAGAGCAACAATGACCCCATTCTCACACAGCAGCCCAAGACAGAGCGAGAGCAGGGCGCACAATGGCAGGAGTCACTGCAGGGGGGATCGGGGGGGCTGAGGGATGGGAGATATAGAGGCAGTGAGGGGCGACTGTAGGCTGTGAATGACAGAGCGACGGATGGAAGCAAGGCAGGATGGGTATAGAGGAGGAGGGAATGCGCTGGCTGCAGAGAAACCCCTGGAGGCTCGGCTAGGAGAGGGAATGGAGAGATGGATGGGGGAGGGAGGGAGGAAGGGAGGAAGGGATAGGGAGAAGTGTAAGGCAAGTTTGATTGGAGGTCAAACCATTCTTCTTTCTCAGCTACAGATTAAGGTTAACATCCATGATGGAGTGTCGGCTGCACTTTCACTATCTGTGTCTGTCTGTGCTGAAGGCCTCATTACACCGATAGTGTCAAGTACACATATATAACAGTTATAACCATATGAAGACCACCACGTGTAATAAGTAATAATCTGATCACTATACACTATTTTGCTGATGTCAACCTCAGTTATTATTTAGTGTAGTGTATATAATATTCCTGCATGGTCTTGTGCCCATCTTAAAATTCAGCTCAGGTTTAGTATTATCACACATCCTGAGGAACTCTTTAGAAATTACGGACTAAATCATCATATGATGAGCAATAAAGCAAGACATGATGAAATGTTAGCATGCTAAAGTAAGATAATAAACATTATACCTGCTGAAGATTAGTGTGTTGCCGGAGTCCCTGTGAGATTGTTATCATGCTGACAGTAGGATTTGGCTCAAAGTCCATCGTCACAGAGCTGCTCGTGTGGCTGCACAAATCTTTCCCAGAATGCAGCGATTAGAAAAGCAAAAACCATAGAGCAGTACTATTTAATGTTTTTCTGGGAGTGATTTGTTGTATTTTGTATTTATTCAAAAAAGACTTCTCATGTCATTTTGAGATTCAGACTCTCTCCTGCTGCTCCGACAGCTTCAAATATCAAAATTCAGGTTTTGGTGTCACTCCCCCATCGACAATTCTCCAGTACTTAATTTAAGACTCACAGTTTTATTCTAACAGCTGCCTCAATAGACCAGAATCATATGCTGCCTCTAGACATAATATACAGTACAGTACATTACATTGAGTAAGGGCTGATCTGACTGTTTCTTGACTTGTTATCTCCATTTACTTACAAGCTGCACCCATGATAAAGTGTAGCCGGCTTTCTGGAAGGTTATCAAAAGATATTCGGGGAAATGGAGAAAACCAGTTACTGCAGTTAACTCAGCCATGTCGGTGCAGGTGGAAGGGACATTGCAGTACTTGATCAGAACTCCAGTTTATCAGAGGGAGGATTGTCCGACGGCCTTTGGACTGTGCCCGCTGCTCGGGCGGCGTGTGAACTCAGCCACACCGCTAACAGATGTCTGAATCACCTCGCTGACAAAAACAGAAACGCTGCTGATGTTCCGTCTGTCTCAGTGAGCGACAGCTGCAGTGACACCCGTCAATGGCTTGGCTGCATGATAATGAATACACTTGCACGTGCCTACACACACACACACACACACACACACACACACACACACACACACACACAATGACAATTTTCTCCAGTAGTCAATAAAAAGTTGATTTGAGGCCAGTCAACAGTAATGACTTCCCCCTCTGTTTACTGCTGTGCAGCATGTTGTTGTATTTAATGAATCTCATACAGCTTAGCAACAGTTCGAGTTATAAACACAACACATTGATGTAGATTTGCAACATACACACCAGATATATATACATGGACACCAGTATTTTGATGTCAACCAGATGAAGCCATGAGAACAGCATTTTGTGATTAACCTGAAACGGGTCAACTCATTAAGACATGATGGGTATTCCGACCTTAGTCATATAATGTAGACATGTATACGTCTTAATTGCATTATAATGTCCTATTGCAGTTTTCACACCATTTTGCGACATTAACATATGACCGCTACCAGCTGCTTGACGACACATGCGCTGGATCCAAGTGTAAACAAGTTGTAGGACGTGAAGATTATAATCAAAATAATGTCTCATTCAGAATAAGGTCAATAGTTGGGATATGTCTGTCCATGTAAACATAGTCTTCTTCAGATAACTGTTCAGATGTTCATTAATGTTTTATCACATTTATCAGTGGTCGATAATAACTGATTGGATTTACTCAAGTACTGTACTCACAACTTTGAGGTACTTATACTTTACTTTACTAAGTATTTCCATTTTATGATTCTTGTTACTTTTACCCCACAACATTTGAGTTGAGTTAATTTGCATATTCAGATTAATAATTTGTAATACAATCAACAAGTATTATGATTGTGATGATTCTTATGGGTTCAGATGAGGCTTTCTGATCCCCAGGGGAGTATTTGACAAACCACTCATCAGTAAATAAAGTCATTACTTTTATTTTGTAATTATAATAGTCAAAGGGAGGTGGGGTAAGAGAGTATGTGCTCAGAGGCTCTATCTCACAATGTTAAGTAAAATGAATAAAAGCTCCCGGGTCCACCCAGTTAACTGAATCACACAGAATGTAACAGGGTCGTGCCTGGGTCATGACCCCCCCCCCCTCCATAAAATTTCATAGAAATTTGTTCAGTTGTTTTTGAGTAATCCTGCAGACAGACCCTCAATGAAAACATAACCTCATGTGCTCTATTTATAAATTATAAATACTTCTTTCACCACTTTACACGATTGCATGCAAACATGCTGCACACCAGTGGATTATATAAATGTGCCGTATTTGCATAAAAAGACAGACAGCTGGAACATCTTACAGCCTCCAGTCAGGCTGCGTCTTTCCTCAGCATTGCCTCAGCTCTTAAGTTAGAAGAGAGGTCGTCTGAAATTAAAGTCTACATAACTAGAGGGGGAAAAAACTTGTGGAGATCAACAGGAACAGATCTATAGGACTTATTTTTTCACTAATAAACGTTCTGCAGAAGGGCGAACACAGTGTCTCTATTTGTTTCTGACAGTAAGAAAAAGCACATGGGGGGGCAACGCTATACATTTCAGCAGACAAAGTGCTAAACACAGTCATAAACACGCTTCCATTGGAACCTCCTGGGCTGCTGTATGTGCAGTGGCTGTCAGAGGGTCATTGTTGTTTGCCAGCAGCCTGGCACGGAGAGTGGGCAGCCAGGCCAAGCAGAGAAGGCGCTGGGTGTCCCCCGAGCCAAAGGTCCTTCACCCACTTTCATGGTGGAGTCGAGCAGAGGACACTTGAGCCAGACAACAGACAGTACACTGCATGTTTGGAGCATGTTTGGAGTGTGTGAATACGAGAGTCAATCCCAGAACGTGATGTTTTATTCAATGTGGACATTCACCACTGGAGATATTTGACATATAAACATGTTTGTCGTTTAGTGCACATGAGTTGGTTCAGAGCCGACACCAGCCGAGGGTATGAATATTAGATGAGATAAAAACACATGGGACTGACAAAGACTGCTCAGGTTTATGATGCTTCAGTGTTTTATCAATCAGATCTTTTACAGCCACATGTCAGATTTTCACTCTAACTATAGACTGAGGAATATGTCTGTCTGTCCACCCGTCTGTCCACCCGTCGTTCTCTTCTTCAATAATGTAGACAATAGCTCTTCTGGTCGACTTCAAACTTGACAGTTGTTTTACTCAGAATTCAAGAAAATGGTCCGACTTTTTTATTTATTTAGAAAATATTAGTAAGGAAACTTCGGGCCAAGCAATCAGTCCTGATACAGACACATTTTCCACTAGTTCAGAGAGTGACCAGGTTTAAACGTTTAATGATTTTAAAACAATTTTGTGCTCCCTATTTTAAATGTCTCTTTATACAAATCAGAAAACAGTAATTGTTGCAATGACTGAATTTACAATGGTAAGTTAAATGATGATGATGATTATTTTGACGAAGAACCAAAACACACAAATATGTTTGTTTTCTCAAAACACAGCTTTTTCTTTTTACATACAGACGGATGGATGGATGGATGGATGGATGGATGTTATTTATTGAGCCTTCATTAGAGCATGATACTCAGCATCATAAATTTGATGAATGCTTTATGACAAAACTACACTTTTCTGCTCTTAGTTTTAAATTAATGACCTTTGTACATCAACAAATCAATAAATGTCATGAAATGACAAATAATAAAGCAAATTCTGACGCATTAAGACATGACACGATTTAACAAATAAAATATATTTAGTTATATATTATATCCTTATATTAATATAAGGATGAGTAATGTCCAAGGTCCCATGTGTGTTTTGTTCATTAATGTTTTGGTGTTACCTGGTGCTTGATCGTAGCTTTAAGTCGGCTACATCATATCATTTTGAAGGCAGAAATAACTGGGAGCAATGCCTAAAGACTAATATATTAAATAGATAAAAATAAAAGACTGGAAGAAGGAGTTGTTCTTCTTCTACTACTACACCAAAATCTAATTTGTCAACAACACACATTCTGATTGGTTAGATGTGTACATGTCGGAAGCGAAAAAATGCCCTGTGAAATTCTGCTGCTGATGTGAAAGCTTGCATTGACTGGATGCAGGTCTGAATAATAAATACGTGCAGATTCATTACAAGGAACAAACAAGTCTTGTGTGCAAAGACCTTTAATCCAGAAAAGTGCTGAATATCTGAAATTGTACGATTCAGAGTTGTGGTTCACATCAAAACAATTTTGGCTGTTTGCAATTTGTCAAACTAAAGGAGTCGTGACATTCCCACAGTGGAAGTACTGTACATTTTTCATCCCACCTACACACACACACACATACACACACACACACACACACACACTTATAGATACGCACTCCATGCCAAAAAGAGTGCAGAGAAAGCCGCTTCATTTAATACCAGCGTCTCTTCTGCCTGGTCACACGAATCTGGCAGCTGCGTTTGTGTGGAGACAAAGTGAATGGCTGCAGGGTGAAACTGTGCCACTGTGTGGCTCAGGATTAGAGCCGTGATGGCCTGTGGTTGTACAAGTCAAGCCAAGCCGGGGTATCCATGACATGGGGGCATACACACACTACAACCTCGGTATCAAAGTACGGAGGAGCGGCAAGAACCCTGGTGATTAAATACGAGTTTAATTGAGAGTTGTTTATGTGCTGAGATGCTCTGAATGCAGCTGATGTGTTCACTTTAAGTTTTATCTGTGGAGCAGATTCTCTACTCATACGTTTTTATGGTTTAGATCATAAAACAGAATGAAACTGGATGTTTTAATAGAGGAACATCAGTTCTGTCTTTTTACGCTGTAAATATGATATATTTGACATTTTTATACTGTATTTAAAGTAACTTTAGTGTGAATGAAGGAAGGAAGGAAGGAAGGAAGGAAGGAAGGAAGGAAGGAAATAAGGAAGGAAGGAAGTGAGTAAAAAAAGAAAGAAAAAGAGTGAAAGATAGAAAGGATGGATGGAAGGAAGAGAGTGAGAGACAAAGAACGAAAGGAGAGAAGGAAGGAAAGAAGGAATGAATGAATGAAGGGAGGCAGTGAAAGAACGAAAGAAAGAGAGAAAGGATGAAGAAAGAAAGAAAGAAAGAAAGAAAGAAGAGAGTGAAAGATCGGAAGGAAGTATGAGAGTGTGAGACAAAGAAAGAAAGAAAGAAAGATGGAGAGACCTATTGAAGACATCTGGTATTTGCTGCCAGGAAAATTAACAAAAGCTCTCCCTCCAGTCATTTCTCTTCACCTCTATCAACCTGAATCTTTTCATCCTCTCATTCATTATTTCCCTCTCTCTCATCGTTCTCGTGCCTCCTCTTCTCCGTGTTTCTTGTTTTTTCTTACCCTCTCACGCTCCCTCCCTTTTTTTGGCTGCGTCTTCCCAATATTTCATTTTCCTCCTCTGCCCTCGTTTCTGCCGCTCTCGTCTCTCTTGTCATCTCTCTCCCTCTCTTTCTTCCTCTTCATCTTCTGTCTCCCCTCCCCCACCTCTCATCCTCAGACTCCCCCCTCCTCATCCCACATTACATACACACAATCTCCTCACCTCTCAGTTACTCCCTGTTTTTTTTGTTTTTTTGACTCCCATCCACCCTCATGGTTTCTTCTTCCATTTCTTCTCCCCGGTGTGCTGTGATGGTAGCCAGGCTGGCGACAGCTGCAACAGCAGACAGTCAGGCAGTGGGCGCTGGCGGGAGGGTAAGAGGGGATGACAATGAGGGGGGAGAAAGAGGGGATGCAGGGATGATGAGGCCGTCATGAAGCAGTAGGGTTGGAGGGGGGTGTTACTTTTTGTTGGCAGAGGTTTTAATCTTTGAAGAAACAGAGACGAGTATGTCGAGGCCTGCGGGGTGAAGGAGGGAGGCGGGGACTGGCTGCTCAGCATCCCATGGGCCTGAATCTCATCTGTGTTGATGCACCATCGTCTGGCTGCCGTGTCAGTCACGCTGCTGTATTTATCTGTCACACTGACGGGCTCGGAGACAGACGACTGGAACCGGCACTGAGGTGCTGGTGTTGCACCTGAGCAACCAGCAGCTCTCCAGGAGCAGGGAGACGCTGTGGAGGAGCAGGGAGATGTTGGGGGGGGTGGCGTCAGGGGAGAGTCTGTCTGTGGTTTGTTGGAACGTTGGGCCTGATTCGCTGACTAGGCACCGTGGTAACAGCTGTTCCACCCTGCAGGCTACACCTGTTCCTGGATGAAGGGCAGGAGGCGGAGCAAAAAGAGACGATGGGGGAAAGAGAAGGAGAAGAACGGGCTACTGCTAAAAAGATGGAAAACAAAAATGAACCTTTCTGTAGTTGTAGAGATGAAACATTGTTAACATACACACAGACAAATCCTGCACTGTGAAACATGCAGGAATGTGGTGGAATCAACTAATATTTTCTTTTTAACTCAATGTAAATATACAAGTTTTGTTATTCCAAGTTTTAGTTTCTAGTTTAAAATTTTCAGTGGACTTCAGATCTTGAATGAATACATGACTTGAATTAACCAATTCATTTAATTTAGATTTTAAACAAACACATTTCCCAGCATGCATTGTATCACATACTCTTCTTTTAAGGAAACAGATATTATGTCTCTAATACAAGGTTTTAAGATATGCAAGTGTTTCTTTTAATAATGATAGAAACTACACTAACCATGATGCAGGTATTCTGAATACAGTGTCAGATCCTCTGTCTGACAGACATGAACAGAATAACTGTGGAGAACTGGGTCTGGACATGTTCCAGAGTTTGCCTTTCACATATGAATAACGCAGGAGATTATCTGGGTCAGATGCATTCAGGAAACTTTCTGGAACATTCAGGTGATGGGTGGCACCCATAGCGCATGCAGGTGGCAGGACATGACGTTTAAATTCCACTGTGGAAAATACAGTCCCTGCAACTTGTTTAAGAATTTCGGCGTCTGCCTTTACCACCAAAAGTATTTCCAAATTGACATCTTTGTCAGGTTCTTCTGTGTCTATGGCTCCTTCTTTCATCCTGAGATATTTTAATTTTTCCAGTTTCACGTCTGTCGCACGTCATCGACTTGCTCGCTGTGAATTTTCCAAATATTCTCCTTCTGTATTCTGTCATGGGCTCATTCTGACATTTTTTGGACATTTTGCCAGGGGACTGGCAGAACGAGTTCTGGAAAATTTCTAAAGCAAATGACTCAGACATTTGCCTTCTCACATACAGCCCCTGGAAAATGCATGTTTGAAAGCAGCTTCAGTGATGGACTTGATCTTTTCACTTGAATCAGGTATAAAGTTGGTGAACACATCTCACAAACTAGTCCTGACAGACCTTAGTCTGACCCCAGCAGACCCTCCCATGTTAATGAAGACATCACACACGTGGTTCCACAGTGGGAGCAGCACAACTCACCGTGACTGATTTTAACATGCTAAACTAAGAGAGCTTAAAAAGGATCCTCATGGGGGCATAGAGGTTTCTCTGCTCTGAGTCGCCTCCTCTTTCCCTGCATCTACGGCCTCTGCCTTTGTTGTCATCACAACAAGTTATAATGACACAGCAGATTGAACTGGTCTGTAACCATAATAACAGAAACAGTGAAAGTTACCCGGTGAAGCTTTGTGTTGTCCTCTGTGCTCATGGTAAGTAAGAATAGCTGGGGGGAATTAGGTCACGTACAGATGCTCTGTATTTGTGAAGGTCTGTATCTCTCAGCACAAGCACCAGAAAGTCATCACCAGCTTCTGACCCAGAATCAGGTTCTTCTGTTGTGGTTTACACCGTGTTCACAAACATGTGCAGTGCAGTTGACTTTTGATTTAAGGGCTGAGTCTGATTTAACCACAGTGTAAATGTTTCCTCATATAAACTAGATTTCAGTTTCTCATATTGATAAGAATGAAAGTCAAATGTTAGTATCAGCTGTTACAGTAACACTGCAGGAACTTCAGCAGGGTCACCACAGTTAACTAGTATTTATTATTATCAATTAAACTATATTTTAATGAATAAATGTGCTTTGCAATTATGACAACTGCTTTTAATCAGTTTTTTAAATTATTTTTATTGATGTAGTTTGTTTATGTTTTTCTATACTTTTCTTTTTCATCATATAATACCTATTGTCTGTTTAAAGTCACAATTATTGTGTTGTGAATATGACAATAATATGTCAAATATCACATTTTGAAATGAAAAGAAAGTAAAATAGTAAGAGAATTTACTTAACATACAATACTGATGACGTCTAGGTCATTATAAGCTGAAAAAGACTAAAATCAGCAAATGAAATCTTCATTTGTCCTGTCTGTAAAGTCAGAGGTTGAAGAGCAGAGGAAAGAAAACAGTCTGCAGCTCAGATCGCTGACAGGTTGAACCAGCTCCTGATCAGCTGATGGGAGCAGGTAGATCTGTCAGCTGACTGCTCAGGTGAGGCTCCCACAGCTGGTTACATGTTGTTTCAGCAGGTATCGTTGTTTACTTAAGGCAGAACAGAGATAACAGCTCTGTGGCTCCGAGGAGAGACACTGAAAACAATCGTACACAGTTTTTCTTTTATTTGGTCAGTCTACGTCTACTAGTTTTATGAAAACAACAGACTGTGGCTCAGTGTATTTTAAAGACTGATTAAAAAATAGGTAAAGATTAGAATTCATGGCATCAGAGTGAAACAGGAAATCTTCCGCTAGACTACATTTTAAGCATTTATTAGAGAAGGGGAAGCACAGAGATGCAACAAAAGTCAAACCTGTTTTTAACTCAAGTATCTATCTATCATTCCGGTTCGTTCTTTGTTTGTAATCACAATTGCAAAACAAAATACCAAACAGATTTCAATGAAACTTGGTGGAAGGATAAGAAAGAACCCATTAAATTATACCACGGTTTCAGACAGTTTTATATGTTTTCTTTCTTTATCATTTCCATCAATTTCCCAGGAAATAAGTCATAGATCTTGATGAAAAACTGATATCTGTGAGTGTGACATTTGGTCCAGCTTGACTGAATTTTAGCGCTCTTTCATTCTAGTTGTCAACAGGATTATTCAAAAATACTAAACTGATTGCCATGAAATGTTGGGGAGGGTTGGGTCACGACCCAAGGAAGAGCCCATTAAGTGTTTAAGTGGATCCACTTTATTGATCATGGAGAGAGTGGGCGTTAGCCCTGGCGGAGGTATGTACTCTCCGGTGTCCTCTTAGTTCCTGCTCTGTTTAAGTGGTGCTTACATTGCAGTCACCACCCAGCTCCACCTCAGACTTTATTGTTGTCATGTTGGACTATTGCTAATTGGTCATTAATTTATGTAAGTGCTGACGCAGCACTGTACGGTATGTTCTCTTGCCTCCCTGTTTCTGTGACAAACACGTGGCACTGCTAGTTTCTGGTGTCATATTCGATCAGGTATGTGGCTCAGACACAAATTCCTTCACTCTGAAGACCTCTGACTGAATTCCTCTGAGCTGACTGTAGGTTAATGTGTCACCAGGGTTTAATGCACTGTGGAGGATTAGTCAAGTTGAAGCCTCTCTTGCCCGTTCACTTGTTTATCAGTGTTTGAACAGTGACTCTGGGGTCAGGGTCCAGGGATGTAGGAATGAACAGCGGGAGGTTAAAGGTTAAACCCACACTGGCTCACATGAGGCCCAGGAACTGCTGCTGGACTGATTTCTTTGGCTGTGTCTGAAATCACACACTCATTTACTAACCCCTACTTTACCATATAGAGTCTTCTCATCCGTGCCGGTAATTACATCATTGTCGCAGGTTTATGATGTACAACAACAACAATGTCGGCCGGAGGAAAATCCCACAATAAATTTTGTATTATTATTTGACACTTAGTATTAAAAGTTTTAGGTAAAAAAACATGTCTTTAAATGTAGAAATAAATAGTTTTGCCTCAGTTTGTGCTGTGAAGCTCTGCTCTGCTCGTATTTACATTTGTACGGCTCTTCCTGCTTCTCTCCGTCACAGGCGTCTAATCAACAGCAAGGGTGTTTTTTTACTACGTATTAACTAACTGGTGATATAGTTGTTTCGTTGTAAAATTTGATAGTATAATTTGAATACAATTTTTATTTTATGCAAGCATTTATGGTCACCAGACTTGATAGCTTTGGTGATCCCGAAGTTTTTCATCCAGCCCCCCATGGGATTAAGATTTCAATTTTTCCAAAACGTGCAAAGCAAATGAAACATTTAATAAGGTCTCGTCTGTACTTTGTATTTATTGCTTATGAGTAAATATTAAACATGTCAAACATTATAGCTGTTTAACATTAATATGTTGGGATTATAACCGAGAGAGAGAGAGAAGTTGCAGCAGTTAGCACTGTCTCCTCAGAGAAGTCTGGGTTTGAATGGCTGGAGTTAAACGTTCTCCCTGTGGCTGTGTGGGTTTTAGTCCATAGACATGCAGATTGGTTTAATTGGAGACTCTAAATTGCTTGGTGTCAGCCCAGTGTCTGCTGGGATGAGCTCCAGCCCTCTGCGATCCTCAAAGAATAAGTGCTACAGATAAATAGATTTTTGACCACAGATTTGATCCATCTTGCGTCGCTTTGAGCATCACAGCCTCACAGAGCTGCTTCTGTGGCTGTAAACATGTTAATCCATCAGTTTACATTCATTTTGCTGCTCTCTGGGTAATAACATCTCTGGTTATTGATCACGTGACGTCTCTGATATGTTGTTGTGTGTGGACATTGTGGGCTCGTGGCAGGACAGACACACACTCGTATGGTTCCGGCACAAATTCAAACTGGAACGGAGACATTTCACTTGATCACTAATCCAACTCTCACAGTATGTTTATGATAATGAAGCTGTGTGATTAATGAATCGCACTTCCTGTCCTGTGAGTAATGTTTCCCATGAAGCCTGTTGCTATGGGAGACTTGCTGTAGTAACCAGGGAGTGTTTCTCTTTCATAAAGACTCTATTTTCAGATAACATTTGAAACAGCTCTGCCACTGCACTGTGTAAAAGCCACTTTATCCTTTAGGACAGTTCCCCCCCTTCACTGTGATGAAATATGCTGTGATGCGTCCCACACCCTCGTGGGCGTTGTTTGTGTTTCGCCGCAGTGCAAGTTTCTGTGCTGCCAGCTGAACGCAAACATCTTGATTTTCGTGTTTGACATATGGCTGAAAGGCTGACGGCTGTGATCAACCTGTGGCAGGAAGGAGGAACACGTGCAGGTGGTGTTAAGAAGCAACACGGAGATGTTCCTCAAGGTGTGAGAGTAAAACCGTGATGTTATAATTGCATCGGGAAGAGAGGGAGCAGGTGGAAACGCGGCTTCGCTCTCGGGTGGAGTTTGTGTAAACGCAGCTCCATCCTCCATTCAGTTTCCGTTTTGCCTCGCTGCTCTGTCATCAGCCTCTCAAACAAAAACAGACCTGGGAAGGTTTGACTGTGAGGAGGACAACACGCCCGTCTGAGCATGCAAACACATCCACATCCCTCGCTAAGTCTACCTGCCTCCATCTTCTTAGACACGCACACTTACACAGCCCTGAGGAGACAGATGTCACTCACACTATCAGAATAGAAACGTAGGTTGGACGATGGCGGCGGCTTATTATCACTGTCAGCAGCCCGCACTTATTCCTTGTCTGCAGACGAGACATGCAGCACACGACCTAAACATAGAGGTGGAATGTATGTTACTGTCCTCAAGTACCATTCATTAAGAGAGTCCTTCACTTTAACATTCCCTTTTCATGCCTCTTTATTCTTCTACCTCATTATATTCCACAGTAGAATACACTTAGTACATTCACTAGACACATCGGGCTGAACGGCTCCGCAGTAGAGGTTCAGGCTGTAAGCAGCGAATCATTTCCTTGTTGATGAATCCACTATTTTCTCTATTAATCAATCAAAGTAGTTAAAATTAAATTAGTTAAACTGGACACATAAGTAAACAAAATATTATCAACTCTGAAGGGGACTTTCTTTAAATGACATTTTAAATGTATTACCTTTACTTGTAATAGATTACTTTTATGGTATGGTATTGGTACTTTTACTTAAGAAAAGTTACTTATGTAGTGTAACTTCTTCCTGACTTTATCTTCTTCATCACTGAAACTGCTGCTGGTGAGTTTGTGGATGGAGCAGAGCACAGAGAGGCACACCTTCGTCACATGAACGTGTGTGTGTGTGTGTGTGTGTGTGTGTGTGTGTGTGTGTGTGTGTGTGTGTGTGTGTGTGTGTGTGTGTGTGTGTGTGTGTGTGTGTGTGTGTGTGTAAACATACACTGCTGTGTGTGCAGCCTCTCTCCACCACTCTTTGCATACGCTTGTAGATAAGAGAGAGAGAGAGGGAGAGAGAGAGAGGGAGAGAGAGAGAGAGATAGAGAGAGAGAGAGAGACATCAGCCCCAACCTGGCTCCCAGTGTGAGCTGTGTACACTATAAATATTTCCATAGCCAGCTCTCACACGGAAATGAAGGAGGAAGTCGTACATGGAAGAGAGAGAGAGAGAGGGATGGAGGGAGGGATGAAGGAGGTGAAAGTGTAACATTAAAGTAAACACTGAAGTGACTGTCGCTGTATGTAAATGATTTTATTTTCGACTCACATTGTTCAGACTGTTGTCCAGAGGAGACGCAGTAGTTTCACCTCACAGCAGAAACCTGACTCACTGGTCTGACCACACCTGTACAGTAAACATCGCTGTTATTCAACCTCTTCACTGTTTACATGTTGTTTCTTTTAATGGGAATTTTCTTCTCTGACACAGTTGTAATTGTTGAAACTGGATTTCATGGTTTTGCTCCAAGAAAGCTTGTAAAACATTATCAACATACGATGATTAGAAGTTAAGTATTGAATTCAATGTGAGTTGTTTTTAGTGTGGAAAAAAGATACATTAGTAGAAAATACATTGTTTTAGTGAAGTTTTGCTCATATACTAAACCATCCTATTCATTATACTTGTACACAGGTTCCCATATAATAGTACAGACCTGGTGGGTCACACAGCCAATATTTTCTATTGATTTTTTTTACTACGGAGAGTCGTACTCACTGCGTTCATGATGCGCCATTTTTCAAAAGGTCAAAGGTTACACAGCTTGCTCGATGCTTTTGTATTTCTAAGCACATCATGTTGTTTTTTTTGGGTGAGTCCCACTTGGCCTGAAAAAGCTTCTTGGGGAGACACTGGTATTTGGGCTGCAGTTAACAAGTGTTTTCATTATGGACAGGTTCATGGATAATGTCGATTATCTTCTCAAAACAGTGAATATTTTTTTTTTCACACAAATGTCAAAAATCAATGATATTCAATTCACTATCATAAAGTAATCACATTTGTGAAATCAGATCCAGTAAATGTTTGGTAATTTAGTTCACAACAAGATTAATTGCCTCTTACTTTATGGATCTTTCTTTGTGTTCTGTGTATATATTTCGTCTCTCGAGTGTGACGTCTCTTTCCACACATTTCAAAGACGAAGAGTAAGGAAGAGTATTTGTATTTCTGTGTTTTCCTTTCTGAAAGGAACTGTTTACAAGGTCATATTTTAACTGTTCTTTATTCTTCCTTCTCCTCCTCTTCCTCAGTCCTCATTCTGGAGCCAGTGGCGCGGGATGACCTGTACGGGAAGACCCTGAAGATCACAGACTTCGGTCTGGCCAGAGAGTGGCACCAGACTACCAAGATGAGTGCGGCAGGGACGTACGCCTGGATGGCGCCCGAGGTCATCAAGCTCTCCCTCTTCTCCAAGAGCAGCGACGTGTGGAGGTACAGCGCTCGAGTCCGTGTGTCACCTTGTTCCCCCGATCTACACAGTGACAGACTTCCTTCCAGATTGTCAGAGGAGAATCCTGTGACGGAGAGTGAATGAGTTTGAGATTCATTTCCCCACTCTGCCTCCTCTCTTAGTTTTGGCGTGTTACTCTGGGAGCTGCTGACCGGCGAGGTTCCGTACCGGGAGATAGACGCACTGGCCGTAGCTTACGGTGTCGCCATGAACAAGCTAACGCTTCCAGTCCCCTCGACCTGCCCTGAACCTTTTGCTCAGCTGCTGGCAGGTAAGCAGGCGCCCACCCGAACACCATGAGAGATTATTTAATCCAAGAATATCAAGTCCATACTTTGGTTACTGTGGAAACTGTGATGTGATTTTGTCTTTTCTATAAACTTTCAGAATCTGTATTTGAATTTGTTGGATGTTACTTCAGTCGTCAAAAATGACTTTAAACACTGAAGATATTCAGTTCACTTACACTCACAGATGAAGAGATTAGAGTTGGGTGGTCAAAGGTCAAAGGTCAAGGTCACAGTGGCCTCAAAAATCATGTTTTTTTCCTCTTGAACATGATATCTCGAGTCTTGTCTTCAGGACATTTTGACCAGGTGTCACTTGGACTAAAAAATGTACCGATTAGATTTGGTAAAAAATGTATGTTAGTGAAACTGCGGCTGGCGGAGGCCTACAATCCCAGGGTGGTGATTCTAGTTCAAGGTCACAGTGGCTAAGAGTTGAAACGGATGAAGATTCATGAAGTTGCTTTTTATACATCCTTGTGCTGGATTTTTCCTTTTCACCTTGCAAATGATCCCGGCAGCGTTAACAGTGGTGGAGGCTCTTCTTTCACAGTTGGGGTCATCTCTGTTTAAACACACACCGGCCTTATAACCACATTCCCCAACTGTGCTTATTCCTAACTACTTCTTTATGAGAACGGTTAATCTGCACATTAGGTTTTACGTCTAATTAAAGCGAGGGAGTTGTGTCCTCTTTTCCTCCTCACTCACTCACTCACTCCACTTCCTCTGATCCGTGTTCATCCGTTAATCTCTCCTTTGTCATCCCTCGCTGCTCCCTACACTCTGTGTTTACTCCTGTCATCATCTCACTTTCATCTGCCTCCCTCCAACTTTATCCTCGTGCTCTTTATGCTAATTTATCTGCCCTCGTAAAGGAATGTTACCTGCTTGGAAAGAGGTTTTTCGGTCTGTGATGATTCTGTCCCTCTGCTTTCCTCTGTGGTTCAGTGTTGGAGGGACGACACTGATCAGTCTGTAGCTCAGCAGATTATTGTAGGTGTGTTTCTGTAACACTGTCAAGTCAGGGTTTGGCTCATGATGGCGGCCATATGCTTTCCCATCTTGCTCCCCGCCACGTCTTCTGTTGCCTCCTCTCCAACCAGCAAAGTGTCCAGACCATGATTCAGTCTGGTTTGTAATATATTGATGATCTGCAGCTATTACTGTTGTGATTGTTTGAAGTCCTTTCCATGGATCCAGCTTCTTAAATGTGAGGATTTGCTGCTTTTCCTTTAAATTCTTTATTAAATATAATATTATTGTTAATAGTTTGAGGTTTTAATTACTGGTTGAATGAAACAAAGACTGTGAAGGTGTCACCTGGAGCTGTGGGTAACTCTCACTGTTTTCAGATTTTGTTTACAAACCAATCAGCAAATTATTGAAGATTTTGTTGCTGTCTTATGTTATGATTATAAATGACCTCCACCTTACTATAGTGATGACATTTGACCTCACTTGTTTATTTTTACCATCACACATCATCGATAAGAGCTGAAAAAAACACATCATACAAGACCCTATTCCCTGAAATCACCTGTTCTCCCGACAGAATGCTGGAGCCCCAACCCCCACAGCAGGCCGTCGTTCACCAACATCCTGAGCCGGCTGCTCGCCATCGAGCAGTCGGCCATGTTCCAGATGCCTCTGGAGTCGTTCCACTCCTTACAAGAAGACTGGAGGCTGGAGATCCAGCAGATGTTTGACGAGCTCCGGGCCAAAGAGAAGGTGAGAGATGTGAAAACACAGATCCAGGCTGGTCCAGGACCAGCTCAGACCCACACGGCCATGTTCCTCTGGAAAATGCATCTATATGTGGACTTTGGATGGGAGTGGTGGAAGTACATCTACCTTGGTACATGCATATTGTGAATTCATGCTAGAATTTAATTAAATTTTACTATGTTTCTCCTCTCCTCTCCTCTCCTCTCCTCTCCTCTCCTCTCTTCCTCCTTTTCCTCTTTGCAGGAGCTGAGGTCCTGGGAGGAGGCGTTGGCTCGAGCGGCCGAGGAGCAGAGGGAGCAGGAGGAGCAGCTGAGGAGGAGAGAGCAGGAGCTGGCTGAGAGGGAGATTGACATCGTGGAGCGAGAGCTGAACATCATCATCCACCAGATGTACCAGGAGAAACCCAGCGTGAAGAAGAGGAAGGGCCACTTCAAGAAGAGCAGACTCCTGAAGCTGGGCCGAGACAGCAACTGCATCAGCCTGCCCTCTGGTGGGTGGGAGAAGGAGCTGCAGTACTTTAAAGTCAAAGTCCTCAGCTTAGTTTGAGCAAAAAGACACATTTATAAAGTGAATTACTTCTATTTACATTCAAGGGTAAAGGTGAAATTACGCTCATACAAGGAAAAGCTGAATAAAGATTGAGGTCGATCCCACATCTGTTTAAAAACATTCTGTAAGAGCATTTACAATCAGAATGAACAAGAAATCTTTGTGTGAAATCTTTAATCTGCAGAATTAACACTGTGGATAAACAAACAGTCTAATATATTTATAATGTATAAATAGATAAACAGGGATGAAGTATTATGAAATTGGATGAAAGAAATTTAAGCAAATCAATTCAACATGATATTTATTCTATTGTAAAGTTTTGTAACATTCAGATTTAAATAAAAGACATAAACTACTTTATTTGTGATTGTACCTCTGTAGCTATTGATTTTTAATTTAAAGCCTTTTAAGTGACTTATGGCCAAAATTTGATTTTTTTTAATAAATTTGATAAATATGGCCACAGGACTGGAAACTTATCACCAAGGCTACTTAATGGAACTCTGTCCAAATAACCATTATATTTAGCAATTTTGAATAAATGTCACAAATTCAAAACAAAAAATAAAGTGAGGATGCTTTCAGAAATACCGTGAATAGGTTTTATTTATTGCTTAACTTCATCTTAGTAACAGTAAACAGAAACAATAAATTAAATCACTGTTTAGTTTGATGGTCCTTCACCTTTTAAACAGCGCGTCTTCCGGATGTGATAAATGTTGCAGCCCACAGTGTTCTGCCCTTTGCTGTGTGTGTGCGTTCCCGTAACCAGCCCGTATGGAAATGTTATGTAAAAATAATTCGGCACATGTTCTCTCTTTGTGTCCTGCAGGCTTTGAGCACAAGATCACAGTGCAGGCGTCTCCCAGTGTGGACAGGAGGAAGACCCAGGGCAGTGAGAGCACCACCCCACCTGCCAGCCCAGGAGTCATCCCCCGGCTGAGAGCCATCAGATGTGAGCACAAACACCCTGAAACACAGACATTTCTTTTTTTTTTGTGCGATTCAGTTTTGAAACACAATGACCCAGAATTCTAAATATCTTACAACAAACACCATGTCACAGTTTAAGATGTTTGTGTTGTGTTGTGTATCAGTGACACCGAGCGATGGCAGCAAGACGTGGGGACGCAGCGCCGTGTGCAAGAAGGAAGACCTGGCGACCAACAAGAAGAAAGGACGAACCTGGGGACCGAGCTCCACCCACCAGAAGGAGAGGGTCGGAGGGGAGGACAAGTACGGAGAAACAATTCTTACATATGAGTTATGAAAGTGTTTAAAGAGTTAAAGTTTTTTTGTTTATAAAGCGTTATAGTGTGACTCAATGCTGTAAACCATTAATACTTACTTTCGTTCTAAAAGAAAGCTTGTTCTGTGAAATGTGTCAGAAATTATATTGACAGCCTGTTGTTTAGACTATAAGAGGAAAGTTACACAAATGCAGGAATAACATCAACCAGTAAAAGGTCAGAAGTCCCTTTTTACCAGACTGAAAAACTCAAAGTATTTTGATACAGTTGGATCTGTTTGCAGGTCGACACATCCGCACAGATGGTGACTCGTGAATTTAGAAGAGAGGACAAAACAATATCAGGAAGGCACAAGTGCATAGATTTGAATTAATTATCTCTGTAAACTGTAGGACAGTGTTTTCTAAAAGAGAATTAATCTCACACACACAATGTATCTGATGGAGCTAGTGACAAAAAGTCAATCGTGAGGATCATGAGGTTTGTTATCACAGACAAGACTGAATTTTTTGCATTAAGTATAGGATGCCTTCCTGCCCACACAGATTCTCTATCTGCACATACACTAGTCTCTTTTATAGGGGATGAGGGAATGGCAGAATTGGCAATTGTGCTCTTAGGAGAATGGTACCCCCCCTCAACCTCCCTACAAATCGCCCACTGCTTAAATGACATGAAACATTTTGATTCTTGCTGCTTCTTATCTGATGAATCTGTATTAAAGCCGAATTTCTCTGGTTACAGGCTGAAATCTCTGGGTGAGGGAAGCAAAGTTTGGTCGTCCAGTGCCCCAAATCTGGGAAAGTCCCCCAAACACGCCCCCATGACTGCTGGCTTCTCCAGCCTGAACGAAATGGGTGAGTGTTGAGCTTTTTTTTATCATAAAACATGCGTCACTGACACATCATCTTAACTCCTCTCTTTTATTCCCTCGGCTTTCTTCTCTAACAGAGGAGTGCAGTGAGTTCGAGGAGTCACCAGGGTCCCTGCAGCCGTCAGAGAGCAGCAGTAACGGGGCTGCGGACGACTCGGGGTCTCTGTGGGGCAGCATGGGCCCCAACACGATGCCTGCTGTCAGTGTGTCTACTACGAGCTCAGGTCACGGCCCTGGAGGCCCGGGATCGGGGGTGAGCTACCAGGACTCGCTCCGTCGCTGCAACCAGAGGAAGAAGAGCGATATGCTGCTGATGGGCTGTGCCTCTCTGCTCGCGTCCGTCGCCTTCGGACAGGACCTGCTGCAGCTGGGAAAACTGCAGGTGAGATAAGAAGCTAAGAAACATCAGAGAGGTTAAACACTATAAAACATCCTGTATTTGTTTGTACGACAGAACTAGAATGGCACCAAGTAGAGCACATACCACCATTTACTGTCCCATTAAAGGTGCACCAAATTACGCACGCTCATAGATGTCAGTTCCCTAAACACGTTTGAATTTCTTCATCATTTCCATGAATTTTTCTCTGGGAAATTCATGAAAATGGCAAAAAACGTAATATCAAAGAAAGTGATATTCCCAGGATCCGCCCCCTTGTTTAGAACCGCCCACAAATGTAATGGATTCTTTCTTGGCCTATGGCCCATCTTTCCATTAAGTTCCCTGGAAATTCGTTTTGTAGTTTTTGCATAATCCTGTTGACAGACAAACAAACAAACAAACTAAGGGACAGGGGTGAAAACAAACCTCCTTGTTGGAGATAATAAACTGCAAGTTCTTTACTAAGTCATAAAATAAATAGATAAATAAATAAATGAAACTATAATAAGAGAGTTGGAAACACATTTTATTTTATTACCTAATATATTTACATCGATATTCATCAACCCTGCAAATGTAGATTTCACCTTCGAGTTTATTACGGTGCTTTTCTTCTTGTTTTGTTTGTCTGGTTAGTCACATTACTCTCACACACACACACACACACACACACACACACACACACACACACACACACACACACACTATCTGATAGTTTTTTCCAGTTATGTGAGATTTTATAGTTTTAACTCGTTTATATTAGTTTTTCTTTAATTTATTCTGTAGTCTTTCTGCAAAAAACGTCTCTGCCAAGATGGTAAAGATTTTAATTGGGGTGAAAAACAATATGTTCTCTCACACCTTATAGTGTTTCACAAACAGCTTCCTCCTCCTGCAGACAGTTGCTTAAACAGCATAAATTGACCTTCAGTCGAGCAGGAAGTGTCTAATAGTGTTTTCTTGGATCAGATTAGAATCAGATTTGCTGCTGATCCGGTTGATCGCTTCATGCCCCAGTCGACTCGCTCTCAGATCAATACTTCTAACAGGACGACGCACTGTGTCTCAAAGCGTGCGGCGCCTCCCAGTGACGCACAGTAACCCCCCGTCTCCAGAGCTCGAAGGAACACATCACCGCTGGAATGAAACAGAACAGGATGTTCGCAGCACGAACAAGCTGCCAAATTATCAGCAGGAGACGTGTGATGCTGTTGAGTCAGCAGCCAGAGGAAAAAAGAGCAGATTCAGAGTGTACAGTGACGGGGTCGATGAAAGTCATGATATGGATTTAATCTTTTGCTGTAGTTGCTTTTTAAAAGTCTTTATGAAATAAATAATAAAATGTATTTCTTTCAAAGGAGGAAACTCGTATTAACACCATCAGTCCAAAGTAAAATGCCAGCATCACATATACTGTTAACCAGTGGATCAATACCTGTGATTGAGTTGCTCTGTGACCTGCACTGACCCCAATCAACAGCAGAAAGGCTTTGAAACAACCCAAACCATTTGATTCATTAGCAATATCATTAACAAAACACTAGAAGCCCCCCCCCCCCCAGGTCAGGGTGGAGCTGCAGGGGAGACGAGAGAGGAAACCGGGGTAAAGCAGAAACACATAACTACACTTCTGCTGCTTATGAACAAGATGAACTATCACACTTGGTTTTAACAAATCTATTTGTGTTGTTATATTGATTTAGGAAACGTTTATTTACATCAGTTTTGGTTTGGTCTTATTCTTCAGTCTGTGTGCAGACTGTTTTATTACCTTGTCAAGGAGGTTCTGTTTTCACATGTGTCTGTTTATTGGTTTGTTTGTTTGTTAGTGAGCAGGATTGTACAAAAAACTATAACATTTATGAAATGATGCAGATTAAAGGGAAGATCCAGGATTATTTTACACTTTCTTTAACTGTTTTTTTAATGACAAATAAATCACGTTGGTTCTCAAACCACTATAAGAACTAGACAGTCACGTGTCAGCCTGTTAGGTGGAGGAAATTTATTCTATTTTTCACAACAATGCTCTTCTGAACTATAGTGCCATAGTTTAATTTGAGTTTATTAGTCATGAGGCTGTTTTATTGCACTTTGCTGCATTTTTATCCAGGTGAACCTGAATTTGTACTTGTTTTTAAAATGAAATATAAATCTCAAAGGCAACTAGTCACATCAATTACATTTATATTTTCGAACAGGCCAGGTTATTCTGAAAGTAAAAATGCACAATGCTCCTAATATCAGAAACCTCTAGAAGCAGATGACAGTGGTGGTTCAGTTTGTTAATGTGACATGATGTCGTCATCAGGTGCTTCAGGACGAGCAGGACATCAGAGAGGAGCAGCGGAAGAAGAAGGACGGTCTCTTTCAGCGGACGGGACGTTTCCGTCGCAGCACGTCTCCCCCCAGCAGAAACCTCTCCCTGTCCCTGTCGAGACATCACGACTCCGCGCTGCCCTGCATGGACCCCTCTCCCTCTGTGACGCTCCTCTCTCTGTCCTCCCTGTCTGACTGCAACTCCACAAAGTCCCTCCTCCCCTCAGACCCAGAGGAGTACTCCCTGACCCCCGTGACAGGAGTCAAAACGCCGGCGGCTCCTCCGGCCCCTGCCCTCAACCCGCTCTTGGACCTGCGGGCGGAGAGCTTCAAGAAGGAGCCCAACCAGTCGCTCACGCCCACCCACGTGTCTGCCACCATGGCCATGAACAGAGGGCACAGACGCACCCCATCAGACGGGGCGATACGACCCCGAGCCCAGACCCTGGGACACCGCAGGACACCGTCGGACGGGAGCATGCCCATGCCTCCTCCACCGGGGGCGCCGCAAATCAAAGGAAAGAAAGGTACAAGAAAAAAATTAAGATTATTTTCTCAGGCAATCTTTTCAAAGCTGTCACAAATGTTCACTTAGACTCACGGAAGAACTGATTAGATTTGGTTGTTTAAAGGTCAAAGGTCACAAATCATGTTTTTGGCCAATTGAACACAACATCTCAAGTCTGCCTTTAGGGCATCTCTTCACATTTTGACCAGTCGTCACTTGGACTTAAAAATGAACTCATTAGATTCCAGTGGTCAAAGGTCACAGTGACCTTGTGAAAAAAATGTATGCAGACTGAAAACTGCACTGGTGGGCGGAGGAATACAACCACAGGACGGTAATTCTAGTTTTCTTGTTTGTAGTGAACTGTTTGACTGACAGACAAAAACAACATCTTATCTTAACATTTGTAGTTTTTCCTTAATTGAACAAAGAAGATGATTTTTTTCTCCCATTCTCTCTTTCATCAATCAGGTACACAGGAGTCCCTGGACATCCCTCGCCTCCCCAACCCCTCCACCATCTTCCCAATCCCCCAGCGGCGTAAAGCCCCCGCTCCACCCATCCCCGTCCCGGATCCTCTCATCAGTCCCCTGGAGAGACCCAAGACGCTGGAGTTTGCCCCCCGGCCGAGGCCCACTCCGGCCAAGATGAGAGCCGACCCCTGGAAGCTGGGCTCTCTCTCCCGGACCCTGAGCTCGTCGCCGGGCAGCAGCTGCGACAGCCCGCTCGACTCCGGGGACAGCAACGCCGGCCCGGTGCGGCCCAGCCTGATGGACATGGACGTGGAGGGCCAGAATATGGACCCCACCATCCCTCTGTGTGGACAGCAGAAGCCTGCCACTCTGTGTGGACAGCAATACTCATAATGGAAAAAAAACACCACATTTCCAATTCTTATGTTTTCGCATTTAAACGTGTCCCAGGACGTTAGAGCTGGGGCTGAATAACGGATGCCTTCTGATGTCTGAGCCGAGCAAAGTGCACTCGCTGAAGTTCGCAAAAACAAACCCACTTCCTGTCCTGTTTTTAGGCACTTACTGGAAGCCATCCCTCTCATGTTTTCACATTTAGCATCCTAATAAGGTCCCAGCAAGCCTTCCCCTAGTGCTCTCTAACCTGTAGACACTGAGGGACCACAGAGGTCTCGTAAAAGCCTTCCAGTTTCCTCACCCACCTGCACTACTTCCCTCCCTCCTCGGACGCCATCTCTACCTGCATCTACGTGACCAGGTTACATTTCCTCTGAGACTCACGACCTTCTAAAAGCCACTTTTTTGACTTAGCTAAATGTTCACTTCAATTCATCTGCTTGTGCGTCTGCCGCCCGTCTGTGTAGCCGCTTCACTTTCTGCTCGCCTCGTCTTTTCTCTCTCCCACTCCACAGAAATCTCCCATCGTTCACGATTTCCACCCAAACATTTTCATCGTTTCAGGAGTTTTCCATGAGAAAAACAAGAGCCAGACTTTTTTTGAACTTCCTCACAGAAGAGTGTTCTTGTTCTTATTTTGCACGCTGGTTTTTCTGCCGGACCACAAACATCTCCCACAATTCCCCACGTGTCATCTCGTCATCCACTTCCTTCCAAGACTAAAACAGGAAAAAGCCTTTTTTTTCTCAAAGCACTGGACGGGAGATCTCCTAAGCCTTGTACATTTAAAGACATAGAGTTTATTTTCTCAGTGCTTGCACCATCCCTGCCGCAAACCTGTCAGCGGAAGTGTTTTTCTATTGGTTTGGCAGACCAGGTGTGTGTCTCTGTGTGTGAATGTGTGTATATTAACTGTACGTGTGTGGATGAACAAAATGGGTTCATATGTGTGTACTGGTGCTTTTTTAGTGCATGTTGTTTTACGTATGAATGGTCGGAGCACTTCTTCAATAAGACCGCACACACATTCTCGGCTGTTCGTCCTTTTTTCTTTTTTTATTAAGAAACCGTTCCTCACTAACAGTCAGTAGCACCCTAACGAACGCCAACTAACAATGGACAACCAGAATAGAAAACACTGAGGGAAACTAAAAAAACTACCTGATTTCCACGCCAACCTCATGTTTTATGTGGGACCGTTTGGAAGCTTCGCCTTCTCTCCTCTGACCTGCTCTGTTCGACATCGGTGGCCCCGTCAGGAGCCATGTTGTGCAACTAGTTCGTCGCTGTGGACCAGTGGCTCTCTCCGCCGCCGACAAATCAACCTTTCTCTCCGCAGTCGTTTTCGTACAGTGGACAGTGCGTCTTTTGGGCGGCAGATGGTATTTTACTTGACTGTGCAAGTTTCTCTCGGTGAGTGTGTGAGCGTGAACATGAGTGTGTGTTATTGTTTATATGGGATCGTGACAATCCCGTTTGTTCGAAGGGTGAGCCCCAAAAGTTCATTCTTCTCGTGTGGTTAAGAACACTGAGTATTTATTATTAAATTTATTGTTATTATCGGTAAAGGATTAATTATTATTATTATTATTACAATGCTCTTCCTGGGATGTCTGTATATATTTGTTAACATAACAGGAAAAACCAAGGAGAACCTGGGAAACTGCTCACTGAAACGTCCATGTTGTCTCCAGTCTCATCTGTGACATTTCATTTTCTTCGATGAGGAATATGCGAGAAATGTGATGAATGAGAGATGAATAAAAAAGAAAGAAAGAAAGAAAGATTCCTCTATTTTATGTCATTAGGCAAAATCATATATGTGTTGTGCAATGGTTGAAGAACTCAGATCCTTTACTTAGGTAAAAGTAGCAATAATATAACAACAAAATAAAAATACTCCAATTTAAGTAGAATCAACACTTCTGTAATTAATAGTATGGAAGTATTATAAAACTGTACTTAAAGTATGAAAAGTTAACCTGCGTTAAAATGGCTCCTGTGACTCGCTATTATTCATAAAGACCAATTATTATTATTCAGTAATCAGTGTTACTGTTATTTTCTTTCATCGTCACCGGCGACGATTTTCTGTGAAACAAATACTTTAACTTGTAATACTCTTGACAATACTGCCAATACATCTGTACTGTTACTGTAATAGTTTTTTTTCTATAGCAGGACCTTCACTTGTGATTGAGCCTTTTTACCTTGGCTCAGGAGGGAGAGCGGGTTGCCCACTAACCAGAATTATATTTGTTCGATTCCCGTCTCATTTATTCTGGATTTCAAAGTGACCTTGGGCATTATACAGAACCCTGAATTGTACCGGACAGCTGTGCACACAGCTGATGAATGGTGTATGATAGAAAAAGCAAGTATACGTATAGAAGTCCTGTATGACTGTGTGAATGCAACTTGTACTGTAAAGAGCTCTGAGTGGTCAATAAGACAGGAAAAGAGTGAGACAGTCGGTTTACTATTTACAGTTCGGTAGTGGTGCTTCTGTGTGAGTAAAGAATCTGAACATGGCAGGTTTACTAAAAGGACCTAACGGACACAGGTCCAGGGGCCCCAACGAGCTTTAAGGGGCCAGAGCCTCCGTTTGAAAAGAAAAACAAAATGAGCACACAGAGATAAAACAACTACAAAGACACATAATACAATGATAAAGACACACAAAATGACCACAAACAGACAATAAACAGCCACACAGAGACAATAACATTTACACCTACTGTGTGATTAGTGGTTTTATGTCCCTGTAAGTCTGAGAGTCTTGCTCCTATGTAGATGGGTGGGGGGGCCATGGTCTCATAATCCGTCCACAGATCAGTATTCCTTCCACCAGTGTAAAGTGCCATTAAAATACTCCACGTACCAGAGTGACTGCAGCCCACAGTTTAACATCGTTGATTGCTTACATACCTGGTATCAGCTGGGACAAAGGCAGCTGCAGCAACAGATGAAATCCTCTAGGTGTCACCACTGTGCCCTATGATGTCATATCATTTCCAGGTCTGCTGTTTTTCTCCATGTGATGCATTCCTATAGCCACTCTCTGACTCTGCAGCTGCCATAAACCGCAGATGAAGGTGCACTCATGCCTCCAACGCAGCCAGAGTGCGGTTAAATTTCAGGCATCGATCAGGAAAGAAATCCTTTAAATTCCCACAAAAAACTAATTGTGATTCACGAAGAGACGTTTCCACTTGACACTGGCTGTGTGTGTGCAGATAATACAAATACCCACAAATGCACAGTCCACTGCTGTGCGTGTCAGTTGGACTGCCAATCAAACACCCGTCAAGACGCCAGCCAGTTACCTAGCAACCTCTCCTCACTTCCATGGCGATGCTATTAAAAGCAACGGCAAAGAAAACGGTGGGGGGGGGGGAAAAACATGGGATGACGGGCCTCAAAATGAAAGTGAGGAAGAGAGAGAGGTGTTAAAGAGCCAACAGCCAGGATTCTCACACACACACGCAGGAGTATTTCTGTTCTGTGCTTTTGTCCATTTTAGCTGAGAGGACTCTCTCACATGCTAATCGCCTTTCTCTGTAACAGTTTATCCACCACATTTCCTTTCTTCTATCAGTCAGATCGTTCCTCTTTTTCCTTTTCGGTTTGATGATATGGAAATGTATGTGAGACAGTGCTGACTCCTTCTGAATCTCAAAATGTTGACTTCAAGATTCAGGGAGCGACAGGAATAAGGAGAGGTGAAAGAAGAAAGGGAAGGAGGACAAATAGGAAAGGAAACAGACTCTCTGTGTGTGTGTTGTGTGTGTGTGTTTGTGTATTATGTGTACTTTTGAAGTGAACAGCTCTCCAGATTGCCTGCCAGTTGGTGCGTCCTCAGATCTACAGACTGATTTCCTTTACTCCTTGACTGAATCTCCGTCAGATCATTTCATTGTTTCGTGGTTTCTAAATGATCTGTGCAGTAAATATATCATAATGAATCTGAGCTAAGTGACACAGTTGATGAATAAAGTATTCAAGGGTGAAATATTTTAAATGCCGTTACGATCAATCAGATCCTGAAAGTTTTCGATATCAGTCCGTTTACTAGTTAAACATAGTAGTACATAGTAACATAGTAAACTCTAGCAGCTTTGTCAAGTCAGTTATTAATGCTTATCTCAGTGAGGGTTTGTTGACTATACATTTATAACAAAAGAGTATGTGGAAATGGAAATGGAGGAGGAAAGATTAATGTTTGGAGCTTCACTTTTACTTAAAAGTAAAGTTTCCCAGATTCACTGTGGAGGGTTTAAACATATATTAAAATTGGTTAAGTAAAACTGGAGATAACATCTTTTATTTTAATTCCTCACGTACGACTTCCTAAACAAAACCTGGCGCCTACATTACCCACAATTCCACTTAACAGGATTCTCTCCTGTTAAGTGAAAGTGACAATTGTGACCACACAACAACAACATCAACAACACTCTGGTTTGTTTGAAACTTTATTCATAATCTTTATTTACCAATCAATAGTGCATTCCCGGGCTAGCAGTTCAGTAAAACCAGTGCCATTACGCCTGGTGGATGTTTGGATGTTGAATGGAAAAAAAAGAGAAAGGCCTCATAGGGAGCGAGGCGAGATAAAAGCGCGGTCATAGCCATGACGTCCCCAGCTTCAGGTTTTATTTATTTTTTTATATATATATTTTGTCTCCATCAACACAGAAACAAACAGGATGGAGGTTGGCAGCTGTGAGGAGCAGCTCTGCGCTCTGGTACCAGTTCCTCAGAGTTCTCGTTCACTCCTGTGTTTTACTGCGTCTTTTACTGTGCAGAAACAGACGCTAGTGGGGGGGGGGGGGTCAAAGGTCATTCAGATGGGTAAAGGTCGGGGTTGGGAAGGTTCAAAGGGCATTGCACGTACTCTGAGCTGATTTTGGATCCCTTCGACAAAAAGGGACGTCAACAGAAATACCAACAAATACAGACACAGTCACGAAGCAGCTCTGTGGGAGGAGCCGTGGTAAAATTCTCTTTTCTACCTCTTGAATTTCTTTTCTGCCAATAAAGTAAGTCAAAAAAGTAAAGCTTTTCACAACCATAAAACTTTCCTTTTTTGTTGTATTTTTTTTTGTACAATTGTATCATATATTCACAGAAAAAACTACTTTGACATTTGACAAACATTCACCTCAAATGACATCAACGTAAAAAGAAGCAGAAAATAACACAGCCAGTAGTTCTACTTTTTTCCTTTTCTTTTTTGTTGTGCTTTTTGTTTATTTTTCAAAGCTACACTGACGCAGACATCAGGCGTCTCTATTTCTATGTGCACAGACAGCGCATTGTCAGATTACTCCTATGATAACAGCCTTCCGCTGAGTCGCCTCTGCCATTAATCAAACAGAATCAAATGAATCAAACAGCCTGAGATGAACCTGCTCAGCTATAGTTATCTCTGGACGCTCGTGGCGCACGTTGAGCCAGAATGACTTTGCACAGCGAGACAGAAACAAGATGGCGGACTGGTGCCATGAAGAGAGCACCATGGGAGGAGACCTAACCCCGAGGGGCCAGCGGGTGAGTAGACTGAGCTCAGGCAGCCATGGAGACGGAGCCTGCAGGTGCCGCTCCTCCCTGTTGTTTGTTGATTTATCTCCTCCGGGAAAACCATGCAGGCCCAGAGAGAGACACAGAGAACAGAGGCACGTCGGGAGAGAGGACGGCTCCTGCATCTGGGGTTTCAGTCCTCATCCAACCCACAGCCGGGTGATAAAAATCTGTTATTCCACTTGAGTCCGTTATTTAATTGGTGCTTATGTTATTAATCGTAATGGGAAATGTCAAACAAATATATATTTTAGCAAAAACAGCAAGATAACTCAAAGGAATCGTTCAACTTGTTTACAGTCTTCATGCTGTGCAAAGCCAATCCTCTCCACAGACATCACAGTGGTATCAATCCTTTTATTCTAACTCTCTGCAAGAAAACAAATCATTTTATTTCCCAAATGTTGTACTTGTCCTTTAAGAAAATATCATGTTCCTTCACAGCCATTAAGAGCATGAAATATAATTTATATATTTATTATATTATTAAAAGTTACATTTTACTATGTTGATACACTTTATGGCTAAAACTATGTGGACGCCCCCGTTTGCAAAGTCTGTGCTGTTATGAGTCACACCTTTTGTTTTCCTGCAGTGACAAGTCGAATTGTCCGCTGGGAAAATATCCACGGCTGTGTCTGAAATCACTGTAATATACTTTATACTGAACTACATTTCCTCTCATCATTTTAATTGTATCTGAAATTAGAATGTGATATTCATAAACTATTTAACTATTGTAAAATGGAAGAAAAATAGCAATGATTCACAATAACAATTTACTGCTCAATATAGAGAGATTCTCGAGATTCTATTACAATGGGAGGAACCAGGGCGTGATTTCAGTAACAGCTCAATAAATGTGGGAACAGTAACTAAAGAAGGAATCCAAAAGTTTGTGAACCACTGTTTTAGACAATGGAGTGCTTTCGTACATAGATAGTTTAGTCGAAGTTGAGTGTGGAACCACCTGCCCTGACCTCAACCACATCCAAAACCTTTGGGATGAACTGGAATACCGACTGGGATCCAGGACCCAACGTACAAATGATCTAGTGGCTGAATTGAAGTTTGGGTAATGAGATGTTCAGCTATCACTTTGTGCCGGCTGTTGCTCAGGAGATAGAGGAGCTCGTCCACTAACCAGAAGGTCGGTGGTTCGATCCCTGGCTCCTCAAGTCCACATGCTGAAAGACAGTGAACCCCAAATTGCCGGCAGTGTGTAAGTGTGGCTGGTACTGAAAAGTCCTTTGAGTGGTCGATAGAATAGCTCTATATAAATAAAGGGCTTAATGTTGACATACTTTTAGCCATATAGTGTATGATGATAAATAAGCTCTAAACTTTTCTATGTATCTCCACGGCCACAGTGAAGCTGCAGCCGCTCCGCTGCGGCTGACAGTGGCCTACTTCTCCCTCCACTGGAGCGACTCTGTATCATGCAGGTCTCTTCGACACATGGTGCCGTCTCTCCAGGGTCCCATTGACACACTTTGGTCTCTGTTTCCCTCCCAGCAGGTCACTGGCAAAAAAGTAAGGAGGGGAAATCTTTTACTGCAACTCTCTCTAAATTTCCTCCTCCAGCTCTGTTTGAAATTCTTCAGCAGAGGAATAACCTTTAATATCTCGCAGTGACTTTAATTCAACCTTCTTTTTTTCAGATATATGCGATACCTTATTGTACTGCTTTGATCGGTCTGTCGATGGCAGAATGGATAAAATAGAGGTATGAGCACATCGTTGAGTGGCAGCATGCCATGTCAGAAAGCAATAGAGCACATGTAATCCCCTCCCTAACATCTGAAGTAACTCCCTGGAGCCAAACGTTACATGCAGGAGGTGGGCTTGCACACGGGAAAGAGGAAATTGGGTTTCATGGAATCGGAGACGAGGGGAATTCAGGTCATGCTTTCAGAAATCATCAGTCCCACCTCCTGCAGAACAGGGCGGGCGGGTTTAAGCCTGTGGTAAAGCTAATAGAATAGCAATGTCTGTATTAGCAATGTTTCAGCTTCACAAATTTACAAGAGAATCGCTGGCAAATATTTAGCTAGTCATGGACATCCACAAACCATATTATCGGTATAGTGTCTAATGCTTATGTTGTGTGTTACAGTGTCTGTCCGTCTGTTTCCATACATTGGTATTTTATTTATCGACATACGGAAAACTGAAAGAGAATCTCTGGAAGAATCTCAAATGGCTCACTCTTGTTGAAGTGCACTATAAGCTGAGTGCTCCGTGGTGGTTGTTCGGACTGTCGGGACAGAAGCGTGTGATTGTTTCCCTGCACTAACGCCGCCCAGAGTCTCCTCGGCGTATTGTCGATGTCTGGGAAGCTTCAGCATTAGCGATAAAAGGTCGGACCTCGGTTAAGAAGAAAGTGTTTTCTCGCCGTGAACCGCTTAAAGAGTGGATCTCCATCTAAGCCAATGGCAGGTTGATGGAACACCGATCCCATTGGCTATTTTCCATTGTGACATCATTGACGGGAGAACAGGGGGGGAGGAGGGAGGGAGGGAGTGTCAACAACATCAACAACAACACGCGACCCAGGAGGGGCTTCGGACAACAGATTCAAGACACACCAGTTTTCCACAATAGCACACCATATCAATTAGGTACTACTGAGTATGATGAACACCGAAAGCAAATAAAAAAAAAAAAACCCTAGTGACGGATTACAAACACTTGAATTAGCCCTTGAATAGAAACAACAGTCCAGAAAGAGAGATACATGGCATCTAGGAGAGACAAGTGAGACAGAAGAGCGATAGATTAAGCACAGAGGAAGGCTTCTTCTCTACTCGATGAAAGATTTCTAGTCTGTCCCACAGTCTGGATATAAGGGCCCTCGGGTGCCCTGTTGGGGTATAGGATGTACAATCAAACTGGGCTATGGTCTTGATATGTGTCACACCCCCCCCCCCCCCCCCCCACCTCACTATCCCCACGCTCATGGCCGAACTTCCTCCACACACACTCCTGCCCTCCTCCCGGTGTGGTCGAGTTTCCCAGCCCTGATTTTCTCCTCAAGAGTTCCAGATAAGAAGGAGAGAGAGAGAGAGAGAGAGAGAGAGAGAGAGAGAGAGAGAGAGAGAGAAGGCCAAGAGAAAAAGAGCAAGAGAGCAGAGACAAAATGCTTTTCATGTTTTTAAAACTTTTACTAAATCACGCAAATGTCCATTATTTGTATGTGTTGAAGCTCCCTTTTCAGTCCGCCGCGATGATGTTTCATATGAGTATAATACAGCATTTTTCTTGTATTTTTTTGTTGTTGTTGTTTTCTTTTTTACGTTTGCTTGACTGTCTGCGTCTAAGGGAAGATGAACCACAGCACCTGAGGGAGAAAAAGGGAGAAGAGGAGGGAAGAGAGGGATGAAGGGGATGTGCCGCAGACAGCTCTTGATATGTCTCCCGCTTCAGTTCATCGCTGGCAGGTGATTGGGTCGGTCCCTTCCGTCTGTGGGCTGTGCTGCTGTCAGTAGTCGATGGAGGAGGCGGAGAGAGGGAGGGGCCATCCGGGACTGTTCGTAGGGTCAGGGGTGGGCGGGTCAGGAGGGTGAAAAGGTCGAGGGTCAGCCCTGGGTCTCTTTGCCCATCTCTCGATCCCGCTGTCCGCTCTTGCTCATCTTCATCTCCGTCAGCTGGATGTACCGGAGCACGTTGGTGTCTGCGATGGATGTGAGGCAGAAAGTAAAAGATTTATATTTGAATTCATGTCATTTACTAATGCAGCTAAATTAAACCTTCTTTCATGTTAGAAAAAAAATAAAGGCACAAAGTTATGACCATAGACTGTATATAAATATACAAAGATGGACAACATCACGCCTCCCTAAAAGAGAAGCCAAAATTTCCTGATCACCCCCTGGTGGCTGGCTGCTGTAGAGGTCATATACTCCACCTCCTCCGTGTTAGTGGATGACGCAAAGACAAAGAGACGCGTCATCCATCTTTATATATATATACAGTCTATGGTTATGACAGAGCTGAAATGTGACAAAGGTTTACAGAAGTAAAAGTGTCGTTCATCACTCATTTTCTCCATTAACATTTCAGAAAATACCAAATAAAGAGTTTTAAATCTTGAACCACCTATGAAACATAACAAAATGTATCCAAAGAAAAAACAAAACAGACATTTTAGGTGAAAAAGCAAAGGTTAAGACAAAATACTTAATGTTTATATGAAATTATCACCACATTCAGGGAAACTTTTCCTGATATTAAAAACAGAGCTTGCAAGAAGGTCACTATAGCTGTAAGACACTAGGGTGTGATTTATTGTTTTCATTCTTGTGTAAATAACAAACATGGTTACCACCTCCATGGATAGTTTGAAATCTAAATAGTTTGTATATTCAATGTGCACAAACAGGCATACAGATTTTTTTTCTCTTTTATGTGCCTGTATTTAAATATCCTCACCTGATGGTTCGCGGTTCTTGGCGTCACGCAGGTAACGTAGGGCACATTCGTAGTCACCCAGGTGATAGAAGGCGATGCCGGCTCGGTACATGGCCTTGAAGTGGTCTCTCTGGTGGCTCAGCACCTTCAGACAGTACTCCTTCACTCTCTCGTAGTTTACCAGCTCGGACTGCAACAGACACGCTGCAGGAGAGGAGGAGAGGGAACAAGTCAGTAGTGTGTAGGAGGAAACTTTATAAAATGTTGTTCATGATGGTTTATTTCGATTTTACAGCTTCCTCCCACAGTCCAAAGACATGCAGAGTGGGGTTCGGTTAATTGGAGACTAAAAGAGGATAAGCAGGATAGATAATGATGCACTTGTGCAACTTCAAGCGAAGTTTAAACGACAACTAGATCCCGTGAGTGAAAAAACAGAGACGGGGATATTTTTGCTGACTTCACACTCTGTGTCTTTTAATAGAGCCTCCGTGAAATTTATCCTCCACAGTACTTCCTCAGGATGGCAGTGAGCAGACTATAAATAGCCATCACTAATGTTCCACAGAGAAGACAAAGAAAAAAACTTTTGTGCCAGCAGTAATGTCTCTGCACTGCTGTTGAACTCTGCTGGTAAAATATGAGAATGGGGAGAAAATGAGCTCAAGAGTGACGGAGTGAATAACTCTCCTGACTTAGCAGATGTGTGGTAAGAACTGAGGGCAGCCGAGGACAATGGAGGAAAAGAAGGGTAGCACACACACACACACACACACACACACACACACACACACACACACACACACACACACACACACACACACACACACACACACACACACACACACACACACACACACACACACACACACACACACACACACACACACCTTTTAAAAGTCTGCTAATGTCTCAGATATCTGATCACTCAAACACTGATCCTCTGACAATCACAGCCACTCAAGGTTTTGTTCACCTCATTTCTCCCCCCCCCCCCCCCTCGTCACTCCTTTACTCCCTGCCAGTTTCTTAATCTATCTAATGAGAAATCAAAAAACAATTTCCCTTCTGCTGTCGTATCTCCTCCAGCACGCCGACCCAATCCCACCCCAACCTTTTTCTCTCTGATCCCACTCCCTCCTTCCCACAGTCCTTCCGCTCTCTCTCTCTCTCTCCTCCGAGTCTGCCCTTGACACTCAGACAGCGTTGTGAACAACATGAGTCAGGGACCGTTTGCTTGGAGGCAGAGTGAGTCAGGATCGAGAGATAGCGAGGGGAGAGAGAGAGAGGAGCAGAATTAGTGTGTATGGGAGGATGAGGGGTGAAGGAGAGGAGAGATATGTGAGACTAAAAGGCGATGAGGAGGAGGAGTGTGTCAGAAATAGTTAGTAGGGGTGTGTGTGTGTGTGTGAGGCTGAGGAAGATGGACAGCTTCGACAAAAGCGAATGCAGTGAGAAGTGGTTAAGGATCAAGAATTTCATCAGATGAGCAGGACTAATGGAGCTCCCTCTCTCTCTCTCTCAGACCCAGACCTTGCCTGTCAACTACACAAGTGCAAAGCGCTAAATAATTCATCATGGACATCGGGGGACGAACCAATTCAATAACAATCAGTGTATATTGGTATTTAGTGGTCGAAGTAGCAAAAGTGTGTGTTGGGTGTACTTCGTGTGTGTGTGTGTGTGTGTGTGTGTGTGTGTGTGTGTGTGTGTGTGTGTGTGGAGTCACTGCCTCAAGACATGAACTTTGCATGCGATTATAAATGCAGTGGGGCTCTTGAAATTGTGAATGTTTATGAATGGACTATTTGAGTAAGTCCTTTATATTTTGCCGTTTATCCTCCTAAATAAGTTTGACGACTATATAATCTGTTGCCCAAATGAACTTCTTGGTTAATTTGGTGAGGAAAATGTGGATTATGTTGATGGTTATGTCACCCATGACTCAGTAAATAAATTAGACAAAAATTATTGCTAAATTACATTTTTAAAGCTCCCTCTTTTTTTGATTTTGAATGAACTTGTATATTTTGGGTTAAATCTGAGATGTACAATGTGATTAGGGGATTCTATATAAAAGTAAGATAAACTGTATCAACTATTAATATCTAGAATAATAGTAATAGTAAGAACAAAAATAAGCCTGTGACTGTTTTCTGTGAAGCTGGTGACTCAGCACAGAGCAGGAAGGTCGAAGTAATTTCCCGTTTTCAGTGATTGTAAGTCTGCTTAGCCCCGAACGCTGGGAATCACCTCGGATGCCCTCTACCTCTCCTACACACCTCTCCACAGACTCCACTCCTCTATTTGTTTTTACATCCAGGCAGCAACAACACAGCTTCTCTCATCCCTCCACACGCACAAACACGCACGCACACGCACATGCACGCGCACACACACACACACACACACACACACACACACACACACCCATTATCGCCCTCCAGCAGTGGACGTGAGCCGAGCTTTCAGAGGATTCAGTTACAGTCCATAATGGGCTAATGGCTGGTGCAGTTCACTGAGACTCACACATGCGATACACATGATACACAGCATACACAGTCACCAATGACACAGACAGAGGCACAACACAGTTACACAGGGGACGGCAAACACACAAGCGGGGGGTAAACAGGGTTCGACGATTCAACCAGGCACAGATGCACCACAGACAAACACAGAATCGCTAATGGACGACTTGAAACTTTATTTGAGGTGGACGATGTTTAAAAGATACACAAAACACACACACAAAAGCAGCGTGCACGAGCGATGACTGGCCGGCCGCACCCTACCGGACCATTAGGCAGATGGATGGCACGCCAGAGGGAATGTAGAGTGTGGTGAGATGCATTAAGGGTGTGATAATGGCAGGATCATCAGAGCAGGCCAGGCTACAGACAGACAGAGGCACAGTAAAAACAACGCTGGAGCCGTGGGGTCCTATTCACTGAGGGACGAGTCAGGGTTTCTGTTTGTGTCTTAAAAGAGTGAAGTGGTTTGGGAAAAGATTAACATGCGTAAAGCAGAGAAAAGAGATCTCTGCGGGAAAAGTTATTCCGTTTTTAGACTTTCCTCAAATCTTTGCTTTTTGTCTTTTAAATTACAGGATAGTTTTACTTCATCGATCAGTAGATTTCTCACATTGTCATATAAACCATATACATTGGGAAACAAGGGAAATACAAAGTTCACTAAGTGTTTTTGTTTGTGTTATTTATGACTTATGAGGCTGTTATAAGCTCATGGTCGTCGTAAATATTATGAAAAACTTTAGTTTACCCTATTTTCTCTTTCAAATCTTGACTGCAACTGTTCACATAAGAAAAAATCTTTAATTACAAATAGTACAGTGTAAAATAACACGTTATTCTGTAAAAGAAAATGTGAACATAACTGGATGTTGGAATATGAAACAGCCGAGGACTCAAACATTGAAGGGCTCTTAGATTTCTATAACAAATAACTTTGACTACACCAGCCTTGTATCAGCAGGAATCATGTTGTTATTGGTCGATTCTGCAACTGTAGAGCTCCACCCAGTGTCAACGTTCAGTGTCAGCACAGGAAGTAATAATGTGTCTTATGTGTAAAGAGACAGACTGTACAACTGAGAATGTGGTGGATGGGCATTGTAGTATAGCAGATTGTGATGGGGACAGATCAGTCATTAATGTTCTGGTTTTTATTTAACTGTAAATCATCTGTGATCTCATCAAAGGTTATTTGTTTTAACTACAATCATTTTCTAAACGTTACCAAACATTAGTTTCCACGTATGAAGACAGAACTAATATATTAGCATTTCTCATTAAATGCAATCCTAGGTTTTGGTTTTGCAGAATAGTCCAATATCAGTGCTGTTGTTGACTGTGCGCAAAGGGTTAAAGTTAATCGGCTAATCCTCAGAACATTAATCTTGGAAATTGATTAATATTTTCAGTCATTCTTCAAGAAAAAATGCTAAACATGAATTGGCTCCATAATGTGAGGATCTGCTGATTTAGAAGAAACTTAGACTGGTTAATTATAATGGATGTTTTTACCCTATTTAAATGACTTTTGGACACAGTCCGTCACATCCATTTTGTGTGTCCATGATCAATTTCCTGAAACCCTGCCAGTTGCTGGGCTTCTGATCCAACCCTGAATCTCTCTATGAAATGTAATCCCACTTTGAAACTGATTTTTGTTTTGATTAAAGATGCAGTATTCCCACAGCTTGTCCATGAACATGTGCGATGAGAGAGCAGGACTGATGAGATGTGAAACTGCACAAAGGAAACAAAGTGGTGATAGATGTGTCTGATCGGGTGCCTTCATTAGAGGACGGGCACAGAAGAATACGCCGAGGCCTTTTTGATGCTGCGACATTGGCTTTGTGTGCGCACCCATTTAGTGTCAATGTCAAGCGTTTCTTTCTCATTTCTTTTTCCATGGAAACACTGGCACATTTCAAGAAGGGGCAGATGTAGACAAATACCAGGAAAGCGGAAAAATCTGTATCTGAGAATGAATATGAATTTCTAAGAAAGCCCAACAGGTGCAAAGGCAGCCTTCAAGTGTGAGCGTGTGTGAATGTGGACAAGTGTGTGTTCATGTGTGTGTGTGCCTCTCATTCGACTTGAATGTGGAATCAGAGGTGCGGGGAGTGGGAGTGGTTAACACATGCTCAGGACCCCCACTGGCTTGCCTGAAGCATCGTGTCTGAAAGAACAGAGCCTGCATAGAGACTCGCTTTCATTTAGCAGACAGAGCGACTGTGAGGAATGAAAGGCAGGGAGGAAAGAGAGACAGGGGGCGAGTGAGGACAGAGACAACACTGACAAAATAAAAATCCAGAAACAACCGAGGAAAACTGAATTTGTGAGGTGACGACAACAAGAGAAGCGAAAACGAAGGGGAAGCAGCAGACGGAGCGAGCAGAGGAAGTGTGAAAATACTCTTTCCCTATTCTTTCATGCCACATCTTTTTTTTCATGCTGTAGTCCATTTCTTTCCCGACGTCATTATCTCCCCTGTGGACCAATGACCATCCCCTGTCTTCACACCAGGTGAGACGCCACGATCCGGCTAATTTAAAGCCACTCGTGTCGCTGGTGATTAGTCTGCTGTCCATCACCTTGTAATTAGTTCTGCGGGAGGATAATGGCAGATGGAGATACCCATCGCTCTCACTCACACACGCAGAGACGCACAGTCCTCACACGTCCCTTCAACAGCCTCCATCTTTGACACTCGTCCTCCATTTCTTCCCAGACTTTGTCCCATCTTCGGAGCACAGGCCATTGCCCTCCTCTCACCTTTTCCCAGATCTACTGTCTCTACTTTACAAATGTCATTCTCCTGCAACAGACTTATATTCAGACACAAAATGAGCCGTGGTGAAATCGCCTCACTCATACATCTCGGAGCAAAATCTGATCCAAACATGATGACGTCGCGGCTCGCAGGCCTCTCCGGTCCCACTAAGAATAGCGCCACCCAGAGCGATTTTTGCGAATGCCTTGTACTTTGCTTTTGCAGTTTGCTGTAATCACAGGGGCTGACATGACACAGCATTCACGCCACCTTCACCAGCCACCACCTGCATTTTCAGCCACGTTCTCGGCCCCTTTGTTCCAACTGCAAATCAACTTTTACCTTCTCACCCTGGCACCGTTTGTCTTGTCTTAATTTCACAGAGGCTTCAATGATGAGACCGCATTTAGGTTTAAATTTCCTCTTCTGGCATCAATAAAGTTAGTCATAAAGATTTGATCATGTTTTATCTGTTTCAGGAGGCAGGAGACGATGAGTTTGTTATCTTACATCACCAATTTGTGATGTAGGAAAATATGCTCTTCTTCCTTACAGGAAATACTAACAATGACGACTGTGATTTATTAGGACACAGTGGTGATAAGAAGCTCATTTTGTTTCACCTCAGATAAATTGTGCAGATGAGCTGTTTCATTGTGTCACAGCAGCAGACGACTAATGCTGCTCCATATGGTGTTAGTAATAATTACTCACTTTCATTGCTCATGTTTGACTATGTGCATCTCCTCTGGGGACAGAGGGAAAAGCAAAGCACCGGGACCAGCTTTATAAATGAGTCAATGAGTGGGAATGAAGACAGATCGGAGATGTGAGATTTGTACATTTGTGTGGATTTTGGAGGAAAGGTGATTGATTTACCTCCATTGCTTAGCTTACATTCAAGCTATGATTCAACATTTTGGGGTACTGTGCTTTTTCATTTTCTTGCCAAGATTTTGGTAAGCTTGGCTTATGACCCCACTGAAAATCCGACTCAATTTCTTGAGATTTTACAAATTCAACTAAGATTTAACTTTTTTTAAAGGAGCATTTCAATGTATGTTGCACAGCAAATGTTGCTAATTCAGGCTAATCAAATGATTTACTATATAGCTTACATCGAATAATGATTTTGGAATAATAAACACTTCCAAGTAGGATTAACAGAAGGGTTTCCTGTTATTCCCAGATAGCATACGGATGTGGGCCACTTCAGGCAATGATGCAGCACTTCTGACCTTCTTATTAGAGGTTGGTAAGGTTTTTGGTAAGGTGTAATCTTTATGTGAACCTAAAGTGGCCCATGTAGTAAATGGTGACTATATGGCCCAAATAGCACAAATCGAATTTGGGCCACCTTTGGTTGATATGCGGTATTGCTATGGCTTACTTGTGGCCCAGATCTGGCAAACAGGAGTGGACCGCTCAAGTGCCATCATTCCTTGTGGTATGTGTACCCGGATGTGGGTTGTGGGCTAAATATGGATCAAAACTATTTTGCTATATGGGATTGAGCTAAAAATACATGAATGCACCATTAGCACAAGGATTAAAAACACAAACTGCTAGCTAGCTAACTTTCTATTTCTAAAATCCCCCTCACACATCTCATGCTAAATAATTAACAGACGACATGTTGTTGTTTCAATTGACACAAAACCCAAAGAAAGTATAAGAATAAAATATTGCATTTTCTTTTTTCACAGGGGATGTTTGTTAATGATAAACTTTAGAATTGCTGGGAGCCATTTTTTATTTCCATCAGACAGAGCGAGACTAATGATAGCCCCGTTAGCTTGTTGGCTGCTGACTGTAGCTTCACTTAAATTAAAGTATTACCTATCCTCTCAGGCAGAAAGTGAATTAGCATATTTCTCTAAATGAAACTAGTGATTCTATTCCTCCTTATGTGTTGCTTAATTAACCTCACAGCTTTTGTCTTGTCATCCCTGTAAACCCCCCCCGACTTGTTGAGTTCCTCATATAACTGGCTCCGCTGCTCATGCCTGGAAACTGTATATTTACAATCTATTTACAATCTCTGGGATTACCCCGTGTCCAGATGTCTCTCAGGAGGTAGAGCAGGGTCTACTAGAAGGTTGATGGTTCAATCCCTGGTATTGCCCCTGCCTGTACTGGCAGTGTGAGTGATGAAGCACCAAAACCAACTCCTCTTATAGTTTATTATTTACTGTACGGTCCTCAGTCATACAGCATGCTGAGTGTTTCCACCTTTTACCGCACACCCTTGTCCTCAAACCCAGACTCGTGCATCACAAAGGTCCTGACTGTGCCCATCTTATACCCTCCTCCACTGCTCTGCTCTCCTAAAATAGTCGCTGATTCAGGATTAATGCTCATCTACTTAAATATTTATACAAGTGAGGAAGCTATCTTCTCAACGACTTTGCCGGAGATGAAATCATTTATTGCTCTCCCTTGCACTTCACAGTTTCAAGAACTTGGGCTGAGCAATTTCCTCTCTTCAGTAATATACAGTAATGCTGTAGTTGGACCTTATGGGGTTTTCTTTAGGACTCAAAAGGAAATGAAGAGCAGTTCACAAAGTTATGATTATATTATTACTACTGGTGTATTTATGTTATAGCCTTAGGTGCCTCAGGGACAAATGAGGAACCAGTACTATTACCTAATTCTCCTGAGTAAAAACAGACATTCAAATAGTAGATAAGTGAGGTTTAATAAATCTTAAGAGAGACTTCTATCGAGGTTATATCTGCACTTGAACTCCTTGACAGGGATATAATTTTGTTGTGGCCCTTAGCTAGGCCATTATGTGATTGGGGATGTCAGCTGTGGACACTAGGCAGACTTGTGCCTTTAGCTCAGCAGATCATTGGCTACTGTCCTCTGCTGCTGTCAGACACATCGCTTCTAAAACCTGACCACACACACACACTAAGGTCAAATATTGTCAAGTACAATTAAGGCTGTGTTTGCTCATATTGATCCACTTCTGTCTGTGGATAATCTACTGTATGTACAGTTGATTTGATGAACATGCTTTGTGCATTATAGCAGCAATAAGAAAGATGGGGGTGTTTGGACGGGTCTACAGTAAGTGCTGCCAAATGGTTTGGCTGAGAATTTCATGGAGTCAGGCTTAATCTGCGAGCTTGAAGAGCTTCCCACTAACCTGAAGCAAATGAATGGCTAAAGAATGAGATTTCATCATCTCTGAAACTGCCACAGCCATGTCTGAAGGCTGAACAACACACAGTATGGAGAGCATCCAGCAGCAGAGAACATGGACCAGAGCTTATTCCAAACAACTAAGCAATAAATACATATCAATATTGTCCTGTACAAGAACTAATAATGAAAAGAAACCATCCATTTTACCTCCTCTCAACCGCTTTGAATAACTTGCTTGTGCAAACAAACTGTGCTCACACAAATCATCACAGAGTTTTTAGCTTATACGGAGAAGCACAAGTTTTTAAAAGTTGTGTTCCTGCTTACTTGATACATTTCCAAGTCTAAAAAATGTATTCTGCTAAATGCATCAATATTCTCCCTACAGCACAGTGGTAGGTGTGAACGATAAGTCTGTGGGCTGTAGAACCAAAACATAAAGTGTGTTGCTATCCACGCATTTGACATTTAAATTTTGGAAGAGCTGTGGAGATAAAAAATGAAATTCAACAAAGTGCAACTGAAACAGATTTGTCGATTAAATCTTAACATATGAACATGACTTCTAAATGAAGAGACGAATAATTAAGGCAGGCAAAGACACCATTTCTTTGTCTAAGTATGTTGGAACATCTGTTGAATTAATACCTTACATAACATAAATGTCATTTTCCCATCACCTGACTCTAATATCCAGATGATAGTAGCAGATGGAAACACATTTTCTATAGGGTGCCATAAAGTAGAGGGGAACTGCACAGATCATTTTCCGTGGGTTCATCACAACAAGTGACTCTTTTTTTTAATCTACAAATATTAATTGAATCCATTGTTAAAATAGAATTCAGCATTTCAATTATCACTGTACATTTCAAATAACTTAGTTTCTTTTCAAAATGTGAAACAGCACCAGCTAAGATCAAATCTAATAAATCTTCTCGGCTGAGGTTCACCCTCATCTTAACCTTTTCGTCAAGGACAAGGACGAGTTTTCACCTTCAACCCCCGGCAGGACATGTAATGAGACATTCCGTGTCAGGCCGAGTGAGGGAAGCTCAGGGCAGTGACCAACATGGCTTCTTATCAGCACGGAGCTGTACGGATAAATATAAATAGCCAATTGGTTTAGTGGGCTCTGTCCGCTGGAGCGCGGGGGTGTTAGATATGCCCAAATAGCTTCAGCAAATTCTCATTACTGATCTGGCTTATAGAGGACGAATACTCTGCATTTCTCCATCAGACTTTCGCTCGCTCTCGCTCGCTCTCTCTCTCTCTCTCTCTCTCTCTCTCTCAGGAAAGGGCATCTGTCTCAGTATTCTCTCGACTTTCAACTGCAGACTAAAAAAAGCCTTGATGGCCACTTTCAGTTATTCATTATTTTGCAGTCAGCATATCAACGTATATTAACCTGGTTTGGTATCTTAGCAGTTTAATAGATTTTTTTCACTTCAGAAACTCTTTACATCCTCAAAGGCTTAGAACAACTTTGTCAAAACTCTGCAATCCCAAACTTTATGCTGAGATGTTATTCTATCTTGCTGCCTCGCTTATCCTGCTATCTTATGAAGCAATTATAGAGTATGATAGTTATTAAAGCATCTGACCTCGATACCAATTAACATGTGTTTGATAGTCTTGTAATTTGTATTTTCTTTGGCACTTTGTGCTAGTACATCTGGTTTTCTTCCTATATAAACATTAATTTGATATTTTTTAATGAGATCTCTTTGCAGGTGCTTTTGTTGTTTTTTTATCTCACAAGCACAATCACTATTCCTGTTATGAATAAGCCCAGATCTGTAATCTTGTACAAATAAACAGAACTATATTTAGGTGAAAAATTGTAGTTTGTTAGCATGTTGACACAGAAAACTAATTCAGTGAACACATCAAATACTGAACCTGCTAAAACATGTTAGTGTTGTCATTATGATGTTATAGCAACCTGACATCAGCATTTAACTTAAAGCTCTAGTGTTGTTTATTTACAGTGTTGTTGTCTCTGTTGACTCTTGTGTTAGCTCTGTGTTTTTCTTATTGTTCTGCTCTACTGGCCTAATTTTAAGGATTGAAACATGTAACGGAGCACATTTGGGAACAATATAGCGCTTTACCACAAATGCTATTATGTGTTACAGTAAAAAAAAAAGTGGCTTTTGCTTTTCTTGTACTGTCTCCCTCTCCACCTCTCCCTGGCTCCCTGTCTGTCGCCTCTCCTCCCTTTCTTCCTGACTGATGACTGAATCTTATTTACTGTTTTGACGGGAGTCGTCTGGGCCTGTCAGGGCTGGGATATAAAACTGTTTGGTCTGGATTGGATTCCTAAGCATTGTCTCCTCCACAATTGGAGTAAAACCACGAATGCAGCTCTGAGAGCCCTCCCTTAAACACTTAGAGGTCATAGCGACGAGCAGTTCCCTCCTCTCGTTCCCTCCTTGTCACTCTCCTTTACAGCCGTACCCTCCCTCCTCTGTCGTATAATCCCCTCATATTTAAGAGTTCTGTCCGGTCTTTCTCGCTCCCTTGGTTTTACTCCCTCCCCCCATTTCAGCCTATGCATCTTTTCTACTGACTCACCCCTTCCCCCATCCTCCAGAGCTCTCCCTCTCTCTCGGCTGTGAGGTAATGCAGAGGGCTGGTATTGTGGGGACAGTACAGTGTGAGTGGTACAGTAGAGGGAGTGCCAGTCGTACCCCCAACAGCAACGCCACGCCATCTGCAGCTCTGGCACACAACGTTTCCACGCCACCAATGGCAGCCGTGCATGCACAGAGGGGGAGGAAAAAACCAAACCTCCCCCCATCCTCCGTCTCACCCTCACATGGCATCTCTTTCTCCGACACTGCTCAGTGCGTTTCTTCCCCACAAACCAACTTCCTTTCCCAACTGCTTATTAAACCCTGCCTTCTCCTCGTCGTAACCCCTCTATTTTACATCCTTCTGCCCATCTCCTTTCCTCCCCACGCTCCCCTTCTTCCTTTATCTCCTCTCATGCGCTCCACCACCTCCCCTGGTGAAGGAGCTGGCAGGAGATGAAAGGGAGTTTTTCTGTTGTGCTATTGTGAGTGACTGTTCACCAGGATTGGGTTAGTGTGGACTGGTGAAATCGCTCCGCCTGTGGTGTTACACGTCGACAATGTTTTTCTGATGCCGGCTCAGCAGCTTCTATCTGAAGCACGACCGGGCTTCAAGGTTGTGATGTGGTAAATGTTCGAGGAAGTGGAGCGTCAGTTATGATGGTTCTACGACAAAGGAAGGGCCATCGATAGCAGATGTTGATGTCACCCACAGGCTCATTAAATGTCCATTTAGAGCCTGTAATTGTATGTCACGGTTCATAAATTCATTGATGGCCTCAGTCAGATGTCGCTGTGACTCAATGCAGGACACGTGTCAGGACATAAACACGTTCAGATAAGGTCTTACAATATGAGGCAACTCAAAATGATGTGATTTTGCAATAACTCTGGGCAGAGACGAATAATAATGATATTGTTGCTGCGTTCAGGGCAAAATAAAAGTCACTAAACAGGTTAGGAAACGATTACATCTTGTTATCCTTCATGAATGCTACCAGGGTGAGGGTTAGTTTGAAACAGCCGCTGGTGCAGGCACAGACCTATATTTGACCATTTGATAAGTAGAGACTCCAGGGGTTAGGTAACAAATTTCATTTTCATTTATTTGATTATTTGACAGAGACAATGCTCATTAATCAACAGAAAAATGACATATAAATGAGCCAGAGTTAGCTCAACAGGCTATTTTTCATCTGTTGTCCCTGGTAAGTTTTTAAAATGGAAACCTAAAATTAAAATAAAATGACTTGTTATAGGCAACGCATACAAGCAATTTATACAGACTAATATTGAGACAGGTACAATGCATGTACCAATAAGTAACAACACAACATATGAGACAAAGCACAGTATTATCAATATGTCTTCAGCTGACCAGTAAAAGAACAATAAGTATTTACTTCTCTTATCTGCATTGGCAACAGGTTCCAAATGAATGGGTTCATTTGCAAATTGATTGGGTTGGAGTTAGGTAAGGGTTAGGATTGTCTTGACCCTGCTGACTGTGCTGTTCTCTTAGAAAAAGTGCTGCTCGTAGATGCACAGTATGATTGTGTGTGTGAATGTCTGTACTGTAAAGTGCTTTGAGTGGTCATCAAGACAAGCGCTATATACATGCAGACCATTTACAAGTATCTCCTAGGTGGAATGGCAGGATCCTTTCACCTCCTGGCAGGATACAAGGTAAGTGAAGACAGGGTTAGGGTTACAGGCAGGGTTAGGGTTCAGGGTTAGGGTAACCCCCGCCTGACTCTACAGTTCTGATCAGCTCTAATGTGCATTTTAATGTTTTTCAGGTCTTTGTATGGAAAGCTCTCTGACTGCTTTCATAGCACAGACACAGTTAGCGACTAACTGGCGAACATAGTAAAACAAGAAGAAGCTCAAAACTAATGTTTTCACTCCTGTGTTTCATCTAAATTGTACAAACCGTAGTTTTCTTTACCCTAGAATGGGCCCTTTATACTTAAATACTTTATATTTACATCTGGAGTGGGTCCTCTCTACGGAGGCCGCCATTTATTTTTTTACAGTAGCCCAAACTGGACAAACTTAACACCTTTTGAGTTTTTATGACAACTGAAGGCTACCACAGGTTCTCTTTCGTGTTTGGAAAGGGAGGGTGAGGTGAGGGGTATTCAGCTGCAACATGCAACTTCACCAATAGATGTCACTAAATTCTACAGCCATGAGTGGGTGGAAATGGCTGGATCATCATCATATTCAAGGCGAGTGGAGCAGCAGCAGCTGAATAAAAAGGTGGATGGTGTTACAAAACGAACAGTGGCACTCATCCCCTCCTGCTGTGTCTGTCCCAAGGCCACGACTTATGACTCATTCACTGAGCGAGTCAGAAGGAACAAAGTGAGATTTCAGGCAGAGATCAAAATGAGCCGAATCACAACATCCCGCTGCCTTTTTTATTCCCTGTACACTGTACAGCTTCTAAACTGCTTAGTGCGAGTCTGTCTGAATGTGCAGTTTTAGGAAAGTGCTGTTGCTGGTGTCCAGAGTGCTGCCTCACGATCGATACCAAGAAAAAGAGCAAAGCAAACCACAGTATCATCTGTTATTTTTGTGTGTGTGTGTGTGTTGGTGATGGTGGGTGGATGGGTGAGGCGGACAGGCAGGGAGTCTGCCTCTGGCCAACATGTTGCAACACAGTGAGCTGCAACAGACACAGTCGGTGGTGGTGGTGGTATAACCCATTTAGATACAGCCTTGCAGGGACACAGACTCGGGGTGTCTCTATAACAAGGCCACAAAATAGGACATTCATCATCTCTCTGTTTGACACAATCAGGTGATGTTACTGTTTGTGCCAGTACTTATTTCTCAATTACTCACATCAACTTCCCTACTTTATATTAAAAACTTATATTTTCTCTGTTTCCATCCTCTCTTTCATTTCTTCTCTCTGTTCTGCTCTTATCCTTCTTTCATATTTCTTCTCAGCTTACATCAAAAAGTCTCATCCACATTTAAAAAAGTTGCTGTAACTGACATAGGACACCAATGAGAGAAGTGAATCTAGAGTAAATCCTGCATAATCAATGTTAATATAAACATACTCTCAGCAAAATGTACTTAATTCGCACATAATGAAGACAAATGGTACAAAACACTAATGGATTATTATTAAGTGTAAGTTTGATTTACTATTGAGGAAGTTGATGCCTATAGTTTAATCTGGGACCGCAACTAACGACTTTCCTAAATGATTGTTTATCAATTTTGTCAATAAAGAAAATACTGAACAATACCAGTTATAATTCTTCACAGCCCAAGGTTACAGCACCAACTGTGAAAAAATGCAACAAATATTCAGTTTGATATCATGCATGACAAAGAAAAACATTAAATTCTCACGTTTCAGACGTTGGAACTAGTGAGTGTTTCACATTTTAGCTTGAAATTTATGTATATTTAATTTGGAATAGTTGCAGCTGTAGTTAAATCCGAAGGCAATAATACTATTACATAATATTATCATAGGTTTGGTTTGGAAATATTCAAGTGCAAATACCTCAAAGTTGTATTTAGGTAAAGTAATTGTAAACGTACGTATTATGTTGCCCACTACAAAGCAAACAAAAGAAAAATCTTCATCATCACAACGCAGTCGAGACGAAAAGAAGACACAAGTGCGCACACACAATGCACAATCAGCAAGGGGTACTTAAAGAACAGCACTGAAGGCAACTCCCATTCCCACACACTTACGCTCACGTGTGTGTGTGTGTGTGTGTGTGTGTGTGTGTGTGTGTGTGTGTGTGTGTGTGTGTGTGTGTGTGTGTGTGTGTGTGTGTGTGTGTGTGTGTGATGCTGCTTGTTGCTCTCCCAACATACGTCAGAGCCACAGACAACCGACCAATCAAACGGCAGCTCCTCACTCATAAGCACTCTGCAAACTCTGGGTAACCAGGTGGAGCCGCACAACAAAGACCTGCAGCTGGATCACAACACACCAGCCCGACAGTGACTGAACACCGTGTGATCATTTATTAACATGATCATCTTAAATGTCTAAACAGTCTCTTTAATACTCCTTTAAATATTAACGGCCTTTGAATATGATATAACATGTCTATTGGGAGGGAAGTGGATTAAGAAAAACTAATTAAGATATGGAGAGATGGAATGGGAGATTATCACAGCATAATTTACTGTAAATACATAATATTATGATACTTTCAACTGTGTTTTGTTGAAGAGACCTTAATCTTAATAAGACTACCTAGTTAAATAACAGGTTATATATAGTGTATATACTCAATTATAAAGGTAAAACACAAGAGTTTATCTATCACAGTGAGTTAGATGTATTTTTGTGCTTTTGTTGAACTAATTGCTAGAATTCTCAAAAGAAATTCAATGCTGTGAAAAGGATTTTGGAATTTACATGTTTAGATTCTTGTCCATCAAACAATGTAAGATCACAATCAATCTGATACTGATTGAATTTTGTTTAGTTTTTTTAGTTTATTGTACTTTGTGCTGTATTTTTTCAAATATTTGAGATTTAAGTAAAGTTTATTTGTATTATTAATTTGGGCTCAAAAGCTGTGAACTAAAATATCTTTGAATTAGTTTTGTCGCAACATGTTGACCTGAACAACAACCTGAAGACTATTTAAAAAGTTGAGTCTTCCAAGTTAGAAAAGGCTTTTCCATATATTTCTTACTGACATAATGAAAAGACCCAAACCAACAATCAAATGTATTCTCTTACTCTAACGACTATTACCTGTGTAATCAAAGCCTGATATATAATTCCTTAATGCCATAGAGCTCCAATGCTGCCTGTACAAATAATATTTAGACTGTTTACCGTGCCAGTATTTGTGGAGTAACTCCCATTTATACCGTAAATACTCAGAGAACCAAGTGTACATTCATCATCCATAGCCTAAAATGGTCCCCAACAAATGCGCAGTTCACTGTCTGATTCACATCTTCAGGGTCAGAGACAGACGGACATATTGTTTGCTCCGGTCTCTTCATTGAAATTGGTGACGTTATTTTGAATGACGCCAGCAACAGGAGTAAAGGCTCACGTAACACTGTCGTCCGTGTGAGCCCAGTCATTGTAAGGTCAGGTTTAGGTGAGGTTTCTTTGTGTGTGTGTACACGTGTGTGAGTGCGCATGTGCACACCCTCTTGCTGGAAGCAGCAGCGAGCGGCGGGTATGAGCAGTATTAATACAACAGCAGGGAAATGGCCCAGTCATGGTTGCCATGGTAAATATGGCCCCCTGTCGCGTGCTAGCGGTCCCTTACTCCCCCTCCGCTGCTCTCCACTGTTCTCCTCCATGCTGGTTTTTCCTCTAATACCACTCTGACTTATTTCTCTGCTCTGGTCTTTTTTTTTTAATACCATATCTGCTCCCTCCTTCCTCTTCCTTCCCTAATTCCCTTCCTTTTTCTCCCTTATTTCAGTCCCCCTTCCCCCCATTTTTTCCGCCTTCCCTCCCCCATCCTTCCTTCACGCGACAGTGGCCTCCCTGCAGGCTTCAGACAGGCCCAAAACTGCTGCACAGAACGAGGCGACCTTCAATGCATCATGGCAGGCCGACCGGGCAGCGCCTGGCACATCAGCCCGAGACACAACATCACTACTGCCCCCGCCGTGCCACGCTCGTGACCCACAAATCTCACAGTTCACATCGGTACTGGTCTGACATATAACTACTGTAGTGCCTGCGTGCGCCATTCTTCTTCATCATCATCATCATCATCATCATCTCCCTCTGGATGCAAACATACATCATGATCTGAGCTCACACTAAGGCCATGATTAAAATTTTACAGCTGAGTAGTTCAGTTTTATAATAACTACAACAATAACGTCTGTATTTATTACTACAGTAAATACACATCCTTGTGGTTTAAATCATCAACATGACAAACGTAATTACAAATTTCTCTCTGATTAATCTGTGATGTTGAGTGAAAATTAAGCTCAAGTACCCATTATGATGAACAGTATGTAAATAATTTGATTATCTTTCTCCAGCTCTGACATTGTACGCTACAAGCAATGAAGAGAAACGTGGTGAAGCATATCTAAGATAAACAGCAGGTCTTACTACCTTCACCCTGTGTCATGATATCATAAACATAAATGTTCATTCTTGAATGGTAAAATGCTGTTGGAAGAAATCCAACAGCATTTTTATTTTAAATATGAAAATGTGCTTATTTGCTATTTCGCCCCATTTTCTGAGACAGTGAACACAACATCTTTGTGTTTCTGATAGATAGAACAGGCTGTTGTTAACTTGGGCTTTGGGAAATAAAGATTTGTTCCACTTAATCGACACGGAGCACTAAATCGATTGAAAAAATAATTGTCCAACCTACTGATAATAATAAATACTGTGTTTGTTAGCTGCAGCGTTACAGTTTACTGAAAAACAGAAGGATTTTCAAGCAATAATAAGACACCTGATGTTAGATTTTGGTGGTCCAAACTAAACTATTAGTTGATTAATCGATTAGTCATTCAACCCTTTACACAATGTTTTAAGCAAACAATACAGCGTGAGGTTTTATAGCTTTGTTAAATGTTTATTTAATTTTTTTTAAATGAATATCTGTAGTTGTTCAAATAAAACATTGTGTTTTGTAAGTCGTTGTTATGTTTTGTGATTCATTGTTGTGATTTGCACTTCAGGGCCACCGTTCTATTCAGAATCAACTCACAATTAAAGATCGAATACTTGAAAAAATTTAAAATAAAAGGTTATTGCAGCTCTATTTTAATAAGCTTGTTTTCGGAGCCCCCTCATTATTAAAGGTTTGAACTCAGGCACTGACAAGATCAACAATGCTAGAAGAGTAGAGTCAGTGTTTTCTAACAGAGTATCTGCAGAGTGGGGCCATCAGACACAACCTGACATCACCCTTTTTTTGGCTGCTGACGCTACAACACAACAGTCTTGGCCCAGACATAATGGAAATGTATAGATTTCACATTGCATGACACTTTTGTCCCTGGGAGTATTTATTTTTGTTGTTGTGTATTTTCTTTGTCTCGAACTTGCACAGCGGTGGGCAGAGCGTTCACTTAAATGACTGGAAAAGGCGGCTGTGTGCGGAGGAAACCCATTGAGAGGCTGTGGGGGAGCCTGGAAGAGGCATGGAAAAGATAAGATGTGCTAATTTAATTTGTGACATTTCTCTAATGTCACGCAAATGGCCTCACAATAGGCCACATGATGCTCTAATGTGGTCAGACGAGGCAACACCCCCCCCACAGGAAACCTGCAGCTCAAAGACACACTGTGATCCATCTCTGCGTCTCTCACAGATTAACACCAGGGTTGTTCCACCTGCCTCTGAGCTCCGGCACCTGCAGGTACGGGCTATTCCGTGAACCCGGTGAACCGGAACGAACGACCGTGTCAGCAGCACCAGGGCTCCAGAGGTGGGGGTGTTTTTGGGGGGGGGGGGGGGGGTACACACCGGGTATGCGGCTCACCTGTCAGGCTGTCGTAGCACTCGATCTCGGTGATCTCCACGGATCTCCGCTGCTCCTCGGTCATCTTGGAGGTGGCTTGGCTCAGCAGGTTGACCTCGGAGCCCGTCGTCCCGTCCGCGACGTGCACCCCCTTCAGCTGCAGCAGCGCCCGGTGGTACTTGCCTATCGCCTCCCGGAATTTCTTCTCCTTGTAGCAGCGGTGACCCTCCGCCTTGAAGTCGATGGCTTTCTGGATCTTCGCCTCCATGTCCATCTCAGCCGAGCCGGCTCGGTTCCCAGCGCCGCCTGCTCCGTCTCCCCCCGCGGCGGCGGCTGCTGCCAGGCTCCGGCCGCCGGTCTCCGGGTAGCTCTTCAGGCTCTTGATCTGGTGCTGCTTCGCCTCCATGTCTCTTAGTGAAAGCGCCTGGAGCGGACCATGGTGCTCGGGCACGAAGGTGTGTTTCTTCGGGGACGACGGGAGCAGCGTGCTGTGCATAAAGTATGGAGGGACGGAGCGGCGAGCACGGCGGGGCAGGCACCGGGGAGAAGTCCAGCCTCGGAATCAGAGATCCGGTCCGAAGCGTGTGCTTTACGAAGGATGATAAAAATTAAAAGTGAGGGATATTTGTGGTTATAAACAGGTGAACAGGGTCTGAAGAGCGGACAGAAACACCCCGAGTCTCCTCATCATCAGGTTTTTAACCGTGAAGGAGGAAGAAGGAAAAAACCGAGAGTGCTCGCGCTGGTCGTCTCGCGGAGGGATGCTCGGTGGATTTCTATGGCAGCGGCCGCCTCCGAGGCACGCGCAGCATCAGCACCACACACACACACAACCCCTCCTCCCCCCGACTGCAAAGCATTGTGGGGGAAAAAAAGAGAAGTCGTGAGGCGTTGCTGCAGTCCAGATTTTACATCGCGAAAACACGACAATAAAACACACACGCAGGAATTAACGACTGAAAAAACACGTCATTCTCTAATCCATTAAAAGTAAACACGCAGGTGGATTATAAAGTTATACTTGTGTTCACATAAATACAAATATTTACACATTTATTAGACTATGAAACAGATTCCTCCTCAGTGATATATTCCCCTTATATTCACTACATTTAAAAAAACCAGCTGCAGCTTAACTGAATAACCTCAGGCCTGTAAAAGATGACGTCACTCCAACTGTTTGTAAGTGAGTCCTCATCGCAACAGTAAAAAGAGAATCAGACTTTGATTCAGCTCTGACTTCAGCTGATGTTCACATTATAAACATCCGATCAGGTGAGTTGAGCTCAGGAGGTCTTCAGCTGGTGATGGAGACAGACAGCAGGAGGCTGCAGGGACAAGAGCAGGAGGAGGAGAGAGCGTCCTCAAGAGGACAGAGTGTCAATTACACCCAGTTTAAAGGGATAGTTCACCCAAAAGTGAAAATGCACTCATAATCTACTCACCACTATGACGATGGAGGGGACGGGTGAAGTGTTTGAGTCCACAAAACCCTTCTGGAGTTTCAGGGGTAAACAGCGTTGCAGCCAAATCCAATACAATTGAGGTAAATGGTGACCGATTCTTCAAATGTAAAAAAACAGAAAAAAAAACATAGAATGCCTCCATACTGCTCCTGTGGTGTCATCAAAGTGGCATCATTTACACATTGTCTGTTGTTATCCTCCTCCGGAGCCACTTCCGGGCTAAAAACATGGTGTAAATGACCTCGTTTGGAGTCGAACTTGGGGTTTACAGACACTTGGATGACACCACAGGAGCAGTATGGAGGTATTGTATGTTTTTTTCTGTTGTTTCTTTACATCTGAAGAAGTAGTCACCATTTAAAGTTGTATTGGATTCTCCTGCAACACTGTTTACCCCTGAAACTCGTGAAACTAGTGGGGAGTGGGTAATGGGTGCATTTTCATTTTTGGGTGAACTATCCCTTTAATATCATGTTTAACAAGGGTTGTAAATAAATGAAAATAGTGATAAATGACACACACAATTCTCCTGAAATAACCAGAGCACAATGTTGGTTTCACCCCTAAAAATAGAGCAAAAACCTGAAAACTAAATTATTAACAATCTCTTTGCTTTTGAACACGACAAATCATCTCATTCCTCTCACCTGAGAAGCAAGAACTGTGACATTTTGGACAACTTGTCAAAATAACTGTCAATTGACCAATCACTGAACTGATTGTTTCAGCCCTACACTTGCATTTACTGTAAGATAGTAACAAAGTATAAGTACTTCATGAGGTAGTATCAAGTACTTCATGAGCTGGCTATTTAGTCTACATAATGATTATTAAAGTAAAGCAGGCTAAATGAAGATGTTGAATAATTGTGGTGGAGTAAAAAGTAGTTCACATGAAAAGACCTGTACAAGTATATAATATTTGTATTTAAGTACAGTACTTGAGTAAATATACTGCACCTTCCACCACTGACCACCCAGCACTATTTCTTCAGAGATTATGAATTATAACTCTGAAATCATCACTTCATATCCCTTAGATTTAAAAGCAGCACACGCATGCACAGACTGGTGCCTCACATGAGCTTGTTTGAAGAGAAGTAGTCCTGGGTGACCCTTCATTGTCACGTCTAACTGGCAAACAAATTAATCTTCACGATACACGCAGGTGTTGTTGGAGAACTGCCAAACAGGTAAATACACATCTACACCCATTCTCTTCTCACATGTCCGGGCTGGTGATAACACATTAGAGCTGACTCGAGTTACGTTTTGATCATAAATGACATGAGAGCCATAGCTCACCTTCCCTTCAAGTCCTGGAGTCAAACACCATGTCCTGCTTTGTGTTATACCTACAGTTTCTCTAAATGTTAAGACGTTAACATTTTGTACTGATAAGATCATACTCATAGGGATCATGAAGAGAACAGCCATCAGGTTTGGACTCTTTTTCTCCTTTATTTTCCAAGCACATTTTTTCCAAATAGAACTTTTTCCCCCTTCAATATCGTTTAAAAACGAATAACTCGTGGTGTTTTACATTGTTCCTTAAAACAATACAAATTCTTAAAAGTGATTTTAAAATATTAACAAGTGTCACAAAGTTCTGGTGCGAGTCTCAAGGACCAAACAGTACACACGTGTTAATGAGGCATAGCGGGTGGGGTGAACTACCAACTGGAACTGCAGTGCAACGGCCCCGTCTTCGACATCAGGCCTGATGGCATCTCTGAGTTTCTTTACATGGATACAAGAACATGTACATAGAAAAATAAGCCGCAGAACAGGTTCTGTACTGTGTGAAATCAACATGATCTAACAAGTCCATAGATTGCATTTAAAAATAAACAATATTCTAGTGATCCAGCTATCAAGTCGGTGGTATTAGAAAGAGTTCCTTACAGTGGTAGAAAAGTTGACTTGGGCATCTTCAGCTCCAAGGTGAGAACTTCTACTCCACTTGAAGAGGAAGAAGAGAACGAGGTGTGGTGTGTTCGAAGAGGTCGTTCTGTGTAGCCATTTGGATTTTCTTTTCTGCTCACAAGTCCAGGACCAAAGCTCTGCGGCATTTCATCTACATATTTTCTACTTTTAAAACATAATGCAGGAGGCAATTCTGACGTGAAGGTAGCAAGAAAAGATGAATTTCATCATCACCCCATGGCTGATATTATTTCTGGTTGCCATCCTGTGTTTTTAACTTGTGAAAAAACAAATCTGTACCTTAAACTTAATTGTTTTCTAAAAACATTTCACTTTCAGGTGAATACTAGGTTAACGCAGTGATCACAGGATTCATCTTGAGGGACAAGGGACATTTTTTTTTTCAGCTACTCAATAGTTTTCATTTAAGATAAAATCTCAGAACACGGAAGTGAGGCAGCAGCATCCTTATAATATGGAGTTAAAGGGTAAAATAAAAAACACCGTTATGGCAGCTTGGCTGACATCATGCTCATGCCTTTAGCTCACAAATATAGTTAGATATTCATAAATGAGCAATGTAACACAAACATTGAGTTCTTAAATTAAAAGCTTGGACAGTAGACAAAGGTGATTTTCCAATGGCAGCATGACTAAAATGTAAAAAAAACAAAAACTATATTTTTTATCAAAGAGATACCTTAAAGTCATTTAACTTGTCCACACACTTTGAACAAAAACACTCCACTTAATAGAAATCTGCAGTCCTGCATGTTCCCAGGATAAATGCAAAAACGTGGTGATACAAATTCTATAAAGGAAGGATAGAAAGAGTCTGTATATGTATTTCTTAGGTATTCTTATTGCCCAGTCTCTTAAAAACACTCACAGCCTGAATGTCCATGCGGGCCCCCAAGGACTCTGCTCCTCCTCCTCCCACTACTCCTCCTGCTGCTGTGGTCCCGGTGCTGCTGCTGACTTTGGGGCTTGCTATGGTCAGCCTCTCCAGGGTTCTGGGCTTGGTGCTGGTCACTCTGTTGTCCTGTGTGTCGGCCGGCGTGGGCGACACAGCCATGGTTGTGGCAGGGAGCTTGCCCAGTCTCTTAAGCACACTGATTTTGGCAGGAGGTAGGCCGTTAGGGGAAGAAGAGGAGGGAGCGGGAGGGCCAGTGGGAGGTAGTTTGAATTTTCCTCCCAGTCGCCGCAGGGTGGTCGGGGCAGGTTTTGCGGTTGGCTCCTTCTTCTGGGAGGGAGGTGGTCTCTTGAGGACGCCAGCGTACTGAAGAACAGAGCCCTCTCCATCACTGTCATCCTGCTCGTCTACATCCATCTTCCCTGCCCTCGGCACGACTTCCACTTTGGCCGCTTGGTCCAGACGACTGAACACACCAGTGGGCTGCAAAAACATGAGCATTAAGAGCACAGAACTTATCTTTAAAACACACAATGAAATAATGAGGCTCACTGACAGGTCTCACCTTGTTATTGCTTGTCGGTGCATCGGCTTTGGATTCAGCCCCAAGTCTTGCAAATACAGACGTGCGTTTCAAACCTTTTAACGAAAAAAGCAAAAGGCAATGAGAATTATTGATAGAAAATCGAATATGACAGCAATGGTTTGGTTTGTGTTATGACATCATTAGTGAAGGACAAATAACTAGCTAAAAATATAAAATAAAATCCACATAATCTTTATTATACCAGAATATACAAGTAAAACATATCAATGCTACTTCTGTGCCTCAGCAGCAGTATTTGAAGACCAAACTTCTGAGTGCTGCAGTGTGCAAAGTCTTTTTCTTCAACATTTAACATGTTTAATAAAGGTGTTATTAAAACCTACTGTAAATTTATCAAATATGACAGTTACACACTTTTTCACAATACTGATATATTTCCACAATCCTATGTCACAGCTTTAATTGAGTAAGTTTTCAAATTCTGACCTGACAAAATGGTAAAGTCATGAAAAACAAGTATGTATCATATGAAAGATCTGCATTATATTAATGCTAATATTGTTATATTATTCCTAACATCTGTCGCTGACACTGAATCGTGTCAATGCAAACATTGTGCCGAGAAAACTGGCTTTTATTTTATAACATATAAATTGTTATAACCAGAGGTTCAAGTTTCTGCTGCTGTTGGTTTCCAATGATAAAAAGAAATATTTTTAAAAACCTGAGTGACAGAAGCCAACTCTGTCATAAACATGAACAGCTTTAAGTGTTAGGGGAATTCATGCCATGGGAAAAAAGACCATAACTGGAGAGTTTAGGGTAAAATCAACATGATGTGAGACAATGGAAACACAAGCACAGTTTAGCTGCTTTCTGACATGCAGTTGACTCTGCAGCTCCTTTGTATTTTCTCTGGAGGTGCATGTGTGAACGCAAATGTCCAAGTGTCCTCTACGAACTTCATCCGCCTGGCCTCCAAGTATAAAGTCTGTAGAAATTCAGGAGAAGTCAATGTGTAAACACAGCAGGGGATCCCCCGCTGGATTCACTGTGAGGGGGGGGGTTGATGACGGTTCTAAGACACGACAGATGCATAAAAAACTCCACAGTGAAAATGCGGTGCCACGCGAAGATGTCAGGAGAGTTTGTGTGGATAAGAGCTGACGACAGTGTCGGGGTGCTGCAAACAAAAAAAATCACGTGATCTCCGCAAAGGAGTTAATACGTCACTTCCTGCCTCTGCCTGCTGCTTAATAATGTGGAGGATTTGATGCTGTTGTGAATGGGTCTGTGCAGAGAACCTCCTGCTGTGTTGTGCACGTGTGAAAGGCAAACTCTGGGTAAACTCCGTAGCCAATTCTCCGGATTTTACCCAGAGGCCATGTCTGCAAATGGCTTTAGACAAAGAGAATGAATTGGTGCAGTGGGTGGTATTAGTAGGACAGGGGATTAATTTATGAGAGAAGTCAATGAAGGTTAAACAGGTTCAGTTTGTCAACCCAGAATCACCTTATTCAGGTTGAGTATGACAGAGCTCCATGAAAACTTTTAGTATTTATTAGCTGCAGTGAGAATCAGCCCCATTTGAGCGAGTTGTCGGCAAGGCCACTGGGTCTGGCCTACCTTTCTTGCCGTGCTGGGCCAGGATGCGGCGTGTACGAGGCGTGGTGCCTTTGGGCATGTTGATGATGTACTTGCCTTCCATCTCAGCTGTCACTCTCCGGCGCTTCACTGCTGCTAAACTGTTCCCCTCGTCGGCAGGCTGACTTATAACTGACAAACAAAGTGGAAAGTACACAGGGATTGAACAGAGGTAAACAAAAAGGACTTGTGGCACCAGAGGGACAGGAGATATAGGTATGATGGGGTTTGAGGGTCGATGTCTACCTGCTTTGTTGCTCTTGTTTGCTTGCATGTTGGACACTGTGACAGAGAGGCGGTTGTCAGGTCGACGGGCCGGGGTGGGTGGCGGGGAGTCGCTGCTCAAAGCGTTAGCAATCATACGAGTGGCAGCTGAGAAAAGGTAGAAAAATTCTTAAGAGGACGCTGTGTGACATACTGACATCACGTGTTTGTTAAGTTCAAATGGCTGACATCAGTGAACAGGAACATTATGCATATGAAATACTGTAGTTTGTGTCTTTATAGGGAGTAAAATGCATAAACACACAATAAATTGATAGTGTAAACTAAAGTTGGAGAAAAAATCTTGAAAATCTATTTTACAGGAAAGTGTACCATGTAAACTAATTTCTATGCTCAATTTTACCCACATGCTCCAGTTCTGAGTCATGGCAGGTAGCAGAAGTGATTAACCTTCACCTGCTTAATTACTGCAGACATACGACACTATGATATAACTGATGATTCATTTTGCTTCTGGCTGGTCTGATTTATGGGTCACACTGCTGTGTCAATCCAGTAAAGCTTTGTAGTAGTAATATTCAAGGTATTTTGCCTCTGACTATTCTGGTCTTGCTTTAGATTTAAAAGTTAGACTAAGACAGGCAACTAACAATAAATCCACTTTTATTATAGATTATTTATATGAGCGTGTGAGAGATGCTGATGTTGAATAAATCAAAGTTAGAGCAGATATTAATCACAAACCACAGAATACTTCTAGAAAAAGTTACACATTACTTTATGTTACTTACGACTATTGGCTGTTCTTCTGAGCTCAGCTTTAACACTTGTCTGTCCTGAGGAGATGGCTTCTGTGGCCATTTTGCACATGTCCTGAAGACCGAGGGGACAAGAGACTTGTGTTAAACTTGCAGTTTATGTTAAACTTGCAAATGTCATTTACAAGAAGACAATGAAATTGATCCATCCCCCCTGTTAAAATTCCTCATAATTCTTGTCGGAACACAAACCACAATTATTTTCTCCTCATTTTTACTTTTGCATATACATAATTCTTGAAAGATAATTTTGAAAAACGTTTAAGCACTCTGCTACAGTATCACATTAGTAATAAACTGTATAAACGTCACCATTCAACAGGACATTTGTGTTTACAGCTGTGGACAGTTTTTGAGCAGCTTATGGTTATAACTTCCACATTTTCAACATTTAAGTGCATGACAACATTATGTCTGATCTCACCTGCCGGTACACCTGCTTGGCATGTTTAAGAATGGCAATGATATCACCAATGACCGTGATACCGAGGTCCATCATAATATCTTTATTGAGGTCCATAAGCATGTTCTTCTGGATTCTGCAGTGACACAAACAATTGGAGAGCAAATGAGATGATAAAGTGTTAATGTACACAGCAGCGGGTTTGGGTGTAAGGTTCAAGTTAAATGTTTACCTATTTAAGACTCTTTAATACCATTTGAACTAAGTACAATGGAAGGTACAGACAATTTCTACTAACTGACTAATTTCTAACTTACATAAAACCTATTTTTAATGATGTGAATAAGTTAATTCAATAAGACTCATGAGACAATGGTCTTGAGTTTACTCCACATCTAATGATTAGACTAAAACTCCACAGAAAGGGGCTGAACAGCCTCTAGCTCATTTTTTACTAATGCCACAATCCCACTTATATTTTTTAGGTGTATAACCTTTTTCAGACATTATAGCAGAAAACCATTCGCCAATATTTCTCCACCACCATTATTTACAGCAGACAAGACAAGATGTTTAAGATTTGTAAGCTTTAAAACAATCTGCAGGCACCGTCCGTGTTCTCTATGAGGCCTGTGAAACAGAGGGTTTAGGTTACCTGTTGTCCACAAAGGAGACTGCATAGGTGACAGCGAGACCGGCTGGGATCCCTGCATCCTTAAAAAACTGAATCCACTCCGAGGTGGCTACAAAGAGAAAAAAGAGAGGGTTTTAACAATCACACAAGAAGGATCTGAAGCCAGAACTCAAACTGGGAAAATCCTGTAACAAATGACTTATTATTATATATCATATTCATCATGCTTAGTCTACTGTGTTGGAAAATGGCCAGCATAATCCCCAATTCCATAAATGCATCTTCAACATGCTTTTTTAGTTTGTGTCCAAAACTTAAGTGTTCACAATGATGGAAAACAACAAAAAGCAGAATATACACATTCGAGAGGCTGAAACAAATATGAAACATCCTCTTTTTTTTTTTTTTACATAATTGAACTAAATTGTCAAAACATTACTGATCAATTGTGACCATGCTAACAGTTAGCTGTTGACACTATCACAAAATAAAAGTGATAGTGTCAACGGCGGATCTCAGTGACACTGTAGACTGCTGTCCAGTGGTAGAGAGGCCAGAGGGAGATGTAAACCTGAGGAGACGGCAGCTCGTTGAGGTCTAACACATTCTGACCACAGCCGGCTGCAGGTTATTTATAACACTAATGATGGAAGTTCAGTGGGAGAAGACAGAGAGCACAGTGAACAGCTGCCACAACAAAGACTCACGAGCCCACAGTTACACCGAGACAATTCACACAGTGACTAAACCCCCATTTAGTGATGCGATGTCTCGTCTCTGATATTTAGTGTCACTATGTCCAAGATCTTAAACAGATAAGAGCAGAAAATCATTATTTCTGGGGCAGAAAATAGTCAATTTGGGGTATTGTTGCTTGGGAAACCACCTGAACGACAGCTTGATGATCAAAAAGGCTGCTTGTTGTTTGTCTGACGACTAATCAGTCATCTTATATAGTGAACTATTAATGGCTTCAGCGATTCAAACGATAGCCATGGACTTTCTATTGAAAGGTTTTATAAAGGGCAGTATTTCCTCCACCAGTCCAGCGACAGACATTCTTCTTATTTCCGGTTTCCACAAACTCTAAAATGGGAGGGTTTCGAAAATTGAAAAAATTGTTGTAGCTCTATCTATAAAATGCTAACACCAGAGTGATGACTGTGATTATGAACCGGGTTTTCGATGTGATAAAGGCAGTGCTAGTTAGCTCATGTTAGCACAGCATCGCGTTAGCGGTTTAAACCCATTCGAACATTAAACTAGGCAACAACAGATTTAACACTTCTCTCTTTAAACTAAACTTAACTGATAAAAGTTACCGGCGGCGATGTGTTAGCACCGCTTGTGTTAGCATTCAGCATTAGCTTCGTCTTAGCATTAGCTTCAGCCATGAATGAAAAAGACGCGAACGGCGGCCACTGCGAAGCTGAATCCTCCCAAAAGACTCTGGGCGGTTTTCTAAATTCACTCCAAGTCAACATCCGAGTGTGAAACATCGACCTGGTGACATTGTTGTCTTGAGGACAGCTCGTTTATCTGGGACCTTTATGCTCTCACCTGTTGTCACGGACGCCATGTTGCAGACAAACTGTATCCGCTCCCTCAGTGACGCAACTTCCACCGGAGCCATCAGCAGCGGTGGTGTTTTTATGTGGCGACGCTAGAGAGCGACACAGACCGAGCACTGAGTGGAAGTGGGTAAATCGCTTCATTTCCACTGGTTTTACTGGAACTCAAACCAGTAACATTACCCAGTACTGACCTCCATCCCTCAAACGTGAGGGGTTTATTCATTATTGCTTGGTTGCATTTGGTTTGTCAGTATTTTAGTTTGTGTTGTGTATATTTATAACAAATTAGCCACTAACCCAGGGGAGCTCAACTGCAAACTAACAAAACAGCGTCATCAATTCGACGACACATTTGTTTTTTTCTGTTTTGTACATTTGTAAATCAAATTGTTACTTTGACAAAACAAGGTATTTGAGACATCACCTGGATTTCTGTGAGAAGCATTGTGATTATTTTCTGACATTTTATGGACGTAACCACATCTCGTGAAAATAATCAGCAGATTAAATGATACAAAAAACAACAACAACAACAAATGTTCACACAAACACATGATCACTTTTCTGGCCCATGCAAAGCTCCAGTTATGTGGTAACTATATTTTTTAAATACACATGCAAAAAACAATGCATAGGTCAAAGAGCTCAGTGAAGGTCAAGCATTTAAAAAGCGAGACATTTACCTTGTAATACTTTATTTATGTAATTTGTTCACAAATTGGAAAAGGAATAGCATTTGGTCAAACATCATTAAAGGGCACAGCTCACCCAGCATTTCCATTCTAGAAACTGTGAGAAAAACCTTTTTATGTAAACTTTTACAGGACTTCAAATACGCCCAAAAGCTGGAATATGGACAGATCAGAGGGCAGAGATGACAAGAGTGACATGGCAAAGATATCATATAGACTTTGGTCCTCTTCAGGAGTGTAAACAACTGACAATGAAATTATAAAAATAAGTGAACAGTACTTTAGGGTGAAATCTTATGCACTGAAAAAATAGGGGGTTTGTATATCAGAGCACCTTCATCATAATTATTAATTATAAATGACATCTGCAATCAAAGACAAGTTTCCTCATACTTGTCACTCCTCTAATCTCAAAATATATCATATCAGTTGTTTCCAAATGTGACACAATTGCAACCTTTGATCCCAGAAAAATAAAGATAATGTAAATGTTTGCAAAAAAAATATAAAACACTAATTAAAGTTATGGTTCATAATACAAAAACAATGACTTTTTGAATTGGAGAAAACCTTGCTGGTCATCAATAACAGATCAATTGTAACACAATTTCTTAAAGGATATTGTCTCAAAATTAAATATTACAATCAGTATTAATATTGTAACATAAACTGTTAATTAAAGCAATACATCATCACACTTGACATATAGTAGCAGTCAGTTTGAGCACTGCATGATTTGCTACATTATGTTTATCCAAGAGGACAATAAGTATTGCATGTCATACCAAGGAGAGTATGAAATTAGACCATATATGGGACTTTGAAATATAAAGCAACATTCACCTCATCATAGAAAAATAAGAAAGCTCTGGTTCAGTTGACACGTAGACATTGTACAGTACAGGTAAGTGCAGGCAGTTTCTATGTCTTATATCTGGTACATAAATATTTCTCCTTTTCTTCTTTGTCATCTTGTCTAATTCCTAAGCCAATTCAGAAGTAATTGAAAAAAATATATAGCAATTTCAGACAACTTCAATTAAATCTAAGGCAAAGGAATTAAATGAAAGAGTCTCACATGTTGTCTGGTTATCAGGGGGAGTTAAGTGCGGAGAGCAGGTACAGCATAAATGCCCTCCGAGATCTGCCTTATCACACTTAAAGACGTAGCAGTCAATTGATATGAAACTATAACAATCATTTCTGGGCTCTCAGAGCTTCAGCTGCAAGGAATCCACTGTGCCACTGGCTTCCTTTCAGAATAAAACGTCCCAATGAGACGAGCAGCATTAAAGCCTCTGCAACAGCAATGTGTGACCTTCGATCGTACAACTTGAAACTGCCTTGTCATTATAGTATACTATAGTTAGCACCACAAAAACCTATATACATGAGAACTATTAAATATGTCTAATGGTTATCCTCACACCAGGACATATTCTCATCACATTTGCATTTTGAGAAAAATCAAAAGGCATTTCCAACATCTGTATAGACACAGTCATTATTCAACATTTGAAATAATGAGGTCTGCCCGTTTTCTGCACCAAGAGCCAAAATTCATACGATTGATCTGATCATTGCCTTAAATAAACTGTTTATTTATTAAAAATAAGGTTTGTTATCCAGCAAATACAATCACAATTCGTTTTTTTTTTTTTACTTGATTAGGCAACACATTTGCTTGAGTACAAGAATGGAAAAACTTTAACATGATAATGTTCATATCAAGGCTAAAGCTGCAGTAATCCTTCAAAACACACTTTTCAGACATGAAACAACAGTGTTATTGAGTGATATGTTTATACTGGACAGAAATGCATACTGGGTATGAAATACTTTGTCTGTAAATGAAACAGGTTAGTCACAACGCTGTAGTCTGAACACTTTTAATGTGTATTGACAATCACACAGATTTTTTTCCCATCGTTCTGCTAAGGGTCAAGTGGCATCAAGGTGTCAGTAGGTTTAGGACAGACCTCACAGAGAAAAACAAACAAACAACAGATGTTACCACAACCTTCTAACATCAGAATCATAAACGTACATTTAATCTAACTGGATAGTGCTTTATATTGTTTATAAAACATAAATACACACTGATAGAGGCAGTGACATCGTGCTTCATGTTAAAGGACAGGGCGGTTCTTTAAATCTAATATAGTTTTGTTTGTTCCTTTAGAAAAATATTCTTTTTAAAACTAAACCTCCGCAATATTTTTTCTTTCTCTTCTTTAATGACAAAAATATCCCATTTAACTCTGCAGACATTCATACTTTACAATCATGGTACATACACTTATATATACATGTTACCTGTATATATGTATATGCATATAGACTTATAATTTTTTTTGTAGTGCACAACATGCCTCTGAAGTTGCCAAATGAAAATACAATAAAATAATGAAACAATAGTTATAATGTAATAATAATAGTAACAGTAACAAGGAAACCTCTTGGTTAAAAAAATATAAAAGTAAAAAAAAAACATGGAACGGCAACAGTACGAGAGAAAGCAGAGGTCATTGGAAAACAATTAAACACACAAACATACGTTAACATTAAAATATATAACAGTTCTCACTTGAACATACAGGAAAAACAAATTTTACAAATTCACAGGCAAAGAAAGGACGCTTACTCCACAACAATCGGCCCATGTTTTTTTTTTAAATCCTCTTTTGTTCCTGGGTCTTGCTTTGTGCTCTCTCACCACATCAACCTCAATAAAGAAAGAAATAAACGGGCCAGGTGCCTCCGAGTGGTTGCACTCACAATAAACGCACCCCCAGCTCGTCTCCACTGAGAGAACAGGGGAGGTACAGAGACCACCGAGCCCAATGCTTAGAGGTTGTCTGAATCACTCAAAAAAAAACGGTCCCTCCTTTGGATAAAAAGCATCGGTTCACATCTGATTGATTCTCAGCAAAACTCTGAGCTGGTGCGATGCAACAAAACGTCTGTATCTTCAGTTCAGAGACTTGAAAACGATGGTGTGAATATGCACACGTAGGCCCAGGGTGATGAAGCCCTGTGGTATGGAGGTGTGTTTTACTGAGGTCACCCTCCCACACGGTTGGCAAGAGCACGATATGTTTTCTTTCCTATTTTAGCTTTTTTTTTTAAAGAATTTGGCTCATTCTTTGTTTTCAACATTTGGTTCCAAAAATCGATAGTAATCCATCACCTCTCCATTTGAGTCTGTCCAGGTTGCTTGGACTTCCTTCCTCCACTCCTGTTAAAATCTCTCTCCACCCACTTTTAACCTGCCTCAGAACATTAGATGAGTCTTATCTTCATCTTGTAAAAATGGCTCAGCAGAGGACAGCGGCATCCATCTCGCATTTTGGGTTCATCAATTATTTGTCTGTGTGCGTGTGTTAAAAATGTAGCTGCTGCGCTGTGAGGATCAGAGATAGAAGATAATGGTTCTTCTGTCTGTGTATGTGTCCATGTCCTTGTATGAGAGGGTGCAAAGGGGCGTGTTAGTTAGGCCGGCATTCACTCAAGGTCCCAGGGGCTGGAAGGGGTCTTCGGGCTCTCGGGGGATGAAGACTTCAGGGAGAGGGAGAAACACAGAGAAAGAATAGGAAAAACAGAGATGGGTCGAGATGGTTTGCATGGCAGGTAGGCAGACGGCAGAAGTATTTTTTCAAAACAAAGGAAGAAAACACAAGATTTAGCAGAGCCTGTGATACTCAGATCCCCAACGTGCCAAGTCCAAGCAGCATATGAAGAAGCTGAGGGAGGTCGAGCAGATGAAGGGTTAGAGGTAAGCCAGCGTTCAGCAGTCTCCCACAAAAAAGACCCGTAACCAAGTGTCCTTCGTCCCGCTCTCAGATTTGCACAAATACATTCAGCAAGAGCAGAAGGGAGAAAGTTATGGAAAAGGATGAGAGCAAGAGCACTGGAAAGGGGGCAACCGACAGAGGGAACAAGGTGGGGGCTCTGGTGTTTGTTGCACTGTAAAGTGAAATTATGGTATTTTACTGTATATGGTGAAGATTCAGAGTATTGGTTGTGTGTTATTATGTTAATTCAGAGCACTTAAAAGTGGCAACTTGGACGTGGTTTTTTATTCACTTCTCTCGTCCAGTTGCAGGAATTCTGATAATACAAAACCAGAATTTATTCAATGTTCAAACTCAATATTAAGGGTTTGTATGGCTCTTTTTTGGAATGTATTTCAGATTGGTAAACTTTAACCCAATCAGATACAAATGGCTGTTTCTTTTTTCTTAATCTGTGAGACTGATTGGCACTGTGCATATACTAGCCTCAGCCTCTACTTCCAGGGAGTACAATGTATCTACGTGTTGATATGTGTGCGCATGTGTCTGTCGGTCAGTCAGAGCGCCAACAGCGAAGGCGAGTTCAGGGAATCAGATGACTGCTCGCTACTGCTGTTCCTCTGGTTGGCACTGACCCCGCAGGCTCCCTCTGGGTAGGTGAACACAAATGAAGATGTGTATGAGGTGTTGTAGCGGCCAATGGCGGCATCGTCATGGTTACCACCACCACCGTCGCTGGCCATAAGGCACGGCCCACCAGGTACTGGCTCACTTGAGCCATAGAAAGAACTAGAAAACTCTACCTCCTGCATTATCCCTTGCTGAGGTTGCTGCTGAAGTTGCTGCTGAAGTTGCTGCTGAAGTTGATGCTGCTGAACCGGAGGCTGGGACTGTGTGGAGGCCGGATGGGGTGTGTAGGCAGGAGGCAGGAAGAAAGAGTCTTCCTTCACAGCCAAGCCCACAATGGAGACAGAAGGTTGCAAGGTCTGGGGAGGGAGCTGGGCCTGGACCGGATGGAGTTGCGCTGGGCCCTGTGGAGGCTGGTCCTGGTATTGGATCTTACAGGTCGGCTGGTGGGCCACCAGGACAAACTCTAAGCGTTCCTTCTCCTTCTGCAACTCAGAAATCTCGGCCTCCAGCTCAGCCTTCTCCTCCTCCAGAATGTCCGTCTCCTGTGGGCAGGTACAGAGAATGATAGAAACAAGGGCAAGGCGTCAAGGGAGCAAGACACAGATGGGTGAAATGGGTAGAGGGGGGAAGAGGAGTTGCAGGACAACGAGAGAGGATAGCATTGTTAGCTAGACTACAACTTCTATGTTTAACTTCCTCGCCTGCAATTATGTAGGGTGGCTTATATAAGAGCTTATTAATCAGGCCATAAATATTGTAGGTACAATAGTCTGACTTTAGCTAAACACCGCATTAGCACAATTCACTCTCTTATACATACATATTAGCACACAATGCTATATGAGGTAATGTCAATTATGTAATTATGATCATTACTAATGCTGGCAGCTAAAACAAGCTCACCGACTGCAGTCTGTCTGTGAGTTCTCGTCGGCGGTTTCTGCATTTGGCAGCGGCCAACTTGTTTCTCTCTCGACGAACACGCCTCTTCTCCTCCTCCTCAGGTGTTAGCTACGATGAAGAGAAAAATACACTTGATTAGATTTAAAGTTTTACCTTTGTTCTCGGAAATATTTTAAAATTGTCCAAGCAGCAATGGTGGAGACTCTTGATGGGGGGCAGGTCAGTGTGACCATAACAGCTGTGGCCATATAAAGAAAAAATGTAAACTTCTCCCCTTGCATATTAGCAATATATTTTATCAGCCTAAGTAAAAAATTTCGTACATTACATATATTTATGTAGGAGGTGCCTTTTTTGTGTATTATCCATGCCCCTGAAAGTTTTGTGCACACCACTGCTCAACAGCACAGTCAATAGTAGTCAGCTCATATTTCTTAAGTGCTCATGTAAAGGCTAAACCTATATGCTGCATGTGTAACATGTGAGGGTCAACAAACAAACATGCAACACACACACTTACAAACACACCAACATCTCCATCGTCACTCACAGACTCGTCACGAGTGCGGCGGCTGCGGGCTCGAGACTGGCGCATAGGGCCCGGGGCTGGGCCCGCAGTTTCTGAACTCGGAGGAGTGAATCCAGACCTCAAGGAGTAACTGGGGCCTGGCATATCATATGGGTCAACTAGTGACACTGGCTGGGTCATGGTTGTGGTGCCAGTGGACCCACTTTGTCCAGAGGCCTGGGAAGAGACGAGGGTTGGCTGCACCATCCACTGCAGGTCCTGACTGGTGGTGATGGCGGTGACGGTTGGCACAAATGAGCCAGGCATCTCCCCTCCGACACTGGTTCCTAGCCCGCTGCCCGCAATGTTCAAGCCAGCTCCCACTGACACACACTCCTGATGAAAAAAATATAGAAAATCTGTAAGTTCAATACAGCACATAAAACTTTAAACTACTGCTTAAGGAAACAGATGCAGGAATAAATGGAGGCCTTGTTGAAATTTAATTACAATCAAGATCTGATTTACTTTGGGAAAAGGGTTAGTTTAATTTTTAGGAAAGATACGTGGCATAACATAAAACATTTATATATTTCATAAGGTAGTAGTAATTATTACTAGTGACAGTCGTTATGAAATATTAACTTATATTTGCATATCACTACATCATAGTTTTAGCAACCTTAGCAGGCTATTTATAGATACAGCTAAATATGGGGACTTAAAATAAAATGTTGCCTTTAACTCAATGTAAGTGTGATGCAACTTTATATAACTGAAATAATACAAAATGTGGTTTCAGAAAATGTAGAAAAGGTTTTCAACTATGTGATAAGAGGAAAAGGCCTATAGGAGACTTTATAATTACAAGGGCAATGACGAGGGGGAAGTGGCAGTAGTTTTATAACTGTGTAAGATTTGATACGTCACTCTAGGATTAATTAAAGGCCAAATCGGCTTTTTTTATCCTTTTCGTTTAATTTTAGACCTGAGGAGAACACTGTCATTAATATTCATACAAAAGAGTTGAGAGAACATGACAGGCAGCTCTGAAAGGGGACGCCACGACCAATCGGTTTTCTCGGCCGGAGACTTTCCCCTCCTCCTTCCTCCTCCGCCGTCACACCCCCGGTGTTCCCCTTGGCAACGCAACGTAGCAGTCCAAAATAGAACGAGCATTTACGTCACGGCGAGGCCTGCGCGAGGAGAGTGGAGCGCGTGGAAGGAGGGGGCGGGGCTCCGGCGCTTACGTAGGAGGGTTCCAGAGCGCTGTCATCCGTTCTGCGGACCGAGCACGTTGTCAACGCGGACACCGGGGGCTACCGGGGGCTACCGGGGGCTACCGCAGGCAGCACACACAGGAGAACACACACCGAGCCAGTGGTGGACCCATGAAACTTTATATCTGACTACAGCAACACGGTTATACAAGTTTAAAGGCTTCCTAACACCACCAGCCTCCACCAGGAATAAAGATCGAGTCCTATTCGGGTCTGAGTCATATATTGTTCGATGTCAGCGTTTTGTATATGACAGCTTATTTTCATCCTGCGAATCTCAGATCTCTATATGACATTACAAAATTAAACTACTACATATAAAACCGTGCCTAATAATAGCAAAACAAACTTCACGTTTTAAAAATAACACACATACGCATATATGACAATGGCATGCAGATAATTTGGAAACATGTTGGAGAAAGCACGTGCCCTATTTAGCCTATTTGATGGTATTAGCCTACTTTATGCGTAGACAGGGTGTTTCTGGCATAGGCTCCATGCATTATGTTTCCTTAAAAGTCTCTTAACTTACCTGCGGAGCACTGGAGGTCGGCGGGCTCCCGAAGGAGTCCACGGAGGAAAGGCACTGGGACTCTATAGACGGAGACGAGCTTCCGCGGGATCCGCTGTCGGGGTCGCCGGGGAACCCTTGGTACATCGCCCCGCAGGGACTCAGAGAGAATGCGGGACCTGCAGTCACAGAGGAGACCTCCATGTCAGACACATACTAAAGGTGCCAGTGGCTGATATCATCGGCCGCGCTGTTAACTAAGTTATTTTAAAAGTTGGACAATGCTTCCATCAGCGACTGCATAGAAATGTAGATCACGGAGAAAACTCTGCAATAACACATGTTTCATGCGTAAAAGCGCGTCGATGTAACATGTATAGGATGAGATGTCTGTAAGCACCTCATATTACCAGACTGCCGGGCAGCGGTGGACACATGTGTCTGACCTACTTTAACAGAGCGGTACTTTTCTTAGCTTATCAACATAAAGTCATCACAGACTCACCGTTACTGGTCTTGTTATTTCCCGCTGAGGTGCTCTTGGTTTCTCTCCAAAAAAGTTGCATGAAGAAGCTTAATCCAGTTTTCCCCGCGTTTCGTGGGGAAAGTGTCCCGGTCAAGCCCGATAAGAAGTCCGCTCGTTCAGCGTTAAAATCCTCGCTGCGCTCCCCTTGATCCGCTCCTCAGACATCCGATTATAAATCCATAAAGTCCGGAGGACGTGAAGTAGTATTACGGCGCACGGTAGCAGACCTTGTCTTATGAATGAACCATCCTCCTGAGTACAAACAAGGCATTTCTAGAGTCTTCGCCCCGCCTCGGAGTTCCGCTGATGACGTACATAAGCCCATATTTGTACGTTGCTGTTGTGTTTGGTATCCTTGGTGACGTTGAGGGATTCCCTCTCACAGTGAAACGGAGCAGCAGCTCACCTCGCCGACGGATAATAATAGAAGTTTTTTTTATACTATCACAGGCACGAGATGTTTCTCACTGTCTGACAATTTCTGAGAGGAAATTTTATGAAGCTACGGACTGATAAATATGGAAAGTGTCTACTTATGACTGTCTTTATGCGTCTATAGTTAGGAACATTGTTGGGGGTGATGGCCACGTCATTACATTGTGATATTCCTATAATGTCCACAGTTCTATGTAAGCAAATATTTGGGGAATGTTGTTGCGTTGTGTCGTTTTCTATGTTTTAGGCTAAATAAACAGAAAAGATAATATCCTTTGGGCTCTCATGGGTAAATACCATCCAGCCTATATCGTGTGGAAAACGTCAGAATAAATACAACACCGACAGGTCTATACGTCTGTGGCCTCAATGGACTGTTTAGGAATCCCTTCAGGCATGCGAGGGAAATCCTTCTGAGAAGCTTCTCAGGACACGCCCTGGGGAATCCTCTACTGGGAGGAAAGAATCCGTATCATCCATGTGTGAACTGAACCTGACGTCAGGCTCAGTGGCGAGATCTACAGCAGGTTGACTGCACACATATGGATGTGCGTGTAGGCAGGACTCAGCAACAACAACAACAACAGCCCAATTCAGCAGAAACATTATAAATAAATAAAAAACATAGATTGGTCAACAGAAGTGTGATTGTGACATGGACACAGTGGGCAGCAGTGACGGCAATCAGCGCCTGTCACCGCAAACATCACCGAGCAGAAAGTGATTCACTATTATGCATGCCTACATGCGGACACCAGTGGGAATGTGGCAGGTGGGAGGTTCGCTTTTTGGGGAGAAAAGCGATATTACGGAGCCTACGCTTTCTTCTCTTTTGCGGGGTTGTGATGTCAAACAATGTGTCATGGGGCGGGCATGCTGCTGTGTAAGGACTTTACAGCTACACGTGTGAAATGGCCCGGGCGAAAAGGGAAAGGGCTGCAGATAACAGGGTATTAGTCAGCGCTGCGGCGACGTCACAGTCGAGGATCCACGGAGGACACGGTGTCCCATCCGGGCTCCCGTTACCGGCGCGGTGCAGATGACGAACAGCTCCGGCCGATACAAGTTGCCCACGATGGGGGGGATTGTTGAGGTGAACGGCGGACGACTCATCGATAATAGCATGACTTGACGGTGTGTGGGCAAGTAAACCCGAAGATAACTAAGATAAGATACGATAAGATAAGATAAGATAAGATAAGATAAGATAAGATACGATAAGATAAGATACAACTTTATTGATCCACACACCAGGGACATTCAGTTGTTACAGCAGCAGGTAAGTCAGAATGAGGTAGACAAGAGAATAAACAGATATAAAAATGCAATAGAATTCACTGGAGTGGTTCGTATGAAATGAAATGTTTCTACATAAACACAAATGTGCAAAAAGTTATTTTCTGTTAAAAATAGTGCAAATAGTATAGTAACTACAAACTAATAATGACCTTTTAAAGCTATAAATGTAATGAAAGTTGTTGACAACATAATATATGTTTCACGTTTTAACAGTCTAAAGGTATACAATATAAAAAAGTGCAAGTATCGCCAGGTTAGACGAGTTATTTCGGTTCAAACAAGCGGCTGGGACCATGTGCTATAACCACGGGTCTGATGCGTGTGTGTAGCGTTTCGTCGCCATGGATACGCCGTTGCCTCTGACGCAAGCACGTATAAATTTGGTTCTTTTTTGTTATGGCGCCTAGCAACCGGTTTCTGTGGTAACCGGCTCTGAGTGTGAGACAGCAGCGGCCACACAATATGGCTTCCGGATTCTTTCTGTGCAGAGAACAGGAGAAACTCCGATTGTGTGACAGCGGCGATTGTTGTCGTTTCCAGCGCAGTTCAGACCGTCAGCGGCCATTGTCCCGCGGGTTGTAACGTCAGGCAGTTTGTGGGAAAGTTAATTTGACGTTGTTGACTTTCGCTAAACTTGCGTTTTGTTCCTTCCTGGTCATTGCCTGTAAAATGCAAATATGCACACGCTTCGCGACGCACGGTACATAAATGATTGTGTTTTGTTGTTTGTCGTTGCGTTGTAAACGTGTAGGAATCTAATGGAACCACGGAAAACCTTTTTTTATTAATGTAATAAACAGATTCATCGTCAGACAACACGATTAAATGAGCCTTTCTTTCCACGGACAAGTGGCAACAGCAGCTGATACTTTATAGAAAAGGTAATCAGTTTTAATTCTGCAGGTTGTCTTGCATTGGATTTATTTAATTTAAATGTTCTTTACTTCATAAGGATAATATATTTTTCAGGGAATCCTTGTCAGGCAAATACATAAAACAATAATGCACTTAAAGAGTATCAAAGAGAAACAACACATTTTATTAAGTGTAGTTGTATCCTGGTTTCTTTTTATATTTGAGATAGGGCTAATAACTATCGGTTATTTGCATTATCACTTAATGTGCTGATTCTTTTTTGTAAATATATCACACAATAATAGCAAATAGTGAAAAGTAGCTGTCACACAATTCCCACAGTTCTAAGTAACTTCTATAACATGTCTAATGCAATATCCCCAATTATTTGGTGTTCAAAAGAAAAGGCAGAAAATCCTTAATTTTAACGCTGAAATCAGAAAATGTTGGTGATTGTTGCCTAAAAATTACTAACACGACTATTCAATAATCAAAGTTGATGCTGGTAAACTTTCTGTGACTCAACTTATCATTGTAGTTTTAATTTGAAAGTTGTAAAATAGGCCTGAATTTAAAGTTGTGCGTAATGCTGCTTGTTAAAGCTTGTTGTAAGTAATATATCTGTATCTAAATCTCTCATACAGCCACGGCTACATTTAGAAAGTGGATGAACTGCAGTATGAAACTTTACATTAGACTGCAATCCTGTCTCTAAACCGTAACGTTCCTCGAGAGTTTATTTGTTTACAACTCGTGGTGGTCTAGACTCCAGCCCGGTAAAAAAAAAAACAGATGCAGTGTTTTCTAATGCCGCTGATGTGCTTTGTTTTGCTTCCCCCTGTCTCTTAGCATATTTTCGGGAAGCCACTAACTTGCACTGTGCTCATGAGGCCAGCCCCTGTTTCCTTTTGGAAGGCGGGGTGTGTTTGCCTGGTTGGCCTGCCCAAAATATTTGTTACCAAGCAACGGTTCAGTCGGTCCCACCTCACAGTCGTTTTGTTTACACCCCTTCTGGCTCCCTAGCCCAACAACATTGCATAACTCCCAGGCTTTCCCCACCTCGCTGAGAGAAATTTGATCGGTCTGCTCTCCCCAGCCAACCAAAATGTCTGTTACCCTCATACCATAGTTTTTCCCTCAGCCACTCAACAGTTTCCTTTTGCCTTTGTCTGCAGTTTTCGGTCTGAGCTGCTCTTATTCCAACAGCCAAAACTGAAACTGAGTCTAAGATTGTTTATAACAACGCTATGCTTGACTTGACTTTCAGGCCAGCCTTTGGCTAGAAATCCCTGAGGTTTTATTGCTCCATGATCTGTCATGTGGGGGGGGGGGGGGGTTAGGTCTCCCCCTGTAAACATTTAATAACACATCTATTCTTTTCTAAATCCCCTAAATCTTTCTTTGCAAAGTTGTAGGCCTTCCTGCAACCCTATGTAAACATGGCTTGTGTACCGAGTATTAACTGAAGTAGTTCAGTTGAAATTAAAACAGGAGGAGTTCTACTTTTATTAATGTTTCAGACGAGATTGAGCCATAAACTTTTGAACTTAGGACATCCCCTGCTTTTTTTTACAGTAGCCCTTCAGGTTGACAATGTTCAGTTTGTAGGAACTGTGTCAACCACAGTAATAATGTCCCTTTTTCACATTATTCTGTACCTCCCCTGTTTTTGCCTCAGTTCATGCAGTTGAAAAATAGAGGAGTGCAGAGTTGTTAAACAAGCGTTCAGTTTTCTTTATTCAGGTCAGAGAGCACTTTCTTCAGCTTTTTGTCTTTCAGTCGACTCTGTGTTTTGTAGCTGAACCACAGTCCAGGAGAGGAGCTAAGAAATAAAATAAAATAAAAGAGCTTCAACCTTCAACTCCCCCTGATTCCCTGTAGTGCTCCTCGTCTAATTTAGACACACAATCTGAGTATCTGATTTGTGTTTCTTACTTTAGAAGGTTGAATTAGTTTGGTTTTCAGCTAAATTTGACATTATGTTTAACACAAGATTGTTGTGTTGTGCTTGTGAGTCACAACATGATCCATCCGTTCATCTTCTGGTGCCTATGTGCCCACATTTAACCACAGAGCAGTTCACTAAGCAAGTTATGCAAACCTGAATACCTCAGGTTCTTGAGGGACATCCAGACCAGATACCCACATATTAGCTGCCTCCTTCTGTTGCGAATATACAGAGCGTCATCTCGTCCTAAAGGATGAGCCCAGACAACCTCAGCAAATCATATTCAAGTTGATTTAATCATGAAGTACCAAGATTCATAGTGAGACAACCACACAATCAGCATCAATCAAGCTACAAGTTACTAACAGTTGTGAGAGCCATAAAAGACATCAGAGCGTAAAACTGAGGGATGTTTCTGAGGGAAATAAAAGAAGCCGACCAATCATTTAATTCGTACCCAATGAAATGATTGGTCGTGTTTATTAAAAGTCCTGGTGGGCCACTGATTTCTTATCCAATTTCATCTTTATTTATTGACGCCTGTCCGGATGTGAAGAGGATTTCTTAGGCTATAACTTAGTAACCTTACCTTTAACACATTTTAAAATCCATATAACATATGAACAGTGAATAATGCCTGAAGTTGTAATAGCTCAGGCAAAGCAGTAATTGGATATGTTTTTTAAAGAAACAAATAAGACAGTGGAAGGTTCAACAAGAGCTTTATATGTTAGCTTATCCTTTTAGTCACTCTCCAGACCTTGTAATCGGACGTTTGGTTTGTAACTTGGATAAATTAATAAATAAATTGAGATTTCACTCTCAACATCTGATTCTTCTTCACCATGATGGTCCAGGTGGACAGATCTTCCCCAGACTCCACAGGATCCCTCAGTAGAATAGTCAAACAAAACTCCATGACCCTTTTAGTGACTGTGACTAGGAGCCGGTTACACTGTTTACTCTTGTGACTTTCCAGTTTTTCTCGTTCCCTGCCTCAGCACACAGCTTCACTGCACCTCGGCTTCTGCCCTGTTGATGTTAATGTACTCGTATTTATGTGGCGTAATCCTTCTGGCTCTCTCGTCAAATAACGAGCTTGTGTGTTTACAGAAACCTACCAGGCACACACGCACAGCAATCATTTACTGTGATCTGTGTAGAAAGCATTCAGTTGTGCATGCGTCAAAGCCTCGATTGTTGGCTCTTCTGAGACAAAGCGTTCTCACATTGTCTCTGGCAGAGTGGAATCAGGCCTCTTATGCTTTCTACCCTCCACGCCGGCAACAGCTTGTGGCCGGAGGCATTATGTTGTCAGTATGTCCATCTGGTTGTCCCATTCTTGTGAAAATACTTAAAAAACTCCCTGAGAGAATTTCCTAAAATTTGGCTCAAACGTTCGGTTAGACTCGAGGATTTTAGATTTAGGTGGTCAAAGGTCAAGGTCATGGTGGAAACCCAAAGAATGTTTCTGTCATCTTGAACGTAACATCTCAAGTTTGTCTGTAGGGAATTTCTTCAAATTTAGGTAAATGGTAAGAGTTACCTCATATGACTGGAAAAAAAGTATGTAGACGGACACTGCACTGGTTGGCAGAGGCATACAACCGCAGGATGGTAATTCTAGTTTAGGCATTATTCTGTTTGTTTGGTCTCATCCTAAACCCACATGTGTGCAACCAAAAGTAGGATATTCTCATTTTAGCATTTGTGAGATCATCACTATATCATCTTTCCAATTATCCACAGCGTCAGAACAATTGGCACTCTTTTCCGTGCCGTAAGTGCAACTATGAACGTCAGCACTGTGCTGCAAAAAGCCGAGTAGATGGCCCCGCTGTATCTTGCACTGCATGGGAGTCGGATGCCTAAAGTTAAATGCAGTCAGTGGGCTTTAGTGTTGCACAGCTCTCTGTGACTCAGACACAAGCGGCGCGTCAATCCTAGCCTACTTTCAATAGGCTCGCTGCCAGTCAGGGAGGGAAAGTGCCAGAAAGAGGACATGAGTGAGAGGCAGAGAGAATGAGGATGAGATCAGAGGTTGAAAGTAACTCTGTATATTTAGTATGACACCGCAGCTAAACGCAGTGTTGAGGCTTTGACATATGAGTTCTTCATTGACTCTTATGGTGTTTCTATTATTTTGTCCACCACATTTATATCAATGACAGAAGGCAATTGAATTAAATCCATCAATCATAACCTTCATGAGGGGGGGATTTATTACAGAGTGGTTCTATTAGACTGCGTTAGAACACTTTATAGGTCTAAACCTATTACTGCTACAACAGTACATTCAAGTATCATGACAGTGAGCCAACTCCAAGACCCTGAAACTGAAGCAGCCAAATGGAATATATCCATTGTTCATTTTTATCACCCGCACTTGAGCTTTTCTGAATTGTACTATGTGAAATGTCACACGGTAAATGGACTGCTTTTTATATACTGTAGCACTTTTCTGCTCTGTGGGCCTCTCAAAGCTCTTAACAATGTATGTCTCATACACCCATTCACACACACACACACACACACACACACACACACACACACACACACACACACACACACACACACACACACACACACATACTTATTATGGACAGAAGCAGATTGTGGTCTTACATGCAAATTTTAATCGGACAGCTTTATTCGATGACGCATTGAGAAATAGTGGTCCTGTTACATATAACACCAGCTCCTACATTATTCGCCTAACACAAGTGGAATTTGTGAGTATTTCAACGTTGCCTTAAGCAAATGTTTCAATACCGAAATAAAACAACGAATTTGTTTAAACTATTTTTGTATAATCAACAATGATGCATGATATATACGAATATGCTCAATTTGAATCAGTAAAGTAACTTTGTCTCCCTAATGTAGCCAAGTAAAAAATGCAATATTTCCCCTGGAAATGTGGTGTATAAACCGAAGTATAAAGTTTCTTAGCATGAAAATACTCAAGTAATGAGAGAAAACCACAAATGTACAGTCTACTAGAGAAACTGTCAAACACTAGAGTCTGTGTACACGGGACAGTTTTGTTTCAAGGCTTAACTCCTGAAACAGTAACTTAAAGATTAAAGTGACTTTCCACTTTATGTTTTTGCATAGTCTCACGAGTGAGACAGCTACAGGCCATGTTCAACCGGTAAAAACCTGAAAGAACCATCAGAGCTGAAAAGTCTATATTTAAACATCACAGTGGCTGTTTCACTTGCATTCTTACTCTCTGGACCACAACAGGTATGAAATATGATACTAATACAAACAGCCTGTACTGTACAAATAAGCTGCACTTCAAGGCTGGCTTGTGTTGTATTTCAACCGTCATCTAAGTAGATTTAAAAATGCTTCTTCCACCTGGATGAGGATGAAGAAGATAAGAAGTGCGGGTGCCAATTTCATTATTCCCCCTACTCACTCTCTCTGTTTGCTCTTCTCTACCCAGAAGGCTTTGTTTCAACCTTTTTTCCTCTGCTCACGCCCCCCCTCCCCACTTCTTCTCTCCTCCTTACATAAGGAATGCTCTAGTTTTTCAGGGACCAGTAACAGGGATAGGAATAAAGGGAATGAGTGGGTGAGGACGAGGGACGGGGAGAGGGTGAGATCCAATGAAGAGAGAGAGAGAGAAAAAATATGGGGGTTAGAAGAGAGGACTTTGTGTGTGTGCGTGTTTGTGTGTGTTTGTTGCACATATCAGGAGGACACAAGCCTGCATGTGTCCAAGACTCCCCGTCACCTCTCTGGTCATCTCTGCCCACACGCTGTTCCTTCACTCCTTCACTCCTCACCCTTTTCTTTTAGCTTTTGTGCCACTCACCTCATTCCCTCTCTCTGCATCCTCCCTCTCTCTGACACTTGTGCACATCCGCTTCTCATCATCTGATTCAGTTGTTGGCAAGCTCTGAAATCACCTTCCCTCCGACAGATTGATTAACCCCCGCTGCCTCCATCCTCCTCTACCGCGCGTGCTACATGTCATTCATACATGCCAGAGAGAAATCATGGGCGCATACACTTTCAGCAACTGGTCCCTGGTTTGACTCCCACATGTCTCTCCCCTTCTCTCTCACGCTGATTTCTGTCCCTCCTTCGGTGTCTATCCACCACCTCAAGATCAAGGCTTTACATCCCTTTCTTTTTAATTGCAGTTATGCATCTCATCTAATATTATAACTCTGACAGGAGTAAATGATTTAAAAACGGTTCCCACTGCTGCTGAGATATGTTTCACTTGTAAAACTTCAACTTCAAACTCTCACAGACAGTTTACTACAAGTGTAATGTACATTTACTTCAATCAGGGGTGACTTCAATTGAAAAATGAACCAAATGTATTGCCATGCACAAGAAAACGCCTAGACCCCTTTTAATGGTTTTAATGGTGTTGGGCCGTGTGTAGTATAGGAAAGCCCCTTGGGTCTAGACACTGGTGGTGGTTGATGGGATCTGGAGAATCTTGAGGATCTGAATGAGATGAGTGGACTCTGAATATGGAGACCGGAGGTGACTGGGAAGGAGGAGGGTTGTAGCAAATCACTGAAATGGCAGCTGATAGTGAGAGAAAAGAACAGATTTAAAAGTTTGGCATCAACAACATGATTTCACCTTCTTTAACATTGCCGAAAAAAGAACTAATATCTATGAGTGGTCTATTTTAGTTTTTGGTCTCTGCCAACTGAGGGAAATATTTGTCCCTTTTGTAACTGAATGCTCCACGATGTCCAGCGAGGAGAGAGACAATCAAAACAGTGAGGTTCTGATTTGGAACTAAATATAAAGCTTTGTAAAGCAAATTCAGGGGATGTTTCTTTATAGGGTTATGAAGAAAACCGTCCCCCCACATACTGTTCCATTGTTTTCACAGTGTGAACTTTAACTGAAGCTCCTGACCTGAACAAGATGGTGTATAGTTTTTTCACAAAGGGTAAAACAGAAACCTGAAATGTCTTTAGTTGCTGTTTAATCACCTCAAGTGTATTCGTGCCATAAAGTTGGACAAGAAGTGAAAGTTGAAGTTTCAGTGAGACGTTGCATCACCGCATTATTTCTGTGGCACAGTCAGTGACGTTGAAACACCTGATCACCGGCGTCTGTAACAATCTGCCACCCAGAAAGTAAATAGCAGCAACATTATGAGGAGCAGAGAGCAGAGGGAAGAGGTGCTGGTCTGCGAATGAACGCCGCCCATGGCATCTCAAATGATCAGCCATCCTTCCTCACGACTTGTAAATAAACACGCACGATAAATACACCCTGCATCCCATGCCAACACACTCTTTAAATATCCCAGCTCTGACGACAGAGATAGTGCTGCTCATGAAATGAATGCGTGAGGGGGCTAAATTTACAGCCAGGGAGCCAACTTACGCAATCCTCCCATGTCTCCCTCCTGTCTATACAATGGCTCAAAATCTCGCAGTTCTTCAAATCATCGCAGCCCTCCCCAGATCCCACCTCCACAGTATACACTACAACTCGGCACTATTCCTGGACCAGCCCCCGCCGCTGTGGCACAAAAATACCAGCATCTCCAAGAACAGACGCCAAGCCTGTCAGAGCATCCTCGCATCCCACAGGACGACTGGAGGGGCGGGAGGGGAGGGAGAGGAGCAGGTGGAAGGATGAGCACAGCTGCTGTTGAAGAAAATAATCAACAGCGAGAGAGAAAAGAGGAAATAAAGAGTCCGAATGAGGAAGAGGACCCAGTTACAGTAAATCCTGCTATAGATAGGGCTGTTAATACTGAGCTTATTATTCTCTTTGTGGCATTTTCATTTATATGTGCTCTCAAGAAGCAGGTTCCTGGTTCGAATCCAGGCTGGTGGACCATTTACTGCATGTCATTCCTCTCCTCTATCCCCATGTTTCCTGTTTCTCTGTCACCATCCAATAAAGGCTAACCCCTTCCCCACTTCTCTATCATTGAAGAACTGCAACGCTTACCAACAATAAGCACTAAACAACTGAGGGACTAAACCAAAGCTTCACTATAGTATGAGACCTTCAGGTAAGAACTAGGTGGTAAATGTGTTTACTAAAACAAAGTGTAGGAGATCAAGTGAATAAGTACACAGTAAGAGGCCTGTAAGGCTCTCACAGGTGCGGGAGAGGAGGGGCCCTCAGGAGAGGTTCTTGTATCTAGAGTAATGCTGCTACTCTGAAACCATTTCCCTCCACCATCAGGAACCACAAATGAAAACAAGACGGCAAGCCCAGATATTCATATTCAAACGAAACGACGTCATTTACATTGTGTTTTAAGCCTAAAAGTCCACAACCAGAAGTGACGTGTGCTCTTGGGCGAGAGTATGTGAGGTGTTCCGAGGTCCCTGTCCGTACGTGAACGCGTCTCAGAGGAGGCTATCAGTGGACTTTTAGGTGTAAATGACGCCGTTTTGAGGCAAATGTGAATGTCGGGGCTTGCGGACACTTGGATGACACCACACAAGCACTATGGAGGCATGTTATGTTTTTTCAGCTGTTTTATTATGTCTGAAGATTCGGTCACAATTGACTTCAGTTGTATTGGATTCTGGACTCAAGTGAAAAAGACAGAAAATATTTACCTTTTAGAGGTTTGCACCTGGGAATCTTTGCTATAGTTGAAAGAGGTATCTTTAGAATACTGGTTGGTTTTGGGGATACTGGTGAAAAGAATGAAACCTCCCTGTATAGTGGTAGTCAACAGGGCCCCACACTGAGTAGCCATGAGAATCACTCTCTGTGGGTCCTTCCTGTCTCGCTCTCCTCTCTCCATCACAATGTAGATGGACGGTTGCCGAGGGCAACCTGTGTGTACTCACCTAACGATGAACAGGAATTAGTGTGTGAGCAAAGGTGCTATTAATAGAAACGTGTAGAAAGGACATTTGTGTTGTGTGTGTGTGTGTGTGTGTGTGTGTATATGTCAGCCGGTGTGTAACAGGGAGAATGAGGCTGAGGATTGTGAGACTCAGACAGTTACTAGAGAGAACAGGAGGGGGGAGAAAGAATGAGGGATGGATGGAGGGAGTGAGGGAACGTAGTGGAGGAGGGGGCGATTGTGTGTTGACGCTGTACGTGGCGTCAGTGCGATAAGAATAGAGATGGTGCGTGTAACGCTGCTGAGACATCACCCTCACACCCTCAGTGGGGCAGGCAGTAGCTACTCACTGAGTGTGTGTGTTTCAATGAGTGCAAGCATTCGCTCAGTTATTACCCAGGGTATGATCATGCGTGTACCGATGAGTAAACTGTTGGGGTAGCAGTTATTTTTCTTCAGTTGTATAATTGCAGTTGTGTGTCATTTTATTAGAAGTTTTAGAAACACATTTTCTATTCTCAGCTGAAGCAATAAACAATTTCTTTTACAAAAAAGAGCAACTTGAGAATATGATGAATGCTTTAGGAGATGGTTTAATAATGTGGATTATATTCAGGTGTTCAAAGCAATGTCAAAGCACTTTCTTTTATTTGATCATCAATGCTTTTGAAAGATGGCAAAGAGAGTTAAGACAGCTTTAAACTTATATGTAATAATGTAACGCTATTATTTTACTTAATATTTTGACAGTTTATTAAAATATGATAGTATATGTAATGAGTACTTATATAATAGTATTACAATAGAATACATACATTTAAATGATGGGGCTACAAACTCTGCATAGATGGATTATGAGACAGTGGGTTGCTGGACTGTTAAGTGGTGTAGCCGTCATCTCGTCCATCTTTATATACGGTCTACACTTCAAACAGAGGCTCTGGCCCATGGGCCCCTGAGCCTGGCTCCTGTTGGCCGTCATCCAGCAAGAACTCTACATTTTAAATCAAGACTATAGCGAAATGTATGAGAATGGTTGAAAGATGAAGCTAGATAAAAAAAAAAATTTAAAAGGCACAGCAAAGCATAAACTGTCATAGCCATAGTTGTAATAAGGAACATTTAAAAAGAACAATAATAATAAAGAACAGTTTTGCAGTCTTGTGAAATTTGTTTCTGTTTTGGAATCAACAGCCTTCAGTGACTGTGTGGAGACGTCTTCATGAAGCATCTTCACAGCATCACAAACTGCAGGAGCCACTATAGAGGGACAGCAGATGGACGGGGAGCGAAGTCAAAAACTGGTTCAGGTCAAAGTCACTGTGAACATGATAGATCATATGTCACCAGATACTCACAGCATTGATCCCTTTGCTTTTCACCTCCTCACTGGTCTGTGAATCATACAGAGCTGAGGGGAAGAGGAAGGAAATGACTGCATCCAGTGTATTCACAAAGACTCAGTAATCATAATTGTATCATGAGATATATAAAAAGATTTGTGTGTGTGTGTGTGTGTTACCAAAGAGCTTGCGCAGTCTGGTGAAACATGACACAAAACTGTGGAAGGGCATGTGAAGCTCTCCGGACGCAAAGCGCTCAGACAGCAGCTGAATTACCTTTCCATCACACTGCATTCCTGGAAAAAACAGACGTGAACCAAGGTGTGAAGTGTGTGTGTGTGTGTGTGTGTGTGTGTGTGTGTGTGTCCGTACCGACAGCTTCCAGTGCTGAGGTGAGCTCAAAGGGGCTCATTGTCCCAGAAGAGTCCATATCAAACTGGAAAAAGATGGACTGAAAGAGAGAGCGGGATTAATATAAGTAATAATGACACACACACAAAGACCCAGGGAGACTCATTGACATAATGCATTCCCTAGCCCCTTACCCTAACCTTAACCATCACAACTAAATGCCTAACTAACCCTAACCCCAAACCTAATTCTAACTCTAACCCTCAAACAGCCCTTTGAGTTTGTGAGGACCAGCCAAAATGTCCTCACAACGTCACGATGTCCTCACAGTGATGGTATTGAACCAAAATTGGCCCTTATAACTAAAGATAGACGCACGCACGCACACACACACACACACACACACACACACACACACACACACACACATAAACACACACTGTGCTGTACCTGCAGTTTGTGCACACTGGACAGCAGGGTCTCTGCTTGTTCCCGGCTGAGACGGGAGCTTCCTTTAGTCTGCACACAGAGTTAGGGACGTCTCAACAGGACAGAGGACAGACAGAAGAATTTTTACAGTAAACATTTAGGCAACATGATGACTCAACCCTGGGACCGAACTAGGTCAAAGGTGTGAATCTGGCTGATCAAGGTCAATCACATTTTTACCAGCAACAGCTGTAACGTTAACGTATCAAAAACTCATTAAATCTCCAAACTCAATATATATATATTGTGCAGTCAAAGTTGAGCCTGGGTTGTAAGGAAGTACAGGGAGGCTGGAGTGTGAGACAGAAGGATACGTCCTCTCCAAAGATGAGCTGTCTGCACGTCTCCAGGGGCAGATGGTAATCTCTGTCGAGAGCTGTGAGGAGATTGATGAGGAGAGAGAGAACATTGGGCTAAATTAGATTCATCTGAAGAAAGTTGAAGGTGAGGACAAGTGTAGTCACTTTCATTACTTAACCAAACTCCGCTCACTTCAGGCTGCAGCTGTGAGCCTCTGTCTAGACTGCTGACCTCTGAGAAGCTAGACCACTTCCACACTAACACATCAGTACTTTGATCCCATCTAGTGGCCACTACAAGTATCGCAGCAAAAAAAAAGTTACTCTCACCTGAGTTCAACATTTTCATGAACATCTTCGCGTTCAGTCTGTCATCCTGCGGGGAAAGATAGAGAAATAAATCACATTTGATTGTTTAAGCAAACGCATCAAACTCCAACTTTTATTTGATAAGGAGATGACGCGGAGGATGAGGATTTCTTACAGGTCCGGTCTCCTCATCAAAAGTCTTCTTAACTCTGCTGTGATCCTCCGGGGTGACTGGAGTCGCCATAACCTGATCAGCACAAACAAAGCATAAACAAACTGCATGTGTTTTGGTCGTCTATTGTTTTCAGGTTTTTTTTATGTACAGACCAAAGCTGAACTCACCGGGAGGAAGCCAGAGGAGCAGGTGAATTCCTGAGTCCTGCAGTAAAAACACCACATCAAATCGCTAGCGAGGATCTTTTAAATTTAACCTTTGTACAGTTTGAACAGTTTGAATGACAAATAAATAAAAATCTATAAATAACGTTTGATATTGATACATTAGGATTAATTGGTGAAGTTAATTACAATTCCTGTAAATTGGAAATACTACACCTAAGTCCCATACTTGAGTTCATGCATATTATAACTTGCCACAAGTTCGAGTGTTTTAGGATCTCAATGATAAATTTCCTGGATCTCACCCCAGAGTGTTTCCAGTCTTGGAGAAAATGCGGACAAAGAAATCTCCGGGCTTGTTGGGTCGATAGGTGGATCCCACGATGATGTAGTTACCCGGGTCCAGATGCAGCTTCCTCCACACACCCCTGTGGGACAAAGTTAATGAGATATATTGAACAGCTGCCACCATCAGAACCATGTGCAATAATGTCTACTGTTCAGTGTGGTTATGATCTGTCTCTGTTGTGATATCTGTTTGCATATTGTCATATTTTTGTGGGGTTTTAGATAATACAGTTTTATTTGATTGTATTTAAATTCTACAGCACGTTTACATAAAAAAATAATCATAAAAATATGACAAAGTTCGAAATATAAACTAATAATCAGTAATCTTTACCTCTGAGACTGATATTTCCCAGAACGACCCACAGGGCGATTGTTCACGAAGAAGTCGTGGCCCAGACACACATCCTGGAGCTGTACGGATCAATGGAAAGTTCAGTAACACAAGTTTGATTGTATGAATCAGATACAAATGAAATACTCACTGGTTTCAACTGGTACCTAAATGTAGGTGCAGCGGAAGAAAGGACTTTGAGGAACAAAGGAAAAACCACTGGGCATCTCCCAAAAAAGTATTTTATCAGCAATGTATTTATTTTGTAAGTAGAGAGGAAAAAGTCCCACATCATGTGACAGCACACACACCTTACACTCACTGTGAAATCAACACAAATAGGTTTTTGTTGTTTTATGAATGTGTCAGGTACGAACAAATATTCAATACTATAGACCCATTTCTTTATTATGACACACACAGTGATAATTAGTCCTTCTCGTATGGCTGTGATTAACTGCCTCTCTTTTATATATATTGTATTTTCTCCTACACAAAGTAATAATGTTTTTCAATGAGTGAAACTGCAACATGAAATTTAAATAACACAGTAATGATAATGTACGTGGGCTGTGATATACCGTGTCTGTTCTCTCTTTCTTTATACATTAACGAGTCAGAGTTACAGTGTAATTAAATATAAAGTAAGAATGTTAACACAATATTTACCAGATGTTAGTTTGGTCTTGTTTCTGATCTGTATCTTGTAGACGACCATTTTTTCACAAAAACAATTTTTTTTAATCTATTTGTTCAATGTTTTCTTCCCGTGTACCATAACCAGTCTGTATTTCAATATTACTTTATTAACACAACAGAATTACACTGCAAGTCAGGGTTTGTATTATAAAGTCTCATATGATGTTCCTCCTCTATAAAGTTTTTAAGAATATAAAGGCATCATGTATTTTTGGGATACAACAACAATCTGCATTTTCACCTCAGGAACTTTCCCAAGGAACTAGGAACCTTTGCAGAAAATCATTCCCCCCCCACCAGAAGGTCCCTGCTTTGGGGGTAGCAACAGGAAGCTCTGTGGTGCGGCTGGCAGCACTCGCAATGTGTGGTGGGGATATGTCTCAGACTCATAATCTGTATTTGGATGCTTTGAACATGTTTACTCACCTCATCAGGAACCTGCAAAAGAAATACAGAGAAACATATAAGTATCACTAGAATAAAATGGCTGAGCTCCATCATGCTGAATGAATGGATAGTATCTGACCTTGTAGATGTGGAAAGCTACGTAGAGGAAGTTGAGTTTATCCTTCTGCCTGCGATTCTTCTGCAGCAGCTCCACCAGCACCGTGCACTGTTTGGCTTTCTGCTTCTGCTTCTCCACTCTTTTCTTCTCCTCCGGGGTCACCTCCACCTCGTCGTCTTCATCATCCTCGTCCTCTTCCTCTTCTTCCTCCTCGGTCTGGTCCTGCTCTCTGAGAATCAACTGGAACTGAGGATTCTTCCAAAATGTCTCTGAGAGGGAAAAAAACACAGCAGGAGTGTGATCACAGGGATGATCCAGGTACAGCTTGAATGCATATTTGTTCATATGTGAAGCTTTAAACATACTGTGGTATCTGCGGCTGCCACCAGCAGAGCTCCCCGGTACCCAGAGTCCTTCATGTTCACTGATGGTCCAGGCAGCCTGGGATGCAGGCGTGGATGGAGAGGCAGGTGCGTTTGCCATGTCAAGAGAGTCAGGATTCAAGCTGCAGAGCTCCACGATGTTGAAGAGGCGGCAGAAGTCCTCAGCACTGATCCTGATGACGGTGTGACAGTAATAATGAGGGTTTCTGTTTGTGAGAGTTTGTATGGTGCTGTAAACTGGGGTGTTTTACTTTCTGCCACTTACCAGAACTCTCCATCTTCTCTCTTTTTCAGGTCGATACGCTCCTTCTCTGCTTTGTCCACAGCGTCCCACTCTTTAGCCCTGAGGTCACAGAGAGAAACTCAGCATCTGTGGAGCCTCCGTTATCTGTGAGTGTGTGAGTGAGTGAGTGTGCTCTGCTTTACAACGTGCACAAACAGGAAGCTTCCTCACTTGTCGCTCCAGGGTCCACGATACTCCACAAATCCCCAGGGGTTCCTCAGCCTCAGCAACAAAATCTCATTCGAGGCATTTTTCACCTGAAAGGCCAGGAGGCATTCAAGTAAAGTAACGTGTGAGTAAGAATCTGAGTGAGTGACACGAGATTAGACGAGATGAAATGAGACAAAACGAGATTAAACAAAATGAGATTAGACAAGACGAGACAAAACAAGATTAGATGAGATGAGATTCTATCAGAGGAAATCAGATGAAGCGAGAACAGATCACATTTCCATTACATTAAATTGGATTAAATTAGATGACATTGAGGTGAAATTAGTTTAAATTACATAACTTCTTCAGTATGTAGGTTTTTTTATTCTCATGAATTTCAAAGATATGAGATAAAATGCTGTAAGGAAAAAGGATTTGTTGTCAGTCAGATTTTATTGGATGGAATTAGGTGAGAATGTGAAGATGCAATGGAATTAAAATAAATCACATTAGATGATATAAAACATT